>NC_133541.1:134494253-135770513 GCF_048773025.1 Camelus bactrianus
TCTTTAATTCTCACTAACGACACAGGCTATTTAACAGGCAGCAGTTTCTTTTCCAGGAAGAGGGACAAAAAGTTAAAAATGACTCAGTGCCTCTCGGTCCCCAGTGAGTTGGTTGTGACCTGTCAACCCAGCTTTGGGGAAGTGCCTGCTCCCCCTGGGCCCACTGAGCTGCCCCGCAGCCTCCAAGGGGTGCCGTACCCCCACACGAATCCAGTCTCTTGGTTCCTATCTTTGCTTCAGATCCCTCAAGGACTGCCCATGCCCCAGGGCCCCATCTGCCCCACCAGCCTTGGCTGCTGGACTCCAGGACACCATCCTGGGTCTCAACCATCCCCTGTTCCTATGACCGCCCCACTACTCTACATTTTGTCCTTCAAGTGTGGGCTTCTGTGGCTCGCCACACAGCAGGGGTCTCCCCGTCCTCCACCTTGGGTAACTGCATCGTCCTGCACGGTGCCTAGGGAACCCGTGTGGAGGCAGGAAGAATACAGAACAACAGGTGCTCAGAGGGGCTGCCTTTCCCACTGCAGGGGCCCTAGAGAGCTTTCTCCCAGCTGGTTATTCACAGGCGCTGAAGCTGTGGAATCTCGATCTCACCAATTTAAAGGGCATCACCACTAATTACAAAAGCAATCATTTCTTCAGTAGCAAAAGGAGAAAAGACTTTGTGTTCCCCACCTCCAACTGTTTTCCTCCACCTTCAGATGTTTCTCATCTCTGGGCAAGGGTAGAATGCAACTCACAGAATATTATTTTTCAATGTCTTTTCCCACTCTGAAGATTGCTTTCCCAGAACCGATGAAGGCTAGAATGGTTTAGCTTCCCTGGACTGAGGATTCAGAGGCCTGGGGGGAAGGGGGGAGGGGGAGGTGAGATAACTCAGCAATATTGAACCTAACAGAGACATTAAAAGGTTCTATTCTAAACAGAAAGGAAGCAGGATGCTATAGAAACAGGAAAACCATAGTTGGAAATGCAATAACGAGTTGCAAGAGAATAAACATAAAGATGTAAAAATGAAAAAGGACATCAGAATAAAAAAAGTTGGGAATGGGAGAGGGGAGCAAGAAAATGTAGATTTTTTTCTTTCTTTTTTTTCTTCGTTATTCTTAGGATGTGTTGGAGCCTACGTGATTATCAGTCTAAAGGAAATAGATATAGTAATGGGCTGATATATTTGAAGAATAAGGTAACCACAAATCAAAAGCATACAATAGAGTCGCAAAAAAACCAAAAAGAAACAAACTCAAAATGGCTTAAAGACTTAAATATTACACGCGACACTATAAACTTCTCACAAGAAAACATAGGCAAAACATTATTTGACATACATCTCAGCAATGTTTTCGTAGGGCAATCTAAGCAACCCAAGCAACAGAAATAAAAGCCAAAATAAATAAATGAGACCTAATTAAACTTATAAACTTTTGCACAGCAATAGAAACCATAAGTAAAACTAAAAGACAACTTATGGAATGGGAGAAAATATTTGCAAAAGATGAGACTGACCATGGCTTAATTTCTAGACTATATAAATAGTCCATACAACTTAATAAGAAAAAAATAAACAACCAAATCCAAAAATGGGCAGAACAACTAAACAAGCAATTCTCCAATGAAGACACACAGATGGCCAATAGGCATATAAAAAATGCTTAATATCGTTCAATTATCAGAGAAATGCAGCTCAAAACTACAATGTTATCATCTCACACCAGTCAGAATGGCCATCATTCAAAAGTCCACAAACCATAAATGCCGGAGAGGCTGTGGAGAAAAGGAAACCCTCCTACATTGTTGGTGGGAATGTAGTTTGGTGCAGCCACTGTGGAAAACAGTATGGAGATTCCTCAAAAGACAAAAAAAAAAAAAAAAAAAAAAAAGGCTTATCACCTAATCCAGCAATCCCAGTCCTGGGCATATATCCAGAGGGAACCTTCATTCCAAAAGATACCTGCACCCCAATTTCCACAGGAGCACTGTTTACAATGGCCAAGACATAGAAGCAACCTAAACATTCACTGACAGATGACTGGATAAAGATGTGGTATTTAGATATAACAGAATATTACTCAGTCATAACAAAGAAGGAAATAAGGCCATTTACAGCAACATGGATGGAACTGGAGATTATCTCACTAAGTGAAATAAGTTAGACAAAGACAAGTATCATATGATATCATTTATATGTGGAATTTTTAAAAAAATGATACAAATGGACTTATCTATAAAACAAAAAACAGACTCACAGACTTATAAAACAAACAGGAGTTTGGGATTAACAGATACAAATTACTATATGTAAAACAGACAAACGACAAGGATTCACTGTAGAACACAGGGAAGAATATTCAGTATCTTGCAACCTATAATGGAAAAGAACCTGAAAAAGAATAGACTATGTATATGTACAACTGAATCACTATGCTGCATACCTGAAACTAACAAAACAGCTGTATAACTGAAACTAACAAAACATTGTAAATCAAACACATTTCAATTTAAAAAAAAATTGATAAGCTCTAAATACCTTTATTCAAAGAAAATCTTGAACTCTTCCCTCTTACAAAATTTAAATGGGTAGCTTGAGTAGGACCAAATTATACTGGATGGGCAGTTACATATCTTCTCCAGCACGTGGCCCATGCTCCACACACATCGTGTTTTCCTACAGGTAAGAACAGCCCTGACTGCACAGAGAGCGACTCTTTCTGGGACAAGGGCTTCTGTGGCAGTGGCCTCCTTGTCACCGCTGCATCTCACCAGGAGGCCAGGGTTTTCAGAGGGGAGGGGACATAGAGCTCATACACTTCAAATTGACTTCCCGAAAAAACTATGGAAAAACCAAATTCACCTGCAGTGTAGGAAACATGAGCAGGGCCCCTAAGCAGACCGACAAGCCCAAAGTAAGATGGCCCGATGTTCAGATCGGAACCAGAACAAAGACCACCTGGCCCCAGTTAAATGACCACCACCTCACCTGCAATGAACTGCTCGTACTCAATGTCAGGGATGTTTCTGTTGAGACTTGGGAGGTCAAAGGAGTCGGACCAGGGATCGGGGCTCTGCCAGTGGTAGAGGTGGCCCCAAGGGAATAGCACCAGTACCGGCTCCTCCATCTTCAGCAGGGTCTTCAGGAGGAAGGCAATGTGGATGCAGACGTTCCTACGGAGGTTGAAGCCCTCTGGAGGGTTGAAGTCACACAGAAGGTACCTGGCTGGGAGCAAAGGAGAGCGGGTCTTCAGGGCCAGGCCTCTGCACAGGAATCCCGGCTTAGATAGAACAGACACAACGGGAATCCCTGCACAGCCCATGGCCTAGACTCCAGACACATTCAGCAGCTTCTGGTTTGTAAAGTGGAGGCACTGCCCACCCATCTCCATGTGGCCAATTACTTCAAGTCCGGGAGCAGTTGCGGAAGACATCTTGGCATCCGTCTAACACCACTAAGCACCCGACTAGCATCTGAGCACCCGTTCTCCAGGGGCTCTCAAACTTCTTGTTCTACAGAACCCTATACACTCTTAACAATTACTGAGAACTCCAAAAGGCTGCTATTTATGTGAGTTTAATCTATCAATATTTCCTGTGTTAGAAGTTAAATAAGAAGTTAGAAAAAGTGTATGAATTCACTTAAAAATATTAACAATCTACTGTATGTTACCATTAATACTCTTAAACAAAATATAATTCTATTTTTCAAAAGAAAAATCATTAGTGAGAAGAATAGCAGTGATTTTAATTTCTGCAAATCTCTTTTGGACTGGTGAGAGCTGAATTCTCCTATCTGCCTCTGCATTCCCTGTTTTGTGATATCGCAGGCCAGGTTTTCCCTGGAAAACCCCGCAGGAACTCGGGAGAGCAAGAGTGTGCAAAAGGCAGGTGACATCCCGGCGTTTCTATGAAAATGGTCTTGCACCTCAGGGGCCTTGGATACACTTTGATAACTGTTGCCCTATCCAAGGCGAGACTCTTCTACACAAGAGCCAGGCAAGGGTCCTGGATTCTGTAATGAGTTACCGCCACCACACCCCTCCCTTCTCTGTGTGTTCCTCACAAGCTCCATTACTGCAGATGAGGATGTAATCCTCAACTGGGGCCTCTAATCCCAGAAGACTGCTAACTTCAAGAGGGAGGGTCCCATCTACCATCCCTACACCCCGCATAGTTTATTTTGAGTCAAGCCCTAGATAACTGCTTATCGGCACTGACCCTTGTGTCTTTTTCCTGAGGTTGACTGAAGGAACCAACATCTGGATGGAACTGAAATTTCCCTGCAGATAAACAAGGCTGATAAGCCACCCCATTCCAACATCTGATTCTGGGGCTCTTCAAAACCCGGGTAAGGCCCCGCTTCATCTAAGATGGGTCCTCCGCCTGCCCTTTCCGGGGGTTTCTGGGAGGCCGCGGCCACCAAGGGCGACCCAGACTCGCGGCCCCAGCCCCAGGGCCTGAGGGGGAGGAAAGCTTGAGGCTGTGCCCAAGCCCTGCCCCGCCCCGCCCCAACACGCTCCCCGGCACCACAGCCCTCCCCGGCCACCGCCCCAACCCCGATCCCACCCCGGTTCATGTCCGCCGGCCCCGCCGACGGCGCGGACGTACGTTTACCATCTGTGGGACGCCGCCCCAGACAGGATGTCGGCCGCCGACTGACCAGGCCAGAACTAGTCGCCCGGCCGAGCAAGCCGCCATCCCCAGCAGCAAGCACCGCCATGGTCCCGGGCAGCTGCACACTTCCGGAGCCCGCTACCCGCCCCAGAAGCGCACGCCGGCCCGCGCAGAGCGTGGCGCCTGTAACCATGGCAACTCCGCGGGGCCCTCCCCTAGCGCTTGCGTCGTGCGTCCTCCCGAGTCTAGTTGTGCGAGGGCAGAACTTGCGGAGCCAATGCGAGCCAGGGCGCAGCCAGGACGGGGGTGGGGGGAGGCTTATGGGACAGCTGGGCGGGGCCGGGGAGGGCAGGGCCGCGCGGAAGTCCTGACCTGCAGGTGGCGCCGGCCGGAGGCTGGGGCGTTGCTGCCACCAGTGGGCGGGGCAGCGGGGCAGCGGGGCGGGGGCACCCTCACCTGTCCGTGTGTGGGGATCAGCCTGGGCTCCGTGGCCTCCGCTTGCACCGGACGTGGACCCAGGCTACCGGTGGGCAAGATAGAGGACTGAGCCCAGGCACGCACAGCTGGCCAGGTAGGGCACCTGAAGTGCAGATCCGCCAGGCCCGCTGCCGGCCTTGAATACGCGCTGCTAGGCAGTTTCCAAGAAGACGGGATCTGTCATAAGAGGGGAGGTAGGGCTTGGGTGCCAGATGTCTGGTTGGGTGTAGTCTCACAGGAGAGCCACGGTGAGAGGGCGCAGAGCGGCCCCTGTGTTGGCGGGGCTAAGAGTTTGGGGTATAGGGTCGGGGTGGTGTGTGCCTTTCTCTGTGGTCTCCTCACTCCAGAGCAAGGGGCTCTGCTTCCCCCCTCCCCTCACTGCACTCCCTGCCTTCCCCAGCACCACCTGGGGTGTGGTCATGTCGAGGCAGGGAAGGCCCAGGGAAGGGGCTCATTCAGGGGCAGGGGCCACTCTGCAGGGATGCTGGACCTGACAGCAATGCAGTGCTTCGGAACTCCCCTGGGCTGGGTTTCTAACCAGTGGGATGGAAGGGCCTTTCCTTCCTGGGGTGCATTTGGGGGAACTAGATACGTCATGAATGTCAGCCCTGAAAATGGAGGCTGTGCTACATCCATTCTTGGAAAGAAAAATCAGGCCCTTCCAGCCCAGGTGACTCAGAAAGTCAGTCAGCAATGTTCGGGGTCCCCAGTTTAGGCTTTCAATTAGAGCTGAGCGGCTCAGGAGGCCAGATCCCTGTCCGTGGCTCCAGGAGTAGGCTTTCTGCTGGGGGACAGGATCCTCACAAACACCTGTGTCTTTGTGGGTCACTCCCCTCTGACAAGCTGGGAGGCAGGGTGCAGTTGTGGGAAATCGTGTTTCCATGAGGAGAGGGCCACCAAGTGGTGGGGGCACAGGAGACAGTGAGAAAGAGTCCCGCAGCCTTTCTGGAATCAAAAAACTGGCAAATGTGAAAAAGTGCATAATTTGTTTTATTGAACAGGCTGCTTATGTACGTTTGGAGGGCCAGGTTCAAGGACTCTGCATCCCTCCAGGACAATAGCCTCAAGAGAAGAACAGACAGAGCAGGAAGAGATGTGGGGTTTCTCCCAGGAATGAGGCAGAACAGGGATTTCTGCAGATTTGCAAGGAGACCCCGACCGCTGAGCACCGGGTTACAACCCCACGTGACCCTTGTCGTGTTTGGCTTGGGCTCTGGGTCTGGCCTGATCATGTATTCTTCCAGCTGAGTTCCAGAAATTCAGAGGGTAGACTTAGAGAGGCTGCGTTTGGAACCCGGTGTGGAGACGGAGGGTCCTTTATCCTGAGTCCCCTCAGCCTAATCACTGTAGCTGAGTTCCAACACCACCCAGGCCCCCAGGGTGGCCGTGGAGGGAGAGCAAGCCTGGCAGGTGACCCAGGGGTCCCACTGCTGTGCCCCTCCCTTATCTTTGTTCCCTTTCACCCCGGAAGGTGTGATTGTCTCATGTCATGGTGACAAGCCATCTCTCTTCTCTGTCAGGTGGGATCCCCACCCCCGCTCAGCCTTCTTTCTGCATGGATGCTGAAGGACCAGGCTCACTTGAAGTTCTGAGTTTGAGCAGTAAGGTGGAAACAAAGAAACCAATGGAAACAAAGAAACAAGTCATTGTGGCAAAGCTCCCCACCACAGAGAAGCTGCCCTGAGTGGAAGGGAGGGTGTGGGCATGCCCATTTGTTTCGTGTCTCCCAGTGCTCTTCGCTTTCTTATTGCAGACCTGCATGGTTACAACAAAATGATCTGCAAAACTGAAAATATTTACTCTCTGGCTTTTACAGAAAAGGCTGACCAGCCTCTGGTTCCCGTACCGGTCAACTGATTGGAGTACCTTTCCAGTTTGGAAACATCTGGGCAGGCCCAGGTTTGCAAAATTCTTTAAGAGTAGTTATGGAGTTTTGCTTCTAAACATTTTTATGGCTGTATACTTCTGAGCTGAGGTTGTGCTGTGTAATTCTGAGCCGGGATTTTCTCAAACTGTTTCTTATTTCTTATACCGGACACCCCTAAATTCCAAGGGGAATGGGATGGTAAGGAAGCCATGGAGTTTAGGAAAAAGATACAGATTTCATTTCCATTTAAGCATCGATGTATCTCCATCCTAGGCAGTATCGGTTCTGTGGTATTGATAGGGGAACTAAATAGCAACCAAATTTATAGAAAATAGTGGGTCATTGGGTACACAAGTTCTTCTTTTCAACATTTTTGTAGTGTTTGCAGTTTAAGATGACCGTTCCTGAGAAACAGGCAGCCTCTTAGAATGAAATAGCATTTTCCCTGAACCATACTCAATTTTTATTTCGTAGACAGCAGGAAGGGCAATCACACATCCAACACTTGGGGACCTCAAAGATAAAACGTAACTTTCTGGGAGCACACTCCCCCCGTCTCCCTCTGCTCTTTTCACTGTCCCATTGTCCCTGAAGGCTCTTTTGTATCTTCTGCTCATGACTCCAGTAACTCTTCCTTCTCTTCCCTCAGCTGGTAAGTTTACTTTTCTACTTTGACCAAGCAAACTGAAGCCAACAGAAGAGAACTTTCACCAGCAACTCCCAGCACATCCGCTCGCCTTCTGATGTCTGTGACCTCACTCTCGCTGCCCCACCTCTTATTACAGGTGACACCGAAAGCCAGATCATCCAAAAGTCACCAGGGGGCCCATCCATACAATCTTCTCCGGGCTGTCACTCCCACATCCATCCTCTCTGTCACTACCTCATCTATTTTGTTCTCCTGCTAGTTGGCTCCTATCAGTATATAAAAGTCCATCCTCTTAAAAGAAACAAACAGCACTCCTTGACTCTAATTGGCCCCCACCAATTGCCACCCCATGTCTTTGCAGCAAATCTTTAATGAGTCGTTTAAACTCACTGTCTGCATATTCTCTTGAGCCATTCCCTTTTGCACCCACTCTGGCTTTTCCCCTGATCCCTCGCTCTATGGAAACTGCTCTGTCAAGGCCATCAGTGACCCCACGTTGCTAAATATAGTGGTCAGTTTTTAGTCTTCATCATGCGTGGCCCTTTGGCAGCATTTGACCCAGCTCTTCCATTTCTCCTCCCCCGTGTTCCTGCTTCACTTGGCCTCCAGCCCATCGCTCTGCTTTCGATCCACTGGCTGGTCTTTTGCCAACGTCTCCTCTTTTTTCCAAATATTTACTGCGAATGTGCCTCGGAGTTGGGTCCTGGGTCTCTCCTCTCTCTCACTGCTATACTTTTGGTGGAAGCAACCAGACTTGGAAATTGACATGCCATCAATTTCTCGATTTGTCCAAAACTCCCTGATTGGCCTTTTCCATTTGGAACTCTCTCCCTGATACTCATATTCTTTTTCTTTCGTTCATCTTGCTTTCACATTCATACATATGTTCTACTGTGTAAATTACTTTTCCAAATTTTGAATCAGTCCATACATATCATGTGAAATGCTCAGATCTCTATTATTTCCACTAAGATGCTTATTCTACCTTAGAACCTTTCTGCATTTCTGTATTTATGTCAATAAAGTGAATAGTATTTCTACAAGCCTCATAGTTAAACAGTGTGTTTGTTTGGGGCTACTATGTAACATGAAATAATGATACATCAACATAGTCCTTTTTCATTTAATTTTATGTAACACCAAGATGAGGTTTTTGCACTGAAGACGGTTTCATTGAAATTTTACCTACGTTATGGACAGTCAGTTTATGTGAAAGCCCTCATTTCTCCCCTTTTCTGATATATTTTCCATTTGGCTATTATAACATATAACTTGGCATGAAATAAAATTCCAAATCCATTCACATAATAAAATTAATACATTTAAATTATATTTTTTAATGTTAAAAAGAAAGAAAAAAAACCCGACTCCTCTACCTATTAGGCATTTCTGTGGCAATATCTCATAGACTCCTTAACCATGACATTGAAGAACTGAGCTGATTCCAGCCCCTTTCCACCTGCTCAGCCCCATCTTGTCCCATCCCCTGTGGATGGAGAGGACATCCATCCCATTTACCAGGTCCAGATATTGGAACCATGTTCTCTCTCTCTCATTCTCTTACACACACACAGACAGCAAATCCAGCTTGTTAGAAAATTCTGGCTACTCTGAATTCATTAACCACCTACTCCCTGTTCCCCACCCTCCTAGGAGCCACCTTCAACCCCTTGTTGGACACCAATTAGCCTACTTCTTCCATCTTTGCTTTTCTACAATCTCATCCACACAGAGTCAGAGGGAGCCTATAAAAGCATACATTGAGGGGGTGGGTGTAGCTCAGTGATACAGTGCATGCTTAGCATGCATGAGATCCTGGGTTCAAACTACAGCATCTTCACTAAAATAAATAAATTAACCTCCTCCCAAGAAAACCCAAAACAAAAGCATAAATTGGACATCACCCATCCCATCAAAACTCACTAAAAGGGTCACCATTCCATTAGGAGCCAAAGTCGTCCCAAAGTCTTCGAGGACCCGGCCTGCTCTGCCTCTCCGCCCACACTCTCCCCATCACTCTGGGGGCCTCTGGCTCCGGCTCTTCCTTCTTCCTCCGGATCTATTCTGCTTCAAGTTCATTACTCCTTGAGATCTGCCAGGATTGCCTTATTCCCTCCTGCCTGCCTCCCACCCCACCACAATCACCTGAGTTTGCTCATATCACTCTTATTTTTCCCCAAGCTCTTGCTACCCCCATCATGTTGCCTGTTTTCTCTGCTAAAACTCTGAGCCCCCAGTGATGGGGAGTCGTGTCTATTTTGTTGACTAATAAAGCCCAAGAGCCTTGGGAATGGGTATAGTTACTAGATTCCCATAAGTAGTAGGAGCTTATACAGATTTGCTGAATGAATGAAGAGGTCCTGGTCCAATTCGATGGAGCACTTCTGTGTCCTGCTTAAAGATTAACTCTCCTTTCCTCCTGAGAGAGGGTGACAACTTCCTTGGTGATCAAAGGCAAGATCTATTTTCTTTATGCTGTTAACCTTATGCGGGGAGATTGGGGGATCTTCATTTATATTTTAAAATTTGATTCACTCTGCAGTTTGTCTCCTGTCTATGTATCCTTTTGAGAAACCGTTTATGAGTGATCATTCTTCCATCAGATTGAACAGGATCCAGGGGGAATTACCAAGCCTGTCCCATCGGCCATCCTGTGTGTCATGTCCTGTGACCCAGGGGATGCTCAGCACGTAAGTGAACCAACAGGAGTGAGTGAAGAGATGGGAACATCTCATTATTGTGGTGGCTGCACTCTGTCCGATGCCTTGAGATTTGGGGAAGGGTTTACAACTGCGGAGGCGAGATGTCAGGTCCTCTGTGCTCTTCCTGAGTGCCCTGGCCTTACCCATTCCCCCAGCCCCCTCTGGGCAGCCAAGCCCAGGAGCTGGGCCACCGGCGATTGTGCTGATCAATAATCCACCTCACCCAAAGTCCGGGGGTAAGAGCGGCCAGCACAACTGGTTGTAGACACTGAAGTCAGGTCCTTGGAGGAATTCCTCACTGAACAAAGTTTTGGACCTTTTATTTTTCTCTATAGCCTCCAGCTGAAGAAACAGATTGCCTTAGGTACATGAAAGGTGAGGACACCTACTATCCCCATGGAGCCCAGGTGGGGCTGGGAGTCTGCTGTTTGTACAGCCGGTGGGCTCGTGTTGCTTTGGGCATCCCTGTGCCTGAATTCCTGCAGTACACTCGGTGGTAAGGACGGGGGTGCCTGGCAGGGAGGGAAGCGGGTCGGGGGACTACACAGCTGGGGGGACGTTAACCTGGGGTGAGCGGGAGCCGGCTGATGCATGGAATCTCGGTGCAGGGAACTCTCCAAACTCAAGAGAGGTTCCCACTCCCGCAGGGTCCCTTTGATCAGGGTGCTAGGCTGTCAGCACTGCAGGGTCCCTGTGAGGATCACGGTGCCTTCAGGCAGTGGGAAGTGAGGGGTCCAGTGGCAATTAAATTAACTGTGCACCCTAAGCCAACCCCCGTCTCTTTCAGCCTGTTTCCTAATCTGCAAAACTGGAATGATGTTAACCATCCCGCAGGTTTGTTGGTGGGCTGGGACACACTAGACTGCCAGGAGCTGGAATTCCTCTGTGCCCTGATTGTAATCCTTCCTTCACACTATTTACTCTCACAAGTTCAGTCTCTCTGTCTCTCTGTCATTCACTTGTAACTTTCTCTCCTGCTCTGGTTTCATTTGATTCCCACCCTCCTCCCAATCCCCAGATGAGTGAAATTAATTTCTGTGTGTCAGTTCCAAATTCCCGGGAAAGATGCTCTGTCCCCTCTGGATTGGTTGTCCAACCCATCAGTTGCAGTCAGAGGAGTGAGTCCCTCTGTGACCAGAGGAGGGGCTCTGCCCAGCCCCCCAGCCACCACTGTGGGAGCACATAGCTCTCCGAGGAGGAGGTACTGGCTGTGACTTGGTGTCACTAAGTATGAATTTATCTCTCCTCTTGCCCCAGCTTCATCCTCCTAAACAAAGATGAAAATTAAACACTCCCGAGATTTGTGTCATGGAACACTCAGGGTGGGGGCTAAGAGGGCTGGATTCCCTGCTGAGTGTAAGGGGCTACAGTGACTCCCCAACGAGAGCCTGTAAAGGAAACAGCACCGGCCCCACCGGACACGTAGGGTGCTGAGTCTGCGTGACATTGAGCCAGGCTTCTGACCACAGCTCAGGGGTCTGGTCTGACCGGTTAGTCTTTGAAACCAACCAGCTTTGGATTCCTCAATCCCTCCCTGAGGTTTTACCTGAACCACGAGCTTCTGTATCTCTGAAGACAGATGATGAGGACCCTTCACGTAAGGCATTTGCACAGCCCTGTGCGGGAATTTGTGCTGCACGGTCTGCCCGGCGAGCTGACCAAAGTTCGTATTTTACTGATCTTAGAAATAGTCTGGTTTCCTGATGCACTGTTTCACTGAACAAGCAACAGAAGCCACCTCTGGCTGATAAAAGCAAAAAAGGGACTTAATGAAAAGATACTGGGAGGGTGCATGGAGTGGCCCAGACCAGAGCCGACCCGGGGGCCGTAGGAGATATTGGGGAGCCCCAGGCACCAGGCTGCGCAGGGTGCTACCGGGCCCCCTGCTGCCCCAGCAGGGACCCCCCTCCTCCTGACACTCCACCTCACTGCAGGTTCATGTCCCGGCAGGGCCAGGTCACACTGAAGCCACCAGCACACACCTCAATGGGGGAGTTGGCCCCTTCTCAGCTGAGGGCGTGCCTGGTGTGGGGAGAGGCCCAGTTAGAGGAAGGCGGTTCCCCTACTGTTCCAAGTTAATGCGCAAGTCAGTGTCCATCACTCAGGAGAGCCGGGCTTGTCGGACCTCATTGTGGTGACTAGGCCGTCTGAGTTCACGTATTACTTTTTAGGTTGGAAGGCCCAAGAGGGAGAAAAAGTGGAGGTTCTAGTACTTATTTTATATTTCCCATGTACCAGGTGCGGTAAGCAAGCCACTTCAGACAAGGCCCATAACAACCACATTAATAGGCCACGGAGAAAGTCATGCAGTCAGGCCTCTGCAGCCCCGAAACCCGTGTCCTCATCAGTTCCGTAGTTACCAGTGGAAGTTGTAGGGATTTATGGGACTGTGTGCTCCTGTGGGGGCTGGGATGTGTGTGTTTAAATCCACATCTTCAGAAACTCGGCCAGAACCACAGCCACTGATTGTCTGCATGGAGGCAGAGGAGGGGAGGCTTCCAGCCTCTGGTCCAGCTCGTGTGGAGCTCAGAAGTTGCTCCTTCTGTCCTGAAAACAACACCAGAGCTGAGGGAGCTGCAAACCCACTGCTCTTCTTAGATCCACAAGAAAACTGAGGGGGAAAGCTGCTCCCAACACAGAGAGGCAGCCGGGCAGGCTTGGAGAGTCACAGCTCCCAGGGCAGAACCCGCTTTTGTAAGAACCCCGGGGGCAGGCAGATTTAACAGGTCCCTGAGGCCAGCTGGAGGCTCAGCGTGGGGAAGTCCGAGTGTGACAACTCCAGGGGGCCAGTCAGAGGGGCCCCCTGCTCTTTTTCATGCATTTTACCTCCAGGACCGTATCCTGTTCTCAGAGTGAAGATCATAGGAAAACTCCTCATGGTTCCTGCCAGGAGAGGAAAAAATAGCTCTATTGAAATACAACCAGAACATTCTCTTCCATTGTGGGGGGTTGTGTTTTTTTTTTTTTTTTTTAATGAGAAATTATTTTACCAGAGCCTAACCTACCTGGGGGAAGGGAAATACCTTCTGTGTCACCCAAATTGGGGTGGGGGAAAGAGACACACTTGTGGAGGTCACAGCTCAGGGCACAGGCTCAATGAGAACTAATCACAGGACTACAAATGCCCTGCTCTGTCCCGCTCCCCCAACACCTTACCTCCATGTCAGTAGGGCCCCTGTGTAATAACAGGAATAAAATTAAAAGAAGTAAATGTCTCAGGAGTGTCTAGGGAAAACCCAAAGACAGCGGGGAGATGAAAACAAGGACACACGGTTGGCTTTAGCCTCTCGCACGAATAGCTGTAGCAAACTACACACAGCCCAGCCCCAGTAGATAAACAGAAAACCTCACAGAAGAAACTATTTATTTTGGTTCTCTTACCCAGTGCATTCCATGGTGCATCCTCGCCTAGAATTGAGTGGAAGCAAGTCCATCTCAGAAGGGACATACCTGAAGAGAAATGGCTTTCCAGACTCTGAAGGGCAGAGAAAGCACCAGCCTGGGTTAGAGAAAGGTGAGGGGTGGGGTAGGGGGTGGGCAGCCTTCTTCCCCAAATAAGGAACCTTCCTGAGGCCAGCACAGTGGGAGGGAGGGCCATAGGGTGGAAGCAGCCAGACTTCTTCCTGAGAAGTGATAGGATGCCTCCAAGGGACAATTCAGGTGCCCAAACTCTGTCCTGATGGTAGGAGCCAGTCGGTCTGCCTCAGAGCCCAGGACTGAGGTGGGCGCACAGCAGGCCGGTCTTACTTGGCAGGATCAATTTCACTTCTCCGAAACCCCGTGTAAAACATGAAGCGTGGACGACCTGGTGAGCACAGCTCTGCCCTCAAGACCGGTTTCAACTCCTCTCTTCCCAGAGAACAGCATCTCTGAGCCCGTCCTGGGTGACTTCACAGAGATCACCCTAGTGGCCCAGGCTAGTGACCGGGAACATGTACCTTCCTGCAGCCAACCCCAGACGTCCACTGATGCATCATATACTGGCAAAGATGTGAGTTCCTGTGCATTGGTCTAACAGCAGAGACTCTGCCACAGGCCCAAGAGGTGGTGTGTGGGACAAGCAGGGGTGCAGGAGTGTACGCAGTGCAAAGGTGTAAGTGGTGGCAGGGGTGCAGGGGCTGTGGAGGGTGCAGGCAGTTCAGGGGATGCGGGGGTGCAGGCAGTGCGGAAGGGCAGAGAGTGGCAGGGGTGCAGAGGTACAGGGAGTGTAGGGGTGCAGGAAGGTGCTCAGGCACGTGGCCAGGGTCAGAAGGCAAGTGCACATCCTCGCAGTCAGCCTGACCCCGGGAGATTAGTGCAATGGTCTGGGGTGGCGGAGGGGGCGGCGGCGGCGGCGGCGGCGGCGGCGGCGGCGGTGGGTGGGAGGCTGCCCGGGCAAGCCGGTCGATTTCTTCTCTTCCCTGCAGCCTGGCCTGGGGGGGCGTTGGCCGCCGGAGATTCGCCAGATGTTGGACTCCAGGTAAGCTTGCTCCTGGGTGGTGGGGCGGTTAGGTCAGGGGGCGGTGGCAGCGGCAAGGGGGCGGAGCGGGGCTGCCCCTGGCGAACTGATGGAATAGCTGCCTTCTCCCGGCTGCCGGGCCTGGGAGCGGCCTCTGCTGCCCCAGGTCGCTGCACACACCTGTCCCACTCAGCAAGCTGAGTGGGGAGTGGGGGCGGTGTCGTTAAGGTGCAGGGCCCACGGGGATAGGGGGGCTGCCGCACGGAAGCCGGTCAATTCGCTCCGCTCTCCCCCGCGGCGGAGCCAGGGGCGGCTTCTGCTGCCGTAGAGGCGGGACGCCGGTCTCCAGGTGAGCTTGGTCCTGGGAGGCGGCGGCGGCGGCGGCGGCTGGGGGTTGGGGTCCGTTTCAGGGAGCTGCTCCATTTCTTCTCTCCCCCGCGGCCTGGCCTGGGGGCGACCTCTGCCGCCAGAGATTTGCCTGAGTTCCGACTCCAGGTGAGCTTGCTCCTGGGAGATGGGTGCGGTGCAGTCAGGGGGCTGGGAAGGTGGTGGCTGCGGGGATAGGGAGGCTGCCCCGGGGGAGCTGGAGGATTAGCTCCCATGTCTGTGCCGCGTGGCCTGCAGGCGGCCTCTGCTGCGCCAGGTCCCGGGACAACCCTTTCCCACTTTGCCTGCTGGGGGCGGGAGGCAGGGTAGTCAGGGTGCACGGGTGGCGGGGGTCGGGGGCCTGCAGCGGGGGAGCGGGCACATTTGCTCTCATCTTCCCCGCGGCTTATCCTGGGGGCGGTGTCTCTTGCCCTGGGTTAAGAGACACGTGTATCCTAGTCAGCCTGGCCCCAGGAGGCGGGCGTGTTACGTTGCGGGTGGTGGCAGCAGCGGCAGGTTTTCCCATGGAGCCGGTCCATTTGCTCCCATTTCTCCCCATGGTTTGCCCTGGGGGCGGTCCCTGTTGTCCCTAGTTCGCCGGACGTCCATCTCCAGGTCAGCCTGCTCCCTAGAGGCGGCCACCGTGAGGTCAGGGGGCAGGAGCGGTGGCTGCTGTGGGGGTAGGGGGCTGCCTTGGGGAGCTGGTGGATTGGCTCCCGTCTCCCCGATGGCCTGGTGTGGGAGTGGCCTCTCCTGCCTCAGATCACCAGACACACCTGTCCCATTTAGCCTGCTGGGGGAGGGGCGCCCTGGGAAGTGCCTTTAAAGTGTGGGGGAGGCGACGGCAGGGGTAGAGGACCTGCAGCGCGGAGCCTGTCAATTTGCTCTCCTCTTCCCCACGGCCAAACCTGGGGGTGTACTCTGCTGCCCAAGAAGCCGGATGCCCGTCTCCAGGTCAGCTTGCTCCTGGCAGGCGGGCGCGATGCTGTCGAGGGGCAGAGGCAGCTGCGACGGCCGGCTGCCCCGCCTAATGGGGCCACTTCTTCTCCTCTCCCCTGACCTGGCCTGGGGACGGCCTCTCCCGCCCAAGATTAGCCTGAAACCCCACACCCGGTCAGGTTGCTCCTGGGAGGTGGGCGCGGTGACATCAGGGGTTGGAGAGGAGGGGGGGTCTGCCCCTGGCGGGCTGGAGGATAAGCTCCCATCTCTCTGGAGGCCTGACGTGGGGGTGGCCTCTGCTGCCCCTCATTCCCGGGTCACCCTTCTCCAGGACATATTGCCCCGGGGGTGCTGTAGGCTGCGGGGGCGGCGGGTTGTTGGCGGGGGTATGGAGCTTGCCGCTTGGGAGCTGGTGGTTTAGATCCCATTTCCCCCGCAGCTTGGCCTGGGGGCAGCCTCTGTTGCCCCAGGTCGCAAAGCACTGTTTCCCTGACAGCTTAACCACCGGAAGTGGGCAGGATGTGCTGAGGGGGCGGAGGCAGCCGCCAAGGCAGCGACGGAGGGGGCTGTCCCTGGCCAGCCGGTCAGTTTGTTCCCATCTCAACATTTGCTGTCCCAGTTTCGCAGGACGCCCTTCTCCAGTTTATCCTTCTGGGAGGTAGGCTCAGTGCATGCAGCCCAAGGTCTGGGCTCTCCCCTGGGGAGGGGCAGAACTCTCTTCTTCTTCTTTGTCTTTATTCTTCAGCAAAGTGGTTACTGGCCCCAATTCTTAATTCTGAGAAAGTGTAGCCTGTGTTACGGAGGAGCTGCTGGACAGTGAGGTTTCTGGGTGGGTTTTCACATCACCTGATGCCCCAGGCAGGCAGGAAATCTATTACTTAGAGTTTCTTAGTCTGGAGTTGGGGGATGGCCCCGCCATCCTCACCATGCTTTTTAAAAATGTGTTACTCCCCTCTTTTTCCTAGGTGACATTTTAGGTTATTGGGTCCCAGATTGCTGGCACACTCATCCCTGTTCTCAAACATCTTTTAAACTTGGGTGAAGTGATAAGTTGGGGAAGAAGATGATTTACTGAAAGGTAAGAATACTTAAATTTGCATTAAAGCTACATTCTGTCAATCTTTCTCAAATGATTTTTCTCTGATTCTAAATCCATGACCTAGTGAATGTTGTACTCCTGTGTAAATCATTGATCTTCACATCACACTTGTTGAGTGGTCAACGAAATTTGTTATTTAGATTATTCCTGAAAGGAAAAGCTCAGGCTTTTGAGAATTCCTTGTCTGATGTCACCCAGGCAGTCACAGTAGAAGACAGAGCTGATATAAAAATCCCTCACCTGCCTGAACTGCAAAACTTCTGGGATTACTGATCCCTGAAATGCAGGTGACTCTTGATGATAATCTGGGGGATGGTTTACATGATCAGATTCTTCCAGTCCTGTAAATGGGTTCCGTGGCCCCAGCCCCGGGAGAGCTGGTCATAAGGGCCATATCGTGAGGGGTGGGATGGGAAGGCAAGGTCTAAGAGCTGGCATCACTGAGATTCCACACTCGCTATACACAGACCCCAGAGCCTAATTGTTGTCAGGTTCTGTTCTGGATTTGAGAGTGTGTTCGGACATGATTCTTGCCCTTCAGGGGTCACTGCCTGGGTGGAAGTAACCTTTACATAAATCTGGGGAGGATGACAATTAAGTAGATGGGCTGTTATGATTCTCAGTGTGCCCAGGCTCGCTCTTCCAGGCACTCGTGGGACTAACGAGAGTCATGTTATTCACTCATACACTGATTTATTACCCTTGAATTGATCATTTGTCCCACAGTAAGTGAAACAAGCGATGAGGAACCTGAGTTTTGTCCCCTTTCCTAGCACTGATTGTATCTGTCAGTCAGGCGCCCTGCGTATGCATTGTGAAATGGTGGTATTTCTTGCCCAATGGGACTGCACTGTCAGTTCTGAGAATCAGGGGAGACACGTGGGTAGGACAGCACACTGACACATATGGCACCCCCCCCACCCCATGAGACAGCATTGTCGATGCTCAGGTGACCCGAAGTAGACCGCGGTGCTAAACCTGAGCATGTTTAGTGATCTTGGTGGCTATGAAAATACAGACTGCCGGTCCCTACTTCTGGAGACTCTGAGGGTGTGCACCCCAGAATTCTGCATTTTAAGAAGCACTTTAACTAATTCTGATGAAGATGAT
Organism: Camelus bactrianus; assembly: GCF_048773025.1. Lineage (NCBI taxonomy): Eukaryota > Metazoa > Chordata > Mammalia > Artiodactyla > Camelidae > Camelus > Camelus bactrianus. Next base: position 134,512,509 of record NC_133541.1, read on the forward strand.
CTGAGTGTCCCACTGAGAAACACTGGTGTGCGATGCACCAGTATTGAGGATTCTCAGGGAGCGATGTCTTTTCAGGATGGTCCAAGGGCCCTCACGAGACTTTTGCCTTGGGTGTAATTGTATGTGTTCGAAAGTGATGTCTCTCACTTCCAGTGCTTGTCAGCATGCTCTGTGCAGGGATTTGCTCTCAGCAGATATCAAAAACTATAAGTCTTCAGGTCACCGAGCTAGAGTGTGAGCGATCTTTTATTTTGGTTTTCTTTATTGCAATGCGGAGTCTCCCGAGAAGAGATTCAGACTGAACAGCTTTGTGTCGGACTTTGGAAGACCGCTGGTGCCCAAGGGGTTCTCTGGCAGCACAATGACGAATCTAGGTCCCTCTTTCACTGCTACGTCAATGAAGTGGACCGCTTGGACAAGGCCAAAGCTGGTATCCCAACCATAGCCCTTGACAGTGATGTTCGGCTCCAGGAAGCCATCAGATGCAGCAGGTGGCCAGAGGAGGAGCCGAACGGGCTCTTGAAATGTGACACCCCCAGCTTCATCAACACGGACCAGAACTCTTCCTTTGGGGAAGATGATCTCCTGATTTTGGAACCACCTATTGTTCTAGAAAATAAGCCAGTTGCCCAGACCTCACACAAAGACTTGAATTGGAAATGTGCTTTGTCAAGTGTTTCTCTGAAGATGTGAAGTCTGTCTTTGTATGGCAGGAAGTCCCCTTTCACAAAATTGTATGTGTTTGTGTCTGAGAGAGAGAAATGGAGACAGACAGAAAGACGGAGACAGAAGAGAGCCCCCTCAGAAGAGAGCTAGTTAAGGTGAGTTTTTGTGCCTTAGTAAACATTTGGGGTTTTGGGGGGAACAAAGTATTTACACTGTCTCATTCTCCTCGTTGGAAACCTTGGCCCCGTCCCCAGTGTCAGCGGCCTTGAACGGGGGTTGCCATGGTGCTTTTCATCTGGCGCTGCCACTTCCACGCTCTGCCTTTAGCACGTTGCTTTGCCTCCCAGGGCTGCCACCCTTTAAACTGTAAGGTGAGGAGTCTGGAGCAGATGATCCATCCCAGCTCTGCTGTTTTGCAAATTTCTGATTTCGTATTCGGATGAGGCTGGGATACACCCAGAGCAGTATAAACCAGGCCCTACCTCCTGTCTCTTGCTGGGGCATCCCTCAGGTCTGTGCCTTCTACTCAAGCCTTTACTGAGCCCAGCTTTTGTCAGGAGCCCAAGTGCCTACCGGGATGGCAGGAGACCTGTCTCTCGTGGTCACGGTGGCCGACATTTCTACTGGTTGTGCTGAAACAGCTCTTCTGAGATCCTCCGGCCACCCTTGCTCCAACCTGAGGACAGACCTACCGTTCCTTTCCTAGGAGGAGGATCAATCCATGCTGCATTTTATGACAATCCTGTCCCCAGGAATGCACGGAAGGTTATCAGCTGAGTGAGGGGAAGTGCCTCTGTGTCTCTGTGTCCCTGTATCTCTGTCTGCTCACAGTGCCCTGCCACCGGCTACTGAACAAGAAAAGTGCTATACACCATGCTGTGTCTTTTGCAGATGTGTAGGTGATGGTCTTGTGGCTCATGTGTGGGCTTTGTGCTGGGATGGTGAAGGGCTTATAAATACCTCATCAACATGTATTCGAGGTGACCTGGTGCCACACAGACTTGATTCATGAAGGCATCAAGCCTGCACACTGGTTTGGAAACAACTTGGTTTTGATCAGTCACACTGCATGCATGACTCACTGCTGATCTCTGGGTGGTTTTTTCATTTTAGATTTATTCACCCAGTGTCTTGCTTAAGCTGAAAAATACATTTATTTCACTAGAATATTCTCAGATTCTTTGTTTTCACACATCCAGTTGTTTAATTCCTTTAAAAATCATTTTGTGTTTATAATGCCTCCTAATATCTATCATCTCTAGGTTCCCAGTGGCCTGAGCCATGCACCAGATTTGATGTAGGAACTGTTCCACCAAAAGAAATCCCTTTGCCATAATATCTTTTGAGGAAAATATTATTCTTTCAGGCTCTAACAGTAAATCGTAGAACAAAGCATGGAACATTTATTGTAGTTAATACATGTTCATGCAAAAAGAAATGATATTTTCATTAAACAATGTTGATTTTAATAACTTTTACTAATGTGAATATTATTACTCATAATTTAAGTAACCAAATAAAACCACAGTTATTTATTATGAAGTTTGAAAACTATTTACACTGTCTCTCAATTAGAGGTAGCTTTATTAGAAGACTGAAGGGTATTTAAAAGATGGAAAAATACCCATGATGACACCATCATTTTTATTAACTAAATATCAAGAACTGTGCAGGGTTAAGATTTAACCCTCTGCAAGCTGTCAAGTTAGCATGAGGTAGTTTGTGGATGCTGCCAGAAGACAGGAGACTCCCCCAGGTTCAGAGACAAAGAACTTCTTGCCAGCACAGCAGGCAGCTTGGGGTTCATGTTCATGTTGGTTCCTGAGTTTCTTTCCTGTTGCTGTTGTAACAAAGGACCACAGACTCAGTGGCTTAAAGCAATACACATTCATCATCTCACTGTTCTATTGTGCAGAAGTGCAAAGTCATTGTCAGTGGGCTAAAACCTACGTGTGGCCAAGGCTACGTTCCACACCGAGGCTCTAGGGAGGGATTCGTCTTCCTACCTTTCCCAGCTTGCAGAGGTCTTCACACTCCTTGGCCCAGGGCCCTGTGTCACTGTGACCTCTGCTGCCACTTTACATCTCTGTCTCTGACTATATAGATATAAAGGAAGAGTCTTCTACATCTGGTATGGACCCTTTTTCCTAAATGGACATTGTATCTCTATTTATGCGCAGATTAAAACCCCTTCCCTGCAGGGTGTGGTGGCATCAGCTCACAAGATTACCACTCTGGGCTTTAAGTGTCCTCTTTGTATTGTCACCTGGGAACTTCTCTTTCCATAGTTAGCTCTGTGTTACATTTGTTGTTGTATTTTACCTGGCATTACTGAAAGTTTTACTTAAAAGGGATCCTAATTAGCTCTGTTTACCTGTTTCCAGAGCTGAAAGCTTCAGTTCTCGAGTATCTGTTTGATTTCTCTTAAAAATACATTCCAGTATATTTCTCTGGTGAAAGTCTTTACCCTGTTGTCTATTCTCCCATAATTTCCTTATTTTCTTGAATATATTAAAAGTATTTTATAGCCTTTATTGGTAACTCTGATGCCTACATCACCTGGGGGTTTGCATCCTTTGTCTAATGTTTCTTATTCTCATATTATCCGTTATATAGTCTTGACATGTTGCATGTCTTGAAATTCTTTATTACATGGCAGACATTGCAAATGAAAAATCCATATGATATTTTCCGTGAGAGGTTTTCTACCTTCCTGTTAGGCAAACAGGGTGAGGGACTGATCATGTCGCTCCAATCAGGCGCTGAGGTGGATCAGGACTGAAGTGCCTTTTTTCTTAAAACAGCTTTGAGGTATACTTGGCAAAGTAATTTTCACACGTATAAAGTGTACAGCTAATACGTTTTGACATAAGTATATCCCCAAGAAACCATGACCACATTCAAGAGAGTGAACATACCCATCACCCACAAAGCTTCTCTCCTGCCATTTGTTGTCCCTCCCTCCCTCCCCATCTCTTCCCCTGGAAACCATTGATCTGCTTTCCATCACAACATATTGGTCTGCATTTTCAACATCGTTGTATGAATGGATTCATGCAGTATCTACTCTATGTTGTCTGACTTCTTTCATTCAGTGTAATTATTTTGAGAGTCATCTGTGTTGCTGTATTAATAGCTTATTTGTCTTATAGCAGAGTATTGTTTTGTGCTGAGATTTACTGAATAGTTTGTTGTGAGCAGTGTTTGGATAGACCATCATTTGTTTCTCCATTTACTTCTTGATGGATGCATGGGTTATTTACAACTTGAGCTATTATAAATAAAATTGCAGTGAATATTTGGTTACAAGTCTTTATATGGACATATGCTTTTCTTTTCTAAAGCACCAGATGAGGAATATCTGGGTTATATGGTAGATAGGTATTTACCTTTTTTAAAGAAACTGGAAAAGACTGTTCCAAAATGGTTGTACTATTGTAAATTCCTTGTGGTGTGTATCAGCTCTGCTTGCTCTACTTCCTTACCAGCACTTTGTAAGGTCGGTCTTTCTAATCGTATTCATTCTTGTATGTATGTGTACTAGTATCTCACTGTGGTTTTTAAAAGCATTTCTCTAATGACTAATGGCATCTTTAATCAGCATCTTTTCATATGCTTATTATCCATCTGGATATCTTTACTGAAGTGTGTTTTCTGGTCTCATTCATTCATTCAGGTGTTTGCATTATTATTGAGTTTTGAGACCTCTTTATTCTGGATCAGATACAAAGAGAGACCTTTATCAGATATATGATCTGCAAATAGCTTCTGTCTATGGCTTGTCTTTTCATTTGCTTAGCAGTGTTTAGAACAGCTTTGAAGAGTCTTCATTTTGATAAAGTTCACTCTATCAGTTCCTTTTTAAAATAGATTATACTTTTGGTGTCATAGCAAAGAAATATTTGCCAAACCCAAGGTTATAAAGCTTAAGCCTATGCTTTTTCTCCTAGCTGTTTTGTAGTTTTAGATTTCCTATTAAGATCTATGATCCATTGTGAGTTAATTTTTGTATATTTTGTGAGGTGTGGATCAAAGTTCATTTTTTTTTTTTTTTGCATATCACTCTCTAATTCTTCCAGCACCACTTGTTGAAATGATCCTTTCTCCACTGCATCCTTTTTGAGAATCAATTGTCTATATAAATGTTGGTTTAGTTCTGAACATTCTATTCTGCTCCATTATTCTATTTTCCTGTTTTACACCAACACCATATTTTCTGATTACTGTAGTTAAAAAAAAAAAAAAAGCTGAAAATCAGATAGTGCAAGTCTTCCAACTTTGTTTTTCTTGTTCAAAATTGTTTTGGATATTTGGGATCCTTTGAATTTTTATATGAATTTTAGAATCAGTTTTAAAATTCCTTACATCCTGTTCTGCCAAAATTCCACCCATGTCTTTGGCCATCTCCAAAGCCACATTTTCTGAAGAAGTCTCTCTAGATCCCAGGTGAAAGGAATTTCTGTTTCATCTGTGCTCCAATCACATTTGATAATATTTGATTACATTTATTCATATTTGGCTGGATGTACTTGTGTGATCTTTCCTGCCATATAGTAAATCTCTCAAGATTTGGAATCTTGACTTGCTTCCCTCTGTCTGCTGAGAAAACTAGTTCTATGCTTTGCAGGACAGCGCCCTGCAGTAAGAGCTATCTGCAAGACACATCTAGCTCATTGCTTGCATATCGTCAAGGAATCCTGCAGATTTAGAATTGTTTATTGATTGTTGTCTCCAAGACGGCTCAGCCTTTTTTATTTCTATTGCTACTGCTGCAGTTTCAAAGGACAATGGGCTAATTATTTTCCAAATATCAAAATATACTGTAATTGAGTTGTGACGCAAATTATGTGCTGCTGTTTCTTAACAACCTGCTTAGTGTTCACAGGTACCTTCACTCATGGAACTTTTGGGAGAATGTCATATCCTCAGAGATAGCAATGCTGTCTTTGGCGACCTGAGCGGTAGTATCTGAACTCACTCCTGCTGTTTTTCCAGTGCCCCCTGTAGCCCTCCTCCAGCCCTCCATGGGGGGCCTGCAGTTCTGCCCTCGAAAATCCTGTTGCTTCTCAGGAAGAATTCCCTATGAAGCATATTCATGTCCTTCTTGTGGGGACATTCAGTCCAGAGACCTGACAGCAGGGGAAAATGTTTAGACTGCTTTTGGTAGAACGTAAATTCTTCCATACTTGTTAGAAGCAAATCCAATGAGGAAACTGTGTTGGCATCTAACAAATCAGCATAAATGTCTGATGAGGAAGATAAGCTTCCCCATCCCACTCAGGCGTCATGTTGATGAGACACTCACCTTGGCTAACATTTTCTCCTGTGAGCAACGTGAAGTTCAAGAAGTTATGAATGGCTTTTGGTTTTTCTTCCTTAGTCTTTCCACATTCACTGTGTCTGGTGAGATTATATGAATCCTGCTTATTTTCAGCCCAGCACTAAGCTTTTTAAAAGGATCACGTGTTTAAAAGGCTAGTGGACAATTTGTTAGAAGATCAAAATCCTTAGAGTTTGGTCCTAGAGTTGAATCTTGGTTACTGGTGAATGAGAATTCCCGTTAAAATTTTAAATTCAGTTATATAAAGTTTTAAAAATAGTTATATATTAGTCAATTTCATTAAACACTATAGCAGTTATTTACATTTAAGCCTGTCTCTGGGGCAATTTTGCAAAGATTCCCTCCCTTTATTGATTCCCTCTTTTTCAGAATCCTTGAGAGGTCCCTGTCATCATTGTCAGTATCATCATCATCATCACCATCATCATGGAACTGATTCCTCTGGGAGATTCTAGGAAAATAAAGAGCCGGACGTGGTTATGTGAAGGTCAGTGTGTGCATATACAGTAAGAAGAGTTGTCAGACATTAGATTCAAGATACCCTTTCCATTTAGAGAAGAATGTGGTCATGAAATCCTGCTGTGCTGAATGAAGGAAGTGATGGGAACAGGGTAGTCAATGGAAAGGAGGAGGAAGTGAGTGAAGCGAGGAGCATAAAGCCTTGGATAGGTGATCAGCTCATTGGTGAAAATGAGGGGAGTTTGATGGCAGAATCATGTCCCTCCCCGGCCACAGGGTAGCCACCTTTGACATGTTACTGTAAATGGCAAAATGCATGACAGATATTTTAGGACAAAAATCTTAGAGGATTTCTGTCTTCTAAATTGTCTATCAGTTAGCATTTTAAACCCATGATACATTATTAAAGATTAGTGCAGGGGAACAAATAAAAAGGATTCATATAATCCACCAGACATACTGAATGCAGAAAGGCTAAGGAAGAAAAACAAAAAGTCATTCATAAGTGCCTTGAACCATAAATTGCTCATGAGAGGAAATGTTACACAGGTGAGTGTCGCAGCCACATCCATAATGCCTGAATGGGATGGGACAAGGGGATCCTGAGATGAGACAATAGGGTGAGTAGCCTGGATTGTCCAGGTGGGCCGAATGTATTCACAGGGGTCCTTAAAATGGAGGACATTTCCCAGCTGAGTTTAAATTCAGAGGGAGGTGTAGCCATAGAGCAATATTCAGAAAGGCTGCTGACCTTGAAAATGGAGGAAGTCGTGGGGCACAAGCTAAGGAAGGTGGGTTACCTCTGGAAACTGGAAAAAAAAAAAACAACAAGGAAACATTCTCTTCTAGACCCTCTAGAAGGAAGGAAACCTGCTGCTACCTTGAATTTAGCACAGTGAGAACTGTGTTGGATCTCTGACCTCCACCGCCATAAGCTGATAAATCTGTGCTGGTTTAAGCTCTTAAGCTTATGGAAATTTCTTACATTGGTAAAAGGAAAATAACATAGTGAGCCGTAGTGTAACGGATTAAAGGTATAGGATGGTGTGTGGAGAGGATTCTGACATTTAAACCTAAAAAACAACCAGGTGAAATGGGAAGGTGTTTTAAGGAAGACTTACCTGGCAGGGCTGTTAAGCAGACTGGAGCGAGGGGAGCATTGGAGTTAGAGGAATCAATTAAATCTCTACAAGAAAAATAAGGAATAAAATGTAACAGGGCTTCAGTGATAGTGGATGTAGGAATGGAAATGGGCAGAGAGACATAAATATTACTTTGAAATTAGCTACAGGTTTGATGACTGCATGTTGAGGAGACTTAGCCGATGTGTGGACTGAATGTTTGCATCCCCTCAAAATCCATATGTCGAAACCCCATCTCCCAGGGTGATGGTATTGCAAGGCGGGGCTTTTGGGAGGTGATTTGTAGGATAAAATGAGGTCATGAGAGTAGAGCCCTCATGAATGGGATTAGTGTTCTTATGCAAGCCCCCAGAGTGCTTGCTTCTCTCTGCTCTCTGGGATATGAAGATATTGGGAAGACAGCCATCTTCGAGCTGGCAATCCTCTCAAGGATACATTGACCTTGAAAGTCTCAGCCTCCAAACCATAAGGAATATGCTGGTTGTTTAAGCCACCCGACACGCGGTAATTTGTTACAGCATCTCAGACTGACGAAGACAGTGGAGAATGCCTCTGAGTTTGGCACTGATTGCCTGGAGAATCCTGAAACCCAGGGAAGTGGGCAGCACAGACGTTTACTCATTTAATCCTGCCAAAACAGTAGGAGATAGAGTCCACATATTCCTCGCTACTTAAAAGGTAAGGAAAAAGAGGCACAAATAATAACAAAGACAACAAAAACAACAATAATTTGTCCAAGATTCACACAGAACCCCCTGGAGGCAGAGTGAGAATTTATACTCAGGCAGGCTGGCCCATGAGCCCCTGCTCATAACTAATAAGTCAGATCACCTTGCTTATGTGGATCAGTTTTTTCAACTGTGATATGAGGATACTGTGTCTAGTAACTTATAATTTCGAAATACATCACTGTAACGGAATCATTAGTCACAGGCCTTACAAACCACAGAAACCTACACATACAAAAATAACTCGTTAGGTCAAGATAACCAAAAACGTTTTTAAATATTATACCTGCTGGGCCTTTGCAATAAAATCTCTTTTTATAATTCTGTCTGGCTACAGAATAACTTCATAATCCTGCATGTTGCTGGTGGCTCCCATGTTGGACAGCACGGGCCTAGAGATTTTAAATTACTTGCCCAGACTCACACAGGAAGCTCGTGGTGGGATCTGAGCTATAGCCTGGGACTTTTACTTCCTATTCAACAAGTCCCTCATGGAAGTTTAGAAGCTTCTCCTTTGGTGCCCAACTGTTTAGCCGTACTTATAACATCTTGTCAGGTGTACCAGCCTGCTCCTGAACATCAGCCAGAACCCACATCTGCTCTATTTTGTCCAGGTAATATCTTCTAGCAACTTCCATTGCATTCTTGGCATCAGTTCTTACCTGGAAGGGTAGTGGCTAGAGGTGGAAATGTGTCCACATGACAGGTTTTCATAAACATAGCAGGAGTGTTCAAGAGAATAAAACGTCAGGAAGATGAGTAGAAGCAGGTCATTTAATATACCAAATGGGTACTTTCAATGTCTGTGTTTCCGAGTCCAGGCTTGTTCTGCTCGTGCATTACAGGCCAATAAATCAGGAGACCAGGTTTTGGGGCAAGAAATAGCGACTTTAATTTGGAAAGCCAGCTCAGAAATGGTAGAAAAATGTCCTGAGGAACCATCACCCCAAGTCAGATTTCAGGCTCTTCTTTTATTAAAAATGGGAATTGGGAATGCTTGGTTGTTGCAAACTTGGTGTATGAATTCTTTGTTGTTAGAATCCTTTGTTCTTGCAGCTCTTCACCTGGGTCACATCCGTGTAAACCTCCAACAAACAAATGTTATTTTCTATTCTGTAACTTGTTATCTTTATGTGAATAGAAAAGTGTTAATATCCTTCAAAGTCAGAGCCTTGAGAATAGGTTCTCCTGTATATTTCAGGCTCTAGGCAACATTGTTTTACAAAAGGTGCAGAACCAACAAGACTAAGCCTAGGAAACAGGGCACAGGGTTAAAGTCAAAGGAATAGATCTAGTATGGAGTCAGATTTTTTCTTTCCTATTTCAGTAGTGCCATGGAGAAGGCAGTTTGGGCAGCTTTTCGTAGGGTCCTGGAGGCTTTCCCTCTCAGCCTCTGTGTGCCTCTGTAGAAAATTCTTCATAGCTATCTAGCCTGCTGGAAAACCACTCCGCCTGTTTTGCCCTGAAGATGTGTTCTGTTTATAACTGATCTCTACTTCTTGGAAAACAACTCAATAAAAACTCAGTTGGATTTCCACCAGCCATGGGCAGGGTTGAGGAATAGCACTTTATTATTTTATAAAAAAAAAAATAAAAGAAATCTTAAAACAGCACTGGGCACATAGGAGAGAGTCAATAAATGCTTCCTGGCTAAAATCAAAATTGATGGCTCAGTGATTCCATGACTGCTGTATTTGCTGAGCTTGCTACTCCTTTGCTCCATTACACATTTTTTTTAACTGAAAAAGAAATACATGCATGTGGTTAAAAAATTCAAACAGAGCACAAAAATACACAAGTGAAAGAAGTTTTCCCTCATCTTCTCTTCTTTCAGCCCTCCCTGGAGATGCCACTGTTTACAATCCTTTGTGTGTTTTGCAGATATGCTATGCACATTCCGACCTATGTATGTAAATTCCTTTAAAGTATTACTTATTTTTAACTTAAAGGGATTTAAAACCTCAAGTGTCTTCTGTCCTGGTAATAGAAAAGAACAAATCTGACTCCATATTAGATCTGTTCCTTTGACTGTAACCCTGTGCTCTGTCTCCTAGGCTTCATCTTGCTTGTAAAACAATGTTGCCTAGAGCCTAAAATATACAGGAGAGCCTATTTTGAAGGCTCTGACCTTTAAGGATATTTAACACTTTTCCATTCATATAAAGATAACAAGTTACATAATAGAAAATAACGTTTGTTTTGTTGGAGGTTTACAGGGATCTGACCCAGTCAGATAGCTGCAAGAACAAAGGATTCTAACAACAAAGAATTCCTACACCAAGAAGATTGCAACAACCAAGCACGTAGGAAAGGAGCCTGAATTCTGACTTGGGGAGATGGTTTTCCAGGACATTAGTTTGCCATCTAGGTCTACAGAAAGTTGCTACTCCATGCCCCAACACCTGGTCTCCCAACTTACTGGCATGTCCTGCATTAAGGAGAATGAATTTGGACTCAGTAACACTCCTATCTTCCTAGCAAGCTGGGCACTGGTATTGAGGGCAGCTATCCCACACCCAGGGACATACTATGTGCCCTTGATGGTTCCCCGAGGGTGGGGTGTGGTTTACCCAGGAAGGATGGGGACTATGCACCAACACTCAGGCAGTATGCTCCTTCTCGGATCTGACCTCGTACCTCCCGCTCCCCGCCAGCACAACACCTGGGACAGTGGAGGTAAGGCAGAGATCTTTCCTGCCTGTGTCCCAGCGTGTAAAAGGGGAATATGTACTCTTTCCAAGGTAGTTCTGAGCGACAACACCTGCGGGTGCTTGGTTCCCAGAGCAAAAGGAAACCCAGCTCCACTTGGGAGCAACGGGTTTGATCCCCATAGGGGTTCTGCAGAGGTCTTTGGTGGAGGGCTGGACCAGGGAGGTAAAATATGAGCTGCGGGCCTTAAAGCGTAAGAGAAGTGTGCAGAGGCAGGACTGTTGCCTCCTTCAGGATGCCCCCAGAGTTAAAACTATTTCTCTCCATCTCTGCTACTCTCCTCCACCCTCCAGATCCCTGCCTTCTCTCTGCTACTCCTGTCCATGTCTCTTCCTCCACTTTTCCCCTTCTCCCGTCCTCCTCCCATCTTCTCTGTCCCTCCCTTCCCCACCTTCTCTCACAGAACTCGGAGAGGATCGCTGGCCCTCCTGCGCATGCGCATTCTTTGCCAGCTGGAACGAGGGTTGGAAGCTCCAGCTCCGAGCCGGGGATCGGCCCCAAAAGCTGCTCAGCTCTTTCGCCCGGTTGGACATTTGCTCCTGCCCCGGCGCCCCGGCCACAGCTGTCCAGGGCCAGGTGTGCACCTGCCGTCTCTCGCCCCAGCCAGGCTCCCGTGTGTCCGTGGCTGGCGTCCCTTTCCCCTCTCCCACCCGCGAGTCCTCTCCTCCCGGGCTGCCTCTCCTCGGCCGCCGGCCCGTCCCCGCCCCTGGGCGGGCTGTGTCCCGGGCGGGCGGGGTCTGCGGACCCGGATGTGTCGGGCGGCTGGGGCTGGGGCTGGCCTCCGAGCGGGGCTACAGCCCGCGTCCCCCCCCGTCTTTCCCTGCCCCGCGACCCCGGGGCTGCCCTCCTCTCCCTTTCCCTCTCCCTGGGGACCAGCTCAGTGGTGTCTGCGCTGCTCCCCCGGCTGAGTGCCTCCGGCTGTAAACCCCAGCTTCTCCTGGTGGAGTCGGGAAAAGGGAGCGTCAGTGCTGAGCGTGCTTCCGTCTCCTCCCTCAGTGTTTCTGCCCCAGGTAAGTACCTTGAACACTTTCACGTGTTATGATGGCGGTGCTTGATGATGTCACTGTTTTTATAGTGAGAGGGATTAAAGTGTTGAAAGCAAGGCTTGGTTCAGTTAAAAATCAGCTGAAGGCATGAGGCTGTGACATCCTCCATCCTTCCCTCTCCCAGGGTGAAACGTGTGACCGTCGATGTTAAAAAAATAGTTACAGTCCCTAACTAGCCCAATCCAGCTAGGGTGTGTTAACAGGAACAGCACCATCAGAGGCTTTGTAGACTCAGGGACATTGCAGTCCTAAAGAGCTCCTGGAAAAATTTGGTTTGTTTTGGTTTTTTTGTTCTTCTTAAATTGTGGGGCAGACTAGTTGTATAGAGGGAAAAATAATTGTCAAGGAATATTTTTTCATTTAACATCATTATTGTGATATTGTTCACACACCATGAAGTCCACCCACATAAATGCTACAATTCAGCAGCTTTAGCATATTCACAGTGGTGCAACCATTAATATTCCAGAACGTTTTCAACACTTCAGAAAGACCAGTGGAAATGAATGACCTATCCACACCTTCCCAGTGCTGGTTCTAAAGAAGTTTCTTGGCTGTTCCTGACCATAAATTATCTTGTTACCCATAAAAAATCTGGTAGGAAATCTAAAGAGAATTGTATTGAATCTGTCTATCAAAGCAAGAAGAATTAATGTCTTTATGGCATAAATTTCTTCTACCCATGAATATATCTCGGACCCTATATTTTCATATTTCCAGAGCCTGGCCCATGGGAAGTCCTTATTAATTGTTGGGTTTGTGAATGATGAGATACATCGTTAGTTGTAACTGAAGCCTTTCACGGAAGAGAAAATAAACTCACTGAAGCCAAGTGACTCTCTGATGGTCAGAAAGAGTGACAGCCAGTGCTGGAGTGATCCAGTGGACTTGGTGTTTGTAACCAGAATTCTCCAGCACCTACAGCTAAGGGGATCAGAGTATTCTTTTATTTTTTCTAAATGGCGTTGCTTTTATTTTTACTTATTTTTTAAAATTATTTTTTATTGAAGTGTAGTCAATTTAGAAGGTCAGTTTCAGATGTACAGCAGAGATTCAGTTATAAACATATGCATATGTATCTACATATGTTTTAGATTGTTTTTAGTACAACTCATTACAAGAAATTGAATATAGTTCCCTGTGCTATATAGTAGGTCCTTGTCATTTATTTTATATTTATTAATGTGTATCTGTTAACCCCCCTTTTCCTGCCTGCTAACCACAGTTTGCTTTCTATGTCCATGAGTTTATTTCTAGCAGCATCGATTTTCCTAGTAATATATGCTGGTTGGCTGCTTTCAGTTTCAGTAATTCCACCTTATCTGTGGGCATTTTCCTTCTGGTGCGCCTGTTTGTGTTTTGCACACGTGATATAAGAGTTGTGTATTTGGGAGAACTCCAGGCCTCGTGTAGTGCCTGGTACAGAGCACCCACTGAGCTGATGCTTGAACTGGGAAAAAAAACAAAGTAAATGTTGGAATTTCCACTATGGTTGAGACTTCCAGGTTTCTATAACCGGTTTAGCCCACCTTAATGTTCGCTGCACCCATACTGGGTAATTTCGTGGAACTTCATGTTATGGTGGTGTAGAGACGGGGCCTTGTATGCTTCTTCTCTTTCCGTTTTCTAAGACTCATTCTCCTGGGCCTTCCAGATCCTCTCCCAGCAGTGCCCAAGGCTGGCTTGGTGCTGCGCTGAGGCAATATTTGTTAATAAGGCCCTTTCCTCATCTCTTCTGAGCCTCCGTTTCCTTCTCTGCACAATGAAGACTTAGACTAGAAAAGTGCTTTTCAGTTTCTTTTAAGCCATGTTTCCTTTGAGAAACAGAAAATACAAATCTCTCCTCCCATTCAACATATACATTTTGACACATCCTCCAAGGAGTGACATAGCTCTTTGTGGAAAATTGAAGTGATTGTGATTCCAGGTGGCACAGAAAAGACTCTTCAGACATTTACTGCAGGGAGAGGGCAGGAAAGGGGCAGTATATCCCACTTTCTAGTGTGAGCACTGGAACAGGGGCTTGGGCTTATATACAGTGTCCGACGTGGCCTCTCTCTAATCTTTTTTTTTTTTTTTGCCTCTCTCTAATCTTGCACAATGTGATAAACTTCTCTCCCTCAGTTTCTTAATGCGTCAAGTTGGGGTGATAACAATTTAAGTCTTTTGTGAAACATTATACACATAAGACATTTGTTTCTCTGTAGAAACAAAACCTGCGAGAGAATCAGGGATTTCTTTAAAAAAAAAAAAATCTTGTCCACAGCTCTCTGTCTGTGTCTATTTTGAAGTTCCTTGAGGGTGAGGGTTGGGTCTAAAGTCCATCGTGGGACAGGTGGCCCATGGGTCTGTGTGCCGCAGATGGCCCCCTCCTCCCCAGGCCTCTTCCTCTCAGTCCAGGATGAGGTTCCCTAGTAGATTTACACAGAGATCTTGTGGAAATGGCTTTTCATTTTATTGTTTCATGAAGAAGGGCTGCCATCATGATCTCTGTGGTCAGGTTTTTGTGACCTGAAGGCTATGCAATTACGTTTTTCTATTTAATAAAAAGAAAAAATTACAAGTACAAAATTAGGCCTATGGTGGTGGCAGGGGCTCTTGAAAGTGGGGACCATTAGCTTTGTTAGCTTCAGGTGCAGGGGCCTCTGGCCATGAGGACACATCATCGTGCTCTGAAGTTGGAGGGACCAGTGGGCTCAGTGGGAATGTTTACTGAGTGTATCTCATGGGCTGGGCATTGACCGATTTGTACTGTGTGTTCCTTATTTGAGACAATGAGCTCATTTAACCTCAATAGCCTCTTTAATAAATTAGACTTTTTAATTTTGAGATATAATGTAGATTCCCATGTAGTTGTAAGAGATAATATGGAGAGGGCCTACGGACTTTTTGCCCAAATTTCTTTAAAGGTTCCATCTTGCAAAGTTGGTTTACAATTCAGTAATGACTCACTAACACTTTGAGGTTTGTGTTATTGCCCTCATTTCTATTCATGATTAAATTGGGGTTAAGATGAGCACACAGGCCTGCCCAGGTCACCCATGGTTAGTGTAGAGTCTGGTGAAACGTGGGCTTGGGATTTCCTGGCAGTATCATTATGATGCTCTGTGGCAGGCAGCAACATTCACTTTGCTTGTTTATTCATTCATTCAACAAGCATTTATTGAGTAAACTCTGTGGGTCAGATGCTATCATAGGTTTATCTGATTCTTCAGCAGTATGGAGAATCCGGTAATGTTTCCTTCTTTTTTTTAATCTGAGAAAATTAGCTCTGAGATGTTATAAACCGCCAAAAGGAAATATAGCTCATAAATGAGGGATAGTAAATTTGTACAGTTCCTTCTTCTTATGCAGGTGGTACCCTAGGCATTTTACATTTGTAAAGTTCCATAATTCAGATATATTCTTGTAAGGCAAGGATTTGTTTTTAATTGAAGTATACTCATGTTTACACTGTTGTCAACTGCAAGGTGTTTTTTTTTTTCCTTGAATTTGGAATTCAAAAAATATTTTTTGAGGGGGGTAAATAGGTTTATTTATTTGTTTCATTTTTTTAAAATGAGGTACTGTGGATTCAACCGAGGACCTCATACATGCTAAGCATGTGCTCTACCACTGAACTGAACTCTCCTCCCCAAAGCAAGTTTTCTTATCAAGTATTCTGCAGCTTAGTAGTTCAAATAAATTGGAGTTGAAATCCAGGTTTTTTGATCCTACTGTGTTTCTTTGCATTATATCCTGCTGAGGTTTGTGGAAGCAGTTCCTTTATTCATTCCTTTATTCAGCAGTTTTGAGCACTGACTTTGCATCAGGGACTGGCTAGGTGCTTGGAAACAGAAAACAAGAAATGACCCTTTCTGCAGAGGTCGGAAGCCTAGACCAAAAGCTGCGTAATGTGATCCGACCTGCGGTAGCCATGTGCAGATGCTGAGGACAAACTGTACCCCCGGCTTTGCTTGGGCTTCCCCTGCCTTCTGACTGGTACACACCAGTTCACCGCAACCCAGTGAGGCCCGCAGCCTGCAGCACAGTATGTACCTCGGTCTCCTCTTCCCTCTCGTCAGGGCCTGCAACATGAACATCCCTGACTACGTGCAGTGTACTTAGGACCACCAGACTCTCCCCGTGGTGGTCCAACCCGTGGGGATCATCTCAGAGGAGAATTTCTTTTGCATCTATAAGCGAATCTCCTTGGTGAGGCAGATCATCCCTTGCGGCTCTCAGTGGGCACTCTGTATCCACTACAGTCAACACTATGCGCCCGAGAATGGGTGGAGCGACTTCGAGACCCACCGCAAGGTCGTGGGCCTTGTCACCATTACCGACTGCCTCTTGGCCAAGACCTTCGAGAAGCTCCACGTGCAGAGGAGCTGTATGGCACCACGGTCTATGACTCTCGGCTCTTTGTCTTTGTGCTGCATGGGGAGGTGGCCGAGCAGCCGCGCACCAACGTGGCCTTCAATTTACGAGGACTGCAGGGTGGTGGAGAAGAGGATCGAGGACTTCACTGAGTCTCTCTTCATCATGCTCAAGTCCAAGTGGCTGGACTGTGCATCCGACAAGACTGGGGACAAGATCCTCCTGCTCTACTTCCTGTTTGAGAAGGAGGACTTTGTGGGATTGGACACAGAGAGCAGAAAAGTCTACCTGGATGCCCGTACACCCTGGCTGTGTGAAGGGTTGCTTCCCTACATCCAGAAAGGGATCAGCAAGGAGGAGGGCTGTCTTGTAGCCAAGGCGTGAGGGAGGTGAAACCCGCCGGTTTTCAGACGTTTAAAAGTGAAACCGCCTTTGTTTCAGAGAAATACTTTTAGGGTTATTATGGACACTTACTCCCGCTTTTCATCCAATTCCCCTGGTGTGACCCCTGGAGTTGCTGTCCAATAGAGTAGCCAAAGCCACTGATGCTAGGAGAGCTGGGCAGGAGGCTGCTCTGAGCTGAGATGTGCTCTAGGTCAAATGCACATCAGACGCTGAGACTTGTCTAGTATAAAGAATGTAAACTATCTTGTTTCTTTTTTATTGATAACATGTCAAAATGATAGTATTTTACATACTGTAGAATAAGTAAGATATGTTCTTAAAATCAGTTTCTACGGTTTTTTTTGGGGGGGTTACATTTTTAAATGTGGCAACTGGGAAACTTTCTTTACATGGCTGTCATTTCATTCCTGTTGGACAGCATGTCCTGGGACAGTCTCATTCCTTTACTTATAGATGTCATGCTGAATCCTGAGACGCAGAATGAGGTGCTGGTTGAGCTGTGGGTGGAGCCAGTGTCTCCTGCCTCCCAGGTCCAGCACCTGCACGGCTCAGGAACTCTCTCCCTGCCTGACATACACCATGCCAATTTAGGACAACAGAAACAGTGCCAGGGGCTTCCAAATTAGCTCCTTACGCAGGGAAAGGCGTTTCACGGAGCATGGGGCACAGCAGGAAAAGATTCGTCCTCTCTTTCTCCCTGTGATTAGGTCAACGGACCCACTTTGCCTTGGAAGTGCAGACGAGCTTTTCTGGGCTGCCTACCCCCCACATTCTGCTCTGTTTCCCTGTGTATCTATCGAGATGTCCCTCGGGAAGAAGAAGGTGAGATGCCTTTGCCGAGAGGTGGTCCCCCCTTGCTGGGGAGAGTGTGGGAATCTGTGCCACCCCGACCTACGGCCTCGGGCCTTGAGTCTGGAGAGGGCTCATGGCATTCCCACAGGTGACGGTCGGAGGGCCTGGCACATGCTGTCGGGCCTGATGTGGAGGAGTTTTTCTGCGATTCTCTGTGAGTCTAAAATCAGATTCTACTTTCTGGTTGTTGGTAAGTTGGAGGAGAAGATGCCAGAGAATTGATAAAAAGAAAGTCCAGACCAGTCCTTTGAGTGACAGGCACAGGGGACCCGAGTCCCACCTGCTTGTGGTGCCTGGCGGTCTCTGGATGAATTTTCATTTCCTCCCCGGACATACATCTATATCTTAAGGAAGGGGCGAGGCTTGTCGTGGCCATGACCTGTACTTGTCCTCACAGGGCCCCGTGATCTACATGGCTTTCTCCCCTTCTGCTCCTTGTAGATGAGCTGGCAGATGTAGTGGCCTGTGCAAAGCTGAGGACACAGTTGCCAGCACCGTGCCACTCCCAGGCTGGCTCCATTCCCGTCACCTGTCACCTCCTGCTCAGTCCCCAGGCGTCAGTGAATGTAGGTGCATCGGTGCAACGTAAGCAGGGACCAACATCTCCCCCTGGACATAATGGTGGGTGAACAGTGGAAGCCTGGAGCCCTGCCCCAGCCCCCTGACCAGTGCCTCCTCTTTTGTCACAGGAGGCACTGGTGACATGTTTGCTCAGCAACTGCTTGGCTCTGAGTCTGCAGACCCACCAGAGAATACCAGCTTGTTTTTGCCTTTTGAAGTCTGTCCTTGGGATTTGGCGGAGTAGCTGGTTGTGTGCTTAGCCCATAGTGGTTGACACTGTCACCATTGTTTACCCAGATTCTTGTGTACCAGGCATGGCTCCCGGCATCAAAATACAGCAGCGCATTAAACCTCCCTCCTGGTGGGTCTGTCTGTTTTGGTACCGTAAGGGCTCAGCCAGCATCTGAACGTCAGTGAGATAACGCGACCAGTGAGCTCGGGTCAAGTAAGTTCTCCTCCAGTCACTTTTACTCCATTGTTTCTTTTACTATTCCACAGTCATTAATTTTTTAAACAATGCTTTGGTGCAGGAACAGAGCCTAATTCTCTCCTGTTACTCTTGGTGGGAGTGAGTAAAACTGTCCAGCTTGAAATGCGACCACACTTTGTAGCTCAAAATCTGTTTATACGCATCTAGGTGAAGTTTAGGTTTGGGGCGCTGACCACGTTGTGGTCCCCCGGCAGCGCCTCTCGCCTCAGGCCCCTGCCTACCCTGCAACAATAGGTGAGGGTGGGTCTCACCGTCCCCTCGTCCCTGTCCTCACCAAACTCACCTAAATTCTTGTAATTGCTGTCAGTTATTTTTGTTCTCATGTGTTTCTAATTTTCGCTGTTCCTCTTTTCCTTTTTCTATTTCCCTTTCTATCTTGTACCGCCCTGTGAGCATGTTGTTGCGTCTGAAAAGTGGACTGTGCACACCCTGCATTGGAAATAGCCAGATTGTCCTCCGTGCTGTCCCCATCGCTTTAAAAAGCAAAAACCTTAACAGTTGCCTTGATCCATATATTATCCTAGTCATCTTTTTATTTTCTAGATTTTTGGAATTTTTGCTTTGTTAGCACATCACCCACTGGTGTTTGATACCTGTTAAAATCCTTGCTTTGAGGAACCAGTTTGGTCCTCCTTATGTTTGGTGACAAATGCGCCCTTATTAAATTTGATTGTTTTGAAGAAGTGAGATGTGAATTGATTTAGGCGGCTGCTGAGGGATTTTTTTCAAGGAGTATTTAAACTTGGAATGTCAAAATCTGCAGCATCTTCCTTGATTCTGGCTTTTCGACAAACGTGCTTGGCACGCGGTTCAGGGCTGTCGCTGTGTGACGTGCGTGACGTAGCTTCCTGGCCGGCGGTCACTGGTGAGAAAGTGGCAGTCTCGGGGGTGAGCAGCTGCAGGGTATGCTGTTGGAAGAAGCAGTCACCGGTTTTTTGTTTTTTGTTTTTTCATTCACCTTCCCGGTGCCATTTAACTTACTTTGCCTTCATAGAGAGGCAGGAGCGGGTCTAAACTCCATGCCACTCTTATTTTCCCTTTACGAGGCTGGTTTTTCTGAGTATCAGAACAACATGGCCTTCTCCTAAGTAGCTGGCTCACTTGGATCTGGTGGACATAGGGACCGCTAAAGGGGACTGTAGCTTCCTCTCTGCTCCATCCGGTGGGCATTCAGAGCCGGGTCTGTGGTTTGCCTCAGCAGCCATGCAGTCCTCCCTGCACCAGCCTTTACTATTAACCCATTATGGCAGTAAATAGCTGACTCCGTGTCTGTCGCAGCTGACGTCCACCACTGACGGCCGTGTAGTTAGTTTGCGGTAGTGAGTCTCCAAAACCCTAGTCAGCTGTGAAGTGACCTTGCATTCTCACCCACACCCTGGTTCATCTCACCCGGGGGAAGGGTTTGGCCACCACCGTCATGCTGGCCAAGAGACCTTGTTTCACCTTTCATGCCTTGGTCCAATTGTGGACACTTCATCCTTCACTGACTTGGTCTCGCTTGAGACAGGCCAGACATTCTGAAAGAGCCCATCACATTCTGGGGGGGAACAGAACACAAGAATTGCAAGTAGGAGTCTAGGCTCTCTGGGTTGGCAAATGCAGGCTGGGATCTGTGAAGGCTGGACTGTGCCCTTCACAGGCCTTTCCCGTGGCTCCCGGGAGCCAAGGGGTCGGAGTGAGAACAGCCTTGCCTGGGTTCCCCCATCTTCATCTGCTCACTGGCAGGTGTGTCTGCTAACTAGGAACTCCCCCAAACCTCGGGCCCTTCAAAGTTCAGACCACAGGAGAACCTTGAGTCCCTTCTCCTGGGCCTCCTTTGTGAGAATCCAGTGCCTTCTGATGTGACCAGCGGCAGGAGATGCCTCCCCCTCCAGGGAGCTCTCTTCGGAGGACTGTGACGCACTGCACCTTGCTGTCAGCTTGTGAGGTTCCATCCGTGGTCCTTGCAGAACCAGACTTGAGACTGGCTTAGCAATAGAAATGACAAGACTGATTCCAGGGCAGGGCCGGGGGGAGGAACAGGGGAAATTGAATGTGACCTCAAACACCTAGGTGGGTTCTGGGTCTGTTACTAAAATCGGGAGCCTGGGAGGTACCTGCCAGGAATCGAACTCTAGAGTAAATGGTGGACATGAGGCATTTTTAAGATTCCATTTGTCATCCAAGTTAGGACTTCAAAGAGGCACTCGGGTCTATGGCCCCGGGGCTCAGGTGAAGGAGCAGGACCACAGATACACGTTGGGAGTCGTCATTCTTAGCTGGTGTTCACAGCCGTGCAGGTGGATGAGCTCATCTCGAGAGGTGCAGACTGAGGCTGAGGCGGGTCAGGGCTGTGCCTGTGTTGGAGGAAAGCCCAGACCATGCAGCTTTGGCGTGTCACTCAGTGGCGTTTGGGATTTTCAGAGCAATGGCATTTATCCTTAAGGGTCTTGGGGGTGGGCAGGGCCACCCAGGAAGAAATCTGAATGGAGGGTTGTGGCCACGCGTGCGCATCTGGGGATGAAGCAGTGGCTGCATGTTCCAGGAGGGGAACCTCTTCGGAAGCTGGAGTCGGAGTGGGGAGTGTTGAGAATATAGTCACACTCACCTGTGAGGGAGGGACAGAGGCCTAGGGAGTCTCCACCCTAGCGGACTCTCTTTCCCACGAACAAAAGGCCAGCAGACAGAAGATTTGAGGTGAGAAGGAGCCAAAGTGGAGAATGGTGGTTGGACAGTTCTGGAATTGTCTCCCTGCAAAATAGAGTTAAAAAAACCCAGACTCTTAAGAACATTGATAGTGACGTTGGAGGAGATAGTTCTTTTTCTGGCGTCCTAAGGGTAAGACATGTATCCGGGGATACACAGAAGAATCGGGCAGTCTGGTCAGGGGCTTGACCCTTACCAGGGGGAACAGGGCAAGTTCAAAGGGGGAGAAGGGCAGCAGAGGGAATCTAGCCAGGTCTCGTGTCAGGTAGCAGTCGGCCTCACTACTTGCGTGTTGCATTCACATCCGTGCCTCCCAGGTGGGCGGTGGCAGCCCCCTTTTGCAGATTGGGAAACCTTCTCAGAGGGGTTAAGGAATTGGTCCATTTCGCGGCTAGTAAATGCTGTAGCAGGATTCAAGCAGGGCCTTGTCAGACTTCAAGGGCATGTTCTCTCTACTAATTCCGGTACCTCCATGTTGTACCTGGATTGGTGAATTGGGTCAGTATTGGAGCCTTTCACAAAAAGTACGATTTAAGTGCCTCAGGACTCTTTCCCAAATCTCAGTGTTCTTTAATTGTTCAGAAGCACCGCAGTGCTTTTCGCCCCACAGAGGTAAGGTCTTACTCTTTTGACGATGACGTGGTTGCAAATGACGTACAGGTGCAAAACCAGACTTAGCAGCTTCTGAAGGGAAACTCTCCAGTTCTCCCTTGATAGGCTTTCTTCCACGGGATGTAACCTGCTGCACCGTAGGTCTGAGCTTTCTTTATGGAGTGAGGGTTTGATATCCAAAGTTAGCAAATAAAGGTCAGATGGAGAAATTCGACGTTAACAATTTATTTTGGGGTTTCATTAGACAAGATGCACTATCGCTTAATGGCCCATATAACGTAAGTAATTGAGTACAGAACATTGCATTCCTTACTTTCTAATGAGAGCTGTCTTGCATCGTAATGTTGTCTGCTTTGGAACTTCAGCTGAACCAGTAGGGCACCTGTCAGTGTGTTGGTGTGATTGCATTTACACAGTGCATGTAATCTGGGCTTCCTCTGCCCAAAACACTCCAGTGCAGAATCATAGGCTGTAGCCATCACTTAGTTATACAAATACTTCTACAACTATATGATACAAAAAAAAAAAAAAACAAAGAGAGAGAGAGAGAGAGATTGCCTTTATCAAATTTCCTTTGATTTTAACTGCAAACTGTTGTTGAGCAGCTCTGGTTTACTTTGGATATGAATATGTACATTTCTTTGCATGTAACTTGTATTTTAGACTAGAACACCAACCTCTTGCTTTCCATGAGCCACAAAAATCATAGCCAAATGACATACGTATTAAACATTTTATTCTTTTCTTCTGAGACAGAATCCTTGAATCTGGGACTTGGGTGTGATTTTGCTTTTTGCTCTTCCCACCCCTCTGATCGTCCCACTCCTTTTTCCCACGTGGCCTCCAAGAGGTCATGGTCTCCGAGGAGCAGGTGGACAAACACCAGTTGGTCGCCAAGCAGTCCTGCTGTAGAGGGAGCCCAGCCAAGAGCTAAAGGACATCATCAGAGAGGGCTTCCTTGAAGAAATGGGCTCTACATTCAGTTATGAGGACAGAGTAAGAGTCAGCCAGGAGAAGGAATCAAGAGGGTGACTCAGGTTGCAGGAGCAGCCCGAGTAGAGGCCTGGAGGCTTGTGGGGTGGGGACTCGGGGAGAGTGAACTGTGTGGTCCAGGGTGGAGTGTGCCCCTGCTTGGGAGGACACTGGAGTGGGCCTAGGGATGGAGGGCTTAGGAGGAGCTTGGTTTTTTACTAGAATTGACACAGAAGAGGCAGTGAATGGTGTCAGCAGAAATTGACCCTCAGGAGAGGTACTCCTGGTTTTGCTTCTGATGTTCTACAGAAAGAAGGGGTCGGGGTGGGCGAGAGCAGCTCTGCCCGTCCCTTTGAGACCCACCCCTTCATTCATTTATTCATAACACATGCAATTCTGAGTGTCCAGGGGAGAGAGGGTGGACTCACAGTAGTAAGCAAAATGTATTGCTTCTTGAGAGTTTAGCATTGTCAGAAGTTGTCTTAGCGTAGAATGTTCTAGGAACACAGCAGGGGCACCTAACCCAAAGTGTAGAGGTTCGAGGGAAGGAAGGCTCCCTTGACAAACAGTCAAAATGGGCTTGGAGGCAAGTGGGAAGTAGCAGCAGTTCAGGGGGAGCCTGAGGTCATTGGGGACCTGGGTACTGAGGTGAGGCTGGGCGAGCAGGGTCGGGGGTGGGGCTAGAACTCCACCAGGAAGCCTCTGAAGGGTTTGAAGTGGGGGTAATGTAATCAAATTTGTGCTTTGGGAAGGCTGTCCTGGCTCCGTGTGTGTGTGTGTGTGTGTTTGTGTGTGTGTGTGTGTGTATGTGTGTGTGTGTTTTTGTGTGTGTGTGTGTGAAGCAGGGAAGAGGGGGAAAGTGCCACCAACTGGGAGGGTCATTAGAAGACCATTGACAGGCTTGGGGGCCACCAGTGGGAGAGGGGCGTCGGGGCTGCTTGGTGACGGCAGGGGCAGTGTGGATGCCGGATTTCCTCATGGGGAGAGCTTATTAACGGGGACCCCCTAGCGGCACCTTGTGGCTGGAAGAAAACGGATGCAACCAGGTGGACTTTTCTCTTCTTCCCTGCATTGTGTGATGATCTTAGCTCAGCCAACATTTGGAAGAGAAGAGCTAAGTTTCAGGGTAGCACAGGACATTGTTGAGCTCGTTCGAGAGAGATATGATAGGATTTAGTCTTGTGTTGAGATCTGCATGTTAACTTAGCTAGAAACGTCCCGTCTTTTGGATTTCCATAGGGGTATTTATTCTTGATAAAGATTGCTTTCTTGGTGAGAGGAAATTTAATACAGCTGCTGTGTTTCTCAAAAAAAATCTTATCTTTTAAGAAATTTAAAATTCAAAAGAATAGCAAAATTTAAAAATGATAAAGTAAGGCTTTGGTGTAGTTTCTTTGGTTTCTGAGTTAATGTAGAGTTAGAGCCTTTGCATTACTTAAATAGCACATCCTTGTCAGTATTTAAAGAGCTGTTAGTGAGCGCCCCAGGCCCCACTTCTCAAATCATCATTAAATCTTGCTCTGAAATAGTGAAGTCATAAAGGTCTTGTTGGCAGAAGCCAAATAGTTGGTTTATAATTTGCAGCATAGCACCCTTTATAAAATAATAATAGGTTCAAAATTAAGAAAGTGGAAAATAATTGATTTTTTTAAAGCTGAAACATAATCTTTCTTGTGTTAATGTTGCAACTGGAAATTTCGAAAAGAAAAATCCTACTGTAATATCATCTACGTGGAATACATATATGTCTATCACGTTTGCAATGTATCTGGCCAGTGGTTTTTGAAGTCAGGACCATTCCAGCTGAGTTACTGGCAGTGATGGTTGCTGGTTTTCAATGGAAGACCCTAAATTTGCCTTCTTAGCTTTATTCTTTTCTTTTCTGTTCTCTCTCTCTCTTTTTTTTTTTTTTTTTTTTTTTGTATTGAGAGGGCTCAGTAGTGCTTTGCAAGCATGATTTTGGGGCAATTTGGGGGCAGATATCGTGCACAAGCAGTGAGATATTTCCATGCATTTTACATTCCGGACATCACCATGGAACATGTGGGGGTTTGTGCCTGCAGGCCGGGATGCTGCAGGACTCCCTGGTCCATCACCTTTATGTCTTGGAGCTGCTCCAGTCAGTGAATGACTTTCTGTGTCTTGGAGGTAAGGTGATCTGATGCAGATGATCAGATGTGTAATTAAGTACTGTTACTTGAAATAGAAAACCTATCAAAAATGGCTCTAAAATACAGGATGAGGGAGGAGAATTGGCTGAGCTGCTTGCATGGGGAATATTCTCAGGTGACTCCCTCATTGTGTCTCCTGTCACTCCCCCCTGAGCCCTGCACGGCAGTCATCGTGAAGCAAGCATGCACTTTCTCAGAAACGCGCTGAATTTCCTTGTGCCTCTGTTTGTTGGCTTTTTTTTTTTTGAAAGCACATCTTGCCCTTTGCTTAAATGCCATCCCTGCCTAGTCACCTCATACACTCATTCGTCTGGAGCTCGTCCATACATAGCTGCTGAATGGATGAACAGAATGTAGTATCTCCATGTAGTGGAACATTATTCAGACGTAAAAGTGAATAAAAAAGAAAAAATAAATAAAGGGGAATATGAAAAAGGCCACCTGCTCTGGGAAGTCCACACTGACTGCTCAACCCGCCCTTTTCCCTTTGAAACCCAATCACTTATGCTCCTCTCTACTCTTTTTGATAGTACTTACCACCTTCTAATAAACTTTAACACTTTCAAAAAAAAAAAAAAGAGAGATGCTGATACCACTTCAACCTGGACGAGCCTTGATAACAGCACTTTAAGTGAAAGGAACCAGACACAAACGGCCACATATTGTTGAATTCAGTGATCTGAAATGCCCAGAATAGGCACATGCAGAGGCAGAGGGCAGGTGATGGTTGCAAGGGGTTGGGTGGAGGGGGGTTGGGGAGTGATTGCTAGTGGCATGGGTGTTCTTATGGGATGATGAAGTGTTCTGGAAATAGATGGTGGTGAGGGCTGCACAACCGTGAGTGTGCAGAAGACTGCTGAGCGCTGTCTCTGGGAGTGCCTGTGGTTGGGGCGGCTTTATTTTGTTCTCATCCGTGAAGAGTCATCTTGTGCTGAGGCCATTCTACTCCTGTGAGTGGTGAGGGTCAGAGACTTTGCAGAGTCATGTGTTATTTTCCCACTTGTTGAGTGTAGGCAAAAAAGGTTTAAGCCTGAGAAATTGCTCCATCTGCAGAAACGTCTTTTAGGTTTGCATGGTGTAAAATTCTTGAGAGCTTTTTAATAGTTGAGGACAGCCTGTGGGGGGGAAACAGCCCGTGAATCCTGGGTGAGTCCCGGAAGAACTGCGCTTCCCTCCCTGACACGGGTGGGGATTTCACCCCCGTTCAGGCATTGAAGGGCCCAGACCCGAGAGCGGAGTTGACAATCGTGAATATTTACATGTATCCGCTGCTTCATCTTGGATATTAATTTCAAGCTGAGTCAGTATGTGGCGGCAGCCTCATCCTACGTCAGGAATCTATAGTATCTGCTCTTTGAGGTGAAGACCTGACAGACTTGATTATTTAACAGTCTCCCTTGAATTGATATGTCAGATTCCTTTGTCAATAATAGAACAGCAGAATTATAGACGTCCTTTATTGCCGATGTGACCTGGAGCAGGTTTAGTCTCTGTGCCTCAGTGGCCTTATCTTCGGTTGGGGAAGATGATAACAGTGCTTCCCTCAGAGGGTTTGGTGAGGGGGGAGTGAGAAGCAGAAAGGGAGGACTTACACGTGATGCTCATGAATGACCGAATTTAGTGCTCCCAGCCTGGTGAGGCCTCAGGGTCAAAGATGGCAGAACAGACCATTCGTAGCCGGAGCTCGATCCGTGTTGGCAGCTGTTATGATTAGAATCACCCCTGTGGGTTATCAGGCAGTTTTAAGACTTGGTAATATGAATTCATGAATAATGTTAAAAGATTAGACAACTCAGATCCGGTTTACATAGTTCTCAAGATTTCCTGTGAGAAATGGATAATTTTTTCCCCATCTTAAATCTGAGTTGATTCTCTAAAAAAGTTCTGCATTCCTCCACCTTTTTGAGTTAATTCTCCATTTCTTAAAAAAAAAGTTTTTAAATGGAGTTACTGGTGTCTGAACTGAGGGCCGCATGCATGCTGAGCACATACTCTCTGAAGTGAGGTATAATCTCCCCCCTGATTTTTTTTAAACTTTACTTTCTTTGTATGCAGTGGTTAGTGACCTCTAATTCTTTTTCTGGAGACTTGTCCATGAACCTGTAAATCTATAATTAGTGGACAAAATTTGATTTATTAAAAAAATCAATGGAACATTCTGCAATCCATTCAAAAGGAAATGCTCATTGACATAAAATGTTTCTCCTTTATGGTGATTTCTAATTTTTGGTCTGCCTTAACTTATTAAAAGTAATCCTCATCATCATAATGACCAAGCTTGCTCTGAGTGGACACTTACCTAAGGCTAAAATGCTTTCCTCATGTTTTAATTCATAGCAGGTGTTTAAGGGTAGGTATCAGTGTCTCCTTTTCTGCAGCTGAGGGGTTGAGAGATGGGGCAGCTTGTCCCAAATCTCACTCAGCTGGCGCTGGCAGGCTCAGGGCTGGAACCCAGGCTGCACAGGATGCATTCTCAATGGCTCCTCTGATCAGCCCCAAGTTGAGTGGTTTCCCGAACTCCTGTGAGTCCATAAATGAACGATTTTAGCGATCTCAGCTTCATGAAGCCTTCAAAGGAGAGACACCAGTGAGAATGTTAGACAGAGTGGCATAAATTAAAATTGTACATTTTCACAAATGTTGCTTTCTCAGGCAATGAGTTAAAAACTTTATATTTTTTTATTTTAGTGCTCTGTAAACACTAAAATCAAAACATTAAAAATGATTATAGTGCAAAATTGGAGTGGGCTTTGAAAGTCCAACCATTGCTAATTATGTTGCTTGTTTTTCTCTAGTGGTGCTTATTGACAGAAAAATTTACAAAGACTGAATTAGTTCTATGTAGTCTTAGTATGGAGGAAAGTTTTGTCAGTGAATATTGTAAGTAAAATCTTTACTCTTTTCTTTCCTGATGATGAATATGTAAGTTGTTTTCATGGCTTAAGTACATTTCCTCATTTGTGAAATTTGAGTGATGCCCTTTACCTTGTTTGACTGTGAGAGGTGGACGCCTTGTATATGAAGCACCCAAGAGCTGCTTATAAAAATATGCTGTCACAAGGACAGATTGTTTAGAAGGATCAACTCTGAATACTAAAGAGGGTGGCTTGTTTCTGATGCATATTCAATATGCATATTTATGAATATATGAATATGGCTTAAAGTAATAAGGATTCAGGGTTTTGTGTGTGTGTGTGCAGTATGAAGTTGTAATGAAATCTTTATCATTCTAGTGAGACAGGGACTAGTTAAATCACCTTAAGCAGACGGCCTTGAATATTATTTACACAGAATGTGTGTTGTTACAACTCAGAATTCATGTTGCCGTGTAACCATCCACTCAGACATTTAAATTCGTAGGAATCAGACCAGAAACATTAAGTTTAGAAAAATCTACATTGATCACTTTCAGGGAATAAGCTTCTCTCTTTTGTGATTAAAGAAAATTTTGATTTATTTTTCTGCAGTCTTATTAGGTTTTAAAATATCAAAACATTGATTTGACATGTCACTTTTTTTAATAGAATAAAGCTCATGCTGTTTTAATGTGCAAATAAATGTTTTTGAATTTCAATACCCTTGTATGCTTTCCTGGCTCTTTGAGAAGTATTTTGCAAGATACCTAGATTAATTACTGTTGGAAAAATACAGACGTGAATTTTATGAATATAGGCCTAGTACAGATCTGTTGGTTTTTGCTACAGTGCAAGACATGAGGCCTAGGAGAGATTTGCTGCTGATTGCCAGGAGGACAGATCCCAGATCTCAGTCTCCCCTCCTGTAAAATGAAGTGGCTGGACTGGATTCTTTCCTCTACTAAGAAGTTTCCATGAGCCTGTGTCTTTTGTTTATATTCAGGAGTATTAGCAATGTCAGATTAAATACTGAATACACCTCCCTTCCCCGAAGCAAAGTGCACTATGTGCTACATAAGATTTAATTATCTGATTCTTCTTTCTGATCCAACAGGCAATTTTTGTGTTGCATCTTTCCCAGCAACCTGGAAGGTGTTTTTAGCCATAGGTGGTGCTGTTGCACCTTCTAACAGTCTTAATATTCCTTTTGCAAAAGAAGGTTTAACAAATGTTATTTTGTTTTGATTCCGTTGCTTAGTGCTTCAGAATAGCACAATGTCCATTATGTCTGTCTACCTGGAAAAATTCTGCTTATGTCTTAGGCTTATTCTGTCATCTCGCTGTGAACATTTCAGACTTGCTGTGCAAGCAATGGCAAAATGGGTCTTTTCTTCCAGTGTTAGCAACCAGTGAGCCGGAATTTTATAAAGCAGCTAAGAGCGGCCTCTGGAGCACCTTAAAGCTGGAAAGTGTACTGAGTTCCCTGAGTATTGACCCAGCAGCTGTGTATCATTTTTTGGGAGGTGATTTTGTACATATAAGAAGGGGTGTAGTTTTTTGTCTTGGGTTTGCGTGCACGTGCTGCCACTGAGCCACGTGAGCCTGAGTCAGTTTGCTCTGAGTTATTCCCTCGTCTGTGAGATGGGGACGCTCGTATCTGCTTTGCAGAATTGTGAGAATTAGAAATTATGTAAATTGTTTAGCACAGTGGGAATGTCAAAGGGCTCATAAAGTTTAGCTCCTGTTTTGTATGAAGCCATCATTTTACAGTCTTTGGCAGTTACTAAGAAACAGGAAAATAAGAAAAGCTGGTTTTATGCTGAAAGATATTTGAGGAGGTTCCATAGTTCCTATACCCATAATTTAGCATCAGCAGGGTCAGGACAGTTACACAGTCGCCTTGAACCAATGTTAAGCCACAGAATTTTTTGTTACTTCATATATATTGGGGCTTAAGGGGACCCAATACCTATACACATGTTTTCTCCAGCAGCCAACTGAGAGATGACACAGAAGAACAGGCAGGCGATAAATGTCTCCTGTATTACTGATGAAGCCACGTTCTCCATGAAATTCAGGGCTGTGGGAAAATGCGTGTCATGATACTGTGCCCCAGAACTAGAGACTCATGCAGTCCCAGTTAGCTCTGGGCCACAGTGAGCCTTCCCTTAAGAGGATCTGCCCCATCATGCACAGGACTGCCCTGCCATGGAGCTGAGCATCCCGGGTGCTTCCCAATGGTGGCCAACACTGGAGGGAAAGGTAAGGTTTCATATGCCCTGCTTGTCGATCCGGACTCACACCTCAATCTGTTAGTGTGAGGAGGGCTAGGCGTTGTCCAGGGGTCAGGGGTGTGAAGGGAAAAACACTCTCCATGGACCAGATTGTGGAGGAGGCATCCCTTCCTTCAGTTTAAACAGGTGGTGGGATGCAACAGAAGGGTGCTCCCCAAGATTTTATAAGAGGGGAAATAAGGATTTCCTTTGGGACTCAGACTAGCCATGAATCACAGAAGATGATTAGAAGGGAGATTTGTAAATCACTTTCTTATTAAATTCACATTTGTTGAGCACCAAAAATGTGCTACATTCTTTTCTGAGCGTTTTACAGAAATGAATCCTTCAATCTTCACAAGTGAGTAAGGAAGGTTTGATAGTTATCCCAGGTTTACAATGTGGAAATTGAGGCACGGAGCGAGTAAGTAAGTTGGCCAAAGTCACAGAGCTAGTAAGTGACAGAGCTGGTATTTAAACCCTGGCTGTCTGGTTTCCAGGCTCCCAGGGATGGGCTTTGGGTGTTTAGAGGTATCTGCATCCCTGGATCTCTGTACCTCTGTGCATCTCTTAGCCCAGAAAGGACAGGGAAAGGAGAGATACACAGGTGCTCACAGTCGTGTCTCAGCCACAGTCCACGGACAGTGCACTGTGATTGGCGTTAAATGTCTTCTGGGCAGCAGATCTTTTCGTATAACAGAAATTTAGTCCATTGAGTTAATCTAGAAACCCTTCCTGCTCTGCTTCTGTCAACTCTTGTCATGTGACTGCCTGCCTGTGATTGGGCTGTTGAGGAGAATCTGTACTCATGGTTGAACTCTGATATTTCAGTCTGGTTTGTAGTTTCACATCTCCTGTTACATTAATAAATTAAATTTCTGGTTTTCTTGCATCAGTCTCTCATGAGTTTGGTTAATTTGAAACCAGTCCATGGGAGCCCAGGGGTGCTGACGGTATATTTTCTGAGCACGTTGTGGCACTTCTACCTGTGCGGACCTGCGTGGAAGATTTCTGCACAGCAATGACCCAGGCACTCAGCTATAACCGCTGGGCGTGCTTGCTGTTAAATAGTACATTATTCCCAAAACAGGGACCTGGCTGATCTGGTGGTCTGCTTTGTAATGAAGATATCTAAAGAATTTATCTTGTTCCCCTCTCCCCATGTCTCCCCTAAAGGTAAACTAAGCCTTTTTACTCATTGCGGATTCTACAATCTCTGCCTCATCCCATCTTTCACGAAGTTCCTCCTTACTATCACACAACTGTTAAAGACTATTTCCTTTGATTATACACAATAAATATGGGAGCATTTGAGAGGTTCTTGGAGTTGGCTCCCTAATCCCTCTCGCTTTATTTCCTTTTTCCACAGTCTTGAGTAATTCATTCCATGTTGGTAAGACTTTTGCCAGCCAGAACCCACAGTTCCAGGTGAGAAGGATGCAGACTTTATCTCTCCTACCCGAGGGAGATAGAGAAGAGAATTGAGGTCTGCTCCCCCGTGGTCCCTTTCTGCCCCAGGGCCACTCATGTTCACCTGCAGCCTTCTGGCCTCTGCTCAGAAGGCCTCTGTCCCAGGACTGACTGCAGCCTTTTCTTCCCTTGTCTATATTTCCTGTGCCTTTCAGAAGTTGGTCTCTTCTCTGCAATTCAACCCTGGAAGATGTGATGGTGGTCAGCGAGCTGGTGGGCAGTCATTTGGTGACTCCCAGGAGCCATGATGATTCCCCTGAGTCTCTCATTCGGGGTTACAAAACTGTCGAGCACCGAAGGAAGCCCATTCACGTGAGGTCAACACAACATCACATCACTTTCATTTTGTTTTTGAATTTTCAGTGGAGAAAGTATTTTTAGGAAACTGTTCCAGATTTTCGGCCGCCTGCTTTCTTCACCATTATTTCCTTGTTGGCTCTGGCGCTTGTTTAAAGAACAAGGTTACTTCTCTGGTCATTTGTAGCAGTCGGGCTTGCCGAATCCTTGATCTGCATTTGAAGCAGAATGCTTCTTCGTGATGTCAAACTGATTTTCCTTGTCATGTCTTAATAATTTGTGTACACTCATCAACTGTTTCAAGTGAAATGCTCTTTTCCAATTTCGGTTAACTCACATTTGCTGAACTCCTGCTTTCATGCTGAGGGCAGTTTCTTCTTCCTGTAATAAAATTTAGCAATTTGCATTTACTATGGGAAGGTAACTGGCTGGAGGTGCTTTTGTTCTTACCAGTTTTAATAACAATTCACCCATTAAAATGTACGGCGGTTTTTACTCTATGCCCAGAATTGTTCATCCCAGTCAATCTTAGAAAATTTTCATACCCCCAACAGGAAGCCCCTTACGCATATGCAGACATTCCCATCTTCCCCATCCTCCCACAGCCCCAGAAAGCCACTTTTCTCTCTCTGTGGATTTGCCTGTGCTGGAAATTTCATGTAAATCTAGTTACTTCATGTAAGTGGAACCATCTATTGTGACTGACTTCTTTCACACTGAGTAACGTTTTCAATATTTGTCCAAGTTGTGGCCTGGGTCAGTACTCTATGCCTTGCTATTGCTGAATAATATTCCACTGTATGGCTGGGCCCCTCTGTTTACCCATTCATCACGTGATAGACATTTGTGTTGTTTCTGCTTTTTGGCTGTGATGAGTAATGGCGCCGTGAATATTCCTGTAGGAGTTTTTATATGAACATTTGTTTTCAGTTCTCTTACGTGTGTGCTCAGGAAGCAAAATTGCCTGGTCATTCAGAAACCAAATGTTCAACTCTCTAAGGACCTGCCAGGCGTTTTTCCAAAGTGGCCAGGCTGTGTTACATCCTCACCAGCAACGGCTGCGACCTCTGCATCTTCTGTGTCCTCATTAGTGCTTGTTACTCTTTTTTTGATTATAACCTATTGTAGTGAGTGTGAAGCGGTTTCTCCTAGTGGTTTTGACTTGATTTCCCTTACAGCTAATGATATTGAACATCGTTTCTTCGTGCTTATTGGCCATTTGTATATTTTCCTTGAAAAATATTTTTCAGATCCTCTATTCATTTTTTAATTGAGTTGCCTTTTTATTGTTGAGTTGTAGGAGGTACTTTTATTTTTTTTTATAGATACAAATTCCTTATCAGATAAATGATTTGAAAAAATTTTCTCCTGTGTGTTGTTTTTTCACTTTCTGTATGGTGTCATTTGAAGCAAAGTTTTTAATTTTGATGAACTCCAATTTATCTCTGTTTTCTTTTTTCCTTGTGCTTTTGTGGTAATATTTAATATCTGAGGTATTTTATTTAACCTTTTATATATAAAATAACTTAATTATTAGGACCGTTCTAGGAGACGGGTGCTGTTGTTGTCCCCAGTCTACGGATAGGAGACTGAGATTCAGAAAGTTTCACTGACATATCAGTGTCAAAGCTACACAGTGCTGTTGGAATTCAGACCCTCATGTTTGTCCCAAGTATCTGTGATCCTCACCACCATGCTCCACTCCTTCCTGGAACCGTTAATGATAAAGCCTTTACTTTTTTGATTTCTTGTTAGTTTTTGTTTTTCTCATTGGGGCCTCATCTCCTCATTTCCTTAAAGAGATCAGTGTAGGTTTATTTTAGGTCTCTTGTAGGCAGAAGCATTGCTATCAGTTAACTTCTATATTACTCACTCCACAGTGATGGCTGTTGCTAGTTGACCTAATGAAGTCTTGCTTTAGTCTTTCCTTCTCATGACACTAACAACAGAGTCATGACTTACAGAATGCTTAAAGAAGAAAGTACTTGATTGATTTTATTTTGCTAACCAATCAAACCAATCAAATAAATACCCGGTGTTGAAACATACGGTAAGCCCTCCAGAATAGGGTCACTGTCTTCCTTGTGTTTCATTTGTTTGGTCACAGTGTCTGGATATTGCCTTGCTGTCCAGCAGTTTTGTTAGGATACGGTGCTTGTGAATCATTCTAAGGACAGAATTTTGACAACAGACTGTGTTGTTCATTTCACGGGGGAAAAGTTAATATAGAAATACTGCTAAGATCTATTTTAAAATTAAGTTTGGAAATTTGAGAAGAGTTCAAGAAACCATACAAAGATCTTTTTCACTAATTTTAGATCTATCTTAGACAAATTATGGTTACATAGCAGAGTAACTTATCAAGTAGATTTGACAAGAGGAGTGTATTATTGATTATTTGTTTTAGTTGAAATATTCTACCTGGGATAAAATATTCAGTGCCCATAAATGAACAAATATGTTTGTATTTCTATGCAACATGGGAGTAGACTTCATATGTTTCTATATAATATATATGACTGTGTGTTTTAATCTGTCTGTCAGTGTTTTTATAGTTTTTCAGCAATGTTGTAACTTTGCAATTCTTCTAAGAAAATCACCTCAGATTCTAGTGCAGTTTGTACTGTGTATGCTGTCTTATGCATGGGATTCCACTGTCCACTTAGTGAGGAATTTCCTCTTCTATTGTGTTAGTATCAGAGTTAAAGGAACTGTGATTTCTAGGCCTTTGCTTTCCATGTGTTTGCACTTGGGTGTCAATCACAATTTTCCCTTTCTTGAGTTTTCATTGTTCAATTAGAATTTTTGAAAATAACTTAATTTGTTGCATCGGTCTCCCTAGAAACTTGATGTGTTTGTGCTTTTCAGTTTTCAATTAATGAAAAATGTAAATACACTCTTGTTTTTAAGTAGTCCTTTTTCACTAGATATTTGTTTACCTCTTTATAGTTAAAATATTTTTTTCCCAATGAGTGAATCGGTGTGTATATTTTAAAAGAAACCTTACTTTTTATTCTTTTTATTGTAACAGTTATATTCATTGTAGAGAATTTAGAAAATAAGGATAAACACAGTAATAACTTCACAATGGCCTCTAATCTCACCTGGAGATACAGTTGTAAGGATTGAAATTGAGAATTACAAGTCCTCTTAAATTGTTCTTCTTTTTCAAGTACGATTTGGTTACTGAGACCCTTAAATTCCCATATGAATTGTAGCAGCAGCTCGTCAGTTTCTGCAGAGGCGCCCGCTGGGATTGTGATCGAGACCATGTTGAATATACGGATCGCTTTGAGGAGCACTGCCATTCCAAGAGCTCTGACATCTGATCCAGGAATATGCGTGGTGTGTCTGTCCAGTTATTTAGGTCTTCTTTAATTTTTTTTTCAACAATGCTTTGAGTTTACAGAGTTTTATTTTACTTTTTGTTTTTTGCCTTTATACTGAGGACAAGTGTGCAAGGTACCAGAATCAGAAGTGTATTTGAGCCCCGCCACTTGCTGCCACAATGGTCGCTGCGCTCTTGCTTCACCCGCTCTACAATCTTGCACAGAATAGGACCTCAGTAACTCTCTCTCTCTCTCTTGAATGATTGTATGATTGTTGGATGATGCTTGAGAGTCCTTGTGATGATTTTATTTCCCCAGCCTTTCCCCACTTCTTTACTATGCCCTTTCTCTTCCTTTCCTCCAGCCTGGGTTTCAGTCTACCTGTGGCATTGATTTTTCTTGTCTGTAGACACTACCTTTAACTGGTTCACGATCATTTTACATCTGGGCTGTGGAAAATTGCTAGATGTCAAGAAAGAGCCAATCGATTGCATGATAGTATTTTTAGAGTGTGTTACTGTTTTATCAATTGAAATTAAATCAGGCTGACCCCCTGAGCCCTCCCGTGAGCTGTTTTCGCCTTCCTACAGGTGATACTGCTCTGGTTGCTGAATGTGCCCTTTCCCCAGACTTGGTTTTGGAGTAAAGTCACCATCAGTGGAGCCCTCTCTTTAAAAGATGAAGAGAACATTTGCTCCTTCTCCCTGGTTGGGGACTTGGATGAGATGAGGTACCAGATAAAGAATGGAGCCCCACCTCATTCTAACACCCGCTCGTTCCATTCCTTTCTCCAGGGAAAAAGAGTACAATTCAACACTATAAACATTGATTGTGAGCTAATGAGATAGACAGGACAACCGATCATTTATTAAATATCCTTTCATGCCAGAAACAAATGTATTATACACACAAAAATCACGCAAAGCAAGGTAGTAACGTGATTACACACGTGGATCCGAGTTCGAGTCCTGCTCTGGAGTGACCAGTCCTGAAAGATGGAGAAATGTTAGGTCAGCTTAGCTTCTCCCGGACTTGTTTGCTGTCCTGCAAAGACGGGCTTGCTAGGCGTCCCTCCCCCTTAGAGGTGCTGTGGGGTGTAAATGGCGTGTGGGCAGCCCGAGCACAGCTGCTCATTCCTCGTAAGGGCATGATAGCATCGCTTTTGTGATTACGGCTTTAAGACCGTCCCGTGTAGACTCTTAGTACTCCGAAGGGATGCCTTGTGGTTTGGAGATGGGATTCTCACTTCTGTAAATACCCAAGGATTGTGTTATTGGGCCGTGCTGATTTGAATCTATTCTTTAGAAAGTACATATTGTAGATATATTTTTCAAGCATGCATGCTTTTTTCTTTTATTATTTATAGTTCTACCCTCTCTCTTGGTGTGACTTTTCATGGAATCCAGGAAAAAGTCCTAAGCCACCTGCCTCTTCACACTTCTCCGTGGTGGTTTTCTTCCCTGACTAGAAGAGGGTTCTGCATAGGAAATTTTCTTTGTTCCCCTTTTCTTGGAGTCTCTTTGTCTGTCTGCCCATCTCTCACCTGTCCATCTGTCCATTTATCTACCCACTGAATCTTCTGACATGTTCCAAAAAGCATTCAGGCAGCTTACAGAAGAACAGATACCAAATAAACAGGTGAGAAAATGGGGCCAAGTTCAGACAGTGAGGCTAGGAGGCAAGCCTGTGTGAGGGTTGCAGGCATGAGAGACACGCGTCTGCCCTGTGACTTATAAGATTGACAGCAACAGTGTGCCTGAGGCTCCCAGCAGACACAGGGAAACAGGGTTTGTGGGAGATGCTCACTGGCTGCGAAATAAATAATTGGCTTAGGAGATGCCCAGCCTTTCCAGCTACTAAGGCTTAGGAGAATATTTTGAGTTTCTTCCAAAATCAGAGTATTGCATCTTTTCTTTTTTCAGAGATCTATCTATAGTTTGGTACATTCTATACCTGGAAATTTCTCCAAAACTGCTTCCCACATGAGTCCCATGGCTTGGGAATGGGGTGGTTCTGCTCATTGACGGGGGTTGGCCAGAAACAAAAAATGACAGCCTCAAAGGAGCCTGGGATTTGTCAGTTATGTTTTGTCAGTACTGTAGAGTTCAAACTCTTTCACAGTATCTCTCCATCTGAGGCGGCAGCGTGCTCTCTTACCAGCATCAGGAGCTCAGGACCACAGGATGGTGCGGGCTGAATGCACTGCCGTCAAGACAGCTGTGCTAGTCACTGCAGGTGTGGTTCTTTTACATACGGCATTTCATGTTCTTTACTAGAATGTTTCAACAGGGAGTTAATTAACTGAGTCAATTCACATTTAATAAATATGATGCTTTGTTGAAAAGACAGTTATAGGCAGAATATAAGCTGTGAAGACTTTAAAAACGGTTTCATTACTGAAATTTCTGTAGGGAAGTTACACAGTTTATCTTATTTATTCCTCTCTTTTAAAGTAACAAAGAAACAAGACAGAAAAGGCAGAGGATGGCTTCTGTTCTTCCTCTCCGCTTGCAGGTGCCCTCACCTCCAGTAGCATCCATCCAGACACCGGAACTGACACTGGCCGTGCTCAGAACTGCCTCAGACCTGAAGACACAACTGAGAAATAGAAGGGGGCCACGCCCTGTTACAGCAGGTGCTCTCACTTTGTGGGTCCTTATGTAACTGCACGATGTTAATCAGGATCGCCCGTTCTACATTGTGTAGCGCTGCTGCGGTGTCTCCTAGTTACTTGTTTCTGTAAGTATTCATGTATTATTCCCCAAAGCGTGGTACTACACGCCTAAAAATGCTTTTTTCAGATGAAAAATAATTTGCATTTAATATAATAAGTCTGAAAAAAGGGGCAAAATATTCTATCCTGGTCCCGCTACTCAGAGATAATAATTAACAATTTAACATTTATTTTCTATTCTTTTCGTCAGTGTGTATCAGCTCTGTCATAAAAACCAGTGAGCACTCTGTCCCTGTTTACTATGCGGAGATCTCCATTTTCCATTCGGCTTATTACATGTTTTTCTACAATATTCTATCTCCCCTGGCATGATTTTTAATGACCAGTGTAGCATTCTGTCTTAAGGAATGCATCGTCCATTTTACTTCGGACTTAAATAAACTTTTAAATTCCAAGTATACTTAACTGAAATACTGAAAAGAGAACTGTGGTGGTACAGGAAGGCCCCTAACTCCCTTCCCATTATTTCCTGAGAGTAAAAGCTGTGGAAAATTTGGTATATATATTTCTTGACCTTTATGCCTATGAGATACATATATATACACATATGAGAAATCAATGTATAGGTGTGTGTATATATGCTTTATTTAAAAATGAGACCATACTATATGTTTTTCTGCAGCTCGCTTTATTCACTCAGGGGTATATCATAGACGTCCTCCCACTCCAGACTCACCCGGTCCTTTCAGATAGATTGGAGGGGTCTCCTGATGTGCGGGTTTCGTCTCTTGTCCACGGACACATTTGGTGGGAGAGTGCTGTGGACAAGGCCCTGGACCACGGCGAAACGCCGGCTCCCTCAGCGCCCGCAGCTCGCCTTGATTTACCGTAACATTGTCTTAATGGTGGACAGTTAAGTTTTCTCCACTTTCCACTGTCAGAAAGAATGTTTGACTTGCATCCTTCTTGTACAGACATTCCTGTGATCTTGTATGTATATTCCTTTAGTTAAGGCTTCTGGAAGTTTAGTCCCTGGATGTGACACTTACATTCATCACAGACTCCTTTCAAGTGACTCTAGAAATTCCTTCTCCATTGGGGAATGAAAAAATGCACAATTACTTATGTAACCAATTCTCTATCGCTGGATATGATTTCACTTCAGTTTTTCTTCCCACCTTTGTAAACAGTGCTGTGTAAATGCCCTGATGGATACATCTGTTTGGACTGATTGTTTTTTTTTCTAAAGGAAACGATTCCTGGAAGTGGAGTTGAGTCAGTGTGTATGTACGTTTTTCAGAGTTTACATATCCATTGATATGTCATCCTCTGAAAAAGTCGCTTATGATTTGTTCTCACACAGATGGACACTAACTAGAATATCTTAAAAATATTCGCCAATATGATAAGCAAAAGTGCTTTTTCATTGTTTTTGTTTGCATTTGATGACCAGTGAAGTTTTGAGCTTTTTTCACTCATTAGCCTTTTGAATTTTTTAAAATGAATGGTTCATTTTGTCCTTTGCAAACATTTAAGTGAGGGAGCTTCTTGTTGCTTTGTGACAGCTCTTTGTATGTTATGAAAATTTACTTCGTGACTTCATCAACATGTATCACAGAGCTTTTTCTTGTCATTTCTTTCCTTTCATTTTGTTCAGAAAGTTTTTTATTCTTGTTGTGGCTCAAACTACTCTTAAGATAGTAAATGTCTTCCTTATGGGTTTTATCTTTGACATTCTTAGAAATACTTCCTTATAATGGAATAAATCTCTTCTGTAGGTTTTTTTAATCTCTAAGGTGGTGATTGTAATAGTACTTGTTATAGTGAGGAGAAGTTGAGTTAATAAGAGCAAAGGGTTGTATTTGCTGTTATTAGTACTTTTTAATATTTACATCACTATGTGCAATTTATCTTGTGGTCATTATGACAGGAATAGAATTTATTCTTTCTAGGTGATTCTGATTGTCCCAGGACAATTATTGAATTCATACTTTTCTCTTTTATTTGAAATCCCACCTGTACAAAATAATTACATACACTAGAGTCTCTTTTTGAACTCATGGTTCCTTTCTGTCAATCTCCCTTCCTTACTCCAGCACCATATCTTACATATTGTAAAAATTTATATAATCACTGGCAGTCTGATTTTTTTTTGATTCTTTTCTTCCATCCCAAATTTTCTTGTCTAGTATTATGACTTTATTATTCCTGAAGAGTTCCAAAATATTTTGTTCAAGTTAAAAAAAATCAGATTGGAATTTTCATGGGAGTTTTTAGTAAGTTTTGAATTATTCTTAGGAGAACTTACATCTTTACAAAACTGCTTTCCTCCATGCAATATGTTTATGTCTCTACATTCATACCTCTTACTTTAACACTCAGTATAGTCCTGAAGTTTCTCCATTTAGAACATGGGCATTATTTTTGAATTTATTCCAGTTTATTGTTTATGTTTTTGTTAATTTTGTGAGAATTTTTTGCTATTATATATTTAAATGCTTAAAACTGACATTTAGAAAGGAAGATTCGGTTTGTCAATACTCAATTTGTAACTTGTCATTTAAAATTTTAAGTATTAAGCACTTGTTCCAGAATCCTTTCTTTTCTGTTTTTAAAAATTTGTTTCCAAGATTCTCAAAATGGTCATAGCTAAGTAGTAGTATAGGTGGGGAGACAGATGGAGAGAGGTAGTGTGGCTTATGTACAGACTGTGAGCAGTTTCATGGCTGCCTTTAGGCTGGAGAAGCCGCAGAAGAGCCCAGGTTAGACCGGGGGTGGCTTTGTATGCACTTGAAAGCCAGCTTTCCTGCCTGTATGGTGAAGCCTGGTGGGCGTGGCAGGTAGATGATCAAGGTCCGATGGAGGTCATTGGCTGCACAGAGCGCTGTGTCTGTGAGAACTGGCTAACATTACCATGGGAAATGCTTGGCGCCAGGAACACTGCAGGGGAGCTGGGGAGCCTGTGTGTTAAGGATTTTCCAGTCCTGGGAGTGGGAAGAGCAGACTCTGCATTCAGATCTGAGTTTGAATTCATCCTCTTTAGTTTACTGGTCCTCTGACTTTTGTCAAGTTATACATCCTCTTTGAACTCCTGTTTTCTTGTCTCTCAAAACAGGAGAATTACGGCCTGCTGCTAGAGTGTTTGATCAGTGTAAATGATTTGTGTCTATAAGATGCCACGTACAGCCACAATCTCAGTGAGAAATGGGTTGTCGCCTCTTCTTCTGCAACTCAGTGCTCGATAAGACATCGGGGGAAAGCCAGTCCCTAATTTGTTGTGATGCAATGAGGAACAAAATTAACGTCTTGCCTTTCCCTAGCAGTATTCTTACTTCTTTGTTTCATTTACCTCTTTCCTCCTTTACTCTCCCCTTTCACCTCCTCCACCAAAAGAGACTGAGACTGTCTGAGAACACAAGATTCAAATTACTTTAAATGTTGGCTCATCCCCATGAAATTACAGTGACATTAAAAAAAATCTGTACACATCCCAGACGATTATATTTGATTTATACACACACACACACACACACACAATCAGGATGCCTCCCGTTTGCTGAAGGAGAAGGACCACTTTTTCTGAGTTTTCATTCACTGAGCGTGAGAGGAAAGTCTCTTAAGCAGAAATTCACTTGGCTTCGTGCATGGTTTTTTAAATTGGATTTCTGCTTTGTGTCCATAGAAATATTCTCCTATTAGAAGAGGGGAAGTGGAGACATAGATATTCTTCTGAGACATTGGTGTCATCATATTTGAGTTGGAAAGGACTTATGACAGCATAGAGTTGTAACTTTTTATGGGTGAGAATCCATGATAGTGTAACTTGGACAAGAACCCGGGTCTTCTGTCTTCGTGTCCACGTGGATGAAGAGGCAACTGGGTGGGGGATGGCAGGGATCCTTCTTGCTTGAGTTCCAGGGTCTTGCTAGTTTCCATTGTTCAGCTGCCTTTAGTTTATGTCCATGTGGCCTCTCATGGGAAGGTCACTATGTCCTGATAGATTGAGTTTCTAATCAGCAAAAAGGTCTGGACCCACTAATGGTTCCCAGAGATTTTCTGCTGACCTGCTGACACTTTATATACATGAGACCTAAGAAATTCCTGGATATAAAATCCTTAATGTTCTCGTTTGCCCTCGAGTTCCATAGGAATGAAGTGCTGTCTCAGGCTGTCTAAGGCTAGATCTGAACAAAGATAGGGTGATAGGCTGCGCAGCTGGACCCTCCCCAGTCTAATGGGATTTCCACCTTAGTTTTTAGAATCAGGCAGATTAGTTCAAATCTTGCCTTTACCATTTATTAGCTTTGTGACCTTGAGGAAGAAACTTTACTTTTTGACGGACAAATTTTCTTTATCTGTAAATAAGTTCAGTATTTATTTTAGGGTTATTGTTTTAGAATTGAATGAATCAATTCCCTCATTTATTCCTAAAATACAGATCACATGGTTCTATGCTGGTGCCTTAGTGGTTGATTACTAAGGGACTCAGCAGTGAGAATGTGGGTGAGGACCCCTGGATAAGAGA
Organism: Camelus bactrianus; assembly: GCF_048773025.1. Taxonomy (NCBI): domain Eukaryota; kingdom Metazoa; phylum Chordata; class Mammalia; order Artiodactyla; family Camelidae; genus Camelus; species Camelus bactrianus. The sequence goes on from NC_133541.1 coordinate 134,555,130, forward strand.
GCTTATATTCCAGGATATGCTTGTAAAAGACTGGATTGCAGTGGATTTTTAGTAAATGTCCACTCCATTCCTAATCCCCATTGATTGTGTATATATCTTTATACTAATATATGAACAATTTTTTATTGCAATTTATGTCTCTGTAGTATTTAAAGTATGTAGCTATAACAAAAATACGTGAAATAAAATGATCTGACTTTTATTTTCTTTTCAATAAGCAAAACAAAATAAAATAGAAAAGAAAAGAAAAAGTTTTGAAGGAGTAGAAATAATTTTATTTCCGTGGAATCAACTCCCTACGTTAGGTTTTTCGGTTGTGTTCTTAAACAGCATATAAAATTGACAGGTTTTTTGTTCAGTGTTGATAGCTGGGTGAGTATAGTTTCTTTTCGTGGTTGTCTTTGATGAATTATTTGCACTAGATCATAAGTAATGTGCATGTTACATATTGGAAACGAGGAAACAGTGGAGACATACTACCTCCAATGCAGTCATTTTGTTACCGAGTCCAAACTCATTCTGCTCACCAAATGACAGGCCAATAAACCGGGAGATGAGGTGTTGGAGCAAGGAATAGTGACTTTATTTGCAAAGCTGGCAGATCCAGAAGATGGCAGACTGATGTCCTGGAGAATCATCTTCCACAAGTCAGAATTGAGTCTTCTTTTATACTAAAAAGGGGCGGGATTTTGATTGGTTGTTGGAAACTTCTTGCTGTATGAATTGCTTGTCCTTTGAATCCGCTGTTCTTGCAGCTGTCCATGCGGATCAAATCATGTTGCCCCTGTGAAAACTCCAAAAAAAAAAACAAAGGTTATTCTCTATTTTGCAACTTGCCATCTCTACAAAAGTGCAGATTAGTTAGCATCCTTCAAGATCACGGCCAGGAGAATAGGCTGTCCTGGATATTTCAGTCTAAAGGCAACTTTCTTTTACAAATGGTGCAGAGCTAGCAAGTCTGAGCCTAGAAAACAGGGCACAGGTTTAAAGCCAAAGGAACAGACCTAACATGGGGTCAAAATTGTTCTTTTCTATTACAATTCCCTTTTCTGCTTCATAGATAATTTTAGTAAGAAACATGGGCAATTTTGTATTTTTGCTTCTTAATAACCGATAAGTGGGCCAACTATATTTTTGTGAGCAGAGATGCTGTGCGGGCACAGGGGTCACAGCACACTCTTGTTGTGGGTGGCCGACCCTGAAACATGTCTGATGCCACGTGAGTGTTGGTGAGGGTCCCCCTAGCCAGCGGCACTCTTCAGGAAGTAGCATATGTGCTTTGACTTCTTGAGACCTCATTTTCGGCTGCAGGAAATTTTTTCAGATACTGTGATTGAAAAATCACTCCAGCTGGGGATAATTAGGGAAAAAAGGAAAAGGAAAAGGGTTTGGAGTAGAGTAGAAGAGAAGGACATAAGATCACGGAGCCTGAGTGCTTGGCAGCGGGGCCTCGGGAGAGAAGGGAGCAGAGGTGGGGAGGGGCCTGACCTTGGAATCAGCTCCTGCACCTGTCCCCGTGCCCAAGCCACGTAGCTTCCAATGGGCCTGGGCCACCTCTCTGGGCTGGATGTCACCCTGTGCAGAACCTTGAAAATCGAATGTAAGGGGTGGGCAGCACTCACCTAGGGGGTCACTGTGGATTTCAGTCAAGTCCACAGTGCCTTTTCTGGTCATGTGCCTTCACTTGTCCTTTATCTCAGGATCTGAGGAGGAGGAGAAAGGAACTCATGTAGAGATCCAGGAAGATATCCGACTGTGTTAAGAGAGGACAGACACAGTTAAAAGGGGACCGAGGACACTTGCAGCAAAGTAAAATGACTTCACAACTATTGCTTCAGAGCTGCAGGTGTGAGAGAGCCTAAGCCTGTTTCAGAGTGCAGGGGACAAGCGGAAAGGAATGGCAAAATTTACACTGAAATTTGAAATTTTGTTAAATAGCCTGCTACTGTTGCTTGTATCACTTGAATGAATGCAGGCATATTTCTGTGGGCATTTATATGTTCACTCAACCCCACCAGCCACTCTTGCCCCCATCGGGGATGGGCTTTCTCAAGCACAGTGCACCTCCTGCTTCGGTGGGCTAAGCTTCGGGTCCTCGCCTGGGGCCGGGCTGCTGCAGGGCACTGAGTCCCTGAGGCACGGCCTGTGATACACGACAGGAACATCTCTGCTATCGACTGAGGGCCTCCTTTTCCCCCTGCAGTGTAAGAATTCCGGTGACTGAGTTAGAAGCATGCTTCCAAGCTGTGCGTGTCCTCGGCATCCAGAAGCGGAGCCTGGAAGCTTCCGAATTTCTCCAGAATGCAGTCTACATTCACCTTTGGCAGGTGAGTGTATGTCCTTACACAAGTGGAGGAATTACTGCAGTTTTCCTGGAACTTACTCACCACTAGTCCATCTGATTTTTCTGTGCTAGGATTCAGTACGGCCTGCTAAAAAATCTGGAGTCAGATCTTGAAACCCTGATGAAGAGGATTATTTATTTTATTTCACTATATGATAATCTTTTACTTTCAAAATTCAGAATTTTTGGTTCTTTCAGGCATTTTTGGGGGGGTTGGCAAAACAAATTTGCTCTTACCGTCTTTGCGACCTGTTGCTTTGTGCCTCTCACCTGTCTTCTGTCACTTGTGAGGCAGTTCCATTTGTGACCCTGTCCGGGTTGTTCATGTTATACAACATAAAGTCTGTAAAAGTACAGGCCCTTTTACTCCGAAGACATTCCACAAATAACTCCTTAAATCTGGGTGTGGTTTTAAGAAGACAGAATCATTAGAACATGTAATTGCAGGTTGCTAGTGCAAAATCCCCAAATCAATAGTCTAGCTCAACATCTAAAATCTTTCTAATCTACCTTGGATTTGTATGGATAAGTGAAGCAATTTGCTAAGAATTGAACACCAGGGTTAGAATACAGGCTGGTGTAGCTCAGCAGGTCCTCCTGAGCCAGCGCTGTGCCAGAGGGCGGGGCCGAGGGAGAGGGCGGGGCTTAGGGAAAGAGGAGGGCCAAGGAGGAGGGGGGTCCTGCCCTCCCTGAGCTGAACAGTTTCATGGCAAACACCTTCACCATGTGAAGAACTTGGAGTTTCTTCTAAGAACACTAGGTTTGAAAAGAGTCATAAAAGAACGGGAGTGACAAAATCCAATTTGTCTCAAGTAGGGGAGAGCAGCTGGAAGGCCACTTGGGAGACTCGTGAGTCCAGGTGGGCAGTGTTGGTGGCTTCTACCTGAGCGGTGGGACAGTCAGTGGGACAGTCACCGGGAAAAAACGAACAGATTTTAGGCATGTTTAGATGGTAAAAAGGAAAGGATGAATGATGTCTGTGAAGGTAGGATGGAGTAAGGCCCAGGTTTCTGGGTGGATTAATGAGGTAAATGATGGTCCTGCTGTGCTCTGAGGAGGGAAAGCTGCAGAGGGAGCTTTGGGGGAACCCTGATGAGTTCAGCTGTGGATAAAGTGAAAGGCTGTTAAATGTGTGGTCTGGGAGCTCAGGTGAGAGCCAGTAGCGAGTAGGGGGAGGGGAGAGAGACGTTCAAGTAATTTTGTCTTGTTAGCATACAAATACTTATGAGTAATGATGCACATACGCCTCTATATTCTGGATTTAACACCCATTAACATTTTGTTATATTGACTGCAGAGGTTCCTAATATTTTTTAATAGAAATAAAATAAATAGAAACAAAATAGTGGAGTTAATAAACATCTTAGAGTTGATGTGTGTCCTTCTATGTATTTTGATACCTCATTTGTTTATAACCATAATCTACAAAAAGTTAACTAGTTTAGCATAAGTGTTAAACAGAGGGACGTGACACACAATTTTGGGGCTTGAAGCTGATCTTCTCGGGCAAATTATGTAGCCTCTCTTTACCTTTGTTCCATCTTCTGTGACTGCCCCCGGGCCCCTCATCACAGATGATTTCCTAGACTAGATGATGGGAGGGAGGCTGCTGAAGGGAGTAAGTAGTGGCAACTGCTAGGGACACTTAAGAGAGAGACAAAAAGAGATTAAAGTCAATAAACTCAGTACAAACAAATACTCTCAAAAGAGAAAGAATCCTGCAGTGTTTTGAGCCACTTAGCATAAGGGAAACAAAATCACGTGGACCCAAAGCTCTTGAGCATGTGAGTATTGTGGGTGGGAATGTGTCATCAGAAAAGGGTTGAGAAAAGGTCTTTTGGTTTCCCTTGACGTTTCCATTAAGGATGGGGAGCAGAAGTGAAAACCCTCAGCTTCAGTGGAAGCTGCTGTTTTGTGTGAAACTGACCAAACTTTGGAGACCAGTCATCAGCGGTGCTGGCAAATGAAGAGATTTCGGGATTGGGTCGGGCACTTGCTGTGACTTCCAGGTGACCTACTGGCTGGGGGCTGTGAGGCGGGCAGTAGATTTGCAGGGAGACCCAGGCATAATCCCTGGCTCTGAGGCTGCTGGTCTGACTAGCAGACCTGGGCACAGGCAGTCCTAATGGGGCAGCTAGGGATGTGGCCTGGGACACCTGCCGTGCTGAGGGGGAGAAGAGCGCTTCCCTGAGGGGGTGTCCCTGCGGAGAGTGGAAACATCCTCCTGCAGGGGAGGAAGAGCCTCTGAGCAGGGTGCTGGTTGCACAGGCAAGACCACCCTGAGCACTGAGGGTTTGGGGAGCCGGAAGTCACACAGTGGCCCGAGCAGCCTTGTTCCTGAGAAACTAGAGGGAGAAGAGGCTGAAAAGTCAGGCTAGGGTCAGACACTGTGGTGGGTTATGATTGACAGTAAAGGACTGGTCAGGCAGGCACAAGAGAACCCTGTGGGTGTCCCAGCTGGAGCGTCACGCCAGACGGTGGAGCTGAGTTATAGACTTTGCCACTTATTAGCTGTGTGACTTTGAGCAAGATCACCCCAACTCTCTATATATAACTTCATCTGTAAAATGACACAGTGACAAGCTCGTGTCACCAGAAGGCTTAGTTTAGCTCTGATCCTCTGTGTCCAGTCCTGTCAGTGCTGCCCTGTTAGGTTCTGTAGCGGCTGCTCTTACCCTGAGATGGGAGGGCATAGAGGGACTGTGTAGCGCCCGAGGGCAGGAAGGGGTTGCTTTAAAAACAGACATGTAGCCGCCTGCAGCTGCAGGCCTGCAGGCAGTTAGATTGATGGTCCTGGAGAGGACTTTGGAGGCCTTAGCATCGTCATAAGACTTGTTTTCCCTTGGGGGCCAGAATTGCCTATGCAGATTAATGTGGAAAATTTGGGTTTCTGGCAAAGCTGTTTTCAGAGATGGTAATATACATAACATATCGTAGAAAATATAATGCTTTTATTTAATCTGTGGGACTTTGCAGCTGTTGGGAACACCTCTGTTGGCCTGGTCTCCACGGAGGACACTAGGGGTCCGCAGAGCGTGCGGGAGGGCAGGTAGCCTGCAGTGCTGCTGCGGGGTGTTCTCCCGAGTAGAGCACTCTGCTGAGTTGACTCTTCTCTGAGTTTGGTTGCCAGATGAGCAGACAGCAAATTAATGAGTTCTGGTGGGATTGTATAATGACAGAAAGAAAGAGGGACCCGTAGTTTTTCTGGACTAGAACACGCTTTTGGTTCCTGATCCAGTGTGTTCCATTACAGAATTGATGAGTTGTGTCTATTCTGGGACTTGTCGACTGAAAGAAATGTGTAGCCTGAAAGTTTAGAGTTACACTTTATTAGGCGGGAGGACTCGAGGCGGGATGACAGCCTTCAAATCTGTCTGAGGGACTGCTCCCAAGAAGTAGGGGAGGAACTAGGATTATATAGGAGCTTTACAACAAAGACCAGGGAGTTGGAACAATAAAAGTTTGCTTGTTATCTAAAGAAATCCAGGCATCTCAAGTTAAAGAATTTAGTGCCTTTGTATGTATCATTTGACCGCACTGGATTCATTCTTTAGACAAGCACCTAGCTATCTAGGGCAAATATCCTGTCTTCTTATTCTCAGTCTGTACAGAGGGCAGCATTGTGAGTGGCTGTAGAGGCTGGGCTTCAGGTCTGTCCGCACTGGGGGGTGGCGGCAGCCTTGATGACTTGGTTTCAGCATTCTTTGTTTACTGACATTGTTGTAGTATTTTAATTCACATTGTAGTATTTTCATTCACAGACTGATTGTGGATAATCTGGAAACTTGCAAAGGAAACGAGATGGAATTACTGCAGGTACCTTCTACTTTAATAAGCCGTGTGCAAACATAAACATGGAGGAAGCATACATTTGAATTTGGTGGTGTAGGGAAGGGTTTCTGCACATTACAGGAGAACGCAAGGCAGAATATCTCTTCTTTGTTGGCAGGGATGTGGGTCAACCTGTCTTTTCTGTAGCGGTTTCTGAGAGCACTTTATGGTAATTAACAAATATTGACAAACGGTGGCACACTTTGCATTTAAGAGCTGACCTGTGCAAACGTGTATTGGACAGGTGGATTTCATAGGCAAGTGGTGAGGTGGATTGGAGAGAGGTGTAGAACAGGCCTGGGCTCAGATTCAGCTTTAAATCGCCATTTCCTCACCAAAGGACCTTGGACTAGAGTGTAACCTCCATTAAACTGTTGGTGAATCTGTGAAATATGCATTATAATATTCGTTTCTTCCTGGGTTTGTTGTAAGTTTAAACAGTAGTATAACACACATGAAACACTTAACAGGCACTTAGCAGTGTTCACTGTGTCCTTCCGCCCCGCTTAGCGTGTGTTACAGCCGTAAAGGTAGCATGTGCCTGTTGAGGACGTACTGGTAGCCCCTTGAATAGGTTGTGAATTTGGTGATTTCCTTTAATCCTTGAAACTCTACGTGCCATGGGCAGTTATTTTCATGAACAGATGAGGAATCTTAGGGTAAAGAAGACGGTGTAATTTGCCCAAAGTCAGACCATAATTTTGGGTGCAGGGGCCTCTGTTCAGCATGGGCCCCTGGGCTTTCTGCCCTCTCCGTTCAGCACCAGAGCCAGACGTGGAGTCGCCTGTCTCCCAGCCCAGAATATCCGGCAGGCAGCAACACAAACCTGGACCTGTTCTGCTTAAGCAAAAACTCCGGAGGGGAGGCAGGTACTAAAGGGATAAATGTAAAAACAGACGACTGTAAACTGTTATCAGCTCAGAGAAGGAAAGGAACACGCCTCGCCGTGCAGAGCTGGGAGTTTTCCCTTCGGGGCTGCTCTGGGGGCGTTCATTTCAGCTAAACAAACTCCGCTCCTGCACCAAGGCATGAAGGCAGGGTGCATGTAACCAGGCTGACTGTGCCTCGTTGATCATATTCATTCTTAATCCAGTGTCAGCTGTCACGGGCACTTACCTAGTAAACAGATGTCGGCCATAATCATCACGCACTTTGCTTGGTAGTTTTATTGGCCCCAATTTTGAGATGAGGTAATTGAAGCTGGGGAGTTTGCTGCATGCCCGTGATTACCTTGGAAATACCCCCACTGGTCTTTCAACATAGACTGGTGTGGCTGTTACATCCCAGCCCTGTGAATGGCATCGTGTAGCTTCTACCAAGTGGCCCAAATGACTGACATTGATTTTCTTAATCCGTAGGAAATGGTATGTAACAATAAGAGAAAAGATGGTAAGAAATTCTTTGGAAAACTAGAACAAAATCCAATAATTCCCCAGCTGGGGTAGCTTACGCAGTGTCACTCATCCCACTCACAGCCTGGCACCTCCTCCCTCCCGACTCCGTGTTCAGAAGCCACGCTGAGCCTTCGAAGAACATTTTGCCTCGTGACACTGTTGACTAAGACCTATGACCTCTCTGTCCCTGGTTAACTCTCTCTTCAAGGCCATTTAAATTTTATGCAGGCTCCTCCACTCCGATGTAAGAAAAGACTCTTTAAACTTCTTGATGAAGCTCCTAAATGAAGATCTTGTGAAGGAAACCTAGTCAAAACCTGGGAGGTTTGCACACAGTGACTGCATGCAACCTCAGCACTTTGTGAAGTTCAGAATCAGAGGGGTGGGAGACTCAGGAAAGGCTTTTTAAGGTAGAAAGGGGAAAGTGAAAGGATGCAGGCTGTGTGAGACTGAAACATCTCGGTCCCAGCCAGCAAGGCACCTGCGTTCAGGATGGTGTATGGGGAGTACAGAGTTCTCACAAAGAAAGAAGTGGTGGGATGGGAGGGGGGACAGATAGATTCTTTACTAGGGAAGGAAAAAGTGGGCTGAAAATTTCCTGGTTGAATAAGAGGACTGTGACATGATGTGCTTGCATTTTGGAGAGAAGGGTTTTGTGGGGACAGGCCTAGGAGAACGCTCTCTGGCTGGGGAGTCAGCACAACAGAGAACCACAGAGAACCGGGCTGACCTCAGGGCCCCTGCTGGGGGAGGGGCTGCCCGCCATTTTTGTCCTGGGGGCTACTTCTGTCCCTTAGCTGGGGCCTCAGAACTCCCTTCACATCCCAGTCCTGTTGATACAAGAAAACATAAGTGGGGCATGGGAAGGGCTGTGTCCCAGGCTTTGGTTGAGCCCCTGGAATGTGCCCCACCAGACGTGGGTCCTTGGCTTCATGCAGGAAAGGTTTCAAGAGCAAGCCACTGTTGAGTAAAGGTAGATTTATTCACAGAGACACATTGGAAGGCAGGAGAAATGCCACGAGGTGTGGGGGTTGGGTGCTCAGATTAAAAGTAGGTACACACTCCACAAAGTGTGGGCCTTCTCCGAAGAGGGAGAGAGAGTGATGACCGCGAGGTGGCGCTGTGTTGCTGGTTTTCATGGGCTTGGTTGTTTTATATGCTAATAAATAGAAGGAGCAGCCTAAGGGCAGGGGGCTGGGATTCCCAGGGAGTTGGCCATTTCCCACACTGTGACCTTTTGTGGCTAGCCTTGGGATGGCCATGGTGCCTTGGGGCGTGTTATTCACCATGTTACTATTACAACGGGTGTATAATGAAGCTCAAGATCTGCTAGAAGTAAAATCTCTTCATCCTGAGCCTCAAGGCCTACTGGGGGTTGAATCCTTCACCATTTTGATGTTAATTGCTGTGGCCTTCATTGAATGGCTGTGCTCTGGCCCCTTCCATCCTGTCTCACTGTGTTGACACAGAGAGAGCAAAGGCCGGGCCCTGCCTGTGCTCCTGCATTTAACAGGGAGAGGGGTGGGGTGGGCTGAGGATGACTCTGAGTGTTGAGAAGGATGTTTCAGATTTTCCCACGTGGGACATGAGGACGTGCCAGCAGCCACCGTAGATTTATCTCACGGGCATTATCGCTTGTGTCACTCATCTTTTTCTATTTTTCTTTCTTTTTTTTTCAAGTATTTTATCTAAATTTAACATCAGGTTTTCTTAGGAAAGAAATTTCTCTTTTTCTTTTCATTGGGGCTCTTTTGGGGGGGTAGGTAATTAGGTGTATTTATCTGTTAGAGGAGGCCCTGGCGGTTTAACCCGGGACCCCGTGCACGCTAAGAACACGCTCTACCACTGAGCTCTACCACCCGCGCCATCATCTTTTACTTTTTGCTTTAGCTGCCAAGAATCTTACGGCTGAATTTCTAGTCGGCCTTTAACACTTACCCTGACTTCATGGCATTCGTTTTTATGAGTTTACTTCCCCCTGGTTTCATTTAAGTATTGAATCTCCATTTTCTTTTCACTCTAACTTTTGTCTTTTTGTTGTTATGGTTGTTAAGCTGTGTTAAAAATTGTTTAATTTCTCTTTTAGCAGGAGGCTGAAAGTAAATAAATATGTAAACAAACTTATCACACTTAAATGTTTTATACATTCTAAGCTGTTTATTAGTTACTTAAAAACCGAATTGAATACTGAAGTGATAACATTTTAAAATTATTTTTTAACACTTTATAAAAGTATAGCTGATTTACAATATGATAAGCTTCAGGTGTACAATAGTTGCACAATTTTTATTGTTATGCTCCATTTATAGTTATTGTAAAACATTGGCTATATTCCCTGTGTCATAAGATACATCCCTGTAGCGTGTTTATGTTACATGGAGCAGTTTGTATAAGAAAGTTGGGTAATACAAAGTCTGGGGCGTGGCTCTGTCTAACCCATGTTCCCGGTCACCCTTCCTGTCAGAGCCCAGGCCCTCACTCCTGTCTGCAGGGGAGCAACTGGAGGCAGCCCTCATCAGCGCTGGCACCACCCTCTGAGTGGCAGTGACAGCAGTGACTGTGTGTGGACGTGCAAAGTGTTGTTCCAGGATCTTTACATGCATTTCTGCATTTAATAATTAAAGCCCTCCTGTGAGGAATCATTTTAGGTTTTTAATGAATAATACATTTTATTTTGATTTTGAGAGTTCAAACTTCCAGAAAATTTACTGGAATAGTACAATAAAGGCTTAGATACAGTTCACCTAAAAGGGCACTGTTTGCCCTTTTGTGTCTGGCTTATTTTAGTATAAACTTTCAAGGTTCATCCATGTTGTAGCCTCAGTCAGTACTTTATTCTTTTGGTTTTATAATATCCTTTTTCTTTTTTTTTTCGTTTTTTCTCTATTTAAAAATATTTTCATTGAATTCTAGTCAGTTTATAATGTTGCATCAGTTTATAATTTTGCATCAGTTTCTTGTGTACAGCACAACACTTCATTTATATAGGAACATACATGTATTCATTTTCATATTCTTTTTCAACATAAGTTACTATAAGTTATTAAATATATTCTCCTGTGCTATACAGTATAAACTTGCGGTTTACTCTATACATACAGTATCTGCAAATCTTGAACTCCCAATTTATTTCTTCCCACACCCTCTCCCCTCTGGTAACCATAGTTTGGTTTCTATGTCTGTGTGTCTGTTTCTGTTCTGTAGATAAGTTTATCTTTTTGTTTGTTTGTTTTTTTAGATTCCACATGTGAGCGATCTCATATGGTATTTTTCTTTCTCTTTCTGGCTTACTTCACTTAAAATGACATTCTCCACGTCCATTCATGTTTCTACAAATGGCATTATTTTATTATTTTTTTATGGCTGAATAGTAGTCTATTGTACAAATATACTACAACCTCTTTATCCAGTCATCTGTCAGTGGACATTTAGGTTGTTTCCATGTCTTGCTATTGTAAATAGTGCTGCTCTGAATATTGGGGTGTAGGTATCATTTTGAATTACGGTTCCTTCTGGATATATGCCCAGGAGTGGGATTGCTGGGTCATATGGGAGGTCAATGTTTTGTCTTTTGAGGAACCTCTGTACTGTTTTCCACAATGGCTCCACCAAACTGCAACCACAGTGTAGGAGGGTTCCCTATTTTCCACAGCGTCTCCAGCATTTATTGTTTGTGAACTTCTGAATGATGGCTATTCTGACTGGTGAGATGTGATATTTGATTGCAGTTTTGATTTGCATTTCTCTGATAATGATATTGAGCACTTTTTCATGTGCCTATTGGCCATTTGTATGTCTTCATTGGAGAAAAGCTTCTTTAGGCCTTCTGCCCATTTTTGAATTGAATTGTTTGTTTTTCTTTCTTATCAAGTGTAAAAGGTGTTATATATTCTGGGAATTAAGCCCTTGTCAGTCTCATTTATTGCAACTATTTTCTCCCATTCCATAGGTTGTCTTTTAGTTTTGCTTACTGTTTCCTTTGCTGTGCAAAACCTTGTAAGTTTAATTACATCCCACTTGTATATTTTTGCTTGTATTTCTATTGCATCAGTAGACTGCTCTAGGAGAACATTGCTGAGATGTATGTCAGATATTTTGCCTATGTTTTCTTCTAAGAGGTTTATAGTGTCTTGTCTACATGTTTAAGTCTTTAAGCCATTTTGAATTTATTTTTGTGTATGCTGTGAGGGAGTAGTCTAACTTCATTCATTTACATGCAGCTGTCCAGTTATCCCTACACCATTTGCTGAAGAGGCTGTCTTTACTCCATTGTATGTTCTCACCTCCTTTGTCAAAGATTCAATGACCAAAAGTTTGTGGGCCTATTCTTGGTAATTTTGTTTATCCATTCATTGATGGATGGATATTGTTTGTAACCTTTGTCTACTCTGAATGATACTGCCATGAATATTGATGTGCAAGTTTTTGTGAGAATATGTTTTCATTCTGTTGGCTGTACAGTTGGCCCGCCATATCTGTAGTTTCCACTTCATGGATCCAGATGGCTGATTGTAAAGGGACTCAAACATCATTTGATTATGGTATCCAGGGTGGGGGGTTCCTGAAACCAACCCCCCGAGAATACTGAGGGATGACTTTACATGTAGGAGTGAAATTGCTGAGCCATATAATTCTAACCTTTTGAGGAAACACCAGAATTCTCCAAAGAAGCTGCACCATTGTCCCTTTCCACTGGCCGCAAATGAGGTATCTCTGCCTCCTCAATGACACTTGTTATTGTCCATGTTTTGATTAAAACCGTCCTAGTGGGTGTAAAATGAGAACTCATTTTGATTTTGATTTGGCTAGTGATGCTGAGCTTCTTTTCATGTGCTTATCGGCCATTTGTGTATTTATTTAAATCCTTGGCAAATTTAAACATTGGGTCGATTTTCTTTGTATTGTTCAGTTGTAAGCATTTTTTATATACCCTGAATACTAGTCTCTTCTTAGATACATGCTTGGCAAAATTTTTCTCCTATTCTGCAGATTGTCCTTTCACTTTAGTTTTTTTAAGCATTAAAACAATTTCTTTACAGGGGAGGTAATTAGATGTATTGATTTATTTTATTTTTCTTGCTAAGCATGCACTCTGTCACTTGATATACCCCCTTCCCCTGTCATTTCACTTTCTTGATGATGTAATTTGTAACAAAAAGGTTTTAACTTTGATGAAGTCCAGTTTATCTGCTTTTTTCTTCTATCACTTGTGCTCTTCGTATTGTATCTAGGAAACCAAAGCCTATCCTAGGATCACAAAGATTTATACTGTGTCTTCTTTTAGAAAGTTTATAGGTTTAGTTTTTACGTTTCTGTCTGTGATCAATTTTGAATTAATTTTTATTTATTTAAAATATGGGGGTCCAGATTCCAGATTCATTCTTTTGCCTGCAGATACTCAGCACTCCCTGCACCATTTGTTGAATAGACTATTCTTTCAATGGAGTGTTGTTGACACCCTTGTGGAAAACTGACTGTAAATGTAAGTTTTTCCCCCTGGGTTTTTATTATGTCTCATAGATTTATTTATCCAAACTTATGCCAGTACCATTCTGACTTAGTACTATAGCTTTTTAGTACCCTTTAAAGTGAGTCCTCCAACTTTGCTCTGCTTTTTCAAGATTGTTTTGGCTGACCTGGGCCCCTTGAACTTCCATATGAATTTTGGGATCACTTTTTCAATTTTTGCAAAGAAGTCAGCTGGAATATTGATAAGGATTCCACTGAATTTGTAACTCACTTTGGGGAGTCTTAACATTTTTAACAATATTGTCTACCATTCCATGAACATGGGATGTGTTCCATATATGTAGATCTTTTAAGTATTATTTCGGTGAAACATCAAAATATTCAATGTACAAATCTTGTAAATTTTTGTTAAATGTATCTCTCATTTTATTTTTAATGCTGTTGTAAATGGAAAGGCTGAGCTTCTTGAGGGTAAGACTATATATTAATTTGTTTATTTCTAGGATTTCTACACAGCAAATACTCTAGGTTTATATTTGCTACATAAATCTATCCACAACCCTTCCCACACCCGTGTTATAAGAAACCAAGACCCGGGTTAAGCTACCTGAACACCTATGTGGAAGTGAGAAATGAGACCCTTGGGTGGGGCTTTGTGAAGATGATACTGAGAGCCTATTTAGGATGGCTTCATCTTAAATTCCTTTAAACAACACTTTTGGTGTAGTCAGATACATTAAGATCATGCCCTTTTGATGTGCAGAGGAGCTAAGACTATCATTTTCAAATAATTTCTAGTGAGAGTTTTGTACTTGAAATCAAATTTGCATCAATCTTTGAAGATATATGTTTCAGGAATTTTGACTAAAGAACACCTGTCTTTATTCATTAATGACAACTAAATTCTCAAGCAACATGTAAGAGTTTGAGCAAACTGCCCCAGCCCCGTAGTGCTGGTTGGCTGCAGCTGTAACTGGAGTCAGTGCTTACCTCTCCCAGCACGCTTGGGCTGATCTGCTCAAAGGTGTTCGTCCAAATGTTTGTCTGTAGTCTGTTGGACAAAGCCATAAAACATTGAGTTAATGTTGCTGGAATGCGATATATTCCTATTAATATTAAGTAAGCACATATTGAGTGCTTACTGTATGTTGGGAATTGTCCCTCAGCCTCACATGTATATTATTTCACTTAAAACTTCATATATTTCCTTGTTATTTTCACTTTACAGATAAGGAGACTGAGAATTAGGTCTTCTGTATTTTGGATGGAGCTCATTATCAATGACAGGAAATTGTAAGAAAAAAGATATTGATTCATCCTGAGAAAATATTTTTCTGACCGTCAGCAGTGAAGAGGGTGAACACTGAAGAAGGTGATCATTGTTTGAATGAGACGAGCCCCGGGTTGTACGGATTCAGCATCCCTGTCCTGGACACGGCACGTGTAGATCTGTGTGGTGGGTGAGGCGGCGAGGCCGCGCAGGGAACGCGGATGCCGGGCCATTGGGCTGTGCTCAGGCCCGGTGGGGCTTTCTCCTAAGGGCAGTGGACCGTCATTGACAGATTTTTATTAGGGGAGTGGGGTGCTCTCGTAGATCACTTTTGTCTTGTAGAATGCTTAGAAACATTTAGAAGGCTCTGCAGGAGGTGATGTGATGAGTCAGATTAGGGTGGCTGCCAGGTGTAGGAGTGTAGAATTTTCAAGTGGTTTTCAGTCCCAGTTTTGTGGCTGAGTAGCTGTGTCACTTTGGATGATGCACTCAAGGAAGTAAACAATTTATCTAATCAATTGAAGAAGTGATGTACCGACCTCCCAGGACTGCTGTGGCGATCCAGTGAGATAACGTGTGCACAGTGTGCAGCGTGGTCCCCAGCACACAGTCAGTGCTGAGTGAGTGGCAGTGAGTACCTGGTAGGTCAGGTGTGGGTGGTGGGACTCGGTGACTGAGGAAATCTGGGCCCTGAAGGTGGGGTCCAGTCACATCTGTGAGTGATGGGCCTGAGCTGGGGGAGGCAGGGAGACCTTGCCCCCCGACCAGGGGCCCTGGGTAGGACGGCTATGGGAGGAGCACCGTGAAGTCAGCTCTTTGCAGGTGGAGCTCGAGTTGCCTTTGAGACATCTAAGTGCATTGTCATGAGCTCAAAGAGGAGGTCTGGGCCCGGGGTGTGAATTTTCCTATAATCTTAATCCCTGAGGACGCCGAGGTATTGATCACTGAACGTGAAGACATACTTTACAGGACAAGTGAATAGTAGTATCATCTCTGTCATCAAAGCTCACATCTCTTTATTCATCACAAGTTTGCTATTGGGTACTTACAGAGCTCAGTTCACCGCCATCCCCTGGGCTCCGGCTCCACAGTAAAGAGCTGGTGAGCCTCCCTCTTTTCCAGAAGAAGACACATTTAGCTGGTAGAATTCTGTACCTCGCCAGACCTAGAATTTTAGTTTGTTGTTTTAATTGTATTTTCTGTTAGCCATCTCCTGACAGGAGAGACGTTTTACCTCATGGACATATTTCAATTAGCTGTTACTGAGAATTGCTGATCTGATCCATAGTGTAAGTATTATATTAACCTTGTAGAGTATTTATCATTTTTCTGTCTTTGCCCTTTAATTTTGTATGCCCCTTCAAGTCTCTATCCTATTTGGGGCCTTATTTTTTTTAATTAAAAAATGTCTATTTGCAGTTAAGAAAACAAAAGAAAAGAAAAAATACACATGATAGCTAAACTTAGAAAATATCTAGTGTGTTTTCTGTCTCGGCAATGGAGGGTTCTAGAAACTCGTGAAAACCTTCATTACACAAGTTTCTTAAAATGCTGATTAAGAAATAAAACCTTCCTTCTTCATCTTTCAAGCTGCACAGCTAATTGTGAAGAAAGTGAGGGGAAATCCTCAGAAGCCAAGACAAACCAGAAAGCAGGGATTCTGGGTGATACGCGAGCCTTAGAAGCCCTGGGGTGCCTGTTGGCTCCTGTACTGAGTTTCAGTTGCCTTGACTGGAGGGTAGGAGGTGAGCCCGAGTCCTCTCACACTGGGAGTTGGATGACTGATCATATGTAAAGCCAAGCCCATCCCGAGAAGCATGGTTTACTAAAGGGTTAACTATGAAAAAAAATTCCTCAAGGTAAGACATTAAGGAAAGTCAATTTTTTTGGAAGAGGGGAAAAATAACAAATCCAAAGTAAGGATATAGTTTAAAGCTCTTCTGGCATGAGAGTAACCACAAACTCCTGGCAGAGAATCACAGCTACTCCTGGAATGAGAAGCTGTGGTTTGAATGAATCAGTGAGCAGCCATTCCGAAAAAGGCCTCCAGAGTCTTGAGGATCAAGATACTTGACTGCAAACACCTGTCTTCCAAGGTCTCAATCAAATAACCAGAAAGGTTTTATAGGAAAGAAGCCATAATCATAGTTCTATTTCTTAACAGTATTTTATGCTAGGAATTCAGAGGTGACTATGGAGTTGTTTCCTCTTTTATGGACCTTACCTTCTCTTTGGGGAGACAAACTGACATAGTTGGGTAGCTTGGTGGAGGGAGGTGATAGTCTGTTGCAATTAGCCAGGAGAGGAGATTAAGAAAGCAGTGAAGGGTGGGTGAACTTTTTAGCTAAGGACATTCTTGTTCTGCTGGCTCTTAATTGCAGGCTCAATGAGCAGTCACTGGAGGGAATAGATCTTACGGAGGATGGACTTAGCTCAGGCCTCTTTAGAATGGACAAGTGAACCTGGAGAAAGACAGTCAAATCTGTGCAGACATTAAAGTTCACTTGAACGTGCTCCATCCCTGAGCCAAAGATAGGACAAATATGCAGCACTTCTTAAGGACAGAGGAGTGGTTTTTAAGGTTCTCCAAGAATGAAGCCCAGGGAACCGAGATGGCCAGTTGTCAAACTGTGAATTTGCTCTTTGGACGGTGTACCCACCAAGGGTATTGGCCTTTTATACATTTCCATTTCTCTTTAATACATGTCAGGTGATGAGGACGTGGGCACAAGTGTTTGACATCTTGTCGAGGCGACTTTGGTTACCTGCCTAGAAACGCGGGCACGGCTACAACTGCGTCACACATGTTGCCGCCCATCCCGCTCCCCGGCTCCGTGATCACGGCAGAGTGGTTCCTTGTTGACCTGTCCATCTCCTCTGTGACATCATAACCCATGAAAAGACCGGAGAGTATTAACTTGGCTTTTTTAAAGTCAAAGGAACAGATCTAATATGGAGTCAGATTTGTTTTTCCTATTTCAGTATTGCCATGGAGAAGACAGTTTGGGCAGCTTTTTGTAGGGTCCTCGAGGCTTTCTCTCTCAGCCTCTGGGGGCCTCTATTGAAAACCCTTGATAGCTGTCTGGCCTGCTGGAAAACCACTCCGACTGTTTTGCCCTGAAGATGTGTTCAGTTTATAACTCATCTCTACTCCTTGGAAAACAACTCAATAAAAACTCAGTTGGTTTTCCACCAGCCATGGGCAGGGGTGAGGGATACCTTGTTATTAATTCATAAAATAATAATAATAATAAAAATAGTAATAATAAAAATAGTAATAATAATAATAATAATAATAATAATAATAATTATAAAAAGAAGTCTTAAAACAGCACTGGGCACATAGGTGAGTCAATAAATGCTTCCTGGCTTAAATCAAAATTGATGACTCAGTGATTCCATGGCTGCTGTATTTGCTGAGCTAGTTACTCCTTTGCTCCATTACACATTTTTTTAACTGAAAAAGAAATACATGCAAATGGTTAAAAAAAATTCAAACAGAGCACAAAAATACACAAGTGAAAGAAGTTTTCCCTCATCCTCTCTTCTTTCAGCCCTCCCTGGAGATGCCACTGTTTACTATCCTTTGGGTGCTTTTCCATATATGCTATGCAAATTCCCACCTATGTATGTAAATTCCTTTAAAGTTTTAGTTATTTTTAACTTAAAGGGATTTAAATCCTCAAGTGGCTTCTGCCTGGGTAATAGAACAGAACAAATCTGACTCCATATTAGATCTGTTCCTTTGACTTTAACCCTATGCTCTGTCTCCTAGGCTTCATCTTGCTTGTAAAACAATGTTGCTTAGAGCCTGAAATATACAGGAGAATCTATTCTGAAGGCTCTGATCTTTAAGTATATTTAACACATTTTCATTCATAAAAAGATAAGAAATTGCAGAATAGAAAATAACTTTTGTTTTGTTAAAGGTTTACAGAGATTTGACCCAGGCAGATAACTGCAAGAACAAAGGATTCTAACAAGAAGGAATTCCTACACCTAGAAGATTGCAACAACCAAGCACGTAGGAAAGGAGCCTGAATTCTGACTTGGGGAGATGGTTTTCCAGGACATTAGTTTGCCATCTAGGTCTACAGAAACTTGCTATTCCATGCCCCAACACCTGGTCTCCCAACTTATTGGCCTGTCCTGCACTGAAGAGAATGAATTTGGATTTGGTAGCACTCCTATATACCTAGCAAGCTGGGCACTGGAACTGAGTGTTATGGAAACAACAGGCCAGCCAAGGAACAATCACCACTCGGAGTGTTGGCGTACTCAGATTTATTATGCCGGCGGGCTCAGAGGGGCTTCTGCTCCGAAGTTCTGAGCACCCACCTCCAAGACATACACATGAAGTTTTAAAGGGTTAATTACAAGTAAGGGTGTATTAGCCAATAAGGCTCAAGCAACAAAAAGGAAGGAATCAGCACACTGATGCTTGTCAACTTGTAATAGACACTTGTTGAGCTTCGATTTACGACTTAGCTTGTTAGCCCAGTAAACTGACACTAAACTTCAGATTTACGAGTTAGCCCAGCAGAATTTAGATCAGTAAACCGACACTTATCACACTTAGATTTGTGACTTAGCTTGTTAGCCCAGCTGGGCTTTTCCTTCACATGAGGACAGCTCTCCCACACCCAGGGAACTACTGTGAGCCCTTGATGGTTCCACTAGGGTGGAGTGTGGTTTACCCAGGACGAATGGGGACTATGCACCAACACTCAGGCAGTCTGCTCTGTCTGGGGCTCTGATCTTGAACCACCCCGCTCCCTGCCAGCCCAACACCTGGGACAGTGGAGCTAAGGCAAAGATCGTGCCTGCCTGTTTCCCAGCGTGTAAAAGGGGAATATGTACTCTTCCCAAGGTAGTTCTGAGCGACAACATCTGCGGGTGCTTGGTTCCCAGACCAACATAAAACCCTGCTCTGCTTGGGGGCAACAGGTGTGATACCCGTAGGGGTTCTGCAGCAGCATCGGATGGAGGGCTGGATCAGGGAGGTAAAACTTGAGCTGCGGGCCTTGAAGTGTTACAGAAGGGTACAGAGGCAGGACTGCCGCCTTCTTCAGGGTGCCACCAGAGGTAAAGCTTTTTCTCTCCATCCCCGCTAGGACCTTACCCTTTCCAGATCCCTCCCTTCTCTCTGCCCTTCCTGTCCATCTGTCTCCCTCCACTTTTTCCCTCCTCCCCTCCCCCTCCCATCTTTTCCCTCCCTCACTGCCCCACCTTCTCTCGCAGATCCCAGAGCGGATTGCTGGCCCTCCTGCGCATGGGCGGTCGGTGTCAGCTGGACGGCGGGTTGGAAGCTCCATCTCCGAGCCGGGGATTAGCCCCAAAGGCTTCTCAGCTCTGTCGCCCGGCAGGCCTTTAGCTCCTGCCCGGGGCCGGTGCCTCTGGCTGTGGAAGTGCAATGTGGGGTCTCCCGGGAAAGGGGTCAGGTGGCTGCGGGAGGGCGGTCCGCGTGTCACAGACCACGAGGGCGCGAGTCAGCCTGTGTTCAGCTGAATTGCTCGGGCCAGACCCCTCTGCCCGCGCCACCTGCCCCAGTGCCCCAGTGCCACAGCTTCCCGGGGCCAGGTGTGCACCTGCCGCCTCTCACCCAGCCGGGCTCCCCTCAGTCCGCTGCTGGCGTCCCCTTCCCCTCTCTCGCCCGCGAGTCCTCTCCTCCCGGGCTTCCTCTCCTCGGCCACCGGCCCGTTCCCACAACTGGGCGGGCTGCGTCCCAGGCGGGCGGGGTCTGCGGACCCGGACGGGGCAGCTGGGGCTGGGGCTGGGGATGGCCTCCGAGCGGGGCTGCAGCCCGCGTTTCCACCCATTTCCCTGCGCCGCGACTCCGGGGCTGCCCTGGTCTTCCTTTCCCGCTCCCTGAGGAACAGCTCAGTGGCGTCTGCGCTGCTCCCTGGGCTGAGAGCCTCTGGCTGTAAAGCCCAGCTACTGGTGGAGTCGGGAATAGGGATCCTCAGTGCCAAGCGAGCTTCTGTCTCCTCCCTCAGTGTTTCTGCCCCAGGTAAGTACCTTGAACACTTTCAGGTGTTATGATGGCGGTGCTTGTTGGTGTCATGTGTTTTTATAGTGAGAGGGATTACAGTGTTGAAAGCAGGGCTTGGTTCAGTTAAAAATGAGCTGAAGGCATAAGGCTGTGTCATCCTCCTTCCTTCCCTCTCCCAGGGTGAAACGTGTCACCATCGATTTTATAAAGACAGTTACATTCCCTAACTAGCCCAGCCCAGCTTGGTGTGTTAACAGGAACAGCACCACCAGAGGCGTTGGAGACCCAGGGACATTGCAGTCCTAAAGAGCTCCTGGCACAGTTTGGTTTGTTTTGGTTTTTTGTTTTTCTTAAATTGTGGGGCAGACTAAGTAGTATAGAGGGAAAAATAATTGTCAAGAAATATTTTTTCATATAACAGCTTTATTGTGATATTGTTCACACACCATGAAGTCCACCCATTTAAATGGTACAATTCAGCAGCTTTTAGCATATTTACAGTTGTGGAACAATTATTATCCTAAACGTTTTCATCACATCAGAAAGACCAGTGGAAATGAATGACCAATCCAGCCCTCCCCAGTGGTGGTTCTAAAGAAGTTTCTTGGCTATTCTTGACCATAAATTAACTTGTTACATTCCATGAAAAATCTGGTAGGAATTCTAATCAGAATTGCAATGAATCTGTCTATCAAAATAGGAAGAATTAATGTCTTTATGGCATAAACTTCTTCTACCCATGAATATAACTGGGACCCTATATTTTCATCTCTCCAGAGCCTGGCCCATGGGAAGTCCTCACTAATTTTTGGGCTTGTGAATGATGAGATTCTATACATCATTAGTTGCAACTGTAGCCTTTCACAGAAGAGAAAATTAACCTCAGTGAAGCCAAGTGACTCTCTGATGGTCAGAAAGAGTGACAGCCAGTGCTGGAGTGATCCAGTGGACTTGGTGCTTGCAACCAAAATTCTTCAGCAGCTACAGCTAAGGGGATTAGAGTGTTCTTTTATTTTTTCTTAATGGCGTTGCTTTTATTTTTACTTATTTTTTTAAATTAATTTTTATTGAAGTGTAGTCAATTTACAATGTTAGTTTCAGGTGTACAGCAGAGATTCAGTTATAAACATATGCATATGTGTATAAATATGTTTTAGATTGTTTTTAGTACAACTCATTACAAGAAATTGAATATAGTTTCCTGTGCTATATAGTAGGTCCTTGTCATTTATTTTATATTTATTAAGGTGTATCTGTTAATCCCCCCTTTCCTGCCTGCTAACCACAGTTGGCTTTCTATGTCCATGAGTCCATTTCTAGGAGCACCATTTTTCTTAGTAATATATGCTGGTTGGCTGCTTTCAGTTTCAGTAATTCCATCTGTGGGTGCTTTTCTTCTGGTGGCCTTTATGTGGTTTGTACACGTGGTAATAGAGGTCTGTATTTGGGAGAACTCCAGGCCTCGTGTAGTCCCTGGTACAGAGTTCCCACTGAGTTGATGCTTGAACTGGGAAAAAAACATAGTAAATGTTGGAATTTCCAATATGGTTGAGACTTCCAGGTTTCTATAACCTGCTTAGCCCACCTTAATATTGGCTGCACCCTTACTTGGTAATTTGGTGAAATTCCATGGTATGGTGGTGTAGAGACAGGGCCTTTAATGCTTATTCTCTTTCCTTTTTCTAACACTCATTCTCCTGGGTCTCCCAGATCCTCCCCCAGCAGTGCCCAGGGCTGGCTTGGTGCTGCGCAGAGGATATATTTATTAATAAGGACCTTTCCTCATCTTTTCTGAGCCTCCATTTTTTTCTCTGCACAATGAGGGCTTAGACTAGATATGTGCTTTTCAGTTTCTTTTTAAGCCATGTTTCCTTTGAGAAACAGAAAATGCAAATCACTCCTCCCATCCCAACCCTTTAGATTTTGATACAGCCTCCAAGGAGTGACATAGCACTTTGTGGAAAATTGATGTGATTGTGATTCCAGGTGGCACAGAAAAGACTCTTCAGAGATTTATTGCAGGGAGAGGGCAGGAAAGGTGCAGTATGTCACTTTCTAGTGTGAGCACTGGAGCAGTGGCTTGGATTTAAATACGGTGTCTGACGTGGCCTCTCTCTAATCATGTACAATGTGATAAACTTCTCTACCTCAGTTTTTCTTGATGTGTCAAGTTGGCGTGATAATATTTTAGGGCTTTTTTGAAACATTATACACATAATCCATTTGTGTTTCGGTAGAAATAAGACCTGCCCGGGATTCAGGGATTTGTTTAAAAAAAAAAATCTTGTCCATAGCAATCTGTCGGTGTGTATTTTGAATTTCCTGGAGGGTGAGGGTTGAGTCTAAAGTCCATCGTGGGACAGGTGGCCCATAGTTTTCTGTGCGCCTGATTGCCCCCTCCTCCCTAGTCCTCTTCCTCAGTCCAGGATTAATTTCCCTAGTAGATTTACACAGAGGTCTTGTGGAAATGGCTTTTCATTTTATTGTTTCACCAAGAAGGGCTGCCATCATGATCTCTGTGGTCAGGTTTTGAAGGGCTGCCATCATGATATCTAGTCAGGTGAAGGCTATGCAATTGGGAGTTTCTATTTAATAAAAAGAAAAAAATTACAAATAGAAAATTAGAACAAGGGTGATGACAGGAGCTCTTGGAAGTGGGCACCATTAGTTTTGTTAGCTTCAGGTGCAGTGGCCTCTTGCCACGAGGACCCATCCTCTTGCTCTGAAGTTGGAGGGACCAATGGGTTGAGTGGGAATGTTAACTGAGTGTATCTCATTTGCTGGGCATTGTCCTATTTGTGCTTTGTGTTCCTTATTTGAGACAGTGAGCTCATTTAACCTCAATAGCCTCTTTAAAAAATTAGACTTTTTATTTTGAGATATAATGTAGATTCCCATGTAGTTGTAAGAGGTAATATGGAGAGGGCCTATGGACCCTTTGTATAGTTTTCCTTAATGGTTCCAACTTGCAAGTTTGGGGTACAATTCATTACTGACTCACTAACAAGTTGAGGTTTGTTTTATTGCCCTAATTTTATTCACGATTAAACTGGGGCTTAGAGAATCACACAGGCCTGACCAGGTCACCCACATGGTTAGTGTCGAGACGGGTGGAACGTGGGCTTGGGATTTCCAGGCAGTACCATTATGATGGTCTGTGGCAGGGAGCAGCATTCACTTTGCTGGTTTATTCATTCATACAACAAACATTATTGAGTAACCTCTGTGGGTCAGATGCTTTCATAGGGTTATCTGATTCTTCAGCAGTCCTGAGAATCAGGTAATATTTATATTTTTTAATCTGAGAAATTTAGCTCTAAGAATTTATAACCCCCACAAAGGAAATATAGCTCATAAAGGAGCGATACTAAATTTGTACAGTCACCCCTTTTTATGCAGGTGGTACCCTAGGCATTTTACATTTGCAAACTTCTGTAATCCAGATATATTCATGTAAGAGAAAGATTTTTTTTTTAATTGAAGTATAGTCAAGTTTACAATGTTGTGTCAATTGCAAGGTTTTATTTGAAATTTGATTTAAAAAATATTTTTTCAGGAGGGTAATTAGGTTTATTTATTTGTTTCATTTTTTAAAATGAGGTACTGGTGTTTGAACCCAGGACATCGTACATGCTAAGCACGTGCTCTACCACTGAACTGTACCCTCCTCCCCAAGGCAAGTTTTCTTATCCATTATTCTGAAGCTTAGGAGTTCAAATAAATTGGATAGAAAACCAGATCTTTTGATCCCACTGTAGTCCTTTTCTTTATATTCTGCTGAAGGAGGTTGGGGAAAGCACTTCCTTTGTTCATTTCCTTATTCAGCATTTTTCAGCAGTGACTTTGCATCAGGGCCTTGGTAGGAGCTTGGAAACAGAAAACAAGAAATGACCCTTCTCTGCAGGGCAGGAAGCCTAGACCAAAAGCTGGGTAATGTGATCCGAGCTACGGTAGCCATTTGAAGACTCTGAGGACAAACTGTACCCCCGGATTTACTTGAGCTTCCCTTGCCTTCTGGTTGGTACACACCAGGTCACCGCAACCCAGATGGGCCTGCAGCCCACAGTACAGTATGTACCTCGATCTCCTCTCCCCTCTCGTCAGGGCCTGCAACATGAGCATCCCTGACTACGTGCAGTGTGCTGAGGACCACCAGACTTTCCCCGTGGTGGTCGAACACGTGGGGATCATCTCAGAGGAGAATTTCTTTTGCATCTATAAGTGAATCACCTTGGTGAGTCAGATCAGTCCGTGCGGCTCGCAGTGGGCAAACTGTATCCACTACAGGCACCACTATGCGCCCAAGAATGGGTGGAGCGACTTCCAGACCCACCGCAAGGTCTTGGGCCTTGTCATCATTACTGACTGCCTCTCGGCCAAGGCTTCGAAAAGCTCCACGTGCAGAGGAGCTGTATGGCACCACGCTCTATGACTCTCAGCTCTTTGACTTTCTGCTGCATGGGGAGGTGGCCGAGCAGCCGCGCACCGAAGTGGCCTTCAATTTACGAGGACTGCAGGGTGGTGGAGAAGAGGATCGACGACTTCACTGAGTCACTCTTCATCTTGCCCAAGTCCAAGTGGCTGGACGGTGCATCCGACAATTCTGGGGACAAGAGCCTCCTTCTCTGCATCCCATTTGAGAAGGAGGACATCATGGGACTGGACACAGAAAGCAGGTAAGTTTACCTGGAGGCCAGTCCACCCTGGCTGTGTGCCGGGTTTCTTCCCTACATCCAGAAAGGGATCAGCAAGGAAGAGGACTCTCTTGTAGCTAAGGGTGGAGGGAGGTGCAGCCCGCCGGTTTACAGACATTTAAAAGTGAATCCGCCTTTGTTTCAGAGAGATCCTTTTAGGGTTATTGTGGACACTTACTCCAGCTTTTCAGCCAGGACCCTGGTGGGACCCCTGGGGTTGCTGTCCAATAGAGTAGCCACAGCCACTGATGCTAGGAGAGCTGGGGAGGAGGCTGCTCTGAGCTGAGATTTGCTGTAGGTCAAATGAACATCAGACGCTGAGACTTGTCTAGTAAAAAGAATGTAAACTATCTTATCACTTCCTATATTGATTACATGTCAAAATGATAGTATTTTACATACAGTAGGTTAAGATTTGTTCTTAAAATCATTTTCTAGTATTTGTTTTTTGTTTGTTGGTTTGTTTCTTTGTTTACCGTTTTAAATGTGGCAACTGGGAAACTTTCTTTACATGGCTCTCATTTCATTTATGTTGGGCAGCCTGTCTTAAGATAGTCTCATCCCTTTGCTTGTAGATGAGATGCTGAATCCCGAGAGGCAGAACGAGGCGCTGGTTGAGCTGGGGCTGGAGCCGGTGTCTCCTGCCTCCCAGGCCCAGCACCTGTTCGGCTCAGGCCCTCTCTTCCTGCCCGACAGCCAGCATGCCAAGTTGGGACATCAGAATCACCGCCAGGGACCTCCGAATGAACTCCTTATGCAGGGAAAGGCGTATCACGGAGTATGGGAAAGAGCAGGGAAATGTTCATCCTCACTTTCTCCCTGTGATTAAGTCAACGGCCCCACTTTGTCTCGGAATTACAGACGAGCTCTTCTGGGCTGCCTACCCCCCCCACCATCTGCTCTGTTTCCCCGTGTATCTATAGTGCTGTCCATCGTGCAGAAGAGGGTGACATGCCTTTGCCGAGAGGTGGTCCCCCTTTGCTGGGGAGAGTGAGGGAAGCTGTGTGCCCACGGCCTACGGCCTCAGGCCTTGAGTCTGGAGAGTACTCATGGCGGTCTGACAGGTGACGGTTGGAGGACCTGGCACGAATGCCGGGCCCACTGTGGAGGCGGTGCTCTGTGATTCTTGAAATTAACTAAGATCAGATTCTACTTTCTGGTTGTTGGTAAGTTGGAGGAGAAGATGCCAGAGAATTGATAAAAAGAATGTCCAGACCAGCCCTGTGAGTGATAGGCACAGGGGACCCGAGTCCCCCACGTGTGTGAGGTGCCTAGCGGGCTCTGGATGAATTTTCTGTTCCTCCCGGACATAACTCTATGGCTTAAGGAAGAGGCAAGGCATGTCATGGCCTGTACTTGTCCTCACAGGGCCCTGTGATCTTCATGCCGCACTCCCCTTCTGCTCCTTGGAGATGAGGTGTCAGGTTTAGGAGCCTGGGCACTGCTGAGGGCATAGCTGCCAGCACTGTGCTACACCGAGGCTGGCTCCGTTCACCTCACATGTCACCTCCTGCTGAGCCCCCAGGCGTCAGTCAAGGTAGGTGCATAGGTGCAACATACGCAGAGACCACGTTCTCCCCCTGGACAGATTGGTTGGTGAGCAGTGGAAGCCTAGAGCCCTGCCCCAGCCCCAGGCCAGTGCCTCCTCTTTTGTCATAGGAGGCACTGGTGACATTTTTGCTCAGCAACTGCTTGGCTCTGACTCTGCAGACCCACCAGAGAATGCCAACTTGTTTTTGCCTTTTGAAGTCTGCCCTTGGGATTTGGCGGAGTAGCTGGATGTGTGCTTAGCCCATAGTGGTTGACACTGTCACCATTGTTTACCCAGAACCTCGTTTACCAGGCATGGCTCCCGGCATCAAAATACAGCAGCGCATTAAACCTCCCTCCTGGTGGGTCTGTCTGTTTTGGTACCATAAGGGCTCAGCCAGCATCTTAACGTCAGTGAGATAACGTGGCCAGTGAGCTCGGGTCAACCACATTGTCCTCCAGTCACTTTTACTCAATTTTTGCTTTTACTATTCCACAGTCATTAATTTTTTAAACAATGCTTTGGTACAGGAACAGCCTAATTCTCTCCTGCTACTCTTGGTGGAAGTGAGTAATACTGTCCAGCCTGAAATGCGACCACAATTTGTAGCTCAAAAGCTGCCTAGACGCATATAAGTGGAGTTTTGGTTAGGGGCGCTGATCACGTTGGGGTCCCCCGGCAGCGCCGCTCCCCTCAGGCCCCTGCCTTCCCTGGAGCAGGAGGTGAGTGTGGGTCTCACCGTCCCAGCATCCCTGGCCTCACACACTCACATAAATTCTTGTACATGCTGTCAAAATCATTTTTGTTCTTGTGTGTTTCTAATTTTCTCTTGTTCCTCTTTTCCTTTTTCTTTATTCTTTTTCTCTTGTACTGCCCAGTGAGCATGTTGTTGCGTCTGAAAATGTGGGCTGTGCACACCCTGCATTGGAAATATCCAGATTGCCCTCCGTACTGTCTCCATCGCTTTAAAGAGCAAAAACTTAACAGTTACATTGATCCATGTATTATCCTAGTCATTTTTTATTTTCTAATTTTTTGGAATATTTGCTTTGTTAGCACATCACCCACTGGTGTTTGATACCTGTTAAATTCCTTGCTTTGAGGAACCTGATTGGTCCTCCTTATATTTGGTGACAAATGCGCCCTTATTAAATTTGTTTGATTGTTTTGAAGAAGTGAGATGCGAATTGATTTAGGCGGCTGCTGAGGGATTCTTTTCATGGAGTATTTAAACTTGTAAAGTCAAATTCTGCAGCATCTTGCTCGATTCCTGCTTTTACACAAACGTGCTCTTCACGCGGTTCCTGGCTGTCACTGTGTGACGTGCGTGATGGCACTTCCTGGCCAGCGGTCACTGATGAGAAAGTGGCAGGCTCATGGGTGTGCAGCTGCAGGGGACGCTGTTGGAGGAAGCAGTCACCGTTTACTTATTTATTTTTTTTTTTTGCATTCAACATCCCTGTGCCATTTACTTTACTTTGCCTTCATAAAGTGGCTTAGGGGGGTCTAAAATCCGTGCCACTCTTGTGTTCCCTTTACGAGGCTGGTTTTTCTGAGTATCAGGAAAACATGTTCTTCTCCTAAGTAGCTGGCTCACCTGGATCTTTTTGACACAGCGACCGCTAAAGAGGACCGTAGCTTCCTCTCTTCTCCAGCCAGTGGGCATTCAGAGCCGGGTCTGTGCTTTGCCTCAGCAGCCGTGCAGGCCTCCCTGCCCCGGCCTTTACTTTTAACCCATGTTGGCATAAATAGCTGACTCCGTGTCTGTTGCAGCTGATGTCCACCACTGACGGCCGTGTAGTTAGTTTGCGGTAGGGAGTCTGCAACACCCCAACCAAACTTGAAGGAAGAAGTTTTGGCCGACATAGGACCTTGGATTCTCACCCCCATCATGGTTCATCTCACTCGGTGGAAGGGTTTGGCCACCAACATCATGCTGAACATGAGGCCTTGTTTCTCCTTTCATGCTCTGGTCCAAATGTGGACACTTCATTTATCACTGAATTTCTATCGCTTGAGACAGGCCATAATATCTGAATGAGTCCATCACATTCTGGTTGGGGAACAGAACAGAAGTAAGTGTCACAATTAGATGGAGTCTAGGCTGTCCGTGTTGGCTAATGCTGGCTGGGATCTGTGATGGCCGGGCTGTGTCCTGGACACAGGCCTTTCCCGTGGCTCCCGAGAGTCCACGGGTTGGAGTGAGAACAGCCTTGCCTGGGTTCCTCCATCCTCATCTGCTCACTGGCAAGTGTGTCTGCTAATTAGGAGCTCCCCCAGACCTCGGGCCCTTCAAAGCTCAGACCACGGGAGAACCTTGAGTCCCTTCTCCTGGGCCTCCTTTGTGAGAATCCAGTGCCTTCTGAGGTGACCAGTGGCAGGAGATGCCTCCCCATCCAGGGAGCACCCTACGGAGGACTGTTAGTCAGTGTACCATGCTGTGAACTTGGGGGGTTACGGCCATGGTCCCTGTAGAACCACATTTGAGATGGGCTTAGCGACGGAAATAATAGGACTGATTCCAGGGCAGGGATTAGGGGAGCGAACATTGGAAATTGAATGTGACCTCAAACACATAGTTGGGTGCTGGGGCTGTTACTAAAATGGGGAGTCTGGGAGGTACCTGCCAGGAATCGAATTCCAGAGTAAATGGTGAACATGAGGCATTTTTAAGATGCCATTTGTCATCCAAGTTAGGACTTCAAAGAGGCACTCGTGTCTATGAGATTGTGGCTCAGGTGAAGGAGCCGGACTATAGATACACGTTGGGAGTCGTCATTCTTAGCTGGTGTTCATAGCCTTGCATGTGAATTAGATCATCTCGAGAGCTGCAGACTGAGGCTGAGGGGGGGCAGGGCCCTGCCTGGGTTGGAGGAAAGCCCAGACCATGCAGCTTTGGTGTGTCAGTCAGCGGCATTTGCGATTTTCAGCCTAATGCCATTTATCTTTAAGGGGCCGGGGGGTGTGCAGGGCCAGCCAGGAAGAAATCTGAAGGGAGGGTCGTGGCCACGTGTGTGTCTTGGGAAGATGCAGATTCTGCAGGGTCCTGGAGGGTAGACTTCTTAGAAGCTGGAGTTGGAGTGAGGAGTGGGCAGAAGGTAGTCACACTCACCTGTGAGGGAGGGGGGAGTCCTTGGGAGTCCCCACCCTACCGGACTCGCTTTCCCATGAACAGAAGGCAATCATACAGAGTATCTGAAGTGAGAAAGGATGGGTGCTGGGAGGGGAGCCAACCTGGAGAATGGTGCTTGGAAAGTTCTGGAATAGTCTCCCTGGAAAATAGAGTTAAAAATACCCAGAATCTTAAGAACGTTGATAGTGACTGGGGAGGAAGCAGTTTTTCTGGCCTCCTAAGGGTAAGTCATGTATCCGGGGATACACAGAAAAATCAGGCATTCTGTTCCGTGGTCTTGATCCTTACCGGGGGAACAGTGCAAGTTTAAAGGGGGAGAAGGGCAGCGGAGGGAAACTAGCCAGGCCTCGTGTCAGGTACCAGTCGGCCGCCCTACTTGCGTGTTGAATTCACATCCATGCTTCCCAGGTGGGCGGTGGCAGCCCCCTTTTGCAGATCGGGAAGCCTTCTCAGAGGGTTAAGGAATTGGTCCGTTTAGTGGCTAGTAAATGCTGCAGCAGAATTCAAGCAAGGCCTTGTCAGACTTCAAGGGCATATTTTCTCTACTAATTCCGGTACCTCCCTGTTGAACCTGGAATGGTGAATTGGGTCAGTTTTGGAGCCTTTCAGAAAAAGTACGATTTAAGTGCCTCAGGACTGTTTCACAAAGCTCAGCGTTCTTTGATTTTTCTGAAGCACCGCAGTGCTTTTCGCCCCACAGTTGTTAGGTTTTCTCCATTCTCGATGACGTGGTTGCAAATCACGTACAGGTGCAAAACCAGACTTAGCAGCTTCTGAAGGGAAACTCTCCAGTTCTCCCTTGATCGGCTTTCTTCCACGGGATGTAACTGTGCTGCAGCGTAGGCCTGAGTTTTACTTATGGAGTGAGGGTTTAATATCCAAAGTTAGCATAAAATGGTCAGATGAAGAAAATCGACGTTGACAATTTATTTTTGGGTTTCATTAGACAAGATATACTATCAATTAATGACCCATATAGCAAATGAAATTGACTACAGAACATTGCATTTCTTACTTTCTATTTAGAGTTCTCTTACAGAATAAGGTTGCCTGCTTTGGAACATCATCTCCACCACCACGGCACCTATCAGTGTGTTGGTGTGATTGCATTTACGCAGTGAATGTAATCTGATCTTCGTCAGCCCCAAACACTCCAGTGAAGAATCACAGGCTGTAGCCATCTCTTGGTCACGCAAATACTTCTAAAATTATATGATGCCAGAAAAGAAGGAAGAGAGAGAGAGAGATTGCCTTTATCAAAGTTCCTTTCAATTCTAACTGCAAACTGTTGTTGAGCAGCTCTGGTTTCCTTTGGATATGAATATATACATTTCTTTGCATGTAATCTGGGTTTTGGACTAGAACACCAAGTTCTTGCTGTCCACAAGCCACAAAAACAGTAGCCAAATTGCACACGTGTGAAATTGTTTATACTTTTTCCTGAGAAAGTATCCTTGAATTTGGGACTTGGGCTGTGATTTTTGCTTTTTGCTTCCCGCACCCCTCTTGTAATCTCTCACTCCTTCCCACGTGGCCCCCAAGAGTTCGTGGTCTCAAAGGAGCGGGCAAACACCCAGTTGGTCACCATGTACTGCTGCTATAGATGAAGCCCAATCAAGACCTAAAGGACATTATCAGAGAGGACTTCCTGGAAGAAATGGACTCTATATTCATTTTTGAGGACAGAGTGTCAGCCAGGAGAAATAGTCAAGAATGTGGCTCAGGTGGCAGGTGCAGCCCTGGCAGATGCCTGGAGGCTTTTGGCGTGGGGAAACGGGGAGAGTGCCCTGTGTGGTCCAGGGTGGAAGGTGCCCCTGCTGGTGAGGACACTGGAGAGAGTCCGGGATGGAGGGCTTTGGAAGAGCTTGGGTTTTACTAGAACTGACACAGTAGTCAGTGAAGGGTGTCATCAGAAAGTGACCCTCAGGAAAGGTAATTCTGGTTTTTCTTCTGATATTCTACAGACACAAGGGTCGGGACGGGTGAGAGTAGGTATATCTGTCTCTTTGAGACCCACCCCGTCAATCATTTATTCATAACACGTGCACTTCTTTGTGTCTAGGGGAGAGAGGGTGGAGCCACATTAGTAAGCAAAATGTATTTGCTTCTTGTGAGCTTAGCATTGTCAGAAGTTGACTTAGCCTAGAATGTTCTAGGAATAGAGGAACAAATTGTGGTAGTTGGAAGGAGGGAAGGCTTCCTTGGGAAACAGTCAAAATGAGCCTGGAGACAAGTGGGAAGTAGGAGCAAGTCAGGGGGCCCCTGAGGTCACTGGGGACCTGTGTACTGAGGTGAGGCTGGGCAAGCAGTGTCTGGGGTGGGGCTAGAATTCCACCAGGGAGCCTCTGAAGGGTTTGAAGTGGGGGTGATGTAATCAAATTTGTGATTTGGGAAGACTGCTGTGGCTCTCTGTGTGTGTGTGTTTGTAGCAGGGAAGAGGGGAAGGGTGCCACCAACAGGGGGGGTCATTAGAAGAACATTCACAGGCTGGGAGAGAGGCGTCGGGACTGCTTGGGGACGGCAGGGGCAGTGTGGATGCTGGATTTCCTTATGGGGAGGGCTTGTTATCAGGGCGAACCTAGAGGCGACTTTTGGCTGGAAGGAAACAGATGGAGGCTGCCAGGTGGACTTTCCTCTTCTCTCCTTCCCTGCCTTGTGTGATGATCTTAGCTCAGCCAACTTTTGGAAAAGAAGAGCTAAGTTCCAGGGTAGCCCAGGACTTTGTTGAGCTCGTTCGAGTGAGATCTGATAGGATATAAGTTTGTGTTCAGATCTGCATGTTCACTTAGCAAGAAACGTCCCGTCATTTCGATTTCTATAGGGGTTTTTATTCTTGATAAAGATTGCTTTCTTGGTGAGAGGAAATTTAATACAGCTGTTGGCTTTCTCAAAAAAAATCATATCTTTTAAGAACTTTAATATTCAAAACAATAGGAATATATTTAAATGTTAAAGTAAGTCTTTGGTGCAGTTTCTTTGCTTTCTGAGCTAGTGTGGAGTTAGAGCCTTTGCATTACTTAAGAGCACATACTTGTCAGTATTTAAAGAGCTGTTAGTGAGCGCCCCAGGCCCCACCTCTCAAAACATCATTAAAGTTTGCTCTGAAATAGTGAGGTCATAAAGGTCTTATTTGCAGAAAGCAAACAGTTGGTTTATAATATGCAGCATAGCTCCCTTTATAAAATAATAATAGGTTCAAAATTAAGAAAGTGGAGGATAATTGATTTTTTTAAAGCTGAAACATAAACTTTCTTGTGCTAATGTTGCAACTGGAAATTTTGAAAAGAAAAATCCTACTGTAATATCATCTACGTGGAATACATATATGACTTTCACATTTGAAAAGTAACTGCGCGGTGGTTTTTGAAGTCAGGAGAATTCCAGCTCAGATACTGACAGTGATGGTTGCTGGCTTTTAATGGAAGGGCCTAAATTTGCCTTCTTAACATTTTTTTTTTTTTTTGGAGTGAAAAGTTTGAGTAGTGCTTTGCCAGCATGATTTTGGGGCAATTTGAGGGCAGATGTCGTGTAACAGCAATGAGATATTTCCATGCATTTTATTTTCCGGACATCACCAGGGCACATGTGGGGTTTGTGCCTGCAGGCTGGAATGCTGCTGGACTCCCTGATCCATCACCGTTATGTCCTGGAGCTGCTCCGGTCAGTGAATGATTTTCTGTGGCTTCTAGGTAATGTGGTGTGAGGCAGATGATCAGATGTGCAGTTAAAGTACTATTACTTGAAATAAGAGTAACCTAGAAACATGGCTCTAACAATACAGTGTGAGGGAGAATTGGCTGAGCTGCTTGCAGTGGGGAGACTTCTCAGGTGACTCCCTCACCGTGATTCTTGCCAGTATCCGCCCCAGCCCTGCACGGTAGTCCTGCCGAAGCAAGCATGCTCTTTGCTCAGAAACGCACTGAATTTCCTTGTGCCTCTGTTTGTTGGCTTGTTTTTTGAAAGCACGTCTTGCCCTTTGCTTAAATGCCATCCATGGTAGTCACTTCTTACACTCATTCTACTGGACTTCATTCATAAATAGCTGCTGAATGGAAGAACAGAATGTAGTATCTCCATGTAGTGGAACATTATTCACATGTAAGAGTGAATAAAAAAGAAAAAACAAATAAAGAGGAAAATGAAAAAGGCCACCTGTTCTGGGAACTCCTCCCTGACTGTTCAACCCGCACTTTTCCCTTTGAAACCCAATCACTTATGCTCCACCGTACTCTTTTTGATAGTACTTACTACCTTCTAATAAACTTCAACGTTTTCAAAAAAAAAAAAAAAAGAGAGAGAGAGATGCTGATACCACTTCAAAATGGACAAGCCTTGAAAACAGCATTTTAAGTGAAAGGAAGCAGACACAAACGGCCACATATTGTTGATTTCAGTGATCTGAAATGCCCAGAAAAGGCACATGCAGAGGCAGAGAGCAGGTGATGGTTGAAAGGGGCTGGGTGGAGGGGGATTAGGGAGTGACTGTTAGTGACAGGAGGTTTCTTCTTGGGTGATGAAGTGTTCAGGAAATAGATGGTGGTGAGGGCTGCACAACTGTGAGTGTGCAGAAGACTGCTGAGCTCTGTCTCTGGGAGTGCCTGTGGTTGGGGTGGCTTTATTTTGTTCTCATCGTGCAATGAGAAGACTCATCTGCTGCTGTGGCCGTGCTACTCCCGTGAGTGGTGAGGGTCAGAGACTTTGTAGAGTCATGTTTCTTTTTTTTTTTGCCCCTTGCTGAGTGTAGGCAAAAAAGGTTTAAGCCTGAGAAAGTGCTCCATCTGCAGAAATGTCTTTTAGTTTTGCATGGTGTAAAAATCTTGAGAGCTTTTTAATCGTTGAGGACAGCCTGTGGGGGGAAACAGCCCGTGAAGCCTGGGTGAGTCCCGGAAGAGCTGCGCGTCCCTCCCTGACACGGGTGGGGATTTCACCCCCGTTCAGGCAGTGAAGGGCCCAGACCCGAGAGCGGAGTTGACAGTCGTGAATATTTACGTGAATCCGCTGCTTCATCTTGGATATTAATTTCAAGCTGAGTCAGTTTGTGGCGGCAGCCTCATCCTACATCAGGAATTTATAGTATCTGCTCTTTGAGGTGAAGACCTGACAGACTTGACTATTTAACAGTCTCCCTTGAATTGATATCTCAGATTACTTTGTCAAAAGCAAAACAGCAGAAATACAGACGTCCTTTTATGCCAATGTGACCTGGAAAGGGTTTAGTCTCTGTGCCTCAGTGGCCTTATCTGCGGGTGGGGATGATGATAACAGTGCTTCCCTCAGAGGGGCTGGTGAGGGGAGAGTTAGAAGCACACATGGAGGACTTACACGAGATTCTCATGAATGACCGAATTTAGTGCTCTCAGCCTGTTCAGGCCTCAGGAGCAGAGATGTTAGAACAGAGCAGTCCTAGCGGGAGCTCGATCCGTGTTGGCAGGTGTTACGATCAGTATCACCTCTGTGGGTTATCAGGTAGTTTTAAGACTTGGTAATATGAATTCATGAATAATGTTAGAAGACTAGACATCTCAGATCCTGTTACATAGTTCTCAAGATTTCCTCTGAGAAATGGATGGTTTTTTCCCCATCTTAAATCTGAGATGAGTCTCTAAAAAATTCTGTATTCCTCCATCTTTTTGCTTTAATTCTCCATTTCTTAAAAAAGAAAGTTTTTAAATGGAGTTTATGGGGACTGAACTGAGGGCCTCATGCATGCTAAGCACATACTCTCCCAAATGAGGTATAATCTCCCAAATGATTTTTTTTTTAATTTACTTTCTTAGTATTCAGAGGTTAGAGGCCTCTAATTCTTTTTCTGGAGACTTGTCCATGAACCTGTAAATCTATAATTAATGGACAAAACTTGGTTTATTAAAAAAATCAATAGAACATTCTGCAATCCATCCAAAAGGAAATGCTGATTGAATTAAAATGTTTCTCCTTTAAGGTGATTTCTCCTTTTTGGTCTAGCTTAATTTATTAACAGCCATCCTCATCATCATAATGACCAAACTCGCTCTGAGTGGACACCTACCTAACACTAAAATGCTTTCCTCATGTTTTACTTCATAGCAGGTGTTTGAGGGTAGGTATCACTGTCTCCTTTTTTGCAGCTGAGGGATTGAGAGATGAAGCAGCTTGTCCTAAATCACACCCAGCTGGCGGTGGCTAGCTCGGTGCTGGAACCCAGGCTGCACAGGATGCATTCTTAATTGCTCCTCTAATCAGCCTCCCGTTGAGTGGTTACCCGAACTGCTGTGACTCCATAAATGGCCGATTTTAGTGATCTCAGCCTTATGAGGCCTTCAAAGGAGAGACACCAGTGAGAATGTGAGACAGAGTGTCATAAATTAAAATTGTACATTTTCACAAATGTTTAATTCTCAGGTAATTACTTAAAAAGTTAATTTTTTTTAATTTAGTGGTCTGTTAGCACAAAAAACAAAACATTAAAAACAATTATAGTGCCAAAGAGAAGTGGGCTTTGAAAGTCCAACCATTGTTAATGATGTTACTTGTTTTTCTCTAGTGGCCCTTTTCGACAGAAATACTTACAAAGACTGAATTGGTTTTATGTAGTCTTAATATGGCAGAAAAGATTGTCAGTGAATATTATAAGTAAAATCTTTACTCTTTTCTTCCCTGATGGTGAATATGTAAGTTGTTTTCATGGCTTAAGTACATTTCCTTATTTGTGAAATTTGAGTAATATCGTTTAACTTGTCTGACTGTGAGAGTTAGACGTCTTGTATACAAAGAACCCAAGAGGTGCTTAATAAAAATGTGCTGTCAGAATGACAGATATTTTAGAAGGATCAACTCTGAATACTAAAGAGTGTCGCTTATTTCTGATGCATATTCAATATTTATAATATTTATATATATGATATATTTGAATATGGTTTAAATTAACAAGGATTCATTTTTTTTTTTAGTGTAGTATGAAGTTTTAATGAAATCTGTATCATACTAGTGAGACAGGGACTAGTTACATTGCCTTAATCAGACGACCTTGAATATTATTTACACAGAATATTTATTGTTACAACTCAGAATTCATGTTGCCGTGTAACCATCCACACAGACATTTAAATTCGTGGGATTCTGACCAGATACATTAAGTTTAGTAAAATCCACATTGATCATTTTCAGGGAATAATCTTCTCTCTTTTGTGATTAAGCAAAATTTTGATTTTTTTTCCTGCACTCTTAACAGGTTTAAAATATCAAAACATTGATTTAACAAGTCACTTTTTTAATAGAATAAAGCTCATGCTGTTTTATTATGTAAATAAATGTTTTTGTATTTCATCAATCTTGTATGATATCCTGGCTCTTTGAGAATTATTTTGCAAGATACTTAGATAACCTACTGTTGGAAAAATACAAACGTGACTTTTATGAATATAGGCCTAGTACAGATCTGTTGGTTTATGCTACAGTGCAAGACATGAGGCCTGGGAGAGCTTTGCTGCCGATTGCAGGACAGAACCCATGTCTCAGTTTCCCCTCCTGTAAAATGAAGTGGCTGGACTGGATTCTTTCCTCTTCTAAGATGAGTTTCCATGAACCTATGTCTTTTGTTTATATTCAGGAGTATTAGAAATATCAGATTAAATACTGAATACCCTTCCCTTCCCCCGAAGCAAAGTGCAGTATGTGCTACATAAGCTTTTAGTTATCTGATTCTCTTTTCTGATCCTACAGGCAATTTTTGTGTTGCATCTTTCCCGGCAACCTGGAAGCTCATTTTAGCCATAGGTGGCGCTGTTGCACCTTCTAACAGTCTTAATATTCCTTTTGAAAAAGAAGGCTTAACAAATGTTATTTTGTTTTGATTCCGTTGCTTAATGCTTCAGAATAGCACAATGTCCATTATGTCTGTCTACCTGGAAAAATTATTCTGCTTATGTCTTAGACTTATTCTGTCATCTCGCTGTGAACATTTCAGACTTGCTGTGCAAACAATGGCAAAATCGGTCTTTTCTTCCAGTGTTAGAAGTCAGTGAGCCGGGATTTTATAAAACAGCTAGAAGCGGCCTCTGGAGCACCTTAAAGCTGAAAAGTGTATTGAGTTCCTGAGTATTGACTCCGCCGCTGTGTGTTAATTGGTGGTAGGAGGTTTGGTACATATACGAAGGGGTGTAGATTTTTGAGTTGGGTTTGCGTGCACGTGCTGCCACTGAGCCACGTGAGCCTGAGTCAGTTTGCTCTGAGTTTTTCCCTCGTCTGTGAGATGGGGACATTCATATCTGCTTTGTAGAATTGTGAGAATTAGAAATTATGTAAAGTGTTTACCACAGTGGGTATGTCAAGAGGGCTCATAAACTTTAGCTGCTTTTTTGTGTGAAGCCATCATTTGAGAGTCTTTGGCAATTACTAAGAAACAGGAAAATAACTAAAGCTGGTTTTATGCTGAAAGATATTTGAGGAGGTTCCTTAGTTCCTATACCCATAATTAAGCATCAGCAGAGTCAGAACTGTTACACAGTCTCCCTGAACCAACGTTAAGCCACAGAATTCTTTGTTACTTCATATATTTTGGGGCTTAAAGGGATCCAATACTTATACACATGTTGTCTCCAGCAGCCAACTGAGAGATGACACAAAAGAGTAGGCAGGCGATAAATGTCTTATTTGTTACTGATGAAGCCACGTTCTCCATGAACTTCAGGGCTGTGGGAAAATGCGTGTCATGATACTGTGTCCCAGAATTAGAGACTCACCCTGTCCCATGTAGCTCTGTGACACAGCGAGCCTTCCCTTGAGAGGACCTGCCCGTTCATGCACAAGGCTGTCCTACCATGGAGCCGAGCATCCCAAGTGCTTCCCAATGGTGATCAACACTAGAGTGAAAGGAAGGGTTTCAAATGCCCTGCTTGTCTCCCCGGACTCACACCTCACTCTGTTAGTGTGAGGAGGGCTAGCTGTTGGCCAGGGGCCAGGGGTGTGAATGGAGAAGCACTCTCCATGGCCCAGAGGAGTGGTTAGGAGGCATTCCCTCCCTCAGTTTAAACAGGTGGTGGGATGGAAGAGAAGGGTCCTCCCCAAGAGTTTATAAAAGAAGAAATAAGGATTTTCTTTGGGACTTAGACTAGCCAGGAAACACATAAGATGATTAGAATGGAGACTTGTAAATCACTTTGATATTAAGTTGACATTTGTTGAACACCCAAAATGTGCTACATTCTTTTCTGAGAGTTTTACAGAAATGAATCTTTCAATCTTCTCAACAAGCGAGTAAGGAAGGTTTGATTGTTATCCCAGTTTTACAGTGTGGAAATTGAGGCACACAGAGGGTAAGTTGGCCAAAATCACAGAAATAGTAAGTGGCAGAGCTGGTATTTAAACCCTGGCTTACTGGTTTGAGGCTCCCAGAGATGGGCTTTGGGTGTTTAGAGTTATCTGCATCCCTGAATCTTTGTACATCTGTGCATATGTTAGCCCAGAAAGGACAGGGAAAGGAGAGTTACACAGATGCGCATAGTCATGTCTTGGCCACTGTCCACAGAGAGTGCATCGTGATTGGCGTTATTTGTTTTCCAGGCAGTAGATCAGTTCTTATAACAGAAATTTAGTCCATTGAGTTAATCTAGAAACCCTTCCTGCTCTGTTTCTGTCCATGCTTGCCATGTGACTGCCTCCCCGTGATTAGGCCATTGAGAAAATGTACTCATGGTTGAACTCTGATATTTCAGTCTGGTTCATAGTTTCACGTCTTCTGTTACATTAATAAGTTAAGTTTCTGGTTTTCTTTCATCAGTGTGTCATGAGTTTGGTTAATGTGAAACAAGTCCATGGGAGCCCACGGGTGATGACGGTATAATTTCTGAGCACGTTGTGGCACTTCTACCCTTGCAGACCTGGCGGGAGTATGTCCGCCTTCCTCACTGATTTCCCCCAACAGCAGGGTCCTCTCCCACCCCCGCATGTGAGGCTGGGAGCTCTCTGAGTAGGCCAGTCAGAGGCCAAGTCCACCAATCAGAAAATGATGAAGTACCTGGAAGTGGTTTTAATAGAAGAAAAGGGTTTCCAGGTAGTCCAATGGGCTGTTCGAGCCCGTTTGGTGAAAAGCTGTCCAGTGTCTGTGGTTGAGGTGCTTCTTTGCTGTTGAAAAGCCTGGATTAGATGAAGGGATTTTAAAAAGCAGAAAAAGGAGTGATTTCAGGTGAGAAGTGATGGATGACCACCTGTGTGAGGCATAGACAGGGTCTTACAAACTTCTTAAAATAACTTTAAAAGCTCTTCCATCTGAGTGCATTTCATATGGGGTCCAGTTCATCACTGGTCACCCTGAGAGGGCAAATAATTGATGATGGCAGAAAGGACACGGAGGTATCAAAAAGGTCTCAGTCATTTTCCCTTTTTAAAGGATGTGGCAAAGTGTAATATATTTGAGCTGGTTTTTCACTGAACAATTTTTAGTGTTTTCTGGGACTCCCCAATGCCCCAAGGTTCCATGCAGCTGGGTGTCCCCTCAGAGCAGGTCTGTCAGAGCTTGCCCTGGGTTGACGTGGTGTCACGGGGAGCAGGACGGTCAGAGTCCCCGGATCTTCCGAGCTCCGTCTCCTCATCCTCAGTGCCGGGTTTCTCATCCGTGTCTACTTAGGGTTGTTGAGAATCACACGTGATGGTTCAGGTGTGATTTGTGATTGTCTCTGTGATTGGCATATAGTCAATATTTGAAAGAAACACTTTTCTTTTAGTATAATTGTAGCACATAGATTGCAGTGCTTTTTAGTCTGATTTTTTTTATATAACTTTATTCTTATTTTTAAATATGCACTTATTTTTATTTATTTTTTTGGAGGTACTGGGGACTGAATCCAGGACATTGTTCATGCTAAGCAGGTGCTCTACAACTGAGTAATACACACCCTCCTTGTCTGCACTTGAAAATAAATATTTCAATACACAAAATAGCTCTTAAACACCATCATGGGACCTAGTCACTGTATAGAGAGTTGGACACGTATGCTTTTTCAATAAGAATAAATGTTGTTGAGACATACATTTCTGAATCTGTTAATGTGCTTAAAAACGATCATAGGTAGTGATAAACACGAATCTTTGATCCAGTACTTCTTAGGGTCTGTTTTGCCATCAAGTGAAATTACATTCTACAGAGAAAGCTAATTGGATCTCTTTGATATTTGGATGGTTTAGCAGATGATCAAGGCTTTCAAAAGCTGACAGATTTGTATTTTAAACTAACTACAAAGTTATCTTCTAGAAGTTGGAATTCCTAAACTTGTGAAGTGCCCAGTAATCCAGGGGGTATGTGTCTGTGTCTGTGTGAACGTTTGTGTGTGTGATTTCAGGAATCTAGAAATAAGTTTCATATGGACTTCTGATACCTTTCTCCTACAGTTCAAGGTATAGGCATATATTTACACAAATAAATTGATATTCTTTTGTCATTTTGCATATTGGTGGGAATAAGAGTTTCTCATACTTGTTTCAGAAGGGTTGGGGAGCATGAGCTCAGAAAACGGGAGGAGAAAGAGGCAGGGAGGCACTTCACACTTTGTGCAGGATATGAGAAACAGTAGCTTTTTTTCTCTTTTCTTCTAAAGCAAACTGGCACTGAATTGTAACCGACTATTACCCAGAATTGCTTTTCTGATCAGATACAAGTGCCTCAGATTTTTCAAGGCAACATGAATGATGAAATGTGTTTTAGCAGTTATCATTAAAAGTAGTTTTATTTTTCAAGTAAAAGGCTATAGCCTGTTCTTCCAGCGGTACATGAAGTCCTCATTGATCTATGTACATGATCTATGTGCTTAGTTTCTTTGTTTTTTTTTTTTTTTTTAAGTGCTTGTTTCATTGTGGTGTGAATGAATGTTTAAAATTTCTGGATTTTGATCTTTAGAACATGCTGATTTATCAGAGCTGTTAAAAACCTGATTGTTCTTTGGTCCTTGTTTGTTGGGGCACCCTATTGATTTCTGTTGTCTGTTAAAGCGGGAAATGCTTCCTCTAGCCTGCAGATCATTAAGTGAATGGTTTGCAGTGTGCCTTTAAAATTATTTGAATGCATTGAGCATGTTTGTCCAGTGAATTCTGAATTAACTCATTCTATTGACTTTGCTTTGGTTCTGTGGCTTTTGCTCCTCTCCACAAGAATTTGAATTCTCTGTTGCATTTTGTATACGTGTTCTTAACAGGGGAAGAAATTTTGCATTTTTTACAGAGGTGGCTTTTCCTATCCCCTCTGAATGCCTTCTATAATTGATACAATAGTAATCTGTTATTGCAGTGCATAATTCTTTCATAAACTATTTTTTGGCATAATCAGAAACAATGACAAAGTATGATAATAAAAAATATGAAAACTTTCCTTCCTTTGAAGAATAGAAATCAGGTGGTCAGGCTCACGCATGCTTTGTGCCTGACACACTTACTCTCATGTCATTGTGTATCATGATTCGGAGATGGAGTTGCTCCAGGTTTATAGATTTTTGTTTTAATATTTGTGTTGAATTCTTTCTCCAGGCTGATGTTTCCTGTTGTGTTTGTGGAAAGAGTAGAAGGGAAACAAATCCTTTGTTTTGTTTTCAGGAGGCCTGAGTTGATGAGAAAAGGGTTGAGGGTGGGCTGAGGAAAAGAGTGACACTCCCTCTCCTCCCGGCTGAAATTGATAAACAAAGAAATCAATTAAGTGTATCGGTATTTGACCAATAGAAGTTAGAGAGCCCAAAATGGCTAGATATGCCCAATGGAAATTACTGAATTCACCTGCAGAATTATGTGCTTTACCAAGTATAAGCAACTTAGAGCAATCAGAAAAATCAGTAATATGATGAGATATAAAAGGAATATTATATCTTTTATTTCTGAAACTTTTCTACGGTAAGTTGTGTAGAGCTAAAATTAAGTTTCAAGCACCAGGAGTTAAGAGTGTGGGTAGTTCTGTAGGATCGTTATTCACGGATGTACCTAGACCCTGCTAGAGTGGCTGAAGATGGCAGGAAAAGACCCAGAGGCAGGATTTGTCATCCTAGGGTGTCCTCCATAATGGTTCCATGTGGGACCCCATGATTGGTTTAACAAATTGTAACACACTCCAGTCTCCTGTGAACTTTAAGAAGAAAAATATATGCTTAAAAACTGCTTTGCAAGCAAGTGCCTGTACATCCTCACTCCAGTCTCCTTGTCTTAAAAAGCAGAGACAATGCTTTGCTTGCATAGTTGAGCTTTTAGATAGCACTCTGCTGGTTGCAAAGCAAGGACCGAGGCCCTCAGCTATAAACGCTGAGCTTGTGTGCTGTTAGATAGTCTATGATCCACAGAACAAGGACCTGGCTGGTCTGGTGGTCTGCTTTGTAATTCACATGTCTAAAAATGTATCTTGCTCCCCTCACCCCATGACTTCCCTAAAGATACACTAATCCTTTGTACTCATTGTGTATTCTACAATCTCTGCTTCATACTGTCTTTCCCGAAGTTCCTATTACTATCACACAACTGTTAATGAATTTTTCCTTTGATTATACACAATAAATAAGGGTGCAATTGAGAGGCTCGTGGAGTTGGCTCCCTACTCCCTCTCGATTTATTGACTTTTTCCACAGAGACTTGAATAATCATTCCATGTCGGTAAGACAT
Source organism: Camelus bactrianus (assembly GCF_048773025.1). NCBI lineage: Eukaryota > Metazoa > Chordata > Mammalia > Artiodactyla > Camelidae > Camelus > Camelus bactrianus. Next base: position 134,598,393 of record NC_133541.1, read on the forward strand.
CTGCCAGCCAACCCACAGTTCCAGGTGAGAAGGATGCAGGTTTATCTCTCCTACCCGATGGAGAGAGAGGAGAGAATTGAGATATGCTCCCCCATGGTCCCTTCCTGTCCCACGGCCACTGCAGTTCACCTGCAGCCTTCTGGCCTCTGCTCAGAGGGCCTCTGTCCCAGGACTGACTGCAGCTTTTTCTTCCCTTGTCAACATTTCCTGTGCCTTTAAGAAGTTGGTCTCTTCTCTGCAATTCAACCCTGGCAGATGTGATGGTGGTCAGCGTGCTGGTGGGCCGTCCTTTGGGGACTCCCAGGAGACATGCTGATTCTCCTGAGTCTCTCAATCGGGGTTACAGAACAGTCGAGCACCTAAGGAAGCCCATTCACGTGAGGTCAACAGAGCATTTTATCACTTTCATTTTATTTTTAAATTTTCAGTGGAGAAATTATTTGTAGCAAACTGTTCCAGATATTCGGCCGCCTGCTTTCCTCACCACCATTTCCTTGTTGGCTCTGGTGCTTGTTTTAAGAACCAGGTTTCTTCTCTGGTCATTTGTAGCAGCTGGGCTTGCCGAATCCTTGATCTGCATTTGAAGCAGAATGCTTCTTCCTGATGTGAAACAGATTTTCCTATTTCTGAATAATTCGTGTACACTCAGCAAGTGTTTCAAGTGAAATGCTCTTGTCCAATTTCGGTTAACTCACATTTGCTGATCTCCTACTTTCATGCTGAGGGCAGTTTCTTCTTCCTCTAATAAAAGTTAGCAATTTGCATTTACTAGGGAAGGTACTGGCCCGAGGTGCTTTTTTTCTTACCAGTTTTAATACAATTCACCCATTTAAATATACAGTCGTTTTTACTCTATGCCCAGAATTGTGCATCCCATTTAATCTTAGAATATTTTCATTCCCCCAACAGGAAGCCCCGTATGCATAAGCAGTCATTCCCATCTTCCCCATCCTCCCCCAGCCCCAAGGAGCCACTCTTCTCTCTCTGTGGATTTGCCTGTGCTGGATATTTCATTTAAATCGAGTCACTTCATGTAAGTGGAACCGTCTATTGTGACTGACTTATTTCACACTGAGTAACGTTATCAAAGTTTGTCCACGTTGTGGCCTGGGTCAGTACTCTATGCTTTGCTATTGCTGAATAATATTCCACTGTATGGTTGGGCCCCACTGTTTACCCATTCATCAGGTGATAGGCAATTGGGTTGTTTCTGCTTTTTGGCTGTGATGAGTAGTGTCGCCATGAATATTCCTGTAGGAGTTTTTATGTGGACATTTGTTTTCAGTTCTCTTACGTCTGTGCCCAGACAGCAGAGTTGCTGGGTCATTCAGAAACCAAATGTTCAACTCTCTGAGGACCTGCCAGGCTGTTTTCCAAAGTGGCCACGCTGTGTTACGTCCTCACCAGCAAGGGCTGCGTGCTCCGCTACCTCTGTGTCCTTATTAGTGATTGTTACTCTTTTTTTTTATTATAACCTATTGTTGTGAGTGTGAAGCGGTTTCTCCTAGTGATTTTGACTTGATTTCCCTTACAGCTAAAGATATTGAACATCGTTTCTTTGTGCTTATTGGCCATTTGTATATTTTCCTTGAAAAATACCATTTCAGATGCTTTATTCAAATTTTAATTGAGTTGCCTTTTTATTGTTGAGTTGTAGGAGGTACTTTTATTTTTTTTTATAGATACAAATTCCTTATCAGATAAATGATTTGAAAAAAATTTCTCCTGTGTGTTGTTTTTCCACTTTCTGGATGGTGCTCTTTGAAGCAAAGTTTTAAATTTTGATGAACTCCAATTTATCTCTGTTTTCTTTGTTCCTTGTGCTTTTGGGGTATTATTTAAAATCTGAGGTATTTTATTTAAAATTTTATATATAAAATAACTTAATTCGTAGGACCGTTCTAGGAGATGGGTGCGGTTGTTGTCCCCAGTGTATGGATAGAAGACTGAGATGCAGAAAATTTCTCTGAAATATCAGTTTCACAGCTACCCAGTGCTGTGGGAGTTCAGACACTCATGTTTGTCCCAAACATCTGTGATCCTCACCACCATGCTCCACTACTGCCTGGAATCGTTAATGAAAACGTCTTTCCTTTTTTGATTCCTTGTTAGGATGTTTTCTCATTGGGGACCTCATCTCCTCATTTTCCTTTCGGATATCAGTGTAGATTTATTTTAGGTCTCATGTAGGCGGAAGCATTTCTATCAGTTAACTTCTTTATTACTCACTCTCCAGTGATGATTGTTGCTAGTTGACCTAATCAAGTCATGCTTAATTCTTTCCTTCTCATGACACTAAAAACAGTCATGACTTACAGAATGCTAAAAGCAGAAAGTACTTGATTTATTTTATTTTGCTACCCAATCAAACCAATCAAATAAAAACCCGCTCTTGACACAGATTATAAGCCCTCCAGGATAGGGTCACTGTCTTCCTTGTGTTTCATTTATTTGGTCACATTGTCTGGATAGTGCCTTGCGGTTCAGCAGTTTTGTTAGGAAACGGTGCTCGTGAATCATTGTAAGGACAGAATTTTGACAACAGACTGTGTTGTTCATTTCACAAGGGAAAAGATAATATAGAAATACTGCTCAGATCTATTTTAAAATTAAGCTTGGAATTTTGAGAACAATTCAAGAAACCATGCAAAGATTTTTCACTAATTTTAGATCTATCTTAAACACATTATGGTTACATAGCAGAGTAACTTATCAAGTAGATTTGACAAGAGGAGTGTATTATTGATTTTTTGTTTTAGTTGAAATATTCTATCTGGGATAAAGTAATCAGTGCCTATAAATGAACAAATATGTTTGTATTTCTATGCAACATGGGAGCAGACTTCATATGTTTCTATATAATATATATGACTGTGTGTTTAATCTGTCTGTCAGTGTTTTTATAGTTTTTCAGCAATGTTGTAACATTAGAATTCTAAGAAATTCACTCCCGATACTACTGCAGTTTGTACTGTGTATCCTGTCTTATGTATGGGATTCCACTGTCCCCTAAGTGAGGAATTTCCTCTCCTATTGAGTTAGAAGCAGATTTAAAGGAACTGTGATTTCTAGGCGTTTGCTCTCCATGTGTTTGCACTTGGGTGTCAATCACAATATTCCCTTTCTTGAGTTTTCATTGTTCAATTAGAATTTTTGAAAATAACTATTAATATGTTTCACTAGTCTCCCTAGAAACTTGATGTTTTTGTGCTTTTCAGTTTTCAATTTATGAAAATTGTAAATGCACACTTGTTTTTAAGTAGTCCTTTTTCACTAGATATTTACCTCTTTATAGTTAAAATAATTTTTTCCCAATGAATGAATCACTGTGCATGTTTTACAAGATACCTTACTTTTTATTTTTCTTATTCTAACAGGTATATTCATTGTAGAGAATTTTGAAAATAAGGATAAACCCAGTAATAACTTAAAAATGGCCTCTAATCTCACCTGGAGATACAGTTGTAAGGTTTGAAATTGAGAATTACAAGTCCTCTCATTTTTTTCTTTTTTTCAAGTACGTTTTGGTTACTGAGTCCCTCGAATTCCCATATGAATAGTAGCAGCAGCTAGTCAGTTACTGCAGAGCAGCCCGCTGGGATTGTGATCGAGACCACGTTGAGTATACAGATCGCTCTGGGGAGCACTGCCATCCCAAGAGCGTTGTCATCTGATCCAGGAATGTGCGTGGTGTGTCTGTCCAGGTATTTAGGTCTTCTTTAATTTTTTTCAACAATGCGTAGAGTTTACATAGTATTATTTTACCTTATTTTTTTGCCTTTATACTGAGTACAAGTGTGCAAGGTACCAGTATCAGAATTGTATTATAGCCCCGCCACTTGCTGCTACCATGGACGCTGCACTCTTGCTTTGCCCTGTGTAAAATCTTGCACAAAATAGGACCTAAGTAACTCTCTCTTGAATGAATGATTATATGATAGCTGGATGATGCTGGAGAGTCCTTGTGATGATGTCTTTTTCCCAGGCTTTCCCCTCTTCTTAACTATGCCTTTTCTCTTCCTTTCCTCCAGCCTGGGTTTCAGCCTGCCTGTGGCATTGATTTTCCCTGAGTGTGGACTCTTCCTTTAACTAGTTCACGATAAAGTTTCATGCGGGCTATGAAAACTTGCTAGATGTCAAGAAATAGCAAATTCATTGCATGCTAGTATTTTTAGTCTGTGGTATTATATTATCCATTGAAATTAAATCAGGCTGACCCCCTGAGCCCTCCCCTGAGCTCTTTTCTCCTTCCTACGGGTGATACATCTCTGGTTGCTGTCTGTGCCCTTCTCCCAGACTTGGTTTTGGAGTTGAGTAAGTCACCATCAGTGGAGCTCTCTCTTTAAAGATGAAGAGAACATTTGCTCCTTCTCCCTGGTTGGGGACTGGATGAGATGAGGTAACAGATAAAGAATGGAGCCCCATCTCATTCTGACCCCCGCTCTTTCCGTTCCTTTCTCCAGGGGAAAAGAGTACAATTAAAAATATAAAGATTGTGAGCTAATGAGATAGACAAGACAACCGAATATTTGTTAAATATCCTTTCATGCCGGAAACAAATGTATTATACACACAAAAAGCACACAAATCACGGTAGTACTGCGGTTACAAAAGTGGGTCCGAGTTCGAGTCCTGCTCTGGAGTGACCAGTCCTGTGAGATGGAGAACTGGTAGGTCGGCTTAGCCTCTCCCGGACTTGTTTTCTGTCCTGCAGAGATGGGGCTCGCTAGGCGTCCCTCTCCCGTAGAGGTGCTGTGGGGTGTAAATGGCGCACGTGGGCAGCCCGAGCACAGCTGCTCATTCCTCGTAAGGGCAGGATAGCATCGCTTTTGCGGTGACAGCTTTATGACCGTCCCGTGTAGACTCTTAGTGCTCCGAAGGGATGCCTTGTGGTTTGGAGATGGGATTCTCACTTCTGTAAATACCCAAGGATTGTGTTATTGGGCCGTGCTGATTTGAATCTATTCTTTAGAAAGTACATATTGTAGATATATTTTTCAAGCATGCATGCTTTTTTCTTTTATTATTTATAGTTCTACCCTCTCATCTCTTGGTGTGACTTTTCATGGAATCCAGGAAACTGTCCTAAGCCACCTGCCTCTTCACACTTCTCCGTGGTGGTTTTCTTCCTTGACTAGAAGAGGGTTCTGCATAGGAAATTTTCTTTGTTCCCCTTTTCTTGGAGTCACTCTGTCTGCCCAACTCTCACCTGTCCATCTGTCCATTTCTCTACCCACTGATTCTTCTGACTTGTTCCAAAAAGCATTTCAGGCAGCTTACAGAAGAACAGATACCAAATAAACAGGTGAGAAAATGGGGCCAAGTTCAGACAGTGAGGCTAGGAGGCGAGCCTGTGTGAGAGTTGCAGGTGTGAGACACACGCCTCAGCCCTGTGACTTATAAGATCGACAGCAACAGTGTGCCTGAGGCTCCCAGCAGACACAGGGAAACAGGGTTTGTGGGAGATGCTCACTGGCTGTGAAATAAATAAGTGGCTTAGGAGATGCCCAGCCTTTCCAGCTACTAAGGCTTAGGAGAATATTTTGAGTTTCTTCCAAAATCAGAGTATTGCATCTTTTCTTTTTTCAGAGTTCTATGTATAGTTGGTTACATTCTATACCTGGAAATTTCTCCAAAACTGCTTCACACGTGAGTCCCATGGCTCGGGAATGGGGTGGTTCTGCTCATTGACGGGTGTAGGCCAGAAACAGAAAATGACAGCCTCAAAGGAGCCTGGGATATGTCAGTTATGTTTTGTCAGTGCTGTAGATTTCAGAAAACGCTTTCACCGTTTCTCTCCATCTGAGGTGGCAGCGTGCTCTCTTAGCAGCATCAGGAGCTCAGGGCCACGGGATGGTGGGGGCTGACTGCACTGCTATCAAGACAGCTGTGCCAGTCACTGCAGGCGTGGTGATTTTACATAGTGCATTTCATGTTCTTTAATAGGTTTCAACAGGTAGTTAATTAACTGAGTTTATTAACATTTAAGAAATATGATGCTTTGTTGAAAAGACAGTTATAGGCAGAATATAAGTTGTGAACACTTGAAAAACGGTTTCATTACTGAAATTTTAGTAGGGAAGATTTAGTTTATCTTATTTACACCTCTCTTCAAAAGTAACAAAGAAACAAGACAGAAAAAGCAGAGGATGATTTCTGTTCTTCCTCTCGGCTTGCAGGTGCCCTCACCTCCAGTGGCATCCATCCAGACACCAGCACTGACACTGGCCGTGCTCAGAACTGCCTCAGCCCTGAAGACACAACTGACAAATAGAAGGGGGCTACGCCTTATGACAGCAGATGCTCTCACTTTGTGGGTCCTTATGTAACTGCGCGGTGTTATTCAGGATCGCCCGTTCTACACTGTGTGACGCTGCTGCCGTGTCTCCTAGTTATTTCTGTAAGTACTAGTGTAATTTTTTCAATGTGTGGTACTAGACATCTAAAAATGCTTTTTTCAGATGAAAAATAATGTGTATTTAATATAATAAGTCTGAAAAAAGGGACAAAAGTTTCTATCCTGGTCCCACTACTCAGAGATAATAATTAACACTTTAACATCTATTTTCTGTTCTTTTCATCAGTGTGTATTACGTCTGTCATAAAAACCAGCGAGCACTCTGTGCCTGTTTACTGTGTGGAGACCTCCATTTTCCATTCGGCTTATTACACATTTTTCTACAGTATTCTCTCTCCCCTGGCATGATTTTTAATGACCAGTATAGCATTCTGTCTTGTGGAGGCATCGTCCATTTTACTTCGGACTTAAATAAACTTTTAAATTCCAAGTATATTTAACTGAAATACTGAAAAGAGAACTGTGGTGGTACCGAAAGGCCCCTACATCCCTTCCCCTTTTTTTCCTGAGAGTAAAAACTGCTGACAATGTGGTGTATATATTTCATGACCTTTATGCCTGTCATATATATATACACATACATACATGTATATGAGAAATCTATGTATATGTGTGTGTGTATATGCTTTATTGAAAAATAAGGCCATACTATATGTTTTGTGCAGCTCGGTTTATTCACTGAGGTGTATATCATAGACGTCCTCCCACTCCAGACTCACCCGGTCCTTTCAGATAGAGTAGAGGGGTCTCCTGATGTGCAGTAGATTTGGTCTCTTGTGTAAGGACACCTTTGGTGGGAGAGTACTGTGGACAAGGCCTTGGACCACGCCAAAACGCCTGCCCCTTAGTGCCCACAGCTCGCCTTGATTTACCGCATCATTGTCTTGATGGTGGATACTTAAGTTTTCTCCATTTTCCACTGTCAGAAAGGGTGTTTGACTGGCGTCCTTCTTGTACAAACATTCCTGTGATCTTGTATGAGTATTCCTTTAGTTAAGGTTTCTGGGAATTTAGTCCCTGGATGTGACAATTACATACATCACAGGCTCCTTTCAAGTGACTCTAGAAATTCCTTCTCCTGCGGGGAATGAAAAGATGTAGAATAACTTATGTAACCAATTCTCTATCGCTGGATATGATTTCACTTCAGCTTTTCTTCCCACCATTGTAAAAAGTGCTGTGTAAATGCTCTGATGAGTACATCTTTTTGAACTGATTTTTTTTCTAAACGAAACGATTCCTAAAATGGAGTTCAGTCTGTGTGTACACACATTTTTCAGAGTTTACATATCCATTGACACGTCGTCCTCCAAAAAGATCACTCAGTTTGTTCTCTCAAAGATGGACACTACCTAGAATATTTTTTAAAAACATTTGCCAATATGATGAGCAAAATTGCTTTTTCATTGTTTTAGTTTGCACTTGATGACCAGTGAGGTATTGAGCATTTTTCACTCATTAGCCATCTGACATTTAAAAGGTGAATCATCCCTTTTGTCCTTTGCACACATTTAAGTGAGGGAGCTTCTTGTTGCTTTGTGACAGCTCTTTGTATGTTATGAACATTAACCCCTTGTCTTCATTAACATGTATCACAGAGCTTTTTCTTTTCATTTCTTGCCTTTCATTTTGTTCAGTAGGTTTATTTTTGTTGTGGCCGAAAATAATCTTAAGACAGTAAATGTCTTCTTTTTGGGTTTTATCCTTGATAGTATTCTTAGAAATACTTTCTTATAATGGTATATATCTCCTCTGTAGGATTTTTTAATCTCTATGATGGAGATGATAATACTACTTGTTATAGTGAGGAGAAGTTGAATTACTATGAGCAAAGAGTTGTATTTGCTGTTATTAGTACTTTCTAATATTTACATCACTATCTGTAATTTTTCTTGTGGTCATTATGACTGGAATAGAATTTGTTTTTTCCAGGTGATTCTCTGATTGTCCCAAGACAATTATTGAATTCATACTTTGCTCTTTGATTTGAAATCCCACCTGTACAAAATATTTATGTACACTAGAGTCTCTTTTTGACCTCATGGTTTATTTCTGTCAGTCTTACTTTCTTACTCCAGTGCTATATCTTACATATTGTAAAAATTTATTTAATATATGACAGTGTGATTTTTTATTCTTTCTTCCATCCCCAATTTTCTTGTCTAGTATTATGACTTTATTATTCCTGAAGAGTTCCAAAATATTTTGCTCAAGTTAAAAAAAAACAGATAAGAGCTGCCATGGGATTTTTAAGTAAGTTTTGAATTATCTTTAGGAGAACGTTCATCTTTACAAAACTGCTTTCCTCCATACAATATGTTGATGTCTCTGCATTCACACTTCTTACTTTACCCCTCAGTACAGTCCTGTGTTTCTCCATGTACAACATGGGCATTGTTTTTGAGTTTATTCCAGATTATTGTTGATGTTTTTGTTAATTTTGTAAGTGAGAATTTTTGCTATTATATATTTTAACTGTTAAAACTGACACCTAGGAAGGCAGATTCAATTTGTAAATACTCACTTTGTAAATTGTCATTTAAAATTGTAAGTATAAAGTACTTGTTACAGAATACATTCTTTTCTGTTTTTAAAAATTTGTTTCCAAGATTCTCAAAATGGTCATAGCTAAGTAGTATAGGTGGGGAGACAGATGGAGAGAGGTAGTGTGGCTCATGTACAAACTGTGAGCACTTTCATGGCTGCCTTTATGCTGGAAAAGCCACTGAAGAGCCCAGGTAAGACCAGGGGTGGCTTTGTACGCACTTGAAAGCCAGCTTTCCTGTCTGTATGGAGAAGCCTGGTGAGTGAGGCAGGTATATGATCAAGGTCGAATGGAGGTTATTGGCTGCACAGAGCACTGTGTCTGTGAGAACAGGAGACCATCGCCATGGGAAATGCTTGGTGCCAGGAACAATGCAGGGAGCTGGGAAGCCTGTCTGTTAAGGATTTTCCAGCCCTCGGAGTGGGAAGATCAGACTCTCCATTCAGATCTGAGTTTGAATTCATCCTCTTTAGTTTACTGGTCCTCTGACTTTTCTCAAGTTATACATCCTCTTTGAACTCCTGTTTTCTTGTCTCTCAAAACAGGAGAATTACGGCCTGCTGCTAGAGTGTTTGATCAGGGTAAATAATTTGTGTCTATAAGATGCCATGTACACTCACAATCTCAGTGAGAAATGGGCTGTCGCCTCTTCTTCTGCAACTCAGTGCTTGACGAGTCATGGGGGAAAGTCAGTCCCTAATTTGTGTGTGATGCAAGTAGGAACAAAATTAAAGTCTTGCCTTTCCCTAGTAGTATTCTTACTCCTTTGCTTCATTTACTTCTTTCCTCCTTTCCTTTCCCCTTTCCCCTCCTCCATCAAAAGATCCTGTGACTCTCTCAGAACACTAGATTCAAGTTACTTTAAAGGTTGGCTCATCCTCATGAAATGACAGTAACATAAAAAAAATCTGTACACATCCCAGAATGCATTGTATTTGATTTACACACACACACACGTGCACACAAACACACACACAATCAGGCTACCTCCCACTTGCAGAGGGAGAAGGAACACTTTTTCTGAGTTTTCATTCACTGAGCGTGAGAACAAATTCTCTTACACAGACTTTCACCAGCCTTCGTGCATGTTGTTTTTAATTGGATTTCTGCTTTTTGGCCATAGATATAGTATCCTAATAGAAGAGAGAAAGTGAAGACATAGACATTCTGCTGAGATATTGGTGTCATCATATTTGAGTTGGAAATGGCTTAAGACAGCATAGAGTCATAAATTTTTATGGGTGAGAATCCATGATGGTGTAACTTGGACAAGAAACTGGGTCTTCTGCCATCTTGTCCATGTGGGTGAAGAGGCAACTGGGTGGGGGATGGCAGGGATCTATCTTGCTTGAGTTCCATGGTCTTGCTAGTTTTCATTGCTCAGCTGCCTTTAGTTTATGTCCATGAGGCCTCTCATGGGAAGGTCACTCTTTCCTGATAGATTGTTTCTTATCAGCAAAAAGCTCTGGACCCACTCAAATTTCCCAGAGTTTTCTGCTGACCTGCTGACACTTTATATAAATGAGACCTAAGAAACTACTGAATATAAAATCCTTATTGTTATCGTTTGCCCTCGAGTTCCATAGGAATGGGGTGCTGTCTCAGGCTGTCTAAAGCTAGATCTGAACAAAGATAGGGTGATAGGCTGTGCTGCTGGACCTCCACAGTCGAAGGGGATTTCCACCTTAGTTTTTAGAATCAGGCAGATGAGTTCAAATATTGCCTTTACCAGTAATTATCTTTGTGACTTGGGGGAGAAACTGTACTTTTTTGTGTCCAATTTTCTTTGTAAATAAGTTCAGTATTTATTTTAAGGTTTCTGTTTTAGAATTGAAAGAGCTAATTCCCTCATTTATACCTAAAATAGTGATCGCGTGGTTCTATGCTGGTGCCTTGGAGGTTGATTACTCTGGGACTCGGCAGTGAGAATGGGGGTGGTGGACCCCTGGATAATAGAGCTTATATTCCAGAATACGCTTGTAAAAGACTGGATGTGCAATGGATATTTAGTAAATATCCACTCCTTTCCTACTCTGCTTTGATTGTGTATATATCTTTATACTAATATATGAACAATTTTTATTGCAATTTAAATATCTTTGTAGTATTTACAATATGTAGCTATAAAAAATAGGTGAAATAAAATGATTTGACTTTTATTTTCTTTTCAATAAGCAAAACAAAATAAAATAGAAAAGAACAAAGTTTTGAAGGAGAAGAAATAATTTTATTTCCATGGAATCAATTCCGTATAATAGGTTTTTTGGTCGTGTTGTTAAACAGCATATAAAATTGATTGGTTGTGACATACTGGAAATGAGGAAACAGTGGAGACATACTACCTCTAATGCAGTCATTTATTTACCAAGTCCAAACTCGTTCTGCTTGCTGCATGACAGGCCAATAAATCGGGAGATGAGCTTTTGGAGTAAGGAATAGTGAGTTTATTTGGAAAGCTGGCAGACTCAGAAGATGGCATACTGATATCCAGGAGAACTCTCTTCCCCAAGTCAGAATTCAGTCTCCTTTTATACTAAAAAGTGGTGGGGGTGTGGTTGGTTGTTGCAAACTTCTTGCTGTACGAATTGATTTCCTTGGAATCCTTTGTTCTTGCAGCTGTCCATGTGGGTCAAATCATGGCACCCCTGTAAAACCTCAAAAAAACAAAGTTTATTCCTTATTTTGCAACTTGCCATCTCTACGTAAGTGTAGAAGAGCTAACATCCTTAAAGATCAGAGCCCGCAGAATAGGCCCTCCTGGATATTTCAGGCTAAAGGCAACTTTCTTTTACAAAAGGTGCAGAGATAACAAGTCTTAGCCTAGAAAACAGGGTACAGGTATAAAGACAAACGAACACATCTAACATGGAGTCAAATTTGTTCTTTTCTATTACAATTTCTTTTTCCACCTCATAGATAATTTTAGTAAGAAACATGAGCAATTTTTTTTACTTTTGCTTCTTAATAACGGATAAGTGGCCCAACTAAAGTTTTGTGAACTGGGATGCTGTGCAGGCATAGGGGTCACAGCAAATTCTTGTTGGGGGTGGTCGACCCTGCAACATGTCTGATGCCCTGTGAGTGTTGGTGAGAGTCCCCCTAACCAGGGGCTCTCTTCAGGAACCACCATGTGGGCATTGACCTCTGGAGACTTCTTTTTCAGCTGTAGGAAATTTTTTTAGATGCTGTGATGAAAAAATCACTCCAGCTGGGGATAATCAGGAAATAAAGGAAGGGGAAAAGGGCTTGGAGTAGTGTAGAAGAGAAGGACAGAAGATCAGGGAGCCTGGGGGCTTGGGGGCGGGGCCTCGGGAGAGAGAGTAGCAGATGTGGGGAGGGGCCCGGCTCCAGAACCAGCTCCTGCACCTTTCCCTGCACCCAAGCCTCACAGCTTTTAATTGGGCCCAAGACTCTTTCCTGTCTGGATGTCACCCTGGGCAGAACGTTGAGAATCGAAGGTAAGGGGTGGGCAGCACTCACCTAGGGGGTCACTGAGGACTTTGGTCAAGTCCACAGTGCCTTTTCTAGTCATGTGTCTTCACCTGTTCTTTATCTCAGGATCTGAGAAGCAGGAGCAAGGAACTCAGGGAGAGATCCAGGAAGACATCTGACTCTGTTAAGAGACGACAGTCACAGCGACACGGGGAGCGAGGACACTTGCAGCAAAGTAAAATGACTTCACAACTATTGCATCAGAGCTGCAGGTGTGAGAGAGCCTAAGCCTGTCTCAGAGTGCAGGGGACAGGAGGAAAGGAATGGTAAAATTAACACTGACAATTGAAATTTTGTTAAATAGCCTGCTAATATTAATTGTATCAAATGAATATATGCAGGTGTATTTCTATGATCATTTATAGTTACACACAACCCCACCAGCCCCTCTTTCTCCCATCGGGGATGGGCTTTCTCAAGCACAGTGCCCCTCCTGGTTGAGTGGGCCACGCTGCGGGTCCTCGCCTGGGGCCAGGCTGCTGCAGGACACTGAGTCCCCTAGGCACGGCCTGGGAGAAATGACAGGAACATCTCTGCTCATAACTGAGAGCCTCCGTTTCCCCCTGCAGTGTAAGAATGCCGCTGACTCAGTTAGAAGCATGCATCCAACCCGTCCTTCCGTGTCATCACCATCTAGAATCGGTGCCTGAATCTTCTGAATTTCTCCAGAATGTGGTTTAAAATCACCTTCGACAATTGAGTGTGTGTCCTCTTAAAAGTGGAGGAATTGCTGCCGTTTCCCTGGAAATTACTCACCACTAGTCCATCTGATTTTTCTGTGCTAGGAATCAGTATGGCATGCTAAAAATTCTGCAGTCAGATCTTGAAACACTGATGAAGAGGATTATTTATTTTATTTCTTTATATGATAGTGTTTTACTTTCAAAATTCAGAGTTTTCGGTTCTTTCAAAAAATTTTTGGGGGGTTGGAGAAACAACTTTGCTCTTACCATCTCTGTGACCTGTTGCTTTGTGCCTCTCATCTGTCTTCTGTCACTTGTGAGGTGGTTCCATTTGTGACCCTGTCAGGGTTGTTCATGTTATAAAACATATAGTCTGTTAAAGTACAGTCCCTTTTACTCCGAAGACATTCCACAAATACTCCTTAAATCTGGGTGTGGTTTTAAGAAGACAGAATCATTAGAACATGTACTTGCAGGTTGCTAGTGCAAAATCCCCAAATCAATAGTCTAGCTCAACATCTAAAATCTTTCTAATCTACCTTGGGTTTGTATGGATAAGTGAAGCAGTTTGCTAAGAACTCAAGACCAGGGTTAGAATACAGGCTGGTGTAGTTCAGCAGGTCCTCCCAAGTTGATGCTCTGCCAGAGGGAGGGGCCGAGGGGAGAGGGCGTGTCCTGCCCTCCCTGAGCTGACAATTTGATTTCAAAGATCTTTACCAGGTGAAGAACTGGGAGTTTCTTCTAAGAAGAGTGGGTTTGAAAAGAGTCCTAAAACCGCGGGAGTGACACAATCCCTTTTGTCTCAAGTACATGACAGCGGCTGTGGGGACACTTGGGAGACTCGTGAGTCCAGATGTGCAGTGTTGGTGGCTTCCACTTGAGCGGTGGGACGGTCAGTTGTTAAAAGCGAACAGATTGAAGGCATGTTTAGATGGTAAAAATGAAAGGATGAATGCTGTCTGTGAAGGTAGGATGGAGGAAGGCCCAGGTTTCTGGGTGGATTAATGAGGTAAGTGATGGTCCTGCTGTGCTCTGAGGAGGGAAAGCTGCAGAGGGAGCTCTGGGGGAAAACTGATGAGTTCAGCTGTGGGTGAAGTGAAAGGCTGATAGATGTGTGGACTGGGAGATCTGGTGAGAGCAGGTACTGAGTAGGAGGAGGGGAGAGAGACCTTCAAATCATTTTGTCTTGTGAACATACACATAAGTATGATTAATGACACACAACACCTCTATATTCTGGATTAAAACCCAGTAACATTTTTCTATATTGACTGCAGAGGTTCTTAATTATTTTTTAATAGAAATAAAAAAAAATAGAAACAAAATAGTGAAGTTAATGAACATCTTAGAGTTGATGTGTGTCCTTGTATGTATTTTGATACCTCATCTGTTTATAACCATAATCTACAAAAAGTTAGCTTGTTTAGCATAAGAGTTAAACAGAGGGACGTGAAACACACTGTTGGGGGTTGAGGCTGATCACCTTGGGCAAACTATGTCGCCTCTCTGTCCCTTAGTTGCTTCTTCTGTGACTGCCTCCAGGCCCCTCATCACAGCTCATTTCCTAGACTAGATGTTGGGAGGGAGGCTGCTGAAGTGACTAAGAAGTGGTAACTGCTTGGGATACTGAAGAGAGAGACAAAAACAGATTAAAGCCGAGAAACTGAGTACAAATACCCTCAAAAAAGGAAAAATAATCACACAGTGTTTTGAGCCACTTAGCGTAAGGGAAACAAAATCACGTGGACCCAATTTTCTTGAGCATATGAGTATAGTGGGTGGAAGAGTGTCATCAGAAAAGTGTTGAGAAAAGGCCTTTTGGTTTCCCTTGACGTTTGCAGTAAGGATGGGAGCTGAAGCGAAAACCCACTGTTCACTGTGGAAGGTGCTCTTTTTTGCAAAACTGACCAAAGGTTGGAGACAAGTCATCAGCGGTGATGGCAAATGAAGAGACTTCTGGATTGGGAGGGGCACTTGCTGTGACTTCCAGGTGGCCTGCTGGCTGGGGGCTGTGAGGTGGGCAGTAGGTTTGCAGGGTGACCCGGGCATAATTCCTGGCTCTGAGGCTGCTGGTCTGACTAGCAGACCTGAGCACCCGCAGACCTAATGGGGCAGCTCGGGATGTGGCCTGGGACACCTGCCATTCTGAGGGCAAGAAGAGGGCTCCCATGAGGGGGTGTCCCTGCGGAGAGTGGAAAAGTCCTCCTGCAGGGGAAGAAGTGCCTCTGAGCATGGGGAAGGATGCACAGGCAAGACCAGCCTGAGCATGGAGGTTTTGGCAAGCCGGAAGTCATAAAGTGGCCCAAGCAGCCTTGTTCCTGCGAGATTGGAAGGAAAAGATGCTGAAAAGGCAGGCTAGGGTCAGACCGTGTTGTGGGTTATGAGTGACAGTAAAGGACTGGTCAGGCAGGCACGAGAGAACCCTGTGGGCGTCCCAGCTGGGGCATCACGCCAGAGGGAGGAGCAGAGGTATGGACTTTGCCACTTATTAGCTGTGTGACTTTGAGCAATATCACCCCACCCCTCTCTATATATATCTTCATCTGTAAAGTGACACAGCTCGTGTCATCAGAAGGCTTAGTTTAGCTCTGATCCTTTTGTCCAGTCCTGTCAGTGCTGCCCTGCAAGGTTCTGCAGCAGCTGCTCTTACCCTGAGAAGGGAGGGCGTAGAGGGACATTGTAGTGCCCGAGGGCAGGAAGGGTTTGCTTTAAAAGCAGACATGTAGCCGCCTGCAGCTGCAGGCCTGCAGGCAGTTTGGTTGATGGTCCTGGAGAGGACTTTGGAGGCCATAGCATCATCTTAAAACTTGTTTTCCCTTGGGGACCGGATTTGCCTTTGCAGATTAATGTTGAAGATTTGGGCTTCTGGCAAAGCTGTTTTCAGAGATGAGTATATACATAACATATAGTATAAAATAAAATGCTTTTATTTAATCTGTGGGACTTTGTAGCTGTTTGGAGCAGTTCTGTTGGCCTGGTCTCCACGGAGGACACTAGGGGTCAGCAGAGCGTGCGGGAGGGCAGGCCGACCGCTGTGCTTCTGCGGGGGTTTCTCCCCAGCATGGAGCTCTGTTAAGTTGAATCTTCTCTGAGTTTGGTTGCCAAGCGTGCAGACAGCAAATTAATGAGTTCTGGTGGGATTGTATAATGACAGGAAGAAAGAGGAAACCGTAGTTTTCGGGACTAGAACATGCTTTTGATTCCTGATTCAGTGTGTTCCATTACAGAATTGATGAGTTGTGTCTATTCTGGGACTTCATTGAAATAATCGTTCAGCCTAAAATTTAAGAGTTATGTTTTATTTGGCGGGAGGGCTCGAGCCTGGATGACAGACTCTCAGATCTTTGAGGGACTGCTCCCAAGAGGTAGGGGAGGAGCTTGGATAAATAGGAGCTTTACAACAAAGACCAGGTACTTGGAACTATAAAAGATTGCTTGTTATCTAAAGAAAGCCAGATATCTCAAGTTCAAGTATTTAGTGCTTTTCTATGTATGGGATGAAGCAAATATATGGGTTATTGATTTCATTCCTTTGGCAAGCACCTAGCTATCTAGGGACAGTATCCTGTCCTTTCTTATTCTGAGTCTGCTCAGAGGGCACCACTGTGAGTGGCTGAAAGGCTGGGTTTCAAGCATATACTCGCTGGGGTGTGGCAGCAGCTGCTGAGGGCTTGGTCTCAGCATTCTTTGTTTACTGACATGGTTGCAGTATTTTCACTCACATTGTAGTATTTTCATTCACAGTGCTCCCCCTTGGTCCTAAATTCGACCTATATTTTGAGAGACATTTCATGACCAATTTTGTCCCACGGTGCTAGGATGGCTCATTCCTATTTCAGGTGAAGAATTTTCTGAGCTGCCATTCAAGGTGTTAGGTTTTTTTTCAGGGCCTGTTGATACTAAAAGTTTTCTGGATCGCCTGTCTTACTAGTCTATTATGATCCAGGAAATGTTTGCCCTTCGTTGCTCATTACCATACCTAGAATCACACTATTACATTTATTTTATGCAGGGTTAAAAATTTTATCTATTTCTTCAGGATGTTTAGCCATCATCAATCTTGTAGGCCTAGTTACACGTTGGGAAATGTAACAGACAACAATTTAATAAAATAGAGATCATATAACTAATATAGCTAGTAACGTTTTAAAGTCACGAGTAAGAATTTAATAGTAGAGAAGTTGTATATTTGGGTTAAAATTTTGCTTGTATTTCTGATTGAGTTTGAGTGATCTTATGAGAAAGTTCATATTTATGGTCAGGCTCCGAGCAGGTATTAATTGGCCAGGTGAGTTCTCCCACGTTGTAAGATCAACAGTGACCTAAACAGAACTATTAATTATTTTTAGAATAACGTTTCTGAGGGCTATCTAGTTAGAGCCTTGGAGTAGGGAAACCCACCAAGGTAACACAGAAGTACTAGACATAGGTAATTTACCATAAACTTAACAATTGGAGTAGTTCATAATCAAAGGTAGGAGAAATTGTCAAAGTAATTGGTATACAAGCCTGGTCCGTTGTCTTGGGTCAGCTGTCGAGCTCAGATGTCGTCTTCTTCTCATCCTGGCCTGGTAGCTTTTTCACCATTTTGGCATTGTTTTCAGGTGAGCAAGTGCTCTATAGGCCAGTGCACTGAAGGGGCTGTTTCTGATAGGAAATGAATCCGAAATTCCGTTTCCTTCAGCTTTTGTGTGTATGTATGGTCTAGTTAAGACTACTTGATAAAAGGTCTTTCCATTCAGGTTGGAGACAGTTCTTTAAGTCATGCCTGTTCCAGTATGTATAATCCCCTGGCTTAGGTCATGGAGCATTGGAAATTTACACAAGGATAGATTACTGAGCTTCGGAAACAAACCTAGAGTATCCTTTTCATAATTAAATTAAACTGTACAGCAATATGACATAAAAGCAAGGAATGATCTGGGAAGTGTCTTAGTAAATATAGACCTCAATTAACAAAACTAGAACTTAATATCCAGTAAAATATAATATTTTTTCTCTCTAAAATTACCTTCATTTTTCTCAAATAAAGCCAAATCAAGATTAATTTCTTTACAAGTCGTCTGATTATTTGATCATATAGGCTTTTTTAAATTGGCTGTGTTGGAAATTTTAATAAGGAGTCTCAGGGTAGAATGTTAATAAGATTTGCTAAGGCCTGGAAAGCCACGTCAATGGCTTGTCATTGATTTCTGCCTTACAGATTTAGGTAAATTTTTTTCTCTTTAAAATTCTTAAAATACCTTTAGATTCTTATATCTGTTAGGAGATGATCTTCCTCATTTGTCTGATTGAGCCATTGGGGACCTAAGAGTTTTTAGTCTCTTGAAGGATCAGATAGGGAGAAAAGATAACTGTATCAAGTCTGCTTACATAGGTATAATTTATCAAATTTCTGTGATTTACAACTAGCTTAAAAGGAAGAGTTTATGTCTGGGAAACAGGTTAAAAGCCAGTAGTAGTACAAACAACATCAAAAATTATAACCATATTCATCAGTTTACTTAGTCCCACATAACATTCTTTTAATCAGAGTTTTCATTAGATATTTAAAATTTCTTACCCAGTTTAGTTCAGTGCTATAGTTTGACATTTATTAGAAATCAGTAAATCTCCTTGAAGAGACAGCATTTTCAAAATCATTAGATGAAAACAATTAAAAGTCTATAAAAGACAAAGATTTAAAATCATGCTTAAACACCGTTATAGTATAATCGATAAAGAAACCTGGTCACTATACCCAGAATTATCACTGGTAACATTTCAGATATACCAGAATTTTAGGGAGACCATATAATTACTAGAATATCTATATTAATAATATTTTCTCATACAAAATAACCTTAGAAGATTTATTATTCATTTGACAATATCATGTTATTTAACATGCCAATTGAAACTTACTGTTTTAAAATCTCTCTTTGGGATGTTTCAGGGGCCATCTGTAACTTCCCAAACTTAACTGGAGATTAAAAGAACTTTAATTAGAAATTGATATCTGGGGATCTTTTTAAAAGATTTCAGAACACTTGGTCAGATAAACATATAGGTCACTGTAAAGCAGTACTTATTCATTAACAAGAAAATACATCAAACGTAAAGGCAGAACAGATCAGTTAAGTGGTATAAGAAGGTTTACAATCTGTTGCTGAAGGTGGATTAACATTTCAAAAAACATGTTTCCTCTTAACAGCGAGAAAACCAAATCTAGTCTTGTACCAACTTACTTCTAAGATTCATTTACTTTGCCCAAGTTGATTCTAAATTTAGCCAATTCCGACAACGTACGAAACTCTTTCCTTAGGGTACCTTCCACAAGCCTTCCACAGCTTTCTATTCTCATATTAGTGTGTCCCTTATTTTCTCTTCCATTCAGAAATAACCAGCTTCAGGACAAAGTCACTATTTTTCATTAACAAAATATAATTCCATTCTTATATCTTCCTTTACACATTTATCTTACTTTCCTAGGATACTGAGATCATTCCCTTAAAAATAGAGTCTATTTCAGGGTGGCACCAACCATTTATTAATATATCTAAACACCTTTAGTTTCTCTGTAAGAGTAAGTTAAATGTTAAGTAATTCATATTTCAATCTTATTTTATCTGAAAATGGCATAGCTATTAAATAAAATCCTATCATTTAACTTAATTTAGCACAAATCTAGAATTTAAAGATACCAAACATTTAGAGATTATGTTAAGCATACATTTTAAAAATATATTTTAAAAATTTACCCAAAGCTCTCATCTCATTTGCATTTAATTTACTTAAAATTTTACCACACCACATTACTGTTATTTTTTTCTTGACAAATCTTCACCAGATATAACAGAATCTTATTTGACTTTCATTAAACCTAGGTACAGTAAAGGTATTATACTTAATATTGATGACTTTAAAGATGTCTATATTAATTAGAACATACTTAAACTAAACAATATCAAATATTATCTTAATATTGAATTTTTCCAGTTCACGTGATGCTGAAAGTCAATTTGTTCAGTTTTTATTTTAAAAATACTTAATTTGTAAGCTCTTATTTTTTACGTCAATTAAGCAGAGCTCTTTGACTTTGATTTTTTTTTTAGCTGTATAAATATCTCACATCTGTAATGTGTACGCAGGTTTATAAACAGACAAAAGCTAGAGATCTCATAGCTTCACTTTAAAAGTTACTTATAAGATAGGTATAATAATAGTTCTAGTAAGCTGAATTTGCTTGCTCAAATCACTAAGGCTTACTATTTATGAAACAAATATTTAAGATTTCTTGACAAAGTCTGAAGGACCCGTCAGAGTTCTGAGTTCTAAAATGCCAAAAATTTCTTGGCCCTAAGTTTTATCTCATTGAGCTAATTAGGCTCAGTCCTAGGTCACTGTTTCTGTATTTACATTTCTGGTCTGCAAGACAAAGACACAAGCTTCCAGTTCCCCAGAGAACTGCTCTGTCACCCAGACCCAATTGTATCTCCTTATTTGGCATTTTTTTTATCAATCAGGAGAGCTGTAAACAAAGAATTCAATGTTTTAAAACTTTAAGGTTTACTTTATCATGTCTTCCAAAGCTTGCATAAGGTATTTAGTGATGTCTCTTTTCCTTGAGTTATAAGTTAAACCCAGGGTAAACCTCTTATTATATTTTTTTTATTAGCCACTGTATATTAGTTTTTAGTTCTACGTTATATTGGATGGCTCATGTAACTCTATTGGTTTCCTTTACTTTGTTCAATTAATATTTTCTGAGGGACAGATATGTGCCCAGCCTTATAATACCAAGAAGGGGAAGCGTTTTTCCATTGAAACAGATCTATCCCACAACATAATTAAGCAAAAGGTTTATATAAAGACCATTTAAATATACCAATTTTATAAACATTTATCTCAAATTTTTTAAATCTTATACCTTTAATTTTTATATTTATTAGGTTTAATCAATAATTTTTATTTCTAGAAGGATTGCCAGAAACTTTTTTGTTGTTGTTGTTCATTGTATCTAATTTTATAGAAAAGTCTCTAGGATGCCCAAGTTTCAGCCAAAGTGCTTAGGTCCTTCTCAATTTTTAATTTGATTAATTGGTCTGTTGTCCCAATCATTAATCAAGTATATCAGTCTATATATACATATATTTTAAACTGTGGCAAATAAAATGGACTTGTTTGAACTTTAATGTTGGGGGACAGTAGGTGATCTCTTTGGCCCTTTTTTTTAACTTTACTAGTGTAGTATCAAAACCTTGTATCTATTCCAAAAATGTCCATTTTATTTATCTCATTCAAAATAACCATATAAAAATATTTATCCATTTGGGATAAGCCCTTATCTTTTTTTTTTCCGAAATTTTTACAATCCTTTTTCCAGTTATTCAATTTAATTACCAATAATTATTCTATGTTTTTATTAACATCTCTAGAACCATTTATTGGAAAGGAAAAACACAAATGTAGCTTTTCAAAAGAGTTTTTTTTTTTTAACTAAGTTCTTAGGTTAACAATTAGATATATATTTCTATCTTTAAACTTGATTTTAATAGGTACCAATTAAACAGCTGTTTATAATGAGATCTCTTTCAACTTTCACAAATTTAAAAGTTTTTCCAAATTAAAGGATCCATCATATGGCCATCAATTTTATATATATATATATATATATATATATATAGTGATTTTAAATGAATAAGATGAAGAGGCTTTTCCACATGAGAGTGGGGGTGTTGCCTAAATAAAATTCAAAGCTTTACTCTCCAAAAGCTAAAGGCCTTTGTGGTCCAGGCTGATGCAACAAAGTTTAAAATGGCAAAATATCTGAAAATTGGTACAAACAAAGAATTGCTTAGAATCCAATTTATTTACGTGGCCACCATATGTACGCAATACTTGTACCTTTTGTATGGCAGAGTCCAAGGTTTCCTTTAAAAAGAAAGTAAACATACATATACATACATAAACACACTTAAAAGACCCAGAGAAAGATAAAACGTTTACATTCAAGGACACAGGAAGAGAAATCCAAGTTCCCCCTAAAGTGGATTTTGTTTTTATAAGTTCAGAATTCCAAAAAATGTTTCTATCAGGCCTGATTATTTACTTTCAGATTGAGATTTTCTTTTCTAATTCCCAATTAATGTTGTAAGTTTTGTATGTACATAAACCTGGCTGGGGTATTAATTGGAGGCTGGCAATCTGTCATTTCTTTTTCTTTTCTTTTCTTTTTTTTATTTCTTTTGAAAGTTCTATTCCCCATTGTAAGGTCGGGTTCTCAGAATAAATTTGCTAGTAAGATTTCCCGCAGGGACAACTCTATGGCATGAAGTCTTTGCCTCTACCACTCCTGCAAGATTCTCTGTCAACCGAGAAAGCTGTTACCAGCCAGGAGGATGGTCCCATTTTTGGAGTTGAAAGGTTCCTCATAAGAGTTTTACTTTTATCCTGAAAAATTCAATGGATGTAACCAAATTGAGGAAAACATTAGACCAGCCTCTTACCTAACCACTCAGTCCTGAACCCAGTGTTTTCAACTTGGACCCACTCAGGACGTCTCCACTGGGTGAGTATTTTCCTAATAGGTTTCCACCAGCCCACTTCGGACGTCTCTTCAATGTGGGTATTTCCCGTTACCTTTCAACGAGGTCCCACCCAGTATGTCTCCACTGGGTGGGTAATTCCCCCCAGTCTCCTTCAACTGGAGGGCCAGGTACCTGGAAACACCGCCAAATAAAACTCAGGATTATCAACCAATATATGAGATCCGAGAACCAGGAGAGACTCACCCAAATTCATCTGGACTCCCCGAGGAGGCGGATGGTCACAAAGGGCCACTGCTGGTACAAAGGCCCCAGTTACTCGGAGAGTTCAGGTGGAGAAAGTCTGCTCTGGGTCCCTTCATGGTGTCCAAAACAGTTGACTGAATTACATGTGCCACCTAAAATTTAAGAGTTATGTTTTATTTGCGGGAGGACTCGAGCCGGGATGACAGCCTCTCAGATCTCTCTGAGGGACTGCTCCCAAGAGGTTTGGGATGAGCTAGGATATATAGGAGCTTTACAACAAAGACAAGCTTGTTGGAACAATAAAAGATTCCTTGTTATCTAAAGAAAGCCAGGTATCTCAAGTTCAATAATTTAGTGCTTTTCTATATATGGGAGGAAGAAAATATTTTGGACTCACTGAATTCATTCTTTAGACAAGCACCTAGCTATCTAGGGCCAGTATCCTGTCCTTTCTTATACTTAGTCCCCTCAGAGGGCACCATTGTGAGTAGCTGCAGAGGCTGGGCTGCAGGCCTGTCCTCGCTGGGTGGTGGCGGCAGCCGCTATTGACTTGGTTTCAGCATTCTTTGTTTACTGACATGGTTGCAGTATTTTCATTCAAATTGTAGTATTTTCGTTCATGGACTGATTATGGATAATCTGCAACCTTGGAAAGCAGCCGAGATGGAATTACTGCAGGTACCTTCTACTTTAATAAGCCGTGTGCAAACATAAACATGGAGGAAGCATACATTTGGATTTGGTGGTGTAGAGAAGGGTTTCTGCACATTACATGAGAACGCAATGCAGAATTCCTTAAGTCCACCATTCTTTTCTGTAGTGGTTTCTGAGAACAGTTTATGGTAATTAACCAACATTGACAAACGGTGGCACACATTGCATTTAAGAGCTGGCCGACTGCACACTTAGGTATTGGACAGGTGGGATTCATAGGCAAGTGATCAGGTGGCTGGGAGAGAGTTGGAGACAAGGCCTGGGCCCAGAATCCGGTTTAAATCGCCATTTCCTCACCATAGGGCCTTGGACTAGAATGTAACCTCTCTTAACCTGTTGGTGAATCTGTGAAATGGGCATGATATTATTAGTTTCTTCCTGGGATTGTTGTAAATTCTGAAGAGTATTGTAGCACACATGAAGCACTTAACACACTGGCATTTAGCAGTGTTCACTGTGTGCGGCCGCCCCGCTTCGCGTGTGTCAGAGCCGTAAAGGCAGCATTTGTCTGTTGAGAACGCACTGGTAGCCCCTTGGCTAGGTTATGAATTTGGTGATTTCCTTTAATCCTTGTAAATCTGTGTGCCATGGGCATTTATTTTCATGGACAGATGAGGAATCTCAGGGTAAAGAAGACTGTAATTTGCCCAAAGTCAGATCATAATTCTGGGTGCAGTGGCCTCGGTTCAGCATGTGCCCCAGGGCCTTCTGCCCTCTCCGTTCAGCACCAGAGCCAGATGTGGGGTCAGCTGTTTCCCAGCCCAGAATATCTGGCAGGCCGCAAGACACACTGGCCCTGCGCTGCTTGAGCAAAAACTCCGGGGGGAGTCTGTTATAAAAGGGATAAACATAAAAACAGATGACAGCAAACTGTGATCAGCTCTGAGAAGGAAAGGAACACACCTCGCAGTGCAGAGCTGCGAGCTTTCCCATCAGTGCTGCTCTGGGGGAGTTCATATCGGCTAAACAAACTCTGCTGCTGCACCAAGGCAGGAAGGCAGGGAGCGTGTGGCCAGGTAGACAGGGCCTTGTTATCATACTCATTCCCCATTAAGCTGCAGCTGTCACGGGCAATTACCTAGTAAACAGTTGTCGGCAATAATCATCACGCACTTTTCTTGGTAGGTTTATTGGCCCCACCTTTGAGATGAGGTCATTGAAGCTGGGGAGTTTGCTGCATGCCCGTGATCACCTTGGAAATACCCCCACTGGTCTATCAACCTAGACTGGTGTGGCTGTCATGTCCCAGCCCTGTGAATGGCATCGTGTTGCTTCTCCCAAGTGGCCCAAATGACTGACATTGATATTCTTAATTCGTAGGAAATGGTATGTGACAATAGGTGAAAAAAGTAGTAAGAAATTGTTTGGAAAACTAGAACAAAATCCAATTCTTCCCCAGCTGGGGAAGCGCACCCAGTGTCACCCACCCTACTCACTGCCTGTCACCTCCTCCTTGCTGACTCCAAGTTCAGAAGCCACTCTGAGCCTTTGAAGAACATTTTGCCTCATGACACTGTTGAATAGGACCTGCTAACCCTCTGTCCCTGGTTAACCCTCTCTTCAAAGCCATTTAAATTTTTTGCAGGCTCCTCCACTCAGATGTAAGAAAAGACTCTTTAAACTTCTTGATGCAGCTCCTTAATGAAGATCTTGTGAAGGAAACCTAGTCAAAACCTGGGAGGTATGCACACAGTGACTGCAAACTCAGCACTTTGTGATGTTCAGTATCAGATTCATGGGTGACTCAGAAAAGGCTTTTTTAAGGTAACAAGGGGAAAGTGAATGGGCGCAGGATGTGTGAGTCTGAAACATCTCGGTCCCAGCCAGCAAGGCACCTGCGTTCAGGATGGTGGGTAGGGAGTGCAGAGTTGTCACAAAGAAAGAAGTGGTGGGATGGGAGGGAGGACAGTTAGGTACTTTACTGGGGAGGGAAACAGTGGGTTGAACATTTCCTGGTTGAACAAGAGGACTGTGACATGATGTGCTTGTATTTTGGAGAGAAGGGTTTTGTGCGGACAGGCCTAGGGAGAAGGCTCTCTGGCTTGGGAGTCAGTACAACAGGGACACACAGACAACTGTGCAGACCCCAGGGCCCTTGCTGGGGAAGAGGCTGCCCGCCAATTCGAGCCCTGGGGGCTGCTTCTGTCCCTTAGCTTGGGCCTCAGAGCTCCCTTCACAACCCAGTCCTGTTGATACAAGAAAAAAAAACGTGACGCATGAGAAGGGCTGTGTCTCAGGCTTTGGATGAGCCCCTGGGATGTGCCCCACCAGATTTTGTTCCTAGGCTTCATGCAGTAAAGAATTCAAGAGCAAGCCAGTGTTGAGTAAAGGTATATTTATTCAGAGAGATACATTGAAAGGCAAGAGAAACTTCACGAGTTGTGGGGGTTTGATGCTCAGATTAAAAGTAGGTACACACTCCACATAGTGTGGGCCTTCTCTGAAGAGGGAGAGAGAGTGGGTACCCCGAGGTGGTGTTGTGTTGCTCTTTTTTCTTGGGCTTGGTGGTTTCATATGCTAATAAGTAGAAGGATCAGCCTTAGGGCAAGGGGCTTGTATTCCCAGAGAGTTGACCATTTCCCACCCTTTGACATTTTGTGGCTAGCCTTGGGACTGCCATGGTGCCTGGGGCATGTTATTCACCATGTTCCTATTACAGTGGGTGCATAATGAAGCTCAAGATCTGCTAGAAGTTAAATCTCTTCATCCTGTGCCTCAAGGCCTATTGGGGGTTGAATCTTTCACCATTATGATGTTAATTGTTGTGGCCTTCCTTGAATGAATGTGCTCTGCCCCCTTCCATCCTATCTCACTGTGATGACACAGAGAGAACAAAGGCCGGGCCCTGCCTGTGCTCCTGCATTTAACAGAGGGAGGTGAGGTGTGGGCTTATGATGACTCTGAGTGGTGAGAAGGATGTTTCAGATTTTCCCACGTGAGACATGGGGACCTGCCAGCAGCCACTGCAGAACTATCTCACGGGCATCGTCGCTTGTGTTGTTATGGAAACAACAGGCCAGCCAAGAAACAAGCACCACACAGAGGGTTGGAGTACTGAGATTTATTACCCTGGCGGGCTCAGAGGGGCTTCTGTTCCGAAGCTCTGAGCACCTCCAAGACCTGCACGTGAGGTTTTATAGGTTTAATTACAAGTATGGGGCTATTAGCCAATAAGGCTCCAACAACAAAAAGCAAGGAATCAGTACACTGAAGCTTATCAATTTGGAACAGATCACATTACTGACAATTGTTGACATCGGATTTACGAGTTAGCCCAGCAAAACTTAGATCAGTAAACGGACACTTATCACACTTAGATTTGTGACTTAGCTTGTTAGCCCAGCTGGGCTTTTGCTTCACAGTGTCACTCATCTTTTCTGTTTTTCTTTTTTTTTTTTTTAAGTATTTAATCCAAATTTAATATCGGGATTCTTTGGGAAATAAAATTTCTCATTTTCTTTTCTTTGGGGCTCTTTGGGGGGGTAGGTAATTAGGTGTATTTATCTGTTAGTGGAGGCCCTGGTGTTCGAACCCAGGACCCTGTGCACGCTAAGCACACGCTGTACCGCCCTCCCCATCATCTTTTTCTTTTTGCTTTATCTGTCAAGAATCTTACACCTGAATTTCTAGTCGGCCTTTAACACTTGCCCTGACTTCATGGAATCCATTTTTATGACTTTACCTCCCACTGGTTTCATTTAAGTATTGAATCTCCATTTTCTCTTCACTCTCAGTTTTGCCTTTTTGTTGTTATGGTTGTTAAGCTGTGTTTAAAAAAATTGTTTAATTTCTCTTTTAGCAGGAGGCTAAAAGTAAATAAATATGTAAACAAACAGCACACTTAAATGCTTTTATACATTCTAAGCTGTTTAGTAGTTACTTAAAAACTGAATTGAATATTAAAGTGATAACATTTTTAAATTATTTTTTAATTTTTTACAAAGATATAGCTGATTTAAAATATGATATATTTCAGGTGTACAATAGATGCTCCATTTATAGTTACTGTAAAACATTGGCTGTATTCCCTGCGTTGTAAGATACATCCCTGTAGCATGTTTACATTATATGTTGCAGTTTGTATAAGAAAGTTGGGTAACGCAGAGTCTGGGATGTGGCTGTGTCTGACCCAGGTTCACGCTCACCCTGCCTGTCAGAGCTCAGGCCCTCACTCCTGTATGCAGGAGAGCGAGTGGAGGTAGCTCTCATCAGCGCTGGTACCAACCTCTGAGTGGTAGTGAAAGCAGTGACTGTGTGTGGACGTGCAAAGTGTTGTTTCAAGAGCTTTACATGCATTTTTGCATTTAATAATTAAAGCCCTCCTGTGAGGAAGCGTTTTATGATTTTAATGAATAAAACATTTTTTTGATATTGATAGACTTCAAACCTCCGGAAAATTTACAGGAATAGTACAATAAACACTCAGATACAGTTCACCTTAAAGGGCACTATTTGGCCTTTTCTGTCTGGCTTATTTTAGCATAAAGTTTGAAGGTTAATCCATGTTGTAGCCTGAATCAGTACTTTATTCTTTTAGTTTGATAATATCCTTTTTCTTTTTTTTCGTTTTTGGTCTATTTAAAAACATTTTCATTGAAGTCTAGTCAGTTTATAATGTGTCAGTTTCTTTTGCACAGCACAACACTTCAGTTAAAGAAGAACATACCTGTATTCATTTTCATATTCTTTTTAAACATAAGTTACTATAAGATAATAAATATATTCTCCTGTGCTATACAGTATAAACTTGCTTTTTATTCTATACATACTCTGTATCTGCAAATCTTGAACTCCCAATATATTCCTTCCCACACCCTCTCCTCTCTGGTAACCATAGTTTGGTTTCTATGTCTCTGTGTCTGTTTCTGTTCTGTAGATAAGTTTATCTTTTTGTTTCTTTGCTTTATTTTTTGTTTTTTGTTTTTTTGTTTGTTTGTTTGTTTTAGATTCCACATGTGAGCGATCTCATATGGTATTTTTCTTTCTCTTTCGGGCTTACTTCACTTAGAATGACATTCTACAAGTCCATTCATGTTGCTGCAAATGGCATTATTTTATTATTTTTTTATGGGTGAATAGTAATCTATTGTACAAATACACTACAAACTCTTTATCCAGTCATCTGTCAGTGGACATTTAGGTTGTTTCTATGTCTTGCTATTGTAAATAGTGCTGCTCTGAATGTTGGGGTGTAGGTGTCTTTTTGAATTACGGATCCTTCTGGATATACGCCCAGGAGTGGGATTGCTGGGTCATATGAGAGGTCAATTTTTAGTCTTTTGAGGAACCTCTATACTGTTTTCCACAATGGCTCCACCAAACTTCATTCCCACCACAGTGTAGGAGGGTTCCCAATTCCCCGCAGCCTCTCCAGCATTTACTGTCTGTGAACTTCTGAATGATGGCTATTCTGACTGGTGAGAGTTGATACTTGATTGCAGTTTTGATTTGAATTTCTCTGATAATGATATTGAGCATTTTTTCATGTGCCTATTGGTCAATTGTATGTCTTCATTGGAGAAATGTTTCTTTAGGACTTCTGACCATTTTTGGATTGAATTGTTTGTTTTTCTTTCTTATGAAGTGTAAAAGCTGTTTACATATTCTGGGAATTAAGCCCTTGTTAGTCTCATTTATTGCAACTATTTTCTCCCATTCCACAGATTGTCTTTTTGTTTTGCTTATTGTTTCCTTTTCTGTGCTAAAGCTTGCAAGTTTAATTAAATCCCACTTGTATATTTTTGCTTGTATTTCTATTGCTTGAGTAGACTGCTCTAGGAAAACATTGTTGAGATGGATGTCAGATGTTTCGCCTATGTTTTCTTCTAAGAGGTTTATAGTGTCTTGACTACATGTTTAAGTCTTTAAGCCATTTTGAATTCATTTTTGTGTATGCTGTGAGGGAGTAGTCTAACTTCATTCATTTACATGCAGCTGTCCAGTTTTCCCTACATCATTTGCTGAAGAGGCTGTCTTTACTCCATTGTATGTTCTCACCTCCTTTGTCAAAGATTCAATGACCAAAAATTTGTGGGCCTACTCTTGGTAATTTTGTTTATCCATTCATTGATGGATGGATATTGTTTGTAACCTTTGGCTACTCTGAATGAGACTGCCATGAATATTGATGTGCAAGTTTTTGTGAGAATATGTTTTCATTCTGTTTGCTGTAGAGTTGGTCCGCCATATCTGTAGTTTCCACTTCATGGATCCAGATGGATGGTTGTAAAGGGACTCGAACATCCTTGGATTATGGTATCCAGGGTGGAGGGTTCCTGAAACGAACCCCCCGAGGATACTGAGGGATGACTCTATATGTAGTAGTGGAATTGCTGAGCCATATATTTCTAACCTTTTGAGGAAACACCAGGCTTTTCCAAAGAAGCTGCACCATTGCTCCTTTCCAACCGCTGCATATTGAGGGTTCCCATTTCTCTGCCTCCTGACCGACACTTGTTATTGTCCATGTTTTGATTATAACCATCCTAGTGAGTGTAAAATCAGATATCATTTTGATTTTGATTTCGCAAGTGATGCTGAGCATCTTTTCATATGCTTATTGGCCAATTGTGTATCTATTTAAATACTTGGCATATTTAAAAATTGGGTCGATTTTCTTTGTATTGGTCAGTTGTAAGCATTTGTTTTATATCCTGGATACTAGTCTCTTATTAGATATATGCTTTGCAAAATTTTTCTCCTATTCAGCAGATTGTCGTTTCACTTTAATTTTTTAAACATTAAAACAGTTTCTTTCTAGGGGAGGTAATTAGATTTATTCATTTTATTTTTCTTGCTAAGCACGCACTCTATCATTGAGCTACCCCCTTCCCCTTTCATTTCACTTTCTTGATGATGTCCTTTGTAACAAATGGTTTTAATTTTGATGAAGTCCATTTTATCTTTCTTGTTTTTCACTTGTGCTCTTGGTATTGTATCTAGGAAGCCATAGCCTATCCGAGGACCACAAAGATTTAAACTATGTCTTCTTTTAGAAAATTTATACATTTAGTTTTTACGTTTCTGTCTGTGATCCATTTTGAATTAATATTTTATTTGTTATATAAAATACGGGGGTCCAGTTTCCAGAATCATTCTTTTGCCTTCAGATACCCAGGTGTCTCTGCACCATTTGTTGAATAGACTATTCTTTCAATGGAGTGTTGGCACATTTCTGGAAAAATGACTGTAAATGTAAGTTTCCCTCCTGGATTTTTTATTGTGTCTCATAGATTTTTGCATTCAAACTTATGCCAGTACCATAATGACTTGAGTACTATAGATTTGTAGTAACCTTTGAGTGAGTCCTCCAAATTTGCTCTTCTTTTTCAAGATTGTTTTGGCTGTCCTGGGCCCCTTGCACTTCCATATGAATTTTGGCATCAGTTTTTCAATTTTTGCAAAGAAGTCAGCTGGAATTTTGATAGGGAATCCATTAAATTTGTAGATCACTTTCGGGAGTCTTAACATTTTTAACAATATTGTCTACCATTCAATGAACATGGGATGCCTTCCATATATGTAGATCTTTTAATTTTTTTTTTGGTGATACTTCAAAATGTTCAATGTGCAAATCTTGTAAAATTTTGTTAAATGTATCTCTCATTTCATTTTTAATGCTGTTGTAATTTGAAAGGCTGATCTTCCTAAGGGTGGGACTATATATCAATTTATTTATTTCTAGGATTCCTACACAGCAAATACCCTAGATTTATATTTGCTACATAAATCTATCCACAATTCTTCCCACCCCCGTGTCATAAGAAACCAAGACCCAGGTTAAGCTACCTGAAAACCTATGTGGAAGTGAGAAATGAGACCCTTGGGTGGGGCTTTGTGCAGATTATACTGAAAGCTTATTCATTATGGCTTCATCTTAATTTCTTTTAAACAATCCTCTCAGTGTATATATTCAGATACATTAAGAACATGAACTTTTGATGTGCAGAGGAGCTAAGACTATAATTTTCAAATAATTTCTAGTGAGAGTGTTGTACTTGAAACCTAATTTGAATCAATCTTTGAAGATTTATGTTTCAGGAGCTTTGACTATATAATACCTGTCTTTATTCAATAACTACAACTAAATGCTCAAACAGCATGTAAGAGTTTGAGCAAACTGCCCCTGCCCCGTAGTGCTGGTTGGCTGCATCTGTAACTGGAGTCAAGGCTTACCTATCCCAGTACGCTTGGGCGGATCTGCTCAAAGGGGTTCGTCCAATAGTTTGTCAGTAGTCTTTTGGACAAAGACATAAAACATTGATTTAAGGTTGCTGGAATGGAATCTATTTTATTAATATTAAGTAAGCACATATTGAGTGCTTACTGTATGTTGGGAATTGTCCCTCAGCTTCATATCAATATTATTTTGCTTAAAACCTCTCATATTTCCTTGTTATTCATACATTGCAGATAAGGAGACTGAGGATTAGGTCTTCTCTCTTTTGGGGGGAGATCATTATCAATGATGGGAACTTGTAAGGAAAAAGATATTGATTCACCCTGAGAAAATTTTTTTTGAGAGTCAGCAATGAATAGGGTGACCACTGAAGAGGGTGATCATTGTTCGATTGAGACGATCGCCGGGTTGTAGGGAGTCAGAATCCCTGTCGTGGACACGGCACGTGTAGCGCTGCGTGGTGGGTGAGGCGGCGCGGCCGCGCAGGGAACGCGGATGCCGGGCTGTTGGGCTTTGCTCAGGCCCGGTGGGGCTTTCTCCTAAGGGAAGTGGAACGTCATTGTCAGATTTTAAGTAGGGGAGAAGGGTGCTCTCGTAGATCACTTTTGTCTTGTAGAATGCTTAGAAACATTTAGAAGGCTCGGCAGGAGGTGATGTGATAAGTCAGAGTAGGGTGGCTGTGAGGTGTAGCAGTGTTCAATTTTCAAGTGATTTTCAGTCCCATGTTTGTGTCTCAGTAGCCGTGTCACTTTGGATGACACATTCAAGGAAGTGAAACAATTTATCTTATTAATTGAAGCAGTGATATACCGACTTCCCAGGACTGCTGTGGAGATCCAGTGAGATAACGTGTTCATAGTGTGCAGTGTGGTCCCCAGCACAGAGTCAGTGCTGAGGGAGTGCCAGTGAGAACCTTGTAGGTGAGGTGTGGGTGGTGGGACTCGTTGACTGAGGAAATTGGGCCCTGAAGGAGGGGTCCAGTCACATCTGTGAGTGATGGGACTGAGCTGGGAGAGGCAGACAGACCTTGACCCCGACAAGGGGCCCTGGGCAGGACGGCTATGGGAGGAGCACCATGAAGTCAGCTCTTTGCAGGTGGAGTTGGAGGTGCCCTTGAAACATCTAAGTGCAGTGCCACAATCACAGAGGAGGTCTAGGCCCGGGCTGTGCATTTTCCTATAATCTCAATCCCTGAGGACGCCGAGGTATTGATCATTGAACGTGAAGACATACTTACAGGACAAATGAATAGTAGTATCATCTCTGTCATCAAAGCTCACGTCTCTTTATTCATCACTCACTTTGCTAATTGGGTACTTACAGAGATCACTTCACCGTCCTCCCATGGGCTCAGGCTCCACAGAAAAGATCTTATGAGTCTCCCTCTCTTCCAGAAGAAAACACATTTAGCTGGTAGACTTCTCTACTTCGCCAGACTTAGAATTTTAGTTTGTTGATTTAATTCTGCTTTCTGTTGGCCGTCTCCTGACAGGAGAGACATTTTACCTCATAGTCAGGTTTCAATTAGTTGTTACTGAGAATTGCTGATCTGAACCATAGTGTATGTTTTCTATTAACTTTGTAGAGTACTTATCATTTTTCTGTCTTTCCCCTTTAATTTTGTTTCCTCTTCAATGTTCTATCCTATTTGGGGCCTTATTTTATTTTTTAATTAAAAAATGTCTGTTAGCAGTTAAGAAAACAAAAGCAAAGAAAAAATGCACATGATAGCTAAATTTAGAAAATATCTATTGTGTTTTCTGCCTTGGCAATGGAGGGTTCTAGAAAGTCTTGAAAACCTTCATTACATAAGTTCCTTAAAATGCTGATTAAGAAATAAGACCTTCCTTCCTCATCTTTCAAGCTGCACAGCTAATTGTGAAGAAAGTGAGGGGAAATCCTCAGAAACCAAGTCAAACCAGAAAGCAGGGATTCTGGGAGATACGCGAGCCTTAGAAGCCCTGGGGGGCCAGTTGGCTCCTGAACTGAGATTCAGTTGCCTTGACAGGAGGTCAGGAGATGAGCCCCAGGCCTCTCACACTGGGAGTTTAATGGCTCTTCTTATGTAAGGCCAAGCACGTCCTGAGAATCCTTCTTTATAAAAGGGTGAATTAGAATGAAAATTAAAGCATTCCTCAAGGCAAGGAAGTAAGGAAAGTTAATTTTTTTGGAAGCGGGGAAAAATAACATATCCAATGTATGTATTTAGTTTAAATCTGTTCTGGCATGAGAGTGACAACAAGCTCCTGGCAGAAAATCACAGCTCCTCCCGGAAAGAGAAGTTGTGTTTTGAATGAATCAGTGGGCAGCCATTCCGAAAAAGGTCTCCAGAGTCTACTGGATCAAGATACTGGACCCAAACTCCTCCCTTCCATGGTCTCATTTAAATAACCAGAAAGGTTTTAAAGGAAAGAAGCCATAATCATAGTTCTACTTATTGACATTAACATATGCTAGGAATTCAGAGGTGACTATGGAGTTGTCTCCTCTTTTATGGACCTTACTTTCTATTTGACATAGTTGGGGAACTTGGTGAAGGGTGGTGTTAGTCTGTTGCAATTAGCCAGGAGAGGAGATTAAGAAAACAGTGACGGGTGGGTGACATTTTTAGCTAAGGACAGTCCTGTTCAGTTGGTTTGTAATTGCAGACTCGTTGATTTGTCACTGGAGGGAATTGATCTTATGGAATTTGGACTTAACTCAGGCCTCTTCAGAATGGACAAGTGAACCTGGAGAAAGACAGTCAAATCTGTGCAGACATTAAAGTCCACGTGAACGTGCTCCATCACTGAGCCAAATATAGGACAAATAGGCAGCACTTCTTGAGGACAGAGGAGTGGTTTTTAAGGTTCTCCAAGAATGAATCCCAGGGAACCAGATGGCCAGTTGTCAAACTGTGACTTTGCTCTTTGGACGGTGTACCCACCAAGGGTATTGGCCGTTTATAGGCTTCCATTTCTCGTTAATACATGTCAGGTGATGAGGACGTGGGCACAAGCGTTTGACACCTTGTCGAGGCGCATTTGAATACCTGCCTAGAAGCGCGGTCGCAGCTGCGGCTGCGTCATACATCTTGCCGCCAATCCCGCTCCCCGGCTCCGTGATCACGGCAGAGTGGTTCCTTGTTGAGCTGTCCGTCTCCTCTGTGACATCGTAACCAAACAAAAGACTGGAGCGTATTAGCTTGGCTTTGTTCTTTTCCATCCTTCCCTTCGAATGATGATGACTGATAGTGGACATAATTACGTTTGCAGGTGATTTACAAGTAGTGCTGTCAGTACAAACCTTGTAATCCCCGCTGTGTGATCTAGAGAAGAAAGTGACATTCTTTCCAAATTGTTTTGATGCACTTATGTGGGAAAATGATGTACGTTTGAATATGTATTTCCTCTCTGAATCATCATGGCTAGAGATGAATATTTGTAGACATGGAATGAGTTTTCTGTATTTGAACTGTATGGTCCCCTAAATTCTCCTCAGCTTTTTAAAGTCATCACTGGAGTGCTACCTCCAGAGTGTCCCAAAGCATCCACCGCTGCATGTTCTTCGGACGTTGTGAGTTTCAATGTTGGAGAAGGCTGCTGGATGGTGAGGCATTCTCTGGCACATCTCTGGCTGGCTGACGTGAGCTTAGCACCCAAGACTTGGCAGACAGTATCTAACCATGGTCATGTCCATTTCTGGGACACTCATGGAGGATTTTACACCTATGCTAGTGGCATACGTTATTTCATTTAGTTTTCCCAACAATCATAATTAGATTTTATCACCTGTAATAAAAAGGAAATTGTAAAAGCGAGTGACGTGCAGACTTTCGACTGGAACACGGGTCTTTCTGATCCCTGTCTCTGTTCCCTCCCCGGCCTATCCTTCCAGATGGCCAGGAGACTCTTCCTCAGTCTTGAGTTTCCTGCTGATGTTACCACTCTCTTTGATTCTGGAGAGGAAAACAAGTCTAAACTTACTTTCCATTGGAAATGGAATGGAGAGTTAATGTTGGAAGCCGGGAGAGTCTGTCCTGTGATGAAGTGGTCCCCGAGCCACTTCCACTGGGATGTCACATCACTGTCTGGGCCCCTTGATCAGCCTGTGCACAGGTGATAAGCCAGATGTGCCGAGCAGTCCTCCCGGACAGGGCAGTGGTTTGGAAATGAATTTGGGTATTTGGTTTCATTATATATGTTCCTGAGGGTCTTGGCCTGGCACTTCGAGTCGGAGCATTCCCAGTCACACAGACTCGCTCTGGGTCCGTGCAGACCTGACGTGGCCTCAGCCTGAGGCTCAGGGCCCGTGGTGATGAGGAGCATTTTAGTCCATGGTCTGCCGGATGCTCTGACACTTCTGGGCTGTGGGACTTTGTCCAGGATGATAATAATTCCTCCCCGAGTTTCAGATTTCCTTGCCTGTGAGCCGGGGTAGTAATAGTTTCTGAAATGATTGTAATGATTCAGTAAGGGGCGCAGCGTGTGCTGGCAGGTAGCTGGTGTTTGAGGAGCAGAAGTTGCAGTCACACTGTCAGCCTCTCACTGTGTGCTCTGTGCTTGGAGAGGTTGTGTGTTTGGTGAAAGTCCCGCCCAAATACTAGGGACTAGATGAACTTTTGTTCCTTTACTTTCCCTTACTTTTACTCTTTCCCTTCTCTGTGTCCCATGTTTAGGTAGCAGATTCCTCTATTTCAGGGAATACGGGCCTTTCTAGTAAAAGGACAGGCGGAACGCGGAAAGATGGGGCCCGTCTGAACAGCGCTGTTTCCCTGCATTTCTGCATCCGGTCCCATCAGTGCACGAAGTCAGCCTTCCTCTTCCTTCCTGTGTCATTGGGTCTCTGTTTTAAGGGAAAATTTTTTAAGGGTCTTTTTTCACTTACATGTTTCGTTCAGATGCTTGTTGCTTTTCTCCCTGTGCTTCAGCGTCCCGAGGAGAGAATTCAGCAGTGCAGCATCCTCTCCGAGCTCTATGAGTTGATCGGCTGCCACTGCAAGTCCGCCTTCTTAAAGCGGGTGGCATCCGTGCAGCGCGCGGCCCCCGGCATCACGGAGCCTGGCGGGAAGAGTTGCTACCGACTCCTTCTGCAGACGCTTCCTGGCTACAGTCTGTCACTGGATCTACAGGACTTCAGGAAAGGTGTTGGAATTAAAACATCTCTTTAGTCCCATTAACCATGCCTAGTTTGGGCCCTGCTGTCCTGTCTCATCAGGGTGAATTGTGATTCGTTTAGAACAGGGCTCAGCAGACTTTTTTCTGTCAAGAGCTTGGGAGTAAATATTTCAGGGTCTGCAAACCTCCTGATCTCTGGTGCAGCTGCTCAGCTCTGCTGTTCAGACGCCAGAGCAGCCGGAGAGTCCACACACCCACAGAGCTTTATTAACAGCGGTGTCTGGGGCTGGATTCAGTGTATGAACTGCAGTTTGTCCCCACAGCCTCCTCACTATTGACGCCTGCACCAGAGCGTGCATTTGCGACAATGTGTGAACCTGCACTGACACGTCATCATCACCCAGAGCCCATACTTGACACTAGGATTTACACTTGGTGGTGTGCACTCTGTGGGTTTGGACAGATGTAAAATGACATGTATCCACCGTCACAGCATCATACAGAGTAGTCTGTCTTAGTGACCCTAAAAATGCTCCGTGCTGCACCTCATTCATTGCTCCTTCCCCTCTAGCCTCTGACAGCCACTGATCTTTTAGTCTCTGTGGTTTTCCCTTTCCCAGAACACCATACAGTTGGAATCAGACAGTTGCACAACCTTCCCAGATTGGCTTCTTTCACTTAGTAATATGCATTTAAGGTTCTTCCATGTCTTTCCATGCCTTGATAACTCATTTCATTTTAGCACCAAATAATGGTCCATTCTCTGGCTGGACCACAGTTTATTTATCCATTCACCTACTGAAGAACAGCATAGTTGTTTCTGAGTTCTGGTGATTATGAATAAAGCTGCTATCAACATCTGTATGCAGATTTGTGTGTGGACATAAGTTTCCATTTCGTCGAGTAAACACCAAGGAGCACAGTTGCCGGATCATGTGTTAGGAGTACGTTTAGTTTTGTAAAAAATTGCCAGACCGTCTTCCAAAGTATCTGGGCCATTTTACATTCCCACCAGCAATGCATGAGAATTCCTTATGCTCCACATACTCACCAGCATTCGGTGCTGTCAGTGTTCTGCGTTTTGGCAGTTCTGACAGGTGTGCAGTGGTACCTCGCTGTTTCAGTCTGCATCCCCTTGATGACAGATGCTGTGGAGCATCTTTCCATAGACTTCTTTGGCATCTAGATTTCTTCTTTGATGAGATCTGTGTTCAGGCATTTTGCTCATATTTTAATCAGGTTATTCATCCTTCTTTTTGAGTTTAAAGAAATTTTGGTATATTCTGGACATCAGCCCTTTATCAGTGTGTCCCTGCCCTTCACCTGCAGCACCGGAGTTGTCCTTTGGTTCTCAGTGGAGTGTCAACTCTTCAAAGAGATTCCCTGTCTTCCTTCAGCCTAAATACTCTCCTGGTATTTTTCACTTTCATTGACTCATTTTGTTCTTTTTAAATAGCATTTCCCATAATTTGTACTTATATTAAAAAAAAAAGGCAATGATTGAACACCGCCTCCCCCACCAGGCTGTGTGCCCTGTGAGAGCAGAGGCCCTGACCCCACTCACCGTTTCCTAAGACAGCACATTGCACATGTCCATGTAAAAGTGTGTAACGTGGGACCAAACCTGATAAGCAGCTATGATGACTTGTGTTGTCTACCATTTATTGAGTAGAATTTGTTTCTGATCTTAATTATTAAATCACATGAATGAAACTTGTTTGTTTTGAAAAATAAAACAACAAAGCACACCTCCATGTGATTAGTACTTTCTACTTAGCCTTCTGACCCAGGAGGGGATGTTCACCATCATTTTGTGGAGGAGGTTGGGGAGGTAAAGTAAGAGAGTGAGATCAAATAAAGTAAAAATGATAACTATCAGTTGGCTTTATTTTCACTAAGACAAAAAAGTTACTTTAAACCCTATCTCAGCTGTTGTTCTGTTGTTTTAAACATTTCTCATAGAATTAAATGGAAGCCCACTAAACCCTGAAAGGGAAATTGTGTGCTCAGGTCCTGAAAAGAGTTTATGTCTATTTCTTGAAATGCACAATTTCCCTGCTGGTTACAGAAATTCGAGGCGGGAACACAGCCGTGCGCTGTGTGTTTCTGCCGGCTTCACGGGCTGCTCAATGTCATTTTCATTTTCTTGTGTTGCAGTTTATGAAGGTTTTCCATGAGATATATTGCTCAGCCTTTTCCTGAATGAAGGATTGAATTTTCCACAGGAAATCTTATGAAAGAGAGTGACAAGGCACATGGGTTTCCCAAAAAGGAAGAGTTGATGTAATAAACTTTCACTATGGTGAACTTTTTTAATACAAGCCAGTTGAAAATTTTATCACTAGGTCATAGGCCACAAATCTGTCTTAAGAATAAAAAGATTCAAATTTTATAGAAGAAGCAGTTTGAATCAAGTAATAATTATGATTTGTACGCTATTTGGTGTTAGAACTTATACTCAGTCTTATCATAATTGCCTGTGGTAGGAACTGGATCATTACTTATTTATTAAAAAAAATCCACTAGGTGCTATTTGTCCCATTCTTGATGCGGCAGTGCTGAGGTTAGTTATGTTGGGCCATTTAGGATTGTTAGCTAGGTTTTCCGGACATTGATTTCAGCCTTTTTATCTTTTTTACAATCTTTTCATATGTGTCGGCCTTTGGTCTTTTTACAACGTGGAAAAACTGCACGGCTCTGCCTTTCCCTTTTTTCCTGTCTTTGTGGGAAAAGATTTTTAAGAGAAATTACTAGGATATTAAGGATTTTGTGTGGGGTAAGTTTATTCAGTTCTAAGGATTTCAATTAATACGTATTAATACTTGCCATTCAGCTAATGACAGTAAAATTATAAACTAACTTATGTATACATCAGTAAGTATAGTACAATCAGCCCATCACCCAGATTAAGGAATTCACATACTTTTCCATATTTCCTTTATTCAGACCTTTGTTCTTTTATTTGTCCTTTGTTGAAGTATTTGACAGCAAATCCAAGAAGACATGTCATTTTACCCTATGTACTCAAGTAGGCATATCTGAGAAATGAGGGCCTTTTCTTTGATCAGGTTTTTCCATTTGACTTATGTGCTCGTTAAGTACCAGCTGTATCAGGCATCTCACTAGGAATTAGGGATCCTTGGGGCAATGAGACAGTCCTGGCTCCCAAGGAATTTAAGGGCTGATGGAAGAAATCAACATAGGAGCTTGGGTGCCTCACTTAAGGTTCCTACTGGATGACACCAATTGGACGAAATTTGTGCACAATACAGTAGGAATCACAGAAGGGACTGATCAGACTTGTAGGGCCAGCCGTGAGAGAGGCGGTCGGCAGGGCTACAAGAGGAGGAATCATTTGATCAGAATCTGAAATCTTTTCTGCCAACCTTCCTACTAAGCCCCCAGGGCCCATCACACACAACCCTGTGCTGTAACTGTTTTTGATTCCAGTTACCACATCTCTTTCAGGAAGGATTTTAAGGTGGAAAATATTTAAAATCAGTAATTGTTGCCAGTAGGGACATAGAACAAGGAACATGGAAACAACACAAATGTCCATCAGCACATGACTGGATAAAGACGAAGTGATACATATATACAATGGAATACTACTCAGACATAAAAGATGCCATTTGCAGCAATATGGATGGACCTGAAG
This sequence comes from Camelus bactrianus, assembly GCF_048773025.1. Taxonomy (NCBI): domain Eukaryota; kingdom Metazoa; phylum Chordata; class Mammalia; order Artiodactyla; family Camelidae; genus Camelus; species Camelus bactrianus. The sequence continues at coordinate 134,638,891 of NC_133541.1, forward strand.
ACTGTCATTCTAAGTGAAGTGTGGTGGAAAGAGAAAGAAAAATGCCATATGACTTAATTTATGGGGAATCAAAAATTAATAGCAAAAATAATAAGACCACAAATGAACTAAATATTATTTTGATTTCTTGAATATGTGTAAATACATCTGAGTGCCCTTTGTGATAGGATTATAATATTCTGTTTATTATTCTTTTGTAGATGTCCTTATTCCTCTGGTAACTGTAATTTTAAAAATCTAAAGCTCTAATCTGTTCTTAGAAAGAATAATTAGTACATATATGTAAACTAATAAATGCAGTATGCTCTATACATGTATTTACATGCAATATGTGTATGTGAAGTTGAACTGTAATAATTCTACCCGATAAAACTGAAAAAGGAAAAAAATAAAAAATTTATTTAGCAAAATCACCCCTCTTTAGATATTAAAACGTTCATTTCTGAGATTCTGTGAAAGACGGCATGGAAGTAGGTTTTTAAGATTTTCTCCTTGCTCCTCGGTGAGCAGCCTGGGCTGCAGAGCTTGGCCGCGACAGGCACCCAGGGCTTACCGACTTGCTTCTCACTTGTTGGGAGGAAAATTAGCTGCTTCAGGAATATTTATGCTCTTAGAAGTTGCTGAAAACCCCACAGAGCTTCTGTTTACATGGGGTGTATCTGTCAATATACCCCATTTTAGAAATTAGAACAGAAAATTTAAACTCAAGAACTGACAAGCACACGCTGTCCCAGCACGTGGTCAAAGCAGTGCTGCCACGGTGGAGTGTGTTGGTTTTAGGAAAAATGCACAATACACTCAAGAATGAGGGTGAACCCACAGATCTCATCTCAGCAATGCTATGAAGAGGTGGGACCCAAAGCCCCTAAAACAGTGCTGAAGTCCCCAGATGTCTCAGAACACACAGAGCCATGGGATCAAGAATCCAGTACCTCATGGATCATCAGCTGTGGAGACTGCGTCCTGGGTCAGGAGGAGCAGAAGTAGGGATAGCAGTCACACATTCCTATTGAAAGCAAAGCTTTAAAGGTTTTGAATTGACTGAAAGTTTGGCAAAGATTTGCATTTAGACTACTACATTTCCTCTCCTGGAGACGTTAGAAGGAAAACACTGATTAATAGAGGATGATTGTAATGGATTAATTATGATACTGATGACATGGGCTGCGAACACTAACCCTGCACTCAGTGTAGAATAAGCCTTTTATGTACACACTTCATTAGGTCTCCACACCCCTGCAACGTGGCATTAAGCACTCATACAAACATGAAACCAGTGACTATAAAACAGTCACAAGCCTTCCTCTCCAGCATGAGGTAGCAAAACCAGCAAGGATTTTCAATGACAAAAGCCAAAATCTTATATTTTTGGGAAAGAAAGCAAATGAAACACTGAAGAACAATTAACCAAAAGAGCAGATGGAATGGAAAATTTTATTGAAGAAAGCAATGATTGATTCAATTAAAACAGCTAATGTCCCTGGTGTAATTGAACCATCAATCCAAATTTTTGGAAAAGTGGGTTGTGAAATTACTGTCTCATTTAATGTTGGAATTCCTATTTGGACCAATTTGATATGCATCACTGGTGTGAGGTTAGATATTTAGGTAAATAACAATATTCCTATTTTTTAAGTTAACAGGAAACATAACACAGGACTCCAGATTTAGGGAGAGAATGCAAACAACTACTATCATAATCCATCCAGTAAGGACACGTGTCCCTGCGTCACCAAAGCAATGAGAATTTGCAGAAAGAAAACACAGTTCTCCAATTGTGACAAATACGAGACAGTGAGCCATAAATTACGAGAACTAGCAACTGTTTAAATACCATGGGCAAATTTTTTTTATCATCTTGAAAACATCACTGATGTTCTAGGTAAGAAAAAGAATTGTTTTACTAAAAAATCCAACTGACACAGGGGTTTTTCCAAGTGAGAAGGTGATTCTAAAAAGTGCAGTAAAATGAGTAAAGATGATCTGCGCAGTGACGGAGATGGTCTAGACTAACCAGCATCAAGATTCCTGGTTTTACACTTGCACTCTGCTCGTTATCTATGACGCAAGAACTCATGAAATGATTTTTTTTTCTTTAGGGAAAAAAACATTAATAAAATCTAACTATAAGATGTGGTATGTAAAGTGGTAATGAAGTTTTCTAAACTTATGATGCAGCCAGTGTAATGTAGCACTTATTCGGGCACTAGAATTTTTTAATTCATGATTTCTTTTATACCCTATTTCTATCCTAAAGGAGACACTTAAAGTTTTCTACTTTATTCAACGTATCTTGTGAGGGTTGTGATATACACTGGTATGGCAGTTTTAAGAGATTCAAAATCGCCTCTGTTTTTGTGGTCAGGAAAGGCAAGGGTCCCTCACAGCTGCGACGGAGAAGGAATCCCCGGAGTCAGCCTCCGGGCAGCTTCCGAACCGCATCTGCTTGCACTTGGCACAGGACACCATAAGCAAGTGTAACTCTGACAAGAAGATTTTCCCGGGGACCTGGGAGGTGCTCATTGTGAAGCCACTTGTTTCCCAGTTAGGTAAGGTTTGGAAAAATAGTTTATTAGAAGTGACTCCCTTTGTATGTGCCTTTTGTCCTGAGAGGTCAATAATTAGCATAGAATATAAAATACCCCATAATATAAGAATTTGGGTATCCGATCTTTCCATCTACCTGTCTATTTGTTTATCATACTTATAGTTAGGTTACATTTTCTATGACGTACACTTCCGGGCACCAGAAAAGAAAGGTTACAAAATATTTATTATAAATAGGGGGGACTGGGTCTAAGGGTTAAAAACCACTTCTGCTAACAATAAAAACCATATAATAATTTTAATCTCAGTTGCATCAGACCTTCCAGAATTAATCCCTCAATTTCACTTTTAAAACAGTAATGGAATCTCGGTTCTTCCAAGACTCGGGCCTGATCACCACCCATCCAGACATCTATCTGTGGGTCCCTACTTGTCCTCGAGGACACCGAACACACCATACGGGGTGAACTTTCTTCACTGTCCCTACTGTAGGGGAAACCTGGATGTCCCAGGTACTGTCCAGGATTCACACCTACCTGCAAAAATCAAAGTCATGTGACTGAAACGGGAAAACACAGGTGGTGTGATAGGGCTGAAAGCTCACCAAAAACAGGTTTGGGGGCCTAACCCAAGCCCTCAGGCTCCTAACATGAAGAAGGACAGGGAGTCCCAATTAGCCACGAGACTGGGGGGCTTCATTACTCCATGAATAAAGGATTTGTGCCAGTGCCACCTTTAGACAGGGAACCCCAGAACCCAGACTTGGAAGCATCCTGTCCCGTCCCCTCTGAACAAATATTCTCTCAAGACACGTAGTGAGAGATGGGAGCCCCGGTGAGCTCTGGAATAAGATGCAATCTGAAAGACTGCTGGTAACAAATGGTGTGGAGCTCGGGCAGCCCCCAGGGCCACCAAACATTCTTGTACCACTGAAGCCCACACTTCCATCCACAACAGTTTCTTCAGGACACTTACGCACAATAACCATCACACAAAAATGGTTGCTTAGACATGTTTTAAGAGAAATAACATTATGAGAATGCCAAATTCATGACAAGTCAGAGTAAAGACCCCAGAGTATTTACTGAATGAGATCTCACGTGTGCTCCGCATGAGCTTTAAACCCTTAGGACACAGTCATGGAACAGTAGGCATTTTCTTTCTTTCCTCCAAGTTGGCTTTGCTGGAGAACTCCGTAGACACAGGAAGACTCTGGATCCCACCTCTACTACTTACACAAAGGGCTCAACATATAGAGAAGTATCAGCGCTGGTGCAGCCGGCTCCAATGTGCGCACCCCCGTGCCCAGCTCCCCGAGGAGCAGAGCTCCCCCCACGGGCACAGCAGTGCCTGCGAGAATCAGGTGTCTGATGAGTGAGCCTGGGGCAGGCAAGACAGGAAGCAAGCACCACTCCCTCACGCTCTGCAGGTGATCTCTGTGTCATCTTGAATAAATAAAGTCAGCATTAAAGATGTTTGACCAGAGGGTAAAAGGTAAGGCCTCCCCAAATCTCCTCGCATTCCTTTAGTGGGAGTCCTGTTAGAACACATGGTGACAAGAGACGCTGGCTTTACATGCGCACGTTGCCATCAGGGCTGCAGTGGAGGCCACGGTGCTGCCTCTGCCCCACCTCCTGCCTTCCTCCCGCAGACCTCACAGGGGCCGCTGACTCGTTTCTCTGACTTTCTCTCCTTGGTTGTGCTGCTCTTCCAGCTTTTAAGAGCTCATAAAAACCTCACCAGAAAATCTTTAACAATGAATGCAAATCAAATGAAATCAACAACAGAAACACAATGCCTTCATCATTACTTTACATTTTAGGATGAAATTCTTGAAGACGACTCCCTGACCTGAAGGGATGGATGGAGGAGGAAAGAAAAGAAGACAAGCATCTTTGGCCCATAAAAAATGAGAGGTAACCAGATGGTGGCTAGTTTTCATTGCACCTCTCTGCCAGCCTCAATTTCACATGCCCCTCCCAACTCAGCTCATCGGAACTCCACTGAAGGAGACGGCTTTGCAAATTTATTGGTAGCCAAAGAAATCGCTTGAGAAATAGTCTCCCAAACCCAGCGAGAACACTGAAAGCTGACAAGTGCCAGAATCAGAATACTAAAACACACAGATTCAAGCTCCGACACCCTCCCTGGTGGGTGTACTTACAGTGGGGGTGTGGCCGTGCAATTTGTCAGCATCCAACATATAAAAATGAAAGGGACACCAGTTTTCAACATCACAGTCCCTCTGAAACAACTGGTAGTCAATTAGCGTTTGTCGGCAGCAAAAGTCGATTTTCTCCCCTGCACGTGGAGGTGAACACACAGAAGAGACTGATGATCCCCGCTGCGAGTGTAGCTAAGTGTGTCTAAGCAAACGGGCTCCATCAGCCTTCTGATGAACAGGGGAGTGTGTGAGACGAGGGGCTCTGCAGACTGATGGCGAGGCAAAGAGGGCACTTCCTTATATTGGGGAGAAAAACACGGAAGCAGCACTCGCTGGAAATAAATTCTAATTAAAATTTCAGTTGCGCTTCCTGCAGCGTAACCCACGCCAATAGATGAGGCTCCCTCCGTGCTGTCCAGTCATGTGAGCCAGGCTCATTACTGTACCTGTGTGTTTGGTTTAGCAAGTGAATCATGTCTGTTTTCTGGAAATTACATGAGGGTGGAAAACATTCCAAACATGTTCATTTATTTGCTGTGGAATTTGTTTAATCCTCTTGAGAGCATTTACAATGACAACCTTCTTAAATAACCATCTTTGCCCGAGAGGCCTTCCCAGGCACATGCGCCGAAATCTAGGACAACCCAGAAGCAAAATCAAAACCGTTAATAAATAATAATATGTCATAGCACTAACCACCAAAATTATATATATTTAAAAAAAAAGCAAGGGCTTTATGCTGTCCAGGGTTTGAAACATTTATTTAACGTGTCAATTGTTACAAGAATAAACTTTTCTAAATGTAAAACCTCCTCAGAAAGCTTAAACTACTATTCAAGAAAAATATCACAGATAATTTCTGAAAAGTATTTAAAGGAAAATCATTTTTAACTGAATCATATTCTAGGCACACAGAATAAATTCTCTTTAGAGAACTCCTAATTTTTTTTTTAATAAATGACCTATAAAAATACAACCAGCATTAATCAGTAAATCTTCATTCCTTATTTTTAAAATTTTTAGGGCATGCTATTTTTTTTAAATCAAATGAGGAGGTATTTGCAAGCCAATGGACAACGGAATTACCTAAGAAGACAGTATAAAGCAGCAAGAGCAACTAGCACTTTTACAAGCATTCTGCCTGAGAGTCACTCGTCCCATCTCATTTTGACCTAGCCACTTGGAAGTGAGCACCATCAGCCCATTTAACACATGAAGAAACTGAGGCTCTGGGTGGTCATGTTTCCAGTACTTAGGGGAGCCAGTATCCAAACCCGGATCACTGTCTATAGAGCCTGTGCCTTTACCAGATCACACTTACATTTCTCACACTTCAAATGCACTCAGTCCCCGAGGTAACACACCTTCCTTGTGTTTCTAAGAGTTTTAGGAAGTACTGAAATACAAAGACTTATCAGACATTTGTGTGGGCTAATTTTTTATTTTCTGATTTTCCTGAATCAGTTCAGGCTGAATTCATACTACTTATGAGGAGAAGTCCTGAGGCAGAGGAGAGAGGGGAAGATAATCCGGACATAAACAATTTCAACAGATCCACTTCATCAAGGAAGCAAAGTATTAAATAAACCACTTCAACAACACGCTTGTCAATAAACCTTGGTGTCTCTGTCTCAGCCTGGAGGGTAAGCCATCCAGCCCATCTGCCTTCCAGCCACATACCCTGGATGATCTTGGTTCCCTCACCTGTGACACTTGTGTTCTCCAGGGAATCTTTGTAGAGATTAAACGATAAAACTATATGCATAGGGGATAATTATTTGTTAGGCAGTAGGCACTAAACAAATAATAAAAATTATTTTATTTCATGAAAATGGGAGGTAGGTCTCCCAATTAAACATTCCTGACAGAATCCCAACAAACACTTTAATTTATCTGCCAGAAATTGTAAAATAACATTTCTTTTTAAAGGCTGTAGCCATTCTCCCTACTTTTTACCAATCCTGGCTGTTATCCTGAAAATCTATTCCCAGAACTTGGCATCCATCTCCCATATTTAAATCATTTAAGTTTGAAATTTTGATGAAGCTTGGGCACATAAAGATTCACACCATAATTCACAGAAAAAACAAAGACCACAGGAACAGGGCCACTTCCAGACACCATGTGCTCAGGACAGGCTCCAAACTTCATAAAATCAGATGCATGCTGTTTGAAGAGAAAGAAAATTGAATGTGATCAAGGAGGCTGACATAGAGCACTGGCTGGCTCAAGAGACGACTCCTTCAACCCCTCGTCTGACTTAAGTCATCTAACAGTTATCAGGTGATCTCTAACTAAAAGTAAAACAGGGGAAGGGTTGAAAAGTAAATTTTTTCCTACAATATATACATATTGTCAACTAAAAATTGGCACGTGACGTCTGCCTCTGATTTGATTAAGTTATGAGCCACTGCAGCTGCTGACCTTCAACACCCTCTGAAAGTAGATCTGTGTGGAGATCAGGAATGGGGCGCTCTGTGCTCTGGCAAAATGGGCTGAAAACCTTCAGATAGACATTTTCAGGAAACTTTAAGAGCCCAAGTTCTTGCATTTCCTCCTATCTAGAAAAGCACTAAAATCATTAACAGAGACACCTGTTCCTCGACTAGCAGCAGCCTCTGACCTAATGTATAGTTGACTGCACGTCCCACTTCAATGAAATCTCATATTATGCTGAGCTCCCCCTCATCTTCAGAGCAGTTCCTCCGAGCTTTCTGACATGCTGTCACCTGGGTTCTGGTCCTCATTTTGCCCCAGATAAAACTTAACCCAGAACTCTCACATTGTGTGGTTTATTGACAGTACCACAAAAATTAAGCTTACATACTTGAACTCATAGTAAACATTCAGTATCAAACATTTCTTGACTTAAATTACTTTTTAAAAGTAAATAATTATTCCATTTCTTAAATATAGCATCTTTAAATATAAATTAACAGATATTTGTGAACCTTCAAAAAATATATTCTGGAAAAATTTTTAGCTAATTAATAAAAAAGCTATTGTGTGGAGTTTTAGAAATTCAGAAGTGGAAAAGAATAGTATTGTAACTCAAGTTCTTGTTTTAATTGCAGAGATCCTGAGGCCTCAAAAGGCATATAAAGTTTCCTGGTTTTATACACTGTCCTTTAACAGAAAGCCTAGAACTAAGACCCTGGTCTTTGAGAAACCAAGGCTTGCTCGGCTGGTGCAGGGCTGAACTTTATGAAAATGGGTCATGAGAAAGAACCAGAATGTTGGGCCTGGGCAAGGCAGCGGAAGGAAGGAGGGTCTCACCTGGTCGTGGGTGAGAAATAGGCTCCCGCAGTGCTGGTGTGATGGGCATCCCTCAAGGGCCTGAAAACTACTATTTAGCACACCTGCCACCGAAATGCACACATGCTGTTTAACTAGAAGGCTGACCAGGTGGCTTTCTCAGTTACACAAGAAGCTATTTTCATGTTAACTCTACAACTACAGGAAGAGAAAGAATAGAAAGCTGATATTAATTACTAATTATTTACACCAAGTACCAAGGAATTTCCAGGAGAAATATAAAGAATTGTTGGAAGTTTCATTATGTGAACTTACTGCCAATTCAGTTGTCTTAAAAATTGTTCTATAAAATATATTGCCTTTTGCTGTTCCAAATCACATTTGAAAGAATAATGTTTCTTAAGGGTGTTTCTGGAATTTTCTTCTATTTCCTAACACCAAATCTCAGAGCTTTAAAGAAATGGAGGGTTGTAATTTCGTCCACCCTTTTCTAGGCAAATTATTGTTCCTGCAAAGAACAAGGGGGTAATCACACAGAAAAGCATTTGAGCATCAGGCTGCTTACATTTCCTCCGGAAGTCTTGGAAAATAACGTGGAAATGAACAGCAGGACAGAAACCTGGCGCGAGGGTCACTGGCTAGAAGGTGAGAACAAATGTGTTCTCCAACGTGCTCTGGTCGCCACTAGTTTAAATGAACCGAGCAATTGTTCCAGCATACACGCGCCTCTACGTGAAAATCTCAACTGTTACCAACTGCTCAGTGCAGCCCGAAGCAATGGACGGACTGCAGAGGCCCCCGGCGGCTCATCGTGGTGTCTTACACCATGTGCAGGACGATCGGTTCCTTCACGCCCACTCCCTCCACTCCTCTCAAGGGAGATGGCTGGTCCTGAGTTGAGCTTGCCTCATAGAAAGCTGTCTCTCAGCCCTCTGTCTAAAGCAAAATAAAAGCAGGAAAGCTAAAAGGGACTTTACAGAACCATCCCAAAAGGGAACTGAAGCACATTTCCTCCCTCCTTTCTGCTCCTGGAATGTGGACCTGATGGTTGACCCTCAGGCAGCCACTTTGGGCCATCAGGTTGATGGGCTGAAGATAACAGGCATCTTGTTCTCTGACCCAGGGGCCATCATGCAAACCAGCCCTGGGCTACCGATTGCTTGACTTCTTTATGTAAGAGGGAAATACAATTTTAGCATGTTTAAGCCACTGCTGTTATCTGGGGAACTAGGTGTTGTACATTGCCATGGTAAGACCTAATAATAAAGTTCAATATTCACCAAAAACTATTTACCAAATAGTTAATAAATTATAAAGAGATCTTGATTTTTGTTTTAATGCTATGAAATGTAAATCAAGTTTCAGCATATGCCAATAAAGCAAGACACTGCGGAGATGAAGCAAAACAGAGTTTGTAGAACAGAGACCCAAAGCATCCTCCTCTCCAAGGCACAGGAGTACAGCCGTGACTATACATGCCAAGGCTGGAGTCACATGGGCTCCCTGTTATCCATGTCTTGGGTTGTGTTCTGTTTCCAGCCTTGGGAAAAATGGATAAGACTGCTGGTCAAATCATTTCAGGAGCAGCTTCCATCGTGTAGAACCCATGTCTCTTCCTTTCCTCTGCCTCCTGGAATTTTCTGACACAATTAATCAGTCCAGCCTTCTAAATTGAGCAAATGGAGCTCAATCAATCTGCTTTAAACAGAGCTAAAAATAGACATTAAAAAGCATAACTAGGAAATCTTACCTTCCAGAGGTCATTGCACAGATGAAATAGGAGAATATCTGTGAATCACTCTGTAAACACTAAGTACAATACAAACAATATTAGTACTGATTCTATGTTACACTCATCAATAAAGGAACACAGAACCCTTTCTTACCAGAAGGAAAAGTGCTTTGTAATTTTCTGTCACTTTAATTCTTCAAAAGTTTCTATAAAATTGATGTCCTTAAAAAAATCAGAATTTCGGACTAATTTTAATTCCTTCATCTCCCCTGGTTTAACACATATCAAGAATGTTACCATTTCTAGATTTTTATTTAGGAAAGCCTTTGGTATTCATGAGGCACAGAGCACGGCAAATTGTCAGTATCACTCAGGATAGGAAAAGAATTTTTAATACCCGAACTTGAAGACATGAAGAAGATGCCTGACATGTCCCACTGACCTTTCAAGCTATTCTTTTTCAAACACTTGCTTCTTCTTGGTCCAGAACAGACACGCATTTGTTGATGTGAGTCTCTTTAAGTGAAAATGTCAACCCATCATTACCACTTTAGAGACTGAAATCTTACCCTCCTCATCCATATGGACATAGCATTCTTACTGATTCCTAACATGAAAAATGACCATCGATGACATCTCAGGAAGCTCCAATGCAGAGGTTCTCTGCTGCAGTGAGGAGGAAAGAGCCGTGTGCTTCAAGACTCACTTCCTGTCTGTAGCTCACTTGGCAAAACGCTACAACTTGTCTAAGCTAAAGCTTAAAAGTGGAGAATACAGACAGCATCCATGGCAAAGGGCAATCGGAGGCTAATTCCTTGGCCCCAATTCATCGCTTCTCAAGAGCCTTGGGCAATACCTTGAGAAATGCAGCAACATTGTACCCAATTCATCAAAACCTGCACCTCCTACTAGTTGACAGTAAAGCAAGTGTCACCTGGCTCAACAGATCTCCCTGTGTCTCTACAGTGTACGGCTACATTTTCTTTATTTTCTCGGTTGGGGGACATTCCATTTCTGAAAATCCCCCTCCCTGCAGTAGAAGTTCTTAGTTTCCCAATCACAATGCAGGATTGAAGGGGGGATAAAAGATCTGACAAAACATAGATCACTATTTATTCCTTGATATATTTTTGGCACATGGACTAAAATTTTTTGGGTCACTTGGACTTCAAGATCATATCTAATTTACACAATTGTCAACTGTCATTTTACAACCAGCTCCTGAAACAGTCACGTGGTCACTAGTTTTTTTTTTTACTTTTCTTACATTGACCCATGGATTTGATGATTTCTAAACAGACACAATAGATTTTTGAAAAGAAATCTGGTTCACCTTTTGCTTTTAAACCTAATTTGTGTACCTGACCCTGACTTCACTCTAACATTCACAAAAAGCTATCCAAAGACACCCCCTTTTGAAATCATATCTAGATGTCTTGAATACACTGCTGAGCTGAATCTTCCAGATCATTAAAATATATCTGCACATTATGCTGTGGTCCTCTTCAATTTGTGGTGTTTTCAGTAATCATTTCCTCTTTGGATACTTTATTACACATTTAGCATTTCTTTATCCAATTCAGTTACATTAGTATATAAGATTTCAAAGGAACTCGTTTCTCAAAATGATGATATTTAACACCTATGGCCTTTTCTTAATCAAGTAAATCTATAAGGCTGTCAAGGGCAGCAGTGAACTTTGTGTGTGGTGATTGCTGCTTCAGAGTCTCCGGTGCCGCCACAAGATCTTGCAGTTGTTTACGCATCCTTGTGAATGTCAACACATCAATCTATTAGGAGCTGAAATTAAACTACATGGATGCTAATTTTTCTTTTTAAAAACAATAAACTCAATTTCCCTTACTCATTCTTTTTTGTTTCTTATACTGAGTCTCACCACTTTTCCTAATATATATGTTTGGTGGGGAGGGGGGCACAGCCCTGAATGCCTGCAGACAGCACCAACTCTATAAGATTAACCAGAGATGGCCGTGGATGTTGTGTGACTTCAGCCACTGAGCACGAGCACCTGCTGTCCCTCCAACTGTTCTGCCTCCATTGCTGACAGCCCTGAAGGTCACTGCCTCTTGTAAAATTCTACAACATTACAGTTCATATATTTTTAAAAGGTATCAATTTGTGAAAGTCGTCTGTGTAAAATGGGGGGTACTTGCCTTTGCTCATTTCAGGCTAAACTAAGTCCAGAAGGACACACACACACACACACACACTCAGTTCTGGGTGCCCCCAAAGAAAATTATAAAAGGCTTCGGGACAGTGGTGGCACTCAAACCTTTGGAATTTTGAGCTCTATGAAAGTATCACTTATTCAGAAATTAAGCATTATAATTCTAGGCCAAGAGAATCAGAATCCCCCACAAGTTACTTACCAGAATTTTTTTAAAGAAACTATCTTCCCTAAAATCCAATGATAAATCAAATATCCATGGAAAGAATATAGATCAGTAATATCAAGCAACAATTTCTACACTAATGCTGATTAGCCATCAGCCCAAACCAAAGGACATAGAAATAAGACACCTAGAGATAAAGAGATGGAAGAGAGGTATTAAAAAGCAAGAATATAAAAGAAGTAATGGCCCTATGGAAACCTGCTCATTTTTTTTGAAATAATTACTTGGTTAAAGGAACTCAATCTTGAGAATTTGAAATGCACCAAGGGGAAATCTAGCAGGGAAAAGAAGCAGAAGCAGGTCTCAGTTTTCTCCGAGGATGATCCTAAATGAAAAAAAAATTCTTGGCTTCCACAATACACAACCTGCATTGATGTCTAAGCAGAAGAGTGAGGAGGAGAGAAAACCGAAAGTGTGTGGAAGCCATCCTTCACCAAAACTACTGGAAACACAGAATTGTGGTGTTGGGGCACTGCACGACCGATATATATAACAGCAGGAATAAGCTCTAACTAGGTTTCTGAGCGAAAAATGCTTTTAGCTTTAAATCTACTCAAGTAAACATGCAGAGAAATCATGGTAAGTGCTTGAGATTTAGCCTTGCTGTTTAAGTGAGATAAAGGTATTCTTCTACACTTGTTCCATTTTTGAAACATATGTGAGTGGAAGCCTACCTTCACATAGGTTTTTGAGAACCCAGAGTTTCTGGCCTCGGGGGATTACGGTACTTACATATATAAGGGGAGGCACAATCTCCAGGAGGCTTTTCCATTCCAAAGAGCTTTCACTTGAAACCGGCTTTCAGAATCATGCTGAGAAATCAGAGTTAGTGTTTCTATATGTCACTCCACCTTTTATGCTGTATGAAAGAACTCCACACCACATGCTCTATTTTTAGATATGTATGAGTTTCGAAGCCATCCTTCAACTAGCTAATTGGGACCCCACAGTTTCTGGGATAGGGAAACTACGCTATATAGATATCTATAGTACCAAAACGGTTTTACACTGCAAACCGCGATTACTTGCAACCGGCTCTGAAAAACATACTGAGAAATCAGAGTAAGTGTTTCTGTATGTCACTTAACCTTCAATGCTGGATGAAAGAACGCCTCTCCACAAGATCACTTCTGACATTTGAATTTGTGTTGGAGACGTCCTTCTCCTAACATGTTGGAAACCCAGAGTTTCTGGTCTAGGGGAACTACGCTACTTACATATCTAACCGGAGGCACTCGCTCCAACGTGGTTTTCCTAAGCAAACCACTTTTACTTTGAAACCAGCGTTAGTAAACAAGCTGAGAAATCAGAGAATGTGTTTCTACATGTCACTCTGCCTTTTATGATGGATGAAAGAACGCCACTCCACATGCTCTATTTTCAAATCTGTACATGTATGGAAGCCGTCTTTCACCTAACTTGTTGGGAACCATAGATTCAGAACTAGGGGAACTACGCTGCTTTCTTATATTTGGGGACGTCCTAGCACCAACTCACATTTCCACTGCAAAACGTTTTTACTTGAAACGGATTTCAGAAACATGCTAAGAAATCAGAGTGAGTGTTTCAGTATGTCACTTAACCCTCAATGGTGGAAGAAGGAACGCCTCCCTACATGCTCACTTCTGACATCTAAGTGTGAGTTGGAGCCATTCTTCACATTACTTCTTCGAGAACAAGGGTTTCTGGTCTAGGGGAACTACGCTGCTTACATATCTAAGCAGAGGCTCTCGCTCCAAAGCGGTTTTCCACAGCAAACCACTCTTCCTTAGAAACTGGCATTAGGAAACATGCTGAGAATTCAGAATAAGTATTTCTGTATGTCACTTAACCTTCAATGCTGGATGAAAGAACGCCTCTCCACAAGATCACTTCTGACATTTGAATTTGTGTTGGAGACGTCCTTCTCCTAACATGTTGGAAAACCAGAGTTTCTGGAATACGGGAACTACCCAATTTACATATCAAAGCAGAGGAACACGATTCAAAACAGTTTACCAAAGCAAAGTAATTTTTTTGAAACCATCATTTCACAGTAAACATAAAAGGCAGAGTTAGATGTACAAACACGTTCTCTGATTTCTCAGTATGTTTCTTAAACCCGGTTTCAAGTAAAAGCGGTTTGCAGTGAAAAACTGAGTTCGTGCTAGTACATCCCCATATATATGAAAGCAGCGAAGTTTACATTGGACTGAAAATCTGGGTTTCCAACAAGCTAGGTGAAATGCGGCTTCCACACTCCTACATTCCTGAAAATTGAGCATGTGGAGAGGCGTTCCTTCAGCATAAAAGGCAGAGGGACTTCTAGACACACATTCTCTGATTTCTGACCGTGTTTTTACGCCGGTTTCAATGTAAAAGTGGTTTGATCTGGAAAACGAATTTGGAGCGAGAGCCCCCCCTTACATATGTAAGTAGCATAGTTCCTCTATACAAGAAACTCAGGGGTTCCAACAAGTTAGGTGAAGGACGGCTCCACTAGAAATTCAGATGTCAAAAGTGAGCTTGTGGAGAGGCTTCTTTCATCAAGCCTTGAAGGTTAAGTTACATACAGAAACAAGTACTCTGATTTCTCAGCATGTTTCTCAAAGCCGTTTTCAAGTAAAAGCGGTTTGCCGTGAAAAAATCTAGTTCGTGCTAGTACATCCCCATATATTGGAAAGCAGCGTAGTTTACCTTGGACTGAAACACTGGGTTTCCAAAAATCTAGGTGAAGAACGGCTTTCACACTCATACAGATCTGATAATTGTTTATGTTGAGAGGCGTTCCTTCATGCAGCATTAAAGGCAGAGGTATTCTAGACACAAATTCTCTGTATTTCTAAACATGTTTCCTAACGCCTTTTTCAAAGTAAATCCAGTTTGCTGTGGAAAACCGCGTTGGAGCGAGTGCCTCCCCTTAGTTATGTAAGTGGCGTAGTTCCCCTATAACAGAAACTCTGGGTTTCCAACAAGCTAGTTGAAGTACGGCTTCCATACTCATACATTTCTGAAAACTGAGCATGTTGAGAGGCGTTCCTTCATGCAGCATAAAAGGCAGAGATAGTCTACACACACAATCTGTGATGTCTCGCCATGTTTCCTAACACCGTTTTCAATGTAAAAGCGGTTTGCTGTGGAAAACCGCTTTAGAGCGAGTGCATCCCCTTCCATATGTAAGAATCGTAGTTCCCCTATACAAGAAACTTTGGGTTTCCAACTAGTTAGGTGAAGGACGGCTCCAACACAAATACAGATGTCAGAAGTGATCTTGTGAAGAGGCGTTCTTTTATCCAGCATTAAAGGTTACGTGACATACATAAACATTTACTCTGATTTCTCAGCATGCTTCTCAAGGCCGGTTTCAACTAAAAGCCGTTTGCTGTGTAAAACCGAGTTCGTGCTTGTTCGTCCCTATATATATGAAAGCAGCTTAGTTTACCTTAACTGTAACTCAGGATTTCCAACAACCTAGGTGAAGTACGGCTTCCAAAATCATACAGCTCTGAAAATTGAGCATGTGGAGAGACGTTCTTTCATGCAGCATAAAATGCAGAGGTATTCTTCACACACACTCTCTGATATCTCAGCAGGTTTCCTACCGCCGTTTTCAATGTAAAACCGGTTTGCTGTGGAAAACCAAGTTGGAGCAAGTGCCTCCCCTTAGATATGTAAGCAGCTTAATTCCTCTATACCACAAACTCTGCGTTTCCAACAAGTTAGTTGAAGAATGGCTCCAAGACACATTCAGATATCCGAAGTGAGCTTGTGGAGTGGCGTTCCTTCATCCAGCATTGAAGGTTAAGGGACATACAGAAAGAAATACTCTGATTTCTATGCATGTTTCTCATAGCCAGTTTCAAGTAAAGGCGGTTTGCACTGTAAAATCGAATTCGTACTAGTACGTCCCGATATATATGGAAGGAGCGTAGTTTACCTTGGAATGGAACTCTGGGTTTCCAACAAGCTGGGTGAAATACGGCTTCCACACTCATACAGTTATGAAAATTGAGCATGTTGAGAGGAGTTCCTTCATGCAGCATAAAATGCAGAGGTATTATAGACACACATTCTCTAAAATTTCAGCAAGATTCCTAATGCCGTTTTCAATGTAAAAGCGATTTAGTGTGGAAAACCACGTTGGAGCGAGTGCCTCCCCTTAGATATGTAAGTAGCGTAGTTCCCCTATACCAGAAACTCTGGTTTTCCAACAAGATAGTTGAAGGAAGTCTCCAAAACAAATTCAGATGTCAGAAGTAAGCCTGTGGAGAGGCATTTTTTCATCCAGCATTGAAGGTTAAATGGTATACAGAAACATATTTTCTGACTTGTCAGCATGTTTCTCAAAGCCGGTTTCAAATAAAAGCTGTTTGCAGTGTAAAACCGAGTCCGTGCTAGAAACTCCCCATATATATGAAAGAAGCGTAGTTTCCACTGGACTGAAACTCTGGGTTTCTCACAAGGTAGGTGAAGTATGGCTTCAACACTCATTCAGTTCTGAATATTGAGAATGTGGACAGACATTCGTTTGTCTATAATAAAGGGAATGGTTTGCAGTAGAAACACCTACACTGGATTCTCAGTAAGCTTCCTAGTGCTGGTTTGAATTTCATGCAGTTTTCATTGTAAATCCCATTTGGAACTAGTACCTTCGCATTTACACAAATGTAGTGAATTTACCCACTCATAAGAAACTGTGTGTTCCCAACAACCTAGCTGATTGAAGACTTTCACACAACTTAACTCTCAGAATTGTGCAAGTGGAGAGACGTTCATTCATCTAGCATGAAGGGAATGGGTTGCAGTAGAAACACTTGCTCTGGTTTCTCAGTATGTTTTCCTAGTGCCGGTTGGAGATTCATGCAGTTCTCACTGAAAAACCGAGTTGGAGCTTGTACCTCCCAAAATATATTTATTTAGCTTAATTTTCCACACAAAAGAAACTGTGTGTTCCCAACAAGCTACGTGATTGACGGCATTCATACTCATTTAAGTGTCAGAATTGAAAATGTGAAGAGACGTTCGATAATCTAGCATAAAGGGAATGGGTGTGTAGAAACACGTACTCGGGTTTCTCAGTATGTTTTCTACTGCCAGTTTGAAGTTCATGCAGTTTTCACGGTAAAACCGAGTTTGAGCTACTACATCCATATACATATATAAGTAGTGTAGTCCCAAAATAAAAGAAACTGTGTGTTTCCAACACGCAAGGAGATTGATGACTTCACAATTAAATCTCATAAATGAGAATGTGGAGAGACGTTCGTTCATCTAGCTTAAATGGAATGGTTTCTACTAGAAAGATTTCTACTGGGTTTTCAGTATGTTTTCCTCGTGCCAGATTGAAGTTCATGAAGTTTTCACTGTAACACCGAATTGGAGATAGTACCTCCCATTATATATGTAAGCAGTGGATTTCCCGGCTCTAATGAAACTGTGTGATCTCAACAAGCTAGGTGATTGAAGGTTTCCCACACACTTAACTCTCAGAATTGAGCAAGTGGAGAGACATTCGTTCATCTACACAAAGGTAAAGGGTTGAAATAGAAACACTTACCCTGGACTCACATTATGTTTCCTAGTGCCGCTTGGAAATTAATGCAGTTTCCCTGTAAAACCGAGTTGGAGCTATACCTCCCCACATGTATGCATGTAGTGTAGATACCCAATGAAAACAAAATGTGTTCCAAACAAGTAAGGTTTTTGATGGCTTGCAAAATCATTTATGTCTCAGAATAGAGCATGTGGTGAGACGATGTTTCATCTAGCAATAATGGAATGGATTGTAGCAGAAAAAATTACACTGGTTTCTCAGAATCTTTCCCTAATGCCCTTTAGAAATTCATGAAGCTTACTCTGTAAAGCCGAGTTGGAGATAGTAATTCCACATATATATTTATGCAGTGCATTTACCCACTGAAAAGAAAATGTGTTCCAAAAGAGCTAGAAGATAGAAGACTTCCCACACACTTAACACTCAGTATTAAACATATAGAGAGACGTTCGTTCATTTAGCTTAAAGGGAGTGGTTTCTAGAAGAAAGAAATATTCTGGTTTCTCAGTCTGTCTCCTAGTGCCTGTTTGAAGTTCATGCGGTTTTCAATGTAAAACCGAGTTGGAGCTAGTACCTCCCCATATATATGTATGGAGAAAAGATTGCAACTGTAAAGAATTTTGTGTTTCCAACAAGCTAGGGGAAGGACGGCTTTACACACCATTATCTGAGAAATGAGCATGTGGAGAGAAGTTCTTTCATCTAGAACAAAGGGGACGGATTGCAGGACAAACAACTACTCTGGTTTCTCAGACTGTTTTGTAGTGCCGGAATGAAATTCTTGCAGATTTCACTGTAAAACTGAGTTTGAGCTATTAACTCCCCATATATATGTATGTAGTGTAGTTTCCAACTAAAAAGAACCTTTGTGTTACCGACAAGCTAGGTGAAGGACGGCTTTCCCATACACTTTTCTCTCAGAAATGAGCATTTGGAGAGACGTTCGTTCATCTAGCACAAAGGGAAGTGGATGCAGGAGGAACACTTACTCTGCTTTCTCAGTCTGTTTCCTAGTTCCGGTTTGATGTTCCAGCAGTTTTCACTGTAAATCCGAGTTTGAGCTATTACATCCCCATATATATATATGTAGTGTATTCTCCAACTGAAAAGAATATTTGTCTTCCCAACAAGCTAGGTGAAGGATGGATTACACACACAAATATCTCTCAGAAATGAGCATGTCGAGAGACCTTATTTCATAAAGTACAAACAGGACAGGTGCACAAGAAACACCGACTGTGGATTGTCAGTCAGTTTCCTAGTGCCGGTTTGAGGTTCCTGCAGTATTCACTGTAAAACCGAGTTGGAGCTAGTGCCTCAACATATATATGTATATAGTGTAGTTTCCGAATGAAAGGAAACTTTAAGTTCCCAACAAGTTATGTGAAGGACGGCTTCCACACACAATTATCTCTCACAACTGAGCATGTGGAGAGATGTTCTTTCACCGAGAACAAAGGGAAAGGTTTGCAGGTGAAACACTTTCTCTGGTTTCTCAGTTTCCTAGTGCCTGTTTCAAGTTCCTGCAATTTTCACTGAAAACAGAGTTGAAGCTAGTACCTCCACAAATATAAATATATGTAGTGTAATTTCTAACTGTAAAGAACCTTTGTCTTAACAACAACAGGTAAAGTGCGCATTTCACACATACTTATCTCACAGAACTGAGCATTTTGAGAGACTTTCGTTCATCTAGCACGAAGGGAACGTGTTATAGGAGAAACACTTTTCTTTCTAAGTTTTTTCATTCTGTCAGTTTGAAATTCCTGCAGTTTTCACTGTAAAACCGAGTTGGAACTTCTACCTCCCCATATATGTGTAAGTAGTGTAGTTTTCAAATGAAAAGAAACATTGTGTTGCCAACAAGTTATGTGAAGGGCGGCTTTCACATGCACTTATCTCTACGAAAAGACCATCTGGAGAGACGTTCGTTCATCTAGCACAAAGGGAACCATTTACAGAAGAAATAATTACTCTGGTATCTCAGTCTGTTTCATATTGCCGGTTTAAAATCCTTGCAGTTTTCACTTTAAAACTGAGTTGGTGTAGTACTTCCTCATATATATGTGTATAGTGTATTTAGCAACTGAAAAGAAACTTTGTGTTCCCAACAAGATAGATGAAGGACGGCTTTCACACACAGTTATCTTTCAGAACTGAGCATGTGGAGAGACGTTCGCTCATGTAGTAGAAAGGAACTGTTTTCAGGATAAACACTTACTCTGTTTTCTCAGTCTGTTTCCTACTGCCGGTTTGATGTTCCTGCAGTATTCACTGTAAACCCGTGTTGGAGCTAATACAACATATTTATGTATATAATGTAGTTTCTTACTGAAATAAACTTTATGTTCCCAACAAGATAGTTGAAGGACGGCTTTCACCCACAATTATCTCTCAGAACTGAGTATGTTGAGAGAATTTCTTTCATGTAGCACAATGCGAACGGTTTGCAGGAGAAGGAAATACTCTGGTTTCTCAGGCTGTTTCCTAGTGCCGGTTTGAATTTCCTGCAGTTTTCACTGTAAAACAGAGATCTAGCTAGTACCTCCCCATATATATGTATGGATTGGAATTTGCAACTGAAAAGAATCTGTGTGTTCCCACCAAGCTAGGTGAAGTTCGGCTTTCACACACACTTAACTCTTACAAGTGAGCATGTGTAGAAACGTTCGTTCATCTAGCACAGAGAGAACGGTTTGATTGAGAAACACTTACTCTGGTTACTCAGTCTGTTTCCTGTTTCCGGTTTGAACTTTAAATTTTTCACTGTAATACCGTGTTGGAGGTAGAAACACCCCATATATAGGTATGGAGTGTAATTTCCAACTGAAATGGAGCTGTATGTTCCCTATAGTCTAGGTGAAGGACGGCTTTCACACAAATTTACCTTTCAAAACTGAGCTTGTGGAGTGACGTTCGATAATTTAGCTGAAATGGAAGTGGTTGCCATAGAAACACTTACTCTGCTTTCTCAGTATGTTTCCTAGTGCTGGTTTGAAATTAATGCAGTTTTCACCTTAAAACCCTGTTGGATCTTTTACCTCCGCACATATATATATTTTGTTTTTTCCAACTGAAAAGAAACTTTTTTTTCCATCCAACTATGTGAATGTCGTCTTTCACACATACTTATCTCTTAGAACTGATCATGTGGCGAGACGTTCGTTCATCTAGCTCAAAGGAAATGGGTTGCTGTAAAATCCCTTACTGTGGTTTCTCAGTATTTTTCCTAGTGCCGTTTTGAAGTTCATGTAGTTTTCAGTGTAAAACCGAGTTGGAGCTTGCACCTCCCCACATATATCTCTGTCGTGTAGCTTCCAAATTAAAGAAAAATTATGTTCCCAACAAGCTAGATGATGGAAGGCGACACACACAATTTTACCTGAGAACTGAGCATTTGTAGAGATGTTCTTTCATGTAGCACAAACGGAATTGGATGCTGTAGGATCACTTACTCTGTTTTCTCATTCTGTTTCCAAATTCCGTTTTTTAATTCATGCAATTTTCACTGTAAACCCGAGTTCGAGGTAGTAACGATAAATATATGTTTATGTAGTGTAGAATCCAACTGAAAAGAAATTTGTGTTCCTAACGAGCTAAGTGAATATCGGCTTTCACACACACTTATATCTCAGACCATAGCATGTGGAGAGACATTCGTTCATCCAGCTGAAATGAAGTGAGATTCAGTAGAATCACTTACACTGGTTTCAGTATGTTTCCTTGTGCCTGTTGGAAGTTCATGCAGTTTTTACTGTAAAACAGATTTCCAGCTAGAACTTCCTCATATATATGTATATAGTGTATTTTCCCACTGAAAAGAAGCTGTGTTCCCAACAAGCTACGTGATTGACTTTTTTCACACACACTTAAATCTCAGAATTGATCATGTGGAAAGACGTTCGTTCATCTAGCCTAAGGGAGTGGGTTGCAGTTAAAACACTTACTCTGGATTCTCAGTATGTTTCCTCTGCCGATTTTAAGTTCCTGCAGTTTTCACTGTAATTCCCAGTTGGAACTTGTTCCTCCCTATATGTATGTATGTAGTGTTGTTTCCCACTTAAATGAAACTGTGTTTTCCCAATAAGGTAGGTGACTGACGGCTTTCACACACACTTAACTCTCAGAATTGAGCATGTGGGGAGACGTTCGTTCATCTAGCATAAATGGAATTTGAAAGTGATGATCATGACCTGTGCTTGAAAAAAAACAATTAAGGGAGCATTAATTTAGACCCTTTATAGTTATGGTCATGAGACATTACAGAATTTCGTTTTCAGCAGTTGATTTCTTTTTTTTTAAACCTCAGAAAACTTAAGTCTTTCCTGTAACTGGATATAGATATTAAATATCTTAAAATCTTTAGTGACCGCTTCAAAGTAGACTAGTTACTTTGCTTTTGGTCTTTAACCTAAAGGAATATCCAGAAGTCCAGTGGCAGTTCGTAAGCAAGGGCATTATCCTTGCCTTTTCATTTTTTATGTGGAATAGGTATAACTGTATAGTAGGGTACAGTGTTTATCTCAAGAGCTGCTTGGATATGTATATGTAAGTTATATTTTGAAAAATTATAATATTATGAAAATCAATTAACCTTGGAGATATATTGCATATATTTTATTCTTTAATAATATAGATTTAGATAGCCCCATTTTATGTAACACTTATGAAAATAAGTTGGCTTTATATAACTCCTTTTTCGATAAATCATTTAAAAATTGGGTATATTTTATCATTTGCTTCTTAAAAATAAGATATTAATTGCACAATATGTATTTTCCTTCAAGTTCATACTTTTTCTCTATACTATCTTGAGTTGCTTAGATAATTTTTCCCATAGTATTATTTATTTTAAACACTCAGTATGTGCTTCTGTCTGTTGCTTTAATAGAGAGCAAGAATTCTTTATTATTTTTAATAAAATATTCTTTCAGGAAACTATACTGGGATTCTTTCATTCACAGTGTTGAGCAATGATACCTGTTCTGTTATATCAATTGTCTAAGCCTCTCAACTTCCAAAAGATTACATGGACAAAGTATAAAACGTCATAAATGATCGACTAAAAAATTTTATTGTGTTCCTTGATTAAAAGTACAAGTATGGGTCAGTCTTAAATTCGGAAGTAAACGTCTTATAAATTACATGAGTCTTCTCCAAAATTCTTTAATTTGGGCTTTAAACCCTCCAGTAAAAAACTGGTTTGAAGAAGAAGGAAGTTGAGAATAGATTCAATCCAAATTCTATGGGAATAAACAAAGCTAAATGTTTCAGTCATCTTTTGAAGCAGAATAGATATGTTTTCTGCACCATATGATTTTAATAGTACTCATCTTAACATACGGTTTTGACACCATGAGACCACAAGCCAACAAACAAGATCTCAGGCAAAGCAAGAAAAACAACTGAGGGGATTTTCTGCTGCAAATTTCCCCTAACTAAAACTGTAATTGAGAACAAATCTGACGCCATATTGGATCTGTTCCTTCAGTTTGAAGCCCTGTGACCTGTTTTCCAGGCTTAATCTTGCTGGCTCTGAACCTTTTGTAAAACAACGTTTCCTTTAGCCTAAAACCTACAGGAAAGCCTATTCTCGGGGCTCTGACCTTTAAGGATGTTAGCACTTCTGCACTTACGCAGAGATGGCAAGTTGCAAAATAGAGAATAACCTTTGTTTTGTTGCAGGCTTACAGGGACACAATAGCCTGAGCCACATGGATGGCTGCAAGAACAAAGAATCCCGGCAGCAAGAAGTTTGCACAACCAACCACACCCCTTCCCCTTTTTAGTTCAAAAGGAGCCTTAATTCTGACTTGGGAAAGATGATTCTCCAGGATATTAGTCCCCCATCTTCTTGGTCTGCCAGTTTTCTGAATAAAGTTACTATTCCTTGCCCCAAAACCTTGTCTCCTGATTTATTTATTTATCACTGTTGTGCAGTGAGCAGAACAAGTTTGGCCTCGGTAACAGAACCAGCTTTGTTATTCCCTCTGATGTGAAATCTCTCTGGGTGTACAAGTGCTTGCCTGGTGGTGGTGGTTGTGGTGGTGGTGGTAGGCAAAAACTTTTCACTTCTCCTGATTTCAATAGGCTAAAATTTCCTGCTATTTAATTCAACTCTAGACTTTTACAGAATCACCTGCTGATGTGCTTCTGGAAGCTACAATAATTCCAAAAATGAAAATAATTCGATTGTCTCCAGAAAAGATAATTTTCCTCAAAATTGAGCAGCTCTGAAACACACTTCAGGAGTACAGATAGATGCAGTGTTCTTCATTTCCCATGCTGTTCTGACACAATTTTCCACTTATATCAAAGTAAATTAAAATTGGTCTTCAATTTCAGATGCTCTGCCATGATACAACAATGTCAATTCCACTTATTTATTGAGCCAGAGCAGCTTTAGAATAAATGACTTTATACCAAACTCCTGCTTGATATCCTGTCTTCTCCATGGTGGCTAATTCCTTCTTCTTACTTCCTAAAAGTTCTCCTGTTATGGGAAGTTAGCCTTTACTGTGCACATTCAATTGGGAAGGCACAAATTAAATATGTGAGGGGATGACATACATATTTAATTCTTACTTATACATATATACAAACACATAGGACCTGTGTCTTGGAAGATGTCAATTCCTAATGTGGGCAAGAGGATGGTCTATAGTTCAATCAATGATCTAAAAGCAGTTTTCTAGGATATAATAAAGCAATGCTTGAGTTATAAGACAGAACAACTCCTGGATATGAATCAGTGGCACCATTCAGTGGGTGCACATGTGTGCACTCACACGCCCATGCACACGGAGCAGCCTTGGAGACACTCCATCTGTGCTGATGGAGCCAAATCATGCTGGGGAGATGAGGAAAAAGTGCCTAATACAATCAAACCAGGACATCTGAGTAATGGGTAATAGGAGTCAATTGAATATTCTGGTTAGCTGAAGGTCAAACAAAAACACTTTTAGTTTCAAACGTCATTGTTAAAAACTTTCTTAAAGCACAGGAGCCTGTTTTCCTTCCTTGCTTAGTGTCACATGGCATATTAAACATGACAGATTCGTAGTTCTCTGACTGTGGAACGGGAAAGGCCTTGCTGTCATATTTCTGAACATTAGTCTATGTTTTGCAGCACAGTGGATACTGAAAATGGGGCAATTTGAGTGAATGGGAATGGACATAACCTAGCAGCCATTGACTGTGATTTGACAACTTTCTCCAAAAAGTAGGGGTAGCAAGCAAATCAGATAAATTGAGGGATCCTGGGGTGGGGAGTCGGGTGGGCTGACAGCTGGGTGGTCCCAGGTAGCTTGTTTTACTGTGTAAAATTGTGACTATGATCCAGACAGTAAAACATTGTCAAATTCCTGTGCCTGTAGCTTTGATACCTGGCCGAGTCTGTGAGCCAATTTTATCGATGGTGCATAATGAAGATAACTAACATTTCCTGAGGACCAGGTTATGTGACTTCCATGCATTGACTCACTGAATTCCCTAAGCACCCTTTGTGGTACATAACAGTCTTAAAATATGCAGCAGGGAATTATTCTGTTTGCAGATGATAAAATGAAACTCTGAACTGTTGAAGCCTGGCCCGAAATAATGCAGATGGGAAGACGCCGTGCTGGGAGCTCAGCTCGGGCCAGGCTACAGAACCAAATCCCCTCACCCAGGAACCTGGCCCACAGCCACTGCCAGGCCCTGTTCTATTTCTATGAGTGCTCATGTGAAAATGCCAGGTACTCAGGGTCAATGCGACTTGATTAAGTAATTCAAACTGGGATAGCCTTTTGTTGGGACTGTAACTTGGGAGTGAAACTGGCAGTGAAGTAAGGGAGGAAACAGCCCTGGTTGTAAGAATATTTCTAGGGAAGAAGGTTCCCTGATGGGCTGGCATGGGAATCGCTGTGGTTGTGAGCCCCCTGTTGCCCTGTGGGGTTGTGGGCAGGGAAGGAGAGAGGCTGTTCAGACTAGTTATAGTCAATAGAGTTTGTAAACAGCTGAGTTCTGTTCCCTCACAGCTCAGACACATGCAGAACATGAGGATGCTTAGCTAATGACCAACAGTGGGTAGCAAAGGCCAAGAGTGGGGTGGGGAGGAGAGATGGGGCCACCTTATGGAAGAAACTCTGCCCCAGGGGACAGGAAGGTAATGAACGATTGGGGAGGCACAAAGGGTTTCTATGGCCTCATCAGGTAGTTCCTACTTTAAACTGATAGTCTGGAATATATGGTCAAATGCGGTGGAATGACTGCTCTTATTTTAGGTTCTACAAACAATTAAACGGATAGATTTCTATCTCCATTATACAAGCACTGCTGGGTGACTTTTAGAGTCATGTGAGGATCAAAAGAGTGAGTACTTATTAATGCTATTACCATGCTTCTACTGAATTAACACTTCAGCAAGAGTATAACGGCCACGCTCCTTAACAACTGCCTCTGTAAGGGTCTTGTAAGTCACAAATAATAATTATAAAGAAAATATATTAAAAATAATAACAATTACAGTTACAACAACTATGTTGTTTAACGATGATAGTGTTAGCATCTCCCTCTCATATTAAACAGTACCCAACACTGGATTCGGTAGGAAGCAACGCCAATGCATTTTTCGACTTTTCTAAGTCTTCACCCAATGAAGCCATTTTATTCACATTGGTCCACCACAGCCAGAATTGCTGTTCCTTGCATGGTTGGCTGCCATGCTGAGATGATCTGGGCTTTTTCTGGCACCATACGTCTATACTGGGTAGTCAAGGTTCCACGTACCCACTCTGATTTCCAATATATTGTTCTCCAGAGCCAACAGAGGGGCCACTGGAAAGAGGCCACATATACTGTGGTGAACCCAAACAGAATACCTGTTGAAGGAATGGACACAAAACATGGAGTGGTGGATGGATGGAAGGACAACATAAATTCTTTTACTCCTGTAAAGAGAGAGGGGAAAATGGTGAACTAAATCCCAAAGAGAAAAGACCTTCATGGTAATAATAATGTTCAACAGTGAAAGAATCCAAACAAAAGGCAAATATAAAATCTCTGGGAAGAAGACTCGTTACAACCTGTTTCTTTCACATATATACCCTTAGTAGGAATAACATACTTAAAAATCTTCAACCAACCATAATTATTTGCTCATAATAAACTTGGGAATCTTGAAGCATATTATTCACTCTCAGTGTTGAAATAATACAATCTTGGAAGATGATTTGTATTTGAGGATTAAAAAAAGAATATTGTGGATGTATCTAACAATTTAAATAGAAATAAGAAATGTACCTTTGGGAAAGCTATGCATAGAGAATGTTGGAGGAAATACACTGAATATAGGCAAGTGAGCAAGCTCCCTTGAGTCTGGGAAAGTGAGTGCAGCACATTCAGAGAGTCTATGAAGTTATTACAAGTCACAGAAAGGTATACAATTAAAGTGTCTTCCTAAGCAAAATATTCTTCTTCAGGAATTTTTATCTTGATATTTCTATGGTCTGTGTGGTCACAGGAAGTCAAAGTTATGGTGGTGGCTTAGAAGTTCTTTTCTCTCTGTGTGTAATTTACAGGGCAATGCTAAAGATGGGGCAGCAGAGATCTGTGGTAAGCTGTTCCATAAGGTGGGGGAGCGGTTAGAAATGATAAGGTCAGGGATCTAAAAGACTTTTAGACCCTCCCCTCCTAACTGGCAGACCTTTAAAGTAAACTAGCACAGGTATGTATATAAGACAGTGGATGAGAGGCAAATTTATAGTCCCTTTAGTGTTACTGCTCAGTCAAGGGGTAGGGACCACTTTGGCCAGGAACGGCAAGACCGTGAATGGGGTGGATGCGTAGGAGGAGCTGACATTTGCTTCTGACCTGAGAGGCAGGCGTGTGTTGCAGAAAAGCCGACAGTGCTGGAAAGATGCAGTAGGTCCACAGCCCAAAAGGAGCAGTCATATTCAGGGAGGTCAGAGAGCAAGAACCAGAGTTAGTGACGCCACAGGGTCAGCAGCGTGGCAGCATTGATGTCAGTATCTGTGTCCATAACCCACCTAACCCTACATGAGCTCATCTGCCTACGGGGGCAGGTAAGTAGCAGAAATGCTTGGAGTGGGTGCAGCCACTGGCAAATTGGCAAGTGGACATCCTAAGGAAACGCAATGCTCAATATCACCATATTGGAATTAGGGCCTCACAGTGTCAGATCTCCTTCTTATTCAAGAGAAGCCAGAAATTAAGAGTTTATTAGCAATCAACCCAGATCAAAACCCAGAAAAGATATCATTTTATAATGACAAAGCAGGCACAGACTATTCAGAAATAAATTAATGAAAAATATTAAGAAGATTCTGATAAATGATTTAAAAATGATGATTGAATGAACAGTAGAATGCACCACCCTCTTCAGTGGGCAGACTCAAATTTGGGGGACATAGAAAATTTTTTCTCCAAAATAAATTTAGTATCTGAATGCAAATTTAGTTAATAATCCCAAATGGATTTAAGAAAAAAATCTGAAAGGTGATCCTAAATGTATTCCAGAAATATACCTATATATACAAATAAAGTAATGAGGAGGGATGTTTGAATTTGTAGTATTAGGGATATTCTGGAAAAGGATAAAACAGGACCAACTCTAGGAGGTATTAATCTATGGTCATGGAAACAGTATAGAAATAGTGCACTGAGAGTATGAATGAAATACATTACATTTCAAGAATAGACGTGGATATTTATGAGATTTTAGTAACATTATAAAACTGACACTGCAAATCAGTGGATTCAAGTTCTGCAGTAATTAGCTAAATCATTGGAAGGCCTGGTAGACTGTCCTCATTTATGACATTAAAATAAATTCCAGATAATTTTTTAATTAAAAAATAAAACACCAGAAATAACCCAACATGATTTAATCTGTTCAGATTTTCAAGCGAGAAGAACTTTCTAAAAAGTTTTGGAACAAAGACCAAAAAGAGCAAAGGCCTAGCAACTCAGCAAGGCCAGAAACGCCCACTGTAAAACAAAACGAACCCTCGCCCAACCCTCTCTCACGGTCCTGTGTTGCTCTCTGATACTTTCTACACTTTCTTCTTCCCTTTAAAGTCCAGTTTCTTGGAGAAGTACGTGCGCCGAAGACTCCTCAGGGCTCAGAGCCCTGCATCCCCCACGGCCCTCATCGCAGCACTGAGACAGGAGTTGCACTGCCGGTGGCTGCGTGTTTCAAACTAGTCGGCACTTTCAGCTCCTATTTGATTACCAGTTAGCTTTTGCCGTGGACAAATATTTTCCTCTCAGTGGAATATTTTCCCCCCTTAATTTTTGATTTACTTAAATAAATTTAAAAAGCCCAGACAGAAAATTGTGTGTGCACATATGCACACACACAGATACACACAGATCTGTTTTTTAAAGTCTACCTAAGTATAGTCCTCCTCTGCCTTTTCCCCAGTCTTGGCAATTAAAGCTGGGTTTTAGCTCTTGCTTTTTTGCCCCCCACACACACCCTTTCTCACTATGCTCCTTTTAGTCAGTGTTCAAATCCCTCTGAAGCCAAGTTACAGCCTTCTCTGTGTTGCCTCAACTAGTTTCTCCCAACTGCTCTGATATTATTCTTTCTCTTGCTGGATTTCTCTTCTCCCATGTGCCATGTACATGGCCTCTTCCCCAGGGCCTCGTCCTCAATCCATCACTTGGCAGGAATGAATCGCCCCCACGGCCTCACCCGCAGCTCCTCTGAGCTCCTGACTGTTGAATCCAGCTTAACAACGGGCATCACTCCTCAGATGTCCCATAGATACTTTGCAATCAAAATGCCACACACAGAACAATCTCCTTGAAACCATCTCCTCCCCTTACACTCCCCTGCAGATCCGCTCTCCAGATGGGTCACTGGAAAGTCACCTCAGCAGCTCTGCGGCCCGCCGCCGCGGCCCTGCAGTCCCCTCTGTAGCAGTCACCACTTCTGCCGCCCACGTCTCTATCCCTCTGCCCAGGGCCTCTCTGCAGGCATGTGCCACTTGTCTGGATTACCTGGAGTGGCCCCCGAAATATCCTTTCCCACCAAAATATGGGCCTCCCCCCAAAAATATTATTTTCCATTCTGCTGCCAGTATAACCAGATCTTCTTTAACATAATCATTATGCAATTCTCTTGCTTACATATATTCCAATATAGCGCTGTTTTTTAAGGATACATTCAAGTCTAAGCACACAAGACCCATCATGACAGAGGCCTTGTGCACCTGATATTCCCACCTGTGGATACTTTGTTCTAACCCTACTTGTTGTTCTTCAGTCTGGCCAAGCCGCTTCATGCCGTGTACTCTTATATGTCTCTACCTCTCTGCATGAAGTGTCCACTCCCTCTACCACACATTAGAGAGCTAACTTCCTTTCACCTTTCAAAATTCAGTTCAAATATTTCCAGCTCTATGAAGTCCAATGTGTGTTCACCTGCTTAGCAATCCATCAACTACTCGCCAAGTCTCGCCTGCCCTGCAGAGTGCAGACACCATGTCTTACCTGTCTTGGTCTCCCCAGCAGTTGATACAGTGTTTGGCATAGCAGGTGCTCAGTGTTTGTTGGATAGATAAACGAATGAATCAGTAAAGAGATGAGAGGTCTACAATCCCCCCCCAGTAACTCAGCTGCCATTTTGGAAAGTTCATTCTGCGGAATTAAGGAAATGTCAGTGCAGGTGGTGAGCAGACAGAACAGAGGTGAGGGCGTGGGGGAGAAAGGCGGTCCTGGAGAGCGCAGGAGAGGCGTGGGTGGGAGAGCACTGGAGAGAGAGGGAATGGAGGGGGCGGGTGCAAGGAGATGTTGAAGAACAACTGATATTAAATGCAGTAAATTAAATAGAGAACATAATAAATGAAGGGAAGATCAAGTTAACACAGCAAGGATGGAAAAGGCAGTACCAGAGACGAAGAGCTCTCACTTCATCACTCACTGCATTTCACTTACGGCACCCGCCCTCTGGGAAGGCAGTGCCAAGTTCTTGAGAGACTGGTGTTTGTGCTGTGGGTGCTCTAAGTACAAAACGGTATCTTATGGCTTCCAGATTTTAAGACTGATAGATTATTTCTCTTATGTCCCGTGTCTGAGTTCTCAAACAGCAGGATCTTTTGCTTCTGGGGGTGAGCTATTGTGGTTAATAACTCAGGGTTACTCTAATAATCTAAAAGGACAGTGGGAAAATCACTAAAACAAATAAAAGAGAAATTTCACTCAGAAAAAAACATATGCCCTATAGAACCTTGTGGGGGCCTTGGGGGTAATGTTACCGCCAACTCATCTAACAGTTGTATGTGAGTGTGTTGAAACTCCATGCTCAAGTCACTTAAACACGTATGACAAACAGGGTCCAGGCTGTGGTGCTCCAGACATGCACGGGAAGATGAAAAGCCTGACTACTGCCTCCGACAGGATCAGTCCAGCCGGGGAGCGCAATGGACACGGACACGATCACTCACCATCAAGGCAAGAATCAACTGCAATTCATGTTTAGAGAGGAGAGCAGAAAATCTCTAAAAAGTGGAGGGTTTCCTGCCAAGGCTTGGCAAGATTCCTTCCAGGCAGAAAAGCAGAGAAAGATACTTCTGGCGAAGGAGACTAGGGATGGTGGCTGGGTGTGAGGCCTAAAGAAGCAAGGGTGGAGGGCTCCAGGGTCATCTGTCAGAAGCTGTTCCCCTTCAGCAGCTAAGAGGCATAACTAAAAAGGCAGGTGGGGTGTCATTAATGATCATGGGGAAAACTGGGAGGAGGAAACTGAGGTCAGGAGATCACCATCAAAGGCACTTTATTTGAGAGGAACAAAAATAATTCAAAAAGCACTTGGAAATTCTATCTCCCATGAATGAAAAGAACACAAAATAAGTTTCACTCCAGCGTTGAATACAGAATAACTGACTGCCTACTCTCAGAAATGGATTGAATTTTCTAATTCGTTAGGGATTATTTAGAGAATAGGAAAACGAATAAATCTGAACAATCTCTCTACAATAGCTGTTACTCCATCCTGTTATGTAGGGTAGAGTTAGGCTGAATTATTTAATTAGTATTTTAATGAGACTATAAAGTTCTAAAAGTCCTATCCATTTCTCCCAAAAGCGTACAACTTTTCCTTTCAATGACCTTTATTTGACTTAACTAGAACAATAACTATTTTCCAAGGCATTTTTCGTGTGTGTTAAAATAGCAAATCATATGCTGCCCTCAGAATGTTGTTGTTATTATTAATGCTGATAATAGCCCCAATAAGAAATATTTACAATTATGACTCATTTTGGAATAACAGGTCATTGGCTTAAAGTCCTTCTGAAAATAAGCAGAAAAAACGAACATAATTTCTACACCAGCTGCACCCTTAATCGAACCTGTCACTAAGCACAATAAAAGCAAAGATGAAACTCAAATCAGACACCAGACCACAAAGCATAACTGACTGAAGATGCCACAAAATGACCTTTCATTCACCAAGGGAATCAGATGCTTTTCCATGTATATTATATGTTTTAAAACAATTATTATATATATAGAATGTAATTTAGGAAAAAGAAAACTCCCTCTTTATGTAGACTTATAAACAGGAAGCACAAAGGGGTGTCTTGCAGACATGAACCCGCATGCATAAATGCAAAGCCTATTGACCAAACTCCTTTCCTGTCTCCTAAGCTTAAAAAAAAAAAAAAAAAGTAATTCAAGGCAGTGGTGAGCTGAAAGGGCTCAGATACAAAACGTGCACATCAGCCTTCTAGTAGATAAAAGGGCGCCATACATAATAGAAAAGATGATGTTTCCTATGGAAATCTATTTTGAGATGCAACAATTTAAAGGCAACCGAGAGCTCAAAACCAAGTTCAAACAAAGAGAAACAAAGGCCAAGCAAATTTACAGAAATGGACAAAGACATTGGAGAAGGAGGGGATCTGTGTTCTACCAATATCCAGATCAGCAAATTCATCCTGAATTCAAGCCAGTGATGTGCCATGAGGTCACTCAAGGAACCAGGCAGAAACCATCGGCCAGAAGAAATAGGAAAAATGTCAAAGGCAGGTATGAGGTGTGGAAGGGGTGACACTGTGACCCTTGCTGCCATGAGGCAGGATGCTCTTGCGGGCTTTCTGCACAGGCTGGCGGGCTCACATGACTCTGTTTAGAAGGATATCAGCCAACAGCTGTGCCACACGGGCTGCAGCCCGAGCTGAGTCACATCTAGTAACGGTTCTGAGTTCATCCTTAGACGACATGACCAGTAGGATCTGAGAATCAATGGTGGAGACGTACCTGAATGAATATTCCATTTCATTCCTTGGCAGTAAATCTTCAGCTTTGTACAACATAAATATTGACAGAGATACACACAGGCACCCTAGTTGAAAGCCTGACTGCATAATTGCATCTAATTGAAAAAAGCGGGTTCCGTTTCGGTATGCTAGGTCTTTGTTTGGCTCAGTAACCGATGCTTCTGAGACCCAAAGCATATTCTAGTATAACCGACAGTACAGAAATCTCCACTGATGACTTACTCATATCAAGGTATTCATAAAATAGCACCAGTTTGCCCATGGGATACAGATGGTTGTCCCATTCCCATCGTGGGGTGGTCTGTTTTGTTCCCGAAACTGTGGCGCCATTAGATTCATGACCCAGCTGCCAAACAGATCAAATTATAAGGCAGGATATTATCAGACCAAGGTCATAAAAGTATTACTGACATTTCAAGCTGAACACATCATCTTCCCAAGAAATTAGTTTCTTGTTTTCAGGATAAATTTCTTTTTATTGCTGCATCCCTACCCTCAAGTATTGTGAAAACTAGTCCTGACTACGTACCTTGGGTTTACCAAAATTGTAACGACTACTACTACTTTATCCCCTACCTCCTTTTCAGGTAGGCATTTTAGCTTTTAGAAGATACCTACCCTCATTTGTTTTTTCCCCCCATTTCTCTGCTATTATTCACCATGGCCTTTCCAGTCTGTAAATTGTCAGAGAAAATAAGTAAAAGAAAGAATTACAGGGTCTGTGAGCTGGTGATAAGTGCTGCAGAGGAAAATAAAGGAGGGCGAGGAATGTGTGGTATGGAGGAGTGTGGATGTGGAAGTGACCTTTGAATAAGGCAAAGACGGAGGCAAAGGGGTGGGCAGAGGGAACAGTGATCACAGGCCTGGAGGTCCCTCACGCTGGACAGACAGCATGGAGACTGGTGTGGGCCAGAGAGAATAGGAAATAAGTGGTGGTTTTGGGGGTGGAGCCTTAGAGGCTGCCTTGAGGATGTGGGCATTTTTCCCTCTGAAGGAATTGCGGAGCCATGGAGGGTCACCAAGCAGAAAAGTGATACTCTAATGTTGGATCAAACAGGTCCAAGACCCTAATTAAAGCTGAACAAATCATGGGCCAAAGAAGTGACATGCTGCCTCAAATTCAGTGCAGAGCTTGAAAGAAACACAGCCTCGACTCGCAGCCCACTGCTCTGCCCCCTCCTGGATGCTGTCCCACAGAGCTGTCCCTAAGGTTATGTTTTTTCCTCACTCAGAGGCTTGTGGGACAACTGAATGCTTCCCCCTATTTCAAATGGCAATTTGTCCTGAAAGGAATTCGGAGTTGGCAGTGAAACAAGGCATGGATCTGTAGCCTACAGAGCTGTTGTCCCTGAAAGCAACAGCTGGCGCGTGGTTTACTCGTGGAGCTCAGCAGAAGAGACAGAGCAACAACAGACAACTTAGCGTCTGGCTGAGGTTCGGCTGACTACACTGCACGTTTGGATGGATTTCAAATTTGGACAGTGAGGCGGCTTCACACGAAATGCAGGTGTATACATCATACATGCCCACACGTCTGTATGCACACACACGTGGACACACACAGAGTGTATGATGTGACTTGTAAAGAGCTTCCCCTGCTAGGTTTCCCACTGCCTCTGATCTCAGCGTTAACATTTCCCTGGCCATGCTCCCAGGTTTGCTACAAGATTTCTTTGCAATGGAACATGCCCTTCGCTTCACAAACTTTCCCCACTTCTTTCAATGACATTAGGGGAAAAGCAGGGAGCTCTGGGAAGGGGTGGGGATATGGACTCGAGATACTCCTGAATCTGAATCCACACTTCATGGCTTATTTGTTATTTAACTTTATTTACATTCAAAATGCAATTGTTGCAGATCTCAGAAGTTGATTTACACTCACTGCTGTGGCAGAATGTTGCGGTCAGTAGACCCACCACTGGATCCTCTTATTCAACACGTCCTTCCAATAATTCAGATAATACTGCATCACAAATGCCCATTTCTATATTTTGATATCTGCTTTTCAGTATAATTATCTTCCTTCTTTATTCTCTAAATCTTATGATTTTTAAACATTTTTCTGAGAAGTGTTCCACAGGCACTATACATATGATAAGTTGATAAAGAGATCCTGGAGATCAAAACCACATTTAAATCCTGAGATAAACTCAACTGTGCCGTATACATGGCTAGGTTTAGTCTGCTTCCTTTGTTACTTTGTTTAGTAATTTTTGTTTCAAACAACAAGATTCTACTGTATAGCACAGGGAACTACATTCAATAACTTTTAATAGCCTATAGTGGAAAAGTATATGACAAGGAATATATATATATGTATGTATATGTGAATCACTATGCTGTATACCAAGAATTAACACAATATTGTACACCAACTATACTTTCAACAAAAAATGTTGAAATAAAATTGGGAGGTGAAACTTCGACTGTCCAGGCTGCTGTCAAGATGAAACGATTCAAAGCAGGCCAGGTATTAGCAAACCCCCTAACACATCAAAACCCCATATGGGATCTTCTTTTTGAGCAGCACAGGCTAACCAGCTGTGGTCACCTGTAAATAAGGTTGAAGTCACTTAGACCCTTGGCTTGGGAACGCCGTGGCCACCGGGGTGGGGGTCACTGCAGCACCTACGAGAATGACGGGGACAGCCTGCTCCTGACGCCGCTCCCCAGGCCGCAGCCCGGAGCACTGCAGTCAGGTCTGAGGTCCGGCCGGGAGCGCACAGCTCCACAGCCACTCGGAGCCCTGCGGTGCGGGTGGAGCTGGGACCGCGCTCATCCATCACCCTTCCAGGCACCCAGACTCGGGAGTCCCCTGGGGGAATTTTTCTCTGCCTCATAATTCCTGTCTCAGCCTCTTGTGGAATGCGGTCCATGCCCAACGGAAGCAGGGCTTTAACCTTCCGGGACCCAAATCCATCACGGTTTGGATCCAGGATGTAACTTCCATGTTAACTCACCTGGTGCTCCCTTTTGTGCTGAACTGCCCTCCCCCGTCGATGACATTAGGTCGTATTAGAAGTCCCGACTTGCTTGTCCTTAGCTAAGACTCAGCCTCTTGCTCAGTCTTCCTGACTGGAACCACTCTTCTGTGGCAGAAAAGCTTGGGCTGTCGGCAACCCATCATTGTCCTCGGTCTTTTGGGTTTTCTGTTGGTTTATGGTTCTCATGCAGGGATACCAATTTGCACATGAGAAACACCTGTAGACATTTTTAAAAATACAGACACTGGATCCTCCCCACTCTCCAGCCAAGGCTGGAAGCTTTCTCCCTCTAGCAGGGGTTACACAATAATTTGCTTGGGAATTGACCACACATATTGGCATAATCATGGTAAATTGCCCTTTACTCAGTGCTTCCCACGTGGCATTTTCTACTTCATGTTGTCTTTGTACGTTCATTATCACATTTAATCCCTGAATTATAGATAATCACCTTTTCTTTTGAGGACACTCCTACTTGCTAATCTTGAATACAAGTATCTTTGATTCTCTTAATCTATTTCATTCCTGAGTTTCCTGTTCCTGGATTTAAAGAGTGAATTATGGACACATGTATTTAAGATTCTCTTAATATATCTATCTGACTCATCCTCTAACCAAATCATATCTGGAGAAGAGAGATTTTCTCTTTTAAATATTTGCATTTTCTTACTATATAGTAGTGCGTACACACGGTGGAAAATGTAGAAAGCATATAAAGTAAGAAAATTACAGCCATACATTATCTAAACACCAAAGGACAGTGCTATGTCATGTTGGGCATTTAACCATTTTTCTTAATATTTTATCATAAAATTTCCCTAGGGCAAGTTACTTAACCCTGGAATTGTACTAGACTTTTGTCAAGTACAGAATAACATTCCCAGAAATGACCCCAACATCAAAATAGTACGTGAGGCTGGGAAGGCCATAGGGCACTCAGCTTATTCTCTGAGTCCTACAAAGAATGCTGTTAATTCACTGATGTTACTCATTCGATGCCTGTGAGTCACTCACTCACTCAGCTGGCTCGGACTGAGACCTAATTTATACCAAGTGCCGATCCAAGTGCTGGGGAGACCCCAGAGAGAGCCTGGATCACGGCATCACTGTCCTTCTTCATTTGCTCCCAGAATCCTACTCAACAAACCCACATGGGATTGGGGGGTGGAGGCAGGTGAGATATGGTAAAATTCATTTCATTATGTTCCTTTAGACATATTTAAATAGCATGAAAATAGTCACTAACTTTGATAAGTTTTCTTTTCCCTTCCTATGTATTTTTGAGGATGGGTATAGTTTTGGGGCAGCAAGAGTAATTGATAGATCTTTAGTATGTTAGGATTTTATATGAAAAATTAAGAAGAAACTGGCACCTTATACAAAGAGAAGAGGCAGTGAGGAAAACATAAGCCACCCTCGAACTTGGCTACCATTCAGAATTTCTGATATTCAAAAAAGGGAAACATAATTCAAAATATTTTCCCTAAATATTTTAGCCCAGAGTAGAAATACATGTAGGCAAAGTTCAGCTCACTGGAACCTACAACAATGTGCTTACTTAAGCGAAGGTATAAACAGACCACAGATACTATAATGCATCCTTTACTTTAAACTAGTTAATGTGAGCAAGTTTCATTTCACATGAATTGCTCAGTACCAATTTAGGAAATATATCCTTCTTGATTGGTAAAAATAGCTCACTGATAACCAGATTCAACAAAATTTAGTGTTAAATAATTAACCTATTTCCTTCAGGAAATGCTTTTGAGTAATCTGAGTTAAGTATTTCCTCTATCTGATCTATTTCTTTTCACAGAGAAAAGTAGTATTATTTGCACATGAGCTACTTTTACTCCTCTGGAGAAATCTGACTGTGAGCTCAGGGTAAGAGTTGTCTACTGCACAGTAGGGAAAAAAAGATTCATTTCACAGCAAAGATCAGAATCTTTTTTTTGAGGGGCATGGTGAGCTGGGGGACAAGGGAAATGCCTTTGTTTAGAGACAGACCACAGTAATCCATCCTGAAGCTGAAAGATGAAGACCTTGTGAAGAAATGTGGAAGGACACACTGACACTCAAATGTGTTCACTCTGCAAAAACAGAAAGAAGGAAAGAAAAAATAATTTAACTGCCCTATAAAGAGAATGGACAGAAAATTGGTAATAAGGGAGAGTGAAGGAAAGTTAGGGAAGGGAGGAGAAACAGTGAAAGGGAACTTGGATGCGGTGGGCAGAATAGCAGTTTTCTAGAGCTTACAATGAAGGATGATAAGAAAAAAAGTAAAGTTTAAAAAAAGTTACAAAGTTTAAAATAGTTTAAAAATTAAAAAATGAAGTTAAAAAATAATTTTTTTATAGTGACATGGAAGATTGTAAAATGATGGAGGATTTTATTTCAAAATTCAAGTTGTTTGAGTTTCTCCTCCATGCTCCAAACAACAGTAAGATCTGCTTGTGTAATTGGTTTTGGGGGACACCACAGAGAGGGGTGAGCAATGCAGTTCGGTTGGCCAGGAGCAGAATGCTTTTGTGGAAGGCAAGACAGAAGAGAGATCAACAGTTTCATGAGGACAGAAAGTCAAAGCCAGAAATTATCTTAAAAAGCTTAGTGTGGTGGGCAGAAAAAGTCCCCCCCCAATATGTCTATGTCCTTATCCCCAGAACATAGGAAGAGGTAATATTCCCTGGCAAAGGGTGCCTATGGTTGCAGTTGTGGTTAACGTTGCTAACCAGCCTACTCTAAGAGAGATGAGCTGGATTATAGAGGTGGGCCCATTGTAATCACCAGGGTAGTTAAATGAGGAAGAGGGAGACAGAAGAGGGGAGAGAGGAGAGGAGATTTGACCACAGGATCAGAGTCAGAGGCACACAACCATGCTGACCTTGAGAGAAGGAAAAGAGGTCACAGGCCAAGAGACGTAGGTGGCCTCTGGAAGCCAGAAAAGTCAAAGATACAGTTTCCCCTGAGGCCTTCAGAAACAGCCGTGCCAATATTTTGACTTCAGCAGGCTCCTGCGTTCAAGAACCCTACAAGGTTAAATTTGTGTTGTTTAGTGGAGACTATTTCTTTTTTCTTCCTACTACCATGTCATTTGGGGATACTTGTTACAACAGAAAGCGAATACACTAAGCTCCTTGAAATGTTCAGAAATTGCAGATAACACTGGACTGTCCACTTTGATATGGGATTGGGCTTATGTGAAAATCCAAAGGACAGTGTGACCTTTGCTAACATTTGCTTTTCTCATTTTTAGGAAGAGAACAGTAAGTCAAAACCTCTGTAGTTATTATTTTAGACAAGTGTCTCTTAAAACATTATGTAACCCTTTGCCTTAGGACCGCAAGAGAGTCTCTGTTCTTAGAAGAACATGGATTCCGTGAGATAGGGTCTTACATCTGAGTCCCACAGTGGTCTCTTATTGGCAATGAGAACTTGGGCAAATCATTTACCTTCTTTAAGCCACAGGATCTTCATTTGAAAAGGAAGATAAGAATAAGGATTGTTTGGGTGATTAAATTCTACTCACAAACACACGCACACACACATATATGTACAACATTTAATACAGTGACTAACACATACTAGGCACTCAACAAATTCCTGTTATGGATTTTTAAATGCATGTATAAAAGGAGGAGAAAGTTGCGGGAAGTTGTGGGAAAATTAGTTCACGGCCCCAAAAAGGGCCATCTCTCAACGGGCTCTGATCAGTCAGTCCCCAGTGATGGGCTAAGAAGCAGAAACTATAGCACTTGAGGATTTAATTTAAACATAAAAAGGGAGGAATTTAAACATAATTATTAAACAGGAGGTATGTTTACACTGTTGGCTGGATCATCTTATCTGGAGAGCTTTAATAAGCAGAGAGTCTCCCCTGTTTTAGAGATGGGCATGCAGGAAAATTACTTGGATGGGTGGGCCGTTCTCACCCCAAGATCACATGAATTATTACTCACGGAAGTAACACCTCTTGTATGTTATTCCAGATGGACTGTCCTCCCATGATTATTGTCAGCTGCATCATCAGTTCAAGGAGACAGCCACCTGGGTCACACTGGAATATTAGACAGAAAATCTCATTTAAATTTTAGATAGCTCTAACATGAAATAAAGTCATTATTTTATGCCTAAAATAATCTAAGGAACAGAGAGTAAAGACACTCTTCATTGGGCAACTAAGAGAAAACATGAAACAGGTTAGACTGTCAGAACACAAAGCTGTATTCACACGTCTTCATTTCTGTATTTTCACAGCCAATACACCAGATCTCCAGGATAAGTCACAAATCTGCCATTAAAGAATGTGATGTAGAAACACGAGGAGTAGTAGTTGACAAACTGGAAGAACACCTTCATGGCTAGGTTGTTCTCATAGTCAGTCTGGTCCTTGGGATCTCTGCAGCTAGAATAAAGAAAAGTTAAGTCTGTAAAACTGTGAACAGCCTTGAGACCCTAATCAAAGCCACGGACACATGAGTTAACACGCTAAATATGTATATATATATATATACACAATTCACACTTTTTTCCATATAAGCTGTTTTGAATTCCTTAACATATCTACTATATTAATTCCAACTGTACACACTGTTGTAAGAGTTTCTCCCACTATGAATGCAATATCACACAAGGCAAAAAAAAAAAGTCACCCGTTCCTTAAAATTTATAAGCACAACAGTATCCAATGGGCAAGAACTGTCCTCTGTCAGGTGTAAGTTGAAAGAAAGCTACTTCTAAACATCCTGCTAAATGAAATTCTCTTGTCTCCCTAAACAGCAGGAAGGTAGGACTATTGAAGAAAACAAACAAAACACGGGGCAACTTGCTAGAAGCATTTGGGGAACATAAAACATCCTCCTAGTTCAAAATTTGAATTGGTCTTAGTGTTTTCAGAAGATGACCACTGAGCTGACAACTGGGAGAATGACCCAGCCACATGCAGTGTGTGGGAAGCAGTTAACTTGGGCCGCTAAGCTGCTGGCTGGGATACAAGCCAGAGAGAAGAAACATTTGTTATAGAAGCCACAGCTGATGAGAATGGAGCTACACTAACAGGAACAGCATGGGGGGAGGACACAAAACAGTGTGATTACTTGTCCTCTCCGTAACGCAAAAGCAAATTTGCCACTGGAACCACGAACCTCTTCCACTTATTTGCAATAGAGAGACTATTTACTTTCAAAAATAGGGTACATGATCTAATGTAATTGAAATTATTATTAAGCACTGACATATTTACACAGAGCTTGGACATTCTAAAGTTTTCTTTATCCCTTTTACTAATGCAAAGCTGCAGCTAATTCACTTCTCATATAGGCTAGAGAAAATACGTTTACACTTGAAGTTTTCTAAAGACTGTAATGTACTGGAATTGAAGTGCCTAAAAGATAAAGTCTCTGTTTTGACCTGGTTCTAAAACTGGTGTAGAAATGACCTCAGCTGCAGAAGGAGCTTAACAGACTCAGTCATCTTGATTGCCACTTTCTCATATATGGCGTTCAGGGTCACGATGATGATAAAACTGATGAGGGAAGCAGTGATGGGCGTGGCCCACCTGCACAGTCAGGTACTTCTGGATTGGGTCTCTTCCATTCAGGTTCTAGGGAAGTTCTGCTGAAAATACAATGAACATTGAAAGTCCGTAGACAATGATCCCAATAACTGAAGCAATGGTCAACAAGACCTGACAACCCAAAAACCTAGCAGCATAAGGCTCACTAATGATCGTATTTTTACACAGAAAACTTGCCCCCAATCTACGCTTAAGCAGACAACATGCACGTGCTGTAAACCTCACATAAACGTGAAAAGTGATGTAAATCGCATGTAAATGCCACAAGAGACGTGAATATCAGGCATGTTAAATTTTAGGGGAGGAGGAATGAAGGATGTCAAAAAGAATGAGTGCAT
This sequence comes from Camelus bactrianus, assembly GCF_048773025.1. Classification (NCBI taxonomy): domain Eukaryota; kingdom Metazoa; phylum Chordata; class Mammalia; order Artiodactyla; family Camelidae; genus Camelus; species Camelus bactrianus. The sequence continues at coordinate 134,680,714 of NC_133541.1, forward strand.
CCACTAATATAACATGCTGACAGCAGGAGCAGCTGTGTGCAGGGCATAGGGAATATATGGGAACTCCACTTTCTGTGAATTTTTCTGTAAACCTAAAACTGCACTAAAGAAGGAAGCCTGTTAAGTATATCATTAAATGGCTGAAAATGGAGTAACTGGTGGCATGTTCTTTTGGAGACAATTCTGTGATAGCAGAACCAATGAAAGTATCCCTTCTACATCTATAGAATTACTTAGGTTATGAACTAGTTGTAACCCATGAAGGGGATATGCTTCCTTTCAAGGGAGAACCTATCACTGATTCAGGGGTCAGCAGGTGCTAGCTGTCATCTTCATTCTTAATAGGACATGTGAAGCTGTGGACATGCCCTGAGGGAAATAGTGGAAGTGACAGCAGGTCTCTGCTGATGAAAGCTTCACATGCTTTTCATACTCCTTGAGATCTTAAAATGGCAGGTACTCCTACTCCCTGCATTTGCACAAGATTCATGTCCCTGATCCATTGTAGTTCTGACTGTGTGGACCCAAGGACAACGGGAGTGTCTGAAGCATAATTTGCACGTGGCTGGTAGGGCTTCAGTTCCTCACTAGGCAGGTATTTTTCTGCCCACTGAAGAATGCACATTAAAGGTCCCATTTTTAAACTGTTTTCCTTCCATTTACCTTCTTGGTCATAGTCCAGAAGCATGTACTCAGGGTCCCTGGCTGCTCCTGATGGCTGCCCCAGAGAGAAAGCTACAAAGAATGTGAATTTCAAGACTAAGTTAACCACATCATGTTATTTACAGTAACAGCGGGAGGCTGGCTTACACCTGCAAGGGAGAGCAGATGGAGTGTTTACAAGCCCCTCCTGGAGCCACACTCCTGCATCTAGATCCCAGCTCCGATGCTAGCTGTGGGGCCTTGTGCAAATTTCTTATCTTCTAGGGGCTTCAATCTCCTCACCCATATAATGGGGGATAATAATAGCAATTTATAGGACTATTGTGATGAGTCAATGATTTACTAATTGTGAAAACAATTAGAACATTAACCACAGGCATGTGAAAAACTCTACCTAAGTATTAGCTATGAATATGGTGACCAAAGTCTTAAAAAGGTGTTTTTCTTAGTTTTTAAGCCATCAGTTTGTAGAGAAAGCATTTTATTTTCTCCTCTACTCTCTTTCATCATCCTTTTCTTCACAGAAAGTCTTCATGATTGTGAAAGGAATAACTTTTTGGTGTGTGTGTGATTAAATGTGAAAATTAGTTAAGGCTGAGAAAAATGTATTATAGAAGGTATATAAAGCCTTTCCCACTTGTACAGCACATATAGGCCATTTAAATGCTATGCATTTTTAAAAAGTCTGCATAATAATTTTTTAATTATTTATTAAGTAATCTTAATAGTTAAGACTCTTTAAATGCTTACTATTGCTTCAGCACACGTCTGTTTTTCTAAATCCTCACAATCACCCTGTTGGGAAGGTAATATTATATCTCTTTTACAGATGAGGAAATAGAGCCACGTGGAAATGATGCAATTTCCCCAAATGAAGCAACTATTAAGTGAAAGATTTGAAATACTCAAAGAGCCCAAAGACACACTAACTGTATAGCACTGTCTCCAACATGGTCTGTGAAATTAATTGTAATTCATTTCAGAACTTTTACAAACTTGACACATTTCCATTTTTCTTCCAAGCACTTAATGGGTTCAATATTTCTTATGAAATAGGAAAGCTTTCCATTCTCCTTCCTCAAGTTTCTTCGTATTTATCATATTTTCTGATCATAACTTTAACATTTGCTCATTAAAGAAAATTTGAAAGTACTCAGTAGTGGACAGAACTGTTGTCCTGGATCTGTCCCCAGTCTTAGAAGGGGACCCAGATTTTGCTTTAGGATAAATAACCTCCCTTTTGTTTTTTGTCCTGTGATTTAAGCTCGATTAACCCACTCTTTCTGAAGCACCAGAGGTAGATCTCAGTTGGTTTAAGACAAATAATACCCGTCATTGTATTGGCCTCGCACATGATTGGAGAATTGACAAATAACCCAGTAAGAGCCACTATTATGTGAGGAGATACGTGCTTGTGCCCATGTGAATGATAAGCTTCCTCTATCAAGAGAGGAAGCTGCCAAAAGAGACCTCTCTTGGTTTGGATGGATGATCTGGGATGCTGAGTGCCTAGAAGCAGCATGCTGAGACATCATTGGACACCGAATGAAGACAGGACAAGACCAGCCCTTGACATCATCTGGGCTACAGTATCTCTCCTTGACTGAAGCCAGACCTCAGATCTGAGGTTTTCATTTACAGGAACCAATAAATCCCATGCATCCCCATTTTTTGGGTGTTGTTTAAACACATTGGAAATTGATTTTGTCACCTACAATGAAAAGACTCCAACTCTGAAAATGAATAAAAAATAAATTAAGAAAAATGCTTCTACCTATAGACATAATTCCTTCAGAATGGTTCATTGTTTGTATATTACAAATCATTTTATATATTAATTTTATTCTCAAGCTTATCGTAAGCATAACATTTTGACATGTCATAAAAAATTTTCATGGACACACTTTTTCATGGCTGGGTATTGTTCTACTTTGTGAAGGGTTGGAAGAATATTTTGGCTGAGATTTTATATATATATATATACATATAAAAGTATGTCTGTGACTTGCATCCATACTGACTTTTCCCTGCCATTTTGAAATACTTCCTGATTAAAAGTTTTTCAAAGCTGAATTAGTGGATTAAAGCATAGGAATATTTTTGACTCTTGATATCAACTGCCAGACTGCTTTCTAAGAAGGCTTGAGGAGTACACAAGAAATTAACACAGCATTGTAAATCAACCATACTTCACAAAAAATATCCAGTAACCTAGGCATGGGATTGGTAATCACTGGCATTTCATCCTCATAAACAGAGCTGTGTCACTTGAGAGGTGGAAAACTACTTCATTTTCATGTGCACTGAATTACCATTGGAGTGTGACATCTATTTTTCTTTGTGAATGTGTGTTCCTTTTCTCTGCCTTCTATGCTCCTGAGATTTTTTGATGTTACCTTTGAAGTGATCTGAACTCTCTATGTATTGAAGGAATAAGCCCCTTGTTGGATTTGTAAACAAATAACATCCTCTGGTGTTTTGTTTAAAATTAGGATGCTTCTGATGCATGGAAATCTTTGTATACTTTCCTCAGAAACTTACTGCTCATCTAGAGTTTGTGTAAACATCCATATTTATTTCTAGTTTTTTTCTAATTGTGTTACTTTTTAAATGTTTCTGGAATTTATCACAATATATGGTTCACTGTATGATTTCAATCTTTTCTTTTCCCCCCAATTAGCTAACGAGTGTTCCATTCACTGAATAACCTTTATTTATCTCCCTGATTTGTAATGCTTTCCATCTCTTATATTAAATTATTATTGATATCAGAGCCCATATCTGGACTTCCTGTCCTATTTTCTAATCTGGCTATTCTTGAACTACTAAAAGTCTCATTATCTTATTAATTATTATATTACTAATATGATTTTATTCACAATAAACCCCAAATTAATTTTATAACTTCTGATATTTTGGAGATATGATCTTTTAATCTAGAATCATGTGATTAAAGCTTCTTTTATATCTTTCAGTAGTTTTTACTTTTATTTTATGATAGTTCCTACTATCCTTTTCTTAGGTTATTCTTAGATATTTTACCTTGGTTGTTACACTTGGAAAATTTTAGAAATCTTAATGCCTCCATCTGGTCTCTTAATCAGACCCTGGAGAATCCTAAACCACTGATCTGATTTGAACAAATGAGGTGAAAAGAATTGGGGGAAGCACTGTGAGCAGAAGAGACTGTGGAACCTCAAGAGTGGCGCCCTGCATTGGCTCAGATGTTCTCTGGAAAAACTTTTCTCTATGAGACTTCATAGTTCCCAGCTTGATTTTCAGTTTTCTCAGGATTTCACATTAGATTTTAAAAAGTCTGTGGCAGGTTCTTACCCAGAATAAGAGCACTTGCACAAAGGGTTATATGTATACACTTTCCCCAGGTGGTAAATGGAACACGCTCTTCTTCCTAATTAAAAAAACAAGTTAAGTCAATCAAGGGATTACACCTATGAAATGACTTTTCTCCTAACTGGTCAATAAATCCTAAACATAATTTAAAAAAAATAATTTTCAGACATAGCCTCATTATTTCTAATTGCATGGGTTTTTTTCCTGTTTTTTTTTTCTTTTCTTTTCTGTTAACGATTTCAAACAAAGAACAAAATACGTACAGTGTTCATTTTAATACTATTTTTTGAAAATGCATATGTGAACAGTAAACTGTTTCCCTGCCATTGTCTGAGCTTTTGGATCTGGGTACCTGACGAGGCCAAGCTGTAAAGCTCTACTCCTGAGCTGGCCTTAGGTTTCAGAAGTGACGCTAGTGACAGCAGAGTCCGTGCAGGACAGAATGTTTCACAGGTGTCGGCAGCTAACTGGTCTCCACTGTGTGTTCCTTTGTTGAGCTTTATTTGTTTATTAGCAACAACTATGAAGTTTTAGAGTTTCCATTTTAGAGTTTATATTTATATTTCATTTTTAGAGATGAAATCAGTAAGACTCAAGTTTTACCTGGATAATGAAAGCAGATAAAGTATAATAATAGCTGTCACTAAGTACATGGCCTTTCCTCTGTGCCAGGAAGTCTTCCAAGTAGATTCTGCACATAAATTCAACCCGTCCTTACCATAGTCATGAGGAAGCAACTCTCTTATTCTGATTTTATAGGAAACTATGGTACAGAGAAGTTAAGTTGTCCAAGATCACTCAGGAAGCAAGCTGCTGTGTTCAAATATGAATTTAGGCAACTTCATTTCCAAGCTCTCACTACCACAACGCTGGCCTCTCTAAACAATGGAGCATACTTTCGCAAGTAAAGTAAAATGCTTCAATTAAAAAACTAAACAAAATATTAGGCAATTTTTTAAATAAGGAAGAACAATAAAGTGAAATGAGTTTTCATCTTCAATTTTTCAACAAGCATGTTCTAATGAAAATTTAAACTTATTAGCTGGCAATTTTAAATTTAAAATTGGCAGTTTAAATGACCAAAAAACTTTTATTCAGTATTTTTTTGTATACTGCCAATATGATACGTTTTTGTTTTTCAGGACTCAAAAGCATTATGAACATCTAATTTTGTCTAAGTTTCAGCTTTCAACTCTGAATGTACAGTCTTTTACCAACATATGCTTTGACTCACATCTTCAGTTGTAAACAATGGGAAATATTCATAATGGGGATTATTAGAAGCTTATTACATTGTAAAAGACAAATGTCACTTTCTATTGGTAGCTGAACCTCATTTCTTTCCATTTATAAAAAGAAGAGTTTGACCTGCTCCCTCCAGAACTTTTCAGTGCCAACATTCTGTAGATCTGTGATTCAATTTATTAAATCTATAGTTGGAGACATTTTCAGATGCTCCTAGTAAAAGCATTTTCTTTCCAAGAGTTATTCATGCTCACAACCTACTGTCCTGCTGCTGCTGCTGACTGCAAGTACCATTAGCTCTAAATTATCTCAGCTGATGGAAAGAAGCAATAATACAGATGACTCAAAAAATCATCTTTTCATAGCTCTGGAATGTTGATACAAAGATATATAGTTTATTTTTTTAATTTTGCAGCAGGAGAGGCAGCAATAAATTTACATTTTAAGTTATGTAACATGCCTAGCTCAAACAATGCTCAAACACTGATGGCACCTCAACAAATGTTTCCCTGCTTGTTCTACCCTTTCTCTGACTTTAGGATGAGAGCCATGCTGCTTTGTGCACATCCCAACCGGAAGGGGGAGCAGTGACCGCGACTTAGTTAAAGACAAATGGGCACCTAGTCTACGATGAAAAGGAGGCGGCAATAATGAAGGCACATGTGAAAAAATGGGAGTCAACTATAAAAACCAATGTGTCTTTCCTCCTACATCTATGTCATAGCAGCTAATTTGTATTTTGCATTTATTTATTGGTGTTATGAAAGGATACAAGTCAATGCCTCTTTTCTCATACACTTATACCAGACCTTTTCTTTTCCCCATTTTTACTGTTAATATGAATGAAGGACCTCAGTTCTCTTCTGTGTCCACCATTCCAGGGAGTGCTCCTTCACCTTGGCTGCACATTATAATAACAAGAGGAACTTTAAAAACTTCCCTATGCCAGAATGTACCCCAGGCCACTAAGTACCATCAGAGTTAGCAGTGATGGAATCCAGGCACCAACATTTTTTAAGGTCCCCTGGTGATTCCAACATGCAGCCAAGGCTGACAAGCCCAGAAGTAAACAGACTAAAGTGAATCTAAACAGCGCCCGCTTTTCCTGGGTAATCTCATCTGTCTCCACGTGGGGACACCGCTCCTCCTATTCTGACCGGACTTGTTCTTCCTGCTCAACCGTGTCCCATTTGTACTCAAGTTATGCCTGGTGCCGCTTCCAGAACTCCAGAAGTAAGGTGACTAACAGAGAGAGAGAACAGCAGAATGTGGATCTTCAGTGATGACTGATGCTTCAGAAATCTGTACTTAATATTTATTACCCTTAACACTTTCGTAAACGGTTAATAAAATCACATTTTATTTATAGGCGATACTAAAGAGAAACATGAGTTAATGCCTTTTTTTAAGAAAAAAGAAAATGTAGATTATTTATTGAACTTTTGGAAACAGACTAGCTCTCTAGCTCATGGGAAAGGTATTAACGTGATGGTCAGACACAGGTGACTGTGTCTGATGTTAAGTATCTGCTACCAGCACATTATGCCCGCTAAAAACACAAATATCGGGGGGATGGGTATAGCTCAGTGGTAGAGCACGTGCTAAGCATGTACAAGTTCCTGGGTTCAAGCCCTAGTACCTCCATTAAAAAAGAAAATTAAAAAAAGTAAAAGTAACTGTCACAATTTAAAAGCAGTGCACGGTTCACCCGCCAAGGAGGAGGTCCTTTTCCTCACATACCTCTGTCTCTTCTGTCCAATGGACCTGAGGGTGGGGAAGGGGATTAGAATGCTTTAGTAACCCCTCCATTTCTATTTTCCACCACCCCAGTCACACAAAATTAAAATAATATTCTTAAATATGGAAAACTGCCATTTTCCTCAATCTTTGGTAAAGTAATTTTTAGAAATCGCCATTCTGTTTTTAGACCCGTCAATTCAAATAGACAAAAACAACATGAAATGTTTATTGAAAAATGTGGCTTCAGGGTAAATCCCCTAAGCCCTTCTTCCAACCAGACTGTTACCCCTAGGCCCTAACTCTAGAGAAATTCCAGAATAACCACTGTTCCCTCCACCATTATACCTGAGTCTCTACCATGCTCTGAGAATAAAGAGAAAAAAGACACAGTCCCTGCTTCCGGGAGCTCCTAGGTGCACAGGACTCATCATGAAATGATGGCTGAGGAGGCGTGTTAAGACGGCTTGGGTAACAGTCAGCAGTGGGTGCTCGGAGCAGAGAGCCGGAACTGTAGCCAACGCTCTCCCAGAGGAGGGGACCACTGTGGTGAGTTCTGAGATGCCCTAGAAGTGATCAGGTGAAGTTATAATGTTAAGGCCATTTCTCCCTGGGGAGCTGCACATGCAAAGGAGGGAGGCCAAAGAGAGCCAGGTCACTTCCAGGAACTGCAAATAGTCTAGAAGTGAGAACAGGGTGTGGGAGGCAGGTGAGGCAACCAGGTGGAGAGATCACAGGTGCACATCACACAGGACTCTGTGTGCCTCCAAGGTAAAGGAGATATGCAAAGTGATCTAGAAAGAAAAAAGATAGAGGCAGGGAGACCTATTGGCAGGTTCATGTGAAGGCCTGCTGAGGCCCCGCGAGGAGGAGAGAGAAGAAAACATTTCAGCAGGTGGACGGATTGGCCACAGATGTGATGGAAGTGCAGGAAGAGGTCAAAGATGCCGGCCAGCTTTCTGGCTTTGGCAGTGTCCTAAATTATAGTGCCATTTCCTAAAACAAGAAGGGCAGGAAGAGGAGCAAGTCATGAGAGGAGACAACTGATTCATTTCTGGCTGGGTGCCTGTGGGCTCCAAGAGAGATGTCCAATAGGCAAATAAAAGTCTAGAAATAGGGAGAAAGTTCTAGGCTGAGCCAAGTAGTTTTCCTGCTTCAAGAGGCTAATGGTTGTGAGTGGACAAGCTCACGAGAAGAGATGTAGAGGGGTAGCTCTCACCGTCCTGCACATGGGAAGCATCTGGGAGCCTTTAAAACATAGTGCGCCCCAGCCTGGTGTGGGGCCTTTGTACTCTTTATTGTTTTTTAAATACTTTCCTTTTTTGTGGGGGTAGTTAGATTTATTTATTTTAATGGAGGTACTTGGAATTGAACCCAGGACCTCTTGCATGCTAAGCAAGTGCTCAGCCACTGAGCCATACCCTCCCCACCATTTTTTTGTTTTTAGACATTAGCTCTACTGAGCAGTCAGGGTTGAGAATCAACCTGTAGAGAGCAGAGAGCCTTGGGGTAGAGATCAAGGAGAAGCTTCCCAGAGCCCTGCAGACCCCAGCAAGGGCAGCCGGAGATGCAGGGAGCCTCGGATGGGCTGTGAGGAACGTGAACTCAACACTCCCCAATGACAAACATGTTTCAAGCACCCACTTCCCAGCAGTGTTTCTTCTGAGTTTACTACTTTTCCAGTAATACTGGGTGAGAATAGAAATAATCTGGACAAAGGGATCAAATTCAAATGCTCGTTCTGACCATTCTTAGCTGCGTGATTACTGATTAAAAGGTTACCGGTTTGCCACGTGTAAACTGGGGGACCTAGAACCGTGCTCGTGGGCTGCTGTGAGCGTAATGAAATGACAACTATAAAGGCACTCCTGACTCTCAGAGGTAATTGCTACTATTGTCCCCATTTGGGACACCAAGAAACAGAGTCACAGAAAGCTTCAAACATTTGCCCAAGATGAAGGTTAGTGTCTGGAATCAAGCCAATGACTTCGTGGATCCAGAGCCCAGGATCTTCTTACGAATAACACGGCACTGCCCAGGTTCCCTGCTCCAAAACCCGCCTCCCTTTGGCTCAGTTCCATGGGCCCTGCGCTGCACAGATGTCGTCACTGCCTGCCTGCCCGCCCGGTGTCTGACCCCGGCATTGCTCCCTCCATCTCACACACCGCTTCCTTGGGCACACCAACCCTCACGAGGCCATTGCTGTGGGTACTCGGATGTTTACACGGAAACGCAGGTGGCAGCCCAGCTTTTTGCTATAGATGCTGCTGTCAGTGGAGGCAAAGAGCTCACAGTTGGTGGCGGAGGCCACTTCTGGTATCCTCCTTGGCTGGAGAGCTGGATGGAATCCAGTTTCCCTCTGCAACTTAGACATCCAGCATGAGAGTTATGTAAGGCCATCTGGCCTCTCAACATAGAAATGATGCCCCCGCAGTCGTACTTAATATTGTAATCTCCTGGCTCCACCAGGGAGCAGAGGCCATGGCCTGTTGTCCAACAAGTTTTGTTTCCTTACACGACAGCTACAATGGGGTGAGTAAACACCGGACCAGAAAATCTACAAAGCCCTCGTGTACTATTTCCTGACACTTGCAGGTCACCCAAATACCCCAGATCCTCCAAGTAAACAACTAGTAAGAGGAACTGAGCTGGCTCGTCTGTCAGATCCCTGATGGCAGGACGGATTTGTCCTCTCCTGCTCTCGGGATCATCCGTTCTCCTTCTGTGTGCCCTTCCCCGATTGAAGGAGACTGTTCTTTGTTTATGGGCTATGGAGTATTTGTGGCTATCTGACGAGAACCTTCGAAACTAGAGCTCTTGGTGAGAATGGAAGCATGGCACCCACGTCTCATGAGCTCAGCTACCGAACAGCCTCATCTAGCCAAGACTGTGGCCAACACCAGGGGTCCACGCTGTTGAGGGTTGGGTCTGGAGAGCAATGCCTCCACCACTGAGAAGCTGCCCCACCACTTGTGCCCTTGTCCCCATCCAGGGGGAGGTGACACATCCATGGGGTGAAAGCCTTGAGGGCACTAGGTGACTGTGGACCAAGCTGTGACTGGCTGGTCCTGCCCCCCAAGTGACCCATGTTACCCTCACATGCAGAAAATCCCCAAAGAGACCCCTGCTTGTGGGAATGGGTCACCTATAAGCCAACTGTCCTCAGGCCACTTAAGAAGCAACACAGTATACACAGTGAGCCACCCACTCACTACAGTATCCAAGGCTCACAGTTCCCTCATGTGACACCATGTACCCCCAGCAAAAAGAAGACCGTTACTTTGTAATTGACTTGAGAATTCTACTGAAAACACTGCCTTCCACCTTCCACTTATGAAGTTCTTTCCACTGTGTCCCCTGCTCTGCAATTGTGCAATCAGTCCAGAGCTCCCTCATGAGAAAGGAAGGAAGGGGCTGGGCAAATCCAATAAAGGAATGGCACAGCCTTTAGCACCAAGATGGTGGAAAAGTCAACTCCCAGTAGATCTTGAGCTTCAATACACACTCACCGAAATACAGCAGGATGTTAAATGGCACTCCCACAGGTCCCAGGACAGGTTCAAGGCTGACCATAAAATGTCAAAGGGTGAGTGGTGGCCCAATTTCTGGGAATCCCAACACCTATCCCAAAGCAGTTGGAATATTCCTCCCACTTATTAGCATATGAAGATACTGAGTGCATAAAATCTAACAATCCCACACCTCGTGGTTGCTCTCTCTGCTGAGATAGACAGCCCACACACTGTCTGTGGAGTGTGTATCTACTTTTACTTTAAACTGGAGCACCCAACCCCCATGCCTCATGGCCTTTCTGTTGCCTTCTGAAACAGCCCACTCTGTCTATGGTGTATATATCTCTCTGAATAAATCTACTTTTACTGAACTGTGGCTCTCGAATTCGTTGCTGGGCAAACCAAGGACCCACACTTGGTGAGGTGCATCCCAGGGACCCAAATACGACCTGGGATATGGCCATCCTCTCCCCCACATTTTCCTGTATCATACATTCCTTCCCAAAGGATCTCACCTTGTGCACTCCAAAATAGACAGCACTCATGTGTCCTGACCAGGAACTGCTCCTGTGTGTATCATTTCTTATTTCCACTAGAACATCAACTTCAGGAGGACAAGGATTTGGTTCTGTTCACAAAGGAAGCACCAGCACATCACAGGTGCTGGAGAAGTATTAGCTGAATGAATGAGCTGTGGGAAGTCCTGGGATTTCCACCTGGAACTCCTAGCCTCTTGGGTCCCAGCTGACTACAGGTGCTCCCTGCTACTCATGGCTGACCTCTTGCCACCACTCTCTGCTCTGCCATCACCTGAGCTGGGATGAGCTGAGATGGGCACACACCCCGGAGAGCATGGCGCATGGTTCATGCCGTTACAACACACTCCCCCCTTGACTGTTAGAGGTTACTTAGGGTGGACAAACTGAAGGCGGCACCATGTGCACCGCCCTACCCCACAACTCACTTGAAGCACCAGGACTGCACACAGGGGAAACGCTGGCCCTTTGCAACCTAAGGAGAGGGACTATGGTTGAGAAGAGGGTCTCCGTCAACTAACAGTCTCTTTACAAGCCCAGTCTTAGGAAAGCTCTTTAAAGATACTTTTTGTATCTTCCTTGTGTTTCTGTAATCCCTCTAGATTTTGTCATTTTAATCTACACATCAGAAATACAGATATTCTTGAAATCTCTAATGATTTTCAATGAAGAATATCCTCAATTTCCTACACTGCTAAGAAAATTACTGCACTTTATTTAAAAAAAGCAGCTTCTTTCATGACTTCCTATCTTCAAACACCTAATTTCACAAGAATCAGTGAAGCAGGACATGAAAATCATGCTATGCTTTATCACCTACAGGTGGGCAGGGATGAAATGAATGAGTACTGATCTCATGAGATGGGAAGGCTGGGTCTGTATTATTCCAGCTACAGATGGAAGGGTCCGTATCTGTGAGGGTGAGGAAGGACCAAGGATGAGAAACCAACATTTTCTAACCCATTTCTCTTTTTCAGAGTCCCAGACAAAACAGTGTGATTGTATCAACTAAAACAAGAACATCTGCACCCTTCTAATTGCACACTACAACTTTACTACTACAAATGGCACTCTGTCACTGACCTAAAGGCTGATGACAGCCAAGAAATTTGCAGGGATCTTATTCTGTGCTCATCCCTTTTTGTCTTTGGAACCTCAGGATATTTGCCTCCTCTCCCTGATTGTCATTTTCCTCATCCTTCAAATGGGAGTGTAACAGTCATTCATTTGCTCAGGGTCTATTCGACAACTGGAGACGGCTTATGAAAACAACAACAACAAAAAAAGCAAAACAGCAATTCTGATCTGTGCTGTCTTCCTTCTCCTCCCTGAACATGAATGGCATCTTTCACTGAATCCCGAACTTAAGGAGTAGTTCTGATGAGGAAGTCACAGGACTGCTGTGTAACAGAGAAATGACCTGGTGAAAAAGAATGAGTTGCCAGCAAATCCTCAAAACCCATAAGGGTGCAAACCCTGGGAGCTACAGGCATGGGTGGGAGTTCCTTGGTTCCCCATTTCACAAATAGGGAGAACTTTGCAGGGTCCATGAAAGACACAGATAGCCCAGTAAAACCACACCATGTTTTGGAGTACACCAGGGCCATGTCGCTGCTGACCTGTACTTCTTTGTGTCCCAGAGCAAGAGCCCTGGGCAGGGGTTACTGTGTTTGAGAATGGACAAGAAATTTCTGTTCTGTCTCTATTGCTTTATCTCTTCCTGCAATAAAACAACTGGTAGGACTCTGGTGGGGAGCAATATACCCACATTCTCTGGCAAACCACACACCAGGCAGCTCTAGCTGATCTGAGAGAGGACTCTTCAATGAACATATATACACCAAAGTCAGGCAGAAGGCTGCCTGTGACCTTGGGAATCCAAACCAGCTTGTCCTCTTAATCAGGATATTCGACATCTAAAGAAAGTGTGCACCAGATGAAGACAATGACTTAGACAGCGTTGGTGGTTATGGCCAGCAGTATCTAAGGACAAGTCATGCTCTGGCAGATGGGAGCATTTTGGTTGCTTTAAGAGTTTGCTACTGAAGGGCTGGGACATTTCATTGGGCCTTGAAACTCCAGACCTCTTTACTCACAAAGGCAGACAAGTTAGGTGAGCCAGCTCAGCCTTTATTCCAACTTCCTAACCAAAATGCTATGAGGTTGAAAATATATTTCTCAGACTCTTCTGCAGCAAGGGTTCCAGATGTGGCTTTAAAAATGCCCATCAGAGATTGAAATTTGCAAATATTAACTACTATATATAAAAATAGCTAAAAAATCTAAATTTCTTCTGTATAGCACAGGGAACTATATTTAATATCTTGTAATAACTTTTAATGAAAAATAATATGGAAAGGAATTCATACATATATATGTGTATATGAATGACCGGAACATTGTGCTGTACATCAGAAAATGACACATTTTAACTGACTATACTTCAATTAAAATATATATATATATATAATGCCCATCAGCAGCATCTGAGTGTCACTGAAAGCAGAAACCCAGATGAGTAGAGGCAGAGGTGGTTGGAGGAGCTACGTTATTTTGCTGGGATGGATGCTGCTGGCATGGCAGAGATCTAGAAGGAATGCTCACAACAGCCACTTACTGATCTGCAAGTGTGTTAGGGTAATAGCTTCCTGAAATCCTCCCCACCCCTCCTGATGAGCCAGGTGTCTGGCGTTTCTCTGGAAATCACTAGGCACAGCCTGGGACTCAAAGGTAAAAATTAAAAACTGCAGTCAGGCAGTGAAGAGACTGGCAGGACGTGTTGGACAAAAGTAGGTCAGAATCAACAAAGAATGAGGAGGGGATACAACGTGTGCTGAGGACCCTGACTACAGTGGTGGATTGTCTGTGTTAAGGACTCTGAGTCAGTATGAGTAGATGGATTGGTGTGGACTAAAATGGTGGCCATTGTTCAGATAAATATGTGATTTGGACTATATTTATTAGAGGAGGGCTTTTTTCCCCCTTCAACGTTGATCATTTCTAGGGAGCAGAAAAATACTCTGCCACACAACATCTAAGTGCAAAAGAGATGCTACGGGATGGTGGTGGTGTGAAAAATTTCAGTTCTGCAGTTCCATGGTTTCCTTAATGAGGTTCAGAGCAGTTGGTACTTAAAATAAAATAAGGTACTTATAATAAAGACATCATCATATGTACATATCCTTAAAGATACACATACGGTGCTATACGTGGGCCTGAAATGTGTTCTGCATTCTAAAATCCGATGAAATAAAATCAGTAGCTCAATATGCCTGTTGGCTCTATAAACATGATGTAGCTAATGATCACAGAAAACAAGATCAGCTAGTAAATTTGAAATTTGTCTTTTCCAGTGTCAAAGATAATATTTTTTGCTTTATTTAAAAAGCATTTTTTTAATTAGGACTGTCAGTGTCCATTGGTATATGGGGTTCACTAGATGTGTTCAGATATTCTAGACAGTGAATCAGAGCAAAGACTGAGGTTTAGACAGTAGTTAAATGCCTCACCCTTGTAATCAGCATCCACATATTGCTATACTGAATATCCTTAAAACTGAGAACTTCATTAAAGCAACTAAAAGAAAGGGAAAAATTAGCCACAGACTATTGGAAGATTTGTAACGTGTAAAAATGACAAAGGGATATTCATGAGCATATTCTTAAAAAACCCTACAATTTAATAAGTAAAACAACAAACGGACAACAGGTTGCACACTGATCACTTTAGGAGAAGCCATGCAGATGAACTCTTATGTGAATGGGGCTGGAGCTGTAGAATTAGTTACTCTTGCAAGTAACTCAGTTAAAAACAAATGCAAATGGGATATACTTCTACAATATCTGAGTAAAAATCTTGGAAAACTTACTCCTCTGTTAAGCAATGACAATGGCAAAATTTGTCAAAATTAACCTCTGCAGAACTCTGGAAATTTAACCAAGGCTTCCAGCAATCTGGGGAGTGTTTATTTGAGAAAAAATAACAGCTAAATCTCCATAAAGATAATCAGTTTTGTCATATTGTAACTTGATCTACCCCATCCGAGAATCCTCACCTAAATGGTGGCCTTTAAAAGCAACAGTCTCACAATCAAGGAAGGGGCAGAAGTGATTTGAAGTTACCCAAAAAATCCGCCCCCAGACAACTGTCACTATTTCACCTATCTCAAACTCATGCTGTGCAAACAGCCTGTCCCCAGAGTGTTTGTGGAAAACAATCAGCAGTGAGTAACATTACAACTGCCTGAGGCAGTGGTACCAGTACAGGCTAACTAGATGCTGACTAGGAAACTTAGAAGGCAAAATTGAGTATTGAGACTTTCTGGGGGTGGAGGTAGGGTTAAATAGCTCCAAAAAATTCTGAGAATTGTAGAAGTGCGTACACATGTGTGGCATATGGCAAGGAAAGATCTGAGAAAATCTTAAGCCTTCAACTCTGGCTGAACTTGAGGTTCTGCATAAGCAAGAACTAAAGGCTACAAAATAGCTGCAGACTGCCTGCCGGTGCTGAGGGCATCCGTCAGCATGCAGGCACACAGCCACCTGGCAACAGCTCAAACGATTGGCTCCAGGCATTGAAAGAAATCACTGTCCAATCATTATTACACTGACGACAACTAGGCTTTCTGCACACATACAGATCTCATGGCCATGCATGATAAAAAATACAGACTTTACAGAATTTGTTCAGGAAAGTAACTACATAAATAGCTGCAGCAGCAATGACAATGGAAGCAACGATAAACCCTGGAGATGAGGAAAATCTGGCTTTCAGTTCTGCCATATTGTAATATTTTAAATGTCCAATTTTCAAAAGAAAATTACAAGATGTACAAAGAAACAGAAAAGTTTGGCCATAACACAGGGGAGAAAGTAGTCAATAGAAACTCCCTGAGGAAACCCAGACACTGGACTTACTAGAAAAAGACTGAAATAAGGAATTACACATATGATCAAAGAGCTAAACGAAACCATGCCTAAAGAATTTAAGTATGTCAACATCTCATTGTACAGAGAATAACAATAGATAAAATTTATATTAAAAACCAACTGGACATTCTAGAGATACAAACATAATGACTACAATGAAAAATTCAATAAGAGATTTCTCTGTAGATATGAAATTGTTGAAGAAAAAGTCAGTTACCTTAAAACTACTGAGATTATCCAGTCTGTGGAACAGAAAGAAAAAGGAATGAAAAAAAATGAACACTGTGTCAGAGATAGGTTGGACACCATCAACAATACCAATACACAAATAATTTGAGAGCCAGAAAGGAGAGAAAAGAAGGGGTAGAAAAAATATATAAAGAAATAATGGCTGAAAACTTCCCAAATTTGATGAAAACATTAATTTGTACATCCCAGCAGCTCAACAAACTCCACGTGGTATAAATGTAGAGACATCGAAAATAGGCACATCAGACTCAGTGTGTCAAAAGAGAAGAACAAATAATCTTGACAGCAGAAAGAGAAAAGAGGCTCAACATATTCAAAGGCTCCTCAGTAAGACAGTTGATTTCTCATCAAAAACCATGGAGACCAGAAGGCAGTGGGAAGGTATCGTCAAAGTGATAAAAGGAAAATACTGTCACCAAGTATTTTATAGCCAGCAAAATGATTCTTCAAAAAAATTAAAGGAGAAATTAAGACACTCCTATAAAAACAAAATCTGAAAGAATCCATTGCTAGCAGGCCTGTTTTACAAGAAATATTAAGGATAGTCCAGCAGCTGTAAATGAAAGGACACTCAACTGAAAAATAAAGAGCACTGGTAGAGGTAACTACATGAGTAAAAAAATAAAACAGTATAAATACAGTATTACATGTAAGTGTTTTCTTCTAATTGATGTAAAGGACAACTGCATAAAACAATAATTATGAAACTGTGTAGATGCACTTATAAATGCATAAAGGTGTAATATGTATGACAGTGACAGCATGAGGAGGGGGAGGGAAAAGATTCATACCAAAGCAAAGTTTTTGTGTACTATTGAAATTAAGTTGGCATTCATGTGAACTAGATTGCTTTAAAACAAGATGTTAATAGTAATCTCCGGGGCAATGGAGGAGAATGAGGAGGAGGAAGAGGAGGAGGAGAAGAAAAAGATAAAATAAACAACAAATTAAAATGCCACACTTGAAAATGCCTACTTTGTACAAAAAAGTGTAGTAATAGAGCATTGGGGAAATAAAAAGACATATAGAAAGCAGATAGCAGATGTAACTTCAACCTGATAAGAAATTACATTAATGTAAATGAATTAAATATTCTAATCAAAATAGTAAAGGCAGAAATAAATGGAATAGAGAATAGATGAAGAACAGAGAATAATCAACAAATAGAAAAGTTGGTTCTTTGAAAAGATCAAGAAATCTGACAAATTTTTAGCTAGTACTGAAGAAAAAAAGAGAGAAGATTCAAATTACTAAGATGAGAAATGAAAGGAAGGATGTCACTACTGCCCTTACAAAAATAACAAGGAATATAAGGGAATACCATGAATACTTGTATAGCCAATAAATGAGATAATCTAGATGAAATGGATAAATTCCTTGAAGGATATAAGTGACTAAATCTAATTCAAGGAGAGATAGAAAACTCAAATAATCCTACAATAAGTAGTGACTGAAACAGTAATCCAAAACATTCCCACAAGGAAATGCTAGGCCAGTATGGCTTTGCTGGTGAATTCCATCAACTACTTAAAGAAAAAACAAAAACAAAAAACAAACAAACAAAAAAAGCTTCACAAACTCGTCTAAAAATAAAGAGGTGGGCACACTTCCCAATTCATTCAATGACACAAGTATCACACTGATACCAAAACCAGACAAAGGCATCACAAGAAAACTAAAGACTATCTCTTATGGATATAAGTGTAAAAGTCCTCAACAGAATACAAGCAAATCCAATCCAGTAACATATAAAATAGACCACAATTCAGTGGAATGTATCCAGGTATGCAAAGGCATTTCAACATACAAAAGTCAATTCATGTAATATGCCATATTAATAGAATAATGGATAAAAACTAGGAATAGAAGAGAACTTCCTCAACTTGACAGAGAACATCTATGAAAAACCTGGAGCAAAGATCATACATAATGGTGAATGACTGAATTATTTCCTCCCAAAATCAACATTGTACTAGAGGTTCTAGTCAAAGCAAACAGACAAAGAAAATAAAGCCTCTAGATTAGAAAGAAAGAAATAAAACTATTTCAATTCCAGATGACATGATATTATACATTGAATTCACAAGGAATCCACAAAGAAAAAAAAGAGAGAGAGAGAAAAAAAAAACTATTAGAATTAACAACATAGTTTGACCAAAATTGTAAGACACAAATCAATATATAAAAAAGTAATTATATTTCTATACAACAGCAGTGAATAATCTAAAAATAAAATGAAGGAAACATTTTCATTTACAATAGCATCAAAAAGAATAAAATACTTAGGAATATTAAGAAAAATATGTGGAATACTGAGAAAAATGTCTGAAAATGGTAAATTGAAAACTAAAATACTACTGATAGAAGTTAAAAATGACCTAAAATAAATGGAAAGCTCTTCTGTGTTCATGGATCAGAAGCCTTATTATTGTTAGGAAGGCATTTGTCCTCAAAATGACATATAGATTCAGTGCAACTCTGGCTTTTTGGGAGAAATGAACAAGCTGATCCTAAAACTAATATGGAAATGCAAGATACCCAGAATAGTCAAAACAATCTTGAAAAAGAACAAAGTTTTGAAGTTTCCAAATTCAAAACTCAGTAACAAAATTGTAATCCATACAGTGTGGTACTTGCATAAAGGACAGACAAATAGATTGAGAGAAAAGAACTGAGAGTCCATAAACAAACTCTTACACATAGCCAGTTAATTTTTCATAAAGGTTCCATGACAATCCAATGGGGAAAAATTAATCTTTACAAAAATCATGCTGGGACACCTGAACATACACCTGGAAAGAAAGAAAACTGAACTTTTAACTTAACACCATTTATTAAATTTAACTCAAAATAAATCACAGACCTGAAACTATAAATCTTTTAGATAATGAACAATGAGAAAATCTTCAGGATTTTGAAGTACAAATACTTCTAAGGTATGACAGAAAAAGCACAAACAACAAAAGAAAAAAAATCAAGTAAACTGGACTTCAGTAAAATTAAACACTTCTGTGCTTCAAAGGGCTTCATCAAGAAAGTAAGAAGACAATCCACAGAATGGGTGAAAATATTTCCAATATTTTCCCTGATAAGGGACTTTTTATCCAGAATAGACAAAGGAGACTTAAAACATGACAATACAAAGACAAATACAATTAAAATCGGCAAAGAATTTGAATAGATGTTTCTCCAAAGAAGACATACGAATGGGAAATAAGCACATAAAAAGATGTTCAACATCAGTAGGCATTGGGGAAACAGAAATCAAAAGCACAATGACATGCCACTTCATACCAACTAGGATGACAAATATATATGATATATGATATATAAATATGTATCTATAAACCCGGTAATAAAAAGTGTTGATGAGGATGTGGAGAAACTGGACTCCTCATACATTACTACTGGAAATATAAAATGGTGCAGTCACTTTAAAAACTACTTTAGCAATTCCTCAAAATGTTAAAAGTAGAATACATCCCAGCAATTCCATTTTTTGATATATCCTGAGGAGAACTGAAAATATGTGTTCACACAAAAACTTGTCCATGAGCATTTACAGCAGAATTATTCATCATCAACTGATGGATGGATAAGCAAAGTGGTGTATTTATAACAATGGCATATTATTTGAACACAAAAAGGACTTTGGGTACTGATATATGCTACACCATGGATGAGTCTTGACAACGTCACACTAAATGAAAGACGGCAATCAAAAAAGGCAACATACTGTATGGTTCTACTTATATGAAATGCCCAGAACAGGCAAATCCGTAGAGACAGAAAGTAGAGTGGTGGCTGCTGGGGTCTAAGGGAAAGGAAGTTTAGGGAGTGACTTACTAAAGAGTACTGGTTCCTTTTGGGAGTGATGGCTACAAAACCCTGAAATGTACTTAAAAATCTAATGCACAATTTCAAAGGCTGCATTTTATGGTATGTGAATTATATCTCCATAAAGCTGTTACTCTTGAAGCTGAGCCCACATATGGAGCAACTGGCCCAGCACTGACTGCAGCATCTGGATGGGGAGTGACCCACCCACCCACCACAAAGGAAAGGATCACCTGACCCAGTGTTGGAGGGGTGCAAACTTCTTGCCGACAGACACTGTGAGCAGCACAGACAAGGGGGCCAACAGAGCAAGGTGAGTTCGTGAAACAGGGCGAAGACACAAAGGCCTCTCAATAAAACCATTAAGAGCACACAGTCTCTAGGAGAACACATCTTTGTTTTTAAAATCTTTTTATATCTGTTTTATACCTATTACATTTTTAATCTTTATTTTTAAACAGTTCTATATGTTTACAATTCTCATTTCATTTTTAATTCTCTTGGTTTTGATCTGTTATTTATTAGTCACAGGTTTCAAATATTGTATTTTGAATTTTCTCTTCTTTTTATTAAGATTCTTAAAAGATATCTCAACTCGATTCCTATTCTGCTTCAACTTGCTCTTCTATTATTGATTATACACTTTTTTCAAACCTTCTTTTCCTCCATTCTTTTAAAATTCTCTCTCTCTCTCTTTTAAGTTTTATTCCCACATAGGCTTTATATAAATAAATAAATAAACTCCTTTAAGGACCACAATAGATAACTGATACTCCAAAAGCCACAGGGCCAGAGAGATATGAGCAGAATGAAGAAGCAGAGGAAGTCCTGCCAATTAAAAGAGCAAGAGAAATCCCCTCAAAGAACGATCAATAAAATAGTCATTGATGGCCTACTAGATCAAGATTTCAAAAAAGAAGTGATCAAATTACTGAAGGAACTAAAAGAGATAGTCTTTAGAGACATAAAATATATCAAAAACAAAATAGAAGCTATAAAGAAGAGCCAAGTAGAATTGGTAAATTCATTGGCTGAAATGAGATCTGACCTAAAGGCTGTACAAAGCAGGCTAGATAATGCAGCAGAACGAATAAGTGACCTAGAAGACAGGACAACAGAAAGCACACAATCAGAACAGCTGAGAGAAAAACAAATATAAAACAATGAAAACAATATAAGGAACCTATGGGATAATATAAAGCATGCCAATCTATGCATAATAGGGGTTCCAGAAGGGGAAGAAAGAACAAAGGGGATGGAAAAGGTAATTAAAGGAATCATGACTGAAAACTTCCCAAACTTAAAGAAGGAATCAGACACCCAAGCACAGGAGAATCAGAGGGTCCCAAACACGAAGAGCCCAAAGAGAAACATGCCAAGATATATCATAAATCAAGATGGCTAGACTGAAGGATAAAGTAATGATCCTAAAGGCAGCAAGAGGAAAACAAAGAGTGAGTTACAAGAGAAGGCTCTCAACTGATTTCTCTACAGAAACACTACAGGCCAGAAGGGAGTGGCAAGATATATTCAAAGTCCTGAATGAAAAAAAAAGATGCAGCCTAGGATACTGTCTCCAGCAAGGCTATCCTTTAGAATAGAAGGAGAGATAAAGAATTTTACAGAGAAGCAAAACTAAAAGAATTTAGCAACACTAAACCCATGCTAAAAGAAATATTGAAAGGTCTACTCTAAATAGAAAAGAAGCAGGATGCTACAGAAATGAGAATTCATGAATGTGAGAGTATTTTTTCTTTCTTCTTTTGTTTTTAAATCTTTTGTTCTCAGTAGGATGGGTTTGAGATTACATTAATATCTCTTTAGTATACACAGTTACAGTAATTGGTTAACAGACTTACAAAAAAGTGTAATCACAAGCCAAAAACTTACAAGTGAGTCACAAAAACTAAATACAATACAAAGGAAAATTACCATACCACAAAAGGAAGAAGAAAGGAACCAAGAAGAAATACCAAATCAACTGCAAAAATAAGTTCAAAATAACAATAAACTCTCATCTATCATTAATTACTGTAAATGTTAATGGTCTAAATGCTCCAGTCAAAAGACAGAGTAGCAGACTGGATAATAAAGCAAGAAACTTCAATACACTGCATATAAGAGACACATTTTAGGGAGAAGGACACATAGATTGAGAGTGAATGGACGGAAAGGGATATTCCATGCAAATGGAAATGCCAAAAAAGCAGGTGTAGCAGTACTGATTTCAGACAAAATAGACTTTAAAACAAGGGCCATAAAGAAAGATAAATAAAGACATTTTATAATGATTAAATGAGTGATACAAGATGAAGATATTACAATCATTAATATATAAGCACCCAACATGAGCACCTAAGTACATTAAACAACTACTAACAGAGATAAAGGGGGAAATTGATGGGAATACAATCATTGTCAGAAATTTTAACACCACATTAACATCACTAGACAGATCTTCCAGACAGAAAATAAATAAGGCAACAGAGAAATTAAATGATACAAGAGAATAATTGGATTTAGTGGATATTTTCAGAGCATTACAATCCTCCATAATAGAATACACATTCTTTTCAAATGTGTGTGGAACACTTTCTAGGATTGATCATGTACTTAGTCACAAAAGAAGCCTCAACAATTTTAAGAAGATAGAAATTATCTCAAGCATCTTTACTGACCACAATGCCATTGAAACTAGAAATCAACTTCAGAGAAACAAAGGAGAAAGAAAGGAAAGCATTGAGATTAAACAACATGCTATTAGAAAACAAATGGGTCGATGATGTAATCAAAGTTGAAAATAAAGAATACCTTGAGACAAATGAAAATGAAAACACAACCACACAAAACATACGGTACACAGCAAAAGCAGTACTAAGAGGAAAGTTTAGGGTAATGCAGGCCTTCCTCAAAAAAGAAGAACAATACCAAATAAACAATCTAACCCACCAGCTGAAAGAACTAGAAACAGAAGAGCAAAAACACACAAAAGTCAGCAGAAGGAAGGAAATAATAAAGATCATGGAGGAAATAAATAAAATAAAGATTAAAAAAATAGAGAAAATAATCAATCAAACCAAAAGCTAGTTTTTTGAAAGAGTAAATAAAATCGACAAACCTCTGGCCAAACTCACAAAGAAGAAGAAAGAGCACAAATTTGCAAAATAAGAAAGGAAAATGGAGAAATTACAACAAATAACATAGAAATACAGAATATCATATGAGAATATCATGAAAAACTACATGGAAAAGTGGATTACCTAGAGGAGATGGACAAGTTTCTGGAAACATACAGTCCACTAAGACTGAATCAAGAAGAAACTACCCACTTGAACAAATGGACCACTAGGAATGAAATTGAATTAACAATAAAAAACTTCCCTACAAATAAAAGTCCAGGACTGGACAGCTTCACCAGGGAGTTCTACCACACATACAAAGAAGAACTCATACCAGTCCTTCTCAAACTCTTCCAGAAGATTGAAAAGAAGGAAAAATCCCAAACTCATTCTATGAAGCCACCATTACCCTGATACCAAAACCAGGCAAAGACACCACCAAAAAAGAGAATTACAGACCAATATCACTGATGAACACAGATGAAAAAATCCTTACCAAAATACTAGTAAATAAAATCCAACAGCACATAAAAAAATAATACATCATGCTCAAGTGGGGTTCATCTCAGGGACACAAGGGTGGTTCAACATATGAAAATCAATCAATGTAATACTTCACATCAACAAGAGAAAGGACAAAAACCACATGATCATCTCAATAGATGCAGAAAACTTTTGATAAAATTCAACACCCATTTATGATAAAAATTCTCACCAAAGTGGGTATTCAGGGAACATATCTCAACATCATAAAAGCTATAGATGACAAACCTACAGCCAGCATAGCACTCAACGGTGAAAACCTCAAAAGATTCCCACTAAAATCTGGGACAAGTCAAAGATGCCCACTATCACCACTCTTATTCAACATAGACTTGGAAGTCCTGGCCACAGCATTCAGGCAAGTAACAGAAGTAAAAGGGGTCTAAATTGGAAAAGAAGAGGTAAAAGTGTCACTATATGCAGATGACATGACAATATATATAGAAAACCATAAAAGGTCCACACAAAAACTACCAGAGCTGATCGAAGAATATAGCAAAGTAGCAGGTTACAAGATTAATGTTCAAAAATCAGTTGCATTTCTTTACACAAATGATGAATCAACAGAAAAATAAAGTAAAGGAACAATCCCCTTTAAAATAGCACCCAAAGTAATAAAATATCTAGGAATAAATCTAACCACAGACGTGACAGAATTATACACAGAAAACTATAAAGCATTGGTGAAGGAAATTAAAGAAGACTTTAAAAAATGGAAAGGTATCCCATGCTCTTTGATTGCAAGAAGCAATATTGTTAAAATGGTCACACTGCCCAAGGCAATCTACAGATTTAATGCAATCCCTACCAAATTAACCTGGACATATTCCATAGAACTAGAACAAATCACAATAAAATTTATATGGAACCATCAAAGACATAGAATTTCCAGGGCATTACTGAAGAAAAAAAGAAAGAGGCTGGAAGAGTAACTCTCCCAGACTTGAGACAATACTATAGACTTACAGTCGTCAAGACAGCATGGTATTAGTACAAAAACAGACATATAGCCAAATGGAACAGAATAGAGAGCCCAGAAATGAACCCAAATATTAAGGTCAACTAATATTCAACAAAGGAGGCAAGAATATACAATGGAATAAAGACAGTCTCTTCAGCAAGATAAACATAAGACAAGATACAATAAAATTCCTAGGAGAAAATACAGGCAAAATATCTGACATACATCTCAGAAATCTTCCCCTAGGTCAGTCTACCCAAGCAATAGAAATAAAAGCAAGAATAAACAAATGGGACCTAATGAAACTTACAAGCTTCTGCACAGCAAAGGACACTTTAAGTAAAACAAAAAGACAACCTACAGAATGGGAGAACATTTTTGCAAATGAAACTAACAAAGGCTTGATCTCCAGAATATATAAGAAGCTCATATGACTTACAGAGAAACAACCAAATAACCCAATCCAAACATGGGCAGAAGACCAAAACAAGCAATTCTCCAAGGAAGATATACAAATGATCAATGGGCACATGAAAAATGCTCAATATCACTAATTATCAGAGAAATGCAAATCAAAAGTACAATGAGGTATCACCTCAAACCAGTCAGAATGGCCATCATTCAAAAATCCACAAATGACATATGCTAGAGAGGCTGTGGACAAAGGGAAACCTCCGACACTTCTGGTGGGAATGCAGTTTGGTGCAGCCACTGTGGAATAGGTATTGAGTTTCCTCAAAAGACTAGGAATAGAATTGCCATATGACACAGGAATCCCACTCCTGTGCATATATCCTGAAGGAACCCTACTTCAGGATGACAGCTGCACCCCAATATACATAGCAGCACTATTTACAATAGCCAAGACATGGAGATAGCCTAAACGTCCATCAACGGATGACTGGCTAAAGAAGTGGTATATTTATACAATGGAAAACTACTCGGCTATAAAAACTGACAATATAGGGCCATTTGCAGCAACGTGGATGCTCCTGGAGAATGTCATTCTAAGTTAAGTAAGCACCGTAACAAGGAATAAAGAGAAGTTACCTCTAAGTACAGTTATTTTGATTAAAATTTACATACAGAAAGCAAGTCACCCCCACTACTGCTGCCAGGAGGAGCATCTGAATGTAATAGCCCAGCCCAAGCAAAGTAGATTCCGACCTTCTCTCCGTAGAATTTCCTGCAGAAAGTCAGAAGGTAGTTTCAGAAGAAACACATATTCACTCTGTAGCTTCATCCTCATGTTAATTTCTTTTTTCTTTGTTTTTTGGTGGGGCATAATTAGGTTTATTTATTTGTTTTTTAAATGGAGGCATTGGGGATTGAACCCAGTACCTCATGCATGCTAGGCATTCACTCTACCACTGAGTTATACCCTCCTTCCATCATACTAATTTCTGATTCTAAATCAAGGGGGCTTTAAGTTTAAACCTCTGACTCAATTCACACTTAAAACATATGCGTTTTCACAGCAGCCCCCAAATTCTACCGTGAAATAAGAAGTATTTTACGTATCATAGAAATACAGATCACTGGTTCACCTGCTGAAGAGAGATAAATGAGAACAGAGCAAAGGAGGGGACGAGGCCGACTCCGGAGCAGATGCAGGGGATCATCACCACTCACTGGACAGTCTGGCACATTCAACAAATCCCACCAAAGATCATTCTTAACAGGCTTGACACAAGTGGACTTCAACTACTGGCTCAGTCATCTGCGTCTGCCTTATCTCGGGAACTTCCCTGGAGCAAATGCAACGTAAACCACAGATAATAAGGAAATGGCTGATAATGATAACAACTGGGAGTGCAATGTCTCTCTGACAAAATATTTATAAAACTCATGTGGGAATGGGAGAGGGCAGGAGGGATGTGGCTGAGTAAGGAACTGCCCTGTATTCTTTGTATCTAGCACGTCGGCTGTTCCTAGGTTTCAAAAACCCTTCAATGTTACTCAGTTAATCTGGAGTAGACGGAAAAGGCCAGGGAGGCAAGATTAGAAGAAAGGAGGCAGGGCACGAAGCGGTGCCAGGCTGGTCCTGAAAGGGAGACAGACACAGACAGGCAGACACAGAGGGCTTAGGGATGAGGCGGAACAATGAGGCGGCGGCTCAGGTGTGTTTGCTGCTGCTGATACTTCCCTCAGCTGGAGCTCTGCTGATGCGGCAGTGCTGGGTAAAACCTGTGACTTTCCTCAGCTCTGAGTTTTCTCGGAAGCTTCCGGCTCAGTCTGGAGCTGAGATGAGCTCCGAGGGCCTAGCCTAGGGGGGACTCAGCTCTGAGAACAGCCTGGAGTCCTGAGAAACTTCACGCAGGAACCCCTAGGGCTGGACCAGCGCTCACAGGCTGCTGTGAGACCAGCTCCATCGTCAGAGACCTGGGCGTGGACCATTCCATGGGGAAAATGGCTGAGCCCGATGCCAAATCAGATAGGAGGGACAAAGTGTGTTCATTCTCTTGTGACTGGTCTTTGTGGCCTGGCTCACAGATGGCAGGCTCAGGATGGTGTCTGGCAGAGAAAACCCTGGCAATGGGTTTGAGATGTCTTGGACTCTTTCTTGTTAAGCTTTTTGTAATACATTCTTATCAACTATCCATCCTGAAAATGCCACATTCAAAACTGAAAGAATGTTAGAAGTTGCTTGCTCCAACTGGCCAATGGTAAACACACCCTGCTACAGTTAGAGAGCTGGTCAGGCAGCCTCTGCCTGCATATTTACAATGACGGAGTGTTCATTACTTCCAAAGGTTACATGTCGGCAAGAATGTCAGAAAGAATTTTTGAACCTTAAACAGATGTCTGCCCCCTAGTCCTTGCTGAAAGGCTAGAAATAATGAGGATCCCTTCAAATGTAGTTTTGTCTGATTGTTATCTCTCTCTGTCAGAAACACCCCAATTCTTAACATCAATTTTTCAAAATTCAGCTTTGATTTCTTTTTATCAAACTTATACCATACATTCATTAAAGAGTCAAACAGTTCTCGAACACCGATTGTAAAAAGGAGCAGTTCCCAACAACCACCCCATTTCCTGGTCAGAAGCAACAATGTTCAGCTCCTACTGCTGACTCTTGGAATAAAAACTCCCTATTTCTGACTAATATCCTTGTAACACAGCCTACTGACTTTTTCAGCTTTATGTATCACCTATTTAACTTTCTATTTTGGAAAATGAATATTAAGCTCTCTTTCAAACCACATCTCCTCTACACACCCAAACCTTCATTCTTCCAACCTTTTGATACAAATACATTATAATTTTGATCAGCTCAGTATCCTTGCTTTACATTATTAGGACTCTGTACAGACTGTTCACAGCTGTAGCAAGTTGTCTGCTAGGCTTACTTTCTTATTCCCTACTTTGTTTTTCCTGGAGTTAATAATTGTCTTGGTGGTTCATAGCTTAGATTTCTCTGCGCTTAACAATTCAACCCCATACATTCTCCTAATGAATAACTTTCTCAATACTTTCCAATTCATTGTCTACAAATTTCATCTCCTTGAATAAATCTCTTCAGATCTCCTTCAACCTGGATTAACGACATGCTAGTCTTGTCAGAGAGCTCAAGGGGCCACTAGTGGGAAGCAACAAGGGAATACATGGACCAGGAGAAGGGAACAGATCAACATAATTTCCTTCACAAAACATACTTAAAATAGTGGGAAAATTGTTTTCTTTACAAACACAAACACACACACCAACCCCAAAATCCCATAAAGAATGATTAAATAGCCATCAAACCCATTGCCCTGCCATCAAATTCTGTATAACATAAAACAAAAATAACAGAAGGAATATATCATATAAATATGAATCTCAAGGGGGATGGGGTACACTCAGTGGCAGAGTGTGTGCTCAGCAAGCATAAGGTCCTAGATTCAATCTTCAGTACCTCTATTAGAAAAAAAACATTAGAAACAATAGAAAAATGTATCAACTTTAAATATTTACAAATATATAAACTTCCTCTTTTAAAACTGTTCTACAGGATAATCCGGGTTAATGAGAAAGTGCCTCTTCATGACTGTGATCCTGCTGATAATTGTGGGAGGAAATTAGAGTATGACCACATGAAATAAAATCCCTTATGAAATAATGATCCCGGGTGACAATCATTATTGGCTGCTGTCATCACAAAAAAGAGAGTCAACTGGTCATTATGTACCTTATGACAGGAGTACAAAACTTCATATAACAAATATTCTTGCACAAATTTGAACCTCGTTCAGATCAAGCTTTTAGGGGAGGATCAAATCACTTAGCTAAAGCCAATACATAGGATGGAGAAATAAGTCTAACCACAGGGGAGAATGAAATCAACCAAACAGGAAATAGAGAAATCCCTCAGCAATTTCAAGGAAAATGAGAAACAGGAAAATTATAGATTAGAACCCACTTGAGAGATATGCTAGCTGCAATGTGTGAACTTAGTCTGGATCCTGATTTCAACCCCAAAACTGCTTAAAAGTGTATTTTTGTGACAATCAGGGAAATATTTTGTAACCCTAAAAAAAATGAATATTCCAATTGTATTTGAAAGAGACCTTGTCATTTCACTAATGAAAGGTTAAGCTACGTAGGATTGCCTTCAAAATGATCCCGAAGTGGGGGAGGGGAAGAGGTGGAGATGAAAGTTGCAACAACAGTGACTCTGAGTTGATAATTCTGGAGATGGGTGACTGATACAGACAGGCTGGCTGTGCTGTTCTCTCTACTTCTGTACATGTTTGAATCTTTCCATAAAATGTGAAACAAACAAAAAGACTTCAGTGATTTAAAACCCTCACTTGGAAGGTTAAGAGGTTTGCCCAAGTAGGTGGGCATCTGAATGGGGCACTGAGATTAGGAAGATCAGGCACCTGGCTCCAGGCCGACCTGGGGCTACCTTGACCCTTCTCTTCTCCTCACCATCCACAGCCAGCCCATAACTGCATCCTGTCAGCTCCACTCCCCAAACGCATTCTCCCTGGCTCCCACCATCTCTCATCTGGCCCACTCCAAGAGCCTCCGACCAGGCCTCCCTGCTTCCTGGGTCCCTGCAATTCATTCTCCACATTATCTTTGCAAATTGTGAGAGAAAATTACTTTAGTGCTTAAACTATCATGACTGCTTCTCACTGCACTTAGAGTCTACACTACTTTCCGTGCTCCTGATGCCCTTCTAAACCTCGCGTCTCATCACTCTCACCAGCGTTGGCTCCAGTATCTCCTCAAACCTGCTGAGCACATTTGTGCCTCGGGGCAATGGACAAGCTGCCTCTATTCCTGGGGTGACTTATCCCAGATCCTCAAAGACCAGCCTCCTTATCACCATCTCAGCTCACATGTAACCTTCTCAAAGATAGCTTTCTTGACTCCATTTCCCCCAAGTCTCCCATCTCAACACTGTATTATTTCCTTCATTTCAATCTGAAATTGTTTCCTTATTAGCCCGATTATTTTTGTTTGCTCAGTTGTCCTTGGCCTCCCTCCTCCCAGCAGCCTTGCACAAACAGCATAAGCTCCCGGGGAGCAGCCGGCGCTGATGCTCTGAGAATACACATGCTGAGCGCGACATTACAGTCACGTGGTGTAGTGAAACGGTGTCGAACAGCAGATAGAGCTAAGCAGTGAGAATACTTCTCTTATTTTATAATTTAAGTGAAACCTAACATTTACTCCTGTTTAATGAAGAATTTGGTAGGTCTTTGTTCCCAGTTCCTGGACGGCAACCCCTAAAGCCTTGAAATTTCCCAAGATAGGAGTGTCTTTACTATTCATGGTGGACCCTTGGATGGCTTGTGTTCATGAGATAACTCAGGATGGGGACTGGCCAGCCAGAGACACCAACCATGTGATTAGAGGAGTGGGGCTTTGAGCTTTGTGACAAGTGACTGACCATCAGGAGAGGTAGGGGCTCAAATGTTAGGGCTTTGACTTACAGTTAGTGTTTGGGGTAGCCATGTCAGTAGTGACCCAACAAATCATGTCTTTGTAATAAAGTCTCCAGTAAAAACTTGGGGCAACAAAGCTCAGAGCTCCTGTGAGCTTCCTGGTTGGTAACACTCTTGGAGGACTGTCACACTCAGAAGCCATGAGGGCAACCCTGAGCCCTTCCCACTGGAGTGCTCTCCACAACAGCTCACCTGATGAGATCTAAGGGCTGCTTCTTGTCTATGCTTCGAGGAGGAGCACATTCCCTGTACAGAAGGCCCTGTTCGCTGGGGCAGCTGAGGTCCTCTGATGGAGGCTGAAGTTGCACTGGGAAGCAGAAGCAAACAGGTGAGCGTCACTGTCACCACGTGTTCACATGTTCTGCTAATAAAATGTGGTGCTAACACTTTGTGGTCATTTGTAAATAAGGGGCCCTCCTTTGCCAGAAGGGATGGAGGTACCATATAGTTTTTCATAATTCTCACCGAGGATTAATACTAACCCCTTGAGGGTCATTTGCAAACGTGGCTGGAAAGGAACAATTGGATGTTACAGTCCTGGGACCACCGTGGGTACCTGGTGAGGGCCTTGCAGATGCTTAATGTCCTACAACCGGGCCAGTCTTCCACAGCAAAAAAAACTACGCCACCCAAGTGCCCAAACTGCTTCAGTGGAGGCAGCAGCCCCCTCCTTGGACACCCAGAGGAACCTGGACTCTGGCTGTTTAGGGGCAGGGTCAATTCTAAAACCCAGGCTTTTTTGTCCCCACAATTCGGTAGTTATTCGGTGACAGCACATGGAATATAAACAATAAAGAAACTTGACATGATGTTATATATTTAGCTTACTCAAGAAAAAAAATTTAAATCCAGTCATTCTCCTTCCCACCTGACCTACTTTCCTTTCTCCTGTACTAGAACCAGATTATTACCCACCCAGCCTTAGCATGGGTCCTGACTCCACTTACCTCCCTCCCAAACACCACATGAGATGATTCCTCAGCCTGGATGTGGAACCAGCAATTACAACAGGCTTTAGTGGAAAAGAAATGGTT
Organism: Camelus bactrianus; assembly: GCF_048773025.1. Classification (NCBI taxonomy): domain Eukaryota; kingdom Metazoa; phylum Chordata; class Mammalia; order Artiodactyla; family Camelidae; genus Camelus; species Camelus bactrianus. The sequence continues at coordinate 134,712,368 of NC_133541.1, forward strand.
GTGTGCAGATGCCAACTAAACACTGTAGAATCCTGGTGTCCCACATTAGTAATCATGACAGCTGTTTGCAAGTGTCCCCAAAGTTCATTTCAGACTCTCACTGCTAATTTTGCTGGGATATAAATATGAAACATGTGGACTGCTGGGCTGGACTGCTATGCTGAGTCTCTGATCCAGGAAGCTCAGTGTCTGCTCCCTGCAACCAGCTCCCTGTTCTGTTCATGCATGTGCATCAAGCAGCTGTTTAGTGTCCATTTTAGTATCTTAGACAGTGCATTTCAGTATGGTCTTCATCCACAAATACGTGTACCACACAGTAGTAATGATCAATCTCAGTCTTTGCTTTCTTTTGTCTTAGAGAGTCAGATAAACGGATAGCAAGGTAACAAAGTCATAGAGCGCTATAATATAGTATTTCCTTTATTTCAATGACAGGATTTATTTAAAGAGCTTAGATATAACATCTTTGCATTTATGGCATCATTTAGCGTCTGAAGCTCTTACATTTTACAAACTTCATTTCATGCGAGATGTTGTCAGTTAGAGAAGTGCTTCTGAATTTGAGGGGTTGCTGTCATCTCAGATGGAGTCCCTAAAAAATGTCAAAACTCTGCAGTATTGTCATCATGACAAGAACTCAGATAGATGAAATTTGGAAAGCCCTGTGATTTACTAGTGCACAGACAGAAAATGGTATTTCAGAGGGAAAAAGCCTGAATTACAGAAAATGATAAATGAAATGGTCTAACATGCATTTCCCTTACAAAGAACTAATACTTCTTTGGTTGATAATAACATCTGTCAGTAATTATGAAAAGAGCTGGCAAATGCATAGTACTTACTATTAGCCAGGGCTGTTCTAAAATTCAAGCAGATTCATTAATCCCCATAGCATCTCTACGAGGTGGGTACTATTATTATCCCCATTTTATTGATGAGGAACTTGATAAACACAGAGGCTAAATGACTTTTACAAGGTAGACAGCGAGAAACCAGCAAAAGTGTTCCAGCCTGAGTCTATGCTCTTGGCCACTTCTACCTTTTTTTTTTTTTTTTTTGGTGGCAGGGAGATAATAAGGTAATTCTGGTGGGGGGTGGGGAGGTAATTAGGGTTATTTGTCTATTTTAGAGGAGGTGTTGGGGGCTGAACCCAGGACTTTATGCGTGCTAAGCATGCGCCCCATCACTTGAGCTGTACCCTCACCTCTCGAGTCTATGCTCTTAGCTGCTAATCCACACTGCCCCACATGGTAACTCTGGGGGAACTACAGTTCATTCATTCACCCACTTGTTAAACTCAGCCTTCCTGGTGCCTGGGATTCAGCAGTGAACAAGACAACATGGTTCCTGCCCTAAATGTGCTTGTCGACTCCTGACATATTATCTTCATTTTACCCAGGAAGTAACAAGGTCAAGAAGACTCACCTTTTCCTGTTAACACCGGAGGATACATGAAGTGCTTTATTTCATTTCTGCCATTTGACTTACACCATGGGAAGGGAAAGCTGCCTTGCAGATCCCGGAGCTCACAAGCCAGTTAATCCTGAATTTTTTTTTAAAACTGTCCCTTACTTGATACTTGATCTGAGAAAGGATGAAGTAAACCTAAATAGATTCTAAGAAAGCGTGTGGTTTATACAGGGTAAATAACCAGCCACTGTTTACTATCCTAACAGGAATCTGTAGGCATATTTCTTTTCTTTCTCTTTTTTCATTTTTATGGGCAGCTTTTAAAAACCAAACCAAACCAACAAAACCAAATCACTTATAATTCAACAGCAGGTTCTAAATCACCCCCAAGACAGCAGCTAAACTCGGTTTAGACTTACAGTGAGGCTCCTGGTGGTTGGATTGATGAATGTATCTCTATCCTGAATATAAAAGTCGTTCACGCAGCTCTTCTCAAATAGGGCAATGAAAAACTCTTGTTCCGGTTGTTGATACTTTCATCCACTTGGAGGACTTTCATAAAACAGCTGAAGGTATCAAAGGCTGAGGACACGGTTTTCAGATGATTGGGATTCAGAGGCAATTTTATGTACAGTATCTCAGCGTATGTACAGAGCACCTCTCACAGGGTGTGTACATTTGCAAATACAAGCTTGTCACCCAAAACCTATATTGGGAGAATGAAAACACAAACCAGGAAACTATTTTCACATTTTTAGTACACAGATTTTTCTTACATTGCTGGTAGTTAAAGCACTTGTGCAAACACACACAGATATGACACTGGTAAAAGTGAAGATATAATGAAAATAGATTTGCAAACCATCATACATTTTTGCCTTAAAGTTAATTTCTTTGTTGAAATTACTGAAAAGTTATTTAAAATCCTTACAATTCATTCATAAAATAACCAATGTTTTAGATGAAGAAAAGTAAACTTGTTAACTTTTAGTCCAAATTAGTAACTAAAAATAGAAACACGAAAAAATTCTTTGCAGGGGCATTGTAATGACAATTTTTTAAATTTCTTAAACCTAGGACTATTTACATATCTGTTCAATATAATGTTAAACAGCCATTAAAAGGGATTTAAAAGAATTATATTAATTAATATAGAATATATAATAAAAGGAAAAAGAAAAAAATGTGAAATAATAATTTTCATTTTTGGAAGGGAAAAATATCTACATTTGAACAAAAAAATGTTTAGAAGGATTTTAAGATTCTTTATGTATAACTAAGGTACAGATGATTTTTAATTCCACTGTTTTTAATTCCATTGGATTTTAATTCCAATGTTCTTTCATTTTCAATTTTGGGGGAAATTTTTATAATAAAAAAACTTTAAAATTGTTCTTGCATAAATACATTAATAGATATATTTATGACTACATTCTCTGGCTATTAAAAAAGATCTCCTAGCTTTGGATCTGAAACATACATTCCATAATGCAGATTCTGACTGACTCGCCTCCCAGTCCAGAGCGAAGGCACGGCTAGGGTGACATGTTTCAAATATCATTCCAGGGAACATGCAGGTTCCCAGCCAACGGCTGCAAAGGGACTGACACTGATCTGCTTGCTCCCAGCTGCAGACCATCACAGATGAGTTTAGATTCATAGGCTCAAGTTTTCTCTGTCAAAAGAAATCAGAAAATGTTAGGCTTTTACTTTCACCAAGGGAACAAGAAGTTGTTTGATTTTCTTTTATTAAAAAAAAAACAACAAACCAATTTGAACCTGAAGAAAAGATATTTGCTCAAAATACCACAGTAGCAATGAAGGTGTTCTGGCTGGGAGGGACTTGTTGGATTCCTGTGAGTGCTGGACTCCTCACATGGAATTCCCTTGGCACTCCAGAAGGCCTGTGGTTGTCCCCATGGTTTTGTGGCCATATGTGGTGCACAAAAGTCTCTGGCTTTGCCACAATTTCAAAGCCTTTTTTGGCTTATGAAAGGCTTTGCACTCAAATGGAGTTTTCTTGAGTCCACTCACTGATGTCATTCACCAGAGTTATAGTCCAGATCTGACATTCTAGACTCTTAAAATCTTGCAGACATTCAAATGTTTCAGGTTTGGATGTGTATTCACCTCTGCAGGCCTGGACCAAATTCCATAAAGCCACCCGGACAAGTTCAGCAAAATGCAAAGACATTTTTCTTTCTGCAAGACTGAAATGTCTGTGAAGCTATAAAAACTTCTGCATCTACAAAAATAGGGAACCAACTCATCAATAACATATCTATCCATAATGCATGGACATTTGAAAAAATACTGTATTTACTCCTATTAAATTCTATCTGGCTTTTGCCAAATTGTGCCCTAAACTGTAAGGAAAGTATATAAATGTAGAGAATTTTTGACCTTTTAAGAGAAAAAGGAACCCTCCTACTCGGTTGGTGGGAATGTAAATGTTGCAGCTACCATGGAGGACAGTATAGAGTTTCCTTAAAAAACTGGAAATATACTTCCGTGTGATCCAGCAATCCCATTCATGGGTATATGTCTGGAGAAAAATATAATTCAAAAAGACACATGCACCCCAGTGTTCACAGCAGCACTATTTACAATAGCCAACACACTGAAACAACCCAAATGTTCACTGGCAGATGATTGGATAAAGAAGTTGTGGTATATTATATATATATGTATATTTACATATATACACACATATACACACACATATATACACATGAACACACACACACAATGGAATACTGCTCAGCCATTAAAAAATTAAATAATGTCTTTTGCAATAACATGGATGGACCTACAGGGTATTATGCTAAGTGAAATATGTCAGAGAAAGAAAAACAAATATTCTATTTATTAACTTATATGTATATCTAAAAAATAAAACAAATTAATTACTATAATAAAACAGAAATAGACTCACAGGTACACAGAACAGACTGGTGGTTACCAATGGGGAGAAGGAGGAGAGGGAGGCAGGAAGGGGGTAAGGGATTGAGAGGTAAAAAGTACTATGTATAAAATGGATAGGTTATAGGGCTGTATCATACAGCACAGGGAAATATAGCCATTATTTTATGGTGACATTAAATGGAATATAATATATAAAGATGTTGAGCCTCTGTGTTGTACACCTGAAAATAATATGATGGAAATCAACTACTCAATTATAAAATACTTAATCAAAGTTTTTTTCATATTATTTGCAATAAGTTAGAAGCCAGCACTGTCAATAGAAACATAGTGCAAGTCACAATTTTCCAGTAATCCCATTTAGACAATAAAAAGGAACAAGTGTACTTAATTCCAGGAATAATTATATTTATCCCAAAATATCCAATATACTATCATTTCAAAAGTGTGATTAACAATTTTAAAACTTATTAATAAATATTTTACATTATTTTTGTTGTACAAAGTCTTGAAAATCTATTATGTATTTTCCACTTATAGAACATCTCAATTCACAATAGCCACATGTGGCTGGTGGCTACCATACTAGACAGAGCAGATTACACCATTCACACTTCTGATAAATTACCTGCTCTTATTTATTTAAAAAACTTCCAGAAGAGGCTTTAGATATTCCCTATATCTAACAAAGCAACCTTGACGGGTGAGGAATATCTTCATTATAAAGTGAAAAATAAAGGTAAGAGAGCCATGGTTACATGTAAGTTAATGTAACAATTCCTTCTTAATTCATTCAGGACTTTACAATCTTTCTTCATATTCCAAGGATTCACTGTCATTGTGCAATGTTTTTCACTATAATCATCTTTGGAATTGAGAGGCTTCTGATGACCCTGCTTTGTGCATCTGTACATAAAAGAAAATAACAAAACAGAGAAAAAGACCTTATTAAAGATAATTTAGGGGGGTATAGCTCAAGTGAAAGATCATAGTCTTAGCATGCACAAGGGCCTGGGTTCAATCCCCAGAACTTCTTATAAAAATAAAATAAATAAAAACCTAATTACCACCCCCTGCAAAAAATTAATTAATTATTTTAATTAAAATTTAAAAAAAGATAATTTAGAGAAGCCTTATCAGGCTACAAGAGCTACAATGAATGCCCCTCCCCCATTAATTTAGAAGAAGTTTCACAATATTTCCCAACATAAAGGCTAAAATATAATTCGGAACACTTCCTGATGGTCAGCATCATTTTAACAAAAATGTAGATAATTACTTCCCTGGTGTCAAAGCTCTGTCAGAGATGGGCACAGAAAATTTAGTAAAAATTATTTTGCAACTACCTTTGAAAGAAATGCTGAGAAATGATCTTTTCTGTTGGAAATTAGCCTGCTTTTATATTCTGCAGTAGGCATATGTGTTTAAAACCAGGCAGGAACTGGATCATATTTTACACATACTTTAGTAACTGATTTGAATTTTGCTCTCTACCTGCAAGGCTATTTCTTAGGTAATAACATAAGCTGGCCACAATACTAAATTTTGTTTCCCTGTTTGCTTAATCCTCACAACAATTCTGTAAGCTGCTATTATTACCCCCATATAACAGATAAAGAGCTTGAGGCAGAAAATAATTTGGGTAACTTGGTAAATGGTGGAGCTGGGTAATATCGCAGCCAGTCTGACACTCAAGTCCATTCTTCTCACCGATGTCTGATACTGCTGCCTACATTCAGCAATGACTCCTGATTTCATATTTAAGTGTGTCATTTCTAAAAGTGCAAAGCTATATTAGTACTGCTGTGTAAATTATTCTTTTAAGATGTGATTGCCAAAAAAAACAAAAACAAATAAAATCAGGGTGCCACTGAGGGGAGGGCGAACTGCATATGGACGGACACAAGGGGACTTTTTGAGGACACAGTTGCACAACTCTAGAAATAGCTAAAATGACTGACTTGTACAATTATAATATGTGAATTGTATGGCCTGTAAATTACACCTTAATACAGCTATTAAATTAAGAAACTGAGATACCAAATTAAGATTAAAACACATATATATATATCACACATAGTACAACAGGCAAATATCATTATTTACTGCACCATTTTCCTTCATGCAGCTTCCTTTCCTCACCTGTTCCTGAAAGGATGATTCATTTTTAAAATAGCCTTTTAATTTATTCAGCAAATAATTTTTGACAGCCTGCAATGTACCCAGGACTACTCTAGGCACTAGGAAAAGATCAATAAACAAAACAAAAGTCCTGTCCTCACGGAGCTTGGTTGGAGTCTAGCTGGGGTGGGGGGTGGAGATGACAATTCACACAACAGAGCAGCAGAGGAGGTGGCATGCTAGGAAAGAGGAACCATGGAAAAAAGTAAAAAGGGCAAAGTAAAGAGAGTTGAGGGTATAGGATGAGGGTGATGTTGTATTAAATACCAGAGCAGGGCACACTGTTAACTGAGGTTAGAATTAAGACTAGGAGGTGAGAAGTCCCAGGTGGACAGAATAACCATCACCAAAGCCAGCGTGACATCTCATGTTCCAGAATGGGGGCACAGCTGGAGCTGCGGAGAAGGGTCAATGCAGATCCTGTATGGCCTTGGAGGACATTGTAAGGACTGTGGCTTTTACCCGGAGTGAAATGGGGAGGCACTGCAGAAGGACGACACAATCTAACTTAGGTTTTCAAGGCTCACTTGACTGCCGGGTGAGAATAGTGCAAACGGGTCAGAGATGAAAGGTGGGAAGCTACTGAGAAGGGCTTTGGAGGAGGAGAGGACAGTGGCTCAGGGAAGGGAAGCAGCAGTGGAGGCAGGAGCCATGGTGAGAAGTGGCTTGGTTCTGGATATGTTTTAAAGGCAGTGTTAAACCAGATCTATTGACAGAATTCATGTGGTATGTCAGTGAAAGTCAGAATAACTCCAAGTTTTTTGACCCAAGCAGTTGGAAGGATTAAGTTTCCATTAACTGAATGGGGGAGGCTGCATAAAGAACCAGTTTGGGGGGTAAGAGGACCAAAAGCTCAGTTTTTACACACGTTGGTTTTAAGATATTAGAGTTCCAAGTGAAGATGTCAAATCAGCAGAATATTATAAGAGTCCAGAGTTGGAGAGAAAAAGTCTAACGGGAGACAGAACTGTGCGAATCATGGGTCACACAGGTGGTACAGGAAGCCATGAAACCCAGGTACTCAAACATTAAGATAACCTTGCATTAACCATAGGAGTTATCCTTGAGGGCCTGCCTACTAGGTGAGGATATCAGTCCTATTTCCCGACCACTCGAGTTTTAAAAAGGAACTTACAAATGAATTCGTGCAAGACACTGCCTCCAGTGGGTGGGATCAGAGCTGGAGTCGGAGAATGGGATGGTGCACGCTACTCCCTACGGCAGATTGTGTGTGTGTGTGTGTACGCATGTTTGTGTGAGAAGGGGGAAGAGTTACACCTGTCTTAAGAAAAAGAGCTAGAAATTCTAGAAGCCGAAAGATGAAAGAACATCCAGATCTGGTAGAGGGAACAGGGGAAACACTGTGTACTGTAAGACATATCCCTATAATGCCATTTCCCACCATTCTTTTATCAGGAACACAGTTGGAACCTGGGGAATTATGTAGATACGTGTGATGTACACAAACTTTCTGACTATGTAACACTAAATATCTACATATGTAGCAAGTTAATGATATTTATATCTGCTTCAAGTTTAATAACAAGTTCACAACAGAAGGAAAATAAAATATTGAGGACTGGTAGAATTATCCTTGAAGGCCTTTCAATGCTCAGAATGGAAGCAAAAGCGGCTTCACCCCACAAAGTATGTCATTAAGTGTCAAGAATGTTTTTTATTTGCTTAAGAAATTGAGAGTTACAACTTCCTGCTTTAAAGAGTTAACTTTAAGACAGATACCATACTATAAACAACATCTATACTGGTGCTTTCTTAAAGTTATTTTTAGTTCCTGCTTGTTCTGATGTACTCCAGAAACTCTGCAAAGAAAACCTTCTATTCAAAGGCTTAAAGGAATAAAAAAAGAAATAACACCGCATTCTTTTAAGTGTTCTCTGTACTGAAAGTCATTTGCAAATGCAGCACTCTGCCACATATCTACATTTTTAACAATAAAGACTTTTGTGCAATTTTTCAATTGCTATGTGACTTTGCGTCAGTCTCTCACTCAGAAGCAGAATGGAGTACCAGAAAATGACACATCATGTCTAAAACTACAGATGTGGAATATGAACTTACACCAGGAAACAGCTAAGTGGGAGGGTAAGGTTTACCTTTTAAGTTACCGTAAGTGCAGTTACACCTTCTCCCTGCTTCCCCTGTGAAGTGAAGAACTAGTCTTTTCCAGGAAAGCTCTCATTCTGAGTACTGTTTTCTTTAAAATATTTGGAGATTCTTTTTTAAGGTTCTTTCACTTTTAAGTCTTTCCCCAACTCTACATCCCATAACAAGTGTTAAAATTATCCAATAGCCTATTGTTACAGAACATACTCTACAAAAGCTGAGGTTTCCCAGGGCTTGGATCCCACAACTCTGCTACCAGATAATCCTAAAGCCTTCCTTCCATAACTGACTCTTCTGCCAATTCCCAGCTGAGGGCAAATTTGGCTTCTCAGCACAGTTAAATTTCTAACTCTGCCTACAAACACTCTACTGCCAGTAAGGGAACTCTAAGGGAGCCAACAAAGCCCCTAGTGAGTGTTGCCTCCTTCAAACAATCAAGATGTCATCACCAAGCAAATATTTAAACCTACTGCAAAACTTCTGAAGACATCTTACAAACAATATAGTTTATATAGATTCATACTATTTGCTCTGGAATAGTGATTTCCAATGGAGGGAACAAAGGACCACATGACCCAAGCAATTATTTAAAATTTCACATAACTATCCCTATTCACCTGAGGATTCAGGCAAGCCCGTCTTATAGGTCTAGGTGTAACAGAATGGCAGCACCTCTTCAGTAGGGTGAAAAACAGCGAGGTAGACTTTTAGTGAAAGGGAGTGATGTAATAGGACCCACCGCCCACTTACCTCCCACCACAGGACAATCATCTCAGATCGAGAACAAACACTTTGGGAAACAGAGGTTGTTTATGTTTTTATGGTTTTCGGGTGGAAATAATGCCCTGAGTCACGTGAAGTTGTGGCTGCAAAATTGAACAGGAGACCAGACATTTTCACATTCAGGACACAAATAATCAGCCCCCGAGTGGTCACAATAACTGTTCTCCCCTTTGCCTGTTCACCCCAAAAGCTGCAGGACTCTCCTGCTTGCAGTGACACCCACCATTTCTCACAAATTCCTGCCAAGTTCACGTCAGCAGCTGGTGGTGTCAAAGTCAACATTTGTACTGCTCTGAAGTCTCTCCATTACTTTATATCCTTCTATTTTCTCTGTTGTCTTCCTAGCTACCCTTGCATTCAGAAGCTGGTTAACGCACTAACATTGACTCTGTAATCAGTCCAGGATATAGGAAGCAGAGATTGAACTGTAACCAGTCCCAGAATACTTGTCATGCCACTCTAGTGTCCCAACAAAATACTCTGGCATCCCTCATCTCACCCAAAGAACCACCGCATTACTTAGAGGTTGTAAAATTAGAGGGTTTCTCTACTGGGAAACACTGGCTTGTGGTAGAGTCTTGATTTCAGTTTTTGCAACTAGTTACAGGCAAAAAGACATGGTCCGCAAATTTTCTTCAAGCATTTGGAATTTAAACTTTTATTAGATACAGAGCCGGCGGACTAACCGTAATCTATGAACATATGGTCATATTATAAAATAATGTCCATGTCTGCCTTACAGCCATGTAAGAACTTGAATTACACCTGCATCCTGTAGGCCTTTAGAATTGGATGTGAAGCATCCTGTGTTAAAAACCTCCTATCCAGTCCCAGAACACCTTAAAGACAACATCACATTAATGCCACTGAATACATTAGTATAGAACTTGTATGGTTAAGTTACATCTCCAATTTCCCAGAGCTGGAAAGCAGATGCCTAGAAAGGCTGGAAAAGCCCAACTACCAAAACAGCTCAAAAGTTGAAGCAGACTCCTGCACCTCCCAGGGCGGAAGGCGGAGGGTGGAGGGGGCATTGCCAACCACACTGTCCTCCCCCAGGACGTGGCATGTGGGGAAGCAGGCAGAAGTGGGTGGCTGGGAATCACAGGTGGAGAGGTGATGAAAGCAGGAGTGGAACTGCTCTGGTCCTAGAACAACAGAGCTGTAAAAAGCTCGGCTTCAGTTCAACCCGCTTACTCTCCCACTTCCCCTCCCACCTACGTGACAAACAGAGCACAGTCAGGCACTTTCTGCCCATGACGGTGACTACTAGCAGGAAAGGGACAAGGATAAAAGCATGTCCTACAAAAGATCAGTCTGATTTTAAAGACTGTGTTATAATCAATGAACAGCAGTGTCAGAGTGGGACACTTGTGAGGCGCTCAAATAAGGAGGAAGAGGCTGAGGATCCGTTTCCAGCACTTCCATGTCTTTTATCACTCCTATTTCTGACCTTTCCTTTGCCACGTTTTGTAGCACTGCCATCACTGGCAGGTAAAGGGGCAGCAATGAGACTTGGCCGTTTGGCTGATGGGGCTACATTTCCCAGCACTGGAATGAAAAGGCACTGGAAGAGGAGCAGCTGGAAGATGTGAACCGCGGTCCTGGCCTGTGCCAAACACTAAACAGGTGACCCTGGGTTAGGCTGTTAGTCTCTCTGGGCTTCCAGCTGTTTACTTATAAAAGAAGGTTTTGTCATTGCACAAATATATCCAATATGAAATGTAACGTGAAAGTCAAACATAATGACAACTCACCTGCTTGCCTCAGGGAACTGTAAAAGCACTGAACACTATGTGAATGTAAACACAGAGTTAAGAAAACTGTTGAGGTAAAGCGCTAAACTGAACATGGAGATAAAGTTTTTCTCCATGGATTTTCTTGGCTTTCTTTTTTAATTGCAACACTGAATTAATAGTTATTAGCTATACTCCACACCACCACCCCTGCGAATAACTAAAGTAGTTTAGCACTGCCTGGATGCCTGCTATTGCCCGATGCTAAGCAGGGTGAGGGTATAAAGGAGGCTGAACAATGGAGTCTTCTCCAGTTACCAGCTCAGTGAGGAGAAACTTTGGAAACCACCCAGGAATGGTACCAAGTCAGTACTCAAAGCCAAGATAACAGGCTACCGATCATAAACAGTGCAGGAAAAAAAGAGGAGCTAGAAGTATTTGGAGTAAATAGGGAAGATTCTATGAAGGGGATAGGGATTCAACTAGTTCTCAGGGCAATTCTAAGCTGTTTTAACTGAGGACTGGAGAGGAAAAGACTGGTGACTCCTGGTTTTTAATAAGGCACAGGTTACCCTCGGAGGCTAAGTCACATAATGATTGGAACACATAAGGTAAGGCCAAAGTGATGAAGGTTCAAGCCTACCTGTCTGAGAACTGGTTGTGGTAAGTCTTTGACTTGACTCTAGATGTTGGAAGGTCAAAATGGTAGGTTGACTGAAAAGGGGAGGTGAGAGAATATCCAAGAATTCTACAGAAGGAAAAATTCATGTATCAGGGATGAAAGCTCTTCATCAGAGTATCAGCAATCAGAATAGACACTTGAAACCAAAAACATACAGTTCCAGAAGCTGACAAAATGTGGAGGGTAGTGAGAGAAAGATGAATCAAAGTCCATTCCAAGCCTTTGGCTATTCAAGACCAGAAGTATGATGATCCCACTGAATAAGTGGAGACGCTGCAAGAAAAAAGATTATGAAATCAGCTTTAGACATGTTGAATCTGACATATGAGCTAAGAGTAGGTGTTCTCTAAGAAGCTCAAAATTCAAAACTGAAGCACAGATCTAGAGTACAGGCTTAAGCTGCAGATGGACAAGACTTGATAAATCTCCTAAAAGAAAACATAGGCAAAACATTATCTGACATAAATCTTAGCAACGTTCTCCTAGGGCAATCTACCCAGGCAATGGAAATAAGAGAAAAAAACAAACAAATGGGACGTAATTAAACTTATAATTTCCTTCACAGCAAAGGCAACCATAAGTAAAAGGAAACATAAACCTATGAATGGGAGAAAATATTTGCAAATGATACGACTAACAAAGGCTTAATTTTCAGAATATATAAACAGCTCATACAACTTAACAACAACAACAACAAAAAAAACTCAATCCAAAAATAGGCAGAAGACCTAAACCAGCATTTCTCCAATGAAGACACAAATGTCCAATAGATACATGAAAAAATGCTCAGTATCACTAATAAACTGAGAAGTGCAAATCAAAACTACAATGAGGTATCAGCCCACACCAGTCAGAATGGCCATCACTCAGAATTTCATGAATGATAAATGCTAGAGAGGCAGAAGAGTGTAGGGTACCCTCTTACACTGCTGGTGGGAATCCAGTTTGGTGTACTCATTATGGAAAGCATGGAAATCCCTCAAAAAACTAAAAGTAGACTTACCCTATGACCCAGCAATCCCACTTCTGGGTATATAACTGGAAGGAACTCCAATGTGAAAAGATACCTGCACCCCAGTATTCATAGCACCACTGTATACAATAGCTGAGATATGGAGGCAAGCTAAATGTAGCAACAGATGACTGGATAAAGAAGTTGTGGTATATTTATATACTGGAATACTACTCTACCATGAAAAGGACAAAATAAAACCATTTGCAGCAACATGGATATATCTAGAGATCGTCATTCTAAGTGAAAGCAACCAGAAACAGAAAAATACCAAATGATACCACTCAGATGTGCAATCTAAAAAAAGAGAGAAAAAGACACTGTGAACATATTTACAAAACAGAAACAGACTTGCAGACTTAGTAAACAATCTTAAGGTTACCAGGGAAAGGGGATGGGAAGGGATAAATCTGGGAGATTTACAAATGTTAGCCGCTATATATAAAAATAGATTTTAAATAAAGTTTCTTCTGTATAGCACAGAAAACTATGTTCATTATCCAGCAATAACCTATAATGAAAAAGCCGATACAGCCACCAACTGAGGAAGCAAGAGAAGAAAGGATTTAGTTATGCTGGGCTAGAGCCCACTTCTAAAATCCTTCTCAGCCACTGAGGCTGCCCCGAGTAACCTGAACCCTCCTCCCAGGGACAGGCTGACATGACATATGTACTGCAAACCTGAGGCAGCAGAGGCCGTATCCAGGTCTGGCCCTGGGGGAGATGGGAGCAAGTCCACCTGCTCCCCCTCGGGCAGCACCCCTCCCCGCAGACCCTGCCTCCTGAATGCACCGCTCCTGTATCTCAGGAACCCACTGACTTTAAAACAAGTGGTCCACGAACCTGGGGTAGCGGCAGGGAGATGGGCAGCGACCTGGCAAGCTGGTCGATTTGCCCCCATATCCCCCACGGCCTGTCCAGGGCTCGGCCTCTGCTGCTCCAGGCACGGACCCCAGGTCAGCCTGCTCCCAGGAGGAGGGCGCGGTGTGGTCAAAGGCAGTGGCTGGTTATGGGTTCCGCCCATGTGTGCCTGTGGATTTGCTTCAAACTCCCCAGCACATGGCCTGAGCTTGGCCTCTGCTGCCCCAGGTTCGTGGAACTCAGGTTACAGGTCAGCCTGCTGCTGGAAGGCGGGTGCTGTGCTGTCAGGGAAAGGAGGCGGCTGCGATGGCGGGATTGGGGCTGCCTTGTGAGAGCGCAGGGGTTGCAACCACTTCCCGCTGCTGCTGCAGCCATTCCAGCACACTGATCGCACCGCGCCCACCTCCCAGGAGCAGCCTGACCTGTAACCTGAGTCACAAGATCCTGGGGATTTAGAGGCCGCCCCCAAGGTCAGGCCGCGGGGAAGATGGGAGCAAATCCGGGGGCTCTCATGGGGCAGACCCCATTCCATCCGAGGCCCCGCGACCGCACCGCACCCGCCTTCCAGGAGCAGGCCATTGTCTGAGGGCCAGTCGGAGATGCTCCAGAGGAGTCCGGTGCCCTCCCACCTCCCGGGGCTGTGCCTGCTCTCCTAAACCCGGACATAAGCGGCGGCAAAAACGCGGGGTTCAGGAACTACTAATAGCGGGATTACCACGAATTACAGCGGCGGCTGGGACCCGCCTCAGGGTCCTAACGGGACGCGCGGCCTGGACTTCACCTCCGCACCCCTCCCTGTACGCCTCCCCAGCCGCACAGCCCAGGTGTCACCCACCGGCTCCCCGAGCAGCGCGCCCCCACCAGCGCCCCCTTAACTGCCCAGCAGCGGCAGCCGAACCGAGGGCAAGCGGCGGCCCAGACCCCAGGCCGTGTTCCTCTTCCAGGAGCTGGTCCAGGAACAACCGGCTCCCGCCAGCTTCCACGCGTTCTGGGCGGGTTCCGGCGTCCGCGCATCTGTGCGTCTGCGCGTGCGCGCGCCTCCTCCTCCCGCCTGCAGCGCAAACTGCTCAGGTGGGTCTCCTGCTTTACCGGACCAGGCCACTGGGGCCGGGAGGAGCCAGGTGGGGCCCCTCCTGCTCGTCCCGCCGGGTCTCCATCCCCAGAGCCTTCACCCCGCCACCGACTGGGTCCTGGCACTGAAATAGAACCACGACTGCCCTGAGCCAGGCCACACCCCGCCAGCCCCACTTCCCCTGCTCACCTTCCCCTCCCTGTTACTACCCTCCCACCCCTGGCCAGGCCCAGTCTCCCACCAGAACTTGAAGACAGGGCTCCTTCTCCTCACACCGAGGTCCCTGCCCTGACACTCCAACCTGCTAGGTCCTAACCTATGGCCCCTACACCCACAAGCTTACCCCTCATGCCTCACCACAGGAGGCCCAACATCCTGAAATTGTCACCCTCACCTCTCAGCCAGGTCAGTTCCATTCTAAGTGGGCCCCACACCCCACAACCTGTACCCCCTCACCATGGGATCCCCTTCACTCTGAGCGCACCCCTAACCTGAGCTCATTCCCTCACCCCTCACCCTGTGGTTGGGGTGGGGAAATCCGGGCTCCAGGAATGATGACTACTGCCACCAGTGGGGGATCCAGCCTAGTGTGCACCTTCATATTTAATGTCTGAGGCTACAGGGTGAGGCAGGCTGGGCTGAAGGCGGTTCCAAATCCTGCCCTGGCACCCTGATCCCCGCACTCTGTGTCTCATCTGACCCGATGGGTCAAGGTGATCCCAGGCTGCCAGCCACTGGCCTGTGGGCCTTGGGTGGTTGATGGTCCTGATGGTGGTCTGGACCCCTAGGGCGGAGGCACGGGGCAGGCGGACCTTTGGGGTGGGGGAGTTCAGAGGGTGCACTTGAGCCCAGGGGTAGACAGCAGATGGTGGGCTGTGTGCATGGGGCTGTGTGTGTGGCCTGGCCTCAGCCCAGGTGGGTGCAGGGATATTGTTCATTCACACCAGGCCAGAGGGAAGAGGGACGGGAGATTTTAAAGCGTCAAAGTTAGGAAGCTAAGGCTGGAGAGAAAAGTAGGAAGGTGCACTTGCCTGGCCACCATGGACCCCGCCGGTGACGCTGGTCCCTTGCATCAGGGGAGACTGGCAGTTGACTGGCCAATGGGACATCCCCTGCTGTGGTATAGTTTACAGGCAATTGAAGGGATTTTGACAGGTAATTTTAATCCAATAGTTGTCAATTTCTCTGCGGGAGATCAGGTCCAAAGTCATGGTGAATCTGGCAGGGTTCCTGCCTGAACTCCATCCTGGGACAATAGAGGACCCACCCAGGAATCATACTCTTAGCTCTCACCCAAAGGCACTGTAATAAAGAAGAACAAATCTGACTCCATATTGGATGTGTGCCTTTTCCTTTAACCCTCTGCCGTGTTTTCTAGGCTTACTCTTGCTAGCTCTGCACCTTTTGTAAAACAATGTTGCCTTTAGCCTGAAATAAACAGAAGATCCTATTCTCAAAACTCTGACCTTTAAGGATATTAACACTTTTGCACTCCTATAAAGATAACAAGTTGCAGAATAGAAAAAGTTTGTTTTGTTGCAGGTTTTACAGGAACACCATGATCTGACCCACGTGGACAGCTGCAAAGGATTCCAAAGAACAAAGTAATCCTACACCAACAAGTTTGCAAGAACCAACCACAGCCTCTCCCCTATTTACTAGAAAAGGAGCCTAAAGTCTGACTTGGGGAAGATGGTTCTCCAAGATATTAGTCTGCCATTATCTTGGTCTGAAGCTGTCTACGTAGACCAGGTCATAGTGCCTCTGTAAAACCTCTAATAAAACAAAAGTTATTTCCTATTCTGCAACTTGTCATCTTTATATAAGTGCAAAAGTGTTAATATCCTTAAAGATCAGAGCCTTGAAAACAGGCTCTCCTGTATATTTCAGGCTAAAGGCAACATTGTTTTACAAAAGGTGCAGAGCTAGTAAGATTAAGCCTAGAAAAGAGGGCACAGGGTTAAAGCCAAAATGACCGATCTTCTATGGAGTCAGATTTTTTTCTTTTTTATTATACTATATTCTATTTTTGTTTTAAGTTTATAAGAATAAAGTTTAGCCTTTCCCATTTTAAATTGTGCAATTTTAAGGAGCATTAAGTGCATTCACAATGCTGTGAGACCAATACCACTGGTTTAGACAATTGCCTTCTCAAACTAAAAGCTTGTATACAAAGCGCACCCCACATCCTACCTCCCCCAGTCCATGAGAAGCAATAATCCCCTTTCTCTCTCTATTTCTTTACCTATCCTGGAGGTTCCCTATCAATGAAATCATATAAAATGTGGCTTTTTTTTCTCGCTGCCCATATATCTTAAGTAGGGACGGGTGAATTTTTTGTTTATTTGTTTTCATGTTAATTAGCATTTTTGTATTTTGAGAGGAAAATCCAGATGGATTAAAGATGAGACGTACCAAATGACGCCCTTTTGGTAACTCTGTGCATAATCTCGTGGTAGGCACTGCTGTTCTAAGTGTGAAACCAGAGCCAGAAGGGAGATGCTTAGCTCTTCTTGTGGCAAAATAAAACCAAACTAAAGCAGAAAACAAAGGCCAAGAAAGACAGCTGGAAAGAAAAAACACAACCTGGAAAAAGCTTTCCTCAAGACCTAAGGTCGGAGTAAAGCTTCACATCGCTGTGGTGCAAAAACATCTTGAAGCCCAGTGTTCTGAAAAGAAACAAAACACACACAGGCAGTTCCAACGAGAGGCAGTGCAGGTGGCCAGTGTGTGCTAGAGATGCTCGACCTGTAAGTTGAGGACATAGGCAGATGGACAGACTGCAGAGATAGCATTGGCCATCATCACACTGGCAGGTCTTTAGCCCGGTGACAACCAGCCCTGGTGACAACGTGAGCAGGCAGAGGCCCCAGGAGGTCCCCTGGAGGGAAGAGCAAATGGACGCTCCTCTCCGGCAGAACAAGGTACAGGATACATCAAAGTGCCACAGGAACATCACTTCCCTAGCAGTGCTGGTCCTTAGAGAAGATCCCACCAAAGTGCACAATTTTCAAAGATAATTTTTCTTTAGTAACATGAATTCAAAATAATCAATATGTCATCAAGGGATTTTCAGAAGTGACCTGCCCTGGGCCCGAAAAATACACAAACATAAATACACACATATACACATAAATATATACACACATACATACAGGAAAAGAGACAGACAGACTGAAACACAGAGAAGCAGGGGGACAGAGAAACAGAGAGAGAGACAAAACAGAGAGAGAGGCACTGAGAAACAGAGACAGAGAGAAGGAACACTGGAGCTGTGAAGGAGTGGAACTCACGCACATTTTCACAAGTCAGTCTGCATGTCAGAACCTGGTCTCAAATTCCATCCACCCTCCAGAGGAGGGTGTGGGGATCACACAAGGGCGTGGGAACAGAAGGCAAAAAATATGAAGCCATTGTGGGGCAGCCCACCACAGAGGCCGAGATGGGACACTGGGCCTGTATGTCAACATGACAGAATGACCTAGGAGGTTGTATGCCAGAGCGGACGATGTCAGAGTTGTATTTAAATTTAGTCGCACGACTGAGAGCTGGGAAGCAAGCAATAAGGAAAGAGACTTTCTCCAGACCTCAGGGCAGACCCAGGCCTGTGTGGCATTTGCTCTGCGCTCCGCCAGCCCTCTGTGGGGTCCTTCATTTGCTGAGTCTGTTCATGAGCTCCCTGTGATGCCAGCCTGTGTGGGTGACAGATGCAGTAGGTGTTTCTAGGTCTAGAGACAGGATGGCTTCTCTAGGAAACAGGGGCCAGAATGATCCCCAGTGTGCTGATGGGAGATTGGGGAGACCCTGAGAGGCACATGGCTTTTCCATGTTGATAGCACTGCTGAGTGGGGGGAGCCATGTCTGAACCCAGCTGTGTCTTCAGAGCTGCAGCCTTGGCTGCATCCAGGCCTCTCCAGGGCTATGAGGGGGGCTGAGTTGGTGTCACTGTGTGTGGACATGGCATGGAGTGAGAAATGAGAGATTGGCAGCCCAGAAAGGCCCTTGGGGAGCTATGTGTCAGGAGGAAGCTTGGGTAAGTGGACCCCAGGAAGTGACCTCACTTCCCTGGCAATAGAGCCCAACAGAACTTGGAACCAAAGTCACCAGGCACCCACTCTGTAGAGAAGTCCCTACTCAGCTCACTTGATTGGAGACAGAGGCATGTTCTGCTGCATCCCACTATCCCGAGGCCGCAGCTCCCGGAAAGCCCGCAGCGAGGGGCTGTACCAACGCTGCCGGCGCTGGGTCATGTCTCACCCAAGATTCCTCTGGACTTTTGGCCAGAGAGACCCAAAGGTAACACAGGGAGGCCCAGAGCAGGCCCGCCCAGGCCGGGCCACCACTCAGATCCCACCCAGGTATCCCCACGGCCCCGTCCTGGCTGGTGGAGGTGGAGCAGTCATGCTGGGGATGGGTTTCTGCCTCAAGCAAGAGCAGTTCAGAGGCCTGGTGGGCCGGTCACATCCACAGCCCAGGGCAAAGCTGGCTGGCTGGGATGTGGAGAGCCAGGGAAGGGTCCTGCTGCCCAAGGTGGAGCCCATGCATTCTGGGTATGTCTTTTCCCTCCCGGGTGTCTGAGCTGAACAAAGTCTCGGTCTGATCTGGCAGCAGAGGGTCGAGTGGACAGAAGCAGGAGTGTTCCTGGCCGGGCAGGGCTCTGAGACTTCCAGGCCGGGTCAGCTGCTGGTCACTGTCATTGCAGAACTAGATACCATATATTGAACAGCAGCTGATGAATAAGAATACCAGCGCCCCCTCCCCAAATGAAGGGCTGATGTGCCACTCTTCTGAGGGCCAGTGCAGTATCCAGGTGGGTCTGAATAATGAGGGGTCCCCTCCACCATGGCCCAGGAATCAGTGGGGCAGGCCTCCGACCCAGACAACACCCAGGGCTCCCCCCAGGGACCTGTCCGGGGCAGACGGGTTATTCAGCACACCCGACTCTGACCTGGAGCACCGTGCCCACCTCGCTGCAAGTAAGGTGGAGGACCAGGAGCCCCCGAAGCAGAGCCCGAAGGTCAGAAAGGCAGGGCTGGTGCATGTGTGCAGGTGGGGGAGGGGAGAGGGCTGGGCCACACAGGGAGGTGTCCCCAGAGGCTACCGTTGGGACCAGAGCAAAAAATGGCCTCAGACCACCTGTCTGGAAGAATTCAGTCACAGAACACATCGTGTGGGCACTTTCTGGGTGGGAGCTGTCTGGAAAGCTCTGGGAAGGTTTCTGTCTTTAAAGAGGCATATGGAAAAGGAGTCAGGTGGATAAATTTTTCCTCTCACAGCATAAGCTCTTCCACAAGTCTTAAAACACTCTCCACATCCAATAGTTACAGAGGAGGCAGGGGCAGGGGAAGATGTCAGAGACCAAAAAAAGGACGATCTGGATCCAGCAGGAGACCCCGAGCTCCCTCCTGCCACTCCTGCAGCTCATCCTAAACTTGCATCTGCACCTGGACTGCTGGGCAACGGAGAACCAGTTCAGACATCACCACCCCCTGGGGCAGAGCCCCCTCTGCACCCACCCACACCTTCTTCTACAAAATGTACTCCAAAATCCCACCGTCAGTCCCCCCCCCAAACTTGCTGTTCCTTCCGCTGGAGATGTTTTTGTTTGGTTTTCTTTAGTTTCCTTTCTTTGTTTCACATCATTTATGGCATCCTTTATTTTTCTTTTTAGAGTTTCATGTAATAAAATATAGACTTTTCCCCTTTTAAATTGTGCAATTCATGAGCATTATGGGCATTGACAATGTTGTGAGACCATCACTAACATCTAGTTTCACACTATTTCTTTCCTCAAAGTGAAACCATGGATCCAGAGAGCGCACTACCCTCCCTCCTCGCCCAGCCCCTGACAACCCCAAGTCCTCTTTCCTTCTGCGTGTCTTTACCTCTGCTGGGTGTTCCCTTTCAATGAAACTTTATGATAGTTGGCTTTTTGTGCCTTCCCACATGTTTTCAGCAGGGGCTGCTGGTTTTTCAGTTTTCACTTGAAACAGCATTTTTATTATTTTAAGGGGATATACAGGGGGATTAAAGATGTGATGTACAAAATGAAGCCCTTTTAGTAACTCTGTGCATAATCTCAGGGTAGACACTGCTGTTCCCCCTGTGACACCACAGCCAGAAGACATAAGGGAGATGCTTAGCTCTTCCTGTGGCAAAAACAAAACGAAACAAATCAAAAAAATTAGCAAAAGCCCAGAAAAACTGCTTGAAAGACAAACCACAACCTGGAAAAAGCATTGCTCATAACTCAAGTTTGGAGAAAGTTTTCCCATCCCTGTAGTCCAAAAATCTTTCAAAACGCAGTGTTCTAAACAGAAACAGAACAGACATGGTCAGTTCCAATGAGAGACAATGAAGGTGGCCAGTGTGTGTTAGAGATGCTTGACCTCTCAGGTGAGAACACAGGCAGACGGAAACACTGCAGAGACAACACCGGTCACCATAACACTGGCGGGTCTTTAGTCAGGTGACAACCAGCCCTGGTGACAACGTGAGCAGGCAGAGGCCCCAGGAGGTCCCCTGGAGGGAAGAGCAAATGGACGCTCCTCTCCGGCAGAACAAGGTACAGGATACATCAAAGTGCCACAGGAACATCACTTCCCTAGCAGTGCTGGTCCTTAGAGAAGATCCCACCAAAGTGCACAATTTTCAAAGATAATTTTTCTTTAGTAACATGAATTCAAAATAATCAATATGTCATCAAGGGATTTTCAGAAGTGACCTGCCCTGGGCCCGAAAAATACACAAACATAAATACACACATATACACATAAATATATACACACATACATACAGGAAAAGAGACAGACAGACTGAAACACAGAGAAGCAGGGGGACAGAGAAACAGAGAGAGAGACAAAACAGAGAGAGAGGCACTGAGAAACAGAGACAGAGAGAAGGAACACTGGAGCTGTGAAGGAGTGGAACTCACGCACATTTTCACAAGTCAGTCTGCATGTCAGAACCTGGTCTCAAATTCCATCCACCCTCCAGAGGAGGGTGTGGGGATCACACAAGGGCGTGGGAACAGAAGGCAAAAAATATGAAGCCATTGTGGGGCAGCCCACCACAGAGGCCGAGATGGGACACTGGGCCTGTATGTCAACATGACAGAATGACCTAGGAGGTTGTATGCCAGAGCGGACGATGTCAGAGTTGTATTTAAATTTAGTCGCACGACTGAGAGCTGGGAAGCAAGCAATAAGGAAAGAGACTTTCTCCAGACCTCAGGGCAGACCCAGGCCTGTGTGGCATTTGCTCTGCGCTCCGCCAGCCCTCTGTGGGGTCCTTCATTTGCTGAGTCTGTTCATGAGCTCCCTGTGATGCCAGCCTGTGTGGGTGACAGATGCAGTAGGTGTTTCTAGGTCTAGAGACAGGATGGCTTCTCTAGGAAACAGGGGCCAGAATGATCCCCAGTGTGCTGATGGGAGATTGGGGAGACCCTGAGAGGCACATGGCTTTTCCATGTTGATAGCACTGCTGAGTGGGGGGAGCCATGTCTGAACCCAGCTGTGTCTTCAGAGCTGCAGCCTTGGCTGCATCCAGGCCTCTCCAGGGCTATGAGGGGGGCTGAGTTGGTGTCACTGTGTGTGGACATGGCATGGAGTGAGAAATGAGAGATTGGCAGCCCAGAAAGGCCCTTGGGGAGCTATGTGTCAGGAGGAAGCTTGGGTAAGTGGACCCCAGGAAGTGACCTCACTTCCCTGGCAATAGAGCCCAACAGAACTTGGAACCAAAGTCACCAGGCACCCACTCTGTAGAGAAGTCCCTACTCAGCTCACTTGATTGGAGACAGAGGCATGTTCTGCTGCATCCCACTATCCCGAGGCCGCAGCTCCCGGAAAGCCCGCAGCGAGGGGCTGTACCAACGCTGCCGGCGCTGGGTCATGTCTCACCCAAGATTCCTCTGGACTTTTGGCCAGAGAGACCCAAAGGTAACACAGGGAGGCCCAGAGCAGGCCCGCCCAGGCCGGGCCACCACTCAGATCCCACCCAGGTATCCCCACGGCCCCGTCCTGGCTGGTGGAGGTGGAGCAGTCATGCTGGGGATGGGTTTCTGCCTCAAGCAAGAGCAGTTCAGAGGCCTGGTGGGCCGGTCACATCCACAGCCCAGGGCAAAGCTGGCTGGCTGGGATGTGGAGAGCCAGGGAAGGGTCCTGCTGCCCAAGGTGGAGCCCATGCATTCTGGGTATGTCTTTTCCCTCCCGGGTGTCTGAGCTGAACAAAGTCTCGGTCTGATCTGGCAGCAGAGGGTCGAGTGGACAGAAGCAGGAGTGTTCCTGGCCGGGCAGGGCTCTGAGACTTCCAGGCCGGGTCAGCTGCTGGTCACTGTCATTGCAGAACTAGATACCATATATTGAACAGCAGCTGATGAATAAGAATACCAGCGCCCCCTCCCCAAATGAAGGGCTGATGTGCCACTCTTCTGAGGGCCAGTGCAGTATCCAGGTGGGTCTGAATAATGAGGGGTCCCCTCCACCATGGCCCAGGAATCAGTGGGGCAGGCCTCCGACCCAGACAACACCCAGGGCTCCCCCCAGGGACCTGTCCGGGGCAGACGGGTTATTCAGCACACCCGACTCTGACCTGGAGCACCGTGCCCACCTCGCTGCAAGTAAGGTGGAGGACCAGGAGCCCCCGAAGCAGAGCCCGAAGGTCAGAAAGGCAGGGCTGGTGCATGTGTGCAGGTGGGGGAGGGGAGAGGGCTGGGCCACACAGGGAGGTGTCCCCAGAGGCTACCGTTGGGACCAGAGCAAAAAATGGCCTCAGACCACCTGTCTGGAAGAATTCAGTCACAGAACACATCGTGTGGGCACTTTCTGGGTGGGAGCTGTCTGGAAAGCTCTGGGAAGGTTTCTGTCTTTAAAGAGGCATATGGAAAAGGAGTCAGGTGGATAAATTTTTCCTCTCACAGCATAAGCTCTTCCACAAGTCTTAAAACACTCTCCACATCCAATAGTTACAGAGGAGGCAGGGGCAGGGGAAGATGTCAGAGACCAAAAAAAGGACGATCTGGATCCAGCAGGAGACCCCGAGCTCCCTCCTGCCACTCCTGCAGCTCATCCTAAACTTGCATCTGCACCTGGACTGCTGGGCAACGGAGAACCAGTTCAGACATCACCACCCCCTGGGGCAGAGCCCCCTCTGCACCCACCCACACCTTCTTCTACAAAATGTACTCCAAAATCCCACCGTCAGTCCCCCCCCCAAACTTGCTGTTCCTTCCGCTGGAGATGTTTTTGTTTGGTTTTCTTTAGTTTCCTTTCTTTGTTTCACATCATTTATGGCATCCTTTATTTTTCTTTTTAGAGTTTCATGTAATAAAATATAGACTTTTCCCCTTTTAAATTGTGCAATTCATGAGCATTATGGGCATTGACAATGTTGTGAGACCATCACTAACATCTAGTTTCACACTATTTCTTTCCTCAAAGTGAAACCATGGATCCAGAGAGCGCACTACCCTCCCTCCTCGCCCAGCCCCTGACAACCCCAAGTCCTCTTTCCTTCTGCGTGTCTTTACCTCTGCTGGGTGTTCCCTTTCAATGAAACTTTATGATAGTTGGCTTTTTGTGCCTTCCCACATGTTTTCAGCAGGGGCTGCTGGTTTTTCAGTTTTCACTTGAAACAGCATTTTTATTATTTTAAGGGGATATACAGGGGGATTAAAGATGTGATGTACAAAATGAAGCCCTTTTAGTAACTCTGTGCATAATCTCAGGGTAGACACTGCTGTTCCCCCTGTGACACCACAGCCAGAAGACATAAGGGAGATGCTTAGCTCTTCCTGTGGCAAAAACAAAACGAAACAAATCAAAAAAATTAGCAAAAGCCCAGAAAAACTGCTTGAAAGACAAACCACAACCTGGAAAAAGCATTGCTCATAACTCAAGTTTGGAGAAAGTTTTCCCATCCCTGTAGTCCAAAAATCTTTCAAAACGCAGTGTTCTAAACAGAAACAGAACAGACATGGTCAGTTCCAATGAGAGACAATGAAGGTGGCCAGTGTGTGTTAGAGATGCTTGACCTCTCAGGTGAGAACACAGGCAGACGGAAACACTGCAGAGACAACACCGGTCACCATAACACTGGCGGGTCTTTAGTCAGGTGACAACCAGCCCTGGTGACAACGTGAGCAGGCAGAGGCCCCAGGAGGTCCCCTGGAGGGAAGAGCAAATGGACGCTCCTCTCCGGCAGAACAAGGTACAGGATACATCAAAGTGCCACAGGAACATCACTTCCCTAGCAGTGCTGGTCCTTAGAGAAGATCCCACCAAAGTGCACAATTTTCAAAGATAATTTTTCTTTAGTAACATGAATTCAAAATAATCAATATGTCATCAAGGGATTTTCAGAAGTGACCTGCCCTGGGCCCGAAAAATACACAAACATAAATACACACATATACACATAAATATATACACACATACATACAGGAAAAGAGACAGACAGACTGAAACACAGAGAAGCAGGGGGACAGAGAAACAGAGAGAGAGACAAAACAGAGAGAGAGGCACTGAGAAACAGAGACAGAGAGAAGGAACACTGGAGCTGTGAAGGAGTGGAACTCACGCACATTTTCACAAGTCAGTCTGCATGTCAGAACCTGGTCTCAAATTCCATCCACCCTCCAGAGGAGGGTGTGGGGATCACACAAGGGCGTGGGAACAGAAGGCAAAAAATATGAAGCCATTGTGGGGCAGCCCACCACAGAGGCCGAGATGGGACACTGGGCCTGTATGTCAACATGACAGAATGACCTAGGAGGTTGTATGCCAGAGCGGACGATGTCAGAGTTGTATTTAAATTTAGTCGCACGACTGAGAGCTGGGAAGCAAGCAATAAGGAAAGAGACTTTCTCCAGACCTCAGGGCAGACCCAGGCCTGTGTGGCATTTGCTCTGCGCTCCGCCAGCCCTCTGTGGGGTCCTTCATTTGCTGAGTCTGTTCATGAGCTCCCTGTGATGCCAGCCTGTGTGGGTGACAGATGCAGTAGGTGTTTCTAGGTCTAGAGACAGGATGGCTTCTCTAGGAAACAGGGGCCAGAATGGTCCCCAGTGTGCTGATGGGAGATTGGGGAGACCCTGAGAGGCACATGGCTTTTCCATGTTGATAGCACTGCTGAGTGGGGGGAGCCATGTCTGAACCCAGCTGTGTCTTCAGAGCTGCAGCCTTGGCTGCATCCAGGCCTCTCCAGGGCTATGAGGGGGGCTGAGTTGGTGTCACTGTGTGTGGACATGGCATGGAGTGAGAAATGAGAGATTGGCAGCCCAGAAAGGCCCTTGGGGAGCTATGTGTCAGGAGGAAGCTTGGGTAAGTGGACCCCAGGAAGTGACCTCACTTCCCTGGCAATAGAGCCCAACAGAACTTGGAACCAAAGTCACCAGGCACCCACTCTGTAGAGAAGTCCCTACTCAGCTCACTTGATTGGAGACAGAGGCATGTTCTGCTGCATCCCACTATCCCGAGGCCGCAGCTCCCGGAAAGCCCGCAGCGAGGGGCTGTACCAACGCTGCCGGCGCTGGGTCATGTCTCACCCAAGATTCCTCTGGACTTTTGGCCAGAGAGACCCAAAGGTAACACAGGGAGGCCCAGAGCAGGCCCGCCCAGGCCGGGCCACCACTCAGATCCCACCCAGGTATCCCCACGGCCCCGTCCTGGCTGGTGGAGGTGGAGCAGTCATGCTGGGGATGGGTTTCTGCCTCAAGCAAGAGCAGTTCAGAGGCCTGGTGGGCCGGTCACATCCACAGCCCAGGGCAAAGCTGGCTGGCTGGGATGTGGAGAGCCAGGGAAGGGTCCTGCTGCCCAAGGTGGAGCCCATGCATTCTGGGTATGTCTTTTCCCTCCCGGGTGTCTGAGCTGAACAAAGTCTCGGTCTGATCTGGCAGCAGAGGGTCGAGTGGACAGAAGCAGGAGTGTTCCTGGCCGGGCAGGGCTCTGAGACTTCCAGGCCGGGTCAGCTGCTGGTCACTGTCATTGCAGAACTAGATACCATATATTGAACAGCAGCTGATGAATAAGAATACCAGCGCCCCCTCCCCAAATGAAGGGCTGATGTGCCACTCTTCTGAGGGCCAGTGCAGTATCCAGGTGGGTCTGAATAATGAGGGGTCCCCTCCACCATGGCCCAGGAATCAGTGGGGCAGGCCTCCGACCCAGACAACACCCAGGGCTCCCCCCAGGGACCTGTCCGGGGCAGACGGGTTATTCAGCACACCCGACTCTGACCTGGAGCACCGTGCCCACCTCGCTGCAAGTAAGGTGGAGGACCAGGAGCCCCCGAAGCAGAGCCCGAAGGTCAGAAAGGCAGGGCTGGTGCATGTGTGCAGGTGGGGGAGGGGAGAGGGCTGGGCCACACAGGGAGGTGTCCCCAGAGGCTACCGTTGGGACCAGAGCAAAAAATGGCCTCAGACCACCTGTCTGGAAGAATTCAGTCACAGAACACATCGTGTGGGCACTTTCTGGGTGGGAGCTGTCTGGAAAGCTCTGGGAAGGTTTCTGTCTTTAAAGAGGCATATGGAAAAGGAGTCAGGTGGATAAATTTTTCCTCTCACAGCATAAGCTCTTCCACAAGTCTTAAAACACTCTCCACATCCAATAGTTACAGAGGAGGCAGGGGCAGGGGAAGATGTCAGAGACCAAAAAAAGGACGATCTGGATCCAGCAGGAGACCCCGAGCTCCCTCCTGCCACTCCTGCAGCTCATCCTAAACTTGCATCTGCACCTGGACTGCTGGGCAACGGAGAACCAGTTCAGACATCACCACCCCCTGGGGCAGAGCCCCCTCTGCACCCACCCACACCTTCTTCTACAAAATGTACTCCAAAATCCCACCGTCAGTCCCCCCCCCAAACTTGCTGTTCCTTCCGCTGGAGATGTTTTTGTTTGGTTTTCTTTAGTTTCCTTTCTTTGTTTCACATCATTTATGGCATCCTTTATTTTTCTTTTTAGAGTTTCATGTAATAAAATATAGACTTTTCCCCTTTTAAATTGTGCAATTCATGAGCATTATGGGCATTGACAATGTTGTGAGACCATCACTAACATCTAGTTTCACACTATTTCTTTCCTCAAAGTGAAACCATGGATCCAGAGAGCGCACTACCCTCCCTCCTCGCCCAGCCCCTGACAACCCCAAGTCCTCTTTCCTTCTGCGTGTCTTTACCTCTGCTGGGTGTTCCCTTTCAATGAAACTTTATGATAGTTGGCTTTTTGTGCCTTCCCACATGTTTTCAGCAGGGGCTGCTGGTTTTTCAGTTTTCACTTGAAACAGCATTTTTATTATTTTAAGGGGATATACAGGGGGATTAAAGATGTGATGTACAAAATGAAGCCCTTTTAGTAACTCTGTGCATAATCTCAGGGTAGACACTGCTGTTCCCCCTGTGACACCACAGCCAGAAGACATAAGGGAGATGCTTAGCTCTTCCTGTGGCAAAAACAAAACGAAACAAATCAAAAAAATTAGCAAAAGCCCAGAAAAACTGCTTGAAAGACAAACCACAACCTGGAAAAAGCATTGCTCATAACTCAAGTTTGGAGAAAGTTTTCCCATCCCTGTAGTCCAAAAATCTTTCAAAACGCAGTGTTCTAAACAGAAACAGAACAGACATGGTCAGTTCCAATGAGAGACAATGAAGGTGGCCAGTGTGTGTTAGAGATGCTTGACCTCTCAGGTGAGAACACAGGCAGACGGAAACACTGCAGAGACAAAACCGGTCACCATAACACTGGCGGGTCTTTAGTCAGGTGACAACCAGCCCTGGTGACAATGTAAGCAGGCAGAGGCTCCAGCAGATCCCCTGGAGGGAAGAGTGAAGGGACGCTCCTCTTCAGGAGAACAGGGTGCAGGACGCATCAAAGGGCCACAGACGCATCTCTTCCCCAGAAGTTCTGATCCTTACAGTTCATCCCACTAAAATCCTTACACACCTATTCAAAGATGCCTTTTCAACGGTGTTCATCACAGCACTGGTTGCAACAGTCGGAATTAAAGCAACACTAATGTTGATGGAGAGGGGATTGGGTCCACTCTTTCTGGTTCATGTGGATGAATGAATGCTGTGCAGTTGGAAAAGTGGGTGTCTGGTCTCAACCCAATGTCAAGGGAGGCCTCAGGGTGGAAGTATGCAGACCCACTGTCTGCATCCAGGGTCCCATCTGCATGACCACATATGTGTGAAATCAGTATAGATGTAAACTGATCTGATTGTGAGTGTGCGAGAGACAGAGATGGAGAAAGACATACTGAGAGACACAGAGACTGAGACATAAGCACCAAATCATTCATGACAGTCACCTCTGTGGGTGGGAATTACAAATCTCTTCTCTTTTAGGCAGTATTTCAATTTTTCATACTGTGTCTTTATTACTCTACTAATCCTAAAAGGATTAAAATCCTACGTTACTGTGACCCATTCATTGCTCATCTATGGAGTAATTAAAGTACATTAATCCTATTTTTAAAGGAATATAAAGCCTTCTCAGGACTCAGTTCCATGTCAGCTCCGTGGCAGTAGAGGTTCTCCAGGAGGTCGTGTCTCTTCTGAATCAGCATCCAATAGAGGTGAGGAAGAAGTACCAGACATGGACACTGAAGATTACAATAGATGAGAGATTCTGTCAAGAGAAATTAAGACCTACATTCACAGAGAATAATCCCATATTCATGGAGCAGAAGGCTTCATTCTACTAAGATGACAGTAGTCCATGAATAGATGTAAGGATTCAAAGTATGCCTACCCAAATCCCAGGTGGTGTTTTCCAGGAATTGACAATCAATATAAAATTCACGTGGAAAAGCCAGGGGCTCAGAATACATGAGTGAATCTTAAAAAAGAAGAACAAAGTTCGAGGAATGGAAAGTCAGATGGAACCCACGGTTAATACAAAAGCACTTTAGCTGAAGATACCTGAGATTCAATAGATGTAGAAGAAAACCTGTCATGGAAACCAATTTTCTCCTCTCCCTTTGCCCTATTAAGTTAGGTTGATAAAAAAAGCCTTCAAATTTCACCATTTAACATGGTAGTTACTTTTCTGTTTGGCTCCTACGTGTGTATAAATAAACCGTTTCTCTCGTTCATCTCCTCTTTACTTCTGTGGGCTCTTTGGGAGGGACCCTGGATGTTGGGGACCTGCTCTTTTCTAACCTTCTTTAGTGATATCTTTTGTCCATGGTGAAGTGATTAAAAAAAAAAGAAAAGCTCATTGCTTTTGGGCCAGATTTGGAACATGTATACCTTTGGAGACCCCCTGGAGGAACAATGGGGTTCAATACTGCTGGGAGAATTTACTGGTTGTCTTGTCCAAATGCCTAACAAGACGCTATTTGCAAGTTTTTTTTTTTTTTTAAAGATTCTTACCCTAAAACAAATACCCTATCTAAACCTCTTGGATGATCAAATAGAAAGAAAAAAGGAGAATCATGTCTGGCCTAAGAACACTTCCTTAATAAAATGGAAGGACAGAATCAGATTCAGAGCAAAAATTAAAATCCATTTATACCATCAACCCTCCCACTCTTTTGTACACTGTCCTCATGTAATCTGCCAGATGGCGCCCTGGAGAAGGCCCTTTGCCCGGAACTCGTGCTCATTTTCAGAGCTCGGCCAAGAGGGAGGTTGGTCCCCAGGGCCTGAGAGGTGCCACTTGTGAAATCTTCTCTGCTGAGACCCCGTGGACTGAAGGGAACTGTGTGCTCTGAGTGAGAGAGAGCACACCGAGCCTCTGTGTAGGCATCTCTGAGATCATTCCAAAGGCACACATCTCTAACTGTGGACACGGGAATTTTTGATAGGCATCTTAGTTGGAAATCTCCTCCTGGATAGAAAGAAGCAGATTCAAGATGTTGCAATTGGATGGGCAGGTCGGCCTCTCGAATTTGTCGATGAGGGAGACACGCAATTCTCTGCAGACGTAGGAACACCCATCCCTGCTCTGCTGACTTCATCTACAGAGAAACAGAGACGCGGCTCTAGGGGGAATTAAACACCCACCAACCCTTCTTACCAACGTCAACGTCCCCACTTTATTCTCCTGTCAGGTCTCTGTACAAAAACTGTGGCTCAGCCCCAAATATCACATACCCATCACCCTGAACCACTCTGTGTCTGTGTCCAACTCGAGCATTAAGGCCTGTGACCGTTACTGTCAAATCGTGTCCCCATTTCAGCCCTTCTCCCACCATCATCCCAGCCCAACTTCGGTGTCTCTCTCCAGGTCAGCAGCACTCTTCCCAGTGCCTTCCCATCAGCTTACCTTGCCCTGCTTCCATTGCTTATTCCCCATATGTTACCCACAGCGGTCTTATTAAAGTATGAATCAGATCAAGTTGTTCTGCTTTGCAAAATACTCTCGTGATTTTCTGTTGTATTCAGAAGGATATCCGGAGTCCCTACCAAGGCCCTGTGTGATCCGGTCCCTCACCCGTCTCTGCAGCCTCAGGTCTCACCGTTCTGCTCCAGCCCATCTTCACCGCCCAGATGGTCCCCACTGGGACAGCTGTGTTTGTAACTCCAAGTCTCGTACCTACACTTCTCCCGGCCTGGGAGGCTTTTCTTGTCTGTTACATACGTGGCTTATTCTTTTGCTTCATTCAGGACTTTGTTCAAATTATTTTACCCACAGAAAGGACTTATCTGACCACATTATTTAAAATAGCACACACATATTTCTTATTCAATCATTTTCTCTCCTAATAAGTTTTATGTTTCTTTGTGGCAATTATAAGCACCTGGCAGTTCATAATATATTTATTTGCTTACTGGCTTATTGTCTATCTTTCTTACTAGACTTATATTCATGGAACCACAAATAACTGTTTTAACCAGTAACTTTCATGCCACCTTTAAATGAATTCTTTATAAGGTGAGAATTTCAGAGGTTTCCACGGGTTGCTTAGGGGGAAAAAGAGAAAGAATTCAGGTTGAACTAGGTTATTAAGGACGTGGGAGTTGGTTATTTATTTTATTCATTGTAGTGTGTATCTGTTAATCCCAAACTCCTAATCTAGCAAAAGACTGAGCTGATTACTATGTAAAAAATGTTTTTTTCTTTTAAAGTTGGATTGTTTGAGATATCTTTTCTTCTTTGTTCTTTTTCTTTTGTTAAAACAGAATTTTCCTTATTATTTTTTTACATTGAGGTACTGAGAATTGAACCCAGCACGTACTCTACCCCTTGAACTATACCCTCCCCTCCAAAGACAATTATTTTTATACTTTGACAATACCATACTGAATTAAGAATTTTTTACTCCATTTTCCCTTCAGAGAGTTTATAACTGAGGGAGAGAGTCAGAGGAAGCCCTGGGCCATCCCTTCATTCTCAGTGG
The DNA here is from genome assembly GCF_048773025.1 of Camelus bactrianus. Taxonomy (NCBI): domain Eukaryota; kingdom Metazoa; phylum Chordata; class Mammalia; order Artiodactyla; family Camelidae; genus Camelus; species Camelus bactrianus. The sequence goes on from NC_133541.1 coordinate 134,744,491, forward strand.
GGTACTACACAGCACAGAAGCTAGGCTGTCGCCAGGCCCAGCTCACCTTTCTGCTCTGAGGGTAGACTCAGGCCACTTCTCTAAACAGAGACATGTTAGAAGCAGCAGAAAGCCAACTAGCGAGCAACAATGACAAAACTGACCCACCTGCAGTTGGACACCATCTGATCTGAAATGACCCTCTTAAAGCTCTTCTTCCTATTAGTGGATGGTTTTCAAAAATATTCCCAAGGAGATGACTCTCACTCTATTTTTCTGGATTTCTTGGGCATTCTATGACTTTGACTGCAGGCTTGATTTTCTGCACAACTTCTGCAGGGAAGCCAGGCAGAAAACGTGAACAGACCCTGCAGGCCACAGCTGAGGCCTCCGGTCAAAACATCCTTGTTGTGCAGAGCCTACGTTCATGGGACCATTTTCATTACTGCTGTAATTAGTTCTCATCCAATTGTCCCACTGAAAATGTTTATAGATGGAAGGTGGTCTGACGCAGGTGAGCAGTGGGGATGTGGGATGAAGATGGCAGACAGACTGGAAGGAGAGACGGGAAATATTTCCTCAGGCTTCAGTTTGGAAGATTTCTGATTTTCATATGGACATTAAACTGGGTCAGGATGAAGCGCCGTTTACTCTATGACGGGGTGATGTACACGTATCCCTACAACTTCTAAAAAATATGTTGAAGTTGGACGTGACAGCCTAGGGGACAGACAACTTAGAGTGACACCTCCGTTCCAGGCTGCCTATGATCTTGGGCTCACAGAGAGAAAAAGAATACACATATTTTTCCTGTGTAGCTCTATGTGAAATTATTTTGACCCTTGCCGAATGGTGTAAGATCAGAGATCATGTAGTCTGTCTTACGTCGCAAAGGCAACAATTCTTCTTGATGAGTCAGCAGACTGTTTCCGATGGCCCGGGGTCTGTGCCAGACATTAGCTGTCTAGACAAATACCACACAGCCCCCATCCCTCAAGGAGATCACAGTGTGTCATGGAAGAGACAAATTTAAATAGGTTTTCAAAACAATGTGTTAAGATTCACTTGGCATCATGTTTACTGTATGTTCAGAGGGGCTTTTGCACTGCCTGGGGCAGGGTTCTAGAAGGTAGGGAAGGTGTCAGAGAGGAAGTGCTTTCTGCACTGACATCTGAAAGATTCCAGCAAATCTGTAGACCAGGAGAGTGCGTGGTGGGGACGGGATTCTCAGCAGCTTTCGTGTCTCGTGCAGAGGTCTGGTCGTGTCTAACAGCACTTTGCAATTAGGGAAGGAAGGTCAGTGAGGCTAGAGGCTGTGAGGAACTAACGGAAGCTGAGGCTGAAAAAAAGCAGCAACTAGGTTATGAGAAGGTGTGACGTTAAATCAGGGAGCTTGGACTTCCTCACTTATGCAGCGGGGAATTCTTTGGGGTTTTAAGGAGGAGAGTGACACAGATTAGCCATTAAAAGTGAGCAAAGTGGATTGTTCACTCTAAAGAACAGCACTGGGGAGACTAGCAAGGGGTGGGAATTAATGCACTGGGGAGTGAGGGGCGTGGACTTAGTTGGGGGATATTAAGGAATAGAATTGTAGTACTGACGGGGGTGAGGGAGTGGAAAAGTAAAGGAAAACTCCCAGATGTATGGCACGGAAAACAGATGGGATAGTGATGCCATTGTTTGAAGAAGTAAACCTACTACTGAGCGAGTGTAAATTCAAACACACAGAGCTTGAGATTTTTATGGGCTAATCAATTGGGAATGTCTACTTGTCAATTATAAGTATATTTCTGGGACTGAACTGAGATGTCCTTGCTGGAAAAGATTTGACAGTTAATCAGTGGACAGAGAGGAGTTGAAGCCACGGGAATAAATGCCACCCACTGACATTTTATCAAAGAAAAGGGAAGGAGGGCACTTCTGGTTCAGAAAATATGGCAGACCGGAAACTTGAAGACCCACTCACTAAAGACACATAAAAACGTAGGACACAATGCCGCCAATCTTTTATTTATTTATTTATTTTTTTACAGGCACCTTTATTGTGGTATGATTCCTGTAAAGTAAATTACACATATTTCACATGTACTATTTGATGAATTTGGTAGATGTCTACACCCAGAAAACCATCACCACAATCAAGATAGCTAACATTTCCGTAACTCCCCAAGAGGGACACTTTTCCAATTCCCATAATTATCCCTTCCCATCCACTTCTCTCCCTGGTAACCGTAAGTTTGTTTCTCTATGTCTGTGGGTCTGTTTCTCTTTTGTAGTTAAGTTCATTTGTGTCTTTTTTGATTCCACATATAATTGAAATCATATGGCATTTTTCTCTTTTTCTGGCTTACTTCACTTAGAATGACTATCTCTACGTCCATCCATGTTGCTGCAAATGGCATTATTTTGTTCTTTTTAATGGCTGAGCAGTATACCTTTGTATAAATATACTACTATATCTTTATCCAGTCAGCTGTCGATGGACATTTGGGTTGTTGCCATGTCCTGGCTATTATAAATAGTGCTGCAGTAAGCATTGAGGTGCATGTGACTTTTTGAATTAGAGTTTTCTTCTGACATATGCCCGGGAGTGGGAAGGCTGGATCATGAGTTAAGTCTATTTTCAGCTTTTAAAGGAAATTCCACACTGTCTTCTCTAGTGAAAATGCAGCCAATTTTGTGAAAGCAGACCATGCTCAGAAAGTAACTGGTATTTCTAGGGGCCAGACATGAAGCGCAGTGAGTGTGGCCTGTTCAAGAATAAGAGGGCAGTCTGCCAGGTCTGGAGGAGAGTGACAAGGGAAGTGTGGTACAGGTAGGATTCAGACCACGTGGGGACATGACAGGCTGGGATAAGGAGCCTGGACTTCCAGTCATCCCTTGGTAATCATGGGGCACTGTTTCCAGGACTCCCCTGATGTCAACATCCATGGATGCTGACGCCTCTTGTATAAAATGGCATAGGACTTGCATGGAACTTATGTGCACCCTCCCATGTACTTTATATATATCTTCAAATCATCTCTGGATTACTCACTGTATCTAATACAACATGAATGCTATGTAAGTAGTTGTCAATGATGGCAAATTCAAGTGTTGCTTTTTGAAACTGTTTTTTCACGAATATTTTCAAACCACAGTTAGTTGAATCTGCTGGATAGGGAGCCCCTAGATACGGAGAACCCCCAAGCTCTTCCTTTCCACCTCCTAAATTTCCACTACAAGCACTGAAGGGGTCCAAACATAGAAGAGCGCCATGTACCTGCTGGAAACCCTGAGGAATTCCTTCAGCTTATGTAGCACAGGAGAGAAAGTATAGGGACATCTAGTGGGAAAGGACGGCCTGCCTGGAGAGGAAGGAGGAAAGACCGCAGTGGAAGCCAGCTCGCACCCTTACTGGAGCTAGCTGATAGCAGTGAGGGACGCCGAGGAACTGGGGACACGTCACGTGGGGGGCGATCCTGGCCGCCAGATGCAGGGTTCGCATAGCTGGGGCCCAGTTTGCAAGATCAAAATAACAAGGGGGGAGAGGGGCTGCCTCAGTCCCGGGATCCTGACAACAGCCACAGCGCCGTGACCCCAGCTATTGCGGCTCCCCTAGTAAGCCAGAAAAAGGAAACTCTGAGCCAAGATATTGCAGATTCCGCCGCAGCCACACGGATAACTAGATCTCTAAGCTGACAAAATGTAACCACCGGAAACAGGAATCTTTCCTTTTCTCTTCATTTGGACCTTTGGACAGGGAGCCACACATCTCTGACGGGAACCACCTTTAATCCGATAGAGAGCTCACTTTTTCAGGAATAAGCATGGAGAAAAAGAGTGGGGTGATGGTTTAAAGTGGAAGTCAAAGCGGAAGCCCATCTGAGAAATGGTAAAAACATGCATCTCAAAGAATCCGAGTTATGGCGAAAAGAAGGGGGAAGGTTAAGTAAATCTCTATCCACCAGAAAAGACTAGCCAGTCATAAAAAGACAGCAATTTAAATCAAGAAAACTTTTTTGTTTTTTTGGTGATGAAAAACAATGCCATATTTTAAAACAAGGCTTGGGCCATCAACAACACCCTGAGAGTTGTTGAGGAGGAGAACATAAAGCTTCATATAGACATGAAAGTGTTCCAAGTCCACTTCTCGAAAAAACTTAGCCAATCATGTGTCCAGTTGATTTGAAAATCCCGATAAGTAAACAACTCAAAAGTGGGAAAGACATGGTATTAAATAGTGGTAGTGAGCAATGAAATCCAGGAAGTTTATAGCTATATTTCATTGTTAATATAACAAACTGGAAGCAACTGTCTAAACATAGTAACTGGAGGACACACACACACACACACACACACACACACACACACAAACGCACACACACACAATCTGGAACAGCAGAGAGGTAAAATATGCTAAATTTATCATTATTGAGGAACAGGATCTAATAGGTTATTTCAGTTTTGATAGTGTTATAGGAATACTGGTCCGATTACATATAAAGTTATGAACTTAGAGATGATTTATAAAAATTTAGAGAGAATTTTCATTAAAAGGCAATATAGCTTCCAAATCATTGAAGAGAAAATTAACAATAAAAAAATTAATCAATCCAGCTAATATGGAGTAACAGAGACCATATTTACCACCCTAAAATAAACCACAAAATGGATACAATATATGAAGCAATGATTTTTAAGAGAGGTGAAAACGATCATCCACTAGGACCCTGTCCTGCCACCACTATACCGAGGCTGCTAGGCCTCCTACTGCCATCACCAATAATGTCCACCAAGAGGTGACATTTCCTTCCTCTGCTCCTACTGCAGAGCCAGTCCTGAGCAGTCCTTTTGCAGGTTTTGGCAGGCAGCTCCCAGAAGTGCTCTCGTGGACCTTGGTCCCTTTTGGCGACCAGCAAAGGGATCAAGGATGAGCAGTGAGCCTCCTTACTCATCCAAGACCTAGGAACCTATCTAATTTCTGAGCAGGGCTTCACTCTTCTCTGCTGTCTGGTACTCTCTGCCCGGCTTCCCGTGTCCCCAGTTTGGGCAGCCTGCACGCTGGCCACAGCCCATCAGAATCTGTTCCCCCGCCAAGAGGTAACGCGTGATCTTGAGTAGGGCTCCAGGCCTCTGGAGCAGCGTGGCTTGGACTGCGTCCTGGCCCTGGGTGCGCGAGCTCCATGTCCTTGGTTGAGTCAGTTAACATCTCTAAGCTAAGTTTCTTCATCAGTAAAATGAAGACATATCAATATGGAAAAATAAAGTCAGAATCGGGGGGGAATAAATTTCTAGTGACTGAAGATTTTTTTAATTTTGAATTATACAGCAAAAGACATCATACAAATTTTATTACTTCATAATTCTAAAGGACAGCTTCTACTGTTAATACTAATGCATGCACATACACACAAACACACGTGCAGACGCACTGACTCTGGCCCACATACATTCCCTACACACACACGTACATGGACTCATGTACCACACACACACATACCATACACACAACCATACACGTCCTCAGACGCACACACACACATAGCATACACACAACCACACACATCCCCAGGCGCGTGCGCGCACAGCCACACACACACTCACAGTCATGTACCACACAATTCCCCAGGTGCGTGCGTGCGCACACACACGTCATACACACCTTTGGCGTTATTCTAAATCAATTTACAATTGAGGGTCTCAGTGTCCATTGTTTTATCCGCTCAGAAGATCCTGACTTCGGACTGTGAAGCAGGAGCCCCTCCTCTCTGGAGATGGTCTTTGCCACTTACAGTCTCAGTAGAGCCAACATAAATGCTCTGGACCCTTGGAAGTGCAGGGCCAGAGCATACCTGGGAGCTCACATTCTATATATCTAAACATTTTAAGTGCAGTAGGTTCTAAAGTCCTGCCTTTACAAACATACATTCATTATAAGGGGGAAGGCCAGGTTCAAAATTAGAACAACCAGACACAGGGGAGTCCTGCAAAGAAAGTGAGTGTGTGGGGAGAGCTGATTCCCAGACTCTGATCACTAGCCTGACCCTTTTCTTCCCAATGCTGGGTCCATCCCTTGCCATAAGTGGCCTTGGATGTGCACAGGGGGACACTCAGATTCACGTCCGGGCTCTGCCTATAACCTCCATGCAAACAGCTGCCCTTTGGCCTCTCTGTGAGTCCTGGGAATCTGAACTCCAGGGAGAGCCGGTGCAGGCACTAGAAATGGGTCAGGGGCTGCTGAGGCAGGGCATTCGGCGTCCTGGGTTTCTAGAGCATGGGATGGAGCCAATGACCATGTCCCCTTGGCCTTGCTGACTCCACCCGATGGAGGGCGTGGCCAGAGGAAGTGTCAGGGCCAGGGGAACCTTCTGCAGTGCAGGACCCAGGGCAGCGGGGGGCCCGGGTCTAAGGAGAGAAGCCCTAAGGAAAAGTCTGTGGAGGCTGTAAGGTACCTTCATTCCCATTAATTAAAAAAAACAAAAGCTTACCACAGGCGTGCGGGGGAAGGGTTTTGTTATAACAAGGGAAGGCACTTGCCAAGGTCTGGCCATAGAGGGCTGCTGGGTTTGCCAGGTTGAAGAGGAACCGAGAGGCCGTTTGCCTCCCCTGGGTCTAGACACTGCTTGAATTCTTCCAGGTGACACTTAAATGCAGTGAGACATGGAACTCTCTAAAGTTGTTAAAATATTCATGGTGAGCCATTCAACTCTCTCCTCATTCTTGGCTATGAAAGCACGATAAACACAGGTGGGAATCTCATCAGCCTGTTGGTTGGTTCACTGTCCATCTGGCGCCCCCTCTTGTAGGAGCCTTTATCACATCACCCAGGGCTGACCCATCTCAGGATCACAGCTGATTTTCCACAGGTGGCACCACTTGCTGGTGACATGAAGGAACCATGTTAGCCACCTCCCAAACTCTGAGGCTTCTCCTGGGAGGAGCCTGCAGACACCCAGTCCAGCCTCTGCACAATGATGCTCCTCAGTGTCACTCCCGGCTTGCTGCCCTGGCCTCTAGCTATGGCCAGAACCTCGCTGAATTGTCGATAAATGTCCCCCATGCACCACGTCTAAGCTTGGGGTCCAGAGGTGACCATGGTTCTTATTTACTTCCCATCGATGGACTGTTTGATCTTCATGTAATCGTGTTGGCAGGAAGGCCAGTACCACCCTCTTGAGGCCTCCCCGAGCCGCCTCTGTCTATAACTGTCCTAGCGCCCCAGGGGATCGGGTCTGAAGCCTGGCACTCAGACACGAGGATGACAGCTGGAGAGACAGGTATCCACTCCTGCTGTGGCTTCTGCTGAGGCTCGATGTGGCCATACAAATGGATCCCACAGGCCCTGACTTCACTTGACTCGCTGCAGGGATGCTCCCACACTGCCCCGTTCCCCCCCAGAGACAGAGGGCTTTCTGCTTGTTCCCGAAGGCCCCACCCCCGAGGGGGCACTGGGTCCAGTGGAGCGTCCAGCCTGGTTCCCCGCCAGCCCTTAGGGCTTTGGTGGGGCCTGGAACATCAACTACCCTCCCCTTAGGGGCCCGTTTGTCCTTTCCAGCCAACAGACCTAGGTCATAAGCACTTTAACTCACCTGAGGGTGTTTTCCTCACTTCAGGGGCAGTGAGGACGGGGCTTCTTCACACTCCAAGTGCCCCAGGTCTGGATGCAGACAGTCTGGCTCTCCCCCAAGTCCTGCAGTTCCCGGCCACACCTGCTGCTGGTCACAGTCTGTGCTGTGTTCTCTTCCAGGACAAGGGGTGCACTCTGACCCCCGCCCTGCCCCCACCAGCGGTGGCAGAGGCGGCGGACAGGCAGGTGAGCTGGGGCCTGAGACCATGCCCGCAGATCAGTGCCCCAGAGGCCGCTGGTGACTAGAGGGGCCACGGGGCAGAAGGCAGCATGGGATGGGAGGAGGAGGAAGGTTCAGGATAAGGAGATGAAAGGGGGAACGGATAGCACTGTGAGGGCCTCGGCCATGAAAGGGAAGAGAAATCACAGTGACAGCTGGAGCGGTGTCGGCGTTAAAAGCTGCGGGCTGTTTTATTTAATTTTATTAATTACCAATATATATTGACAGATTTCTTATTTTATTAAAGATTATGTTCCATGTCATATAACAGGATAGAGTATGTTATTATTTATTAAATAATACATAATAGAAGATATACTAGCATATTATCTTCTGTTTATTTATTAGCAGATAGTATATAATACATATGTAGGTGTTTATACACATAATATATAATTCATGCATCTATATAATATATAACCCATAACAAATAATGTAAGATTATGATTAATATATAATATAACAAGATTACATAACAATAATGATGTAATATTACCCATTGTATGTCTTGGTTCATGACACATTCTCATCTTAGGTGCCTGTCAGAGGTATTTATGTATTAAAATTAATACTATAAGACACAGTTATGAACCTATCACCCAGCATCATAACAGGAATATTGACAGAGACATACTGTGTCCTCTTTCCCTATCCTGTTCTTGGCCTCTTCTCATAGGAAATAACCATCATCCTGACTCCTGGCTTACCCTTCTCTTGTGTTATTTTCACACACACAATATTTAAGATCAGTTAAAACAAATGAACTGCAGGTACATGCAATGAAATGGATGAATCATACACTCTATGTTAAATTGAAAAAGTAAGCCCTAGAAGGTGGCCTATAGTGTGCTATGCTTTTAACTGTGTATATATATGACAACTAAACTCACTAAATTAAGAACAACTACAGCTAGAGTCCAGGTGGGAGAGAGACAGATAAAATTTGAGGTGAGCAGGTTTGCTGCAGGTGAGCGAGATCCTTTCCAGTAACATGTCATTCTCTCTGAAGCAGGAGGCAAGGCCATCTGCTGGGAGTCAGGGAAGAGACAGAGGGAAGCTTCAAGGTGTGCAGAGAGCAGAGAACGTTAACACCACTGAGTGATAAGTGGGGAAATGTGCTCACTAGAGAAATCCTGGAGGATTGCCTGGCAGCGGCAACATGGTGGGAATTGATTTGTAGTCTTAGAAACCTGTGCTGGGAGAGCCTGCTGCCTGCAGGCTCAGAACAAGTAGAGCTGGGTGAACCGAGATGGAAGTCGGCCTGGTGAGGAACTGAAAAAGTCAAGGCTCAAGGGGGTTTTGTCTCTCATAAAGAGAGTGCTGACTGTGGATGCAGAGCTGGAAGGTGGGGAAGTGGAAGTAAGAGGAACGAGGACAGGCAGGAAAGCAGAGTCAGTGCATGATGCCCCAGTGAGGGTGAAGGAGTGCCAGGGAGGCTGGTGGAGAAGCAGCTTGACGGCTAGAGGTGGGCACTTAAAGGAGAGGGCATGGAACTTGGGTGGAGACACGCCCGGGTATGAGCCCGGGGGTAGGGTGAATGGGGGGTGGCTGGCTCAGGCTGACGGAGAAGAAGACCCTAAAATGACCACACTGGGTGGAGGAGGGAGAATGAATTTTGACGTCTTGATGGTAGGAGGGGAGGCAATACAGAGCTGGTGGTCCAGGTGTTCCTGACTGAGGCAGATGAGCAGGGAGGCCAGGGTGGCAGGCACTGATAGGAAAGGATCCGTGTTTTCCAGGTGCTCCCACGAGGGGAGGAGCAATCATCTGAAGGTGGAAAGTGAGCACAAGGAGGCCAACCCAGGCTCCTGGTCAAACTGGGGTTGTGAGGGGGCAAAGTGTCAACTCCAGAGATGGTTACCCAGGAAGCAGGGACCACGGGTGAAGTGAGGGGACACTCAGAGAAGAGAGGAAGAAGAGTCTTCTGGGTGTAGGGGGAAGAGAGGCCCCAGGACAAAGGAGCACAGGGGCACAGTGATGAGGATGGACTGGCTCTATGGTGACACTGAAGGGATGGCTGAATCTTTGTCCTGAGGGCTTAGGTTGGGGGGACTACTGGCCTCATGAGGATCCCCTCTCAGCAGCTTGGAAAGACGCTCCCGCTCCTGAGGTCTGTGTGGCCACCACTGTTCCCGGAGGGGCCCTGCCTCCATCTTTTCTTATCAGACTTTCCTGCCCAGCCCCCGACTGCCAGCGAGGGAGCCTGGGCCTCGAAGCTGCTTCCCGTGGAGGGACACAGGCTCCTCGGAGAAGCAGGCTGATCTTAATTTTCTCCGTAACCCAGAGCCTAGCAAAGCGCCAGCCCATGTGTGGGCCATGTAGGGGCTCGGATACTTACCAAACTAACTCAAAGCAGTAGAATAGCAGAGCCAGAGGAAGTGATCACTGAGCCCACAGATTTCACTGCCCACACCCCCATTCTACAGATGAGGAATCCGAGACCAAGCGGTGAAGCAGCCTTGGCCAAGGTCACGCTGCTCTTAAATGCTGGCCTGTGTCGGGCATGCCAAGTGATGTGCTGCAGTGAAGGGGCTGAGAGGGGGCTCTGGGGCCAGACATCTTGGGTTCAATTCCCAGCTCTGCCATTTATTAGCCGTGTGATTAATTAATGTCCTTACCTTTAAAGTGGAACTCATAGTGGTGCGAACTCATTGGGTTGTCATGAACACAGCGTTCATGGAACAGCAGGACAGAGTTCTGTAAGGGTTTGCTATTGCTTTGGTTACTATTATTATCACCAATTGAACCCTGAAATGAAGAACAAAGGCAGCAAGAATTTTTATTTTAAAGGATTTTAAAATTCTCTGATGAATGCTTCATTTCATCTATTCAAGTTTGCATTTGACACTTATTAACAACTACACAATGGATGACTTTTGAGGCTCTCTTGCTTCATGTCTTTAATTCTCACTAATGACACAGGCTATTTAACAGGCAGCAGTTTCTTTTCCAGGAAGAGGGACAAAAGGTTAAAATATCTCAGTGCCTCTCGGTACCCAGTGAGTTGGTTGTGACCTGTCAACCCAGCTTTGGGGAAGTGCCCGCTCCCCCTGGGCTCGCTGAGCTGCCCCGCAGCCTCCGGGGGCGCCGTACCCCCACACGAATCCAGTCTCTTTGTTCCTATCTTTGTTTCATATCCCTCAAGGACTGCCCATGCCCCAGGGCCCCATCTGCCCCGCCAGCCTCGCCTGCTGGAATCCAGGACACTATCCTGGGTCTCAACCATCCTCTGTTCATATGACCGCCCCACTACTCTACATTTTGTCCTACAAGTGTGGGCTCCTGTGGCTCGCCACACAGCAGGGGTCTCCCAGTCCTCCACCTTGGGTAACTGCATTGTCCTGCACAGTGCCTAGCGAACCCGTGTGGAGGCAGGAAGAATACAGAACAACAGGTGCTCAAAGGGGCTGACTTTCCCACTGCAGGGGCCCTAGAGAGCGTCCTCCCGGCAGGTTATTCACAGGCGCTGAAGCTGTGGAATCTCGATCTCACCAATTTAAAGGGCACCATCACTAATTACACAAGCAATCATTTCTTCAGTAGCAAAAGGAGAAAAGACTTTGTTCCCCACCTCCAACTTTTTTCCTCCACCTTCAGATGTTTCTCATCTCTGGACTAGGGTAGAAAGCAACTCACAGAATATTATTTTTCAATGTTTTTTCCCACTCTGAAGATTGCTTTCCCAGAACCGATGAAGGCTAGAATGGACTTAGCTTTCCTGGACTGAGTATTCAGAGGCCTGGGGTGGGAAGGGGAGGGGAGAGGGGAGAAAACTCAGCAATATTGAACCTAACAGAGACATTACAATGTTCTATTCTAAACAGAAAGGAAGCAGGGTGCTGTAGAAACAGGAAAACCATAGTTGGAAATGCAATAACGAGTTACAAGAGAATAAACATAAAGATGTAAAAATGAAAAAGGACATCAAAATAAAAAAAGGTGGGAATGGGAGAGGGGAACAAGAAAATATAGATTTTTTTCTTACTTTTTTTTCTTCATTATTCTTAGGATGTGTTGGAGCCTAAGCGATTATCAGTCTAAAGAAAATAGATATAGTAATGGGTTGATATATTTGAAGAATAAGGTAACCACAAATCAAAAGCATACAATACAGTCACAAAAAAACCAAAAAGAAACAAACTCAAAATGGCTTAAAGACTTAAATATTAGACAAGACACTACAAACTTCTCTCAAGAAAACATAGGCAAAACATTATTTGACATACATCTCAGCAATGGTTTCCTAGGGCAATCTAAGCAACCCAAGCAACAGAAATAAAAGCCAAAATAAATAAATGAGACCTAATTAAACTTATAAACTTTTGCACAGCAATAGAAACCATAAGTAAAACAAAAAGACAACTTATGGAATGGGAGAAAATATTTGCAAAAGATGAGACTGACATTGGCTTAATTTCTAGACTATATAAATTGTTCATACAACTTAATAAGAGAAAAATAAACAACCAAATCCAAAAATGGGCAGAACAGCTAAACAAGCAATTCTCCAATGAAGACACACAAATGGCCAATAGGCATATAAAAAAATGCTCAGTATCGCTCAATTATCAGAGAATTGCAGCTCAAAACTACAATGTTATCATCTCACACCAGTCAGAATGGCCATCATTCAAAAGTCCACAAACCATAAATGCCGGAGAGGCTGTGGAGAAAAGGAAACCCTCCTACATTGTTGGTGGGAATGTAGTTTGGTGCAGCCACTGTGGAAAACAGTATGGAGATTCCTCAAAAGACAAAAAAAAAAAAAAAAAAAAAGACTTATCACCTAGTCCAGCAATCCTGCTCCTGGGCATATATCCAGAGGGAACCTTCATTCCAAAAGATACCTTCACCCCAATGTTCACAGGAGCACTCTTTACAATGGCCAAGACATAGAAGCAAACTAAACGTCCACTGACAGATGACTGGATAAAGATGTGGTATTTAGATATAACAGAATATTACTCAGTCATAACAAAGAAGGAAATAAAGCCATTTACAGCAACTTGGATGGAACTGGAGATTATCTCACTAAGTGAAATAAGTCAGACAAAGTCAAATATCATATGATATCATTTATATGTGGAATTTTAAAAAAAATGATACAAATGAACTTATTTATAAAACAAAAACAGACTCACAGACTTGTAAAACAAACTTAGGAGTTTGGGATTAACAGATACAAATTACTATATGTAAAACAGACAAACGACAAGGATTCACTGTAGAACACAGGGAACAGTATTCAGTATCTTGCAACCTATAATGGAAAAGAACCTGAAAAAGAATAGACTATGTATATTTACAACTTAATCACTATGCTGTATACCTGAAACTAACAAAACAGCACAGGGAGTGAGTCCTTCTGGGACAAGGCCTCTGTGGCAGTGGCCTCCTTGTCACCGCTCCATCTCACCAGGAGGCCAGGGTTTTCAGAGGTGAGCGGACATAGAGCTCATACACTTCAAATTGATTTCCCGAAAAAACTATGGAAAAACCAAATTCACCTGCAGTGTGGGAAACATGAGCAGGGCCCCTAAGCAGACCGACAAACCCAAAGTAAGATGGCCCGTTGTTCAGATCGGAACCAGAACAACGACCACCTGGCCCCAGTTAAATTACCACCTCACCTGCAATGAACTGCTCGTACTCAATGTCAGGGATGTTTCTGTTGAGACTTGGGAGGTCAAAGGAGTCGGACCAGGGATCGGGGCTCTGCCAGTGGTAGAGGTGGCCCCAAGGGAATAGCACCAGTACCGGCTCCTCCATCTTCAGCAGGGTCTTCAGGAGGAAGGCAATGTGGATGCAGACGTTCCTACGGAGGCTGAATCCCTCTGGAGGGTTGACGTCACACAGAAGGTACCTGGCTGGGAGCAAAGGAGAGCGGGTCATCAGGGCCAGGCCTCTGCACAGGAATCCCGGCTTAGATAGAACAGATACAACGGGAATCCCTGCACAGCCCATGGCCTACAATCCAGACACATTCAGCAGCTTCTGGTTTGTAAAGTGGAGGCACTGCCCACCCATCTCCATGTGGCCAATTACTTCAAGTCCGGGAGCAGTAGTGGAAGACATCTTGGCATCCGTCTAACACCAAGCACCTGACTAGCACCTGAGCACCCGTTCTCCAGGGGCTCTCAAACTTCTTGTTCTACAGAACCCTATACACTCTTAACAATTACTGAGAACTCCAAAAGGCTGCTATTTATGTGAGTTAAATCTATCAATATTTCCTGTGTTAGAAGTTAAATAAGAAGTTAGAAAAAGTGTATGAATTCACTTAAAAATATTAACAATCTACTGTATGTTACCATTAATACTCTTAAACAAAATATAATTCTATTTTTCAAAAGAAAAATCATTAGTGAGAAGAATAGCAGTGATTTTAATTTCTGCAAATCTCTTTTGGACTGGTGAGAGCTGAATTCTCCTATCTGCCTCTGCGTTCCCTGTTTTGTGATATCACAGGCCAGGTTTTCCCTGGAAAACCCCTCAGGAACTCGGGAGAGCAAGAGTGTGCAAAAGGCAGGTGACATCCCGGCGTTTCTATGAAAATGGTTTTGCACCTCAGGGGCCTTGGATACACTTTGATAACTGCTGCCCTATCCAAGGCGAGACTCTTCTACACAAGAGCAAGGCAAGGGTCCTGGATTCTGTAATGAGTTACCGCCACCACACCCCTCCCTTTTCTGTGTGTTTCTCACAAACTCCATTACTGCAGATGAGGATGTAATCCTCAGCTGGGGCCTCTAATCCCAGAAGTCTGCTAACTTCAAGAGAGAGGGTCCCATCTACCATCCCTACACCCCGCATAGTTTATTTTGAGTCAAGCCCTAGATAACTACTTATCGGCACAGACCCTTGTGTCTTATTCCTGAGGTTGACTGAAGGAACCAACATCTGGATGGAACTGAAATTTCCCTGCAGATAAACAAGGCTGATAAACCACATCATTCCAACATCTGACTCTGGGGCTCTTCAAAACCCGGGTAAGGACCCGCTTCATCTAAGAGGGGTCCTCCGCCTGCCCGTCCCGGTGGGTTCTGGGAGGCCGCGGCCACCAAGGGCTACCCAGACTCGCGGCCCCAGCCCCAGGGCCTGAGGGGGAGGAAAGCTTGAGTCTGTGCCCAAGCCCTGTCCCGCCCCGCCCCAACACACTCCCCGGCACCACAGCCCTCCCCGGCCACCACCCCAACACCGATCCCACCCTGGTTCATGTCCACCGGCCCCGCCGACGGCGCGGATGTACGTTTACCATCTGTGAGACGCCGCCCCAGACAAGATGTCGGCCGCCTACTGACCAGGCCAGAACTAGTCGCCTGGCCGAGCAAGCCGCCATCCCCAGCAGCAAGCACCGCCATGGTCCCGGGCAGCTGCACACTTCCGGAGCCCGCTGCCCGCCCCAGAAGCTCAGGCCGGCCCGCGCGGAGCGCGGCGCCTGTAACCATGGCAACGCCGCAGGGCCATCCTCTATCGCTTTCTTCGAGTGTCTTCCCGAGTCTAGATGTGCTAGGGCAGAACTTGCGGAGCCAATGGGAGCCAGGGCGCGGCCAGGACGGAGGTAGGGGAGGCTTATGGGGCAGCCGGGTGGGGCCGCTCGGAAGTCCTGACCTGCAGGTGGCGCCGGGCGGAGGCTGGGGCGGTGCTGCCACCAGTGGGCGGGGCAGTGGGGCAGCGGGGCAGCGAGATGGGGACACCCTCACCTGTCCCTGTGTGGGGATCAGCCTGGGCTCCGTGGCCTCCGCTTGCACCGGACGTGGACCCAGGCTACCAGTGGGCAAGATAGAGGACTGAGCCCAGGCACGCACGGCTGGCCAGGTAGGGCACCTGAAGTGCAGATCCGCCAGGCCCGCTGCCGGCCTTGAATACTCGCTGCTAGGCAGTTTCCAAGAAGACGGGATCTGTCATAAGAGGGGAGGTAGGGCTGGGGTGCCAGATGCCGGGTTAGGTGCAGTCTGACAGGAGAGCCATGGTGAGAGGACTCAGAGCGGCCCCTGTGTAGGCGGGGCTAAGAGTTTGGGGTATAGGGTGGGGGTGGTGTGTGCCTTTCTCTGTGGTCTCCTCACTCCAGAGCAAGGGGCTCTGCTCCCCCCACCCCTCACTGCACTCCCTGCCTTCCCCAGCACCATCTGGGGTGTGGTCATGTCGGGGCAGGGAAGGCCCAGGCAAGGGGCTCATTCAGGGGCAGGGGCCACTCTGCAGGGATGCTGGACCTGACAGCGATGTGGTGCTTCGGAACTCCCCTGGGCTGGGTTTCTAACCAGTGGGATGGAAGGGCCTTTCCTTCCTGGGGTGCAGTTGGGGGAAATAGATCCATCATGAATGTCAGCCCTGAAAATGGAGGCTGCGCTACATCCATTCCTGGAAAGAAAAATCAGGCCCCTCCAGTCCAGGTGACTCAGAAAGTCATTCAGCAATGTTTGGGGTCCCCAGTTTACGTTTTCAACTAGAGCTGAGCTGCTCAGGAGGCCAGATCTCTGTCCGTGGCTCCAGGAGTAGGCTTTCTGTTGGGCGACAGGATCCTCACAAACACGTGTGTCTTTGTGGGTCACTCCCCTCTGACAAGCTGGGAGGCAGGGTGCAGTTGTGGGAAATCGTGTTTCCATGAGGAGAGGGCCACCAAGTGGTGGGGGCACAGGAGACAGTGAGAAAGAGTCCCGCAGCCTTTCTGGAATCAAAAAACTGGCAAATGTGAAGAAGTGCATAATTTGTTTTATTGAACAGGCTGCTTATGTACGTTTGGAGGGCCAGGTTCAAGGACTCTGCATCCCTCCAGGACAATAGCCTCAAGAGAAGAACAGAGCAGGAGGAGATATGGGGTTTCTCCCAGGAATGAGGCAGAACAGGGATTTCTGCAGATTTGCAAGGAGACCCCGACCACTGAGCACGGGGTTACAACCCCTCATGACCCCTGTCGTGTTTGGCTTGGGCTCTGGGTCTGGCCTGATCATGTATTCTTCCAGCTGAGTTCCAGAAACTCAGAGGGTAGATTTAGAGAGGCTGCGTTTGGAACCCGGTGTGGAGACGGAGGGTCGTTTATCCTGAGTCCCTTCAGCCTAATCACTGTAGCTCAGCTCCAACACCACCCAGGCCCCCAGGGTGGCCGTGGAGGGAGAGCAAGCCTGGCAGGTGACCCAGGGGTCCCACTGCTGTTCCCCTCCTTTATCTTTGTTCCCTTTCATCCCGGAAGGTGTGATTGTCTCATGTCATGGTGACAAGCCATCTCTCCTCTGTCAGGTGAGGTCCCCACCCCCACTCAGCCTTCTCTCTGCATGGATGATGAAGGACCAGGCTCACTTGAAGTTCTGAGCTTGAGCAGTAAGGTGGAACCAAAGAAACCAATGGAAACAAAGAAACAAATCATTGTGGCAAATCTCCCCACCACAGAGAAGCTGCCCTGAGTGGAAGGGTGGGTGTGGGCATGCCCATTTGTTTCGTGTCTCCCAGTGCTCTTCGCTTTCTTATTGCAGACCTGCATGGTTACAACAAAATGATCTGCAAAACTGAAAATATTTACTCTCTGGCTTTTACAGAAAAGGCTGACCAGCCTCTGGTTCCCGTACCGGTCAAGTGATAGGAGTACCTTTCCAGTTTGGAAACATCTGGGCAGGCCCAGGTTTGCAAAATTCTTTAAGAGTAGTTATGGAGTTTTGCTTCTAAACATTTTTACGGCTGTATACTTAACTGTGGTTGTGCTGTGTAATTCTGAGCCAGGATTTTCTCAAACTGTTTCTCATTTCTTATACCAGACACCCCTAAATTCCAAGGGGAATGGGATGTTAATGAAGCCATGGAGTTTAGGAAAAAGATACAGATTTCATTTCCATTTAAGCATCGATGTATCTCCATCCTAGGCAGTATCGGTTCTGTGGTATTGATAGGGGAACTAAATAGCAACCAAATTTATAGAAAATAGTGGGTCATTGGGTACACAAGTTCTTCTTTTCAACATTTTTGTAATGTTTGCAGTTTAAGATGACCATTCCTGAGAAACAGGCAGCCTCTTAGAATGAAATAGCATTTTCCCTGAACCATACTAAATTTTTATTTCGTAGACAGCAGGAAGGACAATCACACATTCAACAATTGGGGACCTCAAAGATAAATGTAACTTTCTGAGAGCACACTCCCCCCGTCTCCCTCTGTTCTTTTCACTGTCCCATTGTCCCTGAAGGCTCTTTCGTATCTTCTGCTCATGACTCCAGTAACTCTTCCTCCTCTTTCCTCAGCTGGTAAGTTTACTTTTCTACTTTAACCAAGCAAACTGAAGCCAACAGAAGAGAACATTCACCAGCAACTCCTAGCACATCCGCTCACCTTCTGATGTCTGTGACCTCACTCTCGCTTCCCCACCTCTTATTACAGGTGACATCAAAAGCCATATCATCCAAAAGTCGCCAGGGGGCCCATCCATCCAATCTTCTCCAAGCTGTCTCTCCCACATCCATCCTCTCTGTCACTACCTCATCTATTTTGTTCTCCTGCTAGTTGGCTCCCATCAGTATATAAAAGTCCATCCTCTTAAAAGAAACAAACAGCACTCCTTGACCCTAATTCGCCCCCACCAATTGCCACCCCATATCTTTGCAGCAAATCTTTAATGAGTAGTTTAAACTCACTGTCTAAATATTTTCTTGAGCCATCCGCTTTTGCACCCACTCTGGCTTTTCCCCTGATCCCTCGCTTTATGGAAACTGCACTGTCAAGGCCATCAGTGACCCCACGTTGCTAAATATAGTGGTCAGTTTTTAGTCTTCGTCATGCTTGGCCCTTTGGCAGCATTTGACCCAGCTCTTCCATCCCTCCTCCCCCGTGTTCCTGCTTTACTTGACCTCCAGCCTATCGCTCTGCTTTCGATCTTCTGGCTGGTCTTTTGCCAACGTCTCCTCTTTTTTCCAAACATTTACTGCGAATGTGCCCCTGAGTTGGGTCCTGGGTCTCTCCTCAATCTCTCTGCTATAACTTTGGTGGAAGCAACCAGACTTGGAAATTGACATGCCATCAATTTCTCGATTTGTCCAAACTCCCTGATTTGCCCTTTCCATTTGGAACTCTCTCCCTGATACTCATATTCTTTTTCTTTCACTCATCTTGCTTTCACATTCATACATATGTTCTACTGTGTAAATTACTTTTCCAAATTTTGAATCAGTCCATATATATCATGTAAAATGCTCAGATCTCTATTATTTCCACTAAGATGCTTATTCTACCTTAGAACCTTTCTGCATTTCTGTATTTATGTCAATAAAGTGAATAGTATTTCTACAAGCCTCATAGTTAAACAGTGTGTTTGTTTGGGGCTATTATGTAACATGAAATAATGATACATCAACATAGTCCTTTTTCATTTAATTTTATGTAACACCAAGATGAGGTTTTTGCATGAAGACTGGTTTTATTGAAATTTTACCTACGTTATGGACAGTCAGTTTATGTGAAAGCCCTCATTTCTCCTCTTTTCTGATATATTTTCCATTTGGCTATTATAACATATACATTGGCATGAAATAAAATTCCAAAATCATTCACATAATAAAATCAATACATTTAAATTATATTTTTTAATGTTAATAAGAAAGAAAAAGAAACCCAAACTCCTCTACTTATTAGGCATTTCTGTGGCAATATCTAATAGACTCCTTAACCATGACATTGAAGAACTGAGCTGACTCCTACCCCTTTCCACCTGCTCAGCCCCATCTTGTCCCATCCCCTGTGGATGGAGAGGACATCCATCCCATTTTCCAGGTCCAGATATTGGAACCATGTTCTTTCTCTCTCTTTCACTTACACACACACACACACACACACACAGCAAATACAGCTTGTTAGAAAATCCTGGCTACTCTGAATTCATTAACCACCTACTCCCTGTTCCCCACCCTCCTAGGAGCCACCTTCAACCCCTTGTTGGACACCAAATAGCCTCCTTCTTCCATCTTTGCTTTTCTACAATCTCATCCACACAGAGTCAGAGGGAGCCTATAAAAGCATACATTGAGGGGGTGGGTGTAGCTCAGTGATACAGTGCATGCTTAGCATGCATGAGATCCTGGGTTCAAACCACAGCACCTTCACTAAAATAAATAAATTAACCTCCTCCCAAGAAAACCCAAAACAAAAGCATAAATTGGACATCACCCATCCCATCAAAACTCACTAAAATGGTCACCATTCCATTAGGAGCCAATGTCGTCCCAAAGTATTCCAGGACCCGGCCTGCTCTGCCTCTCCGCCCACACTCTCCCCATCACTCTGGGGGCCTCTGGCTCCGGCTCTTCCTTCTTCCTCCGGATCTATTCTGCTTCAAGTTCATTACTCCGTGAGATCTGCCAGGATTGCCTTATTCCCTCCTGCCTGCCTCCCACCCCACCACCATCACCTGAGTTTGCTCATATCACTCTTATTTTTCCCCAAGCTCTTGCTACCCCCATCATGTTGCCTGTTTTCTCTGCTAAAACTCTGAGCCCCCAGTGATGGGGAGTCGTGTCTATTTTGTTGACTAATAAAGCCCAAGAGCCTTGGGAACGGGTATAGTTACTAGATTCCCATAAGTAGTAGGAGCTTATACAGATTTGCTGAATGAATGCAGAGGTCCTGGTCCAATTCGATGGAGCACTTCTGTGTCCTGCTCAAAGATTAACTCTCCTTTCCTCCTGAGAGAGGGTGACCACTTCCTTGGTGATCAAAGGCAAGATCTATTTTCTTTATGCTGTTAACCTTATGCGGGGAGACTGGGGGATCTTCATTTATATTTTAAAATTTGATTCACTCTGCAGTTTGTCTCCTGTCTATGTATCCTTTTGAGAAACCGTTTATGAGTGATCATTCTTCCATCAGATTGAACAGGATCCAGGGGGAAGTACCAAGCCTGTCCCATCGGCCATCCTGTGTGTCATGTCCTGTGACCCAGTGGATGCTCAGCATGTATGTGAACCAAAAGGAGTGAGTGAAGAGATGGGAACATCTCATTATTGTGGTGGCTGCACTCTGTCAGATGCCTTGAGATATGGGGAAGGGTTTACAACTGCGGAGGCGAGATGTCAGGTCCTCTGTGCTCTTCCTGAGTGCCCTGGCCTTACCCATTCCCCCAGCCCCCTCTGGGCAGCCAAGCCCAGGAGCTGGGCCACCGGCAAATGTGCTGATCAATAATCCACCTCACCCAAAGTCCGGGGGTAAGAGCGGCCAGCACAACTGGTTGTAGACTCTGAAGTCAGGTCCTTGGAGGAATTCCTCACTGAACAATGTTTTGGACCTTTTATTTTTCTCTGTAGCCTCCAGCTGAAGAAACAGATTGCCTTAGGTACATGAAAGTGAGGACACCTACTATCCCCATGGAGCCCAGTTGGGCCTGGGAGTCTGCTGTTTGTACAGCCGGTGGGCTCGTGTTGCTTTGGGCATCCCTGTGCCTGAATTCCTGCAGTACACTCGGTGGTAAGAACGGGGGTGCCTGGCAGGGAGGGAAGCGGGTCGGGAGACTACACAGCTGGGGAGACGTTAACCTGGGGTGAGCGGGAGCCGGCTGATGCAAGGAATCTCGGTGCAAGGAACTCTCCAAACTCAGAGAGGTTCCCACTCCCGCAGGGTCCCTTTGATCAGGGTGCTAGGCTGTCAGCACTGCAGGGTCCCTGTGAGGATCACGGTGCCTTCAGGCAGTGGGAATTAAGGGGTCCAGTGGCAATTAAATTGACTGTGCACCCAAAGCCAACCCCTGTCTGTTTCAGCCTGTTTCCTAATCTGCAAAACTGGAATGATGTTAACCATCCCGCAGGTTTGTTGATGGGCTGGGACACACTAGACAGCCAGGAGCTGGAATTCCTCTGTGCCCTGATTGTTATCCTTCCTTCACACTATTTACTCTCACAAGTTCAGTCTCTCTGTCTCTCTCTCATTCACTTGTAACTTTCTCTCCTGCTCTGGTTTCATTTGATTCCCACCCTCCTCCCAATCCCCAGATGAGTGAAATTAATTTCTGTGTGTCAGTTCCAAATTCCTGGGAAAGATGCTCTGTCCTCTCTGGATTGGTTGTCCAACCCATCAGTTGCAGTCAGAGGAGTGAGTCCCTCTGTGACCAGAGGAGGGGCTCTGCCCAGCCACCCAGCCACCACTGTGGGAGCACATAGCTCTCCGAGGAGGAGGTACTGGCTGTGACTTGTTGTCACTAAGTGTGAATTTATCTCTCCTCTTGCCCCACCTTCATCCTCCTAAACAAAGATGAAAATTATACACTCCCGAGATTTGTGTCATGGAACACTCAGGGTGGGGGCTAAGAGGGCTGGATTCCCTGCTGAATGTAAGGGGCTACAGTGATTCCCCAACGAGAGCTTGTAAAGGAAACAGCACCAGCCCCACTGGACACTTAGGGTGCTGAGTCTGCGTGACATTGAGCCAGGCTTCTGACCACAGCTCAGGGGTCTGGTCCGACCGGTTAGTCTTTGAAACCAACCAGCTTTGGATTCCTCAATCCCTCCCTGAGGTTTTACCTGAACCACGAGCTTCTGTATCTCTGAAGACAGATGATGAGGACCCTTCACGTAAGACATTTGCACAGCCCTGTGCGGGAATTTGTGCTGCACGGTCTGCCCTGCGAGCTGACCAAAGTTCGTATTTTACTGATCTTAGAAATAGTCTGGTTTCCTGATGCACTGTTTCACTGAACAAGCAACAGAAGCCACCTCTGGCTGATAAAAATCAAAAAGGGACTTAATGAAAAGATACTGGGTGTGTGCATGGAGTGGCCCAGACCAGAGCCGACCCTGGGGCCGTAGGAGATGTTGGGGAGCCCCAGGCACCAGGCTGCGCAGGGTGCTACCGGGCCCCCTGCTGCCCCAGCAGGGACCCCCCTCCTCCTGACACTCCACCTCACTGCAGGTTCATGTCCCGGCAGGGCCAGGTCACACTGAAACCACCAGCACACACCTCAATGGGGGAGTTGGCCCCTTCTCAGCTGAGGGCGTGCCTGGTGTGGGGAGAGGCCCAGTTAGAGGAAGACGGTTCCCCTACTGTTCCGAGTTAATGCGCAATTCAGTGCCCATCACTCAGGAGAGCCGGGCTGGCCTGACCTCATTGTGGTGACTAGGCTGTCTGAGTTCACGTATTACTTTTTAGGTTGGAAGGCCCAAGAGGGAGAAAAAGTGGAGGTTCTAGTACTTATTTTATATTTCCCATGTACCAGCTGCGGTATGCAAGCCACTTCAGACAAGGCCCATAACAACCACATTAATAGGCCACGGAGAAAGTCGTGCATTCAGGCCTCTGCAGCCCCGAAACGCGTGTCCTCATCAGTTCCGTAGTTACCAGTGGAAGTTGTAGGGATTTATGGGACTGTGTGCTCCTGTGGGGCTGGGATGTGTGTGTTTAAATCCACATCTTCAGAAACTCGGCCAGAACCACAGCCACTGATTGTCTGCATGGAGGCAGAGGAGGGGAGGCTTCCAGCCTCTGGTCCAGCTCGTGTGGAGCTCAGAAATTGCTCCTTCTGTCCTGAAAACAACACCAGAGCTGAGGGAGCTGAAAACCCACTGCTGTTCTTAGACCCACAAGAAAACTGAGGGGGAAAGCTGCTCCCAACCCAGAGAGGCAGCCGGGCAGGCTTGGAGAGTCACAGCTCCCAGGGCAGAACCCGCTATTGTAAGAAACTAGGGGGCAGGCAGATTTAACAGGTCCCTGAGGCCAGCTGGAAACAGCGTGGGGAAGTCTGAGTGTGACAACTTCAGGGGGCCAGTCAGAGGGGCCCCCTGCTCTTTTTCATGCATTTTACTTCGAGGACAGTACCCTGTTCTCAGAGTGAAAATCATAGGAAAACTTCTCATGCTTCCTGCCAGGAAAGGATAAAATAACTCTAATGAAATACACCCAGAACATTCTCTTCCATTGTGGGGGTTTGTGTTTTTTTTTTAAATGAGAAATTATTTTACCAGAGCCTAACCAGCCTGGGGGAAGGGAAATCCCTTCTGTCTCACCCAAATTGGGGTGAAGGGAAAGAGACACACTTGTGGAGGTCACAGCTCAGGGCACAGGCTCAATGAGAACTAATCACAGGAGTATAGATGCCCTGCTCTGTTCCACTACCCCAACACCTTACCTCCATGTCAGTAGGGCCTCTGTGTAATAACAGGAATAAAATTAAAAGAAGTTAATGTCTCAGGAGTGTCTAGGGAAAACCCAAAGACAGCGGGCGGATGAAAACAAGGACACACTGGCAGCTTTAGCCTCTCACACCAATGGCTGTAGCAAACTTCACACAGCCCATCCCAGTAGATAAACAGAAAACCTCACAGAAAAAACTATTTATTTTGGTTCTCTTACCCAGTGCATTCCATGGTGCATCCTCACCTAGAATTGAGTGGAAGCAAGTCCATTTCAGAAGGGACATAACTGAAGAGGAATGGCTTTCCAGACTCTGAAGGGCAGAGAAACACCAGCCTGGGTTACAGAAAGGTGAGGGGTGGGGTAAGGGGTGGGCTGCCTTCCCCAAATAAGGAACCTTCCTGAGGCCAGCACAGTGGGAGGGAGGGCCATGGGGTGGAAGCAGATAGACTTCTTCCTGAGAACTGATGGGATGCCTCAAAGGGACCATTCAGGTGCCCATTCAGGTGTCTTGACGGTGGGAGCCAGTTGGTCTGCCTCAGAGCCCAGGACTGAGGTGGGTGCATAGCAGGCAGGTCTTACTTAGCCGGATCCATTTCACTTCTCCGAAGCCCTGTGTAAAACATGAAGCGTGAACGGCCTGGTGAGCACAGCTCTGCCCTCAAGACCGGTTTCTACTCCTCTCTTCCCAGAGAACAGCATCTCTGAGCCCGTCCTGGGTGACCTCACAGAGATCACTCTAGTGGCCCAGGCTAGTGACCGGGAACATGTACCTTCCTGCAGCCAACCCCAGACGTCCACTGATGCATCATATACTGGCAAATATGTGAGTTCATGTGCATTGGTCTAACAGCAGAGACTCTGCCACAGGCCCAAGAGGTGGTGTGTGGGACATACAGGGGTGCAGGACTGTAAGCAGTGCAAAGGTGTAAGTGGTGGCAGGGGTGCAGGGGCTGTGGAGGGTGAAGGCAGTTCAGGGGTTGTGGGGGTGCAGGCAGTGCAGGGAGTGTCAGGGGTGCAGAGGTACAGGGAGTGTAGGGGTGCAGGGAGGTGCTCAGGCAAGTGCACATCCTCGCAGTCAGCCTGACCACGGGAGGCTAGTGCAATGGTTTGGGGCGGCGGAAGCGGAGGCGGCGGCGGGTGGGAGGCTGCCCGGGCAAGCCGGTCGATTTCTTCTCTTCCCTGCAGCCTGGCCTGGGGGTGCCTTGGCCGCCGGAGATTCGCCAGATGTTGGACTCCAAGTAAGCTTGCTCCTGGGAGGTGGGGCGGTTAGGTCAGCAGGCGGCGGCAGCGGTAGGGGGGCGGAGCGGGGCTGCCCCTGGCGAACTGGTGGAATAGCTGCCTTCTCCCGGCTGCCGGGCCTGGGAGCGGCCTCTGCTGCCCCAGGTCGCCAGACACACCTGTCCCACTCAGCTTGCTGAGTGGGGAGTGGAGGCGGTGCCGTTAATGTGCGGGGACCACGGGGGTAGGGGGGCTGCCGCGGGGAAGCCGGTCAATTCTCTCCGCACTCCCCCGCGGCGGAGCCTGGGGGCGGCCTCCGCTGCCCTAGAGGCGGGACGCCGGTCTCCAGGTGAGCTTGGTCCTGGGAGGTGGGAGCAGCGGCGCCAGGGGGAGGGGGTCCTTTCCAGGGAGCTGCTCCATTTCTTCTCTCCCCCGCGGCCTGGCCTGGGGGCGACCTCTGCCGCCGGAGATTTCCCTGAGTCCGACTCCAGGTAAGCTTGCTCCTGGGAGATGGGTGCGGTGCGGTCAGGGAGCTGGTAAGGTGGTGGCTGCGGGGATAGGGTGGCTGCCCCGGGGTAGCTTGTGTATTAGCTCCATGTCTGCACCGCATGGCCTGCAAACGGCCTCTTCTGCCCCAGGTCCCGGGACACCCCTGTCCCACTTAGCTAACTGGGGGCGGGAGGCAGGGTAGTCATGGTGCAGGGGTGGCGGGGTTCGGGGGCCTGCAGCTGGGAAGCTGGCCCATTTGCTCCCATCTTCCCCGCGGCTTGTCCTGGGGGCGGTCTCTGTTGCCCTGGGTTACGGGACACGTGTATCCTAGTCGGCCTGACCCCGGGAGGCTGGCGTGGTACGTTGGGGGTGGTGGCAGCAGCGGTGGGTTTTCCCATGAAGCTGGTCCATTTGCTCCCATTTCCCCTCATGGTTTGCTCTGGGGGCGGTCACTGTTGCCCCAAGTTCACCGGACGTCCATCTCCAGGTCAGCCTGCTCCCTAGAGGCGGCCAGTGAGAGGTCAGGGGGCAGGAGCGGTGGCTGATGCGGGGGGATGGGGATGCCTTGGGGAGTTGGTGGATTGGCTTCTGTCTCCCTGATGGCCTGGTGTGGGAGCCGTCTCTCCTGCCCTAGATCACCAGACACACCTGTCCCATTCAGCCTGCTGGGAAGGGTCGCCCTGGGAGGTGCCTTTAAGGTGCGAGGGTGGCAAAGGCGGAGGTAGAGGACCTGCAGCGCGGAGCTTGTCAATTTGCTCCCCTCTTCCCCGCGGCCAATCCTGGGGGTGTCCTCTGCTGCCCAAGAAGCTGGATGCCCGTCTCCAGGTCAGCTTGCTCCTGGGAGGCGGACGCGATGAGGTCGAGGGGCAGGGGCAGCCGGCAGTCGCAGCTTCCTAATGGGGCCACTTCTTCTCCTTTCCCCTGACCTGGCCTGGGGACGGCCTCTCCCGCCCAAGATTCGTCTGACACACCACACCAGGTCAGGTTGCTCCTGGGAGGTGGGCGCGGTGAGATCAGGGGGTGGGGAGGAGAGGGGTGCTGCCTATTGTGAGCTGGAGGATAACCTCCCATCTCTCTGGAGGCCTGACATGGGGGCGGCCTCTGCCGCCCCTCGTTCCCAGGTCACACTTCTCAGGGTCATATTGCCCCGGGGGTGCGTTAAGGTGCGGGGGTGGCGGGGTGATGTCGAAGGTATGGAGCCTGCCGCTTGGGAGCTGGTGGTTTAGCTCCCATCTCCCCAGCAGCTTGGCCTGGGGGTAGCCTCTGTTGCCCCAGGATGCAAAGCACAGTTTCCCTGACAGCTTAGCCACCTGAGGTGGGCAGGATGTGCTGAGGGGGCAGAGGCAGCTGCCAAGGCAGCGACGGAGGGGGCTGTCCCAGGCCAGCTGGTCTATTTGTTCCCATCTCTACCTTTGCTGCCCTAGTTTCGCAGGACGTCCTTCTCCAGTATTTCCTTCTCCTGGGAGGTGGGCGAAGTGCATGCAGCCCAAGGTCTGGGCTCTCCCCTGGGGAGGGGCAGAACTCTATTGTTCTCATTTGTCTTTATTCTTCAGCGAAGGGGTTACTGGACCCAATTCTTAATTCTGAGAATGTGTAGCCTATGTTAAGGAAGAGCTGCTGGACAGTGTGGTTTCTAGGTGGGTTTTCACATCAGCTGATGCCCAAGGCAGGCAGGAAAGCTATTACTCAGAGCTCCTTAGTGTGGAGTTGGGGGGTGGCCCTGCTGTCCTCACCATACTTTTTAAAAATGTGTCACTCCCCTTTTTTTCCTAGGTGACATTTTAGGTTATTGGGTCACAGATTCCTGGCACAATCATCCCTGTTCTCAAACATCTTTTAAACTTGGATGAAGTGATAAGTAGGGGAAGAAGATGATTTGCTGAAAGGTAAGAATACTTAAATTTGCATTAAAGCTACATTCTGTCAATCTTTCTCAAATGATTTTTCTCGGATTCAAAATCCACGACCTAATGAATGTTGTACTCCTGTGTAAATCATTGATCTTCAGATCACATTTGTTAAATGGTCAATGAGATTTGTTAAGTAGATTATTCCTGAAAGGAAAAGCTCAGGCTTTTGAGAATTCCTTGTCTGATGTCACCCAGGCAGTCACAGTAGAAGACAAAACTGATATAAAAATCCCTCAGCTGCCTGAACTGCAAAGCTTCTGGGATTACTGATCCCTGAAATGCAGGTGACTCTTGATGATATTCTGGGGCTTGGTTTACATGATCAGATTCTTCCAGTCCTGTAAATGGGTTCCGTGGCCCCAGCCCCGGGAGAGCTGGTCATAAGGTCCATATCGTGAGGGGTGGGATGGGAAGGCAAGGTCTAAGAGCTGGAATCACTGAGATTCCACACTCGCTAAACACAGACTCCAGAGCCTAATTGTTGTCAGGTTCTGTTCTGGATTTGAGAGTGTGTTCAGACATGATTCTTGCCCTTCAGGGGTCACTGCCTGGGTGGAAGTAACCTTTACACAAATCTGGGAAGGATGGCAATTAAGTAGATGGGTTGTTATGGTCCTCAGTATGCCCAGGCTCACTCTTCCAGGCACTCTTGGGACTAACGAGAGTCATGTTATTCACTCATTCACTGATTTATTACCCTTGAATTGATCATTTGTCCCATAGTAAGTGAAACAAGGGATCAGGAACATGAATTTTGTCCCCTCTCCCATCACTGATTGTATCTGTCAGCCGGGCGCCCTGTGTATGCATTGTGAAATGGTGGTATTTTTTGCCCAATGGGGCAGCACTGACAGTTCTGAGAATCAGGGGAGTCTCGTGGGTAGGACAGAACCGTGACACACAAGGCAACACGCCACCATGTGAGACAGCATTGTCGATGCTCAGGTGACCCGATGTAGACCGCGGTGCTAAACCTGAGCGTGTTCAGTGATCTTGGCTGCTCTAAAAATACAGACTACAGATCCCAAACTCTGGAGACGCTGAGGGTCTGCACCTCAGAATTCTGCATTTTAAGAAGCACTTTAACTAATTCTGATGAAGATGATCTGAGTGTCCCAATGAGAAACACTGGGGTGCGATTCAGCAATACTGAGGATTCTCAGGGAACGATGTCTTTTCAGGTTGGTCCAAGGTCCCTCACTTGAGACTTTTGCCTTGGGTTTAATTGTATGTGTTCAGAAGTGATGTCTCTCATTTCCAGTGCTTGTCAGCATGCTCTGTGCAGGGACTTGCACTCAGTAGATGGCAAAAACTATGATTCTTCAGGTCACCGAGCTAGAGTGTGAGTGATTTTTTATTTTGGTTTTCTTTATAGCAATGCAGAGTCTCCCGAGAAGAGATTCAGTCTGAACAGCTTTGTGTCAGACTTTGGAAGACCGCTGGTGCCCAAGGTGTTCTCTGGCAGGGCAATGACGAATCTAGGTCCCTCTTTCACTGCTACATCAATCATGTGGGCCACTTGGACAAGGCCAAATTTGCTATCCCAACCATAGCCCTTGACAGAGATATTCAGCTCCAGGAAGCCATCAGATGCAGCAGGTGGCCAGAGGAGGAGGCGAACGGGCTCATAAAATGTGACATCCCCAACTTCATCAATACGGACCAGAACTCTTCCTTTGGGGAAGATGATCTCCTGATTTTGGAACCACCAATTGTTCTAGAAGATAAGCCAGTTGCTCAGACCTCACACATAGACTTGAATTGAGAAACGTGCTTTGTCAAGTGTCTTTCTGAAGATGTGAAGTTTGTCTTTGTATGGCAGGAATTCCCCTTTCACAAAATTGTATGTGTTTGTGTCTGAGAGAGAGAAATGGAGACAGACAGAAAGACGAAGACAGAAGAGCACCCCCTCAGAAGAGAGCTAGTTAAGGTGAGTTTTGTGCCTTTAAAAACATTTGGGGTTTTGGTGGGAACAAAGTATTTACATTGTCTCATTCTCCTAGTTGGAAACCTTGGCCCCATACTCAGTGTTAGCGGCCTTGAATGGGGATTGGCACGGTGCATTTCATCTGGCGCTGCCACATCCATGCTCTGCCTTTAGCACGTTGCTTTGCCTCTCAGGGCTGCCACCCTTTTAACTGTAAGGAGAGGAGTCTGGAGTAGGTGATCCATCCCAGCTCTGCTGTTTTGCAAATTTCTGATTTCGTATTCGGATGAGGCTGGGATACACCCAGAGCAGTATAAACCAGGCCCTACCTCCTGTCCCTTGCTGGGGCATCCCTTAGGCCTGTGCCTTCTACCCAACCCTTTACTGAGCCCAGCTTTTGTCAGGAGCCCAAGAGCCTACCGAGATGGCAGGGGACGTCTCTCGTGGTCACGGTGGCCATCATTTCTATTGGTTGTGCTGAAACAGCTCTTCTGAGATCCTCCGGCCACCCTTGCTCCAACCTGAGGACAGCCCTACCGTTTCTTTCCTAGGAGGAGGATCAATCCATGGTGCATTTTATGACAATCCTGTCCCCAGGAATGCACGGAAGGTTATCAGCTGAGTGAGGTGAGGTGCCTCTGTTTCTCTGCGTCCCTGTATCTCTGTCTGCTCACAGTGCCCTGCCTCCGGCTACTGAGCAAGAAAAGTGCTATTCACCATGATGGGTGTTTTGCAGATGTGTAGGTGATGGTCGTGTAGCTCATGTGTGGGCTTTGAGCTGGGATGGTGAAGAGCTTATAAATACCTCATCAACATTTATTCGAGGTGGCCTGGTGCCACACAGACTTGATTAATGAAGGCATCAAGCCTACACACTGGTTTGGAAACAACTTGGTTTTGATCAGTCACACTGCATGCATGACTGGCTGCTAATCTCTGGGTGGTTTTTTCATTTTAGATTTATTCACCCAGTGTCTTGCTTAAGCTGAAAAATACTTTTATTTCACCAGAATATTCTCTGATTCTTTGTTTTCACTCATCCAGTTTTTTAATTCCTTTAAAAATGTTGTGTTTATAATGCCTCCTTATTTCTATCATCTCTAGGTTCCCAGTGGCCTGAGCCATGCAGCAGACTTTATGTAGGAACTGTACCACCAAAAGAAATCCCCTCGCCATAATGTCTTTTGAGGAAAATATTATTCTTTAAGACTCTAACACTAAATCGTAGAAGAAAGCATGGAACATTTCTTGTAGTTAGTACATGTTCATGCAAAAAGAAATTTGATATTTTCATTGAAAAATGTTGACTTTAATAACTTTTACTAATGTGAATATTATTATTCATTATTTAATTAACCAAATAATACCACAGTTATTTATTATTAAGATTGAAAACTATTTACACAGTCTCTCAATTAGAAGACTGAAGTGTATTTAAAAGATGGAAAAATACCCATGATGACACCATCTTTTTTATTAACTAAATATCAAGAACTGTGCAGGGTTAAGATTTGACCCCCTGCAAGCTGCCAGGTTAGCATGAGGTAGTCTGTGGATGCTGCCAGAACACAGGACACTCCCCCAGGATCAGAGACAAAGGACTTCCTGCCGGCACAGCAGGCAGCCTGGGGTTCATGTTCATGTTGCTTCCTGAGCTCTTTTCCTATTGCTGTTGTAACTAAGGACCACAGACTCAGTGGCTTAAAGTAACACACATCCATTGTCTCACTGTTCTAGGGTGCAGAAATGCAAAGTCAATGTCAGTGGGCTAAAACCAACGTGTGGCCAAGGCTACGTTCCACACTGAGGCTCTTGGGAGGGATTCATCTTACTACCTTTCCAAGCTTGCAGAGGTGCTCACACTCCTTCGCCCAGAGCCCTGTGTCACTGTGACTTCTGCTGCCACATCACATCTCTGTCTCTGACCAATCTGCCTCTCTCCTCTAAGGACCTCCGTGATGACGTTTGCTTCCCACAGTGATCTGCCATCCCAAGGTCCTTGACAGTCACACCTGCAGAGTCCCTTTTGCCATGCACAGTGACATTCCTAGGTTCTAGGGATCAGACCGTGGACATATTGGGGGCCATTATTCTACCGAGTTCTTCCCTTGGCCCCACTGATTCTTGTCCATCCCACATGAAAAATGCATCCACCTCATCCCAACACCCTCCAGAGTCTCATTTACTACACCATCAACTCAAAGTCCAACATGTAGTCTAACTATTATCAGCTCAAAAGCCTAAGTATTTTCATCCTCAACACCTAAGTCAGGCATGATTGAGACCCTGGGTGTGATCTTCTCTGTTCAAATTCCTGCAATGGCTTCTCATTTCACTCAGTGAAGAAGCGAGTGTCCTTATGGTGACCTTACAGCTTTCCTCCCCCTCCCGAAGCTGAGCTCATCTCCGGTTTTCTCCCTGGCTCACTCCGCTCCAGCCACACTGGCCTCCCTGCTGTCCCTTGGGAATATCAGACATGCACCCACAGGCCTGTTGCCCTGGCCGGTCTCTGTCCAACTCATATGCTGAAGTCCTGAACCCCAGGACTACAGAACATGACCCCACTTGGAAATAGGGTTGTTGCAGATGTCATTGGTTAAGAAGAGGTCATTAAGTTGGGCCCTAATCCAGTATGACTTGTGTCCGGATAAATAGGGGCAATGTGGACAGAGAGACACGTGTACATGGGAGATGACGTGATGAGATGTGGAGAGAAGACGGTCGTCTCCAAGCCAAGGAGAGAGGCCTGGACCAGCCTCTCCCTCCCAGCCCTCAGGAGGAGCCTGCCCTGCTGACACCCTGCCTGCAGACTCCCCGCCCCCAGGGCTGTGAGACAGTGAGCCTCTGTGGTTCATGTCACCCAGTGTGCGGTGCTGTGTTAAGAGGGAGCTCAGCAACTAGCACCGCGTTCTCAAGGTCCTCAGTGAGCCCAGCTCTGGCCATCTCATTTTAACCTGGAAACTGCCTTCCCCTTGTCTCTGCCCCAGAAACCCCCTCTCCCTGATCTTATTATTTCTATCACCTTCTAGAATACCATATATTTCACATGACTGTCAAGACTGTAGTTTATGTTCTGCTCCTCCTCAGTCCTACAGGGACAAGGATCCTTATTTGTTCACTGACGGACCTCAGGTGGCTTGACCTGTACCCGTGGCACAGCAGTCAATACAAATTGGCCGGATGGAAGGAGGGATCATTCCTTACATTCACAGGTGAGTGAACGAAGATTCCGGGGGACTGAGAGTTTCGCTCAGGCACAGAGCTGGTAAGTGTCAGGCCAAGGTGGGTTTCAGGTACCTATGAACCTGAGGGAGGCTTGAGTGATTCTCTTTCCATTGATTAGTATTTCTCAGGTGTCTCTTTTTCTGGCTCTAACTTTTGACTTCTTTCTGTTATTCTTCTAAGCTTTCAACCAGTTTTAAGTTTTAATTCTGCTTTGTCTCAGGTAAACAAATAAAATCTGTAAATCTTTCAACTCATTATATATTTCATCTAAATACATTGTGATTAGTGATGATGTTTTATTTCTGGCATCTTGTTTTGTGATTTCTATTTGCTTTGCTCTGCTTTTCTCCTGCCTGTTATATACCTTGCAGTCATGGTTAAGAGCATGGCGTCTAGAGACAGCCTATCCGGGCTTGGTTCCCTCCCTTGCTAACCATGAAACCAGTATATGTAATCCCTTTGAGACTCACTTTCTTCATGTACAAAAAGTGGTAATATCCGCCTCAAAGACTGTGAGCATTAAGTGATAAAATAGATGAAGAACTTAGAATAGTGACCGGCCTATTTTGGGTTATTCATTTTGACTTCTTTATTTTTATTCTCTTTTTAAACAATTACTTTAGAGATTACTGTTGAATTTTAATGAACACCCTAGATATTGAAGATTAAAATGTTACTTAACCCATTCATTGAATTTTATATACCAAATGATATCTGTGTTTTATTTCCATAAGTTCTGTTTGGTTCTTTAAAAAATTGATCTGTTTTCTTTTTCATGATGTCCTGATTGTTCACTATGTTATATAAGATTCATTTTATCTTTTAATGATTCAGTCATACTTCTTTTATGCTCTCTCTTAGATTGTTTCATAATTTTAGGCTCTGGAATATTAATCATCTTGTGTTTTACGGTTAGATCTTTCTTCCCAGTGGCACTGATTTCCTTCTGTTTTTAGTTGTGTGTCTGTGTGTGTGTAGAGTTGTGAGAGCTTCTCTATAGTGAGTACATATTTTTTCCTATGATTGTCCCTTACATCTTGGTTTTTAAAGTTTCCCTAGAGAACAATTTTGTGTTGCTTATCCTAAGGCTCCAGGTGATATGATCAACCTTGAATTATTATATTTTTGGTTTGGGAATTCCGGAATCTTCAGTGGAGTATCAATTTGGATTCCACATTCATATAAAGCAGGGGCGTGGAGATTAGATTTTTTAAGGGAGACTTTGTTTTTCCCTAGAGAACCGGTTGTTACACCCCTTTCCTGTGTGCACATGTGGAGAACTTTGAGTCTCCCTTTCAGTGAAGAGGCAAGTCTTCCAATACGTCTTATGCAGAGGTTTCTATAAAGGAAGACTCTTCTACATCTGGTATGGACCCTGTTTCCTAAATGGACATTGTATCCCTATATATGTGCAGATGAAAACCCCTTCCCTCCAGGGTGCGGTGGCATAAGCTCACAAGATTACCATTTTGGCGTTAAGTGTTCTCTTTGTATTGTCACCTGGGAACTTCTCTTTCCATAGTTAGCTCTGTGTTACTTTTGTTGTATTTTATCCGGCATTACTGAAAGTTTTACTTAAAAGGGATCCTAATTAGCTCTGTTTACCTGTTTCCAGAGCTGAAAGCTTCAGTTCTAGAGTATCTGTTTGATTTTTCTTAAAAACACATTCCTGTATATTTCTCTGGTGAAAGTCTTGACCCTGTTATATATTCTCCCATCATTTCCTTATTTTCTTGAATGTGTTAAAAGTATTTTATAGCCTTTATTTTTAACTCTGATGCCTACATCACCTGGGGTTTGCATCCTTTGTCTAATATTTCTTATTCTCATTTTATCCATCATATAGTCTTGACATGTTGCATGTCTAGAAATTCTTTATTACATGGAAGACATTGCAAATGAAAAATCCATATCTTATCTTCCGTAAGAGGTTTTCTACCTTCCCGTTAGGCAGACAGGGTGAGGGACTGATCATCTCACTCCAATCAGGCCCTGAGTTGTGTCAGGACAGAAGTGCCGTTTTTCTTAAGACAGCTTTGAGGTATACTTGGCAAAATAATTTTCACACATTTAAAGTGTACAACTTAATACATTTTGACATGTGTATCCCCAAGAAACCATGACCACATTCAAGAGAGTGAACATACCCATCACCCACAAAACTCTTCTCCTGCATTTTGTTGTCCCTCCCTCCCTCCCCATCTATTCCCCTGGAAACCATTGATCTGCTTTCTATCACAACATACTGGTTTGCATTTTCAAGATCGTTGTATGAATGGATTCATGCAGTATCTACTCTATGTTGTCTGACTTCTTTCATTCAGTGTAATTATTTTCAGAGTCATCTGTGTTCCTGTATTAATAGCTTATTTTACTTATAGCAGAGTATTGCTTAGTGCTGAGTTTTTCCTGAATAGTTTATTGTGAGCAGTGTTTGGATAGAACATCCTTTGTTTCTTCATTTACTTCTTGATGGATGCATGGGTTGTTTACAACTTGAGCTATTATAAATAATATTGAAGTGAATATTTAGTTACAAGTCTTTGTATGGACATATGCTTTTATTTTCTAAAGCATCAGATGAGGAATATCTGGCTTATATGGCAGATTGGTGTTTACCATTTTTAAAGAAACTGTTAAACAGTTTTCCAAAATGGTTGTGCTATTGTAAATTCCTCGTGGTGTGTATCAGTTCTGGTTGCTCTATTTCCTTGCCAGCACTTTGTAAGGTCAGTCTTTCTAATCGTATACATTCTAGTAGGTATGTGTACTACTATCTCACTGTGGTTTTTAAAAGCATTTCTCTAATGACTAATGGCATCTTTAATCAGCATCTTTTCATATGCTTATTATCCATCTGGATATCTTTACTGAAGTGTGTTTTCTGGCCTCATTCATTCATTCAGGTGTTTGCATTATTATTGAGTTTTGAAAACATTTTATTCTGGATCAGACACAAAGAAAGACCTTTACCAGATATATGATTTGCAAATAGCTTCTGTCTATGGCTTGTCTTTTCATTTGCTTTGCAGTGTTTAGAAGAGCTTTGAAGAGTCTTCATTTTTGTAAAGTTCACTCTATCAGTTACTTTTTTTTAAAATAGATTATACTTTTGGTGTCATAGCAAAGAAATATTTGCCAAACCCAAGATCATAAAGCTTAAGCCTATGCTTTTTCTCCTAGCTGTTTTATAGTTTTACATTTCCTATTAAGATCTATGATCCACTTAGAGTTAATTTTTGTATATTTTGTGAAGTGTGGATCAAAGTTCATTTTTTTTTTTGCATATCACTATCTAACAATTCCAGCACTACTTGTAGAAAAGATCCTTTTCTCCACTGCAACCTTTTGAGAATCAATTGTCTATATAAGTGTTCGTTTAGTACTGAACTTTCTATTCTGCTCCATTATTCTACTTCCCTGTTTTACACCAACACCATACTTTCTGATTACTGTAGCTTTATAAAAAAAGTCTGAAAATCAGATAGTGTAAGTCTTCCAAATTTGTTTTTCTTGTTCAAAGTTGTTTTGGATATTTGGGATCCTTTGCATTTTCATGTGAATTTTAGAATCAGTTTTTAAATTCCTTACATCCTCTTCTGCCAAAATTCCACCCATGTCTTTGGCCATCTGCAAAGCCACATTTTCTGAAGAGGTCTCTCTAGATCCTAGGTGAAAGTAATTCCTCTTTCATCTGTGCTCCATTCACATTTCTTAATATTTGATTACATTTATTCATATTTGGCTTTATGCACTTGTCTGATCTTTCCTGCCATATAGTAAACCTCTCAAGATTAGGAATCTTGACTTGGTTCCCTCTGTCTGCTGAGAAAACTAGTTCTATGCTTTGCAGGAGTGAGCCCTGCAGTAAGAGGTATCTGCAGCACACGTCTATCTCATTGTTTGCATATTGTCAAGGAATCCTGCAGAGTTGGAATTGTTTATTGATTGTTGTCTCCAAGACGGCTAGGTCTTTTTTATTTCTATTACTACTGCTGCAGTTTCAAAGAACAATGGGCTAATTATTTTCCAAATATGAAAACATACTGTAATTGAGTTGTGATGCAAATTATGTGCTGCTGTGTCTTAAAAACCTGCTTAGTGTTCACAGGCCCCTTCACTCATGGAACTTTTGGGAGAATGACATATCCTTAGAGATAACACTGCTGACTTTGGCGACTTGAGCAGCAGTATCTGAACTCACTCCTGCTGTTTTTCCAGTGTCCCCTCTAGCCCTCCTCCAGCCCTCCATGCCCGAACCTGCAGTTCTGCCCTCGAAATGCCTATTACTTCTCAGGAAGACTTCCCTATGAAACATAATCATATCCTTCTTGTGGGGACATTCAGTCCAGTGACCTGACAGCAGGGGAAAATGTTTAGTCTGCTCTTGGTAGAGCCTAAACTCTTCCATACTTATTAGAAGCAAATCCAATGAGGAAACTGTGTTGGCATCTAACAAATCAGCATAAATGCCTGATGAGGAAGATCAGCTTCCCCATCCCACTCAGGCGTCATGTTGGTGTGACACTCACCATGACTAACATTTTCTCCTGTGTGCAATGTAAGTTT
Source organism: Camelus bactrianus (assembly GCF_048773025.1). NCBI lineage: Eukaryota > Metazoa > Chordata > Mammalia > Artiodactyla > Camelidae > Camelus > Camelus bactrianus. Next base: position 134,781,732 of record NC_133541.1, read on the forward strand.
CAAGACATTATGAATGGCTTTTTGTTTTTCTTCATTGGTCTTTCCACATTTACTGTGTCTGGTGAGATTATATGAATCCTGCTTATTTTCAGCCCAGCACTTACCCTTTTTAAAGGATCACGTGTTTAAAAGGCTAGTGGACAATTTGTTAGAAGATAGAAATCCTTAGATTTTGGTCCTAGAGTTGAATCTTGGTTAGGGGTGAATGAAAATTCCCATTAAAATTTTAAATTCAGTGTTACAAAGTTTTAAAAATAGTTAAATATTAGCCAATTCCATTAAACACTTTAGCAGTTATTTACTTTTAATCCTGCTTCTGGGGCAATTTTGCAATGATTCCCTCCCTTTGTTGATTCCCTCTTTGTCAGAATCCTTGAGAGGCCCCTGTCATCACTGTCAGTATCATCATCATCATCATCATGGAACTGATTCCTCTGGAAAGTTCTAGGAAAATAAACAGATGTGTGGGGTTATGTGTAGGTCAATGTGTGCATATACAATAAGAACAGTTATCAGACATTAGATGCAAGATATCCATTTTATTTAGAGAAGAATGTGGTCATGAAATCCTGATGTGGTGAATGAAGGAGCAGTGGGAACAGGATAGTCAGTGGAAAGGAGGAGGAAGTGAGCGAAGCGGGGAGCATAGATCCTTGGTTAGCCGATCATCAAATTGGTGTGAATGAGGGGAGTGTGGTGGCAGAATCATGTTCCTCCCCTGCCACAGGTTAGCCAACAGTGACATGTTTCTGTACATGGCAAAAGGGATGACAGATATATTAGGAGAAATATCTTAGAGGATTTCGGTATTCTAAATTCTCTATTAGCCTTTTAAACCCATGATACATTATTAAAGTTTAGTGGAGGGCCACAAATAAAAAGGATTCATATAATCTCACCACACATACTGAAGGTAGAAAGACTAAGGAAGAAAAACAAAAAGTCATTCATAAGTGCCTTGAACCTTAAATTGCTCATGGGAGGAAATGTCACACAAGGTGAGTGTCACAGCCACATACATAATGCCTGAATGGGAGGGGAGAAGGGGATCCTGAGATGAGACAATAGGGTGAGTAGCCTGGATTGTCCAGGTGGGCCCAATGTAATCACAGGGGTCTTTAAAATTGAGGACGTAGCCCAGCTGAGTTTAAAATCAGAGGGAGGTGTAGCCATGGAGCAGTGTTCAGAAAGGCTGCTGGCCATGAAAATGGAGGAAGTCGTGGGACACAAGCTAAGGAAGGTGGGTGACCTCTGGAAACTGGAAAAAAAAAACAAAAACGAGGAAACATTCTCTTCTAGATCCTCTAGAAGGAAGGAACTCTGCTGGCAACTTGAATTTAGCTCAATGAGAACTGTGTTGGATCTCTGACCTCCACAGCCATAAGCTGATAAATCTTTGCTGGTTTAAGCTGTTAAGCTTATGGAAGTTTGTTACAGTGGTAATAGAAAAATAACATAGTGAGCGGTAGTGTAAGGGATTAAAGTTCTAGGCTGGGGTGTGGAGAGGATTCTGACATTTACACCTAAAAAACAACCAGGTGCAGTGGAAAGGTGTTTTAAGGAAGACCTACCTGGCAGGGCTGTTAATAGGACTGTTTGGTGTGAGGAGAGCATTGGAGTAGAGGAATCAAATAAATCTCTACCAGAAAAATAAGGAATAAAATATAACAGTGCTTCAGTGTTAGTGGATGCAGGAATGGAAATGGGCAGAGAGATATAAACATTACTTTGAAATTAGCTACAGGTTTGATGATTGCATGTTGGGGAGAGTTAGCCGATGTGTGGACTGAATGTTTGCATCCCCTCAAAATCCATATGTCAAAACCCCATCTCCCAGGGTGATGGTATTGGGAGGCGGGGCCTTTGGGAAGTGATTACTAGGATAAAATAAGGTCATGAGAGTAGAGCCCTCATGAATGGGATTAGTGCCCTTATAAAGGGCCCCAGATTGCTTGCTTCTCTCTGGCCCATGAAGATAGTGGGAAGACAGCCATCTTCGAGTCATGAAGGCTATCATCTCCCAGATGCATTGACCTCAGCCTCCAAAACTTAAGGAACATGCTGGTTGTTTAAGCCACCTGGCCCATGGTAATTTGTTACAGCATCCCAGACTGACGAAGACAGTGGAGAATGCCTCTGAGTTTGACACTGATTGCCTGGAGAATGCTGAAACCCAGGGAAGTGGGCAGCACAGACGTTTACTCATTTAATCCTGGCAACACGGTACGAGATGGAGTCTACATATTCCTCGCTATTTAAAAGGGAAGGAAAAAGAGGCACAAATAACAACAACAACAACAACAACAACAACAACAACAACAACAACAACAACAACAATTTTTCCAAGATTCACACAGAACCCCTGGAGGCAGAGTGAGAATTTATACTCAGGCAGGCTGACCCGAGAGCCCCTGCTCATAACTACTAAGTCAGATCACCTTGCTTATGTGGATCAATTTTTTTCAAGTGTGATATGAGGGTACTGTGTCCAGTAACTTATAATTTCAAAATAACTCACTGTAAGGGAAACATTAGTCGCAGGCATTGCAAACCACAGTAAGCTACACATACAAAAATAACTCGTTAGGGCAAGATAACCAATAATGTTTTTAAATATTATACTTTCTGTACCTTTGCAATAAAATGTGTATTTATAATTCTGTCTGCCTACAGAATAACTTCATAATCCTGAATGTGGCTGGTGGCTCCCATGGTGGACAGCACGGGCCTAGAAAATTTAAGTGACTTGTCCAGCCTCGCCCAGGAAGCTAGTGGTGGGATCAGAGATATAGGTTGTGACTTTTCCTTCCTATCCAACAAGTCCCTCATGGAGGCTTAGAAGCTTCTCCTTTGGTGCCCAGCTGTCTATTCGTACTTATGACATCTTGTCAGGTGTCCCAGCCTGCTCCTGAACATAAGCCAGTAACAACATCTGCTCTTTTCTGGCCAGGTAATACATTTTAGCAGCTTCCATTGACTTCTTGGCATCAGTTCTTACCTGGAAGGGTAGTGGCTAGAGATGCAAATGTGTCCACATGACAGGGTTTTCATAAACATAGCAGGAGTTGTCAAGAGAAGAAAACGTCAGGAAGACGAGTGGAAGCAGGTCATTTAATATACCAAATGGGTACTTTCAATGAATGTTTGTGTTTCCAAGTCCAGACTTGTTCTGCTCGTGCATTACAGGCCAATAAATCGGGAGACCAGGTTTTGGGGGCAAGAAACAGCGACTTTAATTTGGAAACCCAGCTGAGAAGATGGAAGTCTAATGTCCTGGAAAACCATTCCTCAAAGTCAGAATTCAGGCTCTTTTTATATTAAAAAGGGGAAGCAGGAATGCTTGGTTGCTGCAAACTTGGTTTATGAATTCTTTGCTGTTAGAGCCTTTTGTTCTTGCAGCTCTTAGCCTGGGTCAGATCCGTGTAAACCTCCAACAAACAAATGTTATTTTCTATTCTGTAACATGTTACCTTATATGAATGGAAAAGTGTTAATATCCTTTAAAGTCAGAGCCTTGAGAATAGGGTCTCCTGTATATTTCAGGATCTAGGCAACATTGTTTTACAAAAGGTGCAGAACAAACAAGACTAAACCTAGGAAACAGGGCACAGGGTTAAACTCAAAAGAACAGATATAACATGGAGTCAGATTTGTTCTTTCCTATTTCAGTAGTGCCATGGAGAAGGCACTTTGGGCAGCTTGTTGTAGGGTCCTGGAGGCTTTCTCTCTCAGCCTCTGGGCGCCTCTATTGCAAACCCTTCATAGCTGTTTGGCCTGCTGGAAAACCACTCCGACTGTTTTGCCCGTAAGATGCGTTCTGTTTATAACTCATCTCTACTCCTTGGAAAACAACTCAATAAAAACTCAGTTGGTTTTCCACCAGCCATGGGCAGGGGTGAGGAATAGCACTTTATTATTTTATAAAAAAAAATAAAAGAAATCTTAAAACAGCACTGGGCACATAGGAGAGAGTCAATAAATGCTTCCTGGCTAAAATCAAAATTGATGGCTCAGTGATTCCATGGCTGCTGTATTTGCTGAGCTTGCTACTCCTTTGCTCCATTACACATTTTTTTTAACTGAAAAAGAAATACATGCATGTGGTTAAAAAAATTCAAACAGAGCACAAAAATACACAAGTGAAAGAAGTTTTCCCTCATCCTCTCTTCTTTCAGCCCTCCCTGGAGATGCCACTGTTTATTATCCTTTGTTTGCTTTTCCAGATAGGCTATGCACATTCCCACCTATGTATGTAAATTCCTTTAAACTTTTACTTATTTTTAACTTAAAGGGGTTTAAATCCTCAAGTGGCTTCTGCCTGGGTAATAGAACAGAATAAATCTGACTCCATACTACATCTTTTCCTTTGAATTTAACCCTGTGCTCTGTCTCCTAGGCTTCATCTTGCTTGTGAAACAGTGTTGCCTAGAGCCTGAAATATACAGAAGAGCCTAATCTGAAGGCTCTGACCTTTAAGAATATTTAACACTTTTCCATCCATATAAAGATAACAAGTTGCAGAAAAGAAAATAACGTTTGTTTTGCTGGAGGTTTACAGAGATTTGACTCAGGCAGATAGCTGCAAGAACAAAGGATTCTAACAAAAAAGAATTCCTACACCAAGAAGTTTGCTACAACAAAGCACGTAGGAAAGGAGCCTGAATTCTGACTTGGGGAGATGGTTTTCCAGGACATTTGTTTGCCATCAAGGTCTACAGAAACTTGCTATTCCATGCCCCAACACCTGGTCTCTGAAATTATTGGCCTGTCCTGCAATGAGGAGAATGAATTTGGACTCGGTAACACTCCTATCTACCTAGCAAGCTGGGCACTGGATCTGAGGACAGCTCTCCCACACCCAGGGACCTACTGTGAGCCCTTGATGGTTCCACTAGGGTGGGGTGTGGTTTATTCAGGAGGGATGGGCACTATGCACCAACACTCAGGCAGTCTGCTCTGTCTGGGGCTCTGATCTTGTACCTCCCGCTCCCCACCAGCCCAACACCTGGAACAGTGGAGCTAAGACAGAGATCGTGCCTGCCTGTTTCCCAGCGTGTAAAAGGGGAATATGAACTCTTCCCAAGGTAGTTCTGAGCGACAACACCTTCGGGTGCTTGGTTCCCAGAGCAACAGGGAACCCAGCTCCGCGTGGGATCAACGGGTGTGATCCCGTAGGGGTTCTGCAGAGGCCTCGGCTGGAGGGCTGGACCAGGGAGGGAAAATTTGAGCTGCGGGCCTTGAAGTGTTAGTGAAGGGTACAGAGGCAGGACTGAATTCTGTTTCAGGATGCCACCAGAGGTAAACCTTTTTCTCTACATCTCTGCTACTCCCCTCCCCTGTCCAGATCCCTCCCTTCTCTCTGCACTTCCTGTCCATCTGTCTCCCTCCACTTTTCTCCTCCTCCCCTCCTCCTCCCATCTTCTCCCTCCCTCACTTCCGCAGCTTCTCTCACAGAAACCTGAGGATCGCTGGCCCTCCTGGGCATGCGCAGTCAGTGCCAGGTGGACCACGGTTTGGAAGCTCCATCTCCGAGCCGGGGATCTGCCCCAAAATCTTCTCAGCTATGTCGCCCGGTAAGCCTTTAGCTCCTGCCCCGGGGCCGGGGCCTCCGGCTGTGGAAGTGCAAGGTTGGGGGCTCACGGGAAAGGTTCAGGCGGCTGCGGGAGGGCGGTCCACGTGTCACAGCCCGCGAGGGCATGATTCAGCGTGTGTTCAGCTATATTGCTCGGGCCAGGCCCCTCTGCCCGCGCCACCTGCCCCGGCGCCCCGGCCACAGCTGCTCAGGGCCAGGTGTGCACCTGCCGCCTCTCGCCCCAGCTGGTCTCCCCTCAGTCTGCGGCTGGAGTCCTCTTCCGCTCTCCCGCCCGCGAGTCCTCCCTTCCCGGGCTTCCTCTCCTCAGCCGCCGGCCCGTCCCCGTCCCAGGGCGGGCTGTGTCCAGGGACGGCGGTGTCTGCGGACCCGGACGGGGCAGCTGGGACTGGGGCTGGCCTCCGAGCGGAGCTGCAGCCCGCGTCCCCAATCCCCCGCTTTCCCTGCCCCGTGACCCCTGGGCTGCCCTCCTCTCCCTTTCCCGCTCCCTCAGGACCAGCTCGGTGGGGTGGGCGCTTCTCCCCCGGCTGAGAGCCTCCGGCCGGCCGTAAAGCACAGCTTGTCCTGGTGAAGTCTGCAAAAGGGAGCGTCAGTGCTGAGGGAGCTTCCGTCACCTCCCTCAGTGTTTCTGCCCCAGGTAAGTTCCTTGAACACTTTCAGGTGTCATGATGGCGGTGCTTGATGATGTCACGTGGTTTTATACTGAGAGGGATTACAGTGTTGAAAGCAGGACTTGGTTCAGTTAAAAAAGAGCTGAAGGCATGAGTATGTGACATCCTCCACGCTTCCCTCTCCCAGGCTGAAACGTGTGACCGTTGATTTTAGAAAGATAGTTACAGTCCCTAACTAGCCCAGCCCAGCTTGGGTGTGTTAACAGGAACAGCACCACCAGAGTCGTTGGAGACCTAGGGACATTGCAGTCCTAAAGAGCTCCTGGCACACAGTTTGGTTTGTTTTGGTTTTTTCTTTTTCTTAAATTGTGCGGCAGACTAGTTGTATAGAGGGGAAAATAATTGTCAAGAGATTATTTTTCATATAACAGCTTTATTGTGATATTGTTCACACACCGTGAAGTCCATCCATTTAAATGGTACAATTCAGCAGCTTTTAGCATATTCACAGTGCTGCAACCATTATTATTCCAGAACGTTTTCGTCACTTCAGAAAGAACAGTGGAAATCAATGACCTATTCACCCTTACCCAGTGGTGGTTCTAAAGAAGTTTCTTGGCTGTTCCTGACCATAAATTAACTTGCTATATTCCATGAAATATCTGGTAGTAATTCTAATCAGAATTGCATTGAATCTGTCTATCAAAACAGGAAGAATTAATGTCTTTACGGCATAAACTTCTTCTAACCATGAATATATCTGAGACCCTACATTTTCATCTGTCCAGAGCCTGGCCCATGGGAAGTCCTCACTAATTTTGGGGCTTGTGAATGATGAGATTCTATACATTGTTAGTTGCAAATGTAGCCTTTCACAGAAGAGAAAAGTAACCTCAGTGAAGCCAAGTGACTCTCTGATAGTCAGAAAGGGTGACAGTCAGTGCTGGAGTGATACAGTGGACTTGCTGCTTGCAGCCAGAATTTTCCACCACCTACAGCTACGGGGATTACAGTGTTCTTTTATTTTTTTAAAGACTTGCTTTTATTTTTCTAATAATTTTTTATTGAAGTGTAGTTAACTTACAATGTTAGTTTCAGGTGTACAGCAGAGATTCAGTTATAAACATATTCATATGTATATACATACGTTTTAGATTGTTTTTAGTACAACTCATTACAAGAACTTGAATATAGTTCCCTGTGCTATATACCAGGTCCTTGTCATTTATTTTATATTTATTAATGTGTATCTGTTAATCCCCCTTTTCCTGCCTGCTAACCACAGTTGGCTTTCTATGTCCATGAGTCCATTTCTAGCAGCACCATTTTTCCTAGTTAATATATGCTGCTTGGCTGCTTTCAGTTTCAGTAATTCCATCTTATCTGTGGGCGTTTTTCTTCTGGTGGACCTGTATGTGGTTTGCACACGTGGTAATAGAGATCTGTATTTTGGAGAACTCCAGGCCTCGTGTAGTCCCTGGTAGAGAGCGCCCACTGAGCTGATGCTTGAACTGGGAAAAAAGCATAGTAAATGTTGGTATTTCCACTATAGTTGAGACTTCCAGGTTTCTATAACCTCTCTAGCCAACCTTAATGTTGGCTGCACCCATACTGGGTAATTTGGTGGTACTCCATGGTATGGTGATGTAGAGACAGGGCTTTGTATGCTCCTTCTCTATCCTTTTTCTAACACTCATTCTCCTGGGCCTCCCAGATCCTCCCACAACAGTGCCCAGGGCTGGCTTGGTGCTGCACTCAGGCAATATTTGTTAATAAGGCCCTTTCCTCATCTCTTCTGAGCCTCCGTTTCCTTCTCTGCACAATGAGACCGTAGACTAGATAAGTCCTTTTCAGTTTCTTTTAAAGCCATGTTTCCTTTGAGAAACAGAAAATGCAAATCTCTCCTCTCATTCCAACCCTTTAGATTTTGATATGTCCTCCAAAGAGTGACATAGTTCTTTGTGGAAAGCTGATGTGATTGTGATTCCAGGTGGCACAGGAAAGACTCTTCAGAGATTTATTGCAGGGAAAGGGCAGGAAAGGAGCAGTATGTCACACTTTCTGGTGTGAGCAATGGAGCAGGGGATTGGGTTTAAATACGGTGTCTGATGTGGCCTCTCTCTAATCTTGCACAATGTGATAAACCTCTCTCCCTCAGTTTTTTCATGTATGAAGTTGGGGTGATAGTATTTTAGGGTTTTTGTGAAACATTATACACATAATCCATTTGTTTCTCGGTAGAAACAAGAGCTGCTAGGGAGTCAGTGATTTCTTTAAAAAAAAAAAAATCTTGTCCATAGCACTCTGTCTGTGTGTATTTTGAAGTTCCTGGAAGGTGAGTGTTGAAACTAAAGTCCATCATGGGACAGGTGGCCCATAGTCTTCTGTGCCCCAGATTGCCCCCTCCTCCCCAGTCCTCTTCCTCTCAGTCCAGAATGACGTTCCCTAGTAGATTTATACAGAGTTCTTGTGGAAATAGCTTTTCATTTTATTGTTTCACCAAGAAGGGCTGCCATCATGATCTCTGTGGTCAGGTTTTGCTGACCTGAAGGCTATGAAATTGGGGGTTTCTATTTAATAAAAAGAAAAAAAATTACAAATACAAACTTAGACCTAGGGTGGTGACAGGGGCTCTTGGAAGTGGGGGCCATTAGCTTTGTTAGCTTCAGGTGCAGTGGCCTTTGGCCACGAGGACCCATCCTCGTGCTCTGAAATTGGAGGGACCAGTGGGTTCATTGGGAAATTTGAGTGTATCTCATGGTCTAGGGATTGTCCTATTTGTGCTGTGTGTTCCTTATTTGAGACAGTGAGCTCATTTAACCTCAATAGCCTCTTTAAAAATTAGACTTTTAATTTTGTGATGTAACTTAGATTCCCATGTAGTTGTAAGAGATAATATGGAGAGGGCCTATGGACAATTTGCCCAATTTTCCTTAACGGTTCAATCTTGCAAATTTCGGGTACAATTCATTACTGACTCACTAACCCTTTGAGGTTTATGTTATTGCCCTCATTTCTATTCATGATTAAACTGGGGCTTAGAGAATCACACAGGCCTGCCCAGGTCACACACATGGTTAGTGTAGAGTCGGGTGAAAGTGGGCTTGGGATTTCCAGGCAGTACCATTATGATGGTCTGTGGCAGGGAGCAGCATTCACTTTGCTTGTTTATTCATTCAACAAACATTTATTGAATAAACTCTGTGTGTCAGATGCTTTAATAGGGTTATCAGATTCTTCAGCAGTACTGAAAATCAGGTAATGTTTTCTGTTTTTTAATCTGAGAAAATTAGCTCTGAGAGGTTATAACCCCCCGAAAGGTAATATAGCTGATAAAGGAGGGATAGTAAATTTCTACAGTCCCCCCTTTTTATGCAGGTTGTAACCTAGGCATTTAACATTTGCAAACTTCAGTAATCCAGATAATTTCTTCTAAGGCAATGATTTTTTTTTAATTGAAGTATAGTCAAGTTTACAATGTTGTGTCAATTTCAAGCTGTTTTTTGAATTTTGAATTAAAAAATATTTTTTGAGGAGGGTAATTAGGTTTTTTTATTTGTTTCATTTTTTAAAATGAGGTACTGGGGATTAAACACAGGACCTCATACTTGATAAGCACGTGCTCTACCACTGAACTGTACCCTCCTCCCCAAGGCAAGTTTTCTTATTCATTATTCTGCAGCTTAGGAGTTCAAATAAATTGGATAGAAATCCAGATATTTTGATCCCACTGTGGTTCTTTTCTTTATATTCTGCTTAAAGGGGTGTGGAAAGCAGTTCCTTTGTTCATTTCTTTATTCAGCAGTTTTGAGCACTGTCTTTGCATTAGGGTTTGGCTAGGTGCTTGGAACAGAAAACAAGAAATGACCCTGCTCTGCAGGGGCAGGAAGCCTAGACCAAAAGCTGGGTAATGTGATCCGACCTACAGTAGCCATGTGCAGGCACTGAGGACAAACTGTACCCCCGTCTTTGCTTGGGCTTCCCTTGCCTTCTGGCTGATACACACCAGCTCACCGCAATCCAGAGGGGCCCACAGCCCACAGCAGAGTAAGTATAACGATCTCCTCTCCCCTCTCGGCAGGGGCTGCAACATGAGCACCCCTGATTATGTGCAGTGCGCTGAGAACGACCAGATTCTCCCCGTGGTGGTCCAAGCCATTGGGATCATCTCAGAGGAGAATTTCTTTTGCATCTATAAGCGAATCACCTTGGTGAGCCAGATCAGCCTCTGTGGCTCCCATTGGGCACTCTGTATCCACTACAGGCACCACTATGCACCCGAGAATGGGTGGGGAATCTTCCAGACCCACAGCAAGGTAGTGGGCCTTGTCACCATTGCCGACTGCCTCTCGGCCAAGGCCTTCGAGAAGCTCCACGTGCAGAGGAGCTGTATGGTACATCGTTAATGACTCTCAGTTCTTTGTGCTGCATAGGTAGGTAGCCGAGCAGAAGCGCACCGACGTGGCCTTCAATCTACGAGGACTGCAGGCTGGTGGAGAAGAGGATCGAGGACTTCACTGTCTCTCTCTTCATCATGCTCAAGTCCAAGTGGCTGGATAGGGCCCCCAACAAGTCTGGGGATAAGATCCCCCTCCTCTGCACCTTGTTTGAGAAGGAGGACTTCATGGGATTGGACACAGACAGCAGGTAAGTCTACTTGGAGGCCCGGCCACCCTCGATGTGTGCCAGATTGCTTCCCTATATCCAGGAAGGGATCATCAAGGAAGAGGGCTGTCTTATAGCCAAGAGTGGATAGAGGTGCAGCCCGCTGGTTTACAGACATTTAAAAGTGAATCCGCCTTTGTTTCAGAGAGATCCTTTTAGGGATATTGTGGACACTTACTCCAGCTTTTCAGCCAGGACCCCTGGTGGGACCCCTGGAGTTGCTGTCCAATAGAGTAGCCACAGCCTCTGATGCTAGGAGAGCTGGGGAGGAGGCTGGTCTGAGCTGACATGTGCTGTAGGTCAAATGAACATCAGATGCTGAGACATCTAATAAAAGGAATGTAATCTACCTTGTTCCTTTCTATATTGATTACATGTCAAATTGATAGTATTCTACGTACAGTAGAATAAGTAAGATCTGTTCTTAAAATCACTTTCTAGTATTTGTTTTTTGTTTGTTTCTTTGTTTACTTTTTAAATGTGGCAACTGGGAAACTTTCTTTACATGGATCTCATTTCATTTCTGTTGGGCAGCCTGTCCTGCGACAGTCTCATCCCTTTGCTTAGATAAGAGATTCTGAATCCCGAGATGCAGAACGAGGCTCTGGTTGAGCTGGGGTTGGACCCGGTGTCTCCTGACTCCTAGGCCCAGTACCTGCACTGCTCATGTCCTCTCTTCATGCCCGACAGCCACCATGCCAGGTTAGGTCATCAGAAACACCGCCAGGGATTTACGAATGAACTCCTTACACAGGAAAAGGCGTGTCACGGAGTATGGGACAGAGCAGGGAAAGGTTCATCCTCACTTTGTCCCTGTGATTAGGTCAAAGGCCTCACTTTGCCTCGAAAGTGCAGATGAGCTCTTATGTGCTGCCTACCCACCACCCCCACTTTCTGCTCTGTTTCCCCGTGTGTCCATTGTGCCGTCCCTCGGGCAGAAGAGGTTGAGATGCCTTTGCCGAGAGGTGGTCCCCCTTTGCTGGGGAAAGTGAGGGAAGTTGTGTACCCCCGGCCTACGGCCTCGGGCCTTGAGTCTGTAGAGCACTTATGGCGGTCTCACAGGTGACGGTCGGAGAACCTAGCACGTGCAGCCGGGTCCGCTGTGGAGGCGGTGATCTGTGATTCTTGAACTTGCCCAAGATCAGATCCTACTTTCTGGTTGTTTGTCAGTTGGAGGAGAAGGTGCCAGAGAATTGAAAAAAAGAATGTCCAGACCAGCCCTGTGAGTGAGAGGCACAGGGGACCTGAGTCCCACCTGCGTGGGGATGCCTGGCGAACTCTGCATGAATTTTCAGTTCCTCCCCGGATATTCCTCTATGGCTTAAGGAAGGGGCAAGGCATGTCGTGGCAATGATCTGTACTTGTCCTCACACGGCCCTGCGATCTACATGTCCGCACTCCCCTCCTGCTCCTTGGAGATGAGGTGGCAGGTTTAGGAGCCTGGGCACTGCTGAAGGCACAGCTGCCAGCACCGGGCTTCTCCCAGACTGGCTCCGTTCACCTCACCTGTCACCTCCTGCTGAGCCCCCAGGCATTAGTCCAGGTAGGTGCATCAGTGCAACGTAAGAAGGGACCAACTTCTCCCCCTGGACAGAATGTTCGGTGAGCAGTGGATGCCTGGAGCCATGCCCCAGCCCCATGGCCAGTGCTTCCTCTTTTGTCATAGGAGGCACTGGTGACATTTTTGCTCAGCAACTGCTTTGTTCTGAGTCTGTAGACCCACCAGAGAATGCCAGCTTGTTTTTGCCTTTACAAGTCTGTCCTTGGGATTTGGCAGAGTAGTTGGATATGTGCTTAGCCCATAGTGTTTGACACTGTCACCATTGTTTACCCAGAATCTCGTGTACCAGGCATGGTTCTCGGCATCAAAATACAGCAGCGCATTAAACCTCCCTCCTGGTGGGTCTGTCTGTTGTGGTACAAAAAGCACCCAGCCAGCATCTGAACGTCAGTGAGATAACGCGGCCAGTGAGCTCGGGTCAAGCACGTTCTTCTCCAGTCACTTTTACTCCATTGTTCCTTTTACTATTCTACAGTCATTAATTTATAAAACAACGCTTTAGTGCAGGAGCAGAGCCTAATCCTCTAATGCTACTCTTGGTGGGAGTGAGTAAAACTGTCCAGCCTGAAATGTGACCACAATTTGTAGCTCAAAAGCTGTCTAGACGCATGTAGGTGGAGTTTTGGTTTGGGGCTCTGACCACGTTGGTGTCCCCTGGCAGCGCTGCTCCACACAGGCCCCTGCCTTCCCGGGAGCAGTAGGTGAGGATGGGTCTCACTGTCCCTGCATCCCTGGCCTCACACACTCACGTAAATTCTTGTACAGGCTGTCAAATTCATTTTTGTTCTTGTGTGTTTCTAATTTTCGCTTGTTCCTCTTTTCCTTTTTCTTTATTCCTTTTTCTCTTGTACTGCCCTTTGAGTATGTTGTTGCATCTGAAAAGGTGGGCTTTGCACACCCTGCATTGGAAATAGCTGGATCGCCCTCCATGCTTTCTCCATCGCTTTAAAAACCAAAAACTTAACAGCTGCCTTGATCCATGTATTATCCTAGACAGCTTTTAATTTTCTAATTTTTTGGAATATTTGCTTTGTTAACACATCACCCACTGGTGTTTGATACCTGTTAAAATCCTTGCTTTGAGGAACCTGTTTAGTCCTCCTCATATTTGGTGATGAATGCGCACTTATTAAATTTGTTCGTTTGTTTTGAAGAAGTGAGATGGGAATTGATTTAGGCGGCTGCTGAAGGATTCTTTTCATGGAGTATTTAAACTTCTAAAGTCAAAGTCTGCAGCACCTTGCTCGATATCTGCTTTTACACAAAAGTGCTCAGCACGCGGTTCCTGGCTGTCGCTGTGTGACGTGCGTGATAGCCCTTCTTGGCCGGTGGTCACTGGTGAGGAAGTGGCATGCTCGGGGGTGAGCAGCTGCAGGGTACGCTGTTGGAGGAAGCAGTCACTTTTTTTTTTTTTGCATTCAAATTCCCCTATGTCATTTACTTTACTTTGCCTTCATAAAGGGGCAGTATCGGGTCCAAAATCCATGCCACTCTTTTGTTCCCTGTACGAGGCTGGTTTTTCTGTGTATCAGGACAACATGGCCTTCTCCGAAGAGGCTGGCTTACCTGGATCTGGTGGACACAGTGACCTCTAAAGGGGACCGTATGTTACACTCTGCTTCATCCAGTGGGCATTCAGAACTGGGTCTGTGGTTTGCCTCAGCAGCCGTGGAGGCCTCCCTGCACTGGCCTTTACTTTTAACCCACGTTGGCAGTAAATGGCTGATTCAGTGTCTCTTGCAGCTGACGTCCACCACTGACGGCCATGTCGTTACTTTTCGGTAGTGAGACCCCAATACCCTAGTCAGCCTTGAAGGAAGATGCTTTGGCCGACCAAACCTTGCATTCTCACCCCTACCATGGTTCATCTCACCCAGGGGAAGGGTTTGGCCACCACCATAATGCTGACCTTGAGGCTTTGTTTCTCCTTTCATGCTCTGGTCCAAATGTCGACACTGCGTTTTTCACTGACTTGGTCTTGCTTGAGACAGGCCAGAATTTATGAAAGAGTCCACCACATTCTGGGTGGGGAAGAGAACAGAAATAAATATCGCAAATAGAAGGAGTCTAGGCTGTCCGGGTTGGCAAATGCAGGCTGGGATCTGTGATGGCTGGGCTGTGCCCTGGACACAGGCCTTTCCCGTGGCTCCTGAGAGCCCAGGGGTCAGAGTGAGAACAGCCTTGCGTGGGTTCCTCCATTCTCTTCTGCTCACTGGCAGGTGTGTCTGCTAATTAGGAGCTCCCCCAGACCTCGGGTCCTTCAAAGCTCAGACCATGGACGAACCTTGAGTCCCTTCTCCTGGGCCTCCTGTGTGAGAATACAGTGCCTTCTGAGGTGACCAGCGGCAGGAGATGCCTCCTCCTCCAGGGAGCACCATTTGGAGGACTGTGACTCACTGCACCAAGCTGTGAGCTTATGGGGTGACGGCCATGGTCCCTGCAGAACCAGACTTGAGATGGGCTTAGCAATGGAAATAACAGGACTGATTCCAGGGCAGGGCTGGTGGGAGGGAACAGGGGATATTGAATGTGACCTCAAACACCTAGGTGGGTGATGGTTCTGTTAGTTAAATGGGGAGCCTGGGAGGTACCTGCCAGGAATTGAATTCCAGAGTAAATGGTGGACATGAGGCATTTTTAAGATGCCATTTGTCATCCAAGTTAGGACTTCAAAGAGGCACTCTGGTCTATGAGCCTGGGGCTCAGGTGAAGGTGCCGGACTAGAGACACACGTTGGGATTTGTCCTTCTTAGCTGGAGTTCACAGCCTTACATGTGGGTTAGCTCTTCTCAAGAGGTGCAGACTGAGGCTGAGGGAGGGCAGGGCTGTGCCTCGGTTGGAGGAAAGCCCAGATAATGCAGCTTTGGTGTGTCAGTCAGTGGCATTTGGGATTTTCAGAGCAATGCCATTTATCCTTAAAGGGCCGGGTGGTGGGCAGGGCCAGCCAGGATGAAATATAAAGGGAGGGTCGTGGCCACGTGTGCGTCTTGGGAAGATGCAGAGGCTTCAGGGTCCGGGAGGGGAGACTCCTCAGAAGCTGGAGTTGGATTGGGGAGTGGGGAGAAGGTAGTCACACTTACCTGTGACGGTGGGAAAGAGTCCTAGGGAGTCCCGACCCTACCGGACTCTCTTTCCCATGAACAGAAGGCAATTAGACAGAGGATCTGAGATGAAAAGGGATGGGTGCTGTGAGGGGAGCCAACCTGGAGAATGGTGCTTGGACAGTTCTGGAATAGTCTTCCTGCAAAATAGAGTTAAAAAAACACAGACTCTAAAGAATATTGACAGTAACTGAGGAGGACGCAGTTTTTCTGGCCTTCTAAGAGTAAGTCATGTATACGGGGATACACAGAAGAATCGGGAAGTCTCTTGCGGGGGCTTGATCCTTACCAGAGGCAACAGTGCAAGTTTAAAGGGGGAGAAGGGCAGCGGAGGTAAACTAGCCAGGCCTTGTGTCAGGTACCAGTTGGCCGCCCTAATTGCGTGTTCCATTCACATCCATCCCTCCCATGTGGGCGGTGGCAGCCCCCTTTTGCGGATTGGCAAGACTTCTCAGAGGGGTTAAGGTATCGGTCCATTTAGCGGCTAGTAAATGCTGTAGCAGGATTCAAGCTGGGCCTTGTCAGACTTAAAGGGCATGTTTTATCTACTAATTCCGGTACCTCCCTTTTGTACCTGGAATGGTGAAGTGGGTCAGTTTTGGAGCCTTTCAGAAAAAGTGTGATTTATGTGCCTCAGGACTGTTTCACAAAGCTCAGTGTTCTTTGATTGTTCGGAAACAAAGCAGTGCTTTATGCCCCACCGATGTAAGGTCTTACTCCTTTGACGATGACGTGGTTGCAAATGACATACAGGTGCAAAACCAGACTTAGCAGCTTCTGAAGGGAAACTCTCCAGTTCTTCCTTGATCCGCTGTCTTCTGCGGGATGTAACTCTGCTGCAGCGTAAGCCTGAGTTTTCCGTATGGATTGAGGGTTTGATAACCAATGTTAACATAAAACGATCAGATGGAGAAAATCGACGTTGGCAATTTATTTTTGGGTATCATTAGACAAGATGCACTATCGGTTAATGGCCCATATAACGTATGAAATTGAGTACAGAACATTGCATTTCTTACTTTCTACTTAGAACTATGTTCCATTGTAAGGTTGTCTGCTTTGAAAATTCAGCTCAGCCACTAGGGCGCCTGTCAGTGTGTTGGTGTGATTGCATTTACACAGTGCATGTAATCTGGGCTTCCTCAACCCCAAACACTCCAGTGCAGAATCATGGGCTGTAGCAATCACTTAGTTATACAAATACTTCTGAAACTATGATTCCAAAAAAAAAAAAAAAAAAAAAGAGAGAGAGATTGCCTTTATCATAGTTCCTTTGGAATTAAACTGCAAACTGTTGTTGAGCAGTTCTGGCTTGCTTTATATATGAATATATACATTTCTTTGCATGTAACTTGGTTTTTGGACTAGAACACCAAGCTCTTGTTTTCCATGAGCCACAAAAATCGTAGCCAAATGACACACGTATGAAACATTTTATTCCTTTTTTCTGAGAAATGATACTTAAATTTTGAACTTAGTCTCTGATTTTGGTTTTAGCTCTTCCCTACCCTCTTGTCATCTCACTCCTATTTCCCACGTGGCCTCCAAGATGTCATGGTCTCAAAGGAGTGGGTGGACAAACACCATTTGGTCACCATGCAGTGCTGCTCTAGATGAAGCCCAGCCCAGAACTAAAGGACATTATCAGAGAGGACTTCCTGGAAGAAATGGGCTCTACATACAGTTCTGAGGACAGAGTAAGAGTCAGCCAGGAGAAGGAGTCAAGAAGGTGGCTCAGGTGGCAGGTGAAGCCCGGGCAGAGACATGGAGGCTTGTGGGGTGGGGACCCGGGGAAAGTGCCCTCTGTGGTCCAGGGTGAATGGTGCCCTTACTGGGGAGGACAATGGAGAGGACCTGGGAGGAGGGCTTTGGAGGAGCTTGGGTTTTACTAAAACTGACCAAGGAGGCAGTGAAGGGTGTCAGCAGTAAGTGACTCTCAGGAAAGGTACTTCTGGTTTTGCTTCTGATATTCTACAGAAAGAAGGGCAGGGATGGGCGAGAGCAGGTAAGTCTCTCCCTTTGAGACCCATCCCGTCATTCATTTATTCATAACATGCGCAGTTCTGAGTGTCTAGGGGAGAGTGAGCCCACATTAATAAGCAAAATTTATTAGCTTCTTGGGAGCTTAGAAGTGTCAGAAGTTGACTTAGCCTAGAATGTTCTAGGAACAGAGGAACAAAGTGCCGAGGTTGGAGGGAGGGAAGGCTTCCTTGAGAAATAGTCAAGATGAGCCTGGAGGCAAGTGGAAAGTAGGAGCAATTCAGGGGTCCCCTGAGGTCACTGGGGACCATGGTGCTGAGGTGAGGCTTGGCGAGCAGGGTCAGGGTCAGGGTCAGGGGTGGGGCTAGAACTCTACCAGGGAGCCTCGGAAGTGTTTGAAGTGGGGGTTGATGTAATCAAATTTGTGCTTTGGGAAGGCTGCCCTGGCTATGTGTGTGTGTGTGTGTGTGTGTGTGTGTGTAACGGGGAAGAGGGGGAGGGTGCCACCAACTGGGGGGGCATTAGAAGACCATTCTCAGGCTGGGAGGCGACCAGTGGGAGAGGGACGTCGGGGTTGCTTGGGGAAGTCAGGGGCAGTATGGATGCCGGATTTCCTTTTGGGGAGGGCTTGTTAGCGGGGCCGCCCTAGCGGCACCTTGTGGCTGGAAGGAAACAGATGGAGGTCGCCAGGTGGACTTTCCACTTCTCTCCTTCCCTGCCTTGCCTGATGATCTTAGCTCAGCCAACATTTGGAACAGAAGAGGTAAGTTCTAGGGTAGCCCAGTACTTTGTTCCGCTCGTTCGAGTGAGATCTGATAGGACATAAGTTTGTGTTCAGATCTGCATGTTCACTTAGCTAGAAACGTCCCGTCTTTTGGATTTCCATAGGGGTTTTTATTCTTGATAAAGATTGCTTTCTTGGTGAGAGGAAATTTAATACAGCTGTGGTTTTTCTCAAAAAGAAATCATATCTTTTAAGAAATTTAGCATTCAAAAGAATCAGAATATTTAAAAATGATAAAGTAAGGTTTTGGTGTAGTTTCTTTGGTTTCTGAGTTAATGTGGAGTTAGAGCCTTTGCATTACTTAATAGCACATCCTTGTCAGTATTTAAAGAGCAGTTAGTGAGCGCCACAGGCCCCACCTCTCAAAGCATCGTTAAAGTTTGCTCTGAAATAGTGAAGTCATACAGTTCTTGTTTGCAGAAGCCAAACAGTTGGTTTATAATATGCAGCATAGCTCCCTTTATAAAATAAACATAGGATCAACATTAAGAAAGTGGAAGATAATTGATTTTTTTTAAAGCTGAAACAAAAACTTTCTTGTTCTAATGTTGCAACTGGAAATTTTGAAAAGAAAAATCCTTCTGTAATATCATCTACTTGGAATACATATATACCTTTCACGTTTGAAAAGTAATTGCGCAGTGGTTTTTGAAGTCAGGAGAATTCCACATCAGATACTGGCAGTGATGGTTGCTGGTTTTCAATGGAAGAGCCCAAATTTGCCTTCTTAGCTTTTTTTCTTTTTTTTTTTTTTTGTAGTGAGCGGGTTGAGTAGTTCTTTGCCAGCATGATTTTGGGGCAATTTGGGGGCAGATGTCATGCACCAGCAGTGAGATATTTCCATGCATTTTACTTTCTTGACATCAACAGGGTACATGTTGGGTTTATACCTGCAGGCTGGGATGCTGAAGTACTCCCTGATCCATCACCGTTATGTCCTGGAGCTGCTCCGGTCAGTGAATGATTTTCTGTGGCTTGGATGTAAGGTGGTCTGATGCAGATGATCAGATGTGTAGTTAAAGTGCTATTACTTGAAATAAGAGAAACCAAGTAACATGGCTCTAAAAATACAGGATGAGGGATGAGAATTACCTGAGCTGCTTGCAGTAGAGAGTCTTCTCAGATGACACCCTCACCGTGATTCCTGCCAATATCAGCCCCAGCCATGCACGGTAATCCTGCCGAAGCAAGCATGCACTTTGCTCAGAAACGCAGTGAATTTCCTTGTGCCTCCATTGGTTGGGTTTTTTTTTTAAGGTACATCTTGCCCTTTGTTTAAATGCCATCCCTGTTTTTCACATTTTTCACTCATTGTTCTGGACCTCGTCCATACATAGCTGCTGAATGGATGAAAAGAATGTAGTATCTCCATGTAGTGGAATATTATTCAGACGTAAGAGTGACAAAAAAAGAAAAAATAAAAATAAAAGGGCAGATGAAAAAGGGCTCCTGTTCTGGGAAGTCCACCCTGTCTGCTCAACCCGACCTTTTATCTTTGAAACCCAATCCATTATATTCCACTATACTCTTTTTGACAGTACTTACCACCTTCTAATAAACTTTAACATTTTCAAAAAAAAAAAAAGAGGGAGATGCTGATACCACTTCAACATCTACGAGCCTTGATAACAGCATGTTAAGTGAAAGGAACCAGACACAAACGGCCACATATTGTTGATTTCAGTGATCTGAAATGCCCAGAAAAGGCACATGCAGAGGCAGAGAGCAGGTGATGGTTGAAAGGGGCTGGGTGGAGGGGTGTTAGGGAGTGACTGCTAGTGACAGGGGTGCTCTTCTCGGGTGATGAAGTGTTCTGGAGATAGATGGTGGTGAGGGCTGCACAACCGTGAGTGTGCAGAAGACTGCTGAGTGCTGTCTCTGGGAGTGCCTGTTGTTGGGGCGGCTTTATTTTGACCTCATTCTACAATGTGAAGAGTCATCTTCTGCTGTGGCCTTTCTACTCCTGTGAGTGGTGAGGGTCAGACACTTTGCAGAGTCATGTTTCTTTTTTCACCCTTGCTAAGTGTAGGCAAAAAAGGTTTAAGCCTGAGAAAGTGCTCCATCTGCAGAAATGTCTTTTAGTTTTGCATGGTGTAAAAATCTTGAGAGCATTTAATCGTTGAGGACAGTCTGTGGGGGGAAAGAGCCCGTGAAGCCTGGGTGAGACCTGGAAGAGCCGTGCTTCCCTTCCAGACACGGGTGGGGACTTCACCCCCGTTCAGGCAGTGAAGGGCCCAGACCCGTGAGCGGATTTGACACTCGTGAATATTTACGTGTATCCGCTGCTTCATCTTGGATATTAATTTCAAGCTGAGTCAGTTTGTGGCGGCAGCCTCATCCTACATCAGGAATTTATAGTATCTGCTCTTTGAGGTGAAGACCAGACAGACTTGATTATTTAACAGTCTCTCTTGAATTGATATTTTAGATTCCCTTGTCAAAAGCAAAACAGCAGAAATACAGACGTCCTTTAATGCCGATGTGACCTGGAACGGGTTTAGTCTCAGTGCCTCAGTAGCCTTGTCTGCGGGTGGAGAACATGATAACAATGCTTCCCTCAGAGGGGCTGGGGAGGGGGGAGTGAGAAGCACAAATGTAGGACTTACACGTGATGCTCATGAATGACCGAATTTAGTGCTCTCAGCCTGGTGAGGCCTCAGGGGCAGAGATGTCAGAACAGAGCAGTCCTAGCCGGAACTCGATCCGTGTTGGCAGCTGTTACGATCACTATCACCACTGTGGGTTATCAGGTAGTTTTAAGATTTGGTAATATGAATTCTTGAATAATGTTAAAAGACTAGACATCTCAGACCCAGTTTACATAGTTCTCAAGAATTCCTCTGAGAAATGGATGTTTTTTTCCCCATCTTAAATCTGAGTTGAGTCTCTAAAAAAATTCTGTATTCCTCCATCATTTTGCTTTAATTCTCCATTTCTTAAAAAATTTTTTTAAATGAAGTTACTGGGGACTGAACTGAGGGCCTCGTGCATGCTAAGCACAAACTCTCCCAAATGAGGTATAATCTCCTCCCTTTTTTTTTTTAAACTTTAGTTTCTTAATATTCAGAGTTTAGAGGCCTCTAATTCTTTTTCTGGAGACTTGTCCATGAACCTGTAAATCTATAATTAATGGACAAAACTTGTTTTATTAAAAAAATCAATAGAATATTCTGCAATCCATCCAAAAGGAAATGCTCATTGACATAAAATGTTTCTCCTTTATGGTGATTTCTCCTTTTTGGTCTAGCTTAATTTATTAACAGCCATCCTCATCATCATAATGACCAAACTCTCTGTGATTGGACACTTACCTAAGGCTAAAATGCTTTCCTCATGTTTTACTTCATAGCAGGTGTTTGAGGGTAGGTATCAGTGTCTCCTTTTTTGCAGCTGAGTGATTGAGAGATGGGCCAGCTTGTCCCAAATCACACGCAGCTGGTGGTGTCTAGCTCGGTGCTGGAATCCAGGCTGCACAGGATGCAATCTCAATTGCTCCTCTAATCAGCCTCCCATTGAGTGGTTTCCCGAACTCCTCTGAGTCCATAAATGACCGATTTTAGCGATCTCAGCCTGATGAGGTCTTCAAAGGAGAGACACCAGTGAGAATGTGAGACAGACTGGCATAAATTAAAATTGTACATTTTCACAAATGTTTTATTCTCAGGTAATGACTTAAAAAGGTAATTATTTTTTATTTTAGTGCTTTGTAAGCACTAAAAACAAAACATTTAAAATAATTATTGTGCAAAAGAGAAGTGGGCTTTGAAAATCCAACCGGTGCTAATGATGTTACAGTTTTTCTCTAAGGGAGCTTATTGACTGAAAAATTTACACAGACTGAATTGTTTTTATGTAGCCTTAGTATGGAAGAAAAGATTGTCAGTGAGTATTGTAAGTAAAATCCTTACTCTTTTCTTTCCTGATGATGAATATGTTAGTTGTTTTCATGGCTGAAATACATTTCGTTATTTGTGAAATTCGAGTAATATCGTTTACCTTGTCTGACTGTGAGAGTTAGAGTCCTTGTATACAAAGCACCGTAGAGGTGCTTAATAAAAACGTGCTGTCACAATGACTGATACTTTAGAAGTATCAACTCTGAATACTAAAAAGTGTAGCTTATTTCCGATGCATATTCAGTATGTATATATATGATATATATGAATATGGCTTAAAATAACGAGGATTCAGTTTTTTTTTTCCTTAGTGCTGTATGAAGTTTTAATGAAATCTGTATCATTCTTGTGAGACAGGGAATACATAAATTGCCTTAAGCAGACGACCTAGAAAATTATTTACACAGAATGTGTAGTGTTAAAGCTCAAAATTAATGTTGCCGTGTAAACATCCACTCAGACTTTTAAATTCGTGGGATTGTGACCAGAAACATTAAGTTTAGAAAAATCCGCATTGATCACTTTCAGGGAATAAGCTTCTCTCATTTGTGATTAAAGAAACTTTTGATATTTTTTCTGCACTCTTAACAGGTTTTAAAATATCAACATTTTGATTAGACATGTCACATTTTTAATAGAGAGAATAAAGCTCAGGCTGTTTTAATATGTAAATAAATGTTTTTTTATTTCAACAAACTTGTATGATTTTCTGGCCCTTTGAGAAGTATTTTGCAAGATACTTTGATTACCTGCTGTTAGAAAATTACAGACGTGACTTTTCTGAATATAGGCCTAGTACAGATCTGTTGGTTTTTGCTACAGTGCAAGACATGAGGCCTAGGAGAGCTTTGCTGAGGATTGCCAGGAGGACATATCCAAGGTCTCAGTCTCCCCTCCTGTAAAATGAAGTGGCTGGACTGGATTCTTTCCTCTTCTAAGATGAGTTTCCATGAGCCTGTGTCTTTTGTTTATATTCAGGAGTATTAGCAATATCAGATTAAATACTGACTACCCCTCCCTTCCCCTGAAGCAAAGTGCAGTATGTGGTACACAAGCTTTTAGTTACCTGATTCTCGTTTCTGATCTTACAGGCAATTTTTGTGTTGCATGTTTCCCGGGAACCTGGAAGGTATTTTTAGCCGTAGGTGGCGCTGTTGCACCTTCTTAGAGTCTTAATTTTCCTGTTTATAAAAGAAGGTTTAAAAAACATGATTTTATTTTGATTTCTTCGCTTAATGCTTCAGAATAGCACAATGTCCATTGTGTCTGTCTACCTGGAAAAATTATTCTGCTTATAACTTAGTTTTATTCTGTCATCTCGCTGTGAACATTTCAGACTTGCTGTGCAAACAATGGCAAAATCGGACTTTTCTTCCAGTGTTAGAAATCAGTGGGCCGGGATTTTATAAAAGAGCAAGAAGGGGCCTCTGGAGCAACTTAAAGCTAAAAAGTGTGTTGAGTTCCCTGAGAATTGACCCCGCCGATGTGTGTTAATTGGTGGGAGATGACTTGGTACATATACAAAGGGGTGTAGTTTTTTGACTTGGATTTGTGTGTACGTGCTGCCACTGAACCACGTGAGCCTGAGTCAGTTCGTTCTGAGTTTTTCCCTCGTCTGTGAGATTGGGACGCTCATATCTGCTTTGTAGAATTGTGTGAATTAGAAGTTATGTGAAGTGTTTACCACAGTGGGTATGTCAGGAGGGCTCATAAACTTTAGCTGCTGTTTTGTGTGAAGCATTCATTTGATGGTCATTGGCAATTACTAAGAAACAGGAAAATAAGAAAAGCTGGTTTTATGACGAAAGATATTTGAGGAGGTTCCATAGTTCCTATACCCATAATTTAGCATCAGCAGAGTCAGAACTGTTACACAGTCGCCCTGAAACAATGTTAAACCTCAGAATTTTTTGTTACTTCATATATGTTGGGGCCTAAGAGGATCCAATAATATACATATGTTGTCTCCAGCACCAACTGAGAGATGACACAAAAGAGTAGACAGGCGATAAATGTCTTATTTTTTACTGATGAAGCCAAGTTCTCCATGAACTTCAGGGCTGTGGGTAAATGAGTGTCGTGACACAGTGTCCCAGAAGTAGAGACTTACCCTGTCCCAGGTATCTCTGGGCCACAGCGAGCCTTCCCTTGAGAGGATCTGCCCCATCATGCACAGGGATGTCCTGCCATGGAGCGGAGCATCCAAGGTGCTTCCCAAGGGTGGCCAACCCTGGAGGGAAAGGAAGGGTTTCACATGCCCTGCTTGTCTCCCTGGAATCACACCTCACTCTGTTAGTGTGAGGAGGGCTAGCTGTGTGGAAAGGGGTCAGGGGTGTGAAGGGAGATGCACTCTCCATGGCCCAGAGGAGTGGGGAGGAGGTATCACCTCCCTCAGTTTAAAGACGTGGTGGGATGGAACAGAACGGTGCACCCCAAGATTTTATAAAAGGAGAAATAAGGGTTTTCTTTGGGACTTAGACTAGCCAGGAAACACAGAAGATGATTAGAAGGGAGACTTGTAAACCACTGTAATATTAATTTGACATTTGTTGAGCACCAAAAAAGTGCTACATTCTTTTCTGAGCGTTTTACAGAAATGTATCCTTCAATCTTCTCAACAAGCGAGTAAGAAAAGTTTGATTTTTATCCCAGCTTTACAGTGTGGAAATTGAGGCACACAGAGGGTAAGTTGGCCAAGGTCACAGAGCTAGTAAGTGGTAGAGCTGGTATTTAAACCCTGGCTGTCTGGTTTTGAGGCTCACAGAGACGGGCTTTGGGTGTTTAGATGTATCTGCATCCCTGGATTTCTGTACATCTGTGCATCAGTTAGCCCAGAAAGGACAGAGAAAAGAGTCACACAGTTGCTCACATTCGTGTCTCGGCCACTGTCCACGAAGAGTGCACCGTGATTAGCGTTGTTTTCCTGGCAGTAGATCTGTTGGTATAACAGAAATTCAGTCCATTGAATTAATCTAGAAATCCTTACTGCTCTGCTTCTGTCCACGCTTGCCATGTGACTGCCTGCCCGTGATTGGGCCATGGAGGAGAACATGTACTCATGGTTGAACTCTGATATTGCAGTCTGGTTCATATTTTCACGTCTTCTGTTACATTAATAAGTTAAATTTCTGGTTTTCTTGCATCAGTGTCTCATGAGTTTGGTTAATGTGAAACCAGTCCATGGGAGCCCAGGGGTAAAGACAGTATAATTTCTTAGCACGTTGTGGCACTTCTAGCAGTGCACACCTGACTGGAGGATGTTCGCGTTCCTCAATGATTTCTCCCAACTGCAGGGTCCTCTCCCATCCCTGGATGTGACGCTGGGAGCTCTCTGAGTAGGCCAGTCAGAGGCCATGTCCACCAATCAGAAAATGATGAAGTACCTGGAAGTGGGTTTAATAGAAGAAAAGGGCTTCCAGGTAGTCCCAAGGGCTGTTCGAGTAATTTAGTGAAAAGCTGTCCACTGTCTGTGGTTGAGCTGCTTCTTTGCTGTTGAAAAGTCTGGATTAGATGAAGGGATTTTAAAAAGCAGAAAGGAATGATTTCAGGTGGTATATCCACACCGGGGAGAATTGATGGATGACCGCCTGTGTGAGGCATAGACAGAGTCTTACAAACTTAATAAAACAGCTTTAAAAGCTCTGCCATCTGAGTGCACTTCATAAGGGGTCCAGATCATCACTGGTCTTGCTGAGAGGGCAAGTAACTGATGATGGCAGAAAGGACACGGAGGCATCTAAAAGGTCTCAGTCACGTTCCCTTTTTAAAGAATGTGGCACAGTGTAATATATTTGAGCTGGTATTCCACTGAAAAATTTTTAGTGTTTTCTGGGACTCCCCAGTTCCCCAAGGTTCCATGCAGCTGGGTGTCCCCTCAGTACAGCTCTGTCAGCTCTTGCCCTGGGCTGGCGTGTTGTCACGGGGAGCAGGACGGTCAGCGTCCCCGGCTCCTCCGAGCTTCGTCTCCTCATCCTCAGTGCCGGGTTTCTCATCTGTGTCTATTTAGTAGGGTTGCTGAGAATCACACGTGATTGTTGTCAAGGGTGATTTGTGGTTGTCTCTGTGATTGGCATAAAGTCAATATTTGATAGAAACACTTGTTTTTTTTATTCCAATTGTGGCTCCTAGATTGAAGTGGTTTTTATTTGAATTTTTTTATAACTTTACTCATTTTTAAATAAGCACTTATTTTTATTTATTTTTTTGGAGGTACTGGTGACTGAAGCCAGGATATTTTGCATGCTAAGCAGGTGGCCTACAACTGAGTAACACCCACCCTCCTTGTCTGCACTTAAAAATAAATATTGCAATACACAAAAGAACTCTTAACACCATCATGGGACATAGTCTCTGTATAGGCATTTGAACATGTATACTATATCAAGAAGAATAAATGTTGTTGGGACAAACCTTTCTGAATCTGTTAATGTGCTTAAAAACGATCATAGCTAGTGATAAACACGAGACTTGGATCCAGTACTTCTTAGGGTCTGTTTTGCCATCATGGGAAATTACATTCTACAGAGAAGGCTAATTGGGTCTCTTTGATAATTGGATGGTTTAGCAGATGATCAAGGCTTTCAAAAGCTGACAGTTTTGTATTTTAAACTAACTACAAATTTATCTTCTAGAAGTTGGAAGTCCTAAGCTTGTGAAGTGCCCAGTAATCCAGGGGGAATATGTCTGTGTCCCTGTGAACGATTGTGTGTGTTATTTCAGGAATGTAGAAAGAAGTTCCATATAGACTTCTGATATATTACTCCTCTAGTTTAAGCTGTAGGCATGTATTTACACAAATAAATTGATATTCTTTTGTCATTTGGCATATTGGTGGGAATAAGTTGTTCTCATACTTGTTTCAGAAGGGTTGGGGAGCATGAGCTTAGAAAACGGGAGGAGAAAGAGGCAGGGAGGCACTTCACACACTGCAGGATGTGAGAAACAGTAGCTTTTTTTTCTCTTTTATTCTAAAGCAAACTGGCACTGAATCGTAACATACTATTACTCAGAATTTCTTTTCTAATCAGATACAAGTGCCTCAGATTTTTCAAGGCAACATGAATGATGAAATGTGTTTTAGCATTTATCTTTAAAAGTAGTTTTATTTTTCAAGGAAAAGGGTATAGTTTGTTCTTTCTTCCAGCGGTACATGAAGTTCTCATTGATCCAGGTACATGATCTATGTGCTTAGTTTCTTTGGGTTTTTTGTTTTTTTTTTTAAGTGCTTGTTTCATTGTGGTGTGAATGAATGTTGAAAATTTCTGGATTTTAATCTTTACAACATGCTGATTTATCAGAACTGTTAAAAAACTGATTGTTCTTTGGTCCTTGTTTGGTGGGGCACCCTATTGATTACTGTTGTCTGATAAAGAGAAAAATTCTTCCTCTAGCCTGCAGATCATTAAGTGAATGGTTTTCAGTGTGCCTTTAAATTTCCTTGAATGCATTGAACATGATTGTCCAGTGAATTTTGATTTGACTCATAATAATGACTTTGCTTTGTTTCTGTGGCTTTTGCTCCTCTCCACAAGAGTTTGAATTCTCTGTTGCATTTTGTATACGTGTTCTTAACAGTGGAAGAAATTTTGAATATTTTACAGAGGTGGGTTTTCCTAACCCCTCTGAATGCCTTCTGTAATTGATACAACAAAAATCTGTTATTGCACTGCTTCATTATTTCATACACTAGTTTTTGGCTTAATCAGAAACAATGACAGAGTGATAATAAAAATAGGAAAACCTTGCTTCCTTTGAATAATAGAAATCAGGTGGTCAGGCCCACCCATGCTTTACTCTCATGCCATTGTGTATCATGATTCGGAGATGGAGTTACTTCAGGTTTATAGATTTTTGTTTAAACATTTGTGCTGAATTCTTTCTCCAGGGTGATGTATCCTGTTGGGTATGTTGAAAGTGTAGAAGGGAAACAAATGCTTTTATTTTTTTGGTTTCCGGAGGCCTGAGTTGCTGATGATAAAGAGTTGAGGGTGAGCTGAGGAAAAATTTGACACTCCCTATACTCCCAGCTGAAACTGATGAACAATGAAATCAATTAAGTGTATCGGTATTTGACCAATAGAATTCAGCGAGACCAAACTGGCTAGTTATGCCCAAAGAAAGTACTGAATTCACCTGCAGAATTAGTTGCTTTTCCAAGAAGAAGCAGCTTAGAGCAATCAGAAAAATCAGTCCTATGATGAGATATAAAATGAATATAATACCTTTTATTTCTGAAACTTTTCTACGTTAAGTTGTGTAGAGCTAAAATTAAGTTTCAAGCACCAGGAGTTAAGAGTGTGGGTGGTTCTGTAGGATCGTTATTCAGGGATCTGCCTAGACCCTGCTAGAGAGGCTGAAGCTGGCAGGAAAAGGCCCAGAGCCAGGATTTGTCACCCAAGGGTGTCCTCCATAATGGTTACATGTGGGAGGCCATGATTGGATTAACAAATTGAAACAGACCCCAGCCGCCTGTCAACTTTAAGGAGAAAAAAAAAAAGCTTAGTAACTGCTTTGCAAGCAAGCGCCTGTGCATCCTCACTCCTGTCTTCTTGCCTTAAAATGCAGAGAAAATGTTTTGCTTGCATAGTTGAGATTTTAGATAGCACTCTGTTCATTGCAAACCAAGGACCCAGGCCCTCAGCTATAAACGCTGGGCTTGTGTGCAGTTAGATAGTCTGTTATCCCCAAAACAAGGACTTAGCTGTTCTGGTGGTCTGCTTTGTAATTCACATATCAAAGAATGTATCTTATTCCCCTCAACCCATGACTTCCCTAAAGATACAGTAAGACTTTGTACTCATGGTGGATTCTACAATCTCTTTCTCATCCCTTCTTTCCCCAAGTTTCTGCTTAGTATCACACAACTGTTAATGACTTTTTCCTTTGATTATACACAATAAATATGGGAGCATTTGACAGGCGCGTGGAGTTGGCTCCCTACTCCCTATCGATTTCTGGGTTTTTTCCACAGAGTCTTGAGTAATCATTTACTGTAGCTAAGACTTCTGCAAGCAAGAAACCACAGTTCCAGGTGAGAAGGATGCAGATTTATCTCTCCTACCCGAGGGAGAGAGAGTAGAGAATTGAGATCTGCTCCTTCATGGTCCCTTCCTGCCCCAGGGCAACTCCAGTTCACCTGCAGCCTTCTGGCCTCTGCTCACAGGGCCTCTGTCCCAGGACTGACTGCAGCCTTTTCTTCCCTGGTCAACATTTCCTGTGCCTTTTAGAAGTTGGTCTCTTCTCTGCAATACAACCCTGGCAGATATGATGGTGGTCAGTGTGCTGGTGGGCAGTCACTTGGGGACTGCCAGGAACCATGCTGATTCTCCTGAGTCTCTCATTCGGGGTTACAGAACTGTCGAGCACCAGAGAAAGCCCATTCACGTGAGGCCAGCACAGCATTGCGTCACTTTCATTTTATTTTTGAAATTTCAGTGGAGAAATTATTTGTAGCTAACTGTTCCAGAATTTCGGCCACCTGCTTTCCTCACCACCATTTCCTTGTTGGCTCTGGTGCTTGTTTTAAGAACCAGGTTTCTTCTCTGGTCATTTTTAGCAGCTGGGCTTGCCGAATCCTTGATCTTCATTTGAAGCAGTATGCTTCTTCGTGATGTCAGACTGATTTTCCTATTTCTGAATATTTCGTGTACACTCAGCAAGTGTTTCAAATGAAATGCTCTTGTCCAATTTCAGTTTACCCACATTTGAAGATCTCCTGCTTTCATGCTGAGGGCAGTTTCTTCTTCCTGTGATAAAAGTTAGCAATTTGCATCTACTATTTGAAAGTACTGGCCCTAGGTGCTTTTGTCCTTAACAGTTTTAATACAATTCACCCATTAAAATGTACAGCGGTTTTTACTCTATGCCATAATTGTGCATTGCAGTCAATCTTAGAACATTTTCATCCCACAACAGGAAGCCCCGTACGCACAAGCAGTCATTCCCATCTTCCCCATCCTCCCCCAGCCCCAGGCAGCCATTGTTCTCTCTCTGTGGATTTGCCTGTGTTGGACATTTCATGTAAAACGAGTCATTTCATGTAAAAGGAACCGTCTATTATGACTGACTTCTTTCACACTGAGTAATCTTTTAAATGTTTGTCCATGTTGTTGCCTGGGTCAGTACTCTATGCTTTGCTATTGCTGAATAATTTTCCACTGCATGGCTGGGCCCCACTGTTTACCCATTCATTAGGTGATAGTCATTTGTGTTGTTTCTGCTTTTTGGCTGTGATGAGTAATGGCGCCGTGAATATTCCTGTAGGAGTTTTTATGTGGACATTGGTTTTCAGTTCTCTTACTTGTGTGCCCAGAGAGCAGAAAGGCTGGGTCATTCATAAACCAAATGTTCAAATCTCTGAGGACCTGCCAGGCTGTTTTCCAAAGTGGCCACACAGCGTTACATCCTCACCAGCAAGGGCTGCGAGTTCCGCTTCCTCTGTGTCCTCATTAGAGCTTGTTACACTTTTTGTTATTATAACCTATTGTAGTGAGTGTGAAGCCGTTTCTCCTAGTGGTTTTGACTTGATTTCCATTACAGCTAATAATATTGAACATCGTTTGATTGTGCTTATTGGCCATTTGTATATTTTCTTTGAAAAATACATTTCCAGATCCTTTATTCACTTTTTAATTGAGTTCCCTTTTTATTGTTGAGTTATAGGAGTTATTTTTTTTTTTAATTTGAAGATAAAAATTCCTAATCAGATAAATGATTTGAAAAAATTTTCTCCTGTTGCTTTTTCACTTTCTGGATGGTGTCCTTTGAAGAAAAGATTTACATTTTGATGAATTCAAATTTATCATTGTTTCCTTTGTTCCTTGTGTTTTGGGGTAATATTTATAATCTGAGGTATTTTATTTAAACATTTATATATAAAATAACTTAATTCTTAGGACCGTTCTAGGAGACGGGTTCTGTTGTTGTCCTCAGTCTATGGATAGGAGACTGAGATGCAGAAAATTTCACTGACATATCAGTGTCAAAGCTACCAAGTGCTGAGGGAGTTCAGACACTCATGTTTGTCCCAAGCATCTGTGCTCTTCACCACCATGCTCCACTCCTTCCTGGAATTGTTATGGAAAAAGTCTTTCCTTTTTTGATTCCTTGTTAGTTTGTTTTCTCATTGGGGACCTCAACTCCTCATTTTCCTTGCAGAGATCAGTGTAGGTTTATTTTAGGTCTCATGTAGGCAGAAGCATTGCTATCAGTTTACTTCTTTATTACTCACTTTCCAGTGATGATTGTTGCTAGTTGAACTAATCAAGTCATGCTTAACTCTTTCCTGCTCATGACACTAAAAAGAGAGTCATTACTTACAGAATGCTCAAAGAAGAAAGTACTTGAGTGATTTTATTTTTCTAACAAATCAAACCAATCAAATAAAAACCCCTATGTTGGAATAGATTATAAGCCCTCCAGAATAGGGTCACTGTCATCCTTGTGTTTCATTTGTTTAGTCACAGTGTCTGGATAGTGCCTTGTTGTCCAGAAGTTTTGTTAGGATACGGTGCTCGTGAATCATTGTAAGGACATAATTTTGACAACAGACTGTGTTGTTCATTTCACGAGGGAAAAGATCATATAGAAATACTGCTCAGATCTATTTTAAAATTAAGCTTGGAATTTTGAGAAGAGTTCAAGAAAGCATATAAAGATCTTTTTCACTAATTTTAGATCTATCTTACACACATTATGTTTACATAGCAGAGTAACTTATCAACAAGATTTGACAAGAGTAGTGTATTATTGATTATTTGTTTTAGTTGAAATATTCTACCTGGGATAAAGTAATCAGTGCCCATAAATGAACATATATATATGTATTTCTATGCAACATGGGAGCATACTTCATATATTTCTGTATAATATATATGACTGTGTGTTTTAATCTGTCTGTCAGTGTTTTTAGTTTTTCAGCAATGTTGTAGCCTTAGAATTCTTCTAAGAAAATCACCCCCTATTCTAGTGCAGTTTGTACTGTGTATCCTGTCTTATGCATGGGATTCCACTCTTCCCTCAGTGAGGAATTTCCTCTCCTACTGAGGTAGTAGCAGAGTTAAAGGAACTGTGATTTCTAGGACTTTGCTCTCCATGTGTTTGCAGTTGGCTGTCAATCACGATTTTCCCTTTCTTGAGTTTTCATTCTTCAATTAGAATTTTTGAAAATAACTATTAATATGTTGCATCAGTCTCCCTAGAAACTTGATGTGTTTGTACTTTTCAGTTTTCAATTTATGAAAAATATAAATGCACTCTTGTTTTAAGTAGTCCTTTTTCACTAGATATTTGTTTACCTCTTTATAGTTAAAATATTACTTTCCCAATGAATGAATCTGTGTGCATGTTTTAAAAGATACCTTACTTTTTATTTTTCTTATTGTAACAGTTATATTCATTGTAGAGAATTTAGAAATTAAGGATAAACACAATAATAACTTAAAAATGGCCTCTAGCCTCACCTAGAGATACAGTTGTAAGGTTTGAAATTGAGAATTACAAGTCCTCTCACGTTGTTCTTTTTCAAGCACATTTTGGTTACTGAGACCCTCGAATTCCCATATGAATTGTAGCAGCAGCTAGTCAGTTTATGCAGTGGAACCCACTGGGATTGTGATCAAAACCACGTTGCATGTATGGATTGCTCTGGGGAGCACTGCCATTCCAAGAGCGCTGTCTTCTGATCCAGGAATGTGCGTGCTTTGTCTGTCCAGGAATTTAGGTCTTCTTTAATTTTTTTCAAAAATGCTTTGAGTTTAGAGAGAATTATTTTACTTTTTTTTCTTTGCCTTTATACTGAGGACAAGTGTGCCAGTTCCGGGATCAGAAGTGTATTTGAGCCCCGCCACTTGCTGCCACCATGGACGCTGCACTCTTGCTTTGCCCTGTGTAAAATCTTGCACAAAATAGGACCTCAGTAACTCTCTCTTGAATGAATGATTATATGATTGAAGGATGATGCTTGAGAGTCCTTGTAATGATGTATTTTTCCCAGCCTTTCCCCTATTCATAATGAAGCCCTTTCCCTTCCTTTCCTCCAGCCTGGTTTTCAGCCTGCCTGTGGCATTGATTTTCCCTGTCTGTAGACTCTTCTTTTCACTGGTTCACGATAATCTTACATGTGCCCTTTGGAAACTTGCTAAATGACAAGAAAGAGCAAATCCATTGCATGCTAGTATTTTTAGAGTGTGTTATTCTTTTATCGATTGAAATTAAATCAGGCTTACCCCCTGAGCCCTCCCATGAGCTTTTTCTGCCTTCCTACAGGTGATACTGCTCTGGTTGCTGCATGTCCCTGCCCCCAGCCTTGGTTTTGGAGTTGAGTAAGTCACCATCAGTGGAGTACTCTCTTTAAAATTTGAAGACATTTGCTCCTTCTCCCTTGTTGGGGACTTGGATGAGATGAGGTACCAGATAAAGAATGGAGCCCCACCTCATTCTGACCCCTGCTCTTTCCGTTCCTTTCTCCAGGGGAAAAGAGTACAATTCAACAGTATAAAGATTGATTGTGAGCTAATGAGATAGACAAGACAACCGAACATTTATTAAATATACTTTCATGCCAGAAAAAAATGTATTATACACACAAAAAGCACACAGAGCACGTTAGTACCGTGCTTACAAATGTGGGTCCGAGTTCGAGTCCTGCTCTGGAGTGACCAGTCCTGTGAGATGGAGAAATGTTAGGTCAGCTTAGCCTCTCCCGGACTTGTTTCCTGTCCTGCAAAGACGGACTCGCTAGGCGTCCCACCCCCATAGAGGTGCTGTGGGGTGTAAATGACGTGCATGGGCAGACCAAGCACAGCTTCTCGTTCCTCGTAAGTGCAGGATAGAATGGATTTGCGGAGACGGCGTTATGGCCGCACCGTTTAGACTCTCAGTGCTCCAAAGGGAAGACTTGTGGTTTGGAGATGGGATTCTCACTTCGGTAAATACCCAATGTTTGTGTTATTGGGCTCTTCTGATTTGAATCTATTCTTTGGAAAGTACATATTGTAGATATATTTTTTCAAGCATGCGTGCTTTTTTTCTTTTATTATTTACAGTTCTTCTCTCTCATCTCTTGGTGTGACTTTTCATGGAATCCAGGAAACAGCCCTAAGCCACCTGCCTCGTCACACTTCTCCGTGGTGGTTTTCTTCCCTGACTAGAAGAGGGTTTTGCATAGGAAATTTTCTTTGTTCCCCTTTTCTTGCAGTCTCTCTCTCTGTCTGCCCATCTCTCACCTGTCCATCTGTCCATTTATCTACCCACTCATTCTTCTGACATGTTCCAAGAAGCACTTCAGGCAGCTTACAGAAGAATAGATACCAAATAAACAGGTGAGAAAATGGGGCCAAGTTCAGACAGTGAGGCTAGGAAGCGAGCTTGTGTGATGTTTGCAGGCGTGAGACACACGCCTCTGCCCTGTGACTTATCAGATCGACAACAAGAGTGTGCCTGAGGCTCCCAGCAGACACAGGGAAATAGGGTTTGTGGGAGATGCTCACTGGCTGTGAAATAAATAAGTGGATGTGAAGAAGCCCAGCCTTTCCAGCTACTAAGGCTTAGGAGGATATTTTGAGTGTCTTCCAAAATCAGAGTATTTCATCTTTTATATTGTCAGAGTTCTACATATTGTTGGTTACATTCTATACCTGGAAATTTCTCCAAAACTCCTTCCTACATGAGTCCCATGGCTCAGGAATGGGGTGGTCCTGCTCATTGACAGCGTTTGGACAGAAACAGAAAATGACAGCCTCAAAGGAGCCTGGGATTTGTCAGTTATGTTTTGTCAGTGCTGTAGATTTCAGAGAATGTTTTCACAGTTTCTCTCCATCTGAGGCGGCAGTGTGCTCTCTTAGCAGCATCAGGAGCTCAGGGCCACGGGATGGTGAGTGCTGACTGCACTGCCGTCAAGGCATCTAAGGTAGTCACTGCAGGCGTGGTGCTTTTACATACGGCATTTCATGTTCTTTAATAGAAGGTTTCAACAGGGAGTTAATTGAGTTAATTAACATTTAATAAATATGATAATTTTTTGAAAAGACAGTTATAAGCAGAATATAAGCTGTGAAGATTTTAAGAACGGTTTCATTACTGAAATTTCAGTAGGGAAGATTCAGTTTACCTTATTTATGCCTCTCTTTTAAAGTAACAAAGAAACAAGACAGAAAAAGCAGAGGATGATTTCTGTTCTTCCTCTCGGCTTGCAGGTGCCCTCACCTCCAGTGACATCCATCCAGACACCAGCACTGACACTGGCCGTGCTCAGAACTGCCTCAGCCCTGAAGACACAACTGACAAATAGAAGGGGGCCACGCCCTGTTACAGCAGGTGCTCTCACTTAGTGGGTCCTTATGTAACTGTGCGGTGTTAATCAGGATCGCCCGTTCTACATTACATGACTCTGCTGCGGTGTCTCCTAGTTACTTGTTTCTGTATGTACTCGTGTATTTTCTCCAATGTGTAGTACTACACATCTTAAAATTCTTTTTTCAGATGAAAAATAATGTGTATTTAATATAATAAGTCTGAAAAAAGGGGCAAAAGAGGCTATCCTTATCCCACTACTCAGAGATAATAATTAACACTTTAACATCTATTTTCTGTTCTTTTCATCAGTGTGTATCAACTCTCTCATAAAAACCAGTGAGCACTCTGTGCCTGTTTACTGTGTGGAGACCTCCATTTTCCATTTGGCTTTTTATATGTTTTTCTACAATATTCTAATTCCCCTGGCATGATTTTTAATGACCAGTATAGCATTCTGTCTTGTGGAGGCATTGTCCATTTTACTTCGGACTTAAATAAACTTTTAAATTCCAAGTATATATAACTGAAATACTGAAAAGAGAACTGTGGTGGTACTGAAAGGCCCCTATATCCCTTCCCCTTTTTTCCTGAGGGCAAAACTGTTGACAATGTGGTGTATATATTTCATGACATTTATGCCTATGTATATACACATACATACATAGATACATACACGAATCTGAGAAATCTATGTATATGTGTGTGTATATATGCTTTATTGAAAAATAAGGCCATAATACATGTTTTATGCAGCTCGCTTTATTCACTCAGGGGTATAACATAGACGTCCTCCCACTCCATACTCACCCGGTCCTTTCAGATAGAGTGGAGGGGTCCCCTGATGTGCAGGTGTGTTCTCTTGTGCAAGGACACCTTTGGTGGGAGAGTGCTGTGGACAAGGCCCTGAACCATGCCGAAACGCCGGCCCCATCAGAGCCCACAGCTCGCCGTGATTTACCGCTTCATTGTATTGATGGTGGACACTTAAGTTTTCTCCATTTTCCACTGTCAGAAAAGATGTTTGACTGGCATCCTTCTTCTGTAAATATTCCTGTGATCTCATATGAGTATTCCTTTAGTTAAGGCTTCTGGAAATTTAGTCCCTGGATGTGACATTTACATTTATCACAGGCTCTTTTCAAGTGACTCTAGAAATTCCATCTCCAGTGGGGAATGAAATGATGTAGAATTACTTATGTAACCATTTCTCTATAGCAGGATTTGATTTCACTTCAGCTTTTCATCCCACCATTGTAAACAGTGCTGTGAAAATATCCTGATGAGTACATCTTTTTGAACTGATTTTTTTCTAAACGAAACGATTCCTAGAAGGGGAGTTCAGTCTGTGTGTACACACGTTTTTCAGAGTTTACATATCCATTGACATGTCGTCCTCCAAACACGTTGCTCACAGTTTGTTCTCTCACAGATGGACACTAGCTAGAACAACTTTTAAAAATATTTGCCAATATGATGAGCAAAAGTGCTTTTTCATTGTTTTAGTTTGCATTTGATGACCAATGAGGTATTCAGCATTTTTCACTTATTAGCCATCTGACTTTTAAAAAGTGAATGATCCCTTTTGTCCTTCGCACACAGTTAAGTGAGGGAGCTTCTTGTTGCTTTGTGACAGCTCTTTGTATGTTATGAACATTAACCCCTTGACTTCATCAATATGTATCACGCAGTTTTTACTTGTCATTTCTTGCCTTTCATTTTATTCAGTAGGTTTACTTTTGTTGTGGCCCAAAATATACTTAAGATAGTAAATGTCTTCTTTTTGGGTTTTATTTTTGTTATTATTTTAGAAATACTTTCTTATAATGGTACAAATCTCTTCTGTAGGTTTTTTAATCTCTAAGATGGAGATGATAATAGTACTTGTTATAGTGAGGAGAAGTTGAATTAATATGAGCAAAGAGTTGTATTTGCTGTTATTAGTACTTTTTAATATTTACATCACTATCTGTAATTTTTCTTGTGGTCATTATGACAGGAATAGAATTTGTTCTTTCCAGGTGATTCTCTGATTTTCCCAGGACAATTATTGAATTCATACTTTGCTCTTTGATTTGAAATCCCACATGCACAAAATACTTATGTACACTAAAGTCTCTTTTTGAGCTCATGGTTTATTTCTGTCAATCTTACTTTATTACTCCAGCACCATAACTTACATATTGTAAAAATTTATTTAATATCTGACAGTGTGATTTTTTTTTTGATTCTTTTCTTCCATCCCAATTTTTCTTGGCTAGTATTATGACTTTATTATTCCTGAAGAATTCTAAAATACTTTGTTCAAGTTAAAGAATAAAAACAGATAAGGGTTTTCATAGGATTTTTTAGTAAGTTTTGAATTATCTTTAACAGAGCATTCATTTTACAAAGCTGCTTTCCTCCATGCAATATGTTGATGTCTCTACATTCACATCTCTTACTTTACCCCTCAGTATAGTCCTGTATTTTTCCCCATGTACAACATGGGCATTATTTTTGAGTTTAGCCCAGATTATTGTTTATGTTTTACTTAATTTTGTAAGTGAGAATTTTTTGCAATTATATTTTTTAACTCTTCAAACTGACACCTAGGAAGGCAGATTCGGATTGTCAATACTCACTTTGTAACTTGTCATTTAAAATTGTAAGTATTAAATACTTGTTCCAGAATCCTTTCTTTTCTGTTTTTAAAAATTTGTTTCCAAGATTATCAAAGTGGTCGTAGCTAAGTAGTATATTTGGGGAGACTGATGGAGAGAGGTAGTGTGGCTCATGTACAAACTGTGAGCATTTTCATGGCTGCCTTTAGGCTGGAGAGGCCTCCGAAGAACCCAGGTTAGACCAGGGATGGCTTTTTATGCACTTGAAAGCCAGCATTCCTGCCTTTGTGGAGAAGCCTGTTGGGCGTGACAGGTAGATGATCAAGGTCCGATGGAGGCCATTGGCTGCACAGAGCGCTGTGACTGTGAGAACTGGCGACCATTAACATGGGAAATGCTTGGCGCCAGGAACACTGCAGGGGAGCTGGGGAGCCTGTGTGTTAAGGATTTTCCAGTCCTGGGAGTGAGAAGAGCAGACTCTGCATTCAGATCTGAGTTTGAATTCATCCTCTCTTGTTTAATGGTCCTCTGACTTTTGTCAAGTTATATATCCGCTTTGAACTCCTGTTTTCTTGTGTCTCAAAATAGGAGAATTACGGCCTGCTGCTAGAGTGTTTGATCAGGGTAAATGATTTGTGTCTATAAGATGCCATGTACTGTCACAAGTTCAGTGAGAAATGGGCTGTTGCCTCTTCTGCAACTCAGTGTTCGACAAGACATCTGGGGAAAGCCAGTCCCTAATTTGTGTGTGATGCAGTAGGAACAAAATTAATGTCTTGCCTTTCGCTAGCAGTATTCTTACTTCTTTGCTTCATTTACTTCTTTCCTCCTTTCATTTCCCCTTTCCCCTCCTCCACCAAAAGAACCTGAGAATGTCTCAGAACACTAGATTCAAATTACTTTAAAGGTTGTCTCATCCTCATGAAATGACAGTAACATAAAAAAATCTGTACACATCCCAGAATTCATTGTATTTGATTTACGCACACACGCGCGCGCACACACACACACACACACACACACACACACAAAATCAGGCTACCTCCCACTTACAGAGGAAGAAGAACCACTTATTCTGAGTTTTCATTCACTGTCCGTGAGAGCAAAGTGTCTTACGCAGACTTTCACCTGGCTTCATGCATGGTGTTTTTAGTTGGATTTCTGCTTTGTGGCCATAGAATTATTCTCCTAACAGAAGAGAGGAAGTGGAGACATAGACATTCTGCTCAGATATTGGTGTCATCATATTTGAGTTGGGAAGGACTTAAGACAGCATAGAGTCGTATCTGTTTATGGGTGAGAATCCATGATAGTGTAACTTGGACAAGAACCTGGATCTTCTGCCATCGTGCCCACGAGGGTGAAGAGGCAACTTGGTGGCGGATGGCAGTGATCCTTCTTGCTTGAGTTCCAGGGTCTTGCTAGTTTTCATTGCTCACCTGCCTTTAGTTAAGGTACATGTGGCCTCTCATGGGAAGGTCACGCTGTTCTGATAAATAAAGTTACTAATCAGCAAAAAGCTCTGGACCCACTCATATTTCCCAGAGTTTTTTCTGCTGACCTGCTGACACTTTATGTAAATGAGACCTAAGAAACTACTGGATATAAAATCCTTTGTGTTATCCTCGAGTTCCATAGGAATGGGGTGCTGTCTCAGGTTCTCTAAGGCTAGATCTGAATAAAGATAGGGTGATAGGCTTTGCTGCTGGACCCTCCACAATCAAATGTGTTTTCCACCTTAGTGTTTAGAATCAGGCAGATGAGCTCAAATCTTGCCTTTACCAGTTATTAGCTTAGTGACCTTGGGGAAGAAACTGTACTTAATTGTGTTCAATTTTCTTTGTTTGTAAATAAGTTCAGTATTTATTTTAAGGTTTTTGATTTAGAGTTGAATGAGTTAATTTCCTCATTTATACCTAAAATATATATCGCGTGGCTCTATGATGGTGCCTTGGTTGTTGATTACTAAGGCACTCGGCAGGGAGAAAGGGGGTGGGGGACCCCTGGATTCTAGAGCTTATTATATTCCAGGATATGCTTGTAAAAGACTGGATGTGCAGTGGATTTTTAGTAAATATCCATTCCTTTCCTAATCCGCATTGATTGTGTATATATCTTTATATTAATATATGAACAAATTTATAATGCAATTTAAATATTTCTGTAGAATTTAAAATATGTAGTTGTAACAAAAATACGTGAAATAAAATGATTTCACTTTTATTTTCTTTTCAATAAGCAAAACAAAATAAAATAGAAAAGAAAAAAAAAGGTTTGAAGGAGTAGAAATAACTTTCTTTCCGTAGAATCAATTCCCTAACAAAGGTTTTTTGGTTGTGTTGTTAAACAGCACATAAAATTGATAGGTTGTGACATATTGGAAATGAGGAAACAGTGGAGACATACTACCTCCAATGAAGTCATTTAGTTACCACGTCAAAACTAGTTCTGCTTCCTGAATGACAGGCCAGTAAATCGGGAGATGAGGTGTTAGAGCAAGGAATACTGACTTTATTTGAAAAGCTGGCAGACCCAGAAAATGGCATACTGATATCCTGGAGAACCCTCTTCCCCAAGTCAGAATTCAGTCTCCTTTTTTACTAAAAAGGGGCGGGGGTGTTGTTGGTTGTTGCAAACTTCTTGCTGTACGAATTGATTTCCTTGGAATCCTTTGTTCTTGCAGCTGTCCATGTGGGTCAAATCATGGTGCCCCGGTAAAACCTCCAAAAATAAACAAAGTTTATTCTGTTTTACTACTTGCCATCTATATATAAGTGCAGAAGAGCTAACATCCTTAAAGATCAGAGCCCGGAGAATAGTCTCTCCTGGATATTTCAGGCTAAAGGCAACTTTCTTTTACAAAAGCTCCAGAGCTAACAAGTCTGAACCTAGAAAACAGGGCAGAGGTTTAAAGCCAAAGGAACACATCTAATATGGAGTCAAATTTGTTCTTTTCTATTACAATTTCTTTTTCCACCTCATAAATAATTTTATTAAGAAACATGGGCAATTTTTTTTTATTTTTGCTTCTTAATAACGGATAAGTGGTCCAAATACATTTTTGTGAACAGGGATGCTGTGCGTGCCTTGGGGTCACAGCAAATTCTTGTTGGGGGTGGTCGACCCTGCAACATGCCTGCTGCCCCATGACCCTTGGTGAGAGTCCCCCTAACCAGGGGCTATCTTCAGGAACCAGCATATGGGCATTGACCTCTGAAGACCTCTTTTTCAGGTGCAGGAAATTTTTTCAGATTCTGTGATTGAAAAATCACTCCAGCTGGGGAAAATTAGGGAATAAATGAAGAGGAAAGGGGCTTGGAGTAGAGTAGAAGAGAAGGACAGAAGATCATGGAGCCTGGAGGCTTGGCAGCGAGGCCTCCGGAGAGAGAGAAGCAGGGGTGGGGATGGGCCCTGTTCCAGAACCAGCTCCTGCACCTGTCCCCGCGCCCAAGACACACAGCCTTTAATGACCCAGGACTCTCTGCTGTCTGGGCGTCACCCTAGGCAGAACCTTGAGAACAAAATTAAGGGGTGGGCAGTACTCACATAGGGGGTCACAGAGGACTTTGTTCAAGTCCACAGTGCCTTTTCTGGTCATGTGTTTTCAGTTGTCCTTTATCTTAGGATCTGAGGAACAGGAGCAAGGAACTCAGGGAGAGATCCAGGAAGACATCTGAGTGTGTTAGGGAGGACATTCACAGCGAAACGGGGAGCGAGGACACCTGCAGCAAAGTAAAATGACTTTACAACTATTGCATCAGAGCTGCAGGTATGAGAGAGCCTAAGCCTGTTTCAGAGTGCAGGGGACAAGTGGAAAGGAATGGTAAAATTTCCACTGACAATTGAAATTTTGTTAAACAGCCTGCTACTCTTAATTGTATCACTTGAATGTAGGCAGGTGTATGTCTGTGAGCATTTATAGGTTCACACAACCCCACCAGCCCCTCTTGACCCCATCAGGGATGGGCTTTCTCAAGCACAGTGCACCTCCTGCTTGGGTGGGCCATGCTGCATGTCCTCACCTTGGGCCGGGCTGCTGCAGGGCACTGAGTCCCCAGGCACGGGCTGTGAGACACGACAGGAACATCTCTGCTCATAACTGAGAGCATCCGTTTCCCCCTGCAGTGTAAGAATGCCGGTGACTCAGTTAGAAGCATGCTTCAAAGCTGTCCGTGTCTTTGCCATCCAGAAGCGGAGCCTGGGAGCTTCCGAATTTCTCCAGAATGCGGTTTACATTCACATTCGATAGGTGAGTGCATGTCCACTTACAATTGGAGGAATTACT
Source organism: Camelus bactrianus (assembly GCF_048773025.1). Classification (NCBI taxonomy): domain Eukaryota; kingdom Metazoa; phylum Chordata; class Mammalia; order Artiodactyla; family Camelidae; genus Camelus; species Camelus bactrianus. The sequence continues at coordinate 134,824,098 of NC_133541.1, forward strand.
GCAGTTTTTCTGAAACTTACCACTATTCCATCTGATTTTTCTGTGCTAGGATTCAGTATAGCCTGCTAAAAATTCTGGAGTCAGATCTTGAAACCCTGATGAAGAGGACTATTTATCTTATTTCTTTATATGATAGTATTTTACTTTCAAAATTCAGAGTTTTTGGTTTTTTGAGGAAATTTGGGGGGGGTTGGAGAATCAACTTTTCTCTTACCATCTATGTGACCTGTTGCTATATGCCTCTCACCTGTCTTCTGTCACTTGTGAGGCAGTTCCATTTGTGACCCTGTCTGGTTTGTTCATGTTATAAAACATAAAGTCTGTAAAAGTACAGTCCCTTTTACTCTGAAGACATTCCACAAGTACTACTTAAATCTGAGTGTGGTTTTTAGAAGAGAGAATCATTAGAACATATACTTGCAGGTTGCTAGTGCAAAATCCCCAAATCAATACTCTAGCTCAACATCTAAGATCTTTCTAATCTACCTTGGATTTATATGGATAAGTGAAGCAGTTTGCTAAGAACACAAGACCAGGTTTAGAATACAGGCTGGTGTAGCTCAGCAGGTCCTTCCATGCTGATGCTCTGCCAGAGGGCGGGGCCGAGGAGAGAGGGCGTGTCCTGCCCTCCCTGAGCTGACAGTTTCATGGCAAAGACCTTCATCAGGTGAAGAACTGGGAGTTTCTTCTAAGAACAGTGGGATTGAAAAGAGTCCTATAAGCGCGGGACTGACAGAATCCCATTTGACTCAAGTAGGGGAGAGCGGTTGTGGGGCCACTTGGGAGACTCGTGAGTCCAGGAGTGCAGTGTTGGTGGCTTCCACTTGAGCGGTGAGATGGTCAGTGGGTAAAAGCGAACAGATTGAAGACATGTTTAGATGGTAAAAAGAAAGGATGAATGCTGTCTGTGAAGGTAGGATGGAGTAAGGCCCAGCTTTCTGGGTGGATTAATCAGGTAAATGATGGTCCTGCTGTGCTTTTAGGAGGGAAACTTGCAGAGGAATTTCGGGGGGAAAACTGATGAGTTCAGTTGTGGGTAAAGTGAAAGGCTGCTCGATGTGTGGTCTGGGAACTCAGGTGAGAGCCAGTAGTGAGTAGAGGAAGGGGAGAGAGTTTTTCAAATCATTTTGTCTTGTGAACATACAAACAAGAATGAGTAATGACACACAAAACCTCTAAATTCTGGATTTAAAACCCAATAACATTTTGTTATATTGAGTGCAGAGGTTCTTAAATTTTTAATAGAAATTAAACAAATAGAAACAAAATAGTGGAGTTAATCAACATCTTAGAGTTGATGTGTGTCCTTGTATGTATTTTGATACCTCATCTCTTTATAAGCATAATCTACAAAAGCTTGTTTAGCATAAGATTTAAAAAAAGGGACGGGGCACACAATGTTGTGGGTTGAGGCTGATCACCTTGGGCAAATTTTGTAGTCTCTCTGTGCCTTAGTAGCATCTCCTGTGACTGCCCCCGGGCCCCTCATCACAGCTGATTTCCTAAACTAGATTTTGGGAGGGAGGCTGCTGAAGGGATTAAGAAGTGGCAAATGCTAGAGATACTGAAGAGAGACAATAAAACAGATTAAAGCCTATAAACTTTGTACAAATACCCTCAAAAGTGAAAGAATCCCGCAGTGTTTTGAGCCACTTAGCATAAGGGAAACAAAATCACGTGGACCCAATTCTCTTGAGCATGTGAGTATTGTGGGTGGGAGGATGTCATCAGAAAAGTGTTGAGAAGAGGCCTTTTGGTTTCCCTTGACATTTCCAGTAAGGATGGGGCAGAGGAGCGAAAACCCCCTCTTCACAGTGGAAGCTGCTGTTTTGTGCGAAACTGACCAAAGGTTGGAGACCAGTCATCAGCGGTGCTGGCAAATGAAGAGACTTCAGGATTGGGTGGGGCACTTGCTGTGACTTCCAGGTGACCTGCTGACTGGGGGCTGTGAGGAGGGCAGTAGGTTTGCAGGGTGACCCGGGCATAATCCCTGGCTCTGAGGCTGCTGGTCTGATTAGCAGACCTGGGCACCCGCAGTCCTAATGGGGCAGCTCATGATGTAGCCTGGGACACCTGCCATTCTGAGGGCGAGAAGAGGGCTCCTCTGAGGGGGTGTCCCTGCGGAGAGTGGAAACATCCTCCTGCAGGGGAGAAAGTGCCTCTGAGCACGGGGCCGGAAACACAGGCAAGACCAGCCTGAGCACGGAGGGTTTGGGAACCCGGAAGTCATACAGTGGCCTGAGCAGCCTTGTTCCTGAGAGACTGGAGGGACAAGATGCTGAAAAGTCAGGCAATGGTCCGACCCTGTGGTGGGTTATGAGTGACAAGAAAGGACTGGTCAGGCAGGCACGAGAGAACCCTGTGGCCATCCCAGCTGGGGCATCACGCCGGAGGGAGGAGCAGTTATAGACTTTGCCACTTATTAGCTGTGTGACTTTGAGCAATATCACTCCACCTCTCTCTACATATATCTTGATGTGTAAAGTGACAGAGTGACAGGCTCGTGTCATCAGAAGGCTTAGTTTAGCTCTGATCCTCTGTGTCCTGTCCTGTCAGTGCTACCCTGCAAGTTTCTGCAGCGGCTGCTCTTACCCTGAGATGGGAGGGCGCAGAGGGACATTGTAGAGCCTGAGGGCAGGAAGAGGTTGCTTTAAAAGCAGACTTGTAGCCGCCTGCATTTGCAGACCTTCAGGCAGTTTGGTTGAAGTTAGTGGAGAGAACTTTGGAGGCCTTAGTATCCTCATAAATCTTGTTTTCCCTTGGGGACTGGATTTAACTTTGCAGATCCATGTTGAAGATTTGAGCTTCTGGCAAAGCTGTTTTCAGAGATGGGTATATACATAACATATGGTAAGAAAATAAAATGCTTTTATTTAATGTGTGGGACTTTGCAGGTCTTGGGAACAGCTAAGTTGGCCTGGTCTCCACGGATGACAGTAGGGGTCAGCAGAGCGTGCGGGAGGGCAGGCTGACCGCCTTGCTTCTGCAGGGGGTTCTCCATAGCAAGACACTCTGTTGAGTTGACTCTTCTCTAAGTTTGGTCTGAGCAGACAGCAAAGTAATGAGTTCTGGTGGGATTGTATAATGACAGGAAGAAAGAGGAACCCGTGGTTTTCGGGACTAGGACACGCTTTTGGTTCCTGATCCAGTGTGTTCCATTACATAATTGATAAGTTGTGTCTATTCTGGGACTTGATTGAAAGAAACATTCAGCCTTAAAGTTAAGAGTTATGTATTATTTGGAGGGAGGACTCGAGCCGGGATGACAGCCTTTCAGATCACTCTGAGGGACTGCTCCCAAGAGGTAGGGAAGGAGCTGGGATATATAGGAGCTTTACAACAAAGACCAGGTAGTTGGAACAATAAAAGATTGTTATCTAAGAAAGCCAGGTATCTCAAGTTCAAGAATTTAGTGTTTTTCTATGTATGGGAGGATGCGAACATTTTGGTCATTGAATTCAATTCTTTAACGAGCACCTGGCTATCTAGGGCCAGTATCCTGTTGTTTCTTACTGTGAGTCCGCTCAGAGGGCACCACTGTGAGTGGCTGAGAGGCTAGGCTGCAGGCTTGTACTCGCTGAGGAGTGGCAGCAGCTGCTGATGACTTGGTTTCAGCATTCTTTGTTTACTGACATGGATGCAGTATTTTCATTCACATTGTAGTATTTTCATTCACAGTGCTCCCCCTTGGTCCTAAATTCGACCAATATTTTGAGAGACATTTCATGACCAATTTTGTCCCATTGTGCTAGGATGGCTCATTCCTAGTTAAGTTGAAGAATATTCTGAGCTGCCATTCAAGGTGTTAGATTTTTTATCAGGACCTGTTGATACTAAAATTTCTCTGGATCGCCTGTCTTACTAGTCTATTATGATCGAGGAAATGTTTGCCCTTCGTTGCTCATTCCCATACCTAGAATCACACTATTACAATTATTTTATACAGGGTTATAAATTTTATCTATTTCTTCAAGATGTTTAGCCATCATCAATCTTGTAGGCCTAGTTACACATTGGGAAATGTAACAGACAACAATTTTATTATATAGACAGGATATAAGTAATAAAGCTAGTAAAGTTAATAAAGTCACGAATGAGAATTTAATAGTCGAGAAGTTATATTTTTGGGTTAAAATTTTGCTTGTGTTCCTGATTGAGTTTGAGTCATCTTATGAGAAATTTCATATTTATGGTCAGGGTCAGAGCAGGTATTAATTAGCCTGGTGAGGTCTCCCACCTTGTAAGATCAACAGTGGCCTAAACAGAACTATAATTTCCTTTTTAGAATAACGTTTCTGAGGGCTATCTAGTTAGAGCCTTGGAGTAGGGAAACCCACCAAGGTAACACAGAAGTACTAGACATAGGTAATTTACCATAAACTTAACAGTTGGAGTAGTTCATAATCAAAGGTAGGAGAAATTATCAAAGTAATTGGCATACAGGCCTGGTTCGGTGTTTTGGGTCAGCTGTCTTACCTCAGATGTCGTCGTCTTCTCATCCTGGCCTGGGTAGATTTTTCTTCATTTGGGCATTGTTTTAAGGTGACCAGTGCTCTATAGGCCAGTGCACTGCAGGGGCTGTTTCTGATAGGAAATGAATCCAAAAGTCCATTTCCTTCAGCTTTGGTATGTACGGTCTAGTTAAGAGTACCTGATAAAGGATCCTTCCATTCAGGTAGTAGACAGTTCTTTAAGTCATGCCTGTTCCAGTATGTATAATCCCCTGGCTGCAGGTCATGGGGCATTGGAACTTTACCCAAGGATAGATTACTGAACTTCAGAAACAAACCTAGAGTATTCTTTTCATAATTCAATTAACCTTTACAGCAATGTGACATAACAGCAAGGAATGATCTGGGAAATGTCTTAGTAAATATAGACCTCAATTAACAAAACTAGAATTTAATATCCACTAAAATATAATCTTTTTTCTCTCTAAAGTTACCCTCATTTTTCTCAAATATAGTCAAATCAAGAGTAATTTGTTTACAAGTTAAGTCTGATTATTTGATCATATAGGCTTTTTTAAATTGGCTGTGTTGGAACTTTTAATTAGGAGTCTCAGGGTAGAATGTTAATAAGGTTTTCTAAGGCCAGGAAAGCCACATCAAGGTCTTGTCATGGTTTTCTGCCTTACACATTTAGGTAAATTCTTTTCTTTTTAAAATCCTTAAAATACCTTGAGATTCCTATATCTGTTAGGAGATGATCTTCCTCATTTGTCTGATTGAGCCATTGGGGACCTAAGAGATTTTAGTCTCTTGAGGGATCAGATAGAGAGAAAAGATAACTGTTCCAAGTCTGCTTACATAGGTATAATTTATCAAATTTCTGTGAATCATAACTAGTTAAGGAGAAGAGTTTCTTTATGTCAGGGAAACAGGTTAAAAGCCAGTAGTATGTCAGACAAAATCAAAAATTATAACCATATTCACCAGTTTACTCAGTCCCATGTAACTAATTTTTTAATCAGTTTTCATTAGACATTTAAAATTTCCTACCGAGTTTAGTTCAGTGTTATAGTTTGAAATTTATTAGAAACCAGTAAATCTCCTTGAAGAGAAAGCATTTTGCAAAATCATCAGAAGAAAGCAATTAACTGTCTATAAATGACAAAAATTTAAAAGCATGTTTAGACACCGTTACACTATAATCGATGAAGAAACCTGGTCACTATAACCAGAAATATGACTGGTAACATTTTAGATATGTCAGATTTTAGTGAGTCCATATAATTTCTAGAGTATCTATATTAATAATATTTTCTCATACAATATAACCTTAGAAGATTTATTATTCATTTGACAATACCATGTATTTAACATGCCAAATAAATTTACTAGTTTAAAATCTCTCTTTGGGATGTTTCAGGGGCCCTCTGTAGCATCCCAAACTTAACTGGAGATTAAAAGAACTTTAATTAGAAATTGATATTTGGGGAGTTTGTTAAAAGATTTCAAAACACTTGGTCACGTAAACATATAGATCACTGTGAAGTAGTACTTATTCATTAAGAAAATACGTCAAAGGTAAAGGCAGAACAGATCAGGTAAGTGGTATAAGAAGCTTTATAATTTGTTACTGAAGGTGGATTAACATTTCAAGACAATTTTGTCCTCTTAACAGAGAGTAAACCAAATCTACTCTTGTACCAGTTTATGTCTAAGATTCATTTACTTTGCCCAAGTTGATTCTAAATTTAGCCAATTCCGACAACGTACAAATCCCTTTCTTCAGGGTTCCTCTTCCACAAGCCTTCCACAGCTTTCGATACTCATATTAGTTTGTTCCTTATTTTCTATTCCATTCAGAAGTAACCAGCTTCAAGACAAAGTCACTATTTTTCATTAACAAAATATAATTCCATTCTTATATCTTCCTTTACACATTTATCTTACTTTCCTAGGATACTGAGATCATTCCCTTAATAATAAAGACTATTTCAAGGTGGCACCAACCATTTATTAATACTTCTAAACACCTTTATTTTCTCTGTAAGAGGAAGTTAAATGTTAAATAATTCATATTTCAATCTTATTTTATCTGAAAATGGCATAGCTATTTAATAAAATCCTATCATTTAACTTAATGTAGCACAACTCTAGAATTTAAAGATATCAAACATTTAGAGATTATCTTAAATATACATTTTAAAAATATATTTTAAAAATTTACCCAAAGCTCTCATCTCATTTGCATTTAATTTATTTAAATTTTACCACACCACATTACTATTATATTTTTTAACAAATCTGCACCAGATATAACAGGATCTTATTTGACTTTCATTAAACCTAGGTTCAGTAAAAGTACTATACTTAATATTGGTGACGTTAAAGATGTCTATATTAATTAGAACATACTTAAACTAAACAATATCAAATATTATCTTAATATTGAATATTTTCCAGTTCACATGAAGCTGAAGGTCAATTTGGTCAGTTTTTATTTTAAAACTACTTAATTTGTAAGCTCTTATTTTTTACGCCAATTAAGCAGAGCTCTTTGACATTGAGTTTTATTTTTTCAGCTGTAGAATTATCTCACATCTACAATGTGTACGCAGGCTTATAAACAGACAAAAGTTAGAGATTTCATAGCTTCACTACAAAACTTACTTATGAGATAAGTATAATAATAGTTGTAGTGAACTGAATTTGCTTGCTCAAATCACTAAGTCTTACCATTTATGAAACAGACATTTAAGATTTCTTGACAAAGACTTAAGGACCCATCAGGGTTCTGATTTGTAAAATGCCACAAATTTCTTTGGCCCTGAGTTTTATCTCGTTGAGCTAATTAGGCTCAGTCCTAGGTCACTGTTTGCTGTATTTACATTTCTGATCTGCAAGACAAAGACACACGCTTCCAGTTCCCCAGAGAATTTCTCTGTCATGCAGGCCCAATTGTATCTCCTTAATTTGCTTCTTTGTATCAGTGAGAAGAGCTGTAAACAAAGAATTCCATGTTTAAAATTTTAAGGTTTATTTATCTTGCCTTTGAAAGCTTGCATAAGGCATTTAGTAAGGTCTCTTTTCCTTGAGTTATAAGTTAAACCCAGGGTAAACCTCTTATTATATTTTTTATTAGCTACTGAATATTAGTTTTTAGTTTTACGTTATATTGGACAGCTCATGTAACTCTATTGGTTTCCTTTACTGTGTTCAATTAATATTTTCTGAGGGATAGATACGTGCCCAGCCTTGTAATACCAAGAAAAGGAAGCGTTTTTCCATTGAAACATATCTATCCCAAAAGATAATTAAGGAAGATGTTTATACAAAGCCCATTTAATATACCAATTTTACAAACTTTTATCTCAATTTTATTAAATCTTTTACCTTTAATTTTTATATTTATTATGTTTAATCAATAATTCTTATTTCTAGAAGGAGTGCCAAAAGTCTTTTTTTTTTTCCGTGCATTGTATCTAATTTTATAGAAAAGTCTCTGGGATCCCAAAGTTTGAGCCAAAGAGCTTAGGCCCTTCTCAATTTTAATTTCATTAATTGGTCTGTTGTCCCAATCATTGATCAAGTATTTCAGTCTATATATATTTATATATATATATATATATTTTAGCCCTATAAATACATATATTTAAAACTGTGGTAAATAAAACGGACTTGTTTGAACTTTAATGTTGGAGGTAGTAGGTGATATCTTTGGCTCTTTTTTTTTTAACTTTACGTAGTGTAGTATCAAAACCTTGCATGTAAATGCAAAAATCTCCATTTTATTTATCTCATTCAAAATAACCATATAAAAATATTTATCCATTTGGGATAAGCCCCTTATCTTTTTTTTCCCTACATATTTACAATTCTTTTTCCAGTTATTCAACCTAATTAACATTAATTATTCTAAGTTTTTATTAGCATGTCTAAAACCATTGATTGGAAAGTAAAAACACAAATGTAGCTTTTGAAACCAGTTTTTTTTTTTAACTGAGTTATTAAGTTAAACATTAGATATATTTTTCGACCTTTAAACTTGATTTTATTAGTTACCAATAAAACAGATGTTTATACAGAGAGCTCTTTCAACTTTCACCAATTTAAAAGTTTTTCCAAATTAAAGGATCCAACATATGGCCATCAATTTATATATATTCATTTATATAAAATAAAATATATATATATTTTTTAAACCAATAAGATGAAGAGGATTTTCCACATGAGAGTGGGTGTGTTGCCTAAATAAAATTCAAAAGTTTACTCTCCAAAAGCTAAAGGCCTTTGTGGTACATGCTGATGAAACAAAGGTTAAGATGGCAAAATATCTGAAAATTGGTACAAAGGATTGTTGAGAATCCCAATTTATTTGCGTGGCCACCATATGTACACAATATTTCTACCTTTTGTATGGCAGATTCAAAGGTTTCCTTTAAAAAAAAATGAAACACATATATATATACGTACACAAAAATAAAATACCCAGAGAAAGATAAAAAGTTTTCATTTCAAGGACATAGGAAAAAACATCCAAGATACCCCTAAAGGGGATTTTGTTTTATAAGTTCAGAATTCCTAAAAATGTTTTTAACAGTCCTGGTTAGTTACTTTCAGGGTGAGGTTTTTTTTTTTTTTTTTTTTTTTGCAATTAATGTTGTAAGATTTGTACGTATATAAACCTGGCTGTGGTATAAGATGGAGGCTGGCAATCTGTCATTTCTTTATCTTTTCTTTTCTTTTCTTTTTTTTTTTCTTTTTTTGAAAGTTCTATTCCCCATTCTAAGGTCGGGTTCTCAAAATAAAATTGCTAGTAAGTTTTCCCACAGGGACAACTATATGGCATGAAGTATTTGCCTCTACCAATCCTGCAAGTTTCTCTGTCACTGGAGAAAGCTGTTACCAGCCAGGAGGAGGGTCCCAATTTTGGAGTTGAAAGGTTCCTCATAAGAGTTTTACTTTTATCCTGAAAAATTCAGTAGAGGTAACCAAATTGAGGAAAACATTAGACCAGCCTCTTACCTAACCACTCAGTCCTGAACCCAGTGTCTTTCAACTTGGACCAACTCGGGACGTCTCCACTGGGTGAGTACTTTCCTGGTATGTTTCCACCAGCCCCACTTTGGACGTCTCCTCAAGTTGGGTGTTTCCTGTTATCTTTCAACCAGGCCCCACCCAGCATGTCTCCACTGGGTGGGTAATTTCCCCCCAGTATCTTTCAACTGGAGGGCCAGGTACCTGGATACACTGCCAAATAAAACTCAGGATCATCAACCAATATGGGAGATCCTAGAACCAGAAGAGACTCACTCAAATTCATCTGGACTCCCCGAGGAGGCAGACGGGCACAAAGGGCCACTGCTGGTACCAAGGCTCCAGTTCCTCGGAGAGTTCAGCTGGAGAGAAGTCTGCTCTGGGTCCTTTCATGGTTTCCAAAACTTTTGACTGAAATACATGTGCAGCCTAAAAGTTAAGAGTTATGATTTATTTGGCAGGAGGACTTGACCTGGGATGACAGCCTCTCAGATCTCTCTGAGGGACTGCTCAGAAGAGGTTCGGGAGGAACTAGGATATATAGGAGCTTTACAACAAAGACCGGGAAGTTGGAACAATAAAAGATTGCTTGTTATCTAAAGAAAGCCAGGTATGTCAAGTTCAAGAATTTAGTGCTTTTCTATGTATGGGAGGAAGCAAACATTTGGACTCACTGAATTCCTTCTTTAGACAAACACCTAGCTATCTAGGGCTAATATCCTGTCCTTTCTTATTCTGAGTCTGCTCAGATGGCACCGTTGTGAGTGGCTGCAGAGGCTGGGCTGCAGGCCTGTACTTGCTGGGGTGTGTTGGCAGCCGCTGATGACTTGGTTTCAGCATTCTTTGTTTACTGACATGGTTGCAGTATTTTCATTCACATTGTAATAATTTCTTTCACAGACTGACTATGGATAATCTGCAACCTTGGAAAGCAACCGAGAGGGAATTACTGCAGGTACCTTCTACTTTAATAAGCTGCGTGCAAACATAAACATGGAGGAAGGATACAAAATGATTTGGTGGTGTAGGGAAGGCTTTCTGCACATTACAGGAGAAGGCAAGGCAGATTTCCTCTCCTTTGTGGACAGGGACGTGATTCCACCTTTCTTTTCTGTAGTGGTTTCTGAGAACAATTTATGGTAATTAACCAACATTGACAAAAGTTGGAACACAATGCATTTAAGAGCTGGCCAGCTGGAAATTGTGTATTGGACAGGTGGATTTCATAGGCAAGTGGTCAGGTGGATGGGAGAGAGATGGAGCCCACGTCTGGGCCCAGATTCAGGTTTAAATCGCCATTTCTTCACCATAGGGCCTTGGAATAGAATGTAACCTCTCTTAACCTGTTGGTGATTCTGTGAAATGCGCATGATAATACTCTTTTGTTCCTGGGATTGTTGTAAGTTGTAAAGAGTATTAGAGCACACATGAAGCACTTAACACACTGGCACTTAGCAGTGTTCCCTGTGTGCGGCCGCCCCGCTTCGCGTGTGTCAGAGCCGTAAAGACAGCATGTGTCTGTTGAGGGCGCACTGGTGGCCCCTTGAATACGTTGTGAATTTGGTGATTTCTATTAATCCTTGTAACTCTGTGTGCCATGGGCAGTTATTTTCATGGACAGATGAGGAATCTCAGGGTAAAGAAGACTGTGTAATTTGCCCAAAGTCAGACCATAATTTTGGGTGCAGGTGCCTCGATTTGGCATGGGCCCCTGGGCCTTCTACCCTCTTCGTTAAGCACCAGAGCCAGATGTGGGGTCGACTGTCACCCAGCACAGAAAATCCAGCAGGTAGCAAGACACACCTGGCCCTGTGCTCCTTGAGCAAAACTCCGGAGGGGAGGCAGTTACAAAAGTGATAAACATAAAAACAGATGACTGCAAACTGTGATCAGCTCTGAGAAGGAAAGGAACAGGCCTCGCAGTGTAGCGCTGGGATCTTTCTCGTCGGGGCTGCTCTGGGGTTGTTCATCTCAGCTAAACAAGCTCTGCTGCTGCACCAAGGCAGGAAGGCAGGGTGCTTGTGACCAGGTAGACTGGGCCTCGTTGATCATTCTCATTCCCCATTAAGTGGCAGCTGTCACTGTCACTTACCTAGTAAACAGATGTTGGCCATAATCATCATGCATTTGCTAGGTAGTTTTATTGGCCCCACCTTTGAGATGAGGTCATTGAAGCTGGGAAATTTGCTGCATGCCCGTGATCACCATGGAAATAACCCCTCTTGTCTTTCAACTTAGACTGGTGTGGCTCTCATGCCCCAGCCCTGTGAATGGCATCATGTAGCTTCTCCCAAGTGGCCCAAATGACTGACATTGATTTTCTTAATTCATAGGAAATGGTATGTGACAATAGGAGAAAAAGATAGTAAGAAATTTTTTGGAAAAATAGAAAAAAACCCATTTCTTCCCCAGCTGGGGAAGCGTACCCTGTGTCACTCACCCCACTCACTGCCTGGCACCTCCTCCCTTCTGACTCCGTGTTCAGAAGCCACTCTGAGCCTTTGAAGAACATTTTGCCTCATGACACTCTTGACTAGGACCTGCGACCTCTCTGTCCCTGGTTAACTCTCTCTTCAAAGCCATTTAAATTTTATGCAGGCTCATCTGCTCAGATGTAAGAATAGCCTCTTTAAAACGTCTTGATGCAGCTCCTTAATGAAGATCTTGAGAAGGAAACCTAGCCAAAAGCAGGGAAGTATGCACATAGTGACCGTAAACTCAGCACTTTGTGAAGTTCAGAATCAGTTGGGTGGGAGACTCAGGAAAGACTTTTTTTAAGGTAGCAAGGGTAAAGTGAAAGGACGCAGGCTGTGTGAGACTGAAACATCTCGGTCCCAACCAGCAAGGCACCTGCGTTCACGATGGTGTGTGGGGAGGGCAGAGTTCTCACAAAGAAAGAAGTGGTGGGATCTGAGGGAGGACAGTTAGGTTTTTACTGGGGAAGGAAAATGTGGGCTGAACATTTCCTGGTTGAACAAGAGGACTGTGACATGATGTGCTTGTATTTTGGAGAGAAGGGTTTTGTGGGGATAGGCCTAGGGAGAACTCTTTCTGGCTGGGGAGTCAGCACAACAGAGAACCACAGAGAACTGAGCAGACCCCAGGCCCCTGCTGGGGGAGGGGCTGCCCGCCAATTCGAGCCCTGGGGGCTGCTTCTGTCCCTTAGCTGGGTCCTCAGAGCTCCCTGCAAAATCCAGTTCTGTTGATACAAAAAAAAACATGGGGCATGAGTAGGGCTGTGCCCCAGGCTTTGGTTGAGCCCCTGGAATGTGCCCCGTCCGATGTGGGTCCCTGGTTTCATGCAGGAAAGAATTCAAAGCCAAGCCACTGTTGAGTAAAGGTAGATTTATTCAGATAGATTCATTGAAAGGCAAGAGAAACACCACGAGGTTTTGGGGTTTGATGCTCTGATTAAAAGTAGGTACTGGGATATCAAAATTGTAGAATAGATAAACAAGATTATACTGTACAGCACAGGGAAATTTACACAAAGTGTTATGGTAACTAACAGAGAAAAAAGTGTGACAATGAGTGTTAATATGTGCATGTATGACTGAAAAATTTTGCTGAATACTGGAATTTGATACAACATTGTGAAATGATTATAAATCAATAAAAAATGTAAAAAAAAAAAAAACAATGTGAGGAAGTTTTCAAGGAATGGTTCCAGATATAAAACCCTTTCTGAGCATTTTCTCTATTTTGTGTGAAATGCATTTTTACTTGAAATTTGACTATAGTTGATCTTAATTCTTTCAAATATGGCAGGGTTTTTTATTTTTTTCAATTTCTTCTTTCTCTTTTTTTTTGTTTTTTTTTTTTGAGCATGAAATCTGTTAGAGCTATGGCTAAAGCGTAAACAAAGCGTTGCTGAATTTTAAGTGTCATCTGTTGGCTGTAATGCTTAGAAAACGTCTGTATTTTGAAATAAAAATCTTTAATGCTAACTAAAAAAAAAAGTAGGTACACACTCCACAGACAGAGTGTGGGCCTTCTCCAAAGAGGGAGAGGGAGGGGTGCCCGCGAGGTGGTGCTGTGTTGCTGGTTTTCATGGGCTTGGTGGTTTCATATGCTAATAAGTAGAAGGACCTGCCTAGGGGCAAGGGGTTGGAATTCCCAGGGAGTTGGCCATTTCCCACCATTTGACCTTTTTTGGCTAGCCTTGGGACTGCCATGATGCCTGGGGTTGTGTTATTCACCATGTTACTATTACAGTGGGTGTAAAATAATGCTCAAGTTCTGCTAGAAGTTAAATCTCTTCATCCTGAGCCTCAAGGCCTTTTGGGGGTTGAATGCTTCACCATTTTGATGTTAATTACTGTGGGCTTCCTTGAATGGCTGTGCTCTGGCCCCTTCCATCCTGTCTCACTGTGGTGACACAGAGAGAGCAAAGGCCAGGCCCTGCTTGTGCTCCTGCATTTAACAGGGGGAGGGGTGGTGTGGGCTGAGGATGACTCTGAGTGGTGAGAAGGATGTTTCAGATTTTCCCACGTGGGACATGGGGACTTGCCAGCAGCCACCGCAGATTTATCTCACGGGCATTATCGCTTGTGTCACTCATCTTTTTCTATTTTTTTTTAAGTATTTAATCGAAATTAAATATCAGATATCTTTCATAAAGAAATTTCTCTTTTCCTTTTCTTTGGGGCTCTTTTTGGGGGTTAGGCAATTAGGTGTATTTATCTGTTAGTGGAGGCCCTGGGGCTTGACCCCAGAACCCCGTGCATGCTAAGCACTCGCTCTACCACTGAGCTCTACCACCACCTCATCATCTTTTTCTTTTTGCTTTAGCTGCCAAGAATCTTACAGCTGAATTTCTAGTCGGCCTTTAACACTTACCCTGACTTCATGGCATCCATTTTTATGACTTTACCTCCCCCTGGTTTCATTTAAGTATTGAATCTCCTTTTTCTCTTCACTGTCACTTTTGTATTTTTGTTGTTATGGTTGTTAAGCTGTGTTTAAAAAATTGTTTAAATTCTCTTTTAGCAGGAAGTTGAAAATAAATATATATGTAAACAAATTTATCACACTTAAATGCTTTTATACATTCTAAGCTGTTTAGTAGTTACTTAAAAACCGAATGGAATATTAAAGGGAAAACATTTTAAAATCACTTTTTTAATTTTTTATAAAGGTATAGCTGATTTACAATATGATATAAGTATCAGGGTGTTAAATAGATGCACAATTTTTAATGTTATGCTCCTTTTATAGTTTTTGTAAAACATTGGCTATATTCCCTGTGTTGTAAGATACATCCCTGTAGTGTGTTTATGTTACATGGAGAAGTTTGTATAAGAAAGCTGGTTATCGCAGAGTCTGGGGCGTGGCTGTGTCTGACCCAGGTTCACGCTCACCCTGCCTGTCAGAGCCCAGGCCCTCACTCCTGCCTGCAGGGCCGCAAGTGGAGGCAGGTCTCATCAGCGCTGGCACCACCCCCTGAGTGGCAGTGACAGCAGTGACTGTCTGTGGACATGCAAATTGTTGTTCCAGGAGCTTTACATGCATTTCTGCATTTAATAATTAAAGCCCTCCTGTGAGGAATCGTTTTATGTTTTTAATGAATAATACATTTTATTTTGATTTTGATAGAATTCAAACCTCCGGAAAATTTATAGGAATAGTACAATAAATGCTTAGATACAGTTCACCTAAAAGGGCACAATTAGCCCTTTTGTGTCTGGCTTTTTTTAGCATAAAGTTTGAAGGTTCATCCATGTTGTAGCCTGAATCAGTACTTTATTCTTTGGTTTGATAATATCCTTTATCTTTTTGTTCGTTTTTGGTCTATTTAAACATATTTTAATTGAAGTCTAGTCAGTTTATAATGCTGCATCAGTTTCTTGTGTACAACACAACACTTCAGTTATATAGGAACATACCTGTATTCATTTTCACATTCTTTTTAAACATAATTTACTATAAGATACTAAATATATTTTCCTGTGCTATACAGTATAAATTTGCCGTTTATTCTATACATAGTCGGTATCTGCAAATCTTGAACTCCCAATTTATTCCTTCCCATACCCTCTCCCCTCTGGTAACCATAGTTTGGTTTCTATGTCTCTGTGTCTGTTTCTGTTCTGTAGATAACTTTATCTTTTTGTTTGTTGGTTGTTTTATTTTTTTTTAGATTCCACATGTGAGCGATCTCATATGGTATTTTTCTTTCTCTTTCTGGCTTACTTCACTTAGAATGTCATTCTCCAAGTCCATTCATGCTGCTGCAAATGGCATTAATTTATTATTTTTTTATGGATGAATAGTAGTCTAATGTACAAATATACTACAACCTCTTTATCCAGTCATCTGTCAGTGGACATTTAGGTTATTTCCATGTCTTGCTATTGTAAATAGTGCTGCTCTGAACATTGGGGTGTAGGTGTCTTTTTGAATTAGGGTTACTTCTGGATATAAGCCCAGGAGTGGGATTTCTGGGTCATATGAGAGGTCAATTTTTTGTCTTTTGAGGAACATCTATAGTGTTTTCCACAATGGCTCCACCAAACTGCATTCTCACCCCACTGTAGGAGCGTTCCCTATTCTCCACAGCCTCTCCAGCATTTATTGTTTGTGAACTTCTGAATGATGGCTATTCTGACTGGTGAGAGGTGATACTTGATTGCAGTTTTGATTTGCATTTCTCTGATAATCATATTGAGCATTTTTTCATGTGCCTATTGGCCATTTGTATGTTTTCATTGGAGAAATGTTTGTTTAGGTCTTCTGCCCATTTCTGGATTGAATTGTTTGTTTTTCTTTCTTTTCAAGTGTAAAAGGTGTTTACATATTCTGGGAATTAGGCCCTTGTCAGTTTAATTCATTGCAAATATTTTCTTCCATTCCATAGGTTGTTTTTTTGTTTTGCTTACTGTTTCCTTTGCTGTTCAAAAGCTTGTAAGTTTAATTAGATCCCACTTATATATATTTGCTTGTATTTCTATTGCTTGAGTAGACTGCTCTAGGAGAACATTGCTGAGATGTATGTCAGATGATTTGCCTATATTTTCGTCTAAGAGGTTTATAGCGTCTTGTCTACATATTTAAGTCTTTAAGCCATTTTGAATTTATTTTTGTGTATGCTGTGAAGGAGTAGTCTAACTTCATTGATTTACATGCAGCTGTCCAGTTTTCCCTACACCATTTGCTGAAGAGGCTATCTTTATTCTATTGTATGTTCTCACCTCCTTTGTCAAAGATTCAAAGACCAAAACTTTGTGGGACTATGCTTGGTAATTTTGTTTATACATTCATTGATGGATGGATATTGTTTGTAACTTTTGGCTACTATGAATATTGATGTACAAGTTTTTTGTGAGAATATGTTTTCATTCTTTTGGCTGTAGAGTTGGCCCACCTTATGTGTAGTTTCCACTTCATGGATCCAGATGGCTGATTGTAAAGAGACTCGAACATCCTTGGATTATGGTATCCAGGGTGGGGGTTCCAGAAATCAACCCCCCGAGGATACTGAGGGATGGCTCAATATGTAGGAGGGGAATTGCTGAGCCATATAACTCTAAACTTCTGAGGAAACACCAGACTTCTGCAAAGAAGCTGCACCATTGTCCCTTTCCAATGGCCACATATAAGGTATCTCTTCCTCCTGAACGACACTTGTTATTGTCCATGTTTGATTATAACCATCCTATTGGGTGTAAAATGAGATCGCATTTTGATACTGATTTGGCTAGTGATGCTGAGCATCTTTTCATATGCTTATTGGACATTTGTGTATCTATTTAAATCCTTGGCAAATTTAAAAATTGGGTCGATTTTCTTTGTCTTGTTCAGTTGTAAGCATTTGTTATATATCCTGGATACTAGTCTCTTATTAGATATATGCTTTGCAAAATTTTTCTCCTATTCTGCAGATTCTCATTTCACTTTAGTTTTCTTAAACATTAAAACAATTTCTTTATAGGGGAGATAATTAGATGTATTGATTTATTTTATTTTTCTTGCTAAGCACGCACTCTATCCCTTAGAAACAACCTTAACCTGTAATTTCACTTTCTTGATGATGTCCTTTGTAAGAAAAAGGTTTTAACTTTGATGAAGTCCAGTTTATCTGCCTTTATCTTCTGTCACTTCTGCTCTTGGTATTGTATCTAGGAAACCAAAACCTATCCTAGGACCACAAAGATTTATACTGTGTCTTCTTTTAGAAAGTTTATAGGTTTAGTTATTATGTTTCTGTCTGTGATCCATTTTGAATTAATTTTTATTTGTTATATAAATTATGGGGGGTCCAGATTCCATATTCATTCTTTTGCCTGCAGATACCCAGCTGTCCTTGCACCATTTGTTGAATAGACTATTCTTTCAATGGAGTGTTGTTGGCACTCTTGTGGAAAACTGACTGTAAATGTAAGTTTTTCCCCTCTGGGTTTTATTGTGTCTCATTGACTTATTTATCAAAACTTATGCCAGCACTATACTGACTTGAGTACTATAGCTTTTTAGTAAACTTTAAAGTGAGTCCTCCAACTTTGTTCTTCTTTTTCAAGATTGTTTTGTCTGTCCTGGTCCCCTTGCACTTCCATATGAATTTTGGTATCAGTTTTTCAATTTTTGAAAAGAATTCAGCTGGAATTTTGATAGCGATTCCACTGAATTTGTAGATCACTTTGGGGAGTCTTAACATTTTTAACAATATTGTCTACTATTCCATGAACATGGGATGCCTTCCATATATGTAAATCTTTTAAAGTTTTCTTCGGTGAAACTTCAAAATGTTCAATGTACAAATCTTGTAAATTTTTGTTAAATGTACCTCTCATTTTATTTTTAATGCTGTTGTAAATGGAAAGGCTATGCTTCTTCAGGCGGACTATATATCAATTTGTTTATTTCTAGGATTCCTACACAACAAATACCCTAGGTTTAAATTTGCTACATAAATCTATCCACATCTCTTCCCAACCCTGTGTTATAAGAAACCAAGACCCAAGTTAGGCTACATGAACACCTATGTGGAAGTGAGAAATGAGAAATGAGACCCTTGGGTGGGGCTTTGTGTAGATGATACTGACAGCTTATTCAGGATGGCTTTATCTTAATTTATTTTAAACAACTCTTCCGGTGTATTTAGTCAGATACATTAAGAACATGCCCTTTTGATGTGCAGAGGAGCTAAGATTATCATTTTCAAATAATTTCTAGTGAGAGTGTTGTACTTGAAACCCAATTTGCATCAATCTTTGAAGATTTATGTTTCAGGAGCTTTGACTAAACTACACATGTTTATTCAATAATGACAACTAAATGCTCAAGCAACATGTAAGTGTTTGAGCAAACTGCCCCCGCCCCATAGTGCTGGTTGGCTGCAGCTGTAAATGGAGTCAGCGCTTACCTCTCCCTGTACGCTTGTGCTGATCTGCTCAAAGGGTTTCATCCAACAGTTTGTCTGTAGTCTGTTGGACAAAGCCATAAAACGTTGATTTAAGTTTGCTGGAATGGAATATATTCTTATTAATATTAAGTAAGCACATATTGAGCGCTTACTGTATGGTGGAATTGTCCCTCAGCCTCACATGAATATTATTTCTCTTAAAACCTCACATATTTCCTTGTTATTCTCACTTTACAGATAAGGAGACTGAGAATTAGGTCTTCTCTCTTTTGGGGGGAGCTCATTATCAATGACTGGAAGTTGTGAGGAAAAAGATATTGATTCATCCTGAAAAAACATTTTTTTGAGAGTCAGCAATGAAGAGGGTGACCACTGAAGAAGGTGATCATTGTTTGAGTGAGATGAGCCCCAGGTTGTAAGGAGTCAGCATCCTTGTCTTGGTCATGGCCAGTGTAGAGCTGCGTTGTGGGTGAGGTGGCCTGGCCGTGCAGGGAATGAGGATGCCGGGCCATTGGGCTGTTCTCAGGCCCAGTGGGGCTTTCTCTTAAGGGCAGTGGACCGTCATTGACAGATTTTAAATAGGGGAGTAGGGTGCTCTCATAGATCACTTTTGTATTGTAGAATGCTGGGAAACATTTAGAAGGCTCGGCAGGAGGTGATGTGATGAGTCAGAGTAGGGTGGCTGCGAGGTGTAGCAGTGTTCAATTTTCAAGTGGTTTTCAGTCCCATGTTTGTGGCTTAGTAGCCGTTTCACTTTGGATGACGCACTCAAGGAAGTGAAACAATTTATCTAATCAATTAAAGCAGTGACGTACCGACTTCCCAGGACTGCTGTGGAGATCCAGTGAGATAACATGTTCACAGTGTGCAGCATGGACCCCAGCACAAAGTCAGTGCTGAGTGAGTTCCAGTGAGTACCTGGTAGGTCAGGTGTGGGTGGTGGGGCTCGG
The DNA here is from genome assembly GCF_048773025.1 of Camelus bactrianus. Lineage (NCBI taxonomy): Eukaryota > Metazoa > Chordata > Mammalia > Artiodactyla > Camelidae > Camelus > Camelus bactrianus. The sequence continues at coordinate 134,843,894 of NC_133541.1, forward strand.
TGACTGAGGAAATCTGGGCCCTGAAGGATGGGTCCAGTCACATCTGTGAGTGATGGGCCTGAGCTGGGAGAGGCAGAGAGACCTTGCCCCCCAACCAGTGGCCCTGGGCAGGACGGCTATGGGAGGAGATCCGTGAAGTCAGCTCTTTGCAGGTGGAGTTGGAGGTGCCCTTGAGACATCTAAGTGCAATGTCACGAGCTCAAAGAGGAGGTCTGGGCTCAGGCTGTGCATTTTCCTATAATCTCAATCCCTGAGGACGCCGAGGTATTGATCACTGAACGTGAAGACATACTTTACAGGACAAGTGAATAGTAGTATCATCTCTGTCATGAAAGCTCACGTCTCTTTATTCATCACCCACTTTCCTAATTGGGTACTTACAGGGCGGTTCTTCACCGCCCTCCCCTGGGTTCTGGCTCCACATTAAAGAGCTGGTGGGCCTCCCTCTTTTCCAGAAGAAGACACATTTAGCTGGTAGCCTTCTGTACCTTGCCAGACGTAGAATTTCAGTTTGTTGTTTTAATTCTATTTTCTGTTGGCCATCTCCTGACAGGAGAGAAGTTCTACCTCATAGTCATGTTTCAATTAGCTGTTACTGAGAATTGCTGCTCTGATCCATTATGTATGTATTTTATTAACTTTGTAGAGTATTTCTCATTTTTCTGTCTTTGCCCTTTAATTTTGTATGCCATTTCAAGGTTCTATCCTATTTGGGGCCTTATTTTTTTAATTAAACAGTATCTGTTAGTTAAGAAAAGAAAAGCAAAGAAAAAATGCACATGATACCTAAATTTAGAAAATATCTAGTGTGTTTCCTGTCTCGGCAACGGAGTGATATAGAAACTCGTTAAAACCTTCATTACATAAGTTCCTTAAAATGCTGATTAAGAAATAAAACCTTCCTTCCTCATCTTTCCAGCTGCACAGCTAATTGCCAAGAAAGTGAGGGGAAATACTCAGAATCCAAGACAAACAAGAAAGGGATTCTGGGAAGTAAGCGAGCATTAGAAGCCCTTGGGGGGCCGTTTGGCTCCTGAGCTGGGTTTCAAATGCCCTGACAGGAGGGCAGGAGTTGAGCCCCAAGCCTCTCACAATGGGAGTTGAGTGGCTGATCTTATGTAAGGCCAAGCAGATCCTGAGAAGCCTGGTTTACTAAAGGGTGAACTAAGAAAAAAAATTCCTCAAGGCAAGAAAGTAAGGAAAGTCAATTTTGTTGGGAGAGGGGAAAATAACAAATCCAAAGTAGGGATATAATTTAAAGCTGTTCTGGCATGAGAGTGACCACAAACTCCTGGTAGAAAAACACAGCTACTCCTGGAATGAGAAATTGTGTTTTGAATGGATCAGTGAACCGCCATTCCGAAAAAGGCCTCCAGAGTCTTGTGGATCAAGATACTGGACCGCAAACACCTCTCTTCCAAGGTCTCATTCAAATAACCAGAAAGGTTTTAAAGGAAAGAAGCCATAATCATAGTTCTATTTATTGACATTACTGTATGCTAGGAATTCAGAGGTGACTGTGGAGTCACCTCTTTTATGGACCTCACTTTCTGTTTGGGGAGACAAACTGACATAGTTGGGGAGCTTGGTGGAGGGAGTTGTTAGTCTGTTGAAATTAGCTAGGAAACGAGATTAAGAAATCAGTGAAGAGTGGGTGAACTTTTTAGCTGAGGAGAGTCTTGTTCAGTTGGCTTTTAATTGCAGGCTCGATGAGTTTTCACTGGAGGGAACAGATCTTATGGAGGATGGACTTAGCTCAAGCCTCTTTAGAATGGACAAGTGAACTTGGACAAAGACAGTCAAATCTGTGCAGACATTGAAGTTCACTTGAATGAGCTCCATCCCTGAGCGAAAAATAGGACAAATATTCAGCACTCCTTGAGGACAGAGGAGTGGTTTTTAAGGTTCTCCAAGAATGAATCCCAGGGAACTCTGATGGCCAGTTGTCAAACTGTGACTTTGTTCTTTGGACGGTGTACCCACCAAGTGTATTGGAATTTTATAGGTTTCCATTTCTCTTTAATTCATGTCAGGTGATGAGGACGTGGTCACAAGCATTTGACACCTTGTCGAGGTGACTTTGGGTACCTGCCTAGAAGCGCAGGCACAGCTGAGGATGCATCATACGTCTTGCCGCCCTTCCCGTTCCCTGGCTCCGTGATCACGGCAGAGTGGTTCCTTGTTGAGCTGTCCATCTCCTCTGTGACATCATAACCCATGAAAAGACTGGAGCATATTAACTTGGCTTTGTTAAAGTCAAAGGAACAGATCTAATATGGAGTCAGATTTGTTCTTTCCTACTTCAGTAGTACCATGGAGAAGGCACTTTGGGCAGCTTTTTATAGGGTCCTGGAGGCTTTCTCTCTCAGCCTCTGGGCGCCTCTATAACAAACTCTTCATAGATATCTGGCTTGCTGGAAATAACTCCGACTCTTTTGCCCTGAAAATGTGTTCTGTTTATAACCCTTCCCTACACCTTGGAAAAAACTCAATAAAAACTCAGTGGGTTTTACACAAACCAAGGGCAGGGGTGAGGGATAGCATGTTACAATTTTATAAAATTAATAATTAATAATAATAAAAAAATAATAATAATAATAATAATAATAATAATAATAATAATAATAATAATAAAATAATAATAATAATAATAATGGAATACTTAAAACAGCACTGGGCACATAGGAGAGAGTCAATAAATGGTTCCTGGCTTAAATCAAAAGTGATGGTTCAGTGATTCCATGGCTGCTGTATTTGCTGTGCTAGTTACTCCTTTGCTCCATTACAATTTTTTTTACTGAAAAAGAAATACATGCATGTGGTTAAAAAAATTCAAACAGAGCACAAAAATACACAAGTGAAAGAAGTTTTCCCTCATCCTCTGTTCTTTCAGCCCTCCCTGGAGATGCCACTGTTTACTAATCTTTGTGTGATTTTCCAGATATGCTATGCACATTCCCACCTATGTATGTAAATTCCTTTAAAGTTTTAGTTATATTTAACTTAAAGTGATGCAAATACTGAAGTGGCTTCTTCCCCGGTAACAGAAAAGAACAAATCTGTCTCCATATTAGATCTATTCCTTTGATTTTAACACTGTGCTCTGCCTCCTAGGCTTCATCTTGCTTGTATAAAAATGTTGCCTAGAGCCTGAAATATACAGGAGAGCCTATTCTGAAGGCTCTGCCCTTTAAGGATATTTAACACTTTTTCATTCATAAAAAGATTACAAGTTGCAGAATAGAAAATAACGTTTGTTTTGCTGGAGGTTTACAGAGATTTGACCCAGGCAGATAGGTGCAAGAACAAAGGATTCTAAAAACAAAGAATTCCTACACCAAGAAGTTTGCTACAACTAAGCACGTAGGAAAGGAGCCTGAATTCTGACTTGGGGAGATGGTTTTCCAGGACATTAGTTTGCCATCTAGGTCTACAGAAACTTGCTATTCCATGCCCCAACACCTGGTCTCCGAACTTATTGGCCTGTCCTAAACTGAGGAGAATGAATTTGGACTCGGTAACACTCCTATCTACCTAGCAAGCTGGGCACTGGAACTGAGGACATCTTTCCCACACCCAGGGAACTGCTGTGAGCCCTTGATGGTTCCACTAGGGTGGGGTGTGGTTTACCCAGGAGGGATAGGGACTATGCACCAACACTGAGGCAGTCTGCTCTGTCTGGGGCTCTGATCTACCTCCCGCTCCCCACCAGCCCAACAACTGGGACAGTGGAGCCAAGGCAGAGATCGTGCCTGCCTGTTTCCCAGCGTGTAAAAGCTGAATATGTACTCTTCCCAAGGTAGTTCTGAGCGACAACACCTTCGGGCGCTTGGTTCCCAGAGCAACAGAAAACCCAGCTCTGCGTGGGGGCAACGGGTGTGATCCCTGTAGGGGTTCTGCAGAGGCCTTGGCTGGAGGGCTGGACCAGGGAGGTAAAACTTGAGCTGCGGGCCTTGAAGTGTTAGAGAAGGGTACAGAGGCAGGACTGTCTCCTTCTTTGTGGTGCCCCCAGAGGTAAAGATTTTTCTCCCCATCTCCGCTACTCCCCTCCCCTCTCCAGATCCCTCCCTTCTCTCTGCACCTCCTGTCCATCTGTTTCACTCCACTTTCCCCTCCTCTCCTCCTTCTCCCATCTTATCCCTCCATTGCTGCCCCAGCTTTTCTCGCAGAACCAAGAGGATCCCTGGTCCTCCTGCGCATGCGAAGTCGGTGCACGCTGGACTGCCGGGTTGGAAGCCCCAGCTCCAAGCCGGGGATCGGCCCCAAAAGCTTCTCAACTCTGTCTCCCTGTAGGCTTTGGCTCCTTCCAGAAGCCTGGGCCTCTTGCTGTGGAAGTGCAAGTTGGGGTCTCCCGGGAAAGGGGTCAGGCGGCTGCGGGAGGGCGGTCTGCGTGTCACAGTATGCGAGGGCGTGAGTCAGCGTGTGTTCAGCTGAATTCCTTGGACCAGGCACCTCTGACCGCACCACCTGCCCCGGCGCCCCGGCCACAGCTGCCCAGGGCCAGGTGTGCACCTGCCGCCTCTCGCCCCTGCCGGGCTCCCCTCAGTCCGCGGCTGGCGTCCCCTTCCCCTCTCCCGCTCGTGAGTCCTCTCCTCCCGGGCTTCCTCTCCTCGGCTGCCGGCCCGTCCCTGCCCCTGGGAGGGCTGTGTCCCGGGCAGGCGGGGTCTGTGGACCCAAACGGGGGCGGGCGGCTGGGGCTGGAGCTGGCCTCCGAGAGGGGCTGCAGCCCGCGTCCACACACCGCCACTTTCCCTGCCCCGCGACCCCGGGGCTCCCCTCCTCTCCCTTTCCCGCTCCCTGAGGACAAGCTCAGCAGCGTGGGTGCTGCTCCCCGGGCTGAGAGTCTCCAGCTGTAAAGCCCAGCTTCTCCTGGTGGAGTCAGGAAAAGGGAGCGCCAGTGCTGAGCGAGCTTCCTTCTCCTCCCTCAGTGTTTCTGCTCCAGGTAAGTACCTTGAACACTTTCAGTTTTTATGATGGCGGTGCTTGTTGATGACACGTATTTTTGTAGTGAGAGGGATTACAGTGTTGAAAGCAGGGCTTTGTTCAGTTAGAAATGAACTGAAGGCATGAGGCTGCGACATCCTCCTTCCTTCCCTCTCCCAGAGTGAAACATGTGACCGCTGATTTTAGGAATACAGTTACAGTCCCTAAGTAGTCCAGCCCAGCTAGTATGTGTTAACAGGAACAGCACCACCAGAGGCGTTGAAGACCTAGGGACATTGCAGTCCTAAAGAGCTCCTGGCACAGTTTGGTTTGTTTTGGTTTTTTCTTTTTCTTAAATTGTGGGGCAGACTAGTTGTATAGAGTGAAAAATAATTGTCAAGAAATATTTTTTCATATAACAGCTTTATTGTGATATTCTTCACACACTGTGAAGTCCATCCATTTAAATGGTACAATTCAGCAGCGTTTAGCATATTCACAGTGGTGCAACCATTATTATTCTAGAACGTTTTCATCACTTCAGAAAGAACAGTGGAAATGAATGACCTAACTACCCTTCCCCAGTGGTGGTTCTAAAGAAGTTTCTTGGCTGTTCCTGACCCTAAATTAACTTGTTACATTCCATGAAATATCTGGTTGGTATTCTAATCAGAATTGCATTGAAACTGTCTATCAAGACAGGAAGAATTAATGTCTTTATGGCTTAAACTTCTTCTACGCATGAATAAATCTGGGATCCTATCTTTTCATCTGTCCAGAGCCTGGCCCATGGGAAGTCCTCACTAATTTTGGGGCTTGTGAATGATGAGATTCTATACATCGTTAGTTGCAACTGTTGCCTTTCACAGGAGAGAAAAGTAACCTCAGTGAAGCCAAGTAACTCTCTGATGGTGAGAAAGATTTCAGTCAGTGCTGGAGTGATCCAGTGGACTTGGTGCTTGCAACCAGAATTCTCCACCACATACTGCTAAGGGGATTAGAGTTTTCTTCTATTTTTTTCTTAATGGCGTTGCTTTTATTTTTACTTATTTTTTAAATTATTTTCATTGAAGTGTAGTCAATTTTCAATGTTAGTTTCAGGTGTACAACAGAGATTCAGTTATAAACATATTCATATGTATATACATGTTTTAGATTGTTCTTAGTACAACTCATTACAAGAAATTGAATATAGTTCTCTGTGCTATATAGTAGGTCCTTGTCATTTATTTTATATTTATTAATGTGTATCTGTTAATCCCCCCTTTCCTGCCTGCTAAACACAGTTTGCTTTCTATGTACATGAATCCATTTCTGGCAGCACCGTTTTTCCTAGTAATATATGCTGGTTGGCTGCTTTCAGTTTCAGTAATTCCATCTTATCTGTGGGCGTTTTTCTTCTGGTGGGCCTCTATGTGCTTTGCACACGTGGTAATAGAGATCTGTATTTGGGAGAACTCCAGGCCTATTGTCGTCCCTGGTATGGAGCGCCCACTGAGCTGATGCTTGAACTGGGAAAAAAGCATATTAAATGTTGGAATTTCCACTATGGTTGAGAATTCCAGGTTTCTATAATCTGTTTAGCCCATCTTAATATTGGCTGCACCCATACTGGGTAATTTGGTGGAAATTCATGGTATTGTGTTGTAGATACAAGGACGTGTATGCTTCTTCTCTTTCCTTTTTCTAACACATATTCTCCTGGGCCTCCCAGATCCTCCCCCAGAAGTGCCGAGGGAAGGTTTGGTGCTATGCTGAGGCAATATCTGTTAATAAGGCCCTTTCCTCATCTCTTCTGAGCCTCCATTTCCTTCTCTGCACAATGAGGGTTTAGACTAGATAAGTCCTTTTCAGTTTCTTTTTAAGCCATGTTTCCTTTGAGAAACAAAAAATGCAAATCTCCCCTCCCATCCCAACACTTTAGATTTTGATAAGTCCTCCAAGGAGTGACATAGCTCTTTGTGGAAAATTGATGTGATTGTGATTCCAGGTGTCATAGAAAAGACTCTTCAGTGATTTATTGCAAGGAGAAAGCAGGAAAGGGTCAGTATGTCACACTTTCTAGTGTGAGCACTGGAGTAGGGGCTTGGGTTTAAATACGGTGACTGACGTGGCCTCTCTCTAATCTTGCACAATGTGATAAACCTCTCTCCCTCAGTTTCCTAATGTGTCAAGTTGTGGTGATAATATTTTAAGGCTTTTGTGAAACATTATACACATAAACCATTTGTGTCTCGGTAGAAACAAGACCTGCTAAGGAGTCAGGGATTTCTTCGAAAAAAAAAAAAATCTTGTCCATAGCAATCTGTCTGTGTGTATTTTGAAGTTTCTGGGGAGTGAGGATTGAGTCTAAAGTCCATCATGGGACAGGTGGCCCATGGGTCTGTGTGCCTCAGATTGCCCCCTCTCCCCAGTCCTCTTCCTCTCAGTCCAGGATGAAGTTCCCTAGTATATTTACACAAAGGCCTTGTGGAAATGGCTTTTCATTTTATTGTTTCACCAAGAAAGGCTGCCATCATGATCTCTGTGGTCAGTTTTTGGTGACCTGAAGGCTATGCAACTGGGGGTTTCTATTTAATAAAAAGAAAAAAAAATTATGAATACAAAATAAGACCTAGGGTGGTGACAGGGGCTGTTGGAAGTGGGGAACATTAGCTTTGTTAGTTTCAGGTGCAATGTCCTCTGGCCACGAGGACACATCCTCGTGCTCTTAAGTTGGAGGGACAATTGGGTTCAGTTTGAAATTTAACTGAGTGTATCTCATGGGCTGGGCATTGTTCTATTTGTACTGTGTGTTCCTTATTTGAGACTGTGAGCTCATTTAACCTCAATAGCCTCTTTAAAAAATTAGACTTTTTATTTTAAGATGTAATGTAGATTCCCATGTAGTCGTAAGAGATTATATGGAGAGGGCCTATGGTCTTTTGCCCAATTTTCCTTAATGGTTCAACCTTGCAAAGTTGGGATACAATTCATTACTGACTCACTAACCCTTTGAGGTTTGTGTTATTGCCCTCATTTCTATTCATGATTAACCTGGGTCTTAGAGAAGCACACAGGCCTGCCCAGGTCACCCACATGGTTAATGTAGAGTCAGGTGGAATGTGGGCTTGGAATTTCCAGGCAGTACCATTATGATGGTCTGTGGCAGGCAGCAGCATTCACTTTGCTTGTTTATTCATTCATTCAACAAACTTTTATTGACTAACCTCAGTGGGTCAGATGCTTTCATAGGGTTATCTGATTCTTCAGCAGTACTGATAATCAGGTAATATTTTCTTTTTTAATCTGAGAAAATTAGCTCTGCGAAGTTATAAACCCCCCAAAGGAAATATAGTTCATAAAGGAGGGATAGTAAATTTGTACAGTTCCCATTTTTTATGCAGGTGGTACCCTAGGCATTTTACATTTTACATATACATAATCCAGATATATTCTTGTAAGGCAAGGATTTTTTTTTAATTGAAGTATACTCAAGTTTACAATGTTGTGTCAATTGCAAGGTGTTTTTTGAATTTTGAATTAAAAAATATTTTTTGAGGAGAGTAATTAGATTTATTTATTTGTTTCATTTTTTAAAATGAGGTACTGGGGATTGAACCCAGGACCTTGTACTTGCTAAGCACGTGCTCACCACTGAACTGTACCCTCCTCCAGAAGGCAAGTTTTCTTATCCATTATTCTGCAACTTAGGAGTTCAAATAAATTGGAGTTGAAATCCAGATGTTTTGATCCCACTGTGGTTCTTTTGTTTATATTCTGCTGAAGCGGGTTCGGGAAAGCAGTTCCTTTGTTCATTTCTTTATTCAGCAGTTTTGAGGACTGACTATGCATAAGGGTCTGGCTAGGTGCTTGGTACAGTAAACAATAAATGATCCTTCTCGCCAGGGCCCGGAAGCCTAGACCAAAAGCTGGGTAATGTGATCCGAGCTACGGTAGCCATGTGCAGACTCTGAGGACAAACTGTACCCCCAGCTTTGCTTGGACTTCCCTTGCCTTCTGGCTGGTACACACCAGGTCACCGCAACCCAGACTGGCCCGCAGCCCGCAGCACAGTATGTACTTCGATCTCCTCTCCCCTCTCTGCAGGGCCTGCAACACGAGCATCCCTGACTACGTTCAGAGTGCTGAGGACTACAAGACTCTCCCCGTGGTGGTCCAAGCCGTTGGGATCATCTCAGAGGAGAATTTCTTTTGCATTTATAAGCAAATCTCCTTGGTGAGCCGGATCATCCCCTGCGGCTCCCAGTGGGCACTCTGTATCTACTATAGGCACCACTATGCGCCTGAGAATGGGTGGAGCGAACTCCAGACCAACCGCAAGGTCGTGGGCCTTGTCACCATTACAGACTGCCTCTTGGCCAAGGCCTTCGATAAGCTCCACATGCAGAGGAGCTGTATGGCACCACGCTTAATGACTCTCAGCTCTTTGTCTTTGTGCTGCATGGGGAGGTAGCCGAGCAGACACGCACCGACGTGGCGTTCAATCTACAAGGACTGCAGTGTGGTGAAGAGGATCGAGGGCTTCACTGAGTCACTCTTCATCTCGCTCAAGTCTAAGTGGCTGGATGGGGCCCCCGACAACTCTGGGGACAAGATCCCGCTCCTCTGCATCCTCTTTGAGAAGGAGGACTTCATGGGACTGGACACAGACTGAAGGTAATTTACCTGGCGGCCCGCCCGCCCTGGTTCTGTGCCAGGTTGCTTCCCTACATCCAGAAAGGGATCAACAAGGAAGAGGGCTGTCTAGTAGCCAAGGGTGGAGGGAGGTGCAGCCCGCCGGTTTACAGACATTTAAAAGTGAATCCGCCTTTGTTTCAGAGAGATCCTTTTAGGGTTAGTGTGGACACTGCCTCCCACTTTTCAGACAGGAACCCTGGTGGGACACTTGGAGTTGCTGTCCAATAGATTAGCCACAGCCACTGATGCTAGGAGCTCTGGGGAGGAGGCTGGTCTGAGCTGAGAGGTGCTGTAGGTCAAATGCACATCAGATGCTGAGACTTGTCTAGGAAAAAGAATGTAAACTGTCTTGTTACTTTCTATATTGATTACATGTCAAAATGATAGTATTTTACATACAGTAGAATAAGTAAGATCTGTTCTTAAAATCAGTTTCTAGTATTTGTTTTTGTTTGTTTGTTTAGTTCTTTGTTTACTTTTTAAATGTGGCAACTGGGAAACTTTCTTTACATGGATCTCATTTCATTACTGATGGGCAGCGTGTCCTGGGATAGTCTCATCCCTTTGCTTATAGATGAGATGCTGAATCCCAAGATGCAGAATGAGGCTCCGGTTGAGGTGGGGGTGGAGCCTGTGTCTCCTGACTCCTAGGCTCACCAAATGCACGGCTCAGGCCCTCTCTTCATGCCTGAGAGTCACCATGCCAGGTTAAGACATCAGAAACACCGCCAGGGACTTCCGAAAGAACTCCTTATGCAGGAAAAGGCTTGTCACGGAGTTTGGGACAGAGCAGGGAAAGGTTCATATTCACTTTGTCCCTGTGATTATGTCAAAGGCCTCACTTTGCCTCGAAAGTGCAGACGAGCTCTTCTGGGCTGCCTACTCCCCAACTTCTGCTCTGTTTCCCCGTGTGTCCAACATGCTGTCCCTCGGGCAGGAGAGGTTGAGATGCCTTTGCAGAGAGGTGGCCTTCCTTTGATGCGGAGAGTGAGGGAATCTGTGTCTCCCCGGCCTACGGCCTTGGGCCTTGAGTCTGGAGAGCGCTCATGGCGGTCTCACAGGTGACGGTCGGAGCTCCTAGAATGTGCAGCTGGGTCCGCTGTGGAGGCGGTGATCTGTGATTCTTGAACTTACTTAAGATCAGATCCTAATTTCTGGTTGTTGGTCAGTTGGAGGAGAAGGTGCCAGAGAATTGATAAAAAGAAAGTCCAGAACAGCCCTGTGAGTGAGAGGCACAGGGGAACCGAGTCCCACCTGCGTGTGTTGCCTGGCGAACTCTGGATGAATTTTCAGTTCCTCCCCGGAGATTCTTCTATGGCTTAAGGAAGGGGCAAGTAATGTCATGGCCGTGATCTGTACTTGTCCTCACAGGGTCCTGTGATCTACATGTCCGCACTCCCCTTCTGCTCCTTGGAGATGAGGTGGCAGGTTTAGGAGCCTGGGCACTGCTGAAGGCACAGCTGCCAGCACCGGGCTTCTCCCAGACTGGCTCCGTTCACCTCACCTGTCACCTCCTGCTGAGCCCCCAGGCATTAGTCCAGGTAGGTGCATCGGTGCAACGTAAGCAGGGACCAACTTCTCCCCCTGGACAGACTGCTGCGTGAGCAGTGGAAGCCTGGAGCCATGCCCCAGCCCAGTGGCCATTGCCTCCTCTATTGTCATAGGAGGCACTGGTGACATTTTTGTTCAGCAACTGCTTGGCGCTGAGTCTGTAGACCCACCAGAGAATGCCAGCTTGTTTTTGCCTTTTCAAGTCTTTCCTTGGGATTTCGCAGAGTAGTTGGATGTGTGCTTAGCCCATAGTGTTTGACACTGTCACCATTGTTTACCCAGAACCTCGTGTACCAGGCATGGTTCTCAGCAACAAAATACAGCAGCGCATTAAACCTCCCTCCTGGTGGGTCTGTCTGTTGTGGTACAAAAAGCACCCAGCCAGCATCAGAACGTCAGTGAGATAACGCGGCCTGTGAGCTCGGGTCAAGCACGTTCTTCTCCAGTCAATTTTACTCCATTGTTCCTTTTACTATTCTACAGTCATTAATTTATAAAACAATGCTTTGGCGCAGGAGCAGAGCCTAATCCTCTCCTGCTACTCTTGGTGGGAGTGAGTAAAACTGTCCAGCCTGAAATGTGACCATAATTTGTAGCTCAAAATCTATCTAGACGCATGTAGGTGGAGTTTTGGTTTGGGACTCTGACCACTTTGGTGTCCCCCGGCAGCACTGCTCCACACAGGCCCCTGCCTTCCCTGGAGCAGGAGGTGAGAATGGGTCTCACTGTCCCTGCGTCCCTGGCCTCACACACTCACGTAAATTCTTGTACAGGCTGTCAAATTCATTTTTGTTCTTGTGTGTTTCTAATTTTCGCTTGTTCCTCTTTTCCTTTTTCTTTTTCCCTTTTTCTCTTGTACTGGCCTTTGAGTATGTTGTTGCATCTGAAAAGGTGGGCTGTGCACACCCTGCATTGGAAATAGCTGGATCGCCCTCCGTGCAGTCTCCATCACTTTAAAAGACAAAAACTTAACAGCTGCCTTGATCCATGTATTATCCTAGTCATCTTTTTATTTTCTTATTTTTGGAATGTTTGCTTTGTTTTCACATCACACACTGGTGTTTGATACCTGTTAAAATCCTTGCTTTGAGGAACCTGTTTGGTCCTCCTTATATTTGGTGACAAATGCGCCCTTATTAAATTTGTTTGATTGTTTTCAAGAAGTGAGATACGAATTGATTTAGGCGGCTGCTGAGGGATTATTTTCATGGAGTATTTAATCTTGTCAAGTCAAATTCTGCAGCATCTTGCTCAATTCCTGCTTTTCCACAAACGTGCTCGGCACGCGGTTCCTGGCTGTCGCTCTGTGACGTGCGTGATGGTGCTGCCTGGCCGGCGGTCACTGGTGAGGAAGTGGCCGGCTCATGGGTGAGCAGCTGTTGGAGGAAGCAGTCACCGTTTTTTTTTTTTTTGCATTCAACTTCCCAGTGCCATTTACTTTACTTTGCCTTCATAAAGGGGCAGAAGCGGGTCTAAAATCTATGCCACTCTTTTGTTCCCTTTACGAGGCTGTTTTTTCTGAGTATCAGGACAACATTGCCTTCTCCTAAGTAGCTGGCTCACCTGGATCTGGTGGACACAGGGTCCGCTAAAGGGGACCGTGGCTTCCTCTCTGCTTCAGCGAGTTGGCATGCAGAGCCAGGTCTGTGGTTTGGCTCAGCAGCCATGCAGTCCTCCCTACACAGGACTTTACTTTTAACACATGTTTTCAGTAAGTAGCTGACTCTGTGTCTGTTGCAGCTGACGTCCACCACTGACGGCCGTGTCGTTAGTTTGCCGAGTGAGTCTCCAACACCTAAATCAGCCGTGTAGGAAGAAGCTTTGACCGACCTAGGACCTTGGATTTTTACCCCCACTCTGGTTCATCTCACCTGGGGGAAGTGTTTGGCCACCACCGTCATGCTGGCCATGAGGCCTTGTTCTCCTTTCATGCTCTGGTCCAAATGTCGACACTTCACCCTTCACTGACTTGGTCTCGCTTGAGACAGGCCAGGCTTTCTGAAAGAGTCCATCACATTCTCGGGGGGAAGAGAACAGATGTAAGTGTCACAAGTAGAAGGAGTCTAGGCTGTCCGGGTTGGCAAATGCAGGCTTGGATCTGTGATGGCTGGGCTGTGCCCTGGACACAGGCCTTTCCCGTGGCTCCTGAGAGCCCAGGGTTCAGAGTGAGAACAGCCTTGCCTGGGTTCCTCCATCCTCATCTGCTCACTGGCAAGTGTGTCTGCTAATTAGGAGCTTCCACAGACCTCGGGCCCTTCAAAGTTCAGACCACGGGAGAACCTTGAGTCCCTTCTCCAGGGCCTCCTTTGTGAGAATCCAGTGCCTACTGAGGTGACCCGTGCCAGGAGATGCCTCCCCATCCAGGGAGCACCCTTCAGAAGATTGTGACTCACTGCACCATGCTATGAGCTTGTGGGGTTCCGGCCGTGGTCCCTGCAGAACCAGACTTGAGATGGGCTTAGCGATGGAAATGACAAGACAGATTCCAGTGCAGGGCTAGGTGGAGGGAACAGGGGAAATTTAATGGGACCTCAAACACATAGGTGGGTGCTGGGGCTCTTACTAATATGGGGAGCGTGGGAGGTACCTCCAGAAATCGAATTCCAGAGTAAATGGTGGACATGAGGCATTTTTAAGATGCCATTTGTCATCCAAGTTAGGACTTCAAAGACGCACTCTGGTCTATGAGCCTCGGGCCCAGGTGAAAGTGCCGGTCTAGAGATACACGTTGTGAGTCGTCATTCTTAGCTGGTGTTCACAGCCGTGTAGGTGGATGAGCTCATCTCGAGAGGTGCAGACTGAGGCTGAGGGGGGGCAGGGCTGTGCCTCGGTTAGAGGAAAGCCCAGACAATGCAGGTTTGGTGTGTCAGTCAGCGGCAGCGTTTGCGATTTTCAGAGCAATACCATTTAACCTTAAGGGGCGGGGGGATGGGGAGGGCCACCCAGGAAGAAATCTGAAGGGAAGGTTGTGGCCACGTGTGCGCGTCTTGGGACGATGCAGTGGCTGCAGGGTCCAGGGTCCGGGAGGGGAGTCTCCTCAGAAGCTAGAGTTGGAGTGGGGAGAAGGTAGTCACACCCATCTGTGAGGGAGAGAGGGAGGCCTAGGAAGTCCCCACCCTACTGGACTCGCTTTCCCATGAACAGAAGGCAATCAGACAGAGGATCTGAGGTGAGAAGGGATGGGGGCTGGGAGGGGAGTCAACCTGGAGAATGGTGCTTGGACAGTTTTGGAATAATCTCCCTGCAAAATAGAGTTAAAAATTCTCAGACTCTTAAGAACATTGATGGTGACTGGGGAGGAGACAGTTGTTTTTCTGGCCTCCTAAGGGTAAGTCATGTATCCGGGGACGCACAGAAGAATCAGGCAGTCTGTTCCGGGGGCTTGACCCTTACCGGGGGGAACAGAGCAAGTTTGAAGGGGGAGGAGGGCAGCGGAGGGAAACGAGCCAGGCCCCGTGTCAGGTACCAGTTGGCCGCCCTACTTGCGTGTTGCATTCACATCCATGCCTCCCAGGTGGGTGGTGGCAGCCCCCTTTTGCAGATTGGGAAGCCTTCTCAGAGGGGTTAATGAATTGGTCTGTTTTGCGGCTAGTAAATGCTGTAGCAAGATTCAAGCGGGGCCTTGTCAGATTTCAAGAGCATGTTTTCTCTACTAATTCCGGTACCTCCCTGTTGTACGTGGAATGGTGAAGTGGGTCAGTTTTGGAGCCTTTCAGAGAAAGTGCAACTTATGTGCCTCAGGACTGTTTCACAAATCTCAGTGTTCTTTGATGGTTCGGCACCGCAGTGCTTTTCGCCCCACAGAGGTAAGGTCTTACTCTTTTGACGATGACGTGGTTGCAAATGACGTACAGGTGCAAAACCAGACTTAGCAGCTTCTGAAGGGAAACTCTCTAGTTCTCCCTTGATAGACTTTCTTCCGCGGGATGTAAATGTGCTGCAGCGTAGGCCTGAGCTTTCCGTATGGAGTGAGGGTTTCATATATAAAGTTAGCATAAAACGGTCAGATGAAGAAAATCGACGTTGACAATTTATTTTTGGGTTTCACTAGACAAGATATACTATCAGTTCATGGCCCTTATAGTGAATGAAATTGAGTACAGAACATTGCATTTCTTCCTTTCTATTTAGAGTTCTCTTACTGCATAAGGCTGCCTGCTTTGGAACATCAGCTCCACCACCAGGGCGCTGTCTTTGTGTTGGTGTGATTGCATTTACACAGTGCATGTAATCTGGGCTTCCTCAGCCCCAAACACTCCAGTGCAGAATTACGGGCTGTAGCCATCTCTTAGTCACGCAAATACTTCTAAAATTATATGATGCTAGAAAAGAAAAAAGAGAGAGAGAGAGACTGCCCTTATCAAAATTCCTTTCAATTCTAACTGCAAACTGTTGTTGAGCAGCTCTGGTTTCCTTTGGATATGAATATATACATTTCTTTGCATGTAACCTGGATTTTGGACTAGAACACCAAGCTCTTGCTGTCCACAAGCCACAAAAATAGTAACCATATTGCATACGTGTGAAATATTTTATTCTTTTTTTCTGAGAAAGAATCCTTGAATTTGGGACTTCAGGTGTAATTTTTGCTTTTTGCTTCTCCCACCCCTCTTGTAATCTCTCACTCCTTCACACGTGGCCCCCAAGAGGTCGTGGTCTCAAAGGAGCAGGCAAACACCCAGTTGGTCTCCATGCAGTGCTGATGTAGAGGGAGCCCAGTCAAGACCTAAAGGACATTATCAGAGAGGACTTCCTGGAAGAAATGGGCTCTATATTCAGTTGTGAGGACATAGTAAGTGTCAGCCAGGAGAAGGCATGAAGAGGATGGCTCACGTGGCAGGAGCAGCCCGGGCAGAGGCCTGGAGGCTTGTGGGGTGGAAACTCGGGGAGTGTGCCTTGTGTGGTCCAGGGTGGAGGGTGCCCTGCTGGGGAGGACACTGGAGATGACCTTGGGTGGAGGGCTTTGGATGAGTTTGGGTTTTACTAGAACTGACACAGGAGGCAGTGAAGGGTGTCAGCAGGTAGTGACCCTCAGAAAAGGTACTTCTGGTTTTGCTTCTGATATTCTACAGAAAGAAGGGTCGGGATGGGTGAGAGCAGGAATGTCTGTAACTTGGAGTCCCACCCCGTCATTCATTTATTCATTACACTAGCACTTCTGAGTGGCCAGGGGAGAGAGAGTGGACCCACATTAGTAAGCAAAATGTATTTGCTTCTTGGGAGCTTAGCAGTGTCAGAAGTTGACAGCCTAGTATGTTCTAGGAACAGAGGAACAAAGTGTGGAGGTTGGGGGGAGGGAAGGCTTCCTTGAGAAACAGTCAAAATGAGCCTGGAGGCAAGTGGGAAGTAGGAGCAGGTCAGGGGGCCCCTGAGGTTACTGGGGACCTGGGAACTGTGGTGAGGCTGGGTGAGCAGTGTCGGGGGTGGGGCTAGAACTCCACCAGGGAGCCTCTGAAGGGTTTGAAGTGGGGGTGATGTAATCAAATTTGTGCTTTGGGAAGGCTGCCGTTGCTCTGTGTGTATGTGTGTGTGTGTGTGTAGCGGGGAAGAGCGGGAGGGTGCCACCAACTGGGGGGGGTCATTAGAAAACCATTCACAGGCTGGGAGGTGACCC
This sequence comes from Camelus bactrianus, assembly GCF_048773025.1. Classification (NCBI taxonomy): domain Eukaryota; kingdom Metazoa; phylum Chordata; class Mammalia; order Artiodactyla; family Camelidae; genus Camelus; species Camelus bactrianus. The sequence goes on from NC_133541.1 coordinate 134,860,662, forward strand.
GTGGGAGAGGGGCGTCGGGGCTGCTTGGGGACGGCAGGGGCAGTGTGGATGACGGATTTTCTTATGGGGAGGGCTTGTTAGCGGGGCCGCCCTTGCGGCACCTTTGGGCTGGAAGAAAACAGATGGAGGCCACCAGGTGGACTTTCCTCTTCTCTCCTTCCCTGCCTTGTGTGATGATCTTAGCTCAGCCAACATTTGGAACAGAAGAGCTAAGTTCCAGGGTAGCCCAGGACTTTGTTGAGCTCGTTCGCTTGAGATCTGATAGGATTTAGGTTTGTGTTCAGATCTGCATATACACTCTGGTAGAAATATCCGTCTTTTGGATTTCCATAGGTGTTTTATTCTTGATAAAAATTGCGTTCTTGGTGAGAGGAAATTTAATAAAGCTGTTATCTTTCTCAAAAAAAATCATATCTTTTAAGAACATTAATATTCAAAAAATAGGAATATTTAAAAATGATAAGGCTTTGGTGTAGTTTCTTTGGTTTCCTAGTTAATGTGGACTTAGAGCCTTTGCATTACTTAATAGCACATCCTTGTCAGTATTTAAAGAGCTGTTAGGGAGCGCCCCAGGCCCCACCTCTCAAAGCATCATTAAAGTTTGCTCTGAAATAGTGAGGTCATAAAGGTCTTGTTTGCAGAAACCAAACAGTTGGTTTATAATATGCAGCATAGCTCCCTTTATAAAATAATAATAGGATCAACATTAAGAATGTGGAAGATAATTGATTTATTTGAAATCTGAAACATAAACTTTTTTGTGCTAAAGTTGCAACTGGAAATTTTGAAATGAAAAATCCTACTGTAATATAATCCACGGAATACATATGGGCCTTTCACGATTCAAAAGTAACTGCGCAGTGGTTTTTGAAGTCAGGAGCATTCCAGCTCAGATACTGGCATTGATGGTTGCTGGTTTTCAATGGAAGAGCCTAAATTTGCCTTCTTAGCTGTTTTTGTTGTTGTTGTTGTTGTTGTTTGTAGTAAGAGGGTTGAGTAATACTTTGACAGCATGATTTTGGGGAAATTTAGGGTTAGATGTCGTGTAACAGCAGTGAGATATTTCCATGCATTTTATTTTCCGGACATCACCAGGGCACATGTTGTGGTTTGTGCTTGCAGGCAGGGATGCTGCAGTACTCCCTGATACATCACCGTTATGTCCTGGAGCTGCTCCGGTCAGTGAATGTTTTTCTGTGGCTTGGAGGTAAGGTGGTCTGATGCAGATGATCAGATGTGTAGTTAAAGTGCTATTACTTGAAATAAGAGAAACCAAGGAACATGGCTCTAACAATACAGGATGAGGGAGGAGAACTGGCTGAGCTACTTGCAGTGGGGCGTCTTCTTAGGTGATTCCCTCCCCGTGATTCCTGCCAATATCCTCCCCAGCCCTGCACGGTAATGCTGCCAAAGCAAGCATGCACTTTGCTCAGAAACGCAGTGAATTTCCTTGTGCCTCCATTGGTTGGCTTTTTTTTTAAAGCACATCTTGCCCTTTGTTTAATGTCATCCCTGCTAGTCACCTCTTAAACTCATTCTTCTGGACCTCGTCCATACATAGCTGCTGAATGGATGAACAGAATGTAGTATCTCCATGTATTGGAACATTATTCAGACGTAAGAGTGAATAAAAAAGAAAAAAAGATAAAGGGGAAGATGAAAAAGTCCACCTGTTATGGGAAGTCCACCCTGACTGCTCAACCCGACTTTTTCCCTTTGAAACACAATACCTTATGCTCCAATCTACTCTTTTTGATAGTACTTACCACCTTCTAATAAACTTTAACGTTTTCAAAAAAAAAAAAAAAACAGAGCGAGATGCTGATACCACTTCAACATCTACGAGCCTTGACAACAGCATGTTAAGTGAAAGGAACCAGACACAAACGGCCACATATTGTTGATTTCAGTGATCTGAAATGCCCAGAATAGGCACATGCAGAGGCAGAGAGCAGGTGATGGTTGCAAGGGGCTGGGTGGAGGGGGGATGGGGTGTGACTACTAGTGGACAGGGGGTTTCTTTTTGGATGATGGAGTGTTCTGGAGATAGATGGTGGTGAGGGCTGCACAACCGTGAGTGTGCAGAAGACTGCTGAGCGCTGTCTCTGGGAGTGCCTGTGGTTGGGGCTGCTTTATTTTGGCCTCATCCTGCAATGTGAAGAGTCATATTCTGCTGTGGCCTTTCTACTCCTGTGAGTGGTGAGGCTCAGACACTTTGCAGAGTCATGTTTCATTTTTCCCCTTTGCTAAGTGTAGGCAAAAAAGGTTTAAGCCTGAGAAATTACTCCATCTGCAGAAATGTCTTTCAGATTTGCATGGTGTAAAAATATTGAGAGCTTTTAAATGATTGAGGACAGTCTGTGGGGGGAAAGAGCCCGTGAAGCCTGGGTGCGACCTGGAAGAGCCACGCTTCCCTCCCAGACACGGGTGGGGACTTCACCCCCGTTCAGGCAGTGAAGGGCCCAGACCCGAGAGCGGAGTTGACACTCGTGAATATTTACGTGTATCCGCTGCTTCATCTTGGATATTAATTTCAAGCTGAGTCAGTTTGTGGCGGCAGCCTCATCCTACATCAGGAATTTATAGTATCTGCTCTTTGAGGTGAAGACCAGACAGACTTGATTATTTAACAGTCTCTCTTGAATTGATATCTCAGATTCCTTTGTCAAAAGCAAAACAGCAGAAATACAGACGTCCTTTAATGCCGATGTGACCTGGAACGGGTTTAGTCTCAGTGCCTCAGTAGCCTTGTCTGCGGGTGGAGAACATGATAACAATGCTTCCCTCAGAGGGGCTGGGGAGGGGGGAGTGAGAAGCACAAATGTAGGACTTACACGTGATGCTCATGAATGACCGAATTTAGTGCTCTCAGCCTGGTGAGGCCTCAGGGGCAGAGATGTCAGAACAGAGCATTCCTAGCCGGAGCTCGATCCGTGTTGGCAGCTGTTACGATCACTATCACCACTGTGGGTTATCAGGTAGTTTTAAGACTTGGTAATATGAATTCTTGAATAATGTTAAAAGACTAGACATCTCAGACCCAGTTTACATAGTTCTCAAGAATTCCTCTGAGAAATGAATGTTTTTTTCCCCATCTTAAATCTGAGTCGAGTCTCTAAAAAAATTCTGTATTCCTCCATCATTTTGCTTTAATTCTCCATTTCTTAAAAAAATTTTTTAAATGGAGTTACTGGGGACTGAACTTAGGGCCTCATGCATGCTAAGCACATACTCTCCCAAATGAGGTATAATCTCCTCCCTTTTTTTTTTTAAACTTTAGTTTCTTAATATTCAGAGTTTAGAGGCCTCTAATTCTTTTTCTGGAGACTTGTCCATGAACCTGTAAATCTATAATTAATGGACAAAACTTGTTTTATTAAAAAAATCAATAGAATATTCTGCAATCCATCCAAAAGGAAATGCTCATTGACATAAAATGTTTCTCCTTTATGGTGATTTCTCCTTTTTGGTCTAGCTTAATTTATTAACAGCCATCCTCATCATCATAATGACCAAACTCGCTGTGAGTGGACACCTGCCTAAGGCTAAAGTGCTTTCCTCATGTTTTATTTCATAGCAGGTGTTTGAGCGTAAGTATCATTGTCTCCTTTTTTGCAGCTGAGGATTTTCAGATGGAGCAGCTTGTCCCAAATCATACGCAGCTGGTGGTGGCTACCTCTGTTCTGGAACCCTGGCTGCACAGGATTCATTTTTAATTGCTCCTCTAATCAGCCTCCCATTGAGTGCATTCCCGAACACCTCTAAGTCCATAAATGGCCGATTTTAGTGATCTCAGCCTGATGAGGCCTTGAAAGGAGAGACACCAGTGAGAATGTGAGACAGAGTGGCATAAATTAAAATTGCACATTTTCAGAAATGATTTTTTCTCAGGTAATGACTTAAAAATTTAGTATTTTTTTATTTTAGTGCCCTGTAAGCATTAAAACAAAACATTTAAAATAATTATTGTGCAAAAGAGAAGTGGACTTTGAAAGTCCAACCATTGCTTATGATGTTACATGTTTTTCTCTAGTGGCCCTTATTGACAGATATACTTACAAAGACTGAATTGGTTTTATGTAGTCTTAGTATTGAAGAAAAGATTGTCAGTGAATATTGTAACTAAAATCTTTACTGTTTTCTTTCCTGATGATGAATAGGTAATTTGTTTTCATGACTTAAGTACATTTCCTCATTTGTGAAATTTGAGTAATATTGTTTAAGTTGTCTGACTGTGAGAGTTAGACGCCTTGTATACAAAGCACCCAAGGTGTGCTTAATAAAAATATGCTGTCACAACGCCAGATAGTTTAGAAGGATCAACTCTGAATACTAAAGAATGTGGCTTATTTCTGATGCATATTCAATATGTTTATATATGATATATATGAATATGGTTTAAGGTAACAAGGATTCTTTTTATTTTTATGTGCAGTATGAAGTTTTAATGAAATCTGTATCATTCTAATGAGACAGGGACTAGTTAAATTGCCTTAAGCAGACGACCTTGAAGATTATTTACTCAGAATATGTATTGTTACAACTCAGAATTCATGTTGCCGTGTAACCACCCCCTCAGACATTTAAATTCGTCTGATTCTGAACAGATCCATTAAATTTAGAAAAATCCACATTGATCATTTTCAGGGAGTAAGCTTCTCAATTTTGTGATTAAAGAAAATTTTGATTTTTTTCCTGCACTCTTAACAGTTTTAAAATATCAAAACATTGATTTGACGTGTCACTTTTTAATAGAGAGAATAAAGCTCATGCTGTTTTACTATGTAAATAAATGTTTTTGTATTTCAACAAACTTATATGATTTCTGGCTCTTTGAGAAGTATTTTGCAAGATACTTAGATTATCTGCTTTTGGATAAATACAGACGTGACTTTTATGAATATAGGCCTAGTACAGATCTGTTGGGTTTTGCTACAGTTCAAGACATGAGGCCTAGGGGAACTTTGCTCCGGATTGACAGGAGGACAGATCCCAGGTCTCAGTCTCCCCTCCTGTAAAATGAAGTGGCTGGACTGGATTCTTTCCTCTTCTAAGATGAGTTTCCATGAGCCTGTGTCTTTTGTTTATATTCAGGAGTATTAGCAATATCAGATTAAATACTGACTACCCCTCCCTTCCCCTGAAGCAAAGTGCAGTATGTGGTACACAAGCTTTTAGTTACCTGATTCTCGTTTCTCATCCTACAGGCAATTTTTGTGTTGCATGTTTCCCGGCAACCTGGAAGGTCTTTTTAGCCATAGGTGGCACTGTTGCACCTTCTTACAGTCTTAATTTTCCTGTTTTTAAAAGAAGGCTTAAACAACGTGATTTTATTTTGATTACATTGCTTAATGCTTCAGAATACCACAATGTCCATTGTGTCTGTCTGCCTGGAAAAATTATTCTGCTTATATCTTAGTTTTATTCTGTCATCTCGCTGTGAACTTTTCAGACTTGCTGTGCAAACAATGGCAAAATCGGACTTTTCTTCCAGTGTTAGAAACCAGTGAGCGTGAATTTTATAAAACAGCTCTAAGCGCATTCTGGAACACCTTAAAGGTGAAAAGTGTATTGAGTTCCCTGAGTATTGACCCCGCTGCTGTGTGCTTATTGGTGGGAGATGATTTGGTACATATAAGAAGGGGTGTAGTGTTTTGACTTGGGTTTGTCTGCACGTGCTGCCACTGAGCCACTTGAGCCTGAGTCAGTTCGTTCTGAGTCTTCCCCTCGTCTGTGAGATGGGGACCCTCGTATCTGCTTTGTAGAATTCTGAGAATTAGAAGTTATGTAAAATGTTTACCACAGTGGGTATGTCAAGAGGGCTCTTAAACTTTTGCTGCTGTTTTGTGTGAAGCCATCATTTGACTGTCTTTGGCAACTACTAAGAAGCACGAAAATAAGAAAAGCTGGTTTTATGATGAAAGATATTTGAGGAGGTTCCATAGATCCTATACCCATAATTTAGCATCAGCAGAGTCAGAACTGTTACACAGTGACCCTGAAACAATGTTAAGCCACAGAATTTTTTGTTACTTCATATATGTTGGGGCTTAAGGGGATCCAATACTTATACACATGTTGTCTCCAGCAGCCAACTGAGAGATGACACAAAAGAGTAGGCAGGCGTTAAATGTCTTATTTGTTACTGATGAAGCCACGTTCTCCATGAAATTCAGGGCTGTGGGTAAATGAGTGTCGTGATACTGTGTCCCAGAAGTAGAGACTTACCCTGTCCCAGGTATCTCTGTGCCACAGCGAGCCTTCCCTTGAGAGGATCTGCCCCATCATGCACAGGGATATCCTGCCATGGAGCTGAGCATCCCGGGTGCTTCCCAAGGGTGGCCAAACCTGGAGGGAAAGGAAGGGTTTCACATGCCCTGCTTGTCTCCCTGGAATCACACCTCACTCTGTTAGTGTGAGGAGGGCTAGCTGTGGGCAAGGTGTCAGGGGTGTGAAGGGGGAAGCACTCTCCATGGCCCAGAGGAGTGGGGAGGAGGCATCCCCTCCCTCAGTTTAAAGACATGGTGGGATCAACAGAAGGGTGCACCCCAAGAGTTTATAAAAGGAGAAATAAGGATTTTCTTTGGGAACTAGTCTAGATAGGAAACACAGAAGATGATTAGAAGGGAGACTTGTAAACCACTGTAATATTAAGTTCACATTTGTTGAGCACCATAAAAGTGCTACATTCTTTTCTGAGCGTTTTACAGAAGTGTATCCTTCAATCTTCTCAACAAGCGAGTAAGGAAGGTTTGATTTTTATCCCAGCTTTACAGTGTGGAAATTGAGGCACACAGAGGGTATGTTGGCCAAGGTCACAGAGCTAGTAAGTGGCAGAGCTTGCATTTAAACCCTGGCTGTCTGGTTTTGAGGCTCACAGAGACGGGCTTTGGGTGTTTAGATCTATCTGCATGCCTTGATCACTGTACTTCTGTGCATCCGTTAGCCCAGAAAGGACAGGGAAAGGAGAGTCACACAGTTGCTCACAGTCGTGTCTCGGCCACTGTCCATGAAGAGTGCACCGTGATTAGCGTTATTTTCCAGGCAGTAGATCTGTTGGTATAACAGAAATTTAGTCCATTGAGTTAATCTAAAAACCCTTCCTGCTCTACTTCTGTCCATGCTTGCCATGTGACTGTCTGCCCGTGATTGGTACATTGAGGAGAAAATGTACTCATGGTTGAACTCTGATATTTCAGTCTGGTTCATAGTTTCACGTCTTCTGTTACATTAATAAGTTAAGTTTCTGGTTTTCTTGCATCAGTGTCTCATGCGTTTGGTTAATGTGAAATCAGTCCATGGGAGCCCAGGGGTGCTGACTGCATAATTTTTGAGCACGTTGTGGCACTTCTACCCGTGCAGACCTGACTGGATGATGTCCGCCTTCAGCACTTTTTTACCCAATATCAGGGTCCTATCCCATCCCCGGATGTGAGGCTGGAAGCTTTCTGAGAAGGCCAGTCAGAGGCCAAGTCCACCAATCAGAAAATGATGAACTACCTCAAAGTGGGTTTAATAGAAGAAAAGGGCTTCCAGGTAATCCGATGGGCTGTTCAAATCCCTTTGGTGAGAAGCTGTCCACTGTCTGTGGTTGAGCTGATTCTTTGCTGTTGAAAAGTCTGGAGTAGATGAAGGGACTTTAAAAAGCAGAAAGGAGCGATTTCAGGTGGTACATCCACACCGGGGAGAAGTGATGGATGACCGCCTGTGTGAGGCATAGACAGAGTCCTACAAACTTCATAAAACAGCTTCAAATGATCTTCCATCTGAGTGCACTTCATATGGGGTCCAGTTCATCACTGGTCGCGCTGAGAGGGCAAATATTAATGATGGCAGAAAGGACACAGAGGCATCAAAAATTCTCAGTCATGTTCCCTGTTTAAAGGATGTGGCACAGTGTAATATATTTGAGCTGGTTTTTCACTGAACAATTTTTGTGTTTTCTGGGACTCCCCAGTGCCCCAACGTTCCATACAGCTGGGTGTCCCCTCAGAGCACGTCTGTCAGAGCTTCAGACGCGGTGTCACGGGGAGCAGGACGGTCAGCGTCCCCGGCTCCTCCGAGCCCCGTCTCCTCATCCGCAGTGCCGGGTTTCTCATCCATGTCTACTTAGTAGTGTTGCTGAGAATCACACGTGATGGTTATCAGGTGTGATTTGTGGTTGTCTCTGTGATTGGCATATAGTCAATATTTGATAGAAACACTTGTTTTTTTATTCCAATTGTGGCTCCTAGATTGCAGTGGTTTTTAGTCTGCATTTTTTATATCTTTACTCATTTTTAAATATGCACTTATTTTTATTTATTTTTTTGGAGGTACTGGGGACTGAAGCCAGGATATTTTGCATGCTAAGCAGGTGGCCTACAACTGAGTAACACCCACCCTCCTTGTCTGCACTTAAAAATAAATATTGTAATACACAAAAGAGCTCTTAAACACCATCATGGGACATAGTCTCTGTATAGGCATTTGAACACGTATACTATATCAAGAAGAATAAATGTTGTTGGGACAAACCTTTCTGAATCTGATAATGTGCTTAAAAACGATCATAGCTAGTGATAAACACGAGACTTGGATCCAGTACTTCTTAGGGTCTGTTTTGTCATCATGGGAAATTACATTCTACAGAGAAGGCTAATTGGGTCTCTTTGATAATTGGATGGTTTAGCAGATGATCAAGGCTTTCAAAAGCTGACAGTTTTGTATTTTAAACTAATTACAAATTTATCTTCTAGAAGTTGGAAGTCCTAAGCTTGTGAAGTGCCCAGTAATCCAGGGGGAATATGTTTGTGTCTCTGTGAACGATTGTGTGTGTGATTTCAGGAAGGTAGAAATAAGTTCCATATAGACTTCTGATACCTTTCTCCTCCAGTTCAAGGTGTAGGCATATATTTACACAAATAAATTGATGTTCTTTTGTCATTTGGCATATTGGGAATAAGAGGTTCTCATACTTGTTTCAGAAGGGTTGGGGAGCATGAGCTTAGAAAACGGGAGGAGAAAGAGTCAGGGAGGCACTTCACACTTTGTGCAGGATTTGAGGAACAGTAGCTTTTCTTTTCTCTTTTATTCTAAAGCAAACTGGCACTGAATCGTAACTTACTATTACTCAGAATTGCTTTTCTAATAAGATATAAGTGCCTCAGATTTTTCAAGGCAACATGAATGATGAAATGTGTTTTAACATTTATCTTTAAAAGTAGTTTTATTTTTCAAGGAAAAGGCTATAGCCTGTTCTTTCTTCCAGCGGCAAAAGAAATTCTCATTGATCTATGTACATGATCTATGTGCTTAGTTTCTTTGGGGTTTTTTGGTTTTTTTAAGTGCTTGTTTCATTGTGGTGTGAATGAATGTTTAAAATTTTTGGATTTTCATCTTTAGAACATGCTGATTTATCAGAACTGTTAAAAACTTGATTGTTCTTTGGTCGTTGTTTGGTGGAGCACCCTATTGATTTCTGCTGTGTGTTAAAGAGGGAAATTCTTCCTCTAGCCTGCATATCATAAGTGAATGGCTTGCCGTGTGCCTTTAAAATTCATTGAATGCATTGAGCATGTTTATCCAGTGAATTTTGAATTGACTCATAGTATTACTTTGTTTTTTTTTCTGTGGCTTTTGCTCCTCTCCACAAGAATTTGAATTCCCTGTTGCATTTTGTATACGTGTTCTTAACAGGGGAAGATATTTTGAATTTTTTACAGAGGTGGGTTTTCCTATCCCCTCTGAATGCCTTCTGTAATTGATACAACAAAAATCTGTTATTGCAGTGCTAAATAATTTCATAAACTATTTTTTGGCTTAATCAGAAGCAATGAGAAAGAGTGATAATAAAAAATACGAAAACCTTCCTTCCTTTGAAGAATATAAATCAGGTGGTTAGGCTGACGCATGCTTTGTGCCTGACATACTTACTCTCATGTCATTGTGTATCATGATTCGGAGATGGAGATACTTCAGGTTTATAGATTTTTGTTTTAACATTTGTGTTGAATTCTTTCTTCAGGCTGATGTTTCCTGTTTGGTTTGTGGAATGTGTAGAAGAAGGGAAACAAATGCTTTTTTTTTGTTTGTTTTCAGGAGGCCTGAGTTGCTGATGAGAAAACAGTTGAGGGTGGGCTGAGGAACAGAGTGACACTCCCTCTCCTCCCGGCTGAAACTGATGAACAATAAAATCAATTAAGTGTATCGATATTTGACCAATTGAAGTTAACTAGCTCAAACTGGCTAGTTATGCCCAATGGAAAGTATTGAATTCACCTGCAGATTTAGGTGCTTTACCAAGTAGAAGCAGCTTAGAGCAATCAGAAATATCAATCCTATGATGAGCTATAAAAAGTATATAATATCTTTTATTTTTGAAACTTTTCTAAGTTAAGTTGTGTAGAGCTAAAATTAAGTTTCAAGCACCAGGAGTTATGAGTGTGGGTGGTTCTGTGGGATCGTTATTCAGGGATGTGCATAGACCCTTCTAGATTGGCTGAAGCTGGCAGGAAAAGACCCAAAACCAGGATTTGTCATCCCAGGATATTCTCCATAATGGTTCAATGTGGGAGCCCTTGATTGGGTTAACAAATTGTAGCAGACCCAGGCCGCCTGTCAACTTTAAGAAGAAAAACTATGCTTAGTAACTGCTTTGCAAGCAAGCGCCTGTGCATCCACACTCCTGTCTCCTTGCCTTAAAAAGCAGAGACAATGCTTTGCTTGCGTAGTTGAGGTTTTAGATAGCACTCTGCTCATTGCAAAGCAAGGACCCAGGACCTCAGCTATAAAAGCTGGGCTTGTGTGCTGTTAGATAGTCTGTTATCCGCAAAACAAGGAACTGGCAGGTTTGGTGGTCTGCTTTGAAATTCACATATCTAAAGAATGTATTTTGTTCCCCTCACCCCATGACTTCCCTAAAGATACACTAAGACTTTGTACTCATGGTGGATTCTGTAATCTCTGTCTCACCCACTTTTCCCAAGTTTCTGCTTACTATCACACAACTGTTAATGACTATTTCCTTTGATTATACACAATAAATATGGGAGCATTTGATAGGCTCGTGGAGTTGGCTCCCTACTCCCTATCGATTGCTGGACTTTTTCCAGTCTTGAATAATCATTCCGTGTCTGTAAGATTTCTGCCAGCCAGAACCCACAGTTCCAGGTGAGAAAGATGCAGGTTTATCTCTCCTACCCGAGGGAGAGAGAGTAGAGAATTGAGATCTGCTTCCTTGTGGTCCCTTCCTGCCCCAGGGCAACTCCAGTTCACCTGCAGCCTTCTGGCCTCTGCTCACAGGGCCTCTGTCCCAGGACTGACTGCAGCCTTTTCTTCCCCGGTCAACATTTCCTGTGCCTTTCAGTACTTGGTCTCTTGTCTGCAATTGAATCCTGGCAGATGTGATGGTGGTCTGCGTGCTGGTGGGCAGTCACTTGGGGCTCCCAGGAACCATGCTGATTCTCCTGAGTCTCTCATTCGGGGTTACAGAACTGTCGAGCACCGTAGGAAGCCCATTCATGTGAGGTCAACACAGCATTGCGTCGCTTTCATTTTATATTTGAATTTTCAGTGGAGAAATTATTTGTAGCTAACTGTTCCAGATTTTCGGCCTCCTGCTTTCCTCACCACCATTTCCTTGTTGGCTCTGGTGCTTGTTTTAAGAACCAGGTTTCTTCTCTGGTCATTTTTAGCAGCTGGGCTTGCCGAATCCTTGATCTTCATTTGAAGCAGAATGCTTCCTCGTGATGTCAAACTGATTTTCCTATTTCTGAATATTTCGTGTAAACTCAGCAAGTGTTTCAAGTGAAATGCTCTTGTCCAATTTCTGTTTACCCACATTTGAAGATCTCCTGCTTTCATGCTGAGGGCAGTTTCTTCTTCCTGTAATAAAATTAGCAATTTGCGTTTACTATGGGAAGGTACTGGCCCTAGGTGCTTTTGTTCTTAACAGTTTTAATACAATTCACTCATTAAAATGTACAGCGGTTTTTACTCTATGCCCAGAATTGTGCATTCCAGTCAATCTTAGAACATTTTCATCCCCCAACAGGAAGCCCCGTATACATAAGCAGTTATTCACATCTTCCCCATCCTCCCCCAGCCCCAAGGAGCCACTGTTCTCTCTATGAGGATTTGCCTGTGCTGGACATTTTCATGTAAATCGAGTCATTTCAAGTAAATGAAACCGTCTATAATGACTGACTTCTTTCACACTGAGTAATGTTTTCAATGTTTGTCAAACTTGTGGCCTGGGTCAGTACTCTATGCTTTGCAATTGCTGAATAATATTCCACTGTATGACTGGGCCCCACTGTTTACCCATTCATCAGGTGATAGGCATTTTGTTTGTTTCTGCTTTTTGTCTGTGATGAATAATGGCGCCGTGAACATTCCTGTAGGAGTTTTTATGTGGACACTTGTTTTCAGTTCTCTTACGTGTATGCCCAGAGAGCAGAAAGGCTGGGTCATTCATAAACCAAATGTTTAACTCTCTGAGGACCTTCCAGGCTGTTTTCCAAAGTGGCCTCGCTGTGTTAAGTCCTCACCAGCAAGGGCTGGGATCTCCGCTTCCTCTGTGGCCTCATTACTGTTTGTTATTCTCTTTTTGAGTATATACTACTGTAGTGAGTGTGAAGCAGTTTCTCCTAGTGGTTTTGACTTGCTTTCAATTATAGCTAATGATATTGAACATCGTTTCTTTGTGCTTATTGGCCATTTGTATATTTTCCTTGAAAAATACCTTTTCAGATCCATTATTCAATTTTTAATTGAGTTGCCTTTGTATTGTTTAGTTGTAGGAGATTTTTTTTTTTTTTGGAGATACAAATTCCTAATCAGATAAATGATTTGAAAAAATTTTCTCCTGTGTGTTGTTTTATCACTTTCTTGATTGTGGAATTTGAAGCAAAGTTTTCACTTTTGATGAACTCCAATTTATCTCTGTTTTCTTTGTTCCTTGTGCTTTTGGGGTAATATTTAAAATCTGAGGTATTTTATTTAAACTTTTATATATAAAATAACTTAATTTAGGACTGTTCTAGGAGACGGGTGCTGTTGTTGTCCCCAGTCTATGGACAGGAGACTGAGATGCAGAAAATTTCACTGTCATATCAGTGTCACAGCTACCCAGTGCTGTGGGAGTTCAGACCCTCATGTTTGTCCCCAACATCTGTGCTTTTCATCAACATGCTCCACTCCTTCCTGGAATCGTTAATGAAAAAGTGTTTCCGTTTTTGATTTCTTGTTTGTTTTCTCTTTGGGGACCTCATCTCCTCATTTTCCTTGCAGAGGTCAGTGTAGGTTTATTTTAGGTCTCATGTAGCCAGAAGCATTGCTATCAGTTAACTTCTTTATTACTCACTCTCCAGTGATGATTGTTGCTAGTTGACCTAATCAAGTCATGCTTAAGTCTTTCCTGCTCATGACACTAAAAACACAGTCATGACTTACAGAATGCTCAAAGAAGAAAGTACTTGAGTGATTTTATTTTTCTAACAAATCAAACCAATCAAATAAAAACCCCTGTGTTGACACATATATAAGCCCTCCAGAATAGGGTCACTGTCTTCCTTGTGTTTCATTGGTTTGGTCACATTGTCTGGATAGTGCCTTGCTGTCCAGCAGTTTTTTTTAGGATACAGTGCTCGTGAACCATTTTAAGGACAGAATTTTGACAACAGACTGTGTTCATTTCACGAGGAAAAAGATCATATAGAAATACTGCTCTGATCTATTTTAAAATTTAGCTTGGAATTTTGAGAAGAGTTCAGGGAACCATAAAAAGATTTTTTCACTAATTTTAGAACTATCTTAGACACATTAAGGTTACATAGCAGAGTAACTTATCAACTAGATTTGACAAGAGGATTGTATTATTGAGTATTTGTTTTAGTTGAAATATTCTACCTGGGAAAAAGTAATCAGTGCCCATAAATGAACAAATATGTTTGTATTTCTATGCAACATGGGAGCAGACTTCATATGTTTCTGTATAATATATACGACTGTGTTTTAATATGCCTGTCAATGTTTTTATAGTTTTTCAGCAATGTTGTAGCCTTAGAGTTCGTCTAAGAAAATCACCCCTGATTCTAGTGCAGTTTGTACTGCGTATCCTGTCTTATGCATGGGATTCCACTGTCCTCTCAGTGAGGAATTTCCTCTCCTACTGAGGTAGTAGCAGAGTTAAAGGAACTGTGATTTCTAGGACTTTGCTCTCCATGTGTTTGCAGTTGGCTGTCAAACATGATTTTACCTTTCTTGAGTTTTCATTGTTAAATTAGAATTTTGGAAATAAATATTAATATGTTGCATCGGTCTCCTTAGAATCTTGATGTGTTTGTGCTTTCAGATTTCAATTTATGAAAAATGAAAATGCACTCTTTTTTTTTAAGTAGTCCTTTTTCACTAGATATTTGTTTACCTCTTTATAATTAAAATATTTTTTTTCCCAATGAATGAATCGGTGTGCATGTTTTAAAAGATACCTTACTTTTTATTTTTCTTATTGTAAAAGATATATTCATTTCAGAGAATTTGGAAAATAAGGATAAACACAATAATAACTTAAAAATGGCCTCAAATATCACTTGGAGATACAGTTGTAAGGTTTCAAATTGAGAATTACAAGTCCTCTCATGTTGTTTTTCTTTTACAAGTACGTTTTGGTTACTGAGACCCTCGAATTCCCATATGAATTGTAGTAGCAGCTAGTCAGTTTTTGCAGAGGAGCCTGCTGGGATTGTAATCGAAACCACGTTGTATGTATGGATCGCTCTGGGGAGCACTGCCACTCCAAGAACACTGTCTTCTGATCCAGGAATGTGCGTGGTGTGTCTGTCCAGGTATTTAGGACTTCTTTAATTTTTTTCAGCAATGCATTTTGTTTATAGAGTATTATTTTACTTTTTTTCTTTGCCTTTATACTGAGTAAAAGTGTGCAAGTTACCGGGATCAGAAGTGTATTTGAGCCCTGCCAATTGCTGCCACCATGTAGGCTGCGCTCTTTCTTTGCCCTGTGAAAAATCTTGCACAAAATAGGACCTCAGTAACCCTCTGTTGAATGAATGATTATATGATTGTTGGATGATGCTTGAGAGTCCTTCTGATGATGTCTTTTTCCCAGCCTTTCCCCTCCTCTTAACTATGCCCTTTGTCTTCCTTTCATCTAGTCTGGTTTTCAGCCTGCCTGTGGCATTGATTTTCCCTCTCTGTACACTCTTCCTTTCACTGGTACATGATAATGTTACATGTGGGCTGTGGAAACTTGCTAGATGTCAAGAAAGCGCAAATCCATGGCATGGTAGTATTTTCAAACTGTGGTATTCTTTTATCAATTGAAATTAAATCAGGCTGAGCCCCTGAGCCCTCCCGTGAGCTCTTTTCTCCTTCCTACAGGTGATACTGCTCTGGTTGCTGCCTGTGCCCTACCCCCAGCCTTGGTTTTGGAGTTGAGTAAGTCACCATCACTGGAGCCCTCTCTTTAAAAGATGAAAACATTTGCTCCTTCTCCCTGGTTGGGGACTTGGATGAGATGAGGTACCAGATAAAGAATGCAACCCCTCTTATTCTGACCCCTGCTCTTTCCGTTGTACTCTTTTTGAAATAGTACAGTTCAACTGTATAAAGATTGATTGTGAGCTAATGAGATAGACAAGACAACCGAAAATTTATTAAATATCCTTTCATGCCAGAAACAAATGTGTTATACACACAAAAAGCACATAAAGCACGGTAGTACTGTGGTTACAAACATGGGTCTGAGATCGAGTCCTGCTCTGGAGTGACCAGTCCTGTGAGATGGAGAACTGGTAGGTCGGCTTAGCCTCTCCCATACTTGTTTCCTGTCCTGCAGAGACGGGTCTCGCTAGGCGTCCCTCCCCCTTAGAGGTGCTGTGGGGTGTAAATGACGCACGTGGGCAGCCCGAGCACAGCTGTTCATTCCTCGTAAGTGCAGGATAGAATGGATTTGCGGAGACAGCTTTATGACCACCCCGTGTAGACTCTCAGTGTGCCAAAGGGATGTCTTCTGGTTTGGATGTGGGATTCTCACTTCTCTAAATACCCAAAAATTGTGTTATTGGGCCTTGCTGATTTGAATCTATTCTTTAGAAAGTACATATTGTAGATATATTTTTCAAGCATGCATGCATTTTTTCTTTTATTATTTATAGTTCTACCCTCTCATCTCTTGTTGTGGCTTTTCATGGAATCCAGGGAAACAGCCCTAAGCCACCTGCCTCTTCACACGTCTCCGTGGCGGTTTTCTTCCCTGACTAGAAGAGGGTTCTGCATAGGAAATTTTCTTTGTTCCCCTTTTCTTGGAGTCTCTCTGTCTGTCTGCCCACCTCTCACCTGTCCATCTGTCCAGTTCTCTACCCACTCATTCTTCTGACTTGTTCCAAAAAGCATTTCAGGCAGCTTACAGAAGAACAGATACCAAAAAACAGGTGAGAAAATGGGACCAAGTTCAGACAGTGAGGCTAGGAGGCGAGCTTGTGTGAGGGTTGCAGGCGTGAGAAATATAAGACTTATAAGATTGCTGTGACTTATAAGATCGACAGCAACAGTGTGCCTGAGGCTCCCAGCAGACACAGGGAAACAGGGTTTGTGGGAGATTCTCACTGGATGTGAAATAAATAAGTGGATGAGGAGAAGCCCAGCCTTTCCAGCTACTAAGGCTTAGGAGAATATTTTGAGTGTCTTCCAAAATCACAGTATTTCATCTTTTCCTTTGTCAGAGTTCTATGTATAGTTGGTTACATTCTATACCTGGAAATTTCTCCAAAACTGCTTCCCACGTGAGTCTCATGGCTCGGAATGGGGTGGTTCGGCTCATTGATGGGTGTTGGCCAGAAACAGAAAATGACATCCTCCAAGAAGCCTGGGATTTGTCAGTTATGTTTTGTCAGTTCTGTTGACTTCAGAAAATGCTTTCACAGTTCCTCTCCATCTGAGGAGGCAGCGTGCTCTCTTTGCAGCATCAGGAGCTCAGGGCCACGGGATGGTGGGGGCTGACTTCACTGCCGTCAAGACAGCTGAGGTAGTCACTGCAGGCGTGGTGCTTTCACGTAGTGCATTTCATGTTCTTTAATAGGTTTCAACAGGGAGTTAATTGAGTTAATTAACATTTAATAAATATGATGCTTTGTTGTAAAGACAGTTATAGGCAGTATATAAGCTGTGAAGACTTTAAAAACGGTTTCATTACTTAAATTTCAGCAGGGAAGATTTAGTTTATCTTATTTATGCCTCTCTTTTACAGTAACAAAGAAACAAGACAGAAAAAGCAGAGGATGATTTCTGTTCTTCCTCTCGGCTTGCAGGTGCCCTCACCTCCAGTGGCATCCATCCAGACACCAGCACTGACACTGGCCGTGCTCAGATCTGCCTCAGCCCTGAAGACACAACTGACAAATAGAAGGGGGCCATGCCCTGTTACAGCAGGTGCTCTCACTTTGTGGGTCCTTATGTAACTGCGCATTGTTATTCAGGATCGCCCATTCTATATTGTTTGAAGCTGCTGCGGTGTCTCCTAGTTATTTGTTTCTGTAAGTACTCATGTATTTTCTCCAATGCATGGTACTAGACATCTAAAAATGCTTTTTTCAGATGAAAAGTAATGTGTATTTAATATAATAAGTCTGAAAAAAGGGGCAAAAGAGGGTATCCTTGTCCCACTACTCAGAGACAGTAATTAACACTTTAACATCTATTTTCTGTCCTTTTCGTCAGTGTGTATCACCTCTGTCATAAAAAGCAGCGATCACTCTGTTCCTGTTTATTGTGTGGAGACCTCCATTTTCCATTCGGCTTATTACATGTTTTTCTGCAATATTCTATCTCCGCTGACATGATTTTTAATGACCAGTATAGCATTATGTCTTGTGGAGGCATCGTCCATTTTACTTCGGACTTAAATAAACTTTTAAATTCAAGTATACTTAACTGAAATACTGAAAAGAGAACTGTGGTGGTACCGAAAGGCCCCTAAATCCCTTCCCCTTATTTCCTGAGTGTAAAAGCTGTTGACAATGTGGTGTATATATTTCATGACCTTTATGCCTATGACATATATATATACCCATAAATACATACATACCTACATACATACACTTATATGAGAAATCTATGTATATGTGTGTGTATATATGCTTTATTGAAAAATAAGACCGTACTATATGTGTTCTGCAGCTCGCTTTATTCACTCACGGGTATATCATAGACGTCCTCCCACTCCAGACTCACCCGGTCCTTTCAGATAGAGAGGAGGGGTCTCCTGATGTGCAGATGTGGTCTCTTGTGGAAGGACACCTTTGGTGGGAGAGTGATGTGGACAAGGCCCTGGACAATGCCGAATCGCCGGCCCCTTCAGAGCCCACATCTTGCCGTGATTTACCGCATCATTTTCTTGATGTTGGACCCTTAAGTTTTCTCCATTTTCCACTTTCAGAAAGGATGTTTGACTGGCATCCCTCTTGTACAAACATACCTGTGATCTTGTATGAGTATTCCTTTAGTTAAGGCTTCTGGAAATTTAGTCCCTGGATGTGACATTTACATTCATCACAGGCTCCTTTCAAGTGACTCTAGAAATTACTCCTCCAGTGGGGAATGAAAAGCTGTAGAATAATTTATGTAACCAATTCTCAATCACTGGATATGATTTCACTTCAGCTTTTCATCCCACCATTGTAAACAGTGCTGTGTAAATGCTCTGATGAGTACATCTTTTGAACTGATTTTTTTCTAAATGAAATGATTCCTAGAAGTTGAGTTGAGTCTGTGTGTACACACGTTTTTCAGAGTTTACATATCCATTGACATGTCGTCTTCCAAAATGTCACTCACAGTTTGTTCTCTCACAGATGGACACTAGCTAGATTATCGTTTATAAATATTTGCCAATATGATGAACAAAAGTGCTTTTTCATTGTTTTAGTTTGTATTTGATGACCAGTGAGGTATTGAGCATTTTTCACTCATTAGCCATCTGACTTTTTAAAAGTGAATGATCCCTTTTGTCCTTTGCACACATTTAAGTGAGGGAGCTTCTTGTTGCTTTGTGACAGCTCTTTGTATGTTATGAATATTAAACCCTTGTCTTCATCAACATGTATCACAGAGCTTTTTTTTTGTCATTTCTTGCCTTTCATTTTGTTCAGTAGTTTTTTTTATTTTCTTTGTGGCCCAAAATATTTTTAAGATTGTAAATGTCTTCCTTTTGGGTTTTATCTTTGGTATTATTCTTAGAAACACTTTCTTATAATGATATAAATCTCTTCTGTAAGTTTTTTTAATCTCTAAGATGGAGATGATAATAGTACTTGTTATAGTGAGGAGAAGTTGAATTAATATGAGCAAAGAGTTGCATTTGTTGTTATTAGTATTTTAATATTTACATCAATATCTGTAATTTTTCTTGTGGTCATTAGCACAGGAATAGAATTTGTTCTTTCCAGGTGATTCTCTGATTGTCCCAGGAAAATTATTGAATTCATACTTTGCTCTTTGATTTGAAATCCCAACTGTACAATATACTTATATACACTAGAGTCTCTTTTTGAGCTCATGGTTTATTTCTGTCAATTTTACTTTCTTACTCCAGCGCTATATCTTACAT
Organism: Camelus bactrianus; assembly: GCF_048773025.1. NCBI lineage: Eukaryota > Metazoa > Chordata > Mammalia > Artiodactyla > Camelidae > Camelus > Camelus bactrianus. Next base: position 134,880,268 of record NC_133541.1, read on the forward strand.
ATTGTAAAAATTTATTTAATAACTGAAAGTGTGATTTTTTTGATTCTTTTCTTCCATCACAAATTTTCTTGGCTAGTATGAATTTATTATTCCTGAAGAATTCTAAAATACTTTGTTCAAGTTAAAAAACACAGATAAGGGTTTTCATGGGATTTTTTAGTAAGTTTTGAATTATCTTTAGGAGAACGTACATCTTTACAAAACTGCTTTCCTCCATGCAATATGTTGATGTCTCTACATTCACACCTCTTACTTTACTCCTCAGTAGAGTCCAGTAGTTTTCTCCATGTAGAACATGGGCTTTAATTTTGAGTTTATTCCAGATTATTGTTGATGTCTTTGTTAATTCTGTAAGTGAGAATTTTTTGCTATTATATTTTGTAACTGTTAAAACTGACACCTAGGAAGGCAGAATCGGTTTGTAAATACTCACTTTGTAAATTGTCATTTAAAATTGTAAGTATTAAGTACTTGTTCCAGAATCCTTTCTTTTCTGTTTTTAAAAATTTGTTTCCAAGATTATCAAAGTGGTCATAGCTAAGTAGTATATTTGGGGAGACAGATGGAGAGAGGTAGTGTGGCTTATGTACAAACTCTGAGCAGTTTCATGGCTGCCTTTAGGCTGGAGAAGCCGCAGAAGAGCACAGGTTAGACCAGGGATGGCTTTGTATGCACTGGAAAGCCAGCTTTCCTGCCTTTGTGGAGAAGCCTGTTGGGCGTGACAGGTAGATGATCAAGGTCCGATGGAGGCCATTGGCTGCACAGAGCGCTGTGACTGTGAGAACTTGCGACCATTAACATGGGAAATGCTTGGGGCCAGGAACACTGCAGGGGAGCTAGGCAGCCTGTGTGTTAAGGATTTTCCAGTCCTGGGAGTGGGAAGAGCAGACTCTAGATTCAGATCTGAGTTTGAATTCATCCTCTCTTGTTTACTGGTCCTCTGACTTTTGTCAAGTTATATATCCGCTTTGAACTCCTGTTTTCTTGTCTCTCAAAACAGGAGAATTACGGCCTGCTGCTAGAGTGTTTGATCAGCGTAAATGATTTGTGTCTATGAGATGCCACGTACAATCACAAGCTCAGTAAGAAATGGGCTGTCACCTTTCTTCTGCAACTCAGTGCTTGACAAGACTTGGGGGAAAGCCAGTCCATAATTTGTGTATGATGTAATTAGGAAAAAAATTAATGTCTTGCCTTTCCCTAGCAGTATTCGTACTCCTTTGCTTCATTTACTTCTTTCCTCCTTTCCTTTCCCCTTTCCCTCTTTCACTATAAGAGCCTGAGACTCTCTCAGAACACTAGATTCAAATAACTTTAAAGGTTGTCTCATCCTCATGAAATGACTGTAAGATAAAAAAATCTGTAAATATCCCAGAATTCATTGTATTTCATTTACACACACACGCACACACACACGCACACACACACACACAATCAGGCTACCTCCCACTTGCTGAGGGAGAAGGAACACTTTTTCTGTGTTTCCATTCACTGAGCGTGAGAACAAAGTCTCTTATGCAGAATTTCTCCCGGCTTCTTGCATGGTGTTTTTAATTGGATTTCTGCTTTGTTGCCATAGAAATATTCTCCTATTAGAAGAGAGGAAGTGGAGATATAGACATTCTGCTGAGATATTGGTTTAATCATATTTGAGTTGGAAAGTACTTAAGATCATAGAGCCGTAAATATTTATGGTTGAGAATCCATGATTTTGTAACTTGGACAAGAACCTGGGTCTTCTGCCATCGTGTCCATGCGGGCGAAGAGGCAACTGGGCAGGGGATGGCAGGGGTCCTTCTTGCTTGAGTTCCAGGGTCTTGCTAGTTTTCATTGCTCACCTGCCTTTAGTTTATGTCCATGTGGCCTCTCATGGGAAGGCCACTATGTCCTGTTAGACTGAGTTTCTAATCAGCAAAAAGCTCTGGATCCACTCATATTTCCCAGAGTTTTTCTGCTGACCTGCTGACACTTTATATAAATGAGGCCTAAGAAACTACTGAATACAAAATCCTTATTGATATCACTTGCCCTCGAGTTCCAAAGGAATGGGGTGCTGTCTCAGGCTGTCTAAGGCTAGATCTGAACAAAGATATGGTGATAGGCTGTGCTGCTGGACCCTCCAAAGTCAAATGGGATTTCCACCTGGTTTTTAGAATCAGGCAGATGAGTTCAAATCTTGCGTTTACCAGTTATTAGCTTTGTGACCTTGGGGAAGAAACTGTACTTCTTTGTGTCCAATTTTCTTTGTCTGTAAGTAAGTTCAGTAAATATTTTAAGGTTTTTTTTTTATACAATTGAATGAGCTAATTCCCTCATTTATACCTAAAGTACTGATCACGTGGTTCTATGTTGGTGCTTTGGTAGTTGATTACTAAGGAACTCGGCAGTGAGAATGTGGGTGGTGGACCCCTGGATCATAGAGTTTATATTCCAGTATATGATTGTAAAAGACTGGATGTGCAGTGGATTTTTAGTAAATATCCATACCTTTCCTAAACCACATTGATTGTTTATATTTCTTTACACTAATATATGAACAATTTTTTATCGCAATTTAAATATCTTTTTAGTATTTAAAATATGCAGCTATAACAAAAATACATGAAATAAATAGATTTGACTTTTATTTTCTTTTCAATAAGCAAAACAAAATAAAATAGAAAAGAAAAAAGATTTGAAGGAGTAGAAATAATTTTATTTCCATGGAATCAATTCCCTATGTTAGGTTTTTTGGTTGTGTTGCTAAACAGCATATAAAATTTATAGGTTGTGACATATTGGAAATGGGGAAACAGTGGAGACATACTACCTCCAATGAAGTCATTTAGTTACCACGTCAAAGCTAGTTCTGCCTCCTGAATGACAGGCCAGTAAATTGGGAGATGAGGTGTTAGAGCAAGGAATAGTGACTTTATTTGAAAAGCTGGCAGACCCAGAAGATGGCATACTGATATCCTGGAGAACCCTCTTCCCCAAGTCAGAATTCAGTCTCCTTTTTTACTAAACAGGGGTGGGGATGTGGTTGGTTGTTGCAAACATCTTGCTGTACGAATTGATTTCCTTGGAATCCTTTGTTCTTGCAGCTGTCCATGTGGGTCAAATCACGGTGACCCTTTAAAACCTCCAAAAAAAAAAAAAAACAGGTTATTCTCTATTTTGCAAATTGCCATCTCTACATAAGTGTAGAAGAGCTAACATCCTTAAAGATCAGAGCCCGCAGAATAGGCCCTCCTGGATATTTCAGGCTAAAGGCAACTTTCTTTTACAAAAGGTGCAGAGCTAGCATGTCTAAGCCTAGAAAACAGGGCACAGGTTTAAAGCCAAAGGAAAACATCTAACATTAAGTCAAATTTTTTCTTTTCTATTACAATTCCTTTTTCCACCTCATAAATAATTTTAGTAAGGAACATGAACAATTTTTAATTTTTTTTCTCAATAATGGATAAATGAGCCAACTACATTTTTGTGAGCAGCAATGCTGTGCGTGCCTTGGGGTCACAGCAAACTCTTGTTGGGGGTGGTCGACCCTGCAACAAGTCTGATGCCCTGTGAGTGTTGGTGAGGGTCTCCCTAACCTGGGGCTCTCTTCAAGAACCAGCATATGGGCATTGACCTCTGGAGACCACTTTTTCAGCTGCAGAAAATTTTTTCAGATACTGTGATTGAAAAATCACTCCAGCTGGGGATAAGTAGGGAATAAAGGAAGAGGAAAAGGGCTTGGAGTAAAGTAGAAGAGAAGGACAGAAGATTAGGGAGCCTGGGGGCTTGGAAGCGGGGCTTCGGGAGAGAGACGAGCAGAGGTGGGGAGGTGCCCGGCTCCGGAACCAGCTCCTGCACCTGTCCGTGCGCCCAAGCCACACAGCATTTAATTGGCCCAGGACGCTATCCTGTCTGGATGTCACCCTGGGCAGAACCTTGAGAATCGAAGGTAAGGGGTGGGCAGCACTCACCTAGGGGACACTGAAGGCTTTAGTCAAGTCCACAGTGCCTTTTATACTCATGTGTCTTCACTTGCCATTTATCTTAGGATCTGAGAAGCAGGAGCAAGGAATTCAGGGAGAGATCCAGGAAGACATCTGACTCTGTTAAGAGACGACATTCACAGCGACAAGGGGAGAGAAGACACTTGCAGCAAAGCAAAATGAATTCACAACGATTGCATCAGAGCTGCAGGTGTGAGAGAGCCTAAGCCTGTCTCAGAGTGCAGGGGACAAGTGGAAAGGAATGGTAAAATTTCCACTGACAATTGAAATTTTGTTAAATAGCCTGCTACTCTTAATTGTATCACTTCATTGTATGTAGGTGTATTTCTGTGAGCATTTATAGGTTCACACAACCCCACCAGCACCTCTTGCCCCCATCGGGGATGGGCTTTCTCAAGCACAGTGCACCTCATGCTTGATTGGCCACGCTACGGGTCCTGGCCTGGGGCCGGGTTGCTGCAGGGCACTGAGTCCCCGAGGCACGGGCAGTGAGACAAGACAGGAACATCTCAGCTCATGACTGACGGCCTCCGTTTCCCCCTGCAGTGTAAGAATGCCGGTGACTCAGTTAGAAGCATGCTTCGAAGCTGTCCGTGTACTTGCCACCCAGAAGCAGAGCCTGGGAGCTACCGAATTTCTCCAGAATGCAGTTTACATTCACCTTGACAAGTGAATTATGTCCTTTTACAAGTGGAGGAATTGCTGCCGTTTCCCTGGAACTTACTCACCACTAGTGTATATGATTTTCCTTTGCTAGGATTCAGTATAGCCTGCTAAAAATTCTGGAGTCAGATCTTGAAACCCTGATGAAGAGGATTATTTATTTTATTTCTTTATATGATAGTATTTTACTTTCAAAATTCAGAGTTTTCAGTTCATTGAATTTTTTCGGGGGTTGGAGAATCAACGTTTCTCTTACCATCTTTGTGACCTGTTGCTTTGTGCCTCTCACCTGTCTTCTGTCACTTGTGAGGCGGTTCCATTTGTGACCCTGTGCGGGTTGTTCATGTTATAAAATATAAATTCTGTAAAACTACAGTCCCTTTTACTCCGAAGACATTCCACAAGTACTACTTAAATCTGGGTGTGGTTTTTAGAAGACAGAATCATTAGAACATGTACTTGCAGGTTGCTAGTGCAAAATCCCCAAATCAATAGTCTAGATCAACATCTAAAATCTTTCTAATCTACCTTGGATTTGTATGGATAAGTGAAGCAGTTTGCTAAGAAATCAAGACCAGGTTTAGAATACAGGCTGGTGTAGCTCAGCAGGTCCTCCCATGCTGATGCTCTGCCAGAGGGTGGGGCCAAGGGGTGAGGGCGTGTCCTGCCCTCCCTGAGCTGACAGTTTGATGGCAAAGACCTTCACCAGGTGAAGAACTGGGAGTTTCTTCTAAGAAAAGTGGGTTTGAAAAGAGTCCTAAAAGCGCGGGAGTGACACAATCCCATTTGTCTCAAGTAGGGGAGAGCGGCTGTAGGGCCAATTGGGAGACTCGTGAGTCCAGGAGTGCAGTGTTGGTGGCTTCCACTTGAGCGGTGGGACGGTCAGTGTGTTAAAGCGAACAGATTGAAGACATGTTTCGATGGTAAATAGGAAAGGATGAATGCTCTCTGTGAAGTTAGAATGGAGTAAGGCCCAGGTTTCTGGGTGGATTAATGAGGTAAATGATAGCCCTGCTGTGCTGTGATGAGGGAAACCTGCAGAGGGAGTTCTGGGGAAAATCTGATGAGTTCAGCTGTGGGTAAATGAAAGGCTGTTAGATGTGTGGACATGGAGCTCTGGTGAGAGCCAGTAGTGAGTAGGGGGAGGGGAGAGAGTCTTTCAAATCATTTTGTCTTGTGAACATACAAATAAGGATGAGCAATGACACACTTAACACCTCTATATTCTGGATTTAAAACCCAGTAACATTTTGCATTATTGACTGCAGAGGTTCTTAATTTTTTAAGAGAAATAAAATAAATAGAAACAAAATAGTGGAGTTAATCAACATCTAAACAACATTAGATTTGATGTGTGTCCTTGTGTATATTTTGATACCTCATCTGTTTATAACTATAATCTACAAAAAGTTAACTTGCTTAGCATAAGAGTTAAACAGAGGGACGTGACACACACTGTTAGGGGTGGAAGCTGATCACCTTGGGCAAATTATGTCGCCTCTCTGTGCCTTAGTTACATCTTCTGTGACTGCCCCTGGGCCCCTCATCACAGCTGATTTCCTAGACTTGATGTTGGGAGGGAGGCTGCTGAAGGGATTAAGAAGTGGCAACTGCTAGGGATACTGAAGAGTGAGACAAAAGCAGATTAAAGCCTATAAACTTAGTACAAATACCCTCAAAAGAGAAAGAACCTTGCAGTGTTTTGAGCCACTTAGCGTAAGGAAAACAAAATCACGTGGACCCAATTCTCTTGAACATTTGAGTATTGTGGGTGGGAGGGTGTCATCAAAAAAGTGTCAAGAAAAGGACTTTTGGTTTCCCTTGACGTTTCCAGTAAGGGTGAGTAGCATAAGCAAAACCCCTCCCGGTTCACAGTGGAAGGTCCTTTTTGTGCAAAACTGACCAAAGTTTGGAAACCACTCTTCAGCGGTGCTGGCAAATGAAGAGACTTCTGGATTGGGTGGGGCACTTGCTGTGACTTCCAGGTGACCTGCTGGCTGGGGACTGTTAGGCGGGCAGTAGGTTTGCAGGGAGACCCGGGCATAATCCCTGCCTCTGAGGCTGCTAGTCTGATTAGTCCCCTGGGCACATGCAGTCCTAATGCGGCAGCCCGGGATGTGGCCTGGGACACCTGCAATGCTGAGGGCGAAAAGAGGGCTTCCCTGAGGGGGTGTCCCTGCAGAGAGTGGAAACGTCCTCCTGCAGGTGAGGAAGAGCCTCTGAGCAGGGGGAAGGATGCACAGGCAAGACCAGCCTGAGCACGGAGTGTTTGGGAAGCCAGAAGTCATACAGTGGCCCAAGCAGCCTTGTTCCTGAGAGACTGGAGGTAAAAGATGCTGAAAAGGCAGGCTAGGTTCAGACCCTGTGGTGTTTTATGAGTGACAGGTAAGGACTGGTCAGGCAGGCATGAGAGAACCCTGTGGGCATCCCAGCTGGGGCGTCACGCCGGAGGGAGGAGCAGAGTTATAGACTTTGCCACTTATTAGCTGTGTGACTTTGAGCAAGATCACCCCAGTTCTCTCTATATATATCTTCAACTGTAAAGTGACACAGTGACAAGCTCGTGTCATCAGAAGGCTTAGTTTAGCTCTGATCCTCTGTGTCCAGTCCTGTCAGTGCTGCCCTGTGAGGTTCTGTAGCGGCTGCTCTTACCCTGAGATGGGAGGGCGTAGAGGGACATTGTAGCACCCGAGGGCAGGATGGGTTTGCTTTAAAAGCAGACATGTTGCCGCCTGCAGCTGCAGACCTGCAGGGAGCTTGGTTGATGATCGTGGAGAGAACTTTGGAGTCCTTAGCATCGTCTTAAGACTTGTTTTCACTTAGGGACCAGATATGCCTTTGCAGATTAATGTTGAATATTTGGGCTTCTGGCAAAGCTGTTTTCAGAGATGGGTATATACGTAACATATCATATAAAATAAAATGATTTTCTTAACGTGTGGGACTTTGCAGCTGTTGGGAACATCTCTGTTGCCCTGGTCTCCACAGAGGACACTAGGTGTCAGCAGAGCGTGCGGGAGGGCAGGCAGCCCACAGTGCTTTTGCCGGCTGTTCTCCCCAGTAGGGCAGTCTGCTGAGTTGACTCTTCTCTGAGTTTGGTTACCAGATGAGCAGACAGCAAAGTAATGAGTTCTGGTGGGACTGTATAATGACAGGAAGAAAGAGGAACCAGTAGTTTTTCAGGACTAGAACACGCTTTTGGTTCCTGATCCAGTGTATTCCATTACAGAAGTGATGAGTTGTGTCTATTCTGGGACTTGATTGAAATAAACGTTCAGCCTAAAATTAAGAGTTGTGTTTCATTTGGCGGGAGGACTCGAGCCGGGATGACAGTCTCTCAGATCACTCTGAGGAACTGCTCCCAAGAGGTATGGGAAGAGCTAGGATATACAGGAGCTTTACAACAAAGACCAGGTAGTTGGAACAATAAAAGATTGCTTGTTATCTAAAGAAAGCCAGGTATCTCAAGTTCAAGAATTTAGTGGTTTTCTATGTATGGGGGAAGCAAACATTTGGACTCACTGAATTCATACTTTAACAAGCACCTAGCTATCTAGGGCAAGTATCCTGTCCTTTCTTATTCTGAGTCTGCTCAGAGGGCACCAATATGAGTGGCTGAGAGGCTGGGTTTCAGGAATGTACTCGCTGGGGTGTGGCAGCGGCTGCTGATGGCTTGGCTTCAGGATTCTTTGTTTACTGACGTGGTTGCAGTATTTTCTTTCACATTGTACTACTTTCATTCACAGTGCTCCCCCTTGGTCCTAAATTCGACCAATATTTTGAGAGAGGTTTCATGACCAATTTTGTCCCACGGTGCTAGGATGGCTCATTCCTACTTCTGGTGAAGTATCTTCTGAGCTGCCATTCAAGGTGTTAGTTTTTTATCAGGCCCTATTGATACTAAAAGTTCTCTGGATCGCCTGTCTTACTAGTCTATTATGATCCAGGAATTGTTTACCCTTCGTTGCTCATTACCATAACTAGAATCGCACTATTACAATTATTTTATACAGGGTTATAAATTTTATCTATTCCTTCAAGATGTTTAGCCATCATCAATCTTGTAGGCCTAGTTACACATTGGGAAATGTAACAGACAACAATTTTATTATATAGACAGGATATAAGTAATTCAGATAGTAACGTTTATAAAGTCATGAGTAAGAATTTAATAGTCGAGAAGTTATATTTTTGGGTTAAAATTTTCCTTGTGTTCCTGATTGAGTTTGAGTGATCTTATGAGAAATTTCATATTTATGGTCAGGGTCAGAGCAGGTATTAATTAGCCTGGTGAGGTCTCCCACCTTGTAAGATCAATAGTGGCCTAAACAGAACTATAAATTATTTTTAGAATAACGTTTCTGAGGGCTATCTAGTTAGAGCCTTGGAGTAGGGAAACCCACCAAGGTAACACAGAAGTACTAGACATAGGTAATTTACCATAAACTTAACAGTTGGAGTAGTTCATAATCAAAGGTAGGAGAAATTATCAAAGTAATTGGCATACAGGCCTGGTTCGGTGTCTTGGGTCTGCAGTCTTCTTCAGATGTTGTCTTCTTCTCATCCTGACCTGGTAGATTTTTCTCCATTTGGGCATTGTTTTAAGGTGAGCAGTGCTCTATAGGCCAGTGCACTGCAGGGGCTGTTTCTGATAGGAAATGAATCTGAAAGTCCGTTTCCTTCAGCTTTGGTGTGTATGGTCTTGTTAAGAGTACCTGATAAAGGGTCCTTCCATTCAGGTTGGAGACAGTTCTTTAAGTCATGCCTGTTCCAGTATTTATAATACCCTGGCTGCTGGTCATGGGGCATTGGAACTTTACCAAGGATAGATTACTGAGCCTCAGAAACAAACCTAGAGTATTCTTTTCATAATTCAATTAACCTTTACAGCAATGTGACATAACAGCAAGGAATGATCTGGGAAATGTCTAAGTAAATATAGACCTCAATCAACAAAACTAGAAATTAATATCCACTAAAATATAATCTTTTTTCTCTCTAAAGTTACCCTCAGTTTTCTCAAATATAGTCAAATCAAGATTAATTTATTTACAAGCTAAGTCTGATTATTTGATTATATAGGCTTTTTTTAAATTGGCTGTGTTGGAACTTTTAATTAGGAGTCTCAGGGTAGAATGTTAATAAGGTTTTCTTAGGCCCGGAATGCCTCGTCAAGGGCTTGTCATGGATTTCTGCCTTACAGATTTAGGTAAATTCTTTTCTCTTTAAAATCCTTAAAATACTTTGAGATTGCTATATCTGTTAGGAGATGATCTTCCTCATTTGACTGATAGACCCACTGGGGACCTTAGAGTTTTTAGTCTCTTGAGGGATCAGATAGAGAGAAAAGATAACTGTTCCAAGTCTGCTTACATAGGTATAACTTATCAAATTTCTGTGAATCATAACTAGCTTAAGGAGAAGAGTTTCTTTATGTCTGGGAAACAGTTTAAAAGCCAGTAGTATGTCAGACAAAATCAAAAATTATAACCATATTCACCAGTTTACTCAGTCCCATGTAACTAATTCTTTTACTCAGAGTTTTCATTAGACCTTTAAAATTTCTTACCCAGTTTAGTTCAGTGCTATAGTTCGAAATTTATTTGAAATCAATAAATCTCCTTGAAGAGAAAGCAATTTGCAAAATCATCAGAAGGAAAGAATTAACTGTATATAAATGACAAGTGATTTAAAAGCATGGTTAAACAACGTCACACTATAATCGATAAAGAAAGCTGGTCACTATAACTAGAATTATGACTGGTAACATTTCAGATATACCAGAATTTTAGGGAATCCATATAATTTATAGAATATCTATATTAATAATATTTTCTCATACAGTATAACCTAGGAAGATCTATTATTCATTTGACAATACCATGTTATTTAGCATGCCAAATGAAACTTACTACTTTAAAATCTCTGTTTGGGATGTTTCAGGGGCCATCTGTAGCATCCCAAACTAAATGGAGATTAAAAGAACTTTAATTAGAAATTGATATTTGGGGAGCTTGTTAAAGGTTTTCAGAACACTTGGTCAGATAAACATATAGATCACTGTAAAGTAGTTCTTTTTCATTAACAAGAAAATACGTTAAAGTAAAAGCAGAACAGGTCAGTTATGTGGTATAAGAAGCTTTACAATTTGTTACTGAAAGTGGATTAACATTTTTAGAAAATTTTGTCATCTTAACAGAGAGAAAACCAAATCTAGTCTTGTACCAGATTACTTCTAAGATTCATTTACTTTGCCCAAGTTGATTCTAAACTTAGACAATTCTGACAACGTACAAAACTCTTTCCTCAGTGTTCCTCTTCCACAAGCGTTCCACAGCTTTCTATACTCACATAAGTGTGTCCTTTATTTTCTCTTCCATTCAGAAGTAACCAGCTTCAGAAGAAAGTCACTATTTTTTATTAACAAAATATAATTACATTCATATATCTTCCTTTACACATTTATCTTACTTTCCTAGGATACTGAGATTATACCCTTAATAATAGAGATTATTTCAGGGTAGCACCAACCATTTATTAATATTTCTAAACACCTTTACTTTCTTTGTAAGGGTAAGTCAAATGTTAAATAATTCATATTTCAATCTTATTTTATCTGAAAGTGTCATAGCTATTTAATAAAATCCTATCATTTAACTTAATTTAGCACAACTCTAGAATTTAAAGATACCAAACATTTAGAGATTATCTTAACCATACATTTTAAAAATATATTTTAAAAATTTACCCAAAGCTCTCATCTCATTTGCATTTAATTTACTTAAAATTTTACTATACCACATTACTATTTTTTTTTCTTGACAATTCTGCAACAGATATAACAGGATCTTATTTGACTTTCATTAAAACTAGGTACAGTAAAGGTATTGTACTTAATATTGATGACTTTAAAGATGTCTATATTAATTAGAACATACTTAAACTAAACAATATCAAATATTATCTTAATATTGAATATTTTCCAGTTCACGTGACGCTGAAAGTCAACTTGGTCAGTTTTTATTTTAAAAATACTTAATTTGTAAGCTCTTATTTTTTTTTATGTCAATTAAGCAGAGATCTTTGACTGATTTTTTTTTTCAGCTGTAGAAATATCTCACATCTATAATGTGTACGCAGGCTTATAAACAGACAAAAGCTAGAGATCTCATAGGTTCACTTTAAAACTTACTTATAAGATAGGTATAATAATAGTTGGAGTAAGCTGAATTTGCTTGCTCAGATCACTAAGGCTTACTATTTATGAAACCGACATTTAAGATTTCTTGACAATTGCTGAAGGACGCGTCAGAATTCTGAGTTCTAAAATGCCAAAAATTTCTTGGCCTTAAGTATTATCTCATTGAGCTAATTAGGCTCAGTCCTAGGTCACTGTTTGCTGTATTTATATTTCTGATCTGCAAGACAAAGACAGAAGCTTCCAGTTCCCCAGAGAACTGCTCTGTCATCTAGGCCCAATTGTATCTCCTAATTTGGCTTTTTTGTATCAGTGAGAAGAGCTGTAAACAAAGAATTCTATGTTTTAAAACTTTAAGATTTACTTTAGCATGTCTTCCAAAGCTTGCATAAGGTATTTAGTGAGGTCTCTTTTCCTTGAGTTATAAGTTAAACCCAGGATAAACCTCTTATTTTATTGTCTATTAGCCACTGAATATTAGTTTTTAATTTTACGTTATATTGGAAGGCTCACGATACTCTATTGGTTTCCTTTACTTTGTTCAATTAATATTTTCTAAGGGACAGATATGTGCCCAGCCTTATAATACCAAGAAGGGGAAGCGTTTTTCCATTGAAACAGATCTATCCCACAACATAATTAAGCAAAAGGTTTATATAAAGTCCATTTAATATACCAATTTTACAAATTTTATCTCAATTTTATTAAATCTTGTACCCTTAATTTTTATATATATTAGGTTTAATCAGTAATTCCTATTTCTAGAAGGAGTGTCAGAAGCTTTTTTTTTTTTTTTTTTGTGCATTGTATCTAATTATATAGAAAAGTCTCTGGGATTCCCAAGTTTCAGCCAAAGAGCTTAGGCCCTTCTCAATTTTCAATTTGATTAATAGGTCTGTTGTCCCAATCATTGATCAAGTATTTCAGTCTATAATTATGTATTTTTTTTAGCTCTATAAATACATATATTTTAAACTGTGCTAAAGCGGACTTGTTTGAACTTTAATGTTAGGGGGCAGTAGGTGATCTCTTTGGCCCCTTTTTTTTACTTTACATAGTGTAGTATCAAAACCTTGTATCTAAATCCAAAAATGTCCATTTTATTTATCTCATTCAAAATAACCATATAAAAATATTTATCCATTTGGGATAAGCCCCTTATCTTTTTTTTTTCCGACATTTTTACAATCCTTTTTCCAGTTATTCAGCCTAATTAACATTAATTATTCTAAGTATTTATTAGCATCTCTAAAACCATTGATCGGAAAGGGAAAACACAAATGTAGCTTTTCAAACAAGTTTTTTTTTTTTTAACTAATTTCTTAGGTTAAACATTAGATATATTTTCCTACCTTTAAACTTGATTTTAATAGGTACCAATAAAACGGCTGTTTATAATGAGAGCTCTTTCAACTTTCACCAATTTAAAAGTTTTCCCAAATTAAAGGATCCATCATATGGCCATCAATTTATATATATATATATATAATATATATTATTATTATATAATATATATATATAGTGATTTTAAACCAATAAAATGAAGAGACTTTTCCACATGAGAGTGGGGGTGTTGCTTAAATAAAATTCAAAATTTACTTTCCAAAAGCTAAAAGCCTTTGTGGTCCAGGCTGATGCAACAACGGTTAAGATGGCAAAATATCTGAAAATTGGTACAATCAAAGGATTTTTGAGAATCCCAATTTATTTGCTTGGCCACAATATGTACACAATACTTGTACCTTTTGTATGACAGAGTCCAAGGTTTCGTTTAAAATAAAAGAAACACATATATACATATATACACACACATAAAACACCCAGAGAAAGATAAAACGTTTACATTTCAAGGACACAGGAAGAGAAATCCAAGTTCCCCCTAAATGGGATTTTGTTCCTATAAGTTCAGAATTCCAAAAAATATTTTATCAGGCCTGGTTAGTTACTTTCAGGGTGAGTTTTTTTTTTTCTAATTCCTAATTAATGTTGTAAGTTTTGTACGTATATAAACCAGGCTAGTGTATTAGTTGGAGGCTGGCAATCTGTCATTTCTTTTTCTTTTCTGTTCTGTGTTTTTTTTTTTTTAATGTTTTTTTTTTGAAAGTTCTATTCCCCATTGTAAGGTCGGGTTTTCAGAATAAAATTGCTGGTAAGATTTCCCGCAGGGACAACAATATGGCATGAAGCCTTTGCATCTACCATTCCTGTAAGTTTCTCCATCACCCAAGAAAGCTGTTACCAGCCAGGAGGAGGGTCCCATTTTTGGAGTTGAAAGGTTCCTCATAGGAGTTTTACTTTTATTCCAAAAAATTCAGTGGAGGTAACCAAATCGAGGACAACATTAGACCAGCCTCTTACATAACCACTCAGTCCTGAACCCAGTGTCTTTCAACTTGGACCCACTCAGGACGTTTTCACTGGGTGAGTATTTTCCTGGTATGTTTCCACCAGCCCCACTTCAGACGTCTCCTCAAGGTGGGTGTTTCCTGTTATCTTTCAACCAGGCCCCACCCAGTATGTCTCCACTTGGTGGGTAATTCCGCCCAGTCTCTTTCAACTGGAGGGCCAGGTACCTGGATACACCGCAAAATAAAACTCAGGATCATCAACCAATATGGGAGATCCGAGAACCAGGAGAGACTCGCCCAAATTCATCTGGATTCCCCAAGGAGGCAGATGGGCACAAAGTGCCAATGCTGGTACCAAGGCTCCGGTAATTCGGAGAGTTCAGCTGGAGAGAATTCTGCTCTGGGTCCCTTCCTGGTGTCCAAAACTTTTGACTGAAATACATGTGCAGCCTAAAAGTTAAGAGTTATGTTTTATTTGGCGGGAGGACTCGAGCCGGGATGACAGCCTCTCAGATCGCTCGGAGGGACTGTTCCAAAGTGGTTGAGGAGGAGCTAGGATATATAGGAGCTTTACAACAAAGACAAGGTTGTTGGAAGAATAAAAGATTGCTTGTTATCTAAAGAAAGCCAGGTATCTCAAGTTCAAGAATTTAGTGCTTTTCCATATATGGGAGGAAGCAAACATTTTTACTCACTGAATTCATTCTTTAGACAAGCACCTAGCTATCTAGGGCAAGTATCCTGTCCTTTCTTATTCTGAGTCTGCTCAGAGGGCACCGTTGTGAGTGGCTGTAGAGGCTGGGCTGCAGGCCTGTCCTCGCTGGGGTGTGTTGGCAGCCACTGATGATTTGGTTTCAGCATTCTTTGTTTACTGACATGGTTGCAGTATTTTCATTCACACTGTAGTATTTTCGGTCACAGAATGATTATGGATAATCTGCAAACTTGGAAAGCAACCGAGATGGAATTACTTCAGGTACCTTCTAATTTAATAAGCCGTGTGCAAACATAAACATGGAGGAAGCTTACAAAAGAATTTGGTGGTGTAGGGAAGGTGTTCTGCACATTACAGGAGAAGGCAGAATTCCTTTTCTTTGTGGGCAGGGACGTAAGCCCACCTTTCTTTTCTGTAGTGGCTTCTGAGAACACTTTATGGTAATTAATGAACATTGAGAAACGGTGGCAAACATTGCATTCAAGAGCTGGCCGGCTGCAAACTTGTGTATTGGACAGGTGGAATTCATAGGCAAGTGGTCAGGTGGATGGGAGAGAAATGAAGCCCAGGCCTGGGCCCAGATTCAGGTTTAAATCGCCATTTCCTCACCATGTGGCCTTGGAATACAATGTAACCACTCCTAACCTGTTGGTGAATCTGTGAAATGGGCATGATAATATTCGTTTGTACCTGGGATTGTTGTAAGTTGTAAAGACTATTATAGCACACATGAAGCACTTAACACACTGGCACTTAGCAGTGTTCACTGTGTGTGGACGTCCCCTTCGCGTGTGTCAGAGCCGTAAAGGCAGCATTTGTCTGTTGAGGATGCACTGGTAGCCCCTTGAATACGTTGTGAATTTGGTGATTTCCTTTTATCTTGGTAAATCTGTGTGCCATGGGCAGTTATTTTCATGGACAGATGAGGAATCTCAGGGTAAAGAAGACTGTGTAATTTGCCCAAAGTCAGACCATAATTTTGGGTGCAGGGGCCTCAGTTCAGCATGGGTCCCTGGGCCTTCTGCCCTCTCCTTTCAGCACCTGAGACAGATGTGTGCTCGGCTGTCTCCCAGCCCAGAATATCTAGCAGGGAGCAAGACATACCTGGCCCTGTGCTGCTTGAGCAAAACTCCAGGGTGGAGGCAGTTACAAAAAGGATAAACATAAAAAAAGATGACTGCAAACTGTGATCAGCTCTGAGAAGGAAAGGAACACGCCTCGCCGTGCAGCGCTTGGACCTTTCCCGTCACGGCTGCTCTGGGGGCGTTCATCTCAGCTAAACAAGCTCTGCTGCTGCACAAAGGCAGGAAGGCAGGGCGCGTGTGACCAGGTAGACTGGGCCTCGTTGGTCATACTCATTCCCCATTAAGCGGCAGCTGTCATTGGCACTTACCTAGTAAACAGATGTTGGCCATAATCATCACGCACTTTGCTTGGTAGTTTTATTGGCCCCACCTTTGAGATGAGGTAATTGAAGCTGGGGAGTTTGCTGCATGCCCGTGATCACCATGGAAATATCCCCACTGGTCTTTCAACCTAGACTGGTGTGGCTGTCATGCCCCAGCCCTGTGAATGGCATCGTGTAGCTTCTCCCAAGTGGCCCAAATGACTGATATTGATTTTCTTAATTCGTAGGAAATGGTATGTGACAATAGGAGAAAAAGGTAGTAAGAAATTGTTTGGAAAACTAGAAAAAAATTCAATTCTTCCCAAGCTGGGGGAGCGTAAGCTCTGTCACACACTCCACTCACTGCCTGTCACCTCCTCCCTGCCAATTCCGTGTTCAGAAGCCACTCTGAGCCTTTGAAGAACATTTTGCCTCATGACACAGTTGACTAGGACCTGCGACCTCTCTGTCCCTGGTTAACAGTCTATTCAAAGCCATTTAAATTTTATGCTGGCTCCTCCACTCAGATGTAAGAATAGCCTCTTTAAACTTCTTGATGCAGCTCCTTAATGAGGATCTTGTGAAGGAAACTTAGTCAAAACCTGGGATGTATGCACATAGTGACCGTAAACTCAGCACTTTGTGAAGTTCAGAATCAGATGGGTGGGAGACTCAGGAAAGGCTTTTTAAGGTAGAAAGGGGAAAGTGAAAGGACTTAGGCTGTGTAAGACTGAAACATCTCGGTCCCAGCCAGCAAGGCACCTGCGTTCAGGATGGTGGGTGGGGAGTGCAGAGTTGTCACAAAGAAAGAAGTGGTGGGATGGGAGGGAGGACAGTTACGTACTTTACTGGGGAGGGAAATAGTGGGCTGAACATTTCCTGGTTGAACAAGAGGACTGTGACATGATGTGCTTGTATTTTGGAGAGAAGGGTTTTGTGGGGACAGGCCTAGGGAGAACGCTCTGTGGCTGGGGATTCAGCACAACAAAGAAACACAGAGAACCAGGCAGACCCCAGGGCCCCTGCTGGGGGAGAGGCTGCCCGCCAATTCGAGCCCTTGGGGCTGCTTCTGTCCCTTAGCCGGGGCCTTAGAGCTCCCTTCACAACCCAGTCCTGTTGATACAAGAAAAAAAAAGTGGGGCATGAGAAGGGCTGTGTGCCAGGCTTTGGTTGAGCCCCTTGGATGTGCCCTGCCAGATGTGGGTACTTGGCTTCATGCAGGAAACTATTCAAGCGCAAGCCACTGTTGAGTAAAGGTAGACTTATTCAGAGAGATTCATTGAAAGGCAAAAGAAATTCCACGATGTGTTGGGGTTTGATGCTCAGATTAAAAGTAGGTACACACTCCACAGAGTGTGGGCCTTCTCTGAAGCGGGAGAGAGAGGTGTGACCCCTAGGTGGTGCTGTGTTGCTTGTATTCATGGGCTTGGTGGTTTCATATGCTAATAAGTAGAAGGACCAGCCTAAGGGCAAGGGGCTGGAATTCACAGGGAGTTGGCCATTTCCCACCATTTGACTTTTTTGGCTAGCCTTTGGACTGCCATGGTGCCTGGGGGCGTGTTATTCACCATGTTACTATTACAATGGGTGTATAATGAAGCTCAAGATCTGCTAGAACTTAAATCTCTTCATCCTGAGCCTCAAGGCCTATTGGGGGTTGAATCCTTCACCATTTTGATGTTAATTGCTGTGGCCTTCCTTGAATGGCTGTGCTCTGCCCCCTTCCATCCTGTCTCACTGTGATGACACAGAGAGAACAAAGGCCCGGCCCTGGCTGTGCTCCTGCATTTAACAGGGGGAGGGGTGGGGTGGACTGAGGATGACTCTGGGTGGTGTGAAGGATGTTTCAGATTTTCCCACGTGGGACATGAGGACCTGCCAGCTGCCACCGCAGAATTATCTCATGGGCATTATCGCTTGTGTCACTCATTTGTTTCTATTTTTCTTTTTTTTTTTTAAGTATTTAATCTAAATTTAATATCAGGTTTTTTTAGGAAACAAATTTCTCTTTTTCTTTTCTTTGGGGCTCTTTTCTTTTGGGGGGGTAGGTAATTAAGTGTATTTATCTGTTAGTGGAGGCCCTGGGGCTTGAACCCAGACCCCGCGTATGCTATACACACGCTCTAACACTGAGCTTTACCACCCGCCCCTTCATCTTTTTCTTTTTGCTTCAGCTGCCAAAAATCTTACAGCTGAATTTCTAGTCGGCCTTTAACACTTACCCTGACTTCATGGCATCCATTTTTATGACTTTACCTCCCCCAGGTTTCATTTAAGTATTGAATCTCCAATTTCTCTTCACTCTCAGTTTTGTCTTTTTGTTGTTATGGTTGTTAAGCTGTGTTTAAAAAATTGTTTAAATTATCTTTTAGCAGGAGGCTGAAAGTAAATAAATATGTAAATAAACATCACACTTAAATGCTTTTATACATTCTAAGCTGTTTAGTAGTTACTTAAAAACTGGACTGATATTAAAGTTATAACATTTTTACATTATTTTTTAATTTTTTCTAAATGTATAGCTGATTTACAATATGATATGTTTCAGGTTTACAACAGTTGCTCCATTTATACTTATTGTAAAACATTGACTGTATTACCTATGTTGTAAGATACATCCCTCTAGCGTGTTTACGTTACATGTAGCAGTTTGTATAAGAAAGTTGGGTAACACAGAGTCTGTGGCGTGGCTGTGTCTGACTCAGGTTCCAGGTCACCTTGCCTGTCAAACCTCAGGCCCTCACACCTGTCTGCAGGGCAGCGAGTGGAGGCAGCTCTCATCAGCGCTGGTACAAACCTCTGAGTGGCAGTGACAGCAGTGACTGTGGACGTGCAAAGTTTTGTTCCAGGAGATTTACATGCATTTCTTCATTTATTATTTAAAGCCCTCCTGTGAGGAATCGTTTTATGTTTTTAATGAATAATACACTTTATTTTTAATTTGATAGACTTCAAACTTCCGGAAAATTTACAGGAGTAGTACAAAGAACACTTAGATACACTTCACATAAAAGGGCAGTATTTGTCCTTTTGTGTCTGGCTTATTTCAGCATACATTTTTAAGGTTCATCCATGTTGTAGCCTGAAACAGTAATTTATTCTTTTGGTTTAATAATATCTTTTTTCTTTTTTTTTTTTTTTGTTTTTGGTCTATTTAAAAATGGTTTCATTGAAGTCTAGTCAGTTTATAATGTTGCATCAGTTTCTTGTTTACAGCACAACACTTCAGTTATATAGGAATATACATGTATTCATTTTCATATTCTTTTTCAACATAAGTTACTATAAGATATTAAACATATTTCCCTGTACTATACAGTATAAACTTGCTGTTTATTCTATACATAATCAGTATCTGCAAACCCTCAACTCGTAAGTTATCCCTTCCCACACCATCTCCCCTCTGGTAACCATAGTTTGGTTTCTATGTCTCTGTGGTTCTGTTCTGTAGATAAGTTTATCTTTTTGTTTGTTGGTTGTTTTATTTTTTTTTAGATCCCACATGTGAGCGATCTCATATGGTATATTTCTTTCTCTTTCTGGCTTACTTCTCTTAGAATGACATTCTCCAGGTCCATTCATGTTACTGCAAATGGCATTATTTTATTATTTTTTATGCCTGAGTAGTAGTTTATGGTATAAATATACTGCAACCTCCTTATCCAGTCATCTGTCAGTGGACATTTAGGTTGTTTCCATATATTGGCTATTGTAAATAGTGCTGCTGTGAACATTTGGGGGAAGGGGTCTTTTTGAATTAGGGTTACTTCTGGATATATGCCCAGGAGTGGGATTGCTGGGTCATAGGGGAAGTCAATTTTTTGTCTTTTGGTGAATCTCCATACTGTTTTCCACAATGGCTCCACCAAACTGCATTCCCAGCACAGTGTAGGAGTGTTCCATTTTCTCCACAGCCTCTCCAGCATTTATGGTTTGTGAACTTCTGAATGATGGCTATTCTGACTGCTGTGAGGTGATACTTGACTGTAGTTTTGATTTGCATTTCTCTGATAATGATATTGAGCATTTTTTCATGTGCCTATTG
Source organism: Camelus bactrianus (assembly GCF_048773025.1). NCBI lineage: Eukaryota > Metazoa > Chordata > Mammalia > Artiodactyla > Camelidae > Camelus > Camelus bactrianus. Next base: position 134,900,607 of record NC_133541.1, read on the forward strand.
GCCATTTGTATGTCTCCATTGGAGAAAAGTTTCTTTAGCACTTCTGCCCATTTTTGGATTGAGTTGTTTGTTTTTCTTTCTTATGAAGTGTAAAAGCTGTTTATATATTCTGGGAATTAACCCCTTGACAGTCTCATTTATTGTAAATATTTTCTCCCATTCCATAGGTTGTCTTTTTGTTTTGCTTACTGTTTCCTTTGCTGTGCAAAAGCTTGTAAGTTTAATTAAACCCCACTTGTATATTTTTGCTTGTATTTCTATTGCTTGAGTAGACTGCTCTAGGAGAACATTGCTGAGATGCATGTCAGATGTTTTGCCTACGTTTTCTTCTAAGAGGTTTGTAGTGTCTTGTCTACATGTTTAAGTCTTTAAGCCATTTTGAATTTATTTTTGTGTGTGCTGTGAGGGAGTAGTCTAACTTCATTTATTTACATGTAGCTGTCCAGTTTTCCCTACACCATTTTCTGAAGAGGCTGTCTTTACTCCATTGTATGTTCTCACCTCCTTTGTCAAAGATTCAATGACCAAAAGTTTTTGGGACTATTCTTGATAATTTTTTTACCTATTCATTGATGGATGGATATTGTTTGTAACTTTTGGCTACTCTGAATGATACTGCTATGAATATTGATGTGCAAATTTTTGTGAGAATATGTTTTCATTCTGTTGGCTGTACAGTTGGCCCGCCATATCTGTAGTTTCCACTTCATGGATCCAGATGGCTGATTGTAAAGGGACTCGAACATCCTTGGATTATGGAATCCAGGGTGGTGGGTTCCTGAAACCTATCCCCCGAGGATACTGAGGGATGACCCTATATGTAGGAGTAGAATTGCTGAGCCATATGATAACACTAAACTTTTGAGGAAACACCAGGCTTTTCCAAAGAAGCTGCACCATTGCCCCTTTCCAATGGCTGCATAGTGAGGGTTCCCATTCTTTTGCCTCCTGACCGACACTTGTTATTGTCCGTGTTTTCATTATAACCATCCTAGTGGGTGTAAAATGAGATCTCATTTTAATTTTGATTTGACTAGTGATGCTGAGCATCTTTTCATATGCTTATTGGCCATTTGTGTATCTATTTAATTCCTTGGTAAATTTAAAAATTGGGTCGATTTTCTTTGTATTGGTCAGTTGTAAGCATTTGATTTATATCCTGGATATTAGTCTCTTATTAGATATATGCTTTGCAAGTTTTTTCTACTATTCTGCAGATTGTCTTTCCACTTTACTTTTTTTAAACATTAAGACAATTTCTTTATAGGGGAGGTAATTAGATTTATTCATTTATTTTCTTAATTTATTTATTTATTGCCAGGCATGCACTCTATCACTTGAGCTACCTCCTTCCCCTTTCATTTCACGTTCTTGATGATTTCTTTTGTAACAATTGGTTTTAATTTTGATGAAGTCCAGTTTATCTGGTTTTTTTTTTTTTATCACTTCTGCTCTTGTTATTGTATCTAGGAAACCATAACCTATGCTAGGACCACAAAGATTTATACTATGTCTTCTTTTAGAAAGTTTATAGGTTTAGATTTTATGTTTCTGTCTGTGATCCATTTTCAATTAATTTTTATTTGTTATATACAATAGGGGGTTTCAGATTCTAAATTCATTCTTTTGCCTGCAGATACCCAGCTTTCCCTGCACCATTTGTTGAATAGACTATTCTTTCAATGGAGTGTTGTTGGCACCCTTGTTGAAAACTGACTGTAAATGTAAGATTCCCCCCTGGAATTTTTACTGTGTCTCATAGATTTATGTATCCAAACTTATGACAGTACCATAATGACTTGAGTACTATAGATTTGTAGTAACCATTAAAGTGAGCCCTCCAACTTTGCTCTTCTTTTTCAAGATTGTTTTGGCTGACCTGGGTCCCTTGCACTTCCATATGAATTTTGGGATCAGTTTTTCAATTTTTGAAAAGAAGTCAGCTGGAATTTTGATAGCGATTCCACTGAATTTGTAGATCACTTTGGGGAGTCTTAACATTTTTAACAATATTGTCTACTATTCCATGAACATGGGATGTCTTCCGTATATGTTGATCTTCTAAAACTTTTTCAGTGATACTTCAAATTGTTTAATGTACAAATCTTGTAAATTTTTGTTAAATGTATCTCCCATTTTATTTTTAATGCTGTTGTAAATGGAAAGGCTGAGCTTCTTAAGGGTGGGACTATATATCAATTTGTTTATTTCTAGGATTCCTACACATCAAATACACTAGGTTTATATTTGCTACATAAATCTATCCACAACTCTTCCCTCCCCTGTGTTATAAGAAACCAAGACCCAGGTTAAGCTACCTGAACACCTATGTGGAAGTGAGAAATGAGACCCTTGGGTGGGGCTCTGTGCAGATGATACTGAGAGCTTATGTAGGATGGCTTCATCTTAATTTCTTTTAAACAATCCTTTCAGTGTATATAGTCAGATACATTAAGAACATGCCCTTTTGATGTACAGAGGAGCTAAGACTATCATTTTCAAGTAATTTCTAGTGAGAACGTTGTACTTGAAACCTAATTTGTATCTATCTTTGAAGATTTATGTTTCAGGAGCTTTGACTAAAGAACACCTGTCTTTATTCAATAACAACAACTAAATGCTCAAACAACATGTAAGAGTTTGAGCTGTAACTGGAGGCAGTGCTTACCTCTCCCAATACACATGTGCTGATCTGCTCAAAGGGGTTCGTCCAACTATTTGTCATTAGTCTGTTGGACAAAGCCTTAAAACATTGATTTAAGGTTGCTGGAATGCAACATATTCTTATTAATACTAAGTAAGCCCATATTGAGTGCTTACTGAATGTTGGGAATTGTCCCTCAGACTCACATGAATTTTATTTCTCTGAAAACCGTACATATTTCCTTGTTATTCCCACTTTACAGATAAGGAGACTGAGGATTAAGTCTTCTCTCTTTTTGGGGGAGCTCATTATCAATGACTGGAAGTTGTAAGAAATAAAGATATTGATTCATCCTGAGAAAACATTTTTCTGAGAGTCAGCATTGAAGAAGGTGACCACTGAAGAGGGTGATCATTGTTCGAGTGAGACGAGCCCCGTGTGGTACGGAGTCAGCATCCCAGTCCTGGACACGGCACTGTGCTGCATGGTGGGTGAGGCGGCGTGGCCGCGCAGGGAACGAGGATGCCGGGCCGTTGGGCTGTGCTCAGGCCTGGTGAGGCTTTCTCTGAAGAGCAGTGGACCATCATTGACAGATTTTAAGTAGGGGAGTGGGGTGCTCTCTTAGATCACATTTGTGTTTGTAGAATGATTGCAAACATTCAGTAGGCTCGGCAGAAAGTGATGTGACAAATCAGAGTAGGGTGGCTGCAAGGTGTAGCAGTGTTCAGTTTTCAAGTGGTTTTCAGTCCCAGGTTTGTGGCTCAGTAGCCGTGGCACTTTGGATGATGCACTCAAGGAAGTGAAACAATTTATCTAATCAATTAAAGCAGTGATGTACCGACTTCCCAAGACTGCTGTGGCAATCCAGTGAGATTACGTGTGCGCAGTGTGCAGCGTGGTCCCCAGCACAAAGACAGTGCTGAGTGAGTGCCATTGAGTACCTGGTAGGACAGGTGTGGGTGGTGGGACTCCATGACTGAGGAAATCTGGGCCCTGAACGAGGGGTCCAGTCACATCTGTGAGTGATGGGCCTGAGCTGGGGTAGGGAGGGAGACCTTGTCCCCCGACCTGGGGCCCTGGGCAGGACTGCTATTGGAGGAGAACCGTGAAGTCAGCTCTTTGCAGGTGGAGTTTGAGGTGCCCTTGAGACATCTAAGTGCAATGTCACGAGCTCAAAGAGGAGGTCTGGGCCCGGGCTGTGCATTTTCCTATAATCTCAATCCCTGAGGATGCCGAGGTTTTATCACTGAACGTGAAGGCATACTTTACAGGACAAGTGAATAGTAGTATCATCTCTGTCATCAAAGCTCACGTCTTTTTATTCATCACTCACTTTGTTAATTGGGTACTTACAGAGCTCACTTTACCACCCTCACTTGGGTTCAGGCTCCACAGTAAAGAGCTGGTGAGCCTCCCTCTTTTCCAGAAGAAGACACATTTAGCTGGTAGCCTTCTGTACCTCGCCAGACTTAGAATTTTAGTTTGTTGTATTAATTCTATTTTCTGTTGGCCATCTCCTGACAGGAGAGACGTTTTACCTCATGATCATGTTTCAATTAGCTGTTACTGAGAATTGCTGATCTAATCCATAGTGTATGTATTATATTAATTTTATACAGTATTTATCATTTTTCTGTCTTTGTCCTTTAATTTTGTATGCCCCTTCAATGTTCTATCCTATTTGGGGCGTTATTTTTTTTAATTAAAAAATGTCTGTTAGCAGTTAAGAAAACAAAAACAAAGAAAAATGCACATGATACCTAAATTTAGAAAATATCTAGTGTGTTTTCTGTCTTGGCAATGGAGTGTTCTAGAATCTCGTGAAAACCTTCATTACACAAGTTCCTTGAAATGCTGATTAAGAAATAAGACCTTCCTTCCTCATCTTTCAAGCTACACAGCTAATTGTCAAGAAAGTGAGGGGAAATCCTCAGAAGCCAAGACAAACCAGAAAGCAGGGATTCTGGGAGATAAGCGAGCCTTAGAAGCCCTGGGGTGCCTGTTGGCTCCTGAACTGAGTTTTAGTTGCCCTGACAGGAGGGCAGGAGGTGAGCCCAAGTCCTCTCACACTGGGAGTTGGATGGCTGATCATATGTAAGGCCAAGCCCATCCCGAGAAGCCTGGTTTACTAAAGGTTGAACTAGGGAAAAAAATCCTCAAGGCAAGAAAGTAAGGAATGTCAATATTTTTGGAAGAGTGGAAAAATAACAAATCCAAAGTAAGGATATAGTTTAAAGCTGTTCTGGCATGAGAGTGACCACAAACTCCTGGCAGAAAAGCACAGCTATTCCTGGAATGAGAAGTTGTGTTTTGAGTGGATCAGTGAACAGCCATTCCGAAAAAGGCCTCCAGAGTATTGTGGATCAAGATACTGGACCACAAACACATCTCTTCCAAAGGTCATTTAAATAACCAGAAATTTTTTAAAGGAAAGAAGCCACAATCATATTTCTATTTATTGACATTACTATATGCTAGGAATTCAGAGGTAACTATGTGAAGGAAACTTAGCATAGAAGCTGTGGATGTGCCTGCACGCAGGACATTTCACAGAAGTGGCCGGACTTGTCTGCAAACAGAAATTCCTGCCAAGGGACTCTGCCCGTTCCCAGGGGAAACATTGCTTGCAGACAAGAATGTTTAGTAGTTCCTCAAAAGGAACAGGCCTGGGAACAGGAGAGTCTGAGTGTAATTAAGATAAGGAAGCCTTAGATGTAGTGCACATGTGTCAACCTAAAAAATGTTTACTCTCTGTGCTTGGCAAGAGTTACTCCTTTGTGTAGATGGTATAAAAAATAAAGGAACCCGAATCTCGGGAGACATTTTGCACCACAGCAGCTCTCTGATTCATTTCGTCGGCAACAACTATGGAGTTGTCTCCTATTTTATGGACCTTACTTTCTCTTTGGGGAGACAAACTGACATAGTCGGGGAGCTTGGTAGAGGGAGGTGTTAGTCTGTTGCAATTAGCCAGGAGAGGAGATTAAGAAAGCAGAGAAGGGTGGGTGAACTTTTTAGCTGAGGACAGACAGTCTTGTTCAGTTGGCTTTTAATTGCAGGCTCAATGAGTAGTCACTGGAGGGAATAGATCTTACGGAGGATGGACTTAGCTCAGGCCTCTTTAGAATGGACAAGTGAACCTGGAGAAAGACAGTCAAATCTGTGCAGACATTGAAGTTCACTTGAACGTGCTGTATCCCTGAGCCAAATATCGGACAAGAAGAAAGCACTTCTTGAGGACAGAGGAGTGGTTTTTAAGGTTCTCCAAGAATGAATCCCAGGGAACCGAGATGGCCAGTTGTCAAACTGTGACTTTGCAATTTGGACGGTGTATCCACCAAGGTTATTGGCATTTTATGGGTTTCCATTTCTCGTTAATACATGTCAGGTGATGAGGACGTGGACACACGTGTTTGACACCTTGTCGAGGTGACTTTGGGTTCCTGCCTAGAAGCATGGGCACAGCTGCGGCTGCGTCATACATCTTGCAGCCCATCCCGCTCCCCGGCTCCGTGATCACTGCAGAGTCGTCCCTTGTTAACCTGTCCATCTCCTCTGTGACATCATAACCCATGAAAAGACCGGAGCTTATTAACTTGACTTTCTTAAAGTCAAAAGAACAGATCTAATATGGAGTCAGATTTGTTTTTCCTATTTCAGTAGTGCCATGGAGAAGGAAGTTTGGGCAGCTTTTTGTAGGGTCCTGGAGGATTTCTCTCTCAGCTTCTGGGTGCCTCTATTGAAAACCCTTCATAGCTGTCTGGCATGCTGTAAAACCACTCCACCTGTTTTGCCCTGAAGATGTGTTCAGTTTATAACTCATCTCTACTCCTTGGAAAACAACTCAATAAAAACTCAGTTGGTTTTCCACCAGCCATGGGCAGGGATGAGGGATAGCATGTTACTATTTTATAAAATAATAATAATAATAATAATAATAATAATAATAATAATAATAATAATAATAATAATAATAATAATAATAATAAATAACAACAACAACAATAATAATAATAATAATAAAATTAATAATAATAAAAGAAGTTTTAAAACAGCACTGGGCACATAGGAGAGAGTCAATAAATGCTTCCTGGCTGAAATCAAAAGTGATGGCTCAGTGATTCCATGGCTGCTGTATTTGCTGAACTTGTTACTACTTTGCTCCATTACACTTTTTTTAAACTGAAAAAGAAACACATGCATATGGTTAAAAACAATTCAAACAGCACAAAAATACACAAGTGAAAGAAGTTTTCCCTCATCCTCTGTTCTTCCAGCCGTCCCTGGAGATGCCACTGTTTACTATCCTTTGGGTGCTTTTCCAGATATGCTATGAACATTCCCACCTATGCATGTAAATTCCTTTAAAGTTTTAGTTATTTTTAACTTAAAGGGATTTAAATCCTCAAGTGGCTTCTGCCCATGTAATGGAACAGAACAAATCTGACTGCATATTAGATTTTTTCATTTGACTTTAACCGTATGCTCTTTCTCCTAGGCTTCATCTTGCTTGTAAAACAGTGTTGCCTAGAGCCTGAAATATACAGAAGAGCCTATTCTGAAGGCTCTGACCTTTAAGGATATTTAACACTTTTCCTTTCATAAAATGATAACAAGTTACAGAATAGAAAATAACTTTTGTTTTGTTGGAGGTTTACAGAGATTTGACCCAGGCAGATAGCTGCAAGAACAAAGGATTCTAACAACAAGGAATTCCTACACCAAGAAGTTTGCAACAACCAAGCACGTAGGAAACGAGCCTGAATTCTGACTTGGGGAGATGGTTTTCCAGGACATTAGTTTGCCATCTAGCTCTACAGGAACTTGCTTTTCCATGCCCCAGCAGCGGGTCTTCCAACTTATTGGCCTGTCCTGCACTGAGGAGAATGAATTTGGACTCGGTAACACTCCTATCTACCTAGCAAGCTGGGCACTGGAACTGAGGACAGCTCTCCCACACCCAGGAACCTACTGTGAGCCCTTGATGGTTACACTTGGGTTAGGTGTGTTTTACCCAGGAGGGATGGGACTATGCACCAAAAATCAGGCAGTCTGCTCTGTCTGGGGCTCTGATCGTGTACCTCCCGCTCCCCGCAAGGCCAACACCTGGGACAGTGGAGCTAAGGCAGAGATCGTGCCTGCCTGTTTCCCAGCCTGTAAAAGGGGAATATGTACACTTCCCAAGGTAGTTCTGAGAGACAACACCTGCGGGTGCTTGGTTCCCAGAGCTAAAGGAAACCCAGCTCCGCGTGGGGACAACGGGTGTGATCCCCGTAGGGGTTCTGCAGAGGCATCGGCTGGAGGGCTGGACCAGGGAGGTAAAACTTGAGCTGCGGGCCTTGAAGGGTTACAGAATGGTACAGAGGCAGGACTGCCGCTTCCTTCGGGGTGCCCCAGAAGTAAAGCTTTTTCTTTACATCTCCGCTACTCCCCTCCCCTCTCCAGATCCCTACCTACTCTCTGCTCCTCCTGTCCATCTGTCTCCCTCCACTTTTCCCCTCCTCTCCTCCTCCCCCATCTTCACCCTCCCTCGACGCCCCAGCCTCTATCACAGAACCTAGAGGATCTCTGGCCTTCCTGCGCATGCGCAGTCGGTGCCAGCTGGATCGCGGGTTGAAAGCTCCAGCTCCGAGCTGGGAATCGGCCACAAAGTCTTCTCAGCTCTGTCGCTCGGTAGGCCTTTGGCTCCTGCCCGAGGCCGGGGCCTCTGGCTGTGGAAATGCAAGGTGGGGGCTCCCGGGAAAGGGCTCAGGCGGCTGCGGGAGGGCGGTCCTCGTGTCAAAGCCCGCGAGGGAGCGAGTCTGCGTGTGTTCAGCTGAATTGCTCGGGCCAGACCCCTCTGCTCGCGCCACCTACCCCGGCGCCCCGGCCACAGCTGTCCAGGGCCAGGTGTGCACCTGCCGCTTCTCGCCCCAGCCAGGCTCCCCTCAGTCCGCGGCTGGCGACACCTTCCCCTCTCCCGCCCACGAGTCCTATCCTCCTGGGCTTCCTCTCCTTGGCCGCCGGCTTGTCCCTGCCCCTGTGAGGGCTGTGTCCCGGGTGGGCGGGTTCTGCGGACCCGATCTGGGGGGCGGGCGGCTGGGGCTCGGGCTGGCCTCGGAGCAGGGCTGCAGCCCGCTCCCCCCCACGCTTTCCCTGCCCTGTGACCACGGGGCTGCCCTCCTCTCCCTTTCCAGCTCCCTGAGGACAAGCTCAGCGGCATGCGCCCTGCACCCCGGGCTTAGAGCCTCCGGCTGTAAAGCCCAGTTTCTCCTGGTGGAGTCTGGAAAAGGGAGCGCCAGTGCTGAGGGATTTTCCGTCTCCCCCCTCAGTGTTTCTGCCCCAGGTAAGTACCTTGAACAATTTCAGGTGTTATGATGGCGGTGCTTGTTGATGTCACGTGTTTTTATAGTGCCAGGAATTACAGTGTTGAAAGCAGGGCTTGGTTCAGTTAAAAATGAGCTGAAGGCATGAGGCTGTGTCATGCTCCTTCCTTCCCTTTCCCAGGGTGAAACGTGTGACAGTCGATTTTAAAAACATAGTTACAGTCCCTAACTAGCCCAGCCCAGCTAGTGTGTGTTAACAGGAACATCACCACCAGAGGCGTTGGAGACCCACGGACATTGCAGTCCTAAAAAGCTCCTGGCACAGTTTAGTTTGTTTTGGTTTTTTGTTTTTATTAAATTGTGGGGTAGACTAGTTGTATATAGGGAAAAATAATTGTCAAGGAATATTTTTTCATATAACAGCTTTATTGTGATATTGTTCACACACCATGAAGTCCACCCATTTAAATGGTACAATTCAGCAGCTTTTAGCATATTCACAGTGGTGCAACCATTATTATTCCAGAACGTTTTCATCACTTCAGAAAGAACAGTGGAAATGAATGACCTATCCACCCCTCCCCAGTGGTGGTTCTAAAGAAGTTTCTTGGCTGTTCCTGACCATAAATTAACTTGTTACATTCCATGAAAAGCCTGGTAGGAATTCTAATCAGAATTGCATTGAATCTGTCTATCAAAACAGGAAGAATAAATGTCTTTATGGCATAAACTTCTTCTACCTATGAATATATCTGGGACCCTATCTTTTCATCTCTCCAAATCCTGGCCCATGGGAAGTCCTCACTAATTGTTGGGCTTGTGAATGATGAGATTCTATACATCATTAGTTGCCACTGTAGCCTTTTACAGAAGAGAAAAGTAACCTCAGTGAAGCCAAGTGACTGTCTGATGGTCAGAAAGAGTGACAGTCAGTGCTGGAGTGATCCAGTGGACTTGGTGCTTGTAACCAGAATTCTCCACCACCTACAGCTAAGGGGATAAGAGTGTTCTTTAATTTTATCTTAATGGCGTTGATTTTATTTATACTTATTTTTTAAAATTATTTTTATTGAAGTGTAGTCAATTTACAATGTTAGTTTCAGGTGTACAGCAGAGATTCAGTTATAAACATATGCATATGTATATACATTTGTTTTAGATTGTTTTTAGCACAACTCATTACAAGAAATTGAATATAGTTCCCTGTGCTATATAGTAGGTCCTTGTCATTTATTTTATATTTATTAATGTGTATCTGTTAATCCCCCCTTTCCTGCCTGCTAACCACAGTTGGCTTTCTATGCCCATGAGTCCATTTCTAGCAGCATCGTTTTTCCTAGTAACATACGCTGGTTGACTGCTTTCAGCTTCAGTAATTCCATCTTATCTGTGGGCACTTTTCTTCTGGTGGGGCTTTATGTGGTTTGCACACATGATAATAGAGATTTGTGCTTGGGAGAACTCCAGGCCTCGTGTAGTTCCTGGAACAGAGTGCCCACTGAGTTGATGCTTGAACTGGGAAAAAAGCAGAGTAAGTGTTGGAATTTGCACAATGGTTGAGACTTCCAGGTTTCTATAACCTGTTTAGCCCACCTTAATATTGGCTGCACCCATACTGGGTAATTTGGTGGAACTTCATGTTATGGTGGTGTAGAGACAGGGCCTTGTATGCTTCTTCTCTTTCCTTTTTCTAACACTCATTCTCCTGGGTCTCCCAGATCCTCCCCCAGCAGTGCCCAGGGCTGGCTTGATGCTGCGCTGAAGCAATAATTGTTAATAAGGCCCTTTCCTCATCTCTTCTGAACTTCCGTTTCTTTCTCTGCACAATGAGGGCTTAGACTAGATAAGTGCTTTTCAGTTTCTTTTAAAGCCATGTTTCCTTTGAGAAACAGAAAATGCAAATCTCTCCTCCCATCCGAACCCTTTAGATTTTGATATGTCCTCCAGGGAGTGACATAGCTCTTTGTGGAAAATTGAAGTTATTGTGATTCCAGGTGGCACAGAAAAGACTCTTCAGAAATTTATTGCAGGGAGAGGGCAGGAAAGGGGCAGCGTGTCACACTTTCTAGTGTGAGCACTGGAACAGGGACTTGGGTTTAAATACGGTGTCTGACGTGGCCTCTAATCTTGTACAATATGATAAACTTCTCTACCTCAGTTTCTTAATGTGTCAAGTTGGGGTGATAATATTTTAAGGCTTTTGTGAAACATTATACACATAAGCCATCTGTGTCTCGGTAGAAACAAGACCTGCTAGGGAGTCAGGGATTTCTTTAAGAAAAAATCTTGTCCATAGCACTCTGTCGGTGTGTATTTTGAATTACCTGGAGGGCGAGGGTTGAGTCTAAAGTCCATCGTGGGGCAGGTGGCCGATAGTTCTCTGTGCCCCAGATTGCCCCCTCCTCCCCAGTCCTCTTCCTCAGTCCAGGATGAAGTTCCCTAGTAGATTTACACAGAGGTCTTGTGGAAATGGCTTTTCATTTTATTGTTTCATGAAGGAGGGCTGCCATCATGATCTCTGTGGTCAGGTTTTGGTGACCTGAAGGCTATGCAATTGGGGGTTTCTATTAAATAAAAAAATATTACAAATAGAAAATTAGAACAAGGGTGGTGACAGGGGCTCTTGGAAGTGGGGACCATTAGCTTTGTTAGCTTCAGGTGTAGTGGCCTTTGGCCACGAGGACCCATCCTCGTGCTCTGAAGTTGGAGGGATTAGTGGGTTCAGTGGGAATGTTAACTGAGTGTATCTCATGGGCTAGGCATTGTCGTACTTGTACTGTGTGTTCCTTATTTGAGACAATGAGCTCATTTAACCTCAATAGCCTCTTTAAAATATTAGACTTTTTATTTTGAGATGTAATGTAGGTTCCCCTGTACTTGTAGGAGATAATATGCGGAGGACCTATGGACACTTTGCCCAATTTTCCTTAATGGTTCCATCTTGCAAAGTTGGGGTACAATTCATTACTGACTTACTAACCCTTTCAGGTTTGTGTTATTGCCCTCATTTCTATCTATGATTAAACTGGGGCTTAGAGAAGCACACAGGCCTGCCCAGGTCACCCACATGTTTAGTGTGTAGTCGGGTGTAACGTGGGCTTGGGATTTCCAGGAAGTACCATTATGATGGTCTGTGGCAGGGAGCAGCATTCACTTTGCTTGTTTATTCATTCATTGAACATTTATTGAGTAACCTCTGTGGGTCAGATGCTTTCACAGGCTTATCTGATTCTTCAGCAGTACTGAGAATCAAGTATTGTTTTGTTTTTTTAATCTGAGAAAATTAGCTCTGAGAGTTTATAACACCGTTCAAAGGAAATATAGCTCATAAAGGAGGGATAGTAAATTTGTACAGTCCCCCCTCTTTATGCAGGTGGTACCCTAGGCATTTTACATTTGCAAACTTCCGTAATCCAGATATATTCTTGTAAGGCAGGGATTTTTTTTAAATTGAAGTATAGTCGTTTACAATGTTGTGTCAATTGCAAGGTGTTTTTTGAATTTTGAATTAAAAAATATTTTTTGAGAAGGGTAATTAGGTTTATTCATTTGTTTCATTTTTTAAAATGAGGTACAGGGGATTGAACCCAGGACCTCGTACATGTTATGTATGTGCTCTACCACTGAACTGTACCCTCCTCCACAAGGCAAGTTTTCTTATCCATTATTCTGCAGTTTAGGAGTTCAAATAAATTGGTGTTGAAATCCAGATCTTTTGATCCTACTGCGGTTCTTTTCTTTATAATCTGCTGAAGGGGGTTGGGGAAAGCAGTTCCTTTGTTCATTTCTTTATTCAGCAGTGTTGAGCACTGACTTTGCATCAGGGTCTTGCTAGGTGCTTGGAAACAGTAAACAAGAGATGACCCTTCTGTGCAGGGGCAGGAAGCCTAGACCAAAAGCTGGGTAATGTGATTCGAGCTACGGTATCCATGTACAGACTCTGAGGACAAACTGTACCCCCGGCTTTGCTTGTGCTTCCCTTTCCTTCTGGCTGGTACACACCAGGTCACCGCAACCCAGAGGCGCCCGCAGCCCACAGCACAGTATTTACCTCGATCTCCTCTCCCCTCTCTGCAGGGCCTGCAACATGAGCATCCCTGACTACGTGCAGTGTGCTGAGGAATACGAGACTCTCCCCGTGGTCTTCCAACCCGTGGGGATCATTTCAGACAACAATTTCTTTTGCATCTATAAACGAATCTCCTTGGTGAGCCAGATCAGACCGTGCGGCTCCCAGTGGGCACTCTGTATCCACTACAGGCACCACTATGCGTTCGAGAATGCGTGGAGTGACTTCCAGACCCACCGCACGGTCGTGGGCCTTGTCACCATTACCGACTGCCTCTCGGCCAAGGCCTTCGAGAAGCTCCATGTGCAGAGGAGCTGTATGGCACCTCGCTTAATGACTCTCAGCTCTTTGTCTTTGTGCTGCATGGGGAGGTAGCCGAGCAGCTGCGCACCGACGTGGACTTCAAACTACGAGGACTGCAGGGTGGTGGAGAAGAGGATCAAGGACTTCACTGAGTCACTCTTCATCTTGCTCAAGTCCAAGTGGCTGGATGGGACCCCAACAAGTCTGGGGAAAGGATCCCCCTCCTCTGCACCTTGTTTGAGAAGGAGGACTTCATGGGACTGGACACAGACAGCAGGTAAGTCTACCTGGAGGCCCGGCCACCCTGGCTGTGTGCCGGGTTCCTTCCCTACATCCAGGAAGGGATCAGCAAGGAAGAGGGCTGTCTTGTACCCAAGGGCGGAGGGAGGTGCAGCCCGACGGTTTACAGACATTTAAAAGTGAATCTGCCTTTGTTTCAGAGAGATCCTTTTAGGGTCAGTGTGGAGACTTCCTCCAGCTTTTCAGCCAGGACCCCTGGTGGGACCCCTGGAGTTGCTGTCCAATAGAGTAGCCACAGCCACTGATGCTATGAGCGCTGGGGAAGAGGCTGGTCTGAGCTGAGATGTGCTGTAGGTCAAATGCACATCAGACGCTGAGACTTGTCTAGTAAAAAGTATGTAAACTATCTTGTTACTTTCATATATTGATTACATGTCAAAATGATACTATTTTACATACAGCAGATTAAGTAAGATCTGTTTTTAAAATCAGTTTCTAGTATCTGTTTTTTGTTTGTTTGATTGGTTCTTTGTTTACCGTTTTAAATGTGGCAACTGAAGCTTTCTTTAAATGGCTCTCATTTCAATTTTGTTAGGCAGCCTGTCCTGGGACATTCTCATCCCTTTGCTTATAGATGAGATGCTGAATCCCGAAAGGCCGAACGAGTCACTGGTTGTGCTGGGTCTGGAGCCGGTGTCTCCTGCCTCCCAGGCCCAGCACCTGCTGGGTTCAGGCCCTCTCTTCCTCCCCGACAGCCATCATGCCAAGTTAGGACATCAGAAACACCTCCAGGGAATTCCGGATGAACTCCTTATGCAGGGAAAGGCGTATCACGGAGTATGAGACAAAGCAGGGAAAGATTCATCCTCACTTTGTCCCTGTGATTAAGTCAACGGCCCCAATTTTGCCTTGGAAGTGCAGACGAGCTCTCCTGGGCTTACTACCCCCCACCTTCTGCTCTGTTTCCCCGTGTATCTATCATGCTTTCCCTCGGTCAGAAGAGGTGAGATGCCTTTGCCCAGAAGTCGTTCCCCTTTGCTGGGGAGATTGAGGGAAGCTGTGCCCCCACGGCCAACGGCCTCGGGCCTTGAGTCTGGAGGGCACTCATGGCGGTACCACAGGTGACGGTCGGAGGACCTGGCACGTGCTGCCGGGCCCGCTGTGGAGGCAGTGCTCTGTGATTCATGAACTTACCTAAGATCAAATCCTACTTTCTGGTTGTTGGTAAGTTGGAGGAGAAAATGCCAGAGAATTGATAAAAAGAAAGTCCAGACCAGCCCTGTGAGTGAGAGGCACACGGGGCCCGAGTCCCACTTGCGTGTGGTGCCTGGCGGGCTCTGGATGAATTTTCTGTTCCTCCCGGACATACCTCTATGACTTTAGTAAGGGGTGAGACATGTAGTGGCCATGATCTGTATTTGTCCTCGCAGGGCCCTGTGATCTACACGCCCACACCCCCTTCTGCTCCTTGGGGATGAGGTGGCAGGTTTAGGTGCTTGGGCACTGCTATGGGCACAGCTGCCATCATAGGGCTACACCGAGGCTGGCTCCGTTCACCTCAAATGTCACCTCCTGCTGAGCCCCCAGGCTTTAGTCAAGGTAGCTGCATCAGTGCAACGTAAGCAGGGACCATGTTCTCTCCCTGGACAGACTGGTGGGTGAGCAGTGGAAGCCTGGAGTCCTGCCCAAGCCCCATGGCTAGTGCCTCCTCTTTGTCATAGGAGGCACTGGTGACATTTTTGCTCAGCAACTGTTTGGTTCTGAGTCTCCAGACCCACCAGAGAATGCAAGCTTGTTTTTGCCTTTTGAACTCTGCCCTTGGGATTTGGCGGAGTAGCTGGATGTGTGCTTAGCCCATAGTGTTGACACTGTCACCATTGTTTACCCAGAACCTCGTGTACCAGGCATGGCTCTCGGCATCAAAATACAGCAGCCAATTAAACTCCCTCCTGGTGGATCTGTCTGTTTTGGTACCATAAGGGCTTAGCCAGCATCTGAACGTCAGTGAGATAACGCGGCCAGTGAGCTCGGGTCAAGCACGTTCTCCTCCAGTCACTTTTACTCCATTGTTGCTTTTACTATTCCACAGTCATTAATTTTTAAAACAATGCTTTGGTGCAGGAGCAGAGACTAATTCTCTCCTGCTACTCTCGTTGGGAGTGAGTAAAACTTTCCAGCCTGTAATGCGACCACATTTTGTGGCTTAAAAGCTGCCTAGATGCATGTATGTGGAGTTTTGGTTAGGGGCACTGACGACGTTGGGATCCCCAAGCAGCGTCGCTCCCCTCAGGCCCCTGCCTTCCCTGGAGCAGGAGGTGAGGGTGGGTCTCACCATCCCCTCGTTCCTGGCCTCACAGACTCACGTAAATTCTTGTACTTGCTGTCAAAGTCATTCTTGTTCTTGTGTGTTTCTAATTTTCGCTTGTTCCTCTTTTCCTTTTTCTTTATTCCTTTTTCTCTTGTACCGTGCAGTTGCGTCTGAAAAGGTGGCTGTGCATATCCTGCATTGGAAATAGCTAGATCGCCCTCCGTGCTGTCTCCATTGCTTTAAGGAGCAGAAACATTTCAGCTGCCTTGATCCATGCATTATCCTAGTCATCTTGTTATTTTCTAATTTTTTGGAATATTGCTTTGTTAGCACATCACCCACTGGTGTTTGATACCTGTGAAAATCTTTGCTTTGAGGAACCTGTTTGGTCCTACTTATATTTGGTGACAAATGCACCCTTATTCAATTAGTTTGATTGTTTTGAAGAAGTGAGATGCGAATTGATTTAGGCGGCTGTTGAGGGATTCTTTTCATGGAGTATTTAATCTTGTCAAGTCAAAGTCTGCAGCATCTTGCTCGATTCCTGCTTTTACACAAACGTGCTCAGCACGCGGTTCCTGGCTGTCTCTGTGTGACGTGCGTGACGGCGCTTCCTGACCGGCAGTCACTGGTGAGGAAGCGGCAGGCTCGGGGGTGAGCAGCTGCAGGGGACATTGTTGGAGGAATCAGTCACCGTTTGGTTATTTTTTTTTTTTTTGCATTCAACTTCCCCGTGCCATTTACTTTATTTTTCCTTCATAAAGGGGCAGAAGTGGGTCTAAAATCCATGCCACTCTTTTGTTCCCTTTACTAGGCTGGTTTTTCTTAGTACCAGGACAACATGGCCTTCTTCTAAGTAGCTGGCTCACATGGATCTGGTGGACACAGGGACTATTAAAGGGACCGTAGCTTCCTCTCTGCTCCAGCCAGTGGGCATTCAGAGCCGGGTCTGTGGTTTGCCTCAGCAGCCGTGCAGGCCTCCCTGCACCTGCCTTTACTTTTAACCCATGTTGGCATTAAAGAGCTGACTCCATGTTTGTTGCAGCTGACGTCCCCCACTGACGGCCGTGTCGTTAGTTTGCGGTAGTGAGTCTCCAACCCCAAGTCAGCCATGAAGGAAGATGTTTTGGCCAATCTAAGACCTTGGATTCTCACCCCTACCCTTGTTCATCTCACCCAGGGGAAGGGTTTGGCCACCACCATCATGCTGATCATGAGGCCTTGTTTCTCCTTTCATGCTCTAGTCCAAATGTGGACACTTCATCCTTCACTGACTTGGTCTCGCTTGATACAGGCCAGACATTCTGAAAGAGTCCATCACATTCTCGGGGGGAACAGAACAGAAGTAAGTCTCGTAAGTAGAAGGAGTCTAGGCTGTCCGGGTTGGCAAATGCAGGCTGGGATCTGTGATTGGTGGGCTGTGCCCTGGACACAGGTCTTTCCCGTGGCTCACGAGCGCCCAGGGGTCGGAGTGAAGACAGCCTTGCTTGGGCTTCTCCATCCTCATCTGCTCAGTGGCAAGTGTGTCTGCTAATAGGAGCTCCAACAGACCTCGGGACCTTCAAAGCTCAGATCACGGGAGAACTTTGAGTCCCTTCTCCAGGGCCTCCTTTGTGAGAATCCAGTGCCTTCTGTGGTGACCGGTGGCAGGAGATGCCTCCCCCTCCAGGGAGCACCCTTCGGAGGACTGTGACTCAGTGCACCTTGCTGTGAGCTTGTGGGGATCCGGCCGTCGTCCCTGCAGAACCAGTCTTGAGATGGGCTTAGCGACGGAAATGACAGGACTAATATTCCAGGCCAGGGCTGGAGGGAGGGAACAGGGGAAATTGAATGTGACCTCAAACACCTAGGTGAGTGCTGGGTCTGTTACTAAAATGGGGAGCATGGGAGGTACCTTCCATAAATTGAATTCCAGAGTAAATCTTGGACATGAGGCATTTTTAAGATGCGATTTTTCGTCCAAGTTTGGACTTCATAGAGGCACTCGGGTCAATGAGCCTGGGGCTGAGTTGAAGGAGCCGGACTAGAGATACACGTTGGGAGTCGTCATTCTTAGCTGGTGTTCACAGCCGCGCATGTGAATTAGATCATCTTGAGAGCTGCAGACTGAGGCTGAGGGGGGGCAGGGCTGTGCCTGGGTTGGAGGAAGGCCCAGACCATGCAGCTTTCGTGTGTCAGTCAGCGGCGTTTGGGATTTTCAGGGCAATGTCATTTATCCTTAAGGGGCCGGGGGGTGGGCAGGGCCAGCCAGGAAGAAATCTGAATGGAGGGTCGTGGCCACGTGTGTGTCTTGGGAAGTTGCAGAGTCTGCAGGGTCCGGGAGGGTAGACTCCTCAGAAGCTGGAGTTGGATTGGGGCGTGGGTTGAAGGTAGTCACACTAACATATCAGGGAGGGAAGAAGGCCTAGGGAGTCCCCGCTCTTCCTGACTCGCTTTCCAATGAACAGAAGGCAGACAGAGGATCTGAGGTGAGAAGGGATGGGCGCTGGGAGAGGAGCCAACCTGGAGAATGGTGCTTGAAAAATTCTGGAATAGTCTCCCTGCAAAATAGAGGTTAAAAAAATCCAGACTCTTAAGAACATTGATAGTGACTGGGGAGGAGGCAGTTGTTTTTCTGGCCTCCTAAGGGTAAGGCATGTATCCAGGGATACACAGAATATTCGGGCAGTCTATTCCGGGCATTTGGTACCGGGTAAACAGCACAAGTTTAAAGGGGGACAAGGGCAGTGGAGGGAAACTAGCCAGGCCCCGTGTCAGGTACCAGTCGGCCGCCCTACTTGCGTGTTGCATTCACATCCATGCCTCCCAGGTGGGCGGTGGCAGCCCCCTTTTGCGGATTGGCAAGCCTTCTCAGAGGGGTTAAGTTATTGGTCCATTTAGAGGGTAGTAAATGCTGTAACAGGATTCAAGCAGGGTCTTGTCAGACTTCAAGGGCGTGTTTTCTCTACTAATTCCGGTACCTCACTGTTGTACGTGAAATTGTGAAGTGGGTCAGTTTTGGGGCCTTTCAGAAAAAGTACGATTTAAATGCCTCAGGACTGATTCACAAAGCTCTGTGTTCTTTGATTGTTCTGAAGCACCGCAGTGTTTTACGCCCCACAGATGTAAGGTCTTACTCCTTTGACGATGAAGTGGTTGCAAATGATGTACAGGTGCAAAACCAGACTTAGCAGCTTCTGAAGGGAAACTTTCCAATTCTCCCTTGATAGACTTTCTTCTACGGGATGTAGCTGTGCTGCAGCATAGGCCTGAGCTGTCCGTATGGATTGTGGGTTTGATATCCAAATTTAGCATAAAACAGTCAGATGAAGAAAATCAACGTTCACAATTTATTTTTGGGTTTCATTAGACAAGATATACTATCAGGTAATGGCCCATATAGCTAATGAAATTGAGTACAGAACATTGAATTTCTTACTTCTTATTTAGAGTTTTCTTACTGCATAAGTTTGCCTGCTTTGGAACATCAGCTCCTCCACAAGGGCGCTTGTCAGTTTGTTGGTGTGATTGCATTTACACAGTGAATGTAATCTGGGCTTCCTCAGCCCAAACTCTCCAGTGCAGAATCACGGGCTGTAGCCATCTCTTAGTCACGCAAAAACTTCTAAAATTATATGATGCCAGAAAAGAAAGAAGAGAGAGAGAGAGAGATTGCCTTTATCAAAATTCCTTTCAATTCTGACTGCAAACTGTTGTTGAGCAGCTCTGGTTTCCTTTGGATATGAATATATACATTTCTTTGCATGTAACCTGGGTTTTGGACTAGAACACCAAGTCCTTGCTTTCCGCAAGCCACAAAAATAGTAGCCAAATTGCACACATGTGAAATATTTTTTTCTTTTTCTGAGAAAGAATCCTTGAATTTGGGACTTCAGGTGTTATTTTTGCTTTTTGCTTCTCCCACCCCTCTTGTAATATCTCACTCCTTCCCAAGTGGCCCCCAATAGGTCGTGGTCCCAAAGGAGCAAGCAAACACCCAGTTGGTCCCCATGCAGTGCTGCTATAGAGGGAGCCCTGCCAAGACCTAAAGGATATTATCAGAGAGGGCTTCCTGGAAGAAATGGGCTCTACATTCATTTGTGAAGACAGAGTAAGGGTCAGCCAGTAGAAAGCATGAAGACTGTGGCTCATGTGGCAGAGCAGCCCGGGTAGAGGCCTGGAGGCTTGTGCGGTGGGGACTCGGGGAGAGTGCCGTGTGTGGTCCAGGGTTGTGGGTGCCCCTGCTGGGGAGGACACTGGTGAGGGCCTGGGGTGGAGGGCTTTCGAAGAGCTTGGGTTTTACTAGAACTGACAGAGGAGGCAGTGAAGGGTGTCAGCAGGAAGTGACCCTCAGGAAAGGTACTTCTGGATTTGCTTCTGATATTCTACAGTAAGAAAGGTCGGGGCGGACGAGAGCAGGTCTTGCTGTCCCTTTGAGACCCACCCCATCATTCATTTATTCATAACATGCACACTTCTGAGTGTCTAGGGGAGAGAGGTTGGACCCACATTAGTAAGCAAAATATTCCTTGGGAGCTTAGCAGTGTCAGAGGTTGACTTAGCCTAGAATGTTCTAGGAACAGAGGAACAAATTGCGGAGGTTGGAGGGATGGAAGGCTTCCTTGAGAAACAGTCAAAATGAGCCTGGAGGCAAGTGGGAAGTAGGAGCAGATCAGGGGGCCCCTGAGGTCACTGGGGACCTGGGTACTGAGGTGAGGATGGGCGAGCAGGTTCGGGGGTGGGGCTAGAACTCTACCAGGGAGCCTCTGAAGGGTTTGAAGTGGGGTGATGTAATCAAATTTATGCTTTGGGAAGGCTGCCTTGGCTCCACGTGTGTGTGTGTGTGTGTGTGTGTGTGTGTGTAGCGGGGAAGGGGGGGGTTGCCACCAACTGGGGAGTGACATTAGAAGACCATTCACAGGCTGGGAGGCCACAAGTGGGAGAGGGTCGTTGGGGCTGCTTGGGGACGGCAGGGGCCGTGTGGATGCCGGATTTCCTTATGGGGAGGGCTTGTTAGCTGGGCCGCCCTTGCGGCGCCTTTTGGCTTGAAGAAAACAGATGGAGGCCGCCAGGTGGACTTTCCTCTTCTCTTCTTCCCTGCCTTGTGTGATGATCTTAGCTCAGCCAAATTTGGAAGAGAAGAGCTAAGTTCCAGGGTAGCCCAGGACTTTGTTGAGCTCGTCCGAGTGAGATCTGATAGGATTTATGTTTGTGTTCAGATCTGCATGTTCACTTAGCTAGAAACGTCCTATCTTTTGAATTTCCATAGGGGTTTTTACTCTTGATAAAGATTGCTTTCTTGGTGAGAGGAAATTTAATACAGCTGTTGTCTTTCTCAAAAAAATCATATCTTTTAAGAAATTTAATATTCAAAAAATAGGAATATTTAAAAATGATAAAGTAAGGCTTTGGTGTAGTTTCTTTGGTTTCCTAGTTAATGTGGACTTAGAGCCTTTGCATTACTTAATAGCACATCCTTGTCAGTATTTAAAGGGCTGTTAGCTCCCCAGGCCCCACCTCTCAAAACATCATTAAAGTTTGCTCTGAAATAGTGAGGTCATGAAAGTTTTGTTTGCAGAAGCCAAACACTTGGTTTATAATATGAAGCATAGCTCCATTTTTAAAATAATAATAGGTTCAAAATTAAGAAAGTGGAAGATAATTGAGTTTTTTAAAAGCTGAAACATAATCTTTCTTGTGCTAATGTTGAACTGGAAATTTCGAAAACAAAAAACCTACTGTAATAACATCTACGTGGAATACATATATGCTTTCCCGTTTGAAAAATAAGTGCGCAGTGGTTTTCGAAGTCAGGAGCATTCCAGCTCAGATACTGGCATTGATGGTTGCTGGTTTTCAATGGCAGATCCTAAATTTGCCTTCTTAGCTTTTTTTTTTTTTTTTTTTGTAGTGAGAGGGTTGAGTAGTGCTTTGCCAGCATGATTTTGGGGCAATTTGGGGGCAGATGTTGTGAACCAGCAGTGAGATATTTCCATGCATTTTATTTTCTGGACATCACCAAGGCACATGTGGGGTTTGTGCCTGCAGGCTGGATGCTGTAGGACTCCCTGGTCCATCACAGTTTTGTCCTGGAGCTGCTCTGGTCAGTGAATGATTTTCTGTGGCTTCGAGGTAAGGTGGTCTGATGCACATGATCAGATGTGTAGTTAAAGTGCTATTACATGAAATAAGAGAAACCTAGAAACATGAGGGAGGAGAATTGGCTGAGCTGATATCGGTGGGGAGTCTTCTTAGGTGACTCCCTCCCCGTGATTCCTGCCAATATCCTCCCCAGCCCTGCACGGTAGTCCTGCCGAAGCAAGCATGCACTTTGCTCAGAAACGGACTGAATTTCCTTGTGCCTCTGTTTGTTGGCTTTTTTTTTTAAAGCACATCTTGCCCTTTGCTTAAATGCCACCCCTGCTAGTCACATCTTACACTCATTCTTCTGGATGTCGTCCATATATAGCTGCTGAATGGATGAACTGAATGTAGTATCTTCATGTAGGGGAACATTATTCATACGTAAGGGTGAATAAAAAGGAAAAAAAAATAAAGGGGAAGATGAAAAAGGCCACCTGTCCTGGGAAGTCCACCCTGACTGCTCAACCCACCCTTTTCCCTTTGAATCCCCACCCCTTATGCTCCACTCTAGTCTTTTTGATAGTACTTACCACCTTCTAATAAACTTTAACGTTTTCAAAAAAAAAAAAGAGAGAGATGCTGATACCTCTTCAACATGGAAAAGCCTTGATAATAGCACGTTAAGTGAAAGGAACCAGACATAAACGGCCACATATTGTTGACTTCAGTGATCTGAAATGCGCAGAATAAGCAAATGCAGAGGCAGAGAGCAGGTGATGGTTGCAAGGGGCTGGGTGGAGGGGGATTAGGGAATGACTGATAGTGACAGGGGGTTTCTTCTGGGATAATGGAGTGTTCTGGAAATAGATCGTGGTGAGGGCTGCACAACCATGAGTGTGCAGAAGACTGCTGAGTGCTGTCTCTGGGAGTGCCTGTGGTTGGGGTGGCTTTATTTTGTTCTCACCCTGCAATGTGAACTGTCATCTTGTGCTGAGGCAGTTCTACTCCTGTGAGTGGTGAGGCTCAGACACTTTGCAGAGTCATGTTTCTTTTCTCCCCCTTGCTGAGTGTAGGCAAAAAAGGTTTAAGCCTGAGAAAGTGCTCCATCTGCAGAAATATCTTTCAGTTTTGCATGGTGTAAAAATCTTGAGAGCTTTTTAATCGTTGATGACAGTCTGTGAGGGGAAACAGCCCTTGAAGCCTGGGTGTGACCTGGAAGAGCCGCGCTTCCCTCCCTGACCTGGGTGGGGATTTCACTGCCGTTCAGGCAGTGAAGGGCCCAGACCCGAGAGCGGAGTTGACAATCGTGAATATTTACTTGTATTCGCTGCTTCATCTTGGATATTAATTTCAAGCTGAGTCAGTTTGTGGCGGCAGCCTCATCCTACATCAGGAATTTATAGTATCTGCTCTTTGAAGTGGAGACCAGACAGACTTTTATTATTTAACAGTCTCCCTTAAATTGATATCTCAGATTCCTTTGTAAAAATTAAAACAGCAGAAATACACACGTCCTTTAATGCCAGTCTGACCTGGATCGGGTTTAGTCTCTGTGCCTTAGTGGCCTTAACTGCGGGTGGGGAAGATGATAACAGTGCTTCCCTCAGAGGGCCTGGTGAGGGGGGAGTGAGAAGCACAAATTGAGGACTTACACGAGATGCTCATGAATGTCCGAAGTTAGTGCTCTCAGCCTGGTGAGGCCTCAGGAGCAGAGATGTCAGAACAGAGCATTCCTAGCCGGAGCTCGATCCGTGTTGGCAGCTGTTATGATCACTATCACCACTGTGGGTTATCAGGTAGTTTTAAGACTTGGTAATATGAATTCTTGAATAATGTTAAAAGACTAGACATCTCAGATCCAGTTTACATAGTTTTCAAGATTTCCTCTGAGAAATGGATGTTTTATTCCCCATCAGAAGTCTGAGTTGAGTCTCTAAAAAAATTCTGTATTCCTCCATCTTTTTGCTTTAATTCTCCATTTCTTAAAAAAAAAAGTTTTTAAATGGAGTTACTGGGGACTGAACTTAGGGCCGCATACATGCTAAGCACATACTCTCCCAAATGAGGTATAATCTCCCCCATAATTCTTTCTAAACTTTACTTTCTTAGTATTCAGAAGTTAGAGGCCTCTAATTCTTTTTCTGGAGACTTGTCCATGAACCTGTAAATCTATTATTAATGGACAAATCTTGGTTTATTAAAAAAATCAATAAAATATTCTGCAATCCATCCAAAAGAAAATGCTCATTGATTTAAATGTTTCTCCTTTATGGTGATTTCTACTTTCTGGTCTAGCTTAATTTATTAACAACCATCCTTATCATCATAATGACCAACCTCGCTCTGAGTGGACACCTGCCTAAGGCTAAAATGCTTTCCTCATGTTTTACTTCATAGCAGGTGTTTGAGGGTAGGTATCAGTGTCTCATTTTTTGCAGCTGAGGGATTGAGAGATGGAGCAGCTTGTCCCAAATTACACACAGCTGACAGTGGCTAGTTCAGTGCTGGAACCCTGGCTGCACAGGATGCATTTTTAATTGCTCCTGTAATCAGCCTCCCGTTGAGTGTTTTCCCGAAATCCTGTGACTCCATAAATGGCCAATTTTAGTGATCTCAGCCTGATGAGGACTTCAAAGGAGAGACACCAGTGAGAATGTGAGACAGAGTGGCATAAATTAAAATTGTACATTTTTACAAAAGTTTTATTCTCAGGTAATGACTTAAAAGTTAGTTTTTTTTTAATTTTAGTGCTCTGTGAACACTAAAAACAAAACATTAAAAATAATTATAGTGCGAAAGAGAAGTGGGCTTTGAAAGTCCAATCATTGCTAGTGATGTTACTTGCTTTTCTCTAGTGGCCCTTATTGACAGAAATACTTAGAAAGACTGAATTGGTTTTATGTAGTCTTAGTATGGAAGAAAAGATTGTCAGTGAATATTGTAAGTAAAATCATTACTCTTTCTTTCCTGATGATGAATAGGTAAGTTGTTTTTATGGCTTAAGTACATTTCCTCATTTGTGAAATTTGAGTAATATCGTTTTCCTTGTCTAAATGTGAGAGTTAGACGCCTTGTACACAAAGCACCCAAGGGGTGCTTAATAAAAATTTGCTGTCACAATGACAGGTATTTTAGAAGGATCAACTCTGAATACTAAAGGGGGTGGCTTATTTCTGATGCATATTCAATATGTATATATATGATATATATGAATATGGCTTAAAGTAACAAGGATTCATTTATTTTTTTTAGTGCACTATGAAGTTTTAATGAAATCTTTATCATTCTATTGAGACAGGGACTAGTTAAATTGCCTTAAGCAGACGACCTTGAAGATTATTTACACAGAATATGTATTGTTACAACTCAGAATTCATGTTGCCGTGTAACATCCACTCAGATATTTAAATTCGTGGATTCTGACCAGATCCATTAAGTTTAGAAAAATCCACATTTATCATTTTCAGGGAATAATCTTCTGTCTTTTGTGATTAAAGAAAATTTTCATTTTTTTCCTGCACTTTTAACAGGTTTAAAATATCAAAACATTGATTTGACATGTAACTTTTTTAATAGAATAAATCTCATGCTGTTTTAATATGTAAATAAATGTTTTTGTATTTCAACAAACTTTTACGATTTCCTGGCTCTTTGAGAAGTATTTTGCAAGATACTTAGATTGCCTACTGTTGGAAAAATGCAGACGTTATTTTATGATTATAGGCCTAGTAAAGATCTGTTGGTTTTTGCTACAGTGCAAGACATGAGGCCTAGGAGAGCTTTGCTGCCGATTGCCAGGAGGACAGATCCCAGGTCTCAGTCTCCCCTTCTGTAAACTGAAGAGGCTGGACTGGTTTCTTTCCTCCTCTAAGATGAGTTTCCATAAGCCTATGTCTTTTGTTTATATTCAGGAGTATTAGCAATATCAGATTAAATACTGAATACCCTTCCCTTACCCCAAAACAAAGTGCAGTATGTGCTACAGAAGCTTTTAGTTATCTGATTCTCGTTTCTGATCCTACAGGCAATTTTGTGTTGCATGTTTCCCGGTAACCTGGAAGGTCTTTTTAGCCATAGGTGGCTCTGTTGCACCTTCTTACCTTCTTAATTTTCCTGTTTGTTAAAGAAAGCTTAAACAACGTTATTTTATTTTGATTTCTTTGCTTAATGCTTCAGAATAGCACAGTCTCCATTATGTCTGTCTACCTGGAAAAATTATTCTCCTTATATCTTAGTTTTATTCTGTCATCTCGCTGTGAACATCTCAGACTTGCTGTGCAAACAATGGCAAATTCGGACTTTTCTTCCAGTGCTAGAAACCAGTGAGCCGGGAATTTATAAAACAGCTAGAAGTGGCCTCTGGAGCACCTTAAAGCTGAAAAGTGTACTGGGTTCCCTGAGTATTGACCCCGCCGCTGTGTGTTAATTGGTGGTAGGAGATTTGGTACATATATGAAGGGGTGTAGTTTTTTGACTTGGCTTTGCGTGCACGCGCTGCCACTGAGCCACGTGAGCCTAAGTCAGTTCGTTCTGAGATTTCCCTCGTCTGTGAGATGGGGATGTTCATATCTGCTTTGTAGAATTGTGAGAATTAGTAATTATGTAAACTGTTTACCACAGTGGGTATGTCAAGAGGGCTCGTAATCTTTAGCTACTGTTTTGTGAGAAGCCATCATTTGATAGTCTTTGGCAATTACTAAGAAACAGGAAAATAAGGAAAGCTGGTTTTATGATGAAAGATATTTGAGGAGGTTCCATAGTTCCTATACCCATAATTTAGCATCAGCAAAGTCAGAAGTGTTACACAGTCGCCCTGAACCAACGTTAAGCCACAGAATTTTTTGTTACTTCAAATATGTTGGGGCTTAATGGGATCCAATACTTATACACATGTTGTCTCCAGCAGCCAACTGAGAGATGACAGAAAAGAGTAAGCAGGCGATATATGTCTTCTTTTTTACTGATGAAGCCACGTACTCCATGAACTTCAGGGCTGTGGGAAAATGCGTGTCATTATACTGTGTCCCAGAAGTAGAGACTCACCCTGTCCCAGGTAACTCTGGGCCACAGCGAGCCTTCCCTTGAGACGACCTGCCCCATCATGCACAGGGCTGTCCTGCCATGGAGCTGAGCATCCCGGGTGCTTCCCAAGTGTGGCCAGCACTGGAAGGAAAGGAACGGTTTCACATACCCTGCTTGTCTCTCCGGAATCACACCTCACCCTGTTAGTGTGACGAGGGCTAGCTTTGAGCCATGGGTCTGTGGTGTGGAGAAGCACTCTCCGTGGCCAAGAGGAGTGGGGAGGAGGCGTCCCCTCCCTCAGTTTAAACAGGTGGTGGTATGGAACAGAAGGGTGCTCCCCAAGAGTTTATAAAAGGAGAAATAAGGATTTTCTTTGGGACTTAGTCTAGCCAGGAAACACAGAAGATGATTAGAAAGGAGACTTGTAAATCACTTTAATATTAAGTTGACATTTGTTGAGCACCAATAATGTGCTACATTCTTTTCTGAGAGTTTTACAGAAATGAATCCTTCAATCTTCTCAACAATGGAGTAAGGAATGTTTGATTTTTATCCCAGGTTTACAGTGTGGAAACTGAGGCACACAGAGGGTAAGTTGGCCAAGGTCACAGAGCTAGTAAGTGGCAGAGCTGGTATTTAAACTCTGGCTGTCTGGTTTTGAGGCTCCCAGGGATGGGCTTTGGGTGTTTAGAGGTATCTGCATACCTGGATCTCTGTACATCTGTGCATCAGTAAGCCCAGAAAGGACAGAGAAAGGAGATTCACACAGTTGCTCACAGTCGTGTCTCGGCCACTGTCCATGAAGAGTGCACCATGATTAGCGTTGTTTTCCAGGCAGTAGATCTGTTGGTATAACAGAAATTTAGTCCATTGAGTTAATCTAGAAATCCTTACTGCTCTGCTTCTGTCCATGTTTGCCATGTTACTGCCTGCCCGTGGTTAGGCCGTGGAGGAAAAACTGTTCTCATGGTTGAACTCTGATATTTCAGTCTGGTTCATAGTTTCACATATTCTGTTACATTAATAAGTTAAGTTTCTGGTTTTCTTGCATCAGTGTCTCGTGTGTTTGGTTAATGTGAAACCAGTCCATGGGAGCCCAGGGGTGCTGACGGTATAATTTCTGAGCATGTTGTGGCACTTCTACACGTGCAGTCCTGACTGGAGGATGTCCGCCTTCCTCACTGATTTCTCCCAAGAGCAGGGTCCTATCCCATCCCTGGATGTGACGCTGGGAGCTCTGTGTTTAGGCCAGTCAGCGGCCAATTCCACCAATCAGAAAATGATGAAGTACCCAGAAGTGGGTTTAATAGAAGAAAAGGGCTTCCAGGTAGTCCAATGGGCTGTTCGAGTCCATTTGGTGAAAAGCTGTTCACTGTCTGTGGTTGAGCTGATTCTTTGCTGTTGAAAAGTCTGGATTAGATGAAGGGATTTTAAAAAGCAGAAAGGAGTGATTTCAGGTGGTACGTCCACACCGGTGAGAATTGATGGATGACCGCCTGTGTGAGGCATAGACAGAGTCTTACAAACTTCATAAAACAGCTTTAAAAGCTCTGCCATCTGAGTGCACTTCATAAGGGGTCCAGATCATCACTGGTCATGCTGTGAGGGCAAATAACTGATGATGGCATAAAGGACACGGAGGCATCAAAAAGGTCTCAGTCATGTTCCCTTTTTAAAGAATGTGGCACAGTGTAATATATTTGAGCTGGTTTTTCACTGAACAATTTTTCGTGTTTTCTAGGTCTCCCAGCTCCTGAAGTTTCCACGCAGCTGCATGTCCCCTCGCTGAAGCTCTGTCAGCACTTGTCCTGGGCTGACGTGTTGTCACGGGGAGCAGGACGGTCAGCGTCCCCGGCTCCTCCGAGCTCCGTCTCCTCATCCCCAGTGCTGGGCTTCTCATCCATGTCTACTTAGAAGGGTTGCTGAGAACCACACGTGATGGTTGTCAGGGGTGATTTGTGGTTGTCCCTGTGTTTGACATATAGTCAGTATTTGATAGTAACACATGTTTTTTATTATAGTTCTGGCTTCTACATTGCAGTGGTTTTTAGTCTGCATTTTTTTATAACTTTTTTCTTATTTTTAAATAAGCACTTTTTTTTGGGGGGGGGGGAATTACTGGGGATTGAAGCCAGCACATTGTGCATGCTAAGCAGGTGCTCTACAACTGAGTAATACCCACCCTCCTTGTCTGCACTTAAAAATAAATATTGCAATACACAAAATAGCTCTTAAACACCATCATGGGACCTATTTTCTGTATAGACAATTGAATACATATGCTATTTCAATAAGAATAAATGTTGGGACTTACCTTTCTCAATCTGTTTACTTGTTTAAAAACGATCATAGCTAGTGATAAACACGAGTCTTGGATACAGCACTTCTTAGGATCTGTTTTGACATCATGGGAAATTACATTCTACAGAGAAGGCAAATTGGGTCTCATTGATATTTGGATGATTTAGCAGATGATCAAGTCTTTCAAACTTGACAGTTTTGTATTTTAAACTAACTGCAAAGTTATCTTCTAGAAGTTGGAATTCCTAAGTTTGTAAAGTGCTCAGTAATTCAGTGTGTATGTGTTTGTGTCTGTGTGAACGTGTTTGTGTGTGATTTCAGGAAGGTAGAAATAAGTTCCATGTAGCCCTCTGATACCTTCCTCCTCCAGTTCAAGATGTAGGCATATATTTACACAAGTAAATTAATATTCTTTAGTCATTTGATATATTGGTGGGAATATGAGGTTCTCACACTTGTTTCAGAAGGGTTGGGGAGCATCAGGTTTGAAAACAGGAGGGGAAAGAGGCAGGGTGGCCCTTCACACTTTGTGCAGGATTTGAGGAACAGTAGCTTTCTTTTTTCTTTTATTCTAAAACAAACTGGCGCTGAATTGTAACATACTATGACTCAGAATTGCTTTTCTGATAAGATACAACTGCCTCAGAGTTTTCAAGGCAACATGAATGATGAAATCCGTTTTAGGAGTTATCTTTAAAGTAGTGTTAATTTTCAAGTAAAAGGCTATAGCCTGTTCTTTCTTCGAAGGGTAAAAGACGTTCTCATTGATCCAAGTGCATGATCAATGTGCTTAGTTTCTTTGGGGTTTTTTTCTTTTTTCTTAAGTGCTTGTTTCATTGTGGTTTGAATGAATGTTTAAAATTTCTGAATTTTGTTCTTTAGAACATGCTGATTTATCAGAACTGTTAAAAACCTGATTGATCTTTCGTCTTTGTTTGGAGGGGCACCCTTTTGATTTCTGTTGTCTGTTAAAGAGGGAAATTCTTCCTCTAGCCTGCAGATCATTAAGTGAATGGTTTGCAGTGTGCCTTTAAAATTCTTTGAATGCTTTGAGCATGCTTGTCTAGTGAATTTTGAATTGACTCATAGTAATGACTTTGCTTTGATTCTGTGGCTTTTGCTCCTCTCCGCAAGAATTTGAATTCTCTGTTGCATTTTGTATACGTGTTTTTAACAGGGGAAGAAATTTTGCATTTTTTACAGAGCTGGGTTTTCCTATCCCCTCTGAATGCCATCTATACTTGATACAATAAAAATCTGTTATTGCAGTGCTTAATTATTTCATAAACTAATTTTTGGCTTAATCAGACGCAATGAGAAAGAGTGATAATAAAATATATGAAAACCTTCCTTCCTTTGAAGAATAGAAATGAGGTGGTCAGGCTCACGCATGCTTTGTGCTTGACACACTTACTTTCATGTCATTGTGTATCATGATTCGGAGATGGAGTTGCTTCAGGTTTTATAGATTTTTGTTTGAACATTTTTGTTGAATTCTTTCTCCAGGCTGATGTTTCCTGTTGGGTTTGTGGAAAGCGTAGAAGGGAAACAAATTCTTTGTTTTATTTTCAGGAGGCCTGAGTTGCTGATGAGAAAAGAGTTGAGGGTGGGTTGAGGAACAGAGTGACACTCCCTCTCCTCCCGGCTGAAACTGATGAACAATGAAATCAATTAAGTGTATCAGTATTTGACCAAGAGAATTCAGCGAGCCCAAACTGGCAAGTTATGCCCAATGGAAAGTACTGAATTCACCTGCAGAATTAGGTGCTTTGCCAATTAGAAGCAGCTTAGAGCAATCAGAAAAATTAGTTCATATGATGAGATATAAAAGAATGTAATATCTTCTATTTCTGAAACTTTTCTTTGTTAAGTTGTGTAGAGCTAAAATTAAGTTTCAAGCACCAGGAATTAAGAGTCTGGGTGGTTCTGTGGGATCGTTAGTCAGGGATGTGTCTAGATCCTGCTAGAGTGTCTGAAGGTGGCAGGAAAAGACCCAGGGCTAGGATTTGTTATCCTAGGGTGTCCTCCATAATGGTTCCCCAATGGTTACATGTGGGAACCCAAGATTAGGTTAAATTGTAACAGACCCCAGCCGCCTGTCAATGTTCAGAAGAAAAATGTGTGCTTAGTAACTGCTTTGCAAGCAGGAGCCTGTGCATCCTCACTCCTGTCTCCTTGCCTTAAAAAGCAGAGACAATGCTTTGCTTGCATAGTTGATGCTTTAGATAGCACTCTGCTCATTTCAAAGCAAGGACCCAGGCCCTCAGCTATAAAAGCTGGGCTTGTGTGCTTTTAGATAGTCTATTATCCCCAAAACAAGGACCTGGCTGGTCTCGTGGTCTGCTTTGTAATTCACATATCTAAAGAATATATCTTATTCCCCTCACCCCATGACTTCCCTAAAGATACACTAAGCCTTTGTACTCATTGTGGATTCTACAATCTCTGTCTCCTCCTGTCTTTCCTCAAGTTCCTACTTACTATCACACAACTGTTAATGACTTTTTCCTTTCGTTATACACAGTAAATATAGGAGCATTTGAGAGGCTTGTGGAGTTGGCTCCCTACTCCTTCTCTTTTTCTGGACTTTTCCCACAGAGTCTTGAATAATCATTCCATGTCGGTACGACTTCTGCCAGCCATAACCCACAGTTCCAGGTGAGAATGATGCAGGCTTTATCTCTCCTACCCAAGGGAGAGAGAGAAGAGAATTGAGATCTGCTCCCTTGTGGTCCCTTCTTCCCCAGGGCCACTCCAGTTCACCTGCAGCCTTCTGGCCTCTGCTGTCAGGGCCTCTGTCCCAGGACTGACTGCAGCCATTTTTTCCCTTGCCAACATTTCCTGTGCCTTTCAGAAGTTGGTCTCTTCTCTACAATTCAACCCTGGCAGATGTGATGGTGGTCAGCGTGCTGGTGGGCAGTCACCTGGGGACTCCCAGGAGCCATGCTGATTCTCCTGAGTCTCTCATTCGGGGTTACAGAACTGTCGAGCACCGGAGGAAGCCCATTCACGCGAGGGCAGCGCAGCATTGCATCACTTTCATTTTATTTTTGAAATTTCAGTGGAGAAATTATTTGTAGCAAACTGTTCCAGTTTTTTGGCTGACTGCTTTCCTCACCACCATTTCCTTGTTGGATGTGGTGCTTGTTTTAAGAACCAGGTTTCTTCTCTGGTTATTTCTAGCAGGTGGGCTTGCCGAATCCTTGATCTGCATTTGAAGCAGAATGCTTCATCTTGATGTCAAACTGATTTTCTTCATTCTGAATATTTCGTATACACTCAGCAACTGTTTCAAGTGAACTGCTCTTGTCCAGTTTCAGTTAACTCACATTTGCTGATCTCCTGCTTTCATGCTGAGGGCAGTTTCTTCTTCCTGTAATAAAAGTTAGCAATTTGCATCTACTATGGGAAGGTACTGGCCCGAGGTGCTTTTGTTCTTAACAGTTTTAATACAATTCACCCATTAATATTTACACCGGTTTTTACTCTATGCCAAGAATTGTGCATCCCAGTCAATCTTAGAATATTTTCATCCTCCTAACAGGAAACCCCATATGCATAAGCACTCATTCCCATCTTCCCCATCCTCCCCCAGCCCCAGGGAGCCACTCTTCTCTCTCTGTGGATTTGCCTGTGCTGGACATTTCATGTAAATCGAGTCAATTCATGTAAATGGAACCGTCTATTGTGACTGACTTCTTTCACACTGAGTAACGTTTTCAATGTTTGTCCATGTTGTTGCCTGGGTCAGTACTCCATGCTTTGCTATTGCTGAATAATATTCCACTGTATGGCTGGGCCCCTCTGTTTACCCATTCATCAGGTGATAGGCATTTTGGTTGTTTCTTCTTTTTGGCTGTGATGAATAATGGCACCGTGAACATTCCTGTAGGAGTTTTTATGTGGACATTTGTTTTCAGTTCTCTTACGTGTGTGCCCACAGAGCAGAATTGCTGGGTCATTCAGAAACCAACTGTTCAACTCTCTGAGGTCCTGCCAGGCTGTTTTCCAAAGTAGCCACGCAGCGTTACTTCTCACCAGCAAGGGCTGCTATCTCTGATTCCTGTTTTTCCTCATTAGTTCTTGTTATTCTTTTTTTAATTATAACCTAATGTAGTGAGTGTGAAGCGGTTTCTCCTAGTAGTTTTGACATGATTTCCCTTACAGCTAATGATTTTGAACATCGTTTCATTGTGCTTATTGGCCATTTGTATATTTTCCTTGAAAAATACCGTTTCGGATCCTTTATTCATTTTTTAATTTAGTTGTCTTTTTTGTTGAATTGTAGGAACTGTTTTTTATTTGGAGATACAAATTCCTAATCAGATAAATTATTTGAAAATATTTTCTCCTGAGTGTTGTTTTTTTCACTTTCTGGATGGTGTCCTTTGAAGCAAAGTTTTAAATTTGATGAACTCAAATTTATCTCTTTTTCTTTTTTCCTTGTGCTTTTGGGGCAATATTTAAAATCTGAGGTATTTTATTTAAAATTTACATATAAAATATCTTAATTTTTAGGACCGTCCTAGGAGACGGGTGCTGTTGTTATCCCCAGTCTATGGATAGGAGGCTGAGATGCAGAAAATTTCACTGACTTATGAGTGTCAAAGCTACCCAGTGCTGTGGGAGTTCAGAGCCTCATGATTGTCCCCAAGCATCTGTGCTCTTCACCACCATGCTCCACTACTGCCTGGAATCGTTAATGAAAAAGTCTTTCATTTTTTGGTTTCTTGTTTGTTTGTTTTCTCATTGGGAACCTCATCTCCTCATTTTCCTTTCGGATATCAGTGTAGGTTTATTTTAGGTCTCATGTAGGCAGAAGAATTGCTATCATTTTACTTCTTTATTACTCACTCTCCGGTGATGATTGTTGCTATTTGACCTAATCAAGTCATGCTTAAGTCTTTCCTGCTCATGACACTGAAAGGAGTCATGACTTACAGAATGCTAAAAGAAGAAAATAATTGATTGATTTTATTTTGCTACCCAATCAAACCAATCAAATAAAAACCCCGGTGTTGACGCAGACGGTAAGCCCTCCAGAATAGGGTCACTGTCTTCCTTGTGTTTCGTTTGTTTGGTCACAGTGTCTGGATAGTGACTTGCTGTCCAGCAATTTTGTGAGGATACGATGTTCGTGAATCATTGTAAGGACAGAATTTTGACAACAGACTGTATTGGTCATTTCACGAGGGAAAAGATAATATAGAAATACTGCTCAGATCTATTTTAAAATTAAGTTTGGAATGTTGAGAAGAGTTCAAGAAACCATATAAAGATCTTTTTCACTTATTTTAGATCTATCTTAGGCATATTATGATTACATAGCAGAGTAACTTATCAACTAGGTTTGACTAGAGGGGTGTAATATTGATTATTTGTTTTAGTTGAAATATTCTACCTGGGAAAAAGTAATCAGTGCCCATAAATGAACAAATATGTTTGTATTTCTATGTAACATGGGAGCAGACTTCATATGTTTCTATATAATATATATGACTGTGTGTTTTAATCTTTCTGTCAGTGTATTTATAGTTTTTCTGCAATGTTCTAACTTAAGAATTCTTCTAAGAAAATCACCCCCGATTCTAGTGCAGTTTGTACTGTGTATCCTGTCTTATGCATGGGATTCCACTGTCTCCTCAGTGAGGAATTTCCTCCCCTACTGAGGTAGTAGCAGAGTTAAAGGAACTGTGATTTCTAGGCCTTTGCTCTCCATGTGTTTGCATTTGGCTGTCAATCGCGATTTTCCCTTTCTTTAATTTTCATTGTTCAATTAGAATTTTTGAAAATAAGTGTTAATATGTTGTATTTGTCTCCCTAGAAACTTGATGTGTTTGTGCTTTTCAGTTTTCAATTTCTTAAAAATGTAAATGCACTCGTTTTTAAGTAGTCCTTTTTCACTAGATATTTGTTTACCTCTTTATAGTTAGAATATATTATTTCCAATGAATGAATCGGTGTGCATGTTTTAAAAGATACCTTACTTTTTATTTTCCTTATTATAACAATTATATTCATTCTAGAGAATTTAGAAAATAAGGATAAACACAGTAATAACTTAAAAATGGCCTCTAATCTCACCTAGAGATACAGTTGTAAAGTTTCAAATTGAGAATTACAAGTCCTCTCATGTTGTTCTTCTTTTTCAAGATCGTTTTGGTTACTGAGACCCTCGAATTCCCATATGAATTATAACAGCAGCTAATCAGTTTTTGCAGAGGAGCCCACTGGGATTGTGATCGAGACCACGTAGAATATACGGATCACTCTGGGGAGCACTGCCATTCCAAGAGCACTGTCTTCTGATCCAGGAATGTACGTGGCGTGTCTGTCCAGGTATTTTGGCCTTCTTTAATTTTTTTTCAGCAATGCTTTGAGTTTACAGAATATTATTTTACTTTTTTTCTTTGCCTTTATACTGAGGACAAGTGTGCAATGTACCGGGATCAGAAGTGTATTTTAGCCCCGCCCCTTGCTGCCAACATGGTCGCTGCGCTCTTGCTTTGCCTTGTGTACAATCTTGCACAAAATAGGACCTCAGTAACTCTCTCTTGAATGAATGATTATATGATTGAAGGATGATGCTTGAGAGTCCTTGTGATGATTTTTTCCTCCAGCCTTTCCCCAATTCTTAACTATGCCCTTTCTCTTCCTAAACTCCAGCCTGGTTTTCAACCTGCCTGTGACATTGATTTTCCCTGTCTGTAGACTCTTCCTTTCACTGGTTCACGATAATGTTACATGTGGGCTGTGGAAACTTGCTAGATGTCAAGAAAGAGCAAATCCATTGCATGCTAGTATTTTTACAGTGTGGTATTTTTTATCGATTGAAATTAAATCAGGCTGACCCCCTGAGCCCTCCCGTGAGCTCTTTTCACTTTCCTACATCTGATACTGCTCTGGTTGCTACATGTGCCCTTCCCCCAGCCTTGGTTTTTGGGTTGAGTAAGTCATCATCAGTGGACCCCTCTCTTTAAAAGATGAAGAGAACATTGTCTCCTTCTCCCTGGTTGGGGACTTGGATGAGATGAGATACCAGATAAAGAATGGAGCTCCACCACATTCTGACCCCCGCTCTTTCCGTTCTTTTCTCCAGAGGAAAAGAGTACAATTCAACAGTATAAAGATTGATTGTGAGCTAATGAGATAGACAAGACAACCGAAAATTTATTAAATATCCTTTCATGGCAGAAACAAATGTATTATACACACAAAAAGCACATAAAGCACGGTAGTACTGTGGTTACAAACATGGGTCTGAGATCGAGTCCTGCTCTGGAGTGACCAGTCCTGTGAGATGGAGAACTGGTAGGTCGGCTTAGGCTCTCCAGGACTGGTTTTCTGTCCTGCAGAGATGGGGCTCGCTAGGCTTCCCTCCCCCTTAGAGGTGCTGTGGGGTGTAACTGTCACGCGTGCACAACTGCTCGTTCCTCGTAAGTGCAGGATAGCATAGATTTTGCGGTGATGGCTTTATGACCGCCCCGTGTAGACTCTCAGTGCTCCAAAGGGATGCCTTGTGGTTTGGAGATGGGATTCTCATTTCTGTAAATACCCAAGGATTGTGGTATTGGGCCCTGCTGATTTGAATCTATTCTTTAGAAAGTACATATTGTAGATATATTTTTCAAGCATGTGTGCTTTATTTCTTTTATTATTTATAGTTCTACCCTCTCATCTCTTGGTGTGACTTTTCATGGAATCCAGGAAACAGTCCTAAGCTACCTGCCTCTTCACTCTTCTCCGTGGTGGTTTTCTTCCCTGACTAGAAGAGGGTTTTGCACAGGAAATTTTATTTGTTCCCCTTTTCCTGGAGTCTCTCTTTCGGTCTGCCCATCTCTCACCTGTTTATCTGTCCATTTATCTACCCACTCATTCTTCTGACTTGTTCCAAAAAGCATTTCAGGCAGCTTACAGAAGAACAGATACCAAATAAACAGGTTAGAAAATTGGGCCAAGTTCAAACTGTGAGGCTAGGAGGCGAGCCTGTGTGATGGTTGCAGCCATGAGACACACGCCTCTGCCCTGTGACTTATAAGATCGACAGCATGAGTGTACCTGATGCTCCCAGCAGACACAGGGTAACAGGGTTTGTGGGAGATGCTCACTGGCTGTGAAATAAATAAGTGGCTCAGGAGAAGCCCAACCTTTCCAGCTACAAAGGCTTAGGAGAATATTTTGAGTGTCTTCCAAAATCAGGGTATTGCATTGTTTCTTTTGTCAGAGTTCTACGTATAGTTGGTTACATTCTATACCTGGAAATTTCTCCAAAACTCCTTACCAAGTGAGTGCCATTGCTTGGGAATGGGGTGGTTCTGCTCATTGACAGGGGTTGGCCAGAAACCGAAAATGACAGCTTCAAAGGTGCCTGGGATTTGTCAGTTATGTTTTGGCAGTGCTGTAGATTTCAGGAAATGCTTTCACACTTTCTCTCCATCTGAGGCGGCAGCGTGCTCTCTTAGCAGCATCAGGAGCTCAGAGCCACGGGATGTTGGGGGCTGACTGCACTGCCTTCAAGACAGCCAAGCTAGTCACTGCAGGCTTGGTCCTTTCACATAGTGCATTTCATGTTCTTTAGTAGAAGGTTTCAACAGGGACTTAATTAACTGAGTTAATTAACATTTAATAAATATGAAGCTTTGATGAAAAGACGGTTATAGGCGGAGTATAAGTTGTGAACACTTTGAAAACGGTTTCATTACTGAAATTTCAGTAGGGAAGATACACAGTTTATCTTATTTATGCCTCTCTTTTAAAGTAACAAAGAAACAAGACAGAAAAGGCAGAGGATGATTTCTGTTCTTCCTCTCGGCTTGCAGGTGCCCTCACATCCAGTGGCATCCATCCAGACACCAACACTGACACTGGCCATGCTCAGAACTGCCTCAGCCCTGAAGACACAAGTGACAAATAGAAGGGGTCCGCGCCCTGTTACATCAGGTGCTCTCACTTTGTGGGTCCTTATGTAACTGCGCGGTGTTAATCAGGATCGCCCGTTCTACATTGTGTGGCGCTGCTGCGGTGTTTCCTAGTTATTTGTTTCTGTAAGTACTCGTGTATTATTCTCCAATGTGTGTTACTACACATCTAAAAATGCTTTTTTCAGATGAAAAATGATGTATATTTAATATAATAAGTCTGAAAAAAGGGACAAAAAAGGCTATCCAGTTCCCACTACTCAGAAATAATAATTAATACTTTAACATCTTCTTTCTGTTCTTTTCATCAGTGTGTATCAGCTCTGTCATAAAAACCAGTGAGCACTCTGTGCCTGTTTACTGTGTGGAGACCTCCATTTTCCATTCGGCTTATTACATGTTTTTCTACAATATTCTATCTCCCCTGGCATGATTTTTAATGACCAGTATAGCATTATGTCTTGTGGAGGCATCGTCCATTTTACTTCGGGCTTAAATAAACTTTTAAATTCCAAGTGTACTTAACTGAAATACTGAAAAGAGACCTGTGGTGGTACCGAAAGAGCCCTACCTCCCTTCCCCTTATTTCCTGAGTGTAAAAGCTGTTGCCAATGTGGTGTATATATTTCATGACCTTTATGCCTATGACATATATATATACCCATACATACATACATATGAGAAATCTATGTATATGTGTGTATATATGCTTTTTTGAAAAATAAGGCCATACTATATGTTTTCTGCAGCTCGCTTTATTCACTCAGGGGTATATCATAGACGTCCTCCCACTCCAGACTCACCCGGTCCTTTCAGATAGACTGGAGGGGTCTCCTGATGTGCAGGTGTGGTCTCTTGTGCAAGGACACCATTGGTGGGAGAGTGCTGTGGACAAGGCCCTGGGCCACGGGGAAACGCCGGCCCCCTCAGTGCCCACAACTCGCCGTGATTTACCGCATCATTGTCTTGATGGTGGACACTTAAGTTTTCTCCATTTTCCACTGTCAGAAAGGATGTTTGACTGGCATCTTTCTTTAACAAACATTCCTGTGATCTTGTATGAGCATGCCTTTAGTTAAGTCTTCTGGAAATTTAGTCCCTGGATGTGACATTTATGTTCATCACAGGCTACTTTCAAGTGACTAGAAATTCCTTCTCCAGTGTGGAATGAAAAATGTAGAATTACTTATGTAACCAATTCTCTATTGCTGGATATGATTTCACTTCAGCTTTTCTTCCCACCAGTGTAACCACTACATCTATTTGAACTGATTTTTTTTCTAAACGAAACGATTCCTAGAAGTGGGGTTGAATCAGTGTGTACACACGTTTTCAGAGTTTACATATCCACTGACATGTCATCCTCCAAAAAGGTCGCTCACAGTTTTTTCTCCCACAGATGGACACTAGCTACAATATCTTTTAAAAATATTTACCAATAAGATGAGCAAAAGTGCTTTTTCATTGTTTTAGTTTGCATTTGATGACCAGTGAGGTATTGAGCATTTTTCACTCATTAGCCATCTGACTTTTGAAAAGTGAATGATCCATTTTGTCCTTTGCACAAATTTAAGTGAGGAAGCTTCTTTTTGATTTGTGACAGCTCTTTGTATGTTATGAACATTAATCCCTTGTCTTCATCAACATCTATCACAGAGTTTTTCCTTGTCATTTCTTTCGTTTCATTTTGTTCAGTAGGTTTATATTTGTTGTGGCTCAAAATATTCTTAAGATAGTAAATGTCTTCCTTTTGGGTTTTATCTTTGTTATTATTCTTAGAAATACTTTCTTATAATGGTATAAATATCTTATGTAGGTTTATTTAATGTCTAAGATGGAGATGATAATAGTACTTGTTATAGTGAGGAGAAGTTGAATTAATGTGAGCAATGAGTTGTATTTGCTGTTATTAGTATTTTAATATTTAAACCACTATCTGTAATTTTTTTGTGGTCATTATGACAGGAATAGAATTTGTTCTTTCCAGGTGATTCTCTGATTGTCCCAGGACAATTATTGAATTCACAATTTGCTCTTTGATTTGAAATCCCACATGCACAAAATACTTATGTACACTAGAGTCTCTTTTTGAGCTCATGCTATATTTCTGTCAATCATACTTCCTTACTCCAGCGCCATATCTTACATATTGTAAAAATTAATTATTATCTGACAGTGCGATATTTTTTTGTTCTTTTCTTCCATCCCAAACTTTCTTGGCTATTATTATGACTTTATTATTCATAAAGAATTCTAAAATATTTTGTTCAAGTTAAAAAAAAGTCAGATAAGAGTATTCATGGGATTTTTATTAAGTTTTGAATTATTTTTAGGAGAACTTCCATATTTACAAAACTGTTTTCCTCCATGCAATATGTTGATGTCTCTACATTCACACCTCTTATTTACCCCTCAGTACAGTCCTGTAGTTTTCTCCATGTACAACATGGGCATTAATTTTGAGTTTATTCCAGATTATTGTTGATGTTTTTCTTAATTTTTTAAGTGAGAATTTTTTGCTATTATATTTTTTAACTGTTTAAACTGACACCTAGGAAGGCAGATTCGGTTTGTAAATACTCACTTTGTAACAAATCATTTAAAATTGTAAGTATTAAGTAATTGTTCCAGGATCCTTTCTTTTGTGTTTTTAAATATTTGTTTCCAATATTATCAAAATGGTCATAGCTAAGAAGTATAGGTGTGGAGACTGATGGAGAGAGGTAGTGTGGCTCATGTACAAACTGTGAGCACTTTCATGGCTGCCTTTAGGCTGGAGAAGCCCCAGAAGAGCCCAGGTTAGACCAAGGGTGGCTTTGTATGCACTTGAAAGCCAGCTTTCCTACCTGTATGGTGAAGCCTGGTGGGCGTGGCAGGTAGATGATCAAGGTCTGATCAAGGTCATTGGCTGCACAGAGCACTGTGTCTGTGAGAACTGGAGTCCATCGCCATGGGAAATGCTTGGCGCCAGGAACACTGCAGGGGAGCTGGGGAGTCTGTTTGTTAAGGATTTCCCAGTCCTGGGAGTGGGAAGATCAGACTCTGCATTCAGATCTGAGTTTGAATTCATCCTCTCTTGTTTACTGGTCCTCTGACTTTTGTCAAGTTATCTACACTCTTTGAACTCCTATTTTCTTATCTCTCAAAATAGGAGGATTACGGCCTGCTGCTAGAGTGTTTGATCAGGATAAATGATTTGTTTCTATAAGATGCCACATACAGTCACAAGCTCAGTGAGAAATGGGCTGTCACCTCTTCATCTGCAACTCAGTGCTCGACAGGACATCGGGGCAAAGCCAGTCCGTAATTTGTTTGTGATGCAAGTAGGAACAAAATTAATGTCTTGCCTTTCACTTGCAGTATCTTACTCCTTTGCTTCATTTACTTCTTTCCTCCTTTCCTTTCCCCTCCTCCACCAAAAGATCCTGAGACTCTCTCAGAACACTTGATTCAAATTACTTTAAAGGGTGTCTCATCCTCATGAAATAACAGTAACTTAAAAAAAATCTGTACAGATCCCAGACGTCATTGTATTTGATTTACATACACACACGCACACCCACCCACACACACAATCAGCCTACCTACCACTTGCTGAGGGAGAAGGACCAATTTTTCTGAGTTTTCATTCACTGAGCGTGAGAGCAAAGTCTCTTATGCAGACTTTCACCTTGCTTAGTGCATGGTGTTTTTAATTGGATTTCTGCTTTGTGGCCATAGAACTATTCTTATAAAAGAGAGGATGTGGAGACATAGACATTCTGCTGAGATATTGGTGTCAAAATATTTGAGTTGGAAAGGACTTAGGACAGCATAGAGTCGTAACATTTTATGGGTGAGAATCCATGATGGTGTAACTTGGACAAGAACCCGGGTCTTCTGTCTTCGTGTCCACGTGGATGAAGAGGCAACAGGGAGGGAGATGGCAGGGATCCTTCTTGCTTGAGTTCCAGGGTCTTGCTAGTTTTCATTGCTCAGCTGTCTTTAGTTTAGGTCCGTGTGGCCTCTCATGGGAAGGTCAATCTGTCCTGAAAGACTGAGTTTCTAATCAGCAAAAAGCCCTGGACCCACTCATATTTCCCAGAGTTTTTCTGCTGTCCTGCTGACAGTTTATATAAATGATACCTAAGAAACTACTGGATATAAAATCCTTATTGTTATCATTTGCCCTCAAGTTCCATAGGAATGGGGTGCTGTCTCAGGCTGTCTAAGGCTAGATCTGAACAAAGATACGGTGATAGGCTGTGCTGCTGGACCCTCCCCAGTCGAAAGGGATTTCCACCTTAGTTTTTAGAATCAGACAGATGAGTTCAAATCTTGCCTTTACCAGTTATTAGCTTTGTGAACTTGGGGAAGAAACTGTACTTGTTTGTGTCCAATTTTCTTTATCTGTAAATAAGTTCAGTATTTATTTTAGGGTTTTTGTTTTAGAATTGAATGAGCTAATTTCCTCATTTATACCTAAAATACTGATCGCGTGGTTCTATGCTGGTGCCTTGGTAGAAGATTACTAAGGGACTCAGCAGTGAGAATGCAGGTGGGGGACCCCTGGATCATAGAGCTTATATTCCAGGATATGCTTGTAAAAAACTGGATGTGCAGTGGATTTTTAGTAAATGTCCATTCCTTTCCTTATCCACATTGATTGTGTATATATCTTTGTACAATATATGAACAATTTTTTATTGCAATTTAAATATCTTTGTAGTATTTAAATTATGTAGCTATAACAAAATACGTGAAATAAAATGATTTGTCTTTTATTTTCTTTTCAATATGCAAAACAAAATAAAATAGAAAAGAAAAAAAGGTTTTGAAGGAGTAGAAATAATTTTATTTCTGTGGAATCAATTCCCTATGTTAGGTTTTTTAGTTGTGTTGTTAAACAGCATATAAAATTGATAGGTTGTGACTTCAGTGTTCATAGCTAGGTGAGTGTAGTTTCTTTTTGTGGTTGTCTTTGATGAATTATTTGAACTAGATCATAAATGATGTGAATGTTACATATTGGAAACGAGGAAAGAGTGGAGACATACTACCTCCAATGCAGTCATCTTGTTACCAAGTCGAAACTCGTACTGCTTGCTGTATGACAGGCCAATAAATCGGGAGATTGAAGTGTTGGAGCAAGGAATAGTGACTTTATTTGAAAA
The DNA here is from genome assembly GCF_048773025.1 of Camelus bactrianus. Lineage (NCBI taxonomy): Eukaryota > Metazoa > Chordata > Mammalia > Artiodactyla > Camelidae > Camelus > Camelus bactrianus. Next base: position 134,943,933 of record NC_133541.1, read on the forward strand.
GCTGGCAGACCCAGAAGATGGCTGAATGACATGCTGGAGAACCGTCTCCCCCAAGTCAGAAATCAGTCCGCTTTTATACTAAAAAGGGGCGGGGATGTGGTTGGTTGTTGCAAACTTCTTGCGGTACGAATTGTTTCTCCTTGGAATTCTTTGTTCTTGCAGCTGTCCACGTGGGTCAAATCATGGTGCCCCTCTTAAACCTCCAAAAAAAACCAAAGTTGATTTTCTATTTTGCAACTTGCCATCTCAACATAAGTGCAGAAGAGTTAACATCGTGAAAGATCAGAGCCCGGAGAATAGGCTCTCCTGGATATTTCAGGCTAAAGGCAACTTTCTTTTACAAAAGGTACAGAGATACCAAGTCTGAGCCTAGAAAACAGCAAAGGTTTAAAGCCAAATGAACAGATCTAACATGCAGTCAAATTTATTCTTTTCTATTACAATTTCTTTTTCCACCACATAAATAATTTTAGTAAGAAACATGAGCAATTTTTTTACTTTTGCTTCTTAGTAACGGATAAGTTGGCCAAATACATTTATGAGAGCAGGGATTCTGTGTGGGCATTGGGGTCACAGCAAACTCTTTTTGGGGGTGGTCGACTCTGCAACATGTCTGATGCCCCGTGGGTGTTGGTGAGGGACCCCATAACCAGGGGCTCTCTTCAGGAACCAGCATATGGGCATTGACCTCTGGAGACCTTTTTCAGCTGCCGGAAATTTTTTCAGATAATGTGACTGAAAAACCACTTCAGCTGGTGATAATTAGGGAATAAAGGAAGAGGAAAAGGGCTTGGATTAGATTAGAAGAGAAGGACAGAATATCAGGGAACCTGGGGGCTTGGCAGTGGGTCCTTGGGAGAGAGGGGAGCAGAGGTGGGGAGGGGCACGGCTCTGGAACCAGCTCCTGCACCTGTCCCAGGGCCCAAGTCACACAGCTTTAAATTGGCCTAGGACGCTTTCCTGTCTGGATGTCACCCTGGGCAGAACCTTGAGAATCGAAGGTAAGGGGTGGGCAGCACTCACCTAGGGGATCACTGAGGACTTCGTTCAAGTCCACGGTGCCTTTTCTGGTCATGTGTCTTCACTTGCCCTTTATCTTAGGATCTGAGGAGCAGGAGCAAGGAACGCAGGGAGAGATTCAGGAAGACATCTGACTGTGTTAAGAGACGACAGTCACAGCCACACGGGGAGCGAGGACACTTGCAGCAAAGTAAAACGACTTCACAACTATTGCATCAGAGCTGCCGGTGTGAGAGAGCCTAAGCCTGTCTCAGAGTGCAGGGGACAAGTGGAAAGGAATGGTAAATTTCCACTGACAGTTGAAATTTTGTTAAATAGCCTGCTACTGTTGCTTGTATCACTTGAATGAATGCAGGCATATTTCTATGGGCATTTATATGTTCACTCAAAACCACCAGCCACTCTTGCCCCCATCGGGGATGGGCTTTCTCAAGCACAGTGTACCTCCTGCTTGGGTGGGCCATGCTGCGGGTCCTCGCCTGGGGCCGGGCTGCTACAGGGCACTGAGTCCCCGAGGCACGGCCTGCGAGACACGACAGGAACACCTCTGCTCTTGACTGAGGGCCTCCGTTTCCCCCTGCAGTGTAAGAATGCTGGTGACTGAGTTAGAAGCATGCTTCGAAGCTGTCCATGTCCTTGCCATCCAGAAGCGGAGCCTGGGAGCTACCGAATTTCTCCAGAATGCGGTTTACATTCATCTTCGACAGGTGAGTTTATGTCCTTTTACAAGTGGAGGAATTACTGCAGTTTTCCTGGAACTTACTCACCACTAGTCCATCTGATTTTTCTGTGCTTGGATTCAATATGGCATGCTAAAAATTCTGGAGTCAGATCTTGAAACCCTGATGAAGAGGATTATTTTATTTCTTTATATGATAGTATTTTACTTACAAAATTCAGAGTTTTCGGTTCTTTCAAAAATTTTTTGGGGGGTTGGAGAAACAACTTTGCTCTTACCGTCTTTGTGACCTGTTGCTTTGTGCCTCTCACCTGTCTTCTGTCACTTCTGAGGCAGTTCAAATTGTGACCCTGTCCGGGTTGTTCATGGTATAAAACATAAAGTCTGTAAAACTACAGTCCCATTTACTCCGAAGACATTCCAAAAATACTACTTAAATCTGGGTGTGGTTTTAAGAAGACAGAATCATTAGAACATGTACTTGCAGGTTGCTAGTGCAAAATCCCCAAATCAATAGTCTAGCACAACATCTAATATCTTTCTAATCTACCTTGGATTTGTATGGATAAGTGAAGCAGTTTGCTAAGAACTCAAGACCAGGGTTAGAATACAGGCTGGTGTAGCTCAGCAGGTCCTCCCAAGCTGATGCTCTGCCAGAGGGCGGGTCCTAGGGAAGAGGGCGTGTCCTCCCCTCCCTGAGCTGACAATTTGATGGGCAAGACCTTCATCAGGTGAAGAACTTGACTTTCTTCTAAGAACAGTGGGTTTGAAATCAGTCCTAAAAGCGTGGGAGTGACACAATCCCATTTGTCTCAAGTAGGGGAGAGTGGCTTTGGGGCCACTTGGGAGACTCGTGAGTCCAGGTGGGCAGTGTTGGTGGCTTCCACTTGACCGGTGGGATGGTCAGTGGGTAAAAGCGAACAGATTGAAGGCATGTTTAGATGGTAAAAAGGAAAGGATGAATGCTGTCTGTGAAGGCAGGATGGAGGAAGGAACAGGTTTCTGGGTGGATTAATGAGGTAAGTGATGATCCTGCTGTGCTCTGAGGAGGGAAAGCTGTAGAGGGAGTTCTGGGGGATAACTGATGAGTACAGCTGTGGGTAAAGTGAAAGGCTGTTAGATGTGTGGTTTGGGAGCTCAGGTGAGAGCCAGTAGTGAGTAGGGGGAGGGGAGAGAGACTTTCAAATCAGTTTGTCTTGTGAACATACAAATAAGAATGAGTAATGACACACTTAAAACCTCTATATTCTGTATTTAAAGCCCAGTAACATTTTGCTATATTGACTGCAGAGGTTCTTAATTTTTTTTTTAAGAGAAATAAAATAAATAGAAACAAAATAGTGGAGATAATGAACATCTTAGAGTTGATGTGTGTCCTTGTATGTATTTTCATACCTCATCTGTTTATAACCATAATCTACAAATAGATCGCTTGCTTAGCATAAGAGTTAAACAGAGGGACGTGACACACAGTGTTGGGGCTTGAAGCTGATCTTCTCGGGCAAATTAAGTCACCTCTCTGTGCCTTAGTTGCATCATCTGTGACTTCCCCCGGGCCCCTCATCACAGCTGATTTCCTAGACTAGATGTTGGGAGGGAGGCTGCTGAAGGGAATAAGAAGTGGCAACTTCTAGGGATATTGAAGAGAGAGAAAAAAACAGATTAAAGCCGATAAACTGAGTAAAAATACCCTCAAAAGAGAAAGAATCCCGCAGTGTTTTGAGCCCCTTAGCGTAAGGGAAACAAAATCAGGTAGACCCAAAACTCTTGAGCATGTGAGTATTGTGGGTGGGTGGGTGTCATCAGAAAAGGGTTGAGAAAAGGCCTTTTCATTTCCCTAGACGTTTCCAGTAAGGATGGGGAGCAGAAGAGAAAACCCCCTGCTTCACAGTGGAAGCTGCTGTTTTGTGCAAAACTGACCAAAGTTTGGAGACCAGTCATCAGCGGTGCTGGCAAATGAAGAGACTTCGGGATTGGGTGGGGCACTTGCTGCGACTTTCAGGTGACCTGCTGGCTGGGGGCTGTGAGGCGGGCAGTAGGTTTGCAGGGTGACCCGGGCATAATCCCTGGCTCTGAGGCTGCTGGTCTGACTAGCAAACCTAGGCACCCGCAGTCCTAATGGGGCAGCTCGGGATGTGGCCTGGGACACCTGCTGAGCTGAGGGTGAGAAGAGGGCTTCCCTGAGGGGGTGTCATGCGGAGAGTGGGAACGTGTTCCTGCAGGGGAGGAAGAGCCTCTGAGCAGGGTGCTGGATGCACAGGCAAGACCAGCCTGAGCACGGAGGCTTCTGGGAGCCAGAAGTCATACAATGGCCCGAACCGCCTTGTTCCTGCGAGACTGCAGGGAAAAGATGCTGAAAAAGTAGGCAAGGGTCAGACCCTGTGGTGTTTTATGAGTGCCAGTAAAGGACTGGTCAGGCAGGCATGAGAGAACCCTGTGGGCGTCCCAGCTGGGGCGTCACGCCGGAGGGAGGAGCAGAGTTATAGACTTTGCCACTTATTAGCTGTGTGACTTTGAGCAAGATCACCCCACCTCTCTCTATATATATCTTCGTCTGTAAAGTGACAGAGTGACAAGCTCGTGTAATCAGAAGGCTTAGTTTAGCTCTGATCCTCTGTGTCCAGTCCTGTCAGTGCTGCCCTGTGAGGTTCTGCAGCGGCTGCTCTTACCCTGAGAAGGGAGGGCGTAGAGGGACATTGTAGTGCCCGAGGGCAGGAAGGGGTTGCTTTAAAAGCAGACATGTTGCCGCCTGCAGCTGCAGGCCTGCAGGCAGTTTGGTTGAAGGTCCTGCAGGGGACTTTGGAGGCCTTAGGTCGTGGAGAGTACTTTGGACGCCTTAGCTTCGTCTTAAGTCTTGTTTTCCCTTGCGGACCGGATTTGCCTTTCCAGATTGATGCTGAAGATTTGGGCTTCTAGCAAATCTGTTTTCAGAGATGGGTATATACGTAAAATATCGTATAAATTAAAATGATTTATTTAACGTGTGGGACTTCGCAGCTGTTGGGAACAGCTCTGTTTTCCTGGTTGTCACGGAGGACACCAACGGTCAGCAGAGAGTGCGGGAAGTCAGGTAGCCTGCAGTGCTGCTGCGGGGTTTTCTCCCGAGTAGAGCACTCTGCTGAGTTGACTCCTCTGAGTTTCGTTGCCAGATGAGCAGACAGCAAATTAATGAGTTCTGGTGGGATTGTATAATGTCAGGAAGAAAGAGGAAACCGTAGTTTTTCCAGACTAAAACAAGCTTTTGTTTCCTGATCCAGTGTGTTCCATTACAGAATTGATGAGTTGTGTCTATTCTGGGACTTCATTGAAATAAACGTTCAGCCTAAATGATAAGAGTTATGTTTTATTTGGCTGGAGGACTCGAGCCGTTATGGCAACCTCTAAGATCACTCTGAGGGACTGCTCCCAAGAGGTAGGGGAGGAGCTAGGATATATAGAAGTTTTACAAGAAAGACCAGGTAGTTGGAACAATAAAATATTGCTTGTTATCTAAAGAAAACCAGATATCTCAAGATCAAGTATTTAGTGCTTTTCTATGTATGGGAGGAAGCAAACATTTGTGTCATTGAATTCATCCCTTTGGCAAGTACCTAGCTATCTAGGGCCAGTATCCTGTCCTTTCTTACTCTGAGTCCTCTCAGAGGGCACCACTGTGAGTGGCTGAGAGGCTGGGCTGCAGGCATGCACTCTTTGGGGGTGGCAGCAGCCGCTGATGACTTGGTTTCAGCATTCTTTGTTTACTGACATGGTTGCAGTATTTTCATTCACAGTGCTCCCCCTTGGTCCTAAATTCTGCCAATGTTTTGAGAGACATTTCATGACCAATTTTGTCCCATGGTGCTAGGATGGCTCAATCCTAGTTCAGGTGAAGAATCTTCTGAGTTGCCATTCAAGGTGCTAGTTTTTTATCAGGCCCTGTTGATACTAAAAATTCTCTGGATCACCTGTCTTACTTGTTTGTTATGATCCAGGAAGTGTTTTCCCTTCATTGCTCATTCCCATACCTAGAATCACACTATTACAATTACTTTATTCAGGGTTATAAATTTTATCTATTTCTTCAAGATGTTTAGTCATCATCAATTTTGTAGGCCTAGTTACACTTTAGGAAATGTAACAGACAATTTTATAAAATAGATAGGATATAAGTAATACAGCTAGTAACGTTAATAAAGTCACGATTAAGAATTTAATAGTCGGGAAGTTGTATTTTGGGGTTAAAATTTTGCTTGTGTTTCTGATTGAGTTTGAGTGATCTTATGAGAAAGTTCATATTTATGGTCAGTCTCAGAGCAGGTATTAATTGGTCAGGTGAGGTCTCCCACCTTGTAAGATCAACAGAGGCCTAAACAGAACTATAATTTCTTTTTAGAATAACGTTTCTGAGGGCTATCTAGTTAGAGCCTTGGAGTAGGGAAACTCACAAAGGTAACACAGAAGAACTAGACATAGGTAATTTACCATAAACTTAACAATTGGAGTAGTTCATAATCAAAGGTAGGAGAAATTATCACAGTAATTTTTATGCAGGCCTGGTACGGTGTCTTGGGTCAGCTGTCTACCTCAGATATCGTCTTCTTCTCATCCTGGCCTGGTAGCTTTTTCTCCATTTGGGCATTGTTTTAAGGTGAGCAGTGCTCTATAGGCCAGTGCATTGCAGGGGCTATTTCTGATAGGAAATGAACCCGAAAGTCCGTTTCCTTCAACTTTGGTTTGTATGGTCTATTTAAGAGTACCTGATAAAGGGTCCTTCCATTCAGGTTGGAGACAGTTCTTTAAGTCATGCCTGTTCCAGTTTGTATAATCCCCTGGCTGCAGGTCATGGGGCATTGGAACTTTACCCAAGGATAGATTAGTGAGCTTCAGAAACAAAGCTAGAGTATCCTATTAATAATTCAGTTAAACTGTACAGCAATGTGACATAACAGCAAGGAATGATTGGGAAGTGTGTTAGTAAATACGGAAGTCAATTAACAAAGCTAGAATTTAATATCCACTAAAATATAATCTTTTTTCTCTCTAAAGTTACCCTCATTTTTCTCAAATAAAGCCATGTCAAGATTAATTGCTTTACAAGTTGTCTGATTATTTGATCATATAGGCTTTTTTAAATTGGCTGTGTTGGAACTTTTAATTAGGAGTCTCAGTGTAGAATGTTAATAAGGTTTGCTAAGGCCAGGAAAGCCCCGTCAAGGGCTTGTCATGGATTTCTGCCTTACAGATTTAGGTAAATTCTTTTCTCTTTAAAATCCTTAAAATACATTGAGATTCTTATATCTGATAGGAGATGATCTTCCTCATTTGTCTGATAGAGCCACTGGGGACCTAAGAGTTTTTAGTCTATTGAGGGATCAGATAGAGAGAAAATATAACTGTTCCAAGTCTGATTACATAGGTATAATTTATCAAATTGCTTTGAATCATAGCTAGCTTAAAGAGAAGAGATTCTTTATGTCTGGGAAACAGGTTAAAAGCCAGTAGTATTTTAAACAAAATCAAAAATTATAACCATATTCACCAGTTTACTCAGTCCCATGTAACTAATTCTTTTAATCACAGTTTTCATTGGAAATTTAAAATTTCTTACCCAGTTTAGTTCACTGCTATAGTTTGAAATTTATTAGAAATCAGTAAATCTCCTTGAAGAGCAAGCATTTTGCAAAACCATCAGAAGACAACCATTAACTGTCTATAAATGACAAAAGATTTAAAATCATGATTAAACACCGTTACACTATAATCGATAAAGAAACCTGGTCACTATACCCAGAATTATCACTGGTAACATTTCAGATATACCAGAATTTTAGGGAGTCCATATAATTTCTACAATATCTATATTAATAATATTTTCTCATACAATATAACCTTAGAAGATTTATTATTCATTTGACAATACCGTGTTATTTAACATGCCAAATGAAATTTACTAGATTAAAATCTCTCTTTGGGATGTTTCAGGGGCCATCTGTAGCATCCCAAACTTAACTGGAGATTAAAAGAACTTTAATTAGAAATTGATATTTGGGAAGCTTGTTAAAGATTTCAGAACACTTGGTCAGATAAACATATAGATCACTGTAACGTAGTACTAATTCATTAACAAGAAAATGCATCAAAGGTAATGGCAGAACAGATCAGTTAAATGGTATAAGAAGTTTTACAATCTGTTACTGAAGGTGGATTAACATTTTAAGAAATTTTTTTCCTCTTAACAGCGAGAAAACCAAATCTAGTCTTGTACCTGCTTACTTCTAAGTTTCATTTACTTTGCCCAAGTTGATTCTAAACTTAGCCAATTCCGACCACGTATGAAACTCTTTCCTCAGGGTACCTCTTCCACAAGCCTTCCACAGCTTTCTATTCTCATATTAGTGTGTCCCTTATTTTCTCTTCCATTCAGAAGTAACCAGCTTCAGAAGAAAGTCACTATTTTTCATTAACAAAATATAATTCCATTCTTATTATTTCCTTTACACATTTAACTTACTTTCCTAGGATACTGAGATCATTCCCTTAATAATTGAGACTATTTCAGTGTGGCATCATCCATTTAGTAGTATTTCTAAACACCTTTATTTTCTCTGTAAGAGGAAGTTATATGTAAAGTAATTCATATATCAATCTTATTTTATCTGAAAATGGCATAGCTATTTAATAAAATCTTATCATTTGACTTAATTTAGCACAACTCTAGAATTTAAAGATACCAAACATTTAGAGATTATCTTAAGCATACATTTTAAAAATATATTTTAAAAATTTACCCAAAGCTCTCATCTCATTTGCATTTAATTTACTTAAAATTTTACCACACCACATTACTGTTTTTTTTCTTGACAATTCTGCAACAGATATAACAGGATCTTATTTGACTTTCATTAAACCTAGGTACAGTAAATGCATTATACTTAATATTGATGACTTTAAAGATGTCTATATTAATTAGAACATTCTTAAATTAAACAATATCAAATATTATCTTAATATTGAATATTTTCCAGTTCACGTGACGCTGAAAGTCAATTTGTTCAGTTTTTATTTTAAAAATACTTAATTTTCAAGCTCTTATGTTTTACGTCAATTAAGCAGATCTCTTTGACTTTGATTTTTTTTAGCTGTAGAAATATCTCACATCAATAATGTGTACACAGTCTTATAAACAGACAAAAGCTAGGGATCTCATAGCTTCGCTTTAAAACTTACTTATAAGATAGGTATAATAATAGTTGGAGTAAAGTGAATTTGCTTGCTCAAATCACTGAGGCTTGCTATTTATGAAACAGACATTTAAGATTTCTTGACAAAGTCTGAAGGACACGTCAGAGTTCTGAGTTCTAAAATGCCAAAAATTTCTTGGCCTTAAGTTTTATTTCGTTGAGCTAATTAGGCTCAGTCCTAGGTCACTGTTTGCTGTATTTCCATTTCTGATCTGCAAGACAAAGACACAATCTTCCAATTCCCCAGAGAACTGCTCTGTCACCCAGACCCAATTTTCTCTCCTTAATTGGCATTTTTTTTTATCAGTGAGAAGAGCTGTAAACAAAGAATTCCATCTTTTAAAACCTTAAGGTTTAATTTATCATGTTTTCCAAAGCTTGCATAAGGCATTTAGTAAGGTCTCTTTTCCTTGAGTTATAAGTTAAACCCAGGGTAAACCTCTTATTATATTTTTTTATTAGCCACTGAATATTAGTTTTTAGTTTTACGTTATACTGGACGGCTCATGTAACTCTGTTGGTTTCTTTTACTTTGTTCAATTAATATTTTCTGAGGGACAGATTTGTGCCCAGACTTATAAAACCAAGAAGGGGAAGCGTTTTTCCATTGAAACAGATCTATCCCACAACATAATTAAGCAAAACTTTTATATAAAGACCATTTAAATATACCGATTTTACAAACTTTTATCTCAATTTTATTAAATCTTATACCTTTAAGTTTTATATTTATGTTTAAATCAATAATTCTTATTTATAGAAGGAGTGCCAGAAGCCATTTTTTTTGTGTGTGTGCATTGTATCTAATTTTATAGAAAAGTCTCTAGGATGCCCAAGTTTCAGCCAAAGAGCTTAGACCCTTCTCAATTTTTAATTTGATTAATTGGTCTGTTGTCCCAATCATTGATCAAGTATTTCAGTCTATATATACATATATTTTAAACTGTGGCAAATAAAACGGACTTGTTTGAACTTTAATGTTGGGGGGCAGTAGGTGATCTCTTTGGCCCTTTATTTTTACTTTATGTAGTGTAGTATCAAAACCTTGTACCTAAATCCAAAAATGTCCATTTTATTTATCTCATTCAAAATAATCATATAAAAATATTTATCCACTTGGGTTAAGCCCCTTATCTTTTTTTTTCGACATTTTAACAATCCTTTTTCCAGTTATTCAACCTAATTAACATTAATTATTCTAAGTTTTTATTAGCATCCCTAGAACCATTTATCGGAAAGGAAAAACACAAATGTAGCTTTTCAAACCAGTTTTATTTTTTTCACTAAATTCTTAGCTTAAACATTAGATATATTTTTCTACCTTTAAAATTGATTTTAATAGATACCAATAAAACAGCTGTTTATAATGAGATCTCTTTCAACTCTCACCAATTTAAAAGTTTTTCCAAATTAAAGGATCCATCATATGGCCATCATTTTATATATATATATATAATAATATATATATTATTATTATATAATATATATATATAATATATATATAGTGATTTTAAACCAATAAGATGAAGAGGCTCTTCCACATGAGAGTGGGGGTGTTGCCTAAATAAAATTCAAAGGTTTACTCTTCAAAAGCTAAAGGCCTTTGTGGTCCAGGCTGATGAAACAAAGTTTAAGATGGCAAAATATCTGACAATTGGTACAAAGAATTGCTTAGAATCCCAATTTATTTGTGTGGCCACCATATGTACACAATACTTGAACCTTTTGTATGGCAGAGTCCAAGGTTTCCTTTAAAAAAAAGTAAACTTATATATACATACATACACACACTTAAAAACCCAGAGAAAGATAAAACGTTTACATTTCAAGGACACAGGAAGAGAAATCCAAGTTCCCCCTAATGGGAATTTTGTTTGTATAAGTTCAGAATTCCAAAAAATGTTTTTATCAGGCCTGGTTAGTTACTTTCATAGTGAGGTTTTTTTTTTTTCTAATTCCCAATTAATGCTGTAAGTTTTGTACGTACATAAACCTGGCTGGGGTAATAGTTGGAGGCTGGCAATCTGTCATTTTTTATTTTCTTTTCTGTTTTTTATTTTTTTTGAAAGTTCTATTCCACATTGTAAGGTCGGGTTCTCACAATAAATTTGCTAGTAAGATTTCCCTCAGGGACAACTCTATGGCATGAAGTCTTTGCCTCTACCACTCCTGCAAGATTCTCTGTCACCAGAGAAAGCTGCTACCAGCCAGGAGGAGGGTCCCATTTTTGGAGTTGAAAGATTACTCATAAGAGTTTTACTTTTATCCTGAAAAATTCAAAGGAGGTAACCAAATTGAGGAAAACATTAGACCAACCTCTTACCTAACCACTCAGCCCTGAACCCAGTGTCCTTCAACTTGGACACACTCAGGACGTCTCCACTGGGTGAGTATTTTCCTGGTATGTTTCCACCAGCCCCACATCGGACGTCTCCGCAAGGTGGGTATTTCCCGTTATCTTTCAACCAGGCCCCACCCAGTATGTCTCCACTGGGTGGGTAATTCACCACAGTATCTTTCAACTGGAGGGCCAGTTACCTGGAAACACCGCCAAATAAAACTCAGGATCATCAAACAATATGTGATTTCCGAGAACCAAGTGAGACTCACCCAAATTCATCTGGACCCCCCGAGGAGGCAGATGGGCACAAAGGGCCACTTATGGTACCAAGGCTCCAGATACTCGGAGAGTTCAGGTGGAGAAAGTCTGCTCTGGGTCCCTTCATGGTGTCCAAAACTGTTGACTGAAATACTTGTGCAGCCTAAAGGTTAAGAGTTATGTTTTACTTGGCGGGACGACTCGAGCCGTGATGACAGCCTCTCAGATCTCTCTGAGGGACTGCTCCCAAGAGGTTGAGGAGGAGCTAGGATATATAGGAGCTTTACAACAAAGACCAGGTTGTTGGAACAGTAAAAGATTGCTTGTTATCTAAAGAAAGCCAGGTATCTCAAGTTCAAGAATTTAGTGCTTTTCTATGTATGGGAGGAAGCAAATATTTTGGACTCCCTGAATTCATTCTTTAAACAAGCACCTAGCTACCTAGGGCCAGTATCCTGTCCTTTCTTATTCTATGTCTGCTCAGAGGGCACCATTGTGAGTTGCTGCAGCTGCTGGGCTGCAGGCCTGTCCTCGCTGGGAGTTGGCGGCAGCCGCTAATGACTTGGTTTCAGCACTCTTTGTTTACTGACATGGTTGCAGTATTTTCATTCACATTGTAGTATTTTCATTCACGGACTGATTATGGATAATCTGCAAACTTGGAAAGCAACCGAAATGGAATTATTGCAGGTACATTCTTCTTTAATAAGCCGTGTGCAAACATAAACATGGAGGAAGCATACATTTGGATTTGGTGGTGTAGGGAATGGTTTCTGCACAATACAGGAGAAGGCAATGCAGAATTCCTTAAGTCCACCTTTCTTTTCTGTAGTGGTTTCTGAGAACAGTTTATGGTAATTAACCAACATTGACAAATGGTGGCACACATTGCATTTAAGAGCTGGCCGGCTGCAAACTTGTGTATTGGACAGGTGGAATTCATAGGCAAATGGTCAGGTGGATGGGAGAGAGACGGAGCCTAGGCCTGGGCCCAGATTCCGGTTTAAATCGGCATTTCCTCACCATACGGCCTTGGACTAGAATGCAACCTCTCTTAACCTGTTGGTGAATCTGTGAAATGGGCATGATAATATTCGTTTCTTCCTGGGATTGTTGTAAGTTCTAAAGAGTATTGTAGCACACATGAAGCACTTAACACACTGGCACTTAGCAGTGTTCACTGTGTGCGGCCGCCCCGCTTGGCATGTGTCAGAGCCGTAAAGGCAGCATGTGTCTGTTGAGGATGCACTGGTAGCCCCTTGTATAGGTTGTGAATATGGTGATTCCCTTTAATCTTGGTAACTCTGTGTGCCATGGGAAGTTATTTTCATGGACAGATGAGGAATCTCAGGGTAAAGAAGACTGTGTAATTTGCCCAAAGTCAGACCATAATTTTGGGTGCAGGGGCCTCTGTTCAGCATGGGCCCCAGGGCCTTCTGCCCTCTCCATTCAGCACCAGAACCAGATGTGGAGTCGGCTGTTTCCCAGCCCAGAATATCGGGCAGGCCACAAGACACACCTGGCTCTGCACTGCTTGAGCAAAAACTCCGGAGGAGAGGAAGTTACAAAAGGGATAATCATAAAAACAGATGACAGCAAACTGTGACCAGCACTGAGAAGGAAAGGAACACGCCTCGTAATGCAGAGCTGCGAGCTTTCCCGTCGGGGCTGCTCTGGGGGCGTTCATCTCAGCTAAACAAACTCTGCTGCTGCACCAAGGCAGGAAGGCAGGGAGCGTGTGGCCAGGTAGACAGGGCCTTGTTAATCATACTCATTCCCCATTAAGCTGCAGCTGTCACGGGCACTTACCTAGTAAACAGATGTCTTCCATAATCATCACGCACTTTTCTTGGTAGTTTTATTGCCCCACCTTTGAGATGAGGTCATTGAAGCTGAGCAGTTTGCTGCATGCCCGTGATCACCATGGAAATACCCCCACTGGTCTTTCAACCTAGACTGGTGTGGCTGTCATGTCCCAGCCCTGTGAATGGCATCGTGTTGCTTCTCCCAAGTGTCCCAAATGACTGACATTGATATTCTTAATTAGTAGGAAATGGTATGTGACAATAGGAGAAAAAGGTAGTAAGAATTTGTTTGGAAAACTAGAACAAAATCCAATTCTTCCCCAGCTGGGGGAGCGTACCCTGTGTCACTCACCCCACTCACTGCGTGTCACCTCCTCCCTGCCGTCTCCGCATTCAGAAGCCACTCTGAGCCTTTGAAGAACATTTTGCCTCATGACACTGTTGACTAGGACCTGCGACCTCTCTGTCCCTGGTTAACTCTCTCTTCAAAGCCATTTAAATTTTTTGCAGGCTCCTCCGCTCAGATGTAAGAATATTCTCTTTCAACTTCTTGATGCAGCTCCTTAATGAAGAACTCGTGAAGGAAACTTAGTCAAAACCTGGGAGGTATGCACACAGTGACTGCAACCTCAGCACTTTATGAAGTTCAGAATCAGATTTGTGGGTGACTCAGGAAAGGCTTTTTTATGGTAACAAGGGGAAAGTGAAAGGATGCAGGCTGTGTGAGACTGAAACATCTCGGTCCCATCCAGCAAGGCACCGGCATTCAGGATGGTGTGTGGGGAGTGCAGAGTTCTCACAAAGAAAGAAGTGTTGGGATGGGAGGGAGGACAGTTAGGTACTTTACTGTGGAGGGAAAAAGTGGGTTAAGCATTTCCTGGTTGAACAAGAGGACTGTGACATGATGTGCTTGTATTTTGGAGAGAAGGGTTTTGTGGGGACAGGCCTAGGGAGAACGCTCTGTGGCTGTGGAGTCAGCACAACAGAGAAACACAGAACCGTGCAGACCTCAAGGCTCCTGCTGGGGAAGAGGCTGCCCGCCAATTCGAGCCCTGGGGGCAGCTTCTGTCCCTTAGCTGGGGCCTCAGAGCTCCCTTCACAACCCAGTCCTGTTGATACAAGGAATAAAATGTGAGGCATGAGAAGGGCTGTGTCCCAGGCTTTGGTTGAGCCCCTGGGATGTGTCCCACCAGATTTTGTTCCTTGGCTTTGTGCAGTAAAGTTTTCAAGAGCAAGCCAGTGTTGAGGAAAGGTAGATTTATTCACAGAGACACATTGAAAGGCAAGAGAAAGGCCACGAGGTGTGGGGTTTGGGTGCTCAGATTAAAAGTAGGTACACACTCCACAGAGTGTGGGCTTTCTCCGAAGAGGGAGAGAGAGGGGTGACCGCGAGGTGGCGCTGTGTTGCTCGTTTTCTTGGGCTTGGTGGTTTCATTTGCTAATATATAGAAGGACCAGCCTAAGGGCAATGGGCTGGGATTCCCAGGGAGTTGGCCATTTCCCACCCTTTGACCTTTTGTGGCTAGCCTTGGGACTGCCATGGTGCCTTGGGGCATGTTATTCACCATGTTACTATTACAATGGGTGTATAATGAAGCTCAAGCTCTGCTAGAAGTTAAATCTCTTCATCCTGAGCCTCAAGGCCTACTGGGGGTTGAATCCTTCACCATTTTGTTGTTAATTGCTGTGGCCTTCCTTGA
This sequence comes from Camelus bactrianus, assembly GCF_048773025.1. Taxonomy (NCBI): domain Eukaryota; kingdom Metazoa; phylum Chordata; class Mammalia; order Artiodactyla; family Camelidae; genus Camelus; species Camelus bactrianus. Next base: position 134,958,956 of record NC_133541.1, read on the forward strand.
ATGGCTGTGCTCTGCCCCTTCCATCCTGTCTCACTGTGATGACACAGAGAGAGCAAAGGCCGGGACCTGCCTGTGCTCCTGCATTTAACAGCAGGAAGTGTGGAGTGGGCTTATGATGACTCTGAGTGGTGAAAAAGATGTTTCAGATTTTGCCACGTGAGACATGGGGACCTGCCAGCAGCCATCACAGATTTATCTCAAGGACATTATCGCTTGTGTTGTTACAGAAACAACAGGCCAGCCAAGAAACATGCACTGAGATTTATTACGCCGGCGGGCTCAGAGGGGCTTCTGTTCTGAAGCTCTGAGCACCTCCAAGACCTGCACATGAGGTTCTATAGGGTTAATTACAAGTAAGGGGCTATTAGCCAATAAGGCTCAAACAACAAAAAGCAAGGAATCAGTACACTGAAGCTTATGAATTTGGAACAGATCACTTTACTGACAATTGTTGACCTTGGATTTACGAGTTAGCTTATTAGCCCATTCAACTGACACTAAACTTCAGATTTACGAGTTAGCCCAGCAATACTTAGATCAGTAAACCGACACTTATCACACTTAGATTTGTGACTTAGCTCGTTAGCCCAGCTGGGCTTTTCCTTCACAGTGTCATTCATCTTTTCTATATTTCTTTTTTTTTTTTTTTTAAGTATTTAATCCAAATTTAATATCAGGTTTTTTTGGAAAGAAATTTCTCTTTTTCTTTTCTTTGGGACTCTTTTGGGGGGGTAGGTAATTAGGTGTATTTATCTGTTAGTGGAGGCCCTGGGGCTTGAACCCGGGACCCCGTGCACGCTAAGCACACCCTCTACCACCCCCCCCATGATCTTTTCTTTTTGCTTTAGCTGCCAAGAATCTTACAGCTGAATTTCTAGTCGGCCTTTAACACTTGCCCTGACTCCAGGGAATCCATTTTTATGACTTTACCTCCCCCAGGTTTCATTTAAGTATTGAATCTCCAATTTCTCTTCACTTTCAGTTTTGCCTTTTTGTTGTTATGGTTGTTAAGGTGTGTTTAAAAAAATTGTTTAATTTCTCTTTTAGCAGGAGGCTGAAAGTAAATAAATATGTAAACAAACAGCACACTTAAATGCTTTTATACATTCTAAGCTGTTTAGTAGTTACTTAAATACCGAATTGAATATTAAAGTGATAACATTTTTAAATTATTTTTTAATTTTTTACAAAGATATAGATGATTTGAAATATGATATGTTTCAGGTGTACAATAGATGCTCCATTTATAGTTACTGTAAACATTGGCTGTATTCCCTGTGTTGTAAGATAAATCCCTGTAGCCTTACATTACATGTTGCAGTTTGTATAAGAAAGTTGGGTAACGCAGAGTCTGGGGCATGGCTGTGTCTGACCCAGGGTCACGCTCACCCTGCCTGTCAGAGCCCAGGCCCTCACTCCTGTCTGCAGGGCAGCGAGTGGAGGCAGCCCTCATCAGCGCTGGCACCACCCTCTGAGCGGCAGTGACAGCAGTGTCTGTGTGTGGACGTGCATAGTGTTTTTCCAGGAGCTTTACATGCATTTTTGCATTTAATAATTAAAGCCCTCCTGTGAGGAAGCGTTTTATGATTTTAATGAATAATACATTTTATTTTGATATTGATAGACTTCAAACCTCCGGAAAATTTACAGAAGTAGTACAGTAAACGCTTAGATACAGTTCACCTTAAAGGGCACTATTTGTCCTTTTGTGTCTGGCTTATTTTAGCATAAAGTTTCAAGGTTCATCCATAATGTAGCCTGAGTCAGTACTTTATTCTTTTGGTTTCATAATATCCTTTTTCTTTTTTTTCGTTTTTGGTCTATTTAAAAATACTTTCATTGAAGTCTAGTCAGTTTATAATGTTGTGTCAGTTTCTTGTGTACAGCACAACAATTCAGTTAAATAGGAACATACCTGTATTCATTTTCATATTCTTTTAAACATAAGTTACTATAAGATATTAAATATATTCTCCTGTGCTATACAGTATAAACTTGCGGTTTATTCTATACATACTCAGTATCTGCAAATCTTGAACTATCAATATATTCCTTCCCACACCCTCTCCCCTCTGGTAACCATAGTTTGGTTTCTATGTCTCTGTGTCTGTTTCTGTTTTGTAGATAAGTTTATCTTTCTGTGTCTTTGATTTTTGATTTTTTTTTTTTAAGATTCCACATGTGAGCGATCTCATATGGTATTTTTCTTTATCTTTCTGGCTTACTTTTCTTTGAATGACATTCTCCAGGTCCATTCATGTTGCTGCAAATGGCATTACTTTATTATTATTTTATGGCTGAATAGTAGTCTATTGGAGAAATATACTACAGTCTCTTTATCCAGTCATCTTTCAGTGGACATTTAGGTTGTTTCCATGTCTTGCTATTGTAAATAGTGCTGCTGTGAACATTGGGGTAAAAGTGTCTTTTTGAGTTAGGGTTCCTTCTGGATATATGTCCAGGAGTGGGATTGCTGGGTCATATGGGAGGTCAATTTTTTGTCTTTTGAGGAACCTCTATACAGTTTTCCACAATGGCTCCACCAAACTGCATTCCCACCACAGTGCAGGAGGGTTCCCAATTCTCCGTAGCCACTCCAGCATTTACTGTCTGTGAACTTCTGAATGATGGCTATTCGGACTGGTGAGAGTTGAGTCTTGATTGCAGTTTTGATTTGCATTTCTCTGATAATGATATTGAGCATTTTTTTCATGTGCCTATTGGCCATTTGTATGTCTTCATTGGAGAAAAGTTTCTTTAGGACTTCTGCCCATTTTTGAATTGAATTGTTTGTTTTTCTTTCTTATTAAGTGTAAAAGCTGTTTACATATTCTGGGAATTAAGCCCTTGTCAGTTTCATTTATTGCAACTATTTTCTCTCATTCCATAGATTGTCTTTTTGTTTTGCTTTTTGTTTCCTTTTCTGTGCAAAAGCTTGTAAGTTTAATTAGATCCTACTTGTATTATTTTGCTTGAATTTCTATTGCTTGAGTAGACTGCTCTAGGAAAACATTGTTGAGATGTATGTCAGATGTTTTGCCTATGTTTTCTCCTAAGAGGTTTATAGTGTCTTGTCTACATGTTTAAGTCTTTAAGCCATTTTAATTTATTTTTGTGTATGCTGTGAGGGAGTGGCCTAACTTCATTGATTTACATTCAGCTGTCCACTTTTCCCTACACCATTTTCTGAAGAGGCTGTCTACTCCATTGTATGTTCTCACCTACTTTGTCAAAGATTTAATGACCAAAAGTTTGTGGGACTATTCTTGGTAATTTTGTTTATCTGTTCATTGATGGATGGATATTGTTTGTAACCTTTGGCTACTCTGAATGATACTGCCATGAATATTGATGTGCAAGTTTTTGTGAGAATATATTTTCATTCTGTTGGCTGTACAGTTGGCCCGCCATTTCTGTAGTTTCCACTTCATGGATCCAGATGGCTGATTGTAAAGGGACTCGAACATCCTTGGATTATGGTATCCAGGGTGGGGGGTTCCTGAAACAAACCCCCCGAGGATACTGAGGGATGACTCTATATCTAGGAGTGGAATTGCTGTGCCATATAATTCTAACCTTTTGAGGAAACACCAGGCTTTTCCAAAGAAGCTGCACCATTGCCCCTTTCCAATGGCTGCGTATTGAGGGTTCCCATTTCTCTGCCTCCTGACCGACACTTGTTATTGTCCATGTTTTGATTATAACCATCCTAGTGAGTGTAAAATCAGATATCATTTTGATGTTGATTTCGCTAGTGATGCTGAGCATCTTTTCATATGCTTATTGGCCAATTGTGTATCTATTTAAATACTTGGCATAATTAAAAATTGGGTCGATTTTCTTTGTATTGGTCAGTTGTAAGCATTTGTTTTATATCCTGGATACTAGTCTCTTATTAGATATATGATTTGCAAAATTTTTCTCCTATTCTGCAGATTGTCGTTTCACTTTAGTTTTTTTAAACATTAAAACAATTTCTTTCTAGGGGAGGTAATTAGATTTATTCATTTTATTTTTCTTGCTAAGCACACACTCTATCACTTGAGCTACACCCTTCCCCTTTCATTTCACTTTCTTGATGATGTCCTTTGTAACAAATGGTTTCAAATTTGATGAAGTCAATTTTATCTTTCTTTTTTTTCACTTGTGCTCTTGGCATTGTATCTAGGAAGCCATAGCATATCCTTGAACCACAAAGATTTAAACTATGTCTTCTTTTAGAATGTTTATACATTTAGTTTTTACGTTTCCGTCTGTGATCCATTTTGAATTAATATTTTATTTGTTATATAAAATACGGGGGTCCAGATTCCAGATTCATTCTTTTGCCTTCAGATACCCAGGTGTCTCTGCACCATTTGTTGAATAGACTATTCTTTCAATGGAGTTTTGTTGGCACATTTCTGGAAAAATGACTGTAAATGTAAGTTTCCCCCCTGGATTTTTTATTGTTTCTCATAGATTTATGCATCCAAACTTATGCCAGTACCATAATGACTTGAGTACTATAGATTTGTAGTAACCATTGAGTGAGTCCTCCAACTTTGCTCTTCTTTTTCAAGATTGTTTTGGCTGACCTGGGTCCCTTGCACTTCCATATGAATTTTGGCATCAGTTCTTCAATTTTTGCAAAGAAGTCAGCTGGAATTTTGATAGGGATTCCATTAAATTTGTAGATCACTTTCGGGAGTCTTAACATTTTTAACAATATTGTCTACCATTCCATGAACATGGGATGCCTTCCATATATGTAGATGTTTTAATTTTTTTTTGGTGATACTTCAAAATGTTCAATGTGCAAATCTTGTAAAATTTTCTTAAATGTATCTCTCATTTTATTTTTAATGCTGTTGTAGTTGGAAAGGCTGAGCTTCCTAAGGGTGGGACTATATATCAATTTATTTATTTCTAGGATTCCTACACAGCAAATACCCTAGATTTATATTTGCTACATAAATCTATCCACAATTCTTCCCACCCCCGTGTCATAAGAAACCAAGACCCAGGTTAAGCTACCTGAACACTTATGTGGAAGTGAGAAGTGAGACCCTTGGGTGGGGCTTTGTGCAGATTATACTGAAAGCTTATTCATTATGGCTTCATCTTAATTTCTTTTAAACAATCCTTTCAGTGTATATAGTCAGATACATTAAGAAAATGCCCTTTCGATGTGTGGAGGAGCTAAGACTATAATTTTCAAATAATTTCTAGTGAGAGTGTTGTACTTGAAACTAATTTGCATCAATCTTTGAAGATTTATGTTTCAGGAGCTTTGACTATATAATACCTGTCTTTATTCAATAACTACAACTAAATGCTCAAACAACATGTAAGAGTTTGAGCAAACTGCCCCCGCCCCGTAGTGCTGGTTGGCTGCAGCTGTAACTGGAGTCAAGTCTTACCTATCCCAGTACGCTTGGGTGGATCTGCTCAAAGGGGTTCGTCCAATAGTTTGTCGGTAGTCTTTTGGACAAAGCCATAAAGCATTGATTTAAGGTTGCTGGAATGGAATCTATTTTATTAATATTAAGTAAGCACATATTGAGTGCTTACTGTATGTTGGGAATTGTCCCTCAGCCTCACATGAATATTATTCCGCTTAAAACCTCTCATATTTCCTTGTTATTCACACTTTACAGATAAGGAGTCTGAGTATTAGGTTTTCTCTCTTTTGGGGGGAGCTCATTATCAATGATGGGAAGTTGTAAGGAAAAAGATACTGATTCATCCAGAGAAAACATTTTTCTGAGAGTCAGCACTGAAGAGGTTGATCATTGTTTGAGTAAGACGAGCCCAGGGTTGTACGGAGTCAGCATCCCTGTCCTGGACACGGCACGTGTAGCACTGCGTGGTGGGTGAGGCGGCGCGGCCGCGCAGGGAACGCGGATGCCGGGCCGTTGGGCTGTGCTCAGGCCCGGTGGGGCTTTCTCCTAAGGGAAGTGGAACGTCATTGTCAGAATTTAAGTAGGGGAGAGGGGTGCTCTCGTAGATCACTTTTGTCTTGTAGAATGCTTAGAAACATTTAGAAGGCTCGGCAGGAGGTGATGTGATAAGTCAGAGTAGGGTGGCTATGAGGTGTAGCAGTGTTCAATTTTCAAATGGTTTTCAGTCCCATGTTTGTGGCTCAGTAGCCGTGTCACTTTGGATGACGCACTCAAGGAAGTGAAACAATTTATCTTATTACTTGAAGCAGTGATATACCGACTTCCCAGGACTTCTGTGGAGATCCAGTGAGATAACGTGTGCACAATGTGCAGCGTGGTCCCCAGCACACAGTCAGTGCTGAGGGAGTGCCAGTGAGAACTTTGTAGGTGAGGTGTGGGTGGTGTGACTCATTGACTGAGGAAATTGGGCCCTGAAGGAGGGGTCCAGTCACATCTGTGAGTGATGGGACTGAGCTGGGAGAGGCAGAGGGTGGAGTTGGTGGTGCCCTTGAAACATCTAAGTGCAGTGCCACAATCACAGAGGAGGTCTAGGCCCGGGCTGTGCATTTTCCTATAATCTCAATCCCTGAGGACGCCGAGGTATTGATCATTGAACGTGAAGACATACTTACAGGACAAGTGAATAGTAGTATCATCTCTGTCATCAAAGCTCACGTCTCTTTATTCATCACTCACTTTGCTAATTGGGTACTTACAGAGCTCAATTCACCATCCTCACCTGGGCTCAGGCTCCACAGAAAAGATCTTGTGAGTCTCCCTCTTTTCCAGAAGAAAACACATTTAGCTGGTAGACTTCTCTACTTCGCCAGACTTAGAATTTTAGTTTGTTGATTTAATTCTGTTTTCTGTTGGCCGTCTCCTGACAGGAGAGACATTTTACCTCATGGTCAGGTTTCAATTAGCTGTTACTGAGAACTGCTGATCTGATCCATAGTGTATTTTTTCTATTAACTTTGTAGAGTACTTATCATTTTTCTGTCTTTGCCCTTTAATTTTGTTTCCTCTTCAATGTTCTATCCTATTTGGGGCCTTATTTTATTTTTTAATTCAAAAATGTCTGTTAGCAGTTAAGAAAACAAAAGCAAATAAAAAATGCACATGATAGCTAGATTTAGAATATATCTAGTGTGTTTTCTGTCTCGGCAATGGAGGGTTCTAGAAACTCTTGAAAACCTTCATTACATAAGTTCCTTAAAATGCTGATTAAGAAATAAGACCTTCCTTCCTCATCTTTCAAGCTGCACAGCTAATTGTCAAGAAAGTGAGGGGAAATCCTCAGAAGCCAAGTCAACCAGAAAGCAGGGATTCTGGGAGATACACGAGCCTTAGAAGCCCTGGGGGCCAGTTGGCTCCTGAACTGAGTTTCAGTTGCCTTGACAGGAGGGCAGGAGGTGAGCCCCAGGCCTCTCACACTGGGAGTTGGATGGCTGTTCTTATGTAAGGCCAAGCACATCCTGAGAATCCTGCTTTATAAAAGGGTGAATTAGAAAGAAAAGTAAAAAAGCATTCCTCAAGGCAAGGAAGTAAGGAAAGTCAATTTTTTTGGAAGCGGGGAAAAATAACATATCCAATGTAAGTATTTAGTTTAAATCTGTTCTGGCATGAGACTGACAACAAACTGGCAGAAAATCACAGCTCCTCCTGGAAAGAGAAGTTGTGTTTTGAATGAATCAGTGGGCAGCCATTTAGAAAAATGTCTCCAGAGTCTTCTGGATCAAGATACTGGACCCAAACACCTCCCTTCCATGGTCTCATTTAAATAACCAGAAAGGTTTTAAAGGAAAGAAGCCATAATCATAGTTCTATTTATTGACATTAATATATGCTAGGAATTCAGATGTGACTATGGAGTTGTCACCTCTTTTATGGACTTTACTTTCTATTTGACATAGTTGGGGAACTTGGTGGAGGGTGGTGTTAGACTGTTGCAATTAGCCAGGACAGGAGATTAAGAAAGCAGTGAAGGGCGGGTGACATTTTTAGCTGAGGACAGTCCTGTTCAGTTGGTTTGTAATTGCAGGCTCGTTGAGTTGTCACTGGAGGGAATTGATCTTATGGAGTTTGGACTTAACTCAGGCCTCTTCAGAATGGACAAGTGAACCTGGAGAAAGACAGTCAAATCTGTGCAGACATTAAAGTCCACGTGAACGTGCTGTATCCCTGAGCTAAAGATAGGACAAGTAGGCAGCACTTCTTGAGGACAGAGGAGTGGTTTTTAAGGTTCTCCAAGAATGAAGCCCAGGGAACCGGGATGGCCAGTTGTCAAACTGTGACGTTGCTCTTTGGACGGTGTACCCACCGAGGTTATTGGCCGTTAATAGGTTTCCATTTCTCTTTAATGCATGACAGGTGATGAGGACGTGGGCATACACTTTTGACACCTTGTCAAAGTGACTGGGTACCTGCCTAGAAGGGCGGGCACAGCTACGGCTGCGCCATACATCTTGCCGCCCATCCCGTTCCCCGGCTCCGTGATCACGGCAGAGTGGTTCCTTGTTGAGCTGTCCGTCTCCTCTGTGACATCGTAACCCAACAAATTACCGGAGCGTATTAGCTAGGCTTTGTTCTTTTCCATCCTTCCCTTCAAATGATGATGACTGATAATGGACCCAGTTACGTTTGCAGATGATTTACACGTAGTGCTGTCAATACAAACCTTGTAATCCCCACTGTGTGATCTAGAGAAGAAAGTTACATTCTTTCCAAATTGTTTTGATGCACTTATGTGGGAAAATGATGTACGTTTCAATATGTATTTCCTCTCTGAATCACCATGGCTACAGATGAATATTTGTAGACATGGAATGAGTTTACTGTATTTGAACTGTATGGTCCCCTAAATTCTCCCCAGCTTTTTAAAGTCATCACTGGAGTGCTACCTCCACAGTGTCCCAAAGCATCCACCACTGCCTGTTCTTCGGACACTGTGAGTTTCCAAGTTGGAGAAGGCTGCTGGCTGTTGAGGCATTCTCTGGCACATCTCTGGCTGGCTGATGTGAGCTTAGCACACAAGACTTGGCAGACAGTACCTAACCATGGTCACGTCCATTTCTGGAACACTCATGGAGGATTTTACACCTATGCTAGTGGCATACGTTATTTCTTTTAGTTTTCAAAACAATCATAATTAGATTTTATCACCTGTATTAATAAGGAAACTGTCAAAGCGAGTGATGTGCAGACTTTGGACTGGAACACGGGTCTTTCTGATCCCTACCTCTGTTCCCTCCCCAGCCTATCCTTCCAAATGTCCAGGAGACTCTTCCTCAGTCTTGAGTTTCCCGCTGATGTTACCACTGTCTTTGTTTCTGGAGAGGAAAACAAGTCTAAACTTACTTTCCAGTTGGAAATGGAATGGAGAGTTAACGTTGGAAGCCGGGAGAGTCTGTCCTGTGATGAAGCGGTCTCTGAGCCACTTCCATGGGGACGTCACGTCACTGTCTGGGCCCCTTGCACAGCCTGTGCACAGGTGATAAGCCAGATGTGCTGAGCAGTCCTACCGGACAGGGAAGTGCTTGGAAATGAGTTTGGGTATTTGGTTTCATTACATATGTTCCTGAGGGCCTTGGCCTGGCACTTCAAATGGGACCACTCCCTGTCCCACAGACTCGTGCTCTGGGCCGGTGCAGACCTAACGTGGCCTCAGCCTGAGGCTCAGGGCCCGTGGTGATGAGGAGCATTTTAGTCCAGGGTCTGCCGGAGGCTCTGACACTTCTGGGCCATGGGAATTTGTCCAGGATGATAAAAAATCCTCCCCGAGATTCAGATTTCCTTGCCTGTGAGCTGGGGTAGTAATAGTTTCTGAAATGATTGTAATGATTCAGTAACGGGCACAGCGTGTGCTGGCAGGTTGCTTGTGTTTAAGGAGCAGAAGTCGCAGTCACTCTGTCAGCCTCTCACTGTGTGCTCTGTGCTTTGAGAGGTTGTGTGTTTGGTGAAAGTCCCGCCCAAACCCTAGGGTGTAGATGAACTGTTGTTCCTTTACTTTCCCGTCCTTTTCCTCTTTCCCTTCTCTGTGTCCCATGTTTAGGTAGCAGATTCCTCTGTTTCAGGGAATACGGAACTTTCTAGTAAAAGGAGAGGCGGAACGTGGAAAGGTGGGCCCAGAGGGGGTCTGGAGCATCCGCACAGCGCTGCTTCCCTGCATTTCTGCATCCGGTCCCATCAGTGCATGAAGTCAGCCTTCCTCTTCCTTCCTGTGTCGTTCGGTCTCTGTTTTAAGGGAAAATTTTTTACGGGTCTTTTTTCCATTACATGTTTCGTTCAGATGCTTGTTGCTTTTCTCCCTGTGCTTCAGCATTCCTAGGAGAGAATTCAGCAGTGCAGCATCCTCTCCGAGCTCTATGAGTTGATCGGCTTCCACCGCAAGTCCGCCTTCTTCAAGCGGGTGGCCCCCGTGCAGCGCGCGGCCCCCGGCATCCCGGAGCCTGGTGGGAAGGTCTTCTACCGACTCCTTCTGCAGACGCTTCCTGGCTACAGTCTGTCGCTGGATCTGCAGGACTTCAGCAAAGGTGTTGGAACTAAAACATTGCTTCAGTCCCATTAACCATGCCTGGTTTGGGCCCTGCTGTCCTGTCTCATCAGGGTGAATTCTGATTCGTTTAGAATAGGGCTCAGCAGACTTTTTCTGTCAAGAGCTTGGGAGTAAATATTTCAGGGTCTGCAAACCTCCTGATCTCTGGTGCAGCTGCTCAGCTCTGCTGTTCAGACGCCAGAGCATCCGGACATTCCACACACCCACAGAGCTTTATTAACAGCGGTGTCTGGGACTGGATTCAGTGTATGAACTGCAGTTTGTCCCCACAGCCTCCTCACTATTGACGCCTGCACCAGAGCATGCATTTGCGACAATGGGTGAACCTGCACTGACACGTCATCATCACCCAGAGCCCAGACTTAACACTAGGATTTACACTTGGTGGTGTGCACTCTGTGGGTTTGGACATATGTGCAATGACATGTATCCACCGTCACAGCATCATACAGAGTAGTCTGTCTTAGTGACCTTAAAATGCTCCGTGCTGCACCTCATTCATTGCTCCTTCCCCTCTAGCCTCTGACAGCCACTGATCTTTTAGTCTCTGTGGTTTTCCCTTTCCCAGAACACCATACAGTTGGAATCAGACAGTTGCGGAACCTTCCCAGATTGGCTTCTTTCATTTAGTAATATGCATTTAAGGTTCCTCCATGTCTTTCCATGCCTTGATAACTCATTTCATTTTAGCACCAAAAAATAGTCCATTTTCTGGCTGGACCACAGTTAATCCATTCACCTACTGAAGAACAGCTTAGTTGCTTCTGAGTTCTGGTGATTATGAATAAAGCTGCTATTAACATCTGTATGCAGTTTTGTGTGTGGACATAAGTTTCCATTTCGTCGAGTAAACACCAAGGAGCACAGTTGCCGGATCATGTGTTAGGAGTACGTTTAGTTTTGTAAAAAATTGCCAGACCGTCTTCCAAAGTATCTGGGCCATTTTACATTCCCACCAGCAATGCATGAGAATTCCTTACGCTCCATATCCTCACCAGCATTCGGTGCTGTCAGTGTTCTGCGTTTTGGCAGTTCTGACAGGTGTGCAGTGGAACCTCGCTGTTTCAGTCTGCATCCCCTTGATGACAGATGCTGTGGAGCATCTTTCCATAGACTTCTTTGGCATCTAGATTTTTTCTTTGATGAGATCTGTGTCAGGAATTTTGCTCATTTTTTAATCAGGTTGTTCATCCTTCTTGTTGAGTTTAAAGAGATTTTGGTATATTCTGGATATCAGCCCTTTATCAATGTGTCCCTGCCCTTCACCTGCAGCACCGGAGTTGTCCTTTGGGTCTCAGTGGAGTGTCAGCTCTTCAAAGAGGTTCCCTGTCTTCCCTCAGCCTAAATACTGTCCTTGTATTTTTCACTTTCATTGACTCATTTTGTTCTTTTTAAATAGCATTTCCCATAATTTGTAATTATATTAAAAAAAAGGGCAATGATTGAACACCACCTCCCCACCAGGCTGTGTGCCCTGTGAGAGCAGAGGCCCTGTCCCCACTCACCATTTCCCATGACAGCACATGGCACATGTCAATGTAAAAGTGTGTAACGTGTGGCCAAACCTGATGAGCAGCTATGATGACATGTGTTGGCTACCATTTATTGAGTAGACTTTGTTTCTGATGTAAATTATTAAATCACATGAATTAAACTTGTTTGTTTTGAAAAATAAAACAACAAAGCCCACCTCCATTTGATTGGTACTTTCTACTTAGCGTTCTGACACAGGAGGGGATGTTCACAATCATTTTCTGGAGGAGGTTGGGGAGGTAAAGTAAGAGAGTGAGATCAAATAAAGTAAAAATGATAACTATCAGTTGGCTTTATTTTCACTAAGACATAAAAGTTACTTTAAACCCTATCTCAGCTGTTGTTCTGTTGTTTTAAACATTTCTCATAGAATTAAATGGAAGCCCACTAAACCCTGAAAGGGAAATTGTGTGCTCAGGTCCTGAAAATTGTTTATGTCTATTTCTTGAAATGCACATTTTCCCTGCTGGTTAAAGAAATTCGAGGCGGGAACACAGCCATGCGCTGTGTGTCTGCCGGCTTCACGGGCTGCTCACTGTCATTTTCATTTTCTTGTGTTGCAGTTTATGAAGGTTTTCCCATGAGATATATTGCTCAGCCTTTTCCTGAATGAAGGATTGAATTTTCCACAGGAAATCTTATGAAAGAGAATGACAAGGCACATGGGTTTCCCAAAAAGGAATACTTGATGTAATAAACTCTCACTATGGTGAACCTTTTTTAATACAAGCCAGTTGAAAATTTTATCACTAGGTCATAGGCCACAAATCTGTCTTAAGAATAAAAAGATTCAAATTTTATAGAAGAAGCAGTTTGAATCAAGTAGAAATTATGATTTGTACACTGGTTGGTGTTAGAAATTATACTCAGTCTTATCATAATTGCCTGTGGTAGGAACTGGATTATTATTTATTTATTAAAAAAAAATCCACTAGGTGCTATTTGCCCCATTCTTGATGCAGCAGTGCTGAGGTTAGTTAAGTTGGGCCATTTAGGATTGTTAGCTAGGTTTTCAGGACATTGATTTCAGCCTCTTTATCTTTTTTACAATCTCTTCTTTTGTATCGGCCTTTGGTCTTTTGACAACGTGGAAATACTGCACGGATCTGCCTTTCCCTTTTTTCCTGTCTTTGTGGGAAAAGATTTCTGAAAGACAAACTACTAGGATATTAAGGATTTTGTGTGGGGTAAGTTTGTTCAGTTCTAAGGATTTCAATTAATACGCATTAATACTTGCTATTCAGCTAATGACAGTAAAATTATAAACTAACTTAAGTATACATGAGTAAGTATAGTACAATAAGCCAATCACCCAGATTAAGGAATTCACAAACTTTTCCATATTTCCTTTATTCAGACCTTTGTTCTTTTATTTGTCCTTTGTTGAAGTATTTGACAGCAAATCCAAGAAGACATGTCATTTTACCCTATGTGCTCAAGTAGGCATGTCTGAAAAATGAGGGCCTTTTATTCATCAGGTTTTTCCATTTGACCCATGTGCTCATTAAGTACCAGCTTTATCATGCATCTCACTAGGCATTAGGGATCCTTGGGGCAATGAGACAGTCCTGGCTCCCAAGGAAGTAAGGGCTGATGGAAGAAACCAACACAGGAGCTTGGGTGCCTCACTTAAGGTCCATACTGGATGACACCAATTGGACAAAATTTGTGCACAATACAGTAGGATTCACAGAAGGGACTGGTCAGACTTGTAGGGCAGGCCGTGAGAGAGGCGGTCAGCAGGGCTACAAGAGGAGGACTCATTTGATCAGAATCTGAAATCCTTTCTGCCAACCTTTCTACCAAGCCCCCAAGGCCATCACAAACAACCCTGTGCTGTAACTGTTTTTGATTCCAGTTACCACATCTCCTTCAGGAAGGATTTTAAGGTGGAAAATATTTAAAATCCGTAATTGTTGCCAGAAGGGACATAGAACAAGGAACATGTAAACAACACAAATGTCCATCAGCACATGACTGGATAAAGACGAGGTGATACATATATACAATGGAATACTACTCAGCCATAAAAGATGCCATTTGCAGCAACATGGATGGACCTGAATACTGTCATTCTAAGTGAAGTGGGGTGGAAAGAGAAAGAAAAATGCCATATGACTTCATTTATGGGGAATCTAAAATTAATAGCAATAATAATAAGACCACAAATGAACTAAATATTGTTTTGATTTCTTGAATATATGCAAGCACATCTGACCGTCCTTTGTGATTGGATTACCATATTCTGTTTATTCTTTTGTAGATGTCCTTATTCCTCTGGTAACTAATTTTAAAAATCTAAAGCTCTAATCTGTTCTTATGAAACAATAATTAGTACATATATGTAAACTAAAAAATGCAGTATGCTCTATACATGTATTTACATGCAATATGTGTATGTGAAGTTGAACTGTAAAAATTCAACCTGATAAAACTGAAAAAGGAAAAAAATAAAAAATTTATTTTAAAAAAACACCCCTCTTTAGATATTAAAACGTTCATTTCTGAGATTCTGTGAAAGACAGCATGGAAGTAGGTTTTTAAGATTTTCTCCTTGTTCCTCGGTGAGCAGCCTGGGCTGCACAGCTTGGCAGCCACAGGCCCCCAGGACTTGCCGGCTTGCTCCTCACTTGTTGGGAGGAAGATTAGCTGCTTCAGGAATATTTATGTTCTTAGAAGTTGCTGAATACCCCACAGAGCTTCTGTTTAAATGGAGTGTATCTGTCAATATACCCCATTATAGAAATTAGAACAGAAAATTTAAACCCAAGAACTGACAAGCACACGCTGCCCCAGCACGTGTTCAAAGTAGTGCTGCCACGGTGGCGTGTGTTGGTTCTAGAAAAAATGCACCATACAGTCAAGAATGAGGGTGAACCCACAGATCTCATCTCAGCAATGCTATGAAGAGGTGGGACCCAAAGCCCCTAAAACAGTGCTGAAGTCCCCAGAAGTCCCAGAACACACAGAGCCATGGGACCAAGAATCCAGTGTCTCATGGATCATCAGCTGTGGAGACCGCGTCCTGGGTCAGGAGGAGCAGAATTAGGGATAGAAGGCACACAGTCCTATTGACAGCAAAGCTTTAAAGGTTTTGAATTGACTGAAAGTTTGGCAAAGATTTGCATTTAGACTACTACATTTCCTCTCCTGGAGACGTTAGAAGGAAAACACTGATTAATAGAGGATGATTGTAATGGATTAATTATGATACTGATGACATGGGCTGTGAACACTAACCCTGCACTCAGTGTAGACTAAGCCTTTTATGTACACAATTCATTAGGTCTCCACACCCCTGCAACGTGGCATTAAGCACTCATACAACCATGAAACCAGTGACTATAAAACAGTCACAAGCCTTCCTCTCCAGCATGAGGTAGCAAAACCAGTAAGGGTTTTCAATGACAAAAGCCAAAATCATATATTTTTGGGAAAGAAAGCAAATGAAACACTGAAGAACAATAAACCAAAAGAGCAGATGGAATGGAAAATTTTATTGAAGAAAGCAATGATTGATTCAATTAAAACAGCTAATGTCCCTGGTATAATTGAACCATCAATCCAAATTTTTGGAAAAGTGGGTTGTGAAATTACTGTTTCATTTAATATTGGAATTCTTATTTGGACCAATTTGATATGCACCACTGGTGTGAGGTTAGATATTTAGGTAAATAACAATATTCCTATTTTTTAAGTTAACAGGAAACATAACACAGGACTCCAGATTTAGGGAGAGAATGCAAAAAACTACTATCATATTCCATCCAGTAAGGACAAGTGTCCCTGCGTCACCAAAGCAATGAGAATTTGCACAAAGAAAACACAGTTCCAATTGTGACAAATACGAGACCGTGAGCCATGAGTTACGAGAACAAGCAACTGTTTAAATGCCATGGGCAAATTTTTTTTATCATCTTGAAAACATCACTGATGTTCTAGGTAAGAAAAAGAATTGTTTTACTAGCAAATCCAACTGACACGGGAGTTTTTCCAAGTGAGAAGGTGATTCCAAAAAGTGCAGTAAAATGAGTAAAGATGATCTGCGCAGTGACGGAGATGGTCTTAGACTAACCAGCACCACGGTTCCCGGTTTTACACTTGCTCTCTGCTCATCACCTCTGACACAAGAACTCATCAAATGATTGTTTTTTCTTTAGGGAAAAAAAGATAAATAAAATCTAAATACAAGATGTGGTATGTAAACCGGTAATGAAGTTTTCTAACCATATAATGCAGCCAGTGTAATGTAGCACTTATTCGGGCACTAGAATTTTTTAATTTATTTCTTTTATACCCTATTTCTATCCTAAAGGAGACACTTAAAGTTTTCTACTTTATTCAACGTATCTTGTGAGGGTTGTGATATACACTGGTATGGCAGTTTTAAGAGATTCAAAATCGCCTCTTTGGTTGTGGTCAGGAAAGACAGGCTCCCTCACAGCTGCGACGGAGAAGGAATCCCCGGAGTCAGCCTCCGGGCAGCTTCCGAACCGCATCTGCTTGCACTTGGCACAGGACACCATAAGCAAGTGTAACTCTGACAAGGAGATTTCCCCAGGGAATTGGGAGGTGCTCTAACATTCTGAAGCCACTTGTTTCCCAGTTAGGTAAGGGTTGGAAAAATAGTTTATTAGAAGTGACTCCCTTTGTATGTGCCTTTTGTCCTGAGTGGTCACTAATTAGCATAGAATATAAAATACCCCATAATATAAGAATTTAGGCAAAACATCTTTCCATCTACCTGTCTATTTGTTTATCATATTTATAGTTAGGTTACATTTTCTATGACGTTCACTTCCGGGCACCAGAAAAGAAAGGTTACAAAATATTTATTGTCAATAGGGGGGACTGGGTCTAAGGATTAAAAACCACTCCTGCTAACAATAAAAACCATATAATAATTTAAATCTCAGTTGCATCAGACCTTCCAGAATTACTCCTTCAATTTCACTGTTAAAACAGTAATGGAATCTCTGTTCTCCCAAGACTTGGGCCTGATCGCCACCCATCCAGACATCTGTCTGTGGGTCCCTACTTGTCCTCGAGGCCCCCGAACACACCTTATGGGGTGAACTTTCTTCAGTGTCCCTACTGTAGGGGAAACCAGGAAGTCCCAGGCACTATCCAGGATTCACACCTACCTGCAAAAATCAAAGTCATGTGACTGAAACGGGACAACCCAGGTGGAGTTATAGGACTGAAAGCTCACCAAAAAACAGGTTTGGGGGCCTAACACAAGCCCTCCAGCTCCTAAAATGAAGAAGGACTGGGAGTCCCAATTAGCCACGAGACTGGGGGGCTTCATTACTCCATGAATAAATGATTTGTTCCAGTGCCACCTTTAGACAGGGAACCCCAGAACCCAAACTTGGAAGCACCCCGTCCCCTCCCCTCTGAACAAATATTCTCTAAAGTCACGTAGTGAGAGATGGGAGCCCCGATGAGCTCTGGAATAAGATGCAATCTGAAAGACTGCTGGTAACAAATGGTGTGGAGCTCGGGCAGCCCCCAGGGCCACCAGCCCTTCTGGTACCCACACTTCCATCCACAACAGTTTCTTCAGGACCCTTATGCACACATAACCATCAAACAAAAATGATTGCTTAGACATATTTTAAGAGAAATAACATGAGAATGCCAAATTCAAGACAAGTCAGAATCAAGACCCCAGAGTATTTACTGAATGAGATCTCACGTGTGCTCCACAGTGAGCTTTAAACCCTTAGGACACAGTCATGGAACAGTAGGCATTTTCTTTCTTTCCTCCAAGTTGGCTTTACTGCAAAACTCAAACACAGGAAGACTCTGGATCCCACCTCTACTACTTACACAAAGGGCTCATCTCACCATTTGGAGTGGGATCAGCGATGGTGCGGCCGGCTTCAATGTGCGCACTGCCGTGCCCAGCTCCCCGAGGAGCAGAGCTCCCCCCACGGGCACTGCAGTGCCTGCAAGAATCAGGTGTCTGATGAGTGAGCCTGGGGCGGGCAAGACAGGAAGCAAGCACCGCTTCCTCAC
Organism: Camelus bactrianus; assembly: GCF_048773025.1. Taxonomy (NCBI): domain Eukaryota; kingdom Metazoa; phylum Chordata; class Mammalia; order Artiodactyla; family Camelidae; genus Camelus; species Camelus bactrianus. Next base: position 134,976,989 of record NC_133541.1, read on the forward strand.
ACTCTGCAGGTGATCTCTGTGTCATCTTGAATAAATACAGTCAGCATTAAAGATGTTTGGCAAGAGGGTAAAAGTTAAGGCCTCCCCAAATCTCCTCGCATTCCTTTAGTGGGAGTCCTGTTAGAACACATGGTGACAAGAGACGCTGGCTTTACATGCGCACGTTGCCCTCAGGGCTGCAGGTTAGGCCACGGTGCTGCCTCCGCCCCACCTCCTGCCCTCGTCCCCCAGACCTCACAGGGGCCGCTGACTCATTTCTCTGACTTTCTCTCCTTGGTATTGCTGCTCTTCCAGCTTTTAAGAGCTATAAGAACCTCACCAGAAAATCTTTAACAATGAAAGCAAATCAAATGAAATCAACCACAGAAACACACTGCCTTCATCATTACTTTACATTTTAGGAAGAAATTCTTGAAGACGACTCCCTGACCTGAAGGGATGAATGGAGGAGAAAAGAAAAGAAGACAAGCATTTTTGGCCCACAAAAAATGAAAGGTAATCAGATGGTGGCTAGTTTTCATTGCACCTCTCTGCCCGCCCCAATTTCACATGCCCCTCCCAACTCAACTCATCAGAAATCGACTGAAGGAGACGGCTTTGCAAATTTATTGGAAGCCAAAGAAATCGCTCCAGAAACAGTCTCCCAAACCCAGCGAGAACACTGTAAACTGACCAGTGCCAGGATCTGAATACTAAAACACACAGATTCAAACTCCGACACCCTCCCTGGTGGGTGTACTTACCGTGAAGGTGTTGCCGTGAAATTTGTCAGCATCCAACATATAAAAATGAATGGGACACCAGTTTTCAACATCACAGTCCCTCTGAAACAACTGGTAGTCAATTAGCGTTTGTCGGCAGCAAAAGTCGATTTTCTCCCCTGCACGTGGAGATCAACACACAGAAGAGACTGATGATCCCCGCTGCGAGTGTAGCTAAGTGTGTCTAAGCAAACTGGCTCCATCAGCCTCCTGATGAGCAGGGGAGTGTGTGAGCCGCGGGGCTCTGCAGACTAATGGCCAGGCATTGAGGGCGCTTCCTTACTTTGGGGAGAAAAACACGGAAGCAGCACTCGCTGTAAATAAATTCTAATTAAAATTTCAGGTGCAGTTACTGCAGCATAACCCAGGCCAATAGATGAGGCTCCCTCCGTGCTGTCCAGTCATGTGAGCCAGGCTCATTATTGTACCTGTGTGTTTGGTTTAGCAAGTGAATCATGTCTGTTTTCTGGAAATTACATTAGGGTGGAAAACCTTCCAAACATGTTCATTTATTTGCTGTGGAATTTGTTTAATACTCTTAAGAACATTTACAATGACAACCTTCTTAAATAAGCATCTTTGCCCGAGAGACATTTCCAGGCACATGTGCCAAAACCTAGGACAACCCAGAAGCAAAATCAAATCCGTTTCAGCTGCACAGCACCACAGAATGCGTCCAGTTTGCGAGTCAACGATTTTTTTCTCCACACCCTTTTACACTTCTGCCCAAATTAATCAGCCTCTGCTTCTCTTGTATAGTGAGTATCGTATGACTCATCTTCTCTGCCTGTAAAATGGAAATGGGAGATAGTTCTACCCAATAAAATGTCATAGAACTAACCACCAAAATTATATATATTAAAAAAAAAAAAGCCAGTGCTTTATGCTGTCCAGGGATATGAATCATTTATTTAATGTGTCAATTGTTACAAGAATAAACTTTTCTAAATGTAAAACCTCCTCAGAAATCTTCAAGTACTTTTCAAGAAAAATATCACAGAAAATTTCTGAAAAGTATTTAAAGGAAAACCATTTTTAACTGAATCATATTCTAGGCACACTGAATAAATTCTCTTTAGAGAACTCCTACTTTTTTTTTAAATAAATGACCTATAAAAATACACCCAGCATTAATCAGTAAATCTTCATTCCTTATTTTTAAAATTCTTAAGGCATGCTATTTTTCTTAAATCAAATGAGGAGGTATTCTCAAGCCAATGGACAACGGAATTACCTAAGAGGACATTATAAACCAGCAAAAGCAACTAGCACTTTGCCAAGCATTCTGCCTGAGAGTCACTCGTACCATCTCATTTTGACCTGACCACTTGGAGGTGAGCTCCATCAGCCCATTTAACACATGAAGAAACTGAGGCTGTAGGTGGTCATGTTTCCAGTACTTGATGGAACCAGGTTCCAAACCCGGATCTTTGTCTATAGAGCCTGCGCCTTTACCAGATCACACTTAACATTTCTCACACTTCAAATGCACTCAGTCCCCGAGGTAACACACCTTCCTTGCGTTTCTGAGAATTTTAGGAAGTACTGAATTACAAGGACTAAGAAGTCATTTGTGTGGGCTAAATTTTTATTTTCTGATTTTCCTGAATCAGCTCAGGCTGAATTCATACTACTTACGAGGAGAAGTCCTGAGGCAGAGGAGAGAGGGGAAGATAAGACAGACATAAACAATTTCAAGAGATCCAATTCATCAAGGAAGCAAAGTATTAAATAAACCACTTCAGCTACACGCTTGTCAATAAACCTTGGTGTCTCTGTCTCAGCCTGAAGGAGGGTAAGCCCTGCAACCCATCTGCCTTCCAGCCACTTACCCTGGATGATCTTGGTTCCCTCACCTGTGACACGTGTGTTCTCCAGGGAATCTTTGTAGAGATTAAATGATAAAAATATATGCAAAGGGGATACTTATTTGTTAGACAGTAGGCACTAAACAAATAATAAAATTATTTTATTTCATGAAAATGGGAGGTAGGTCTCCCAATTAAACATTCCTGATAGAATCCCAACAAGGACTTTAATTTATCTGCCAGAAATTGTAAAATAACTTTTCTTTTTTAAAGGCTGTATCCATTCTCCCTACTTTTTACCAATCCTGGCTGTTATCCTGAAAATCTATTCCCAGAACTTGGCATCCATCTCCCATATTTAAATCCTTTAAGTTTGAAATTATGATGAAGCTTGGGCACATAAAGATTCACACCATAATTCACAGAATAAACAAAGACCACAGGAACAGGGCCACTTCCAGACCCCATGTGCTCAGGACAGTCTCCAAACTTCATAAAATCAGATGCATGCTGTTTGAACAGAAAGAAAATTGAATGTGATCAAGGAGGCTGACATAGAGCACTGGCCGGCTCACGAGACGACTCCTTCACCCCTCATCTGACTTAAGTCATCTAACAGTTATCAGTTGACCTCTAACTAAAAGTAAAACAGGGGTAGGGTTGGAAAGTAACATTTTTTCCTACAATATATACATATTGTCAACTAAAAATTGGCACTTGTCATCTGCCTCTGATTTGATTAAGTCATGAGCCGCTGCAGCTGCTGACCTTGAACACCCTCTGAAAGTAGTTCAGGGTGGAGATCAGGAATGGGGCGCTCTGTGCTCTGGGAAAATGGGCAGAAAATCTTTCAGATAGTTAGACATTTTCAGGAAATTTTATGAGCCCAAATTCTTGCATCTCCTCCTATCTAGAAAAGCACTAAAATCATTAACAGAGACACCTGTTCCTCGAATAGCAGCAGCCTCTGACTTAACGTATACTTGACTGCACGTCAGCATTCAATGAAATCTCATATAATGCTGAACTCCCCCTCAAATTCAGAGCAGTTCCTCCGAGCTCTCTGAGATGCTGACACCTGGGCTCTGGTCCTCATTTTGCCCCAGATAAAACTTAACCCACAACTCTCACGTTGTGTGTTTTAACGACAGTACCACAAAAATTAAGCTTACATACTTGGACTCATAGTAAACTTTCAGTATCAAACATTTCTTGACTTAAATTACTTTTTAAAAGTAAATAATTATTCCATTTTTTAAATATAGCATCTTTAAATATAAAGTAACAGATATTTGTGAATCTTAGGAAAATATATTCTGGAAAAATTTTTAGCTAATTAATAAAAAAGCTATTGTGTGGAGTTATAGAAATTCAGAAGTGGAAAAGAATAGTATTGTAACTCAACTTCTTGTTTTAATTGCAGAGATCCCGAGGCCTCAATAGACACATAAATTTGCCTGATTTTATACACTGTCCTTTAACAGAAAACCTAGAACTAAGATCCTGGTCTTTGAGAAACCAAGACTTGTTCTGCTTGTGCAGGGCTGAATCTGATGAAATTGGGTGGTGAGAAATAACCAGAATGCGGGGGGCTGGGCGAGGCAGTGGAGGAAAGGAGGGTCTCACCTGGTCGTGGGTGAGAAATAGGCTCCCACAGTGCTGGTGTGATGGGCATCCCCCAAGTGCCTGAAAACTACTATTTAGCACACCTGCCACCGAAACGCACACAAGCTGTTTAACTAGAAGGCTGACCAGGAGGCTTTCTCAGTGACACAACAAGCTATTTTCATGTAACTCTACAACTACAGGAAGAGAAAGAATAGAAAGCTGATATTAATTATTAATAATTTACACCAATAGCCAAGGAATTTCCAGGAGAAATATAAAGACTTGTTGGAAGTTTCATTATGTGAACTTACTGCCAATTCAATTGTCTTAAAAGTTGTTCTATAAATTATATTGTCCTTTGCTGTTAAAAATCACATTTGAAAGAAATAATGTTTCTTAACGGTGTTTCTGGAATTTTCTTCTATTTCCTAACACCAAATCTCAGAGCTTTAAAGAAATGGAGGGTTGGAATTTTGTCCACTCTTCTCTAGGCAATTTGTTTTTCCTTCAAAGAACAAGGGGGGAATCACACAGAAAAGCATTTGAGCATCAGGCTGCTTACATTTCCTCTGGAAGTCTTGGAAAATAACGTGGAAATGAACAGCAGGACAGCAACCTGGCGGGAGGGTCACTGGCTAGAAGGTGAGAACAAATGTGTTCTCCAACGTGCTCTGGTAGCCACTAGTTTAAATGAACCGAGCAATTGTTCAAGCATACACGCACCTCTACGTGAAAATCTCAATCGTTACCAACCGCTCAGTGCAGCCCAAAGCAATGGGCGGACTGCAGAGGCCCCCGGCGGCTCATCGTGGTGTCTTACACCATGTGCAGGATGATCGGTTCCTCCCCGCGCACTCCCTCCCCTCCCCTCGAGGGAGAAGGCTGGTCCTGAGTTGAGCTTACCTCATAGCAAGCTGTCTCTCAGCCCTCTGTCTAAAGCAAGATAAAAGCAGGAAAGCTACCTGGGACTTTACAGAACCATCCCAAAAGGGAACTGAAGCACCTTTCTTCCCTCCTCTCTGCTGCCTGGAATGTGGACCTGATGGTTGACCCTCAGGCAGCCACTTTGGGCCATCAGGTTGATGGGCTGAAGATAACAGGCATCTTGTTCTCTGACCCAGGGGCCATCATGCAAACCAGCCCTGGGCTACCGATTGCTTGACTTCTTTATGTAAGAGGGAAATACAATTTTAGCATGTTTAAGCCACTGCTGTTATCTGGGGAACTAGGTGTTGTGCATTGCCATGGTAAGACCTAATAATAAAGTTCAATATTCACCAAAAACTCTTTACCAAATAGTTAATAAATGATAAAGAGATCTTGATTTTTGTTTTAAAGCTATGAAATTTAAATCAAGTTACAGCATATGCCAGTAAAACAAGACACTGTGGAGATAAACAAAACAGAGTTTGTAGAACACAGTCCCAAAGCATCCTCCTCTCCAAGGCACAGAAAGACAGCAGTGACTCTACGTGCCAAGGCTGGAGTCACATGGGATCCTTGTTTTCCTTGTCTTGGGTTATGTTTTGTTTCCAGCCTTGGGAAAAATGGATAAGACTGCTGGTCAAATCATTTCAGGAGCAGCTTCCATCATGTAGAACCCCAGTCTCTTCCTTTCCTCTGCCTCATGGAATGTTCTGACACAATATCAGTCCAGCCTTCTAAATTGAGCAAATGGGGCTCAATCTGCTTTTAGACAGAGTTAAAAATAGACATTAAAAAGCATAACTAGGAAATCTTATCTTCCAGAGGTCATTGCACAGATGAAATAGGAGAATATCTGTGAATCACTCTGTAAACACTAAGTACAATACAAACATTATTAGTACTGATTCTATGTTAGATTCATCAATAAAGGAATACAGAACCCTTTCTTACCAGAAGGAAAAGGTGCTTTGTAATTTTCTGTCACTTTAATTCTTCAAAAGTTTCTATAAAATTGATGTCTTTAAAAAAATCAATGCACATTAGGGACTAATTTTAAATCCTTCACATCCCCCGGTTTAACACATATCAAGAATGTTACCATTTCTAGATATTTTATTTAGGAAAGCCTTTGGTATACATGTGGCACAGAGCACGGCAAATTGTCAGTATCACTCAGGATAGGAAAACCATGTTGGATACCCGAACTTGAGGACATGAAGAAGATGCCTGACATGTCCCACTGACCTTTCAAGCTATTCTTTTTCAAACACTTGTTTCTTCTTGGTCCAGAACAGACACGCATTTGTTGATGTGAGACCCTTTAAGTGAAAAGGTCAACCCATCATTGACACTTTAGAGAATGAAATCTTACCCTCCTCATCCATGTGGACATAGCATCCTTACTGATTCCGAACATAAAAAATGACAATTGATGACATCTCAGGATGCTCCAATGCAGAGGTCCTCTGCTGCAGTGAGGAGGAAAGAGTCGTGTGCTTCAAGACGTACTTAGTGTATTTAGCTCAATTGGCAAGACACGGCAACTTGTCTAAGCTAAAGCTTAAAAGTGGCGAATAGAGACAACATCCATGGCAAAGGGCATTCGGAGGCTAATTCCTTGGCCTCACTTCATCGCTTCTCAAGAGCCGTCGGCAATACCTTGAGAAAGGCAGCAACGTGGTACCCAAGTCTTCAAAAAGCTGCACCTCCACTAGTTGACAGTAAAGCAAGTGTCATCTGGCTCAACAGATCTCCCTGTGTCTCTACAGTGTATGGCTACATTTTCTTAATTTTCTCGGTTGGGGGACACTCCATTTTTGAAAATCCCCCTCCCTGCAGTAGAAGTTCTTAGTTTCCCAATCAAAATGCAGGCTTGAAGGGGGGATAACAGAGCTGATAAAACATATATCACTATTTATTCCTTGATATATTATTGGCACATGGACTAAAAATCTTTGGGTCAGTTGGACATCAAGATCATATCTAATTTACAAAATTGTCAACTGTCATTTTACTACCAGCTCCTGAAACAGTCACGTGGTCACTAGGTTTTTTTTTTCCTTCCCTTGACACTGGATTTGATGATTTCTAACAAGACACAATAGATTTTTGAAAAGAAATCTGGTTCACCTTTTGTTTTTAAACTAATTTTGTGTACCTGACCCTGACTTCACTCTAACATTCACAAAAAGCTATCCAAGGACACCCACTTTTGACATCATCTCTAGATGTCTCGAATAGACTGCTGAGCTGATTCTTCCAGATCATTAAAATATATATGCACATTATGCTGTTGTCCTCTTCAATTTGTGGTGTTTTCAGTAATCATTACCTCTTTGGATGCTTTATTACACATTTAACATTTCTTTATCCAATTCAGTTACATTAGTATATAAGATTTCAAAAGTACTGGTTTCTCAAAATGATGATATTTAAAATCTATGGCCTTTTCTTAATCAAGTAATTCTATAAGGCTATCAAGGACAGCAGTGGAAGTTGTGTGTGGTGATTGCTGCTTCAGAGTCTCCGGTCCTGCCCCATGATCTTGCAGGTGTTTACGCATCCTTGTGAATGTCAACACATCAGTCTATTAGGAGCTGAAATTAAACTACCTGGATGTTAATTTTTCTTTTAAAAACAATAAACTCAATTTCCCCTACAAATTCTTTATTGTTTCTCATACTGAGGCTCACAACTTTTCCTAATATATATGTTTGGTGGGGAGGGGGCACAGCCCTGAAAGCCTGCAGACAGCACCCACTCTATAAGATTAACCAGAGGTGGCCGTGGATGTTGTGTGACTTCAGCCACTGAGCACGAGCACCTGCTGTCCCTCCAACTGTTCTGCCTCCATTGCTGACAGTCCTGAAGGTCACTGCCTCTTGTAAAATTCTACAACATTACAGTTCATATATTTTTAAAAGGTATCAAATTGTGAAAGTCGTCTATTGATTGTGTAAAATGGGGGGTACTTGCCTTTGCTCATTTCAGGCTAAACTAAGTCCAGAAGGACACACACACACACACAAACACACACACACACACACACACACACACACACACACACACACACACACACACACTCAGTTCTGAGTGCCCCCAAAGAAAAGTTTGAAAGTCTTCGGGACAGAGGTGACACGCAAACCTTTGGAATTTTGAGCTCTGTGAAAGTATCACTTATTCAGAAATTAAGCATTATAGTTCTAGACCAACAGAATCAGGGTCCTCTGCAAGTTACTTACCAGAGATTTTTTAAAGAAACTATCTTCCCTAAAATCCAATGATAAATCAAATATCCATGGAAAGAATATAGATCAGTAATATCAAGCAACAATTTCTACACTAATGCTGATTAGCCATCAGCCCAAACCAAAGGACATAGAAATAAGACACCTGGAGATAAAGAGATGGAAGAGAGGTATTAAAAAGCAAGAATATAAAAGAAGTAATGGCCATATGGAAACCTGCTCATTTTTTTGAAATAATTACTTGGTTAAAGGAACTCACTCTTGAGGATTGGTAATGCACCAAGAGGAAATCTAGCAGGGAAAAGAAGCAGAAGCAGGTCTCAGTTTTCTCCGAGGCTGATCCTAAATGAAAAAAAATTTCCTTGGCTTCCACAATACACAACCTGCATTGATGTCTAAGCAGAAGAATGAGGATGAGAGAAAACTGAATATGTGTGGAAGCCACCCTTCACCAACACTGCTGGAAAACAGAATTGTGGTGTTGGGGCACTGCCCGACCGATATATATAACAGCAGGAATAAGCTCTAACTAGGTATCTGAGCGAAAAATGCTTTTAGCTTTAAATCTACTCAAGTAAACATGCAGAGAAATCATGGTAAGTGCTTGAGATTTAGCCTTGCTCTTTAGGTGAGACAAAGGAATTCTTCTACACTTGTTCCATTTTGGAAACATATGTGAGTGGAAGCCAACTTTCACCTAGGTTTTTGAGAACCCAGTTTCTGGTCTCGGGGAATTACGGTACTTACTTATATAAGGTGAGGCACAAGCTCCAGTTGGCTTTTCCATTCCAAAGAGCTTTTACTTGAAACCAGCTTTCAGAATCATGCTGAGAAATCAGAGTTAGTGTTTCTATATGTCACTCCACCTTTTATGCTGTATGAAAGAACTCCACAACACATGCTCAATTTTTAGATAATGTATGAGTTTGGAAGCTGTCCTTCAACTAGCTAATTGGGAACCCACAGTTTCTGGGGTAGGGAAACTACGCTACATACATATCTATGGGGATGCATTAGTACCAAAACGGTTTTTCACTGCAAACCATGTTTACTTGCAACCGGCTCTGAAAAAAACACTGAGAAATCAGAGTAAGTGTTTCTGTATGTCACTTAACCGTCAATGCTGGACGAAAGAACGCCTCTCCACATGATAACTTCTGACATTTGAATGTGTGTTGGAGGTGTCCTTCACCTTACTTGTTGGAAGCCCAGAGTTTCTGGTCTAGGGGAACTAAGCTACTTACAACTGTAACCGGAGGCAGTTGCTCCAACGCGGTTTTCCTAAGCAAACCACTTTTACTTTGAAACCAGCGTTAGTAAACACGCTGAGAAATCAGAGAATGTGTTTCTACATGTCACTCTGCCTTTTATGATGGATGAAAGAACGCCACTCCAAATGCTCTATTTTCAAATCTGTATATGTATGGAAGCCTTCTTTCACCTATTTGTTGGGAACCATAGTTTCAGGACTAGGGGAACTACGCTGCTTTCTTATATTTGGGGACGTCCTAGCACCAACCCTCATTTCCACTGCAAACCGCTTTACTTGAAACCGGCTTTGAGAAACATGCTGAGAAATCAGAGATAGTGTTTCAGTATGTCACTTAACCTTCAGTGCAGGATGAAAGAACGCCTCTCCATATGCTCACTTATGACAGCTGGATGAGTGTTGGAGACGTCCTTCACTTATAATGTTGGAAAACAAGATTTTCTGGTCTAGGGGTACTACGCTGCTTACATATCTAAGGGGAGGCACTCTCTCCAATGCAGTTTTCCACACAAACAGCTTTTACTTTTAAATCGGCGTTAGTAAACATGCTGAGAAATCAGAGAATGTGTTTCTACATGTCACTCTGCCTTTTATGCTGGATGAAAGAACATCACTCCACATGCTCTATTTTCAGATCTGTATAAGTGTGGAGGCCGTCCTTCACCAAGCTTGTTGGGAACACAGAATTTCTGGACTAGGGAAACTACGCAGCTTTCATATATATGGCAATGTACTAACACCAACTCGGTTTTCCTATGCAAACTGCTTTTACTTGAAACCGGCTTTGCGAAACATTCTGAGAAATCAGAGTAAATGTTTCTGTATGTCACTTTACCTTCAATGCTGGATGAAAGAACGCATCTCCACATGCTCACGTCTGACAGCTGAATGTGTGTTGGAACTGTCCTTCACCTAACTTGCAGTAAACCCATTGTTTCTGGTCTAGGGGAACTACGCTACTAACATGTCTAAGGGGAGGCACTCGCTTCAACGTGGATTTCCACAGCTAACTACTTTTACTTTGAAATCGGCGTTAGTAAACATGCTGAGAAATCAGAGAATGTGTTTCTATATGTCACTCTGCCTTTTATGCTGGGTGAAATAAGGCCTCTACACATGCTCTATTTTCAAACCTGTATATGTATGGAAGCCGTCCTTCACCTAGCTCGTTGGGAACCAACAGTTTCTGGACTAGGGAAACAACGCTGCTTTCATATATATGCGAACGAACTAGCACCAACTCTCATTTCCACTGCAAGACGTTTTTACTTGAAACGGATTTCAGAAACATGCTAAGAAATCAGAGTGAGTGTTTCAGTATGTCACTTAACCTTCAATGATGGAAGAAGGAACGCCTCCCAACATGCTCACTTCTGACATCTAAATGTGAGTTGGAGCCATTCACATAACTTCTTCGAAAACAAGGGTTTCTGGTCTAGGGGAACTACGCTGCTTACATATCTAAGCAGAGGCTCTCGCTCCAAAGTGGTTTTCCACAGCAAACCTCTCTTCCTTAGAAACTGGCATTAGGAAACATGCTGAGAATTCAGAGTAAGTATTTCTGTATGTCACTTAACCTTCAATGCTGGATGAAAGAACACCTTTCCACAAGATCACTTCTGACACTTGAATTTGTGTTGGAGACGTCCTTCTCCTAACCTGTTGGAAAACCAGAGCTTCTGGAAAACGGGAACTACCCAATTTACATATCAAAGCGGAGGAACTCGATTCAAAGCAGTTTACCAAAGCAAAGTGATTTTTCTTTCAAACCACCGTTTCACAGTAAACATAAAAGGCAGAGTGAGATGTACAAACACGTTCTCTGATTTCTCAGTATATTTCTTAAACCCGGTTTCAAGTAAAAGCGGTTTGCAGTGAAAAACTGAGTTCGTGCTAGTACGTCCCCATATATATGAAAGCAGCGAAGTTTACCTTGGACTGAAAATCTGGGTTTCCAACAAGCTAGGTGAAAGGTGGCTTCCACACTCCTATATTCCTGAAAATTGAGCATGTGGAGAGGCGTTCCTTCATCCAGCATAAAAGGCAGAGGGACTTCTAGACACACATTCTCTGATTTCTGACCGTGTTTCTTATGCCGGTTTCAATGTAAAAGCGGTTTGATCTGGAAAACGAAGTTGGAGCGAAAGCCCCCCCTTACAAATGTAAGTAGCGTAGTTACCCTATACAAGAAACTCTGGGGTTCCAACAAGTTAGGTGAAGGACGGCTCCAAGAGAAATTCAGATGTCAAAAGTGAGCTTGTGGAGAGGCTTCTTTCATCCAGCCTTGAAGGTTAAGTTACATACAGAAACAAGTACTCTGATTTCTCAGCATGTTTCTCAAAGCCGGTTTCAAGTAAAAGCCGATTGCAGTGAAAAATCGAGTTCATGCTAGTACATCCCCATATATTGGAAAGCAGAGTAGTTTACCTTGGACTGAAACACTGGTTTTCCAAAAACTTAGGTGAAGAACGGCTTTCACACTCGTACAGATCTGATAATTGAGCATGTTGAGAGGCGTTCCTTCATGCAGCATAAAAGGCAGAGGTATTCTAGACACAAATTCTCTGATTTGTAAGCATGTTTCCTAACGCCTTTTTCAATGTAAAAGCGATTTAGTGTGGAAAACCACGTTGGAGCGAATGTCTCCCCTTAGATATGTAAGTAGCGTAGTTCCCCTGTACCAGAAACTATGGATTTCCAACAAGTTAGCTGAAGGACGGCTCCAACGCAAACTCAGATATCAGAATTGAGCTTGTGGAGAGACGTTCTTTCATCCAGCATTGAAGGTTAAGTGACATACAGAAATAATTACTCTGATTTCTCAGCATGTTTCTCAAAGCCGATTTCAAGTAAAGGCGATTTGCAGTTTAAAATTGAGTTAGTACTATTACGTCCCGATATATATGGAAGCAGCTTAGTTTGCCTTGGACTGAAACTCTGGGTTTCCAACAAGCTAGGTGAATTAAAGCTTCCAAACTCATAGAGTTATGAAAATTGAGCATGTTGAGAGGAGTTCCTTCATGCAGAATAAAATGCAGAGGTATTACAGACACACATTCTCTAAAATTTCAGCATGTTTCCTAACGCCGTTTTCAATGTAAAAGCGATTTAGTGTGGAAAACCACGTTGGAGTGAGCGCCTGCCCTTAGATACGTAAGTAGCTTAGTTCCCCTACAACAGAACCTCTGGTTTTCAAACAAGTTAAGTGAAGGTCGTCTCCAAAACAAATTCAGATGTCAGAAGTAAGCCTGTGGAGAGGAGTTTTTTCATCCAGCATTGAAGGTTAAGTGATATACAGAAACAGATTCTATGAGTTGTCAGCATGTTTCTCAAAGCCGGTTTCAAATAAAAGAAGTTTACAGTATAAAACCGAGTCCATGCTAGAAAGTTCCTATATATATGAAAGAAAAGTAATTTCCATTGGACTGAAACTCTGGGTTATCAACAAGGTAGATGAAGGATGGCATCAACACTCATTCAGTTTTGAATATTGAGAATGTGGAGAGATATTCATTTGTCTAGCATAAAGGGAATGGTGTGCAGGAGAAACACCTACACTGGATTCTGACTATGCTTCCTAGTGCTGGTTTGAAGTTCATGCAGTTTTCATTGTAAATACGAGTTGTAACTAGTATCTCCACATTTATACAAATGTAGTGAATTATAACACTCATAAGAAACTGTGTGTTCCCAAGAAATTTAATTGAAGACTTTCACACACACTTAACACTCAGAATTGTGCAAGTGGAGAGAAGTTCGTTCATATATAAAAAGGAAAAGGGTTGAAATAGAATCACATACCCTGGACTCACAGTATGATTCAGAGTGACACTTTGAAGTTCACGCAGTTTTCACTGTAAAATCGACTTGGAGCTAATACTTTCCCATATATATGTATGTAGTGTATTTACCCACTGAAAAGAAACGGTTTTTCCAACAATTAAGCTTTCTGATGCCATGCACAAATATTTATCTGTCAGAATTGAGAATGAGAAGAGAAGTTCTATTATCCAGTATAAATGGAATGGACTGTAGTAGAAAAAATTACCCTGGTTTATCAGTATCTTATCCTAGATACGAGCAAATATCATGAAGTATTTCTGTAAAGCTGAGTTGGAGCTAGTAATCACCATATATATGTATGTAGTGCAGATTACAACAGAAAAAAAATGTGTCCTAAACAATTTAGAACATTGAAGACTTACCAAAAACTTAACACTCAATATTCAACATATAGAGAGACATTTGTTCAACTAACAAAAGGGAGTGGGTTCAGTAGAAAGACTTATAATGGATTCATATTCGGTTTCCTAGTGCTGGTTTGAAGTTCTTGCAGTTTTCACTGTAAAACCGAGTTGGAGCTAGTACATCCCCACATATATGTATGGAGTGGAGTTACAACTGAAAAGAAACTTTGTGTTCCCAACAAGCTAGGTGAAGGACGGCTTTCACACACACTTATCTCTCAGAACTGAGCGTGTACAGAGACGTTCGTTCATCTAGCACCAAGGAAACGGGTTGCAGGAGACACTTTTTCTCTGCTTTCTCAGTCTGTTTCCTAGTGCCGGTTTGAAGTTCCTGCAGTTTTCACTGTAAAACCGAGTTGGAGCTTCTACCTCACCATATATATATATGGAATGGAGTTTGCAACTGAAAAGAAACTTTGTGTTCCCAACAAGCTAGGTGAAGGACGGATTTCACACACTCATATCTCTCAGAAATGAGCAAGTGGAGAGACGTTCGTTCATCTAGCACCATTGGAACGGGTTGCAGGAGACACTTTTTCTCTGCTTTCTCAGTCTGTTTCATAGTGCCGGTTTGAAGTTCCTGCAGTTTTCACTGTAAAACCGAGTTGGAGCTAGTACCTCCCCATATATATGTATGGAATGGAGTTTGCAACTGAAAAGAAACTTTTTGTTCCCAACAAGCTAGGTGAAAGACGGCTTTCACACACACTTATCTCTCAGAACTGAGCAAGTGGAGAGACGTTCGTTCATCTAGCACTAAGGGAACGGGTTGCAGTAGACACTTTTCTCTGCTTTCACAGTCTGTTTCCTAGTGCCGGTTTGATGTTCCTGCAGTTTTCACTGTAAAACCGAGTTGGAGCTAGTACCTCCCCATATATATGTATGGAATGGAGTTTGCAACCGAAAAGAAACTTTGTGTTCCCAACAAGCTAGGTGAAGGACGGCTTTCACACACAATTATCTCTCGAACTGAGCAAGTGGAGAGACGTTCGTTCATCTAGCACCAAGGGAACGGGTTGCAGGAGACACTTTTTCTCTGCTTTCTAAGTCTGTTTCCTAGTGCCGGTATGAAGTTCCTGCATTTTTCACTGTAAAACAGAGTTGGAGCTAGTACCTCCCCATATATATGTATAGAATGGAGTTTGCAACTGAAAAGAAACTTTGTGTTCCCAACAAGCTAGGTGAAGTACGGCTTTCATACACAATTATCTCTCACAACTGAGCAAGTGGAGAGACGTTCGTTCATCTATCACCAAGGGAACGGGTTGCAGGAGACACTTTTTCTCTGCTTTCTCATTCTGTTTCCTAGTGCCGGTTTGAAGTTCCTGCAGTTTTCACTGTAAAACCGAGTTGGAGCTAGTACCTCCCCATATATATGTATGGAATGGAGTTTGCAACTGAAAAGAAACTTTGTGTTCCCAACAAGCTAGGTGAAGGACGGCTTTCACACACACTTATCTCTCAGAAATGAGCAAGTGGAGAGAAGTTCTTTCTTCTAGCACCAAGGGAACGGGTTGCAGTAGACACTTTTCTCTGCTTTCTCAGTCTGTTTCCTAGTGCCGGTTTGAAGTTCCTGCAGTTTTCACTGTAAAACCGAGTTGGAGCTAGTACCTCCCCATATATATGTACGGAATGGAGTTTGCTACTGAAAAGAAACTTTGTGTTCCCAACAAGCTAGGTGAAGGACGGCTTTCACACACACTTATCTCTCAGAAATGAGCAAGTGGAGAGAAGTTCTTTCTTCTAGCACCAAGGGAACGGGTTGCAGTAGACACTTTTCTCTGCTTTCTCAGTGTGTTTCCTAGTGCCGGTTTGAAGTTCCTGAAGTTTTCACTGTAAAACCGAGTTGGATCTAGTACCTCCCCATATATATGTATGGAATGGAGTTTGCAACTGAAAAGAAACTTTGTGTTCCCAACAAGCTAGGTGAAGGACGGCTTTCACACACACTTATCTCTCGAACTGAGCAAGTGGAGAGACGTTCGTTCATCTAGCACCAAGGGAACGGGTTGCAGGAGACACTTTTTCTCTGCTTTCTCAGTCTGTTTCCTAGTGCCGGTTTGAAGTTCCTGCAGTTTTCACTGTAAAACCGAGTTGGAGCTAGTACCTCCACATATATATGTATGGAATAGAGTTTACAACTGAAAAGAAACTTTGTGTTCCCAACAAGCTAGGTGAAGGACGGCTTTCACACACACTTATCTCTCAGAACTGAGCAAGTGGAGAGACGTTCGTTCATATAGCACCAATGGAACGGGTTGCAGGAGACAATTTTTCTCTGCATTCTCAGTCTGTTTCCTAGTGCCGGTTTGAAGTTCCTGCAGTTTTCACTCTAAAACCGAGTTGGAGCTAGTACTTCCCCATATATATGTATGGAATGGAGTTTGCAACTGAAAAGAAACTTTGTGTTCCCAACAAGCTTGGTGAAGGACGGCTTTCACACACACTTAGCCCTCAGAACTGACCAAGTGGAGAGACGTTCGTTCATCTAGCACCAAGGAAACGGGTTGCAGGAGACAATTTTTCTCTGCTTTCTCAGTCTGTTTCCTAGCGCCGGTTTGAAGTTCCTGCAGTTATCACTGTAAAACCTTGTAGGAAATAGTACCTCCCCATATATATGTATGGAATGGAGTTTGCAACTGAAAAGAAACTTTGTGTTCCCAACAAGCAAGGTGAAGGACGGCTTTCACACTCTCTTATCTCTCGGAACTGAGCAAGTGGAGAGACTTTCGTTCATCTAACACGAAGTGAACGGGTTGCAGTAGACACTTTTTCTCCACTTTCTCAGTCTGTTTCCTAGTGCCGGTTAGAAATTCCCTCAGTATTCACTGTAAAACCGAGTTGGAGCTTGTACCTCCCCATATATATGTATGGAATGGAGTTTGCAACTGAAAAGAAACTTTGTGTTCCCAACAAGCTAGGTGAAGAACGGCTTTCACACACACTTATCTCTCGGAACTGAGCAAGTGGAGAGACGATCGTTCATCTAGCACCAAGGGAACGGGTTGCAGGAGACACTTTTTCTCTGCTTTCTCAGTCTGTTTCCTAGGGCCGGTTTGAAGTTCCTGCAGTTTTCACTGTAAAACCGAGTTGGAGCTAGTACCTCCCCATATATATGTATGGAATGGTGTTTGCAACTTAAAAGAAACTTTGTGTTCCCAACAAGATAGGTGAAGGACGGCTTTCACACACACTTATCTCTCAGAACTGAGCAAGTGGAGAGACGTTCGTTCATCTAGCACCAAGGGGACGGGTTGCAGGAGACACTTTTTCTCTGCTTTCTCAGTGTGTTTCCTAGTGCCGGTTTGAAGTTCCTGCAGTTTTATCTGTAAAACCGTGTTGGAGTTGTACCTCCCCATATATATGTATGGAATGGGGTTTGCAACTGAAAAGAAACTTTGTGTTCCCAACAAGCTATGTGAAGGACGGCTTTCACACACACTTATCTCTCGGAACTGAGCAAGTGGAGAGACGTTCGTTCATCTAGCACCAAGGGAACGGGTTGCAGGAGACATTTTTTCTCTGCTTTCTCAGTCTGTTTCCTAGTGCCGGTTTGAAGTTCCTGCAGTTTTCACTGTAAAATCGAGTTGGAGCTAGTACCTCCCCATATATATGTATGGAATGGAGTTTGCAACTGAAAAGAAACTTTGTGTTCCCAACAAGCTAGGTGAAGGACGGCTTTCACACACACTTAACTCTCAGAACTGAGCAAGTGGAGAGACGTTCGTTCATCTAGCACCAAGGGAACGGGTTGCAGGAGACACTTTTTCTCTGCTTTCTCAGTCTGTTTCCTAGTGCCGGTTTGAAGTTCCTGCAGTTTTCACTGTCAAACCGAGTTGGAGCTAGTACCTTCCAATATATATGTATGGAATGGAGTTTGCAACTGAAAAGAAACTTTGTGTTCCCAACAAGATAGGTGAAGGACGGCTTTCACACACACTTATCTCTCAGAATTGAGAAAGTGGAGAGACGTTCGTTCACCTAGCACCAAGGGAACGGGTGGCAGGGACACTTTTTCTCTGCTTTCTCAGTCTTTTTCCTAGTGCCGGTTTGAAGTTCCTTCAGTTATCACTGTAAAACCGAGTTGGAACTAGTACCACCCCATATATATGTATGGAATGGAGATTGCTACTGAAAATAAACTTTGTGTTCCCAATAAGCTAGGTGAAGGACGGCTTTCACACACACTTATCTCTCGGAACTGAGCAAGTGGAGAGACGTTCGTTCATATAGCACCAATGGAACGGGTTGCAGGAGACACTTTTTCTCTGCATTCTCAGTCTGTTTCCTAGTGCCGGTTTGAAGTTCCTGCAGTTTTCACTGTAAAATCGAGTTGGAACTAGTACCTCCCCATATATATGTATGGAATGGAGTTTGCAACTGAAAAGAAACTTTGTGTTCCCAACAAGCTAGGTGAAGGACGGCTTTCACACACACTTAACTCTCAGAACTGAGCAAGTGGAGAGACGTTCGTTCATCTAGCACCAAGGGAACGGGTTGCAGGAGACACTTTTTCTCTGCTTTCTCAGTCTGTTTCCTAGTGCCGGTTTGAAGTTCCTGCAGTTTTCACTGTCAAACCGAGTTGGAGCTAGTACCTTCCAATATATATGTATGGAATGGAGTTTGCAACTGAAAAGAAACTTTGTGTTCCCAACAAGATAGGTGAAGGACGGCTTTCACACACACTTATCTCTCAGAATTGAGAAAGTGGAGAGACGTTCGTTCACCTAGCACCAAGGGAACGGGTGGCAGGGACACTTTTTCTCTGCTTTCTCAGTCTTTTTCCTAGTGCCGGTTTGAAGTTCCTTCAGTTATCACTGTAAAACCGAGTTGGAACTAGTACCACCCCATATATATGTATGGAATGGAGATTGCTACTGAAAATAAACTTTGTGTTCCCAATAAGCTAGGTGAAGGACGGCTTTCACACACACTTATCTCTCGGAACTGAGCAAGTGGAGAGACGTTCGTTCATATAGCACCAATGGAACGGGTTGCAGGAGACACTTTTTCTCTGCATTCTCAGTCTGTTTCCTAGTGCCGGTTTGAAGTTCCTGCAGTTTTCACTCTAAAACCGAGTTGGAGCTAGTACTTCCCCATATATATGTATGGAATGGAGTTTGCAACTGAAAAGAAACTTTGTGTTCCCAACAAGCTTGGTGAAGGACGGCTTTCACACACAGTTAGCCCTCAGAACTGACCAAGTGGAGAGACGTTCGTTCATCTAGCACCAAGGAAACGGGTTGCAGGAGACAATTTTTCTCTGCTTTCTCAGTCTGTTTCCTAGCGCCGGTTTGAAGTTCCTGCAGTTATCACTGTAAAACCTTGTAGGAAATAGTACCTCCCCATATATATGTATGGAATGGAGTTTGCAACTGAAAAGAAACTTTGTGTTCCCAACAAGCAAGGTGAAGGACGGCTTTCACACTCTCTTATCTCTCGGAACTGAGCAAGTGGAGAGACGTTCGTTCATCTAGCACCAAGGGAACGGGTTGCAGGAGACACTTTTTCTCTGCTTTCTCAGTCTGTTTCCTAGGGCCGGTTTGAAGTTCCTGCAGTTTTCACTGTAAAACCGAGTTGGAGCTAGTACTTCCCCATATATATGTATGGAATGGTGTTTGCAACTTAAAAGAAACTTTGTGTTCCCAACAAGATAGGTGAAGGACGGCTTTCACACACACTTATCTCTCAGAACTGAGCAAGTGGAGAGACGTTCGTTCATCTAGCACCAAGGGGACGGGTTGCAGGAGACACTTTTTCTCTGCTTTCTCAGTGTGTTTCCTAGTGCCGGTTTGAAGTTCCTGCAGTTTTATCTGTAAAACCGTGTTGGAGTTGTACCTCCCCATATATATGTATGGAATGGGGTTTGCAACTGAAAAGAAACTTTGTGTTCCCAACAAGCTATGTGAAGGACGGCTTTCACACACACTTATCTCTCGGAACTGAGCAAGTGGAGAGACGTTCGTTCATCTAGCACCAAGGGAACGGGTTGCAGGAGACATTTTTTCTCTGCTTTCTCAGTCTGTTTCCTAGTGCCGGTTTGAAGTTCCTGCAGTTTTCACTGTAAAATCGAGTTGGAACTAGTACCTCCCCATATATATGTATGGAATGGAGTTTGCAACTGAAAAGAAACTTTGTGTTCCCAACAAGCTAGGTGAAGGACGGCTTTCACACACACTTAACTCTCAGAACTGAGCAAGTGGAGAGACGTTCGTTCATCTAGCACCAAGGGAACGGGTTGCAGGAGACACTTTTTCTCTGCTTTCTCAGTCTGTTTCCTAGTGCCGGTTTGAAGTTCCTGCAGTTTTCACTGTCAAACCGAGTTGGAGCTAGTACCTTCCAATATATATGTATGGAATGGAGTTTGCAACTGAAAAGAAACTTTGTGTTCCCAACAAGATAGGTGAAGGACGGCTTTCACACACACTTATCTCTCAGAATTGAGAAAGTGGAGAGACGTTCGTTCACCTAGCACCAAGGGAACGGGTTGCAGGGACACTTTTTCTCTGCTTTCTCAGTCTTTTTCCTAGTGCCGGTTTGAAGTTCCTTCAGTTATCACTGTAAAACCGAGTTGGAACTAGTACCACCCCATATATATGTATGGAATGGAGATTGCTACTGAAAATAAACTTTGTGTTCCCAATAAGCTAGGTGAAGGACGGCTTTCACACACACTTATCTCTCGGAACTGAGCAAGTGGAGAGACGTTCGGTCATCTAGCACCAAGGGAACGGGTTGCAGGAGACACTTTTTCTCTGCTTTCTCAGACTGTTTCCTAGTGCCGGTTTGAAGTTCCTGCAGTTTTTACTGCAAAACCGAGTTGGAGCTTGTACCTCCCCATATATATGTATGGAATGGTGTTTGCAACTGAAAAGAAACTTTGAGTTCCCAACAAGCTAGGTGAAGGACGGCTTTCACACACACTTATCTCTCAGAACTGAGCAAGTGGAGAGACGTTCATTCATCTAGAACCAAGGGAACGGGTTGCAGGAGACACTTTTTCTCTGCTTTCTCAGACTTTTTCCTAATGCCGGATTTAATTTCCTGCAGTTTTCTCTGTAAAACCGAGTTGGAGCTCGTACCTCCCCTTATATATGTATGGAATGGAGTTTGCAACTGAAAAGAAACTTTGTGTTCCCAACAAGCTAGGTGAAGAACGGCTTTCACACACACTTAACTCTCAGAACTGAGCAAGTGGAGAGACGTTCGTTCATCTAGCACCAAGGGAACGGGTTGCAGGAGACACTTTTTCTCTGCTTTCTCAGTCTGTTTCCTAGTGCCGGTTTGAAGTTCCTGCAGTTTTCACTCTAAAACCGAGTTGGAGCTAGTACTTCCCCATATATATGTATGGAATGGAGTTTGCAACTGAAAAGAAACTTTGTGTTCCCAACAAGCTTGGTGAAGGACGGCTTTCACACACACTTAGCCCTCAGAACTGAGCAAGTGGAGAGACGTTCGTTCATCTAGCACCAAGGAAACGGGTTGCAGGAGACAATTTTTCTCTGCTATCTCAGTCTGTTTCCTAGCGCCGGTTTGAAGTTCCTGCAGTTATCACTGTAAAACCTTGTAGGAAATAGTACCTCCCCATATATATGTATGGAATGGAGTTTGCAACTGAAAAGAAACTTTGTGTTCCCAACAAGCAAGGTGAAGGACGGCTTTCACACTCTCTTATGTCTCGGAACTGAGCAAGTGGAGAGACTTTCGTTCATCTAACACGAAGTGAACGGGTTGCAGTAGACACTTTTTCTCCGCTTTCTCAGTCTGTTTCCTAGTGCCGGTTAGAAATTCCCTCAGTATTCACTGTAAAACCGAGTTGGAGCTTGTACCTCCCCATATATATGTATGGAATGGAGTTTGCAACTGAAAAGAAACTTTGTGTTCCCAACAAGCTAGGTGAAGGACGGCTTTCACACACACTTATCTCTCGGAACTGAGCAAGTGGAGAGACGTTCGTTCATCTAGCACCAAGGGAACGGGTTGCAGGAGACACTTTTTCTCTGCTTTCTCAGTCTGTTTCCTAGGGCCGGTTTGAAGTTCCTGCAGTTTTCACTGTAAAACCGAGTTGGAGCTAGTACCTCCCCATATATATGTATGGAATGGTGTTTGCAATTTAAAAGAAACTTTGTGTTCCCAACAAGATAGGTGAAGGACGGCTTTCACACACACTTATCTCTCAGAACTGAGCAAGTGGAGAGACGTTCGTTCATCTAGCACCAAGGGGACGGGTTGCAGGAGACACTTTTTCTCTGCTTTCTCAGTGTGTTTCCTAGTGCCGGTTTGAAGTTCCTGCAGTTTTATCTGTAAAACCGTGTTGGAGTTGTACCTCCCCATATATATGTATGGAATGGGGTTTGCAACTGAAAAGAAACTTTGTGTTCCCAACAAGCTATGTGAAGGACGGCTTTCACACACACTTATCTCTCGGAACTGAGCAAGTGGAGAGACGTTCGGTCATCTAGCACCAAGGGAACGGGTTGCAGGAGACACTTTTTCTCTGCTTTCTCAGACTGTTTCCTAGTGCCGGTTTGAAGTTCCTGCAGTTTTTACTGCAAAACCGAGTTGGAGCTTGTACCTCCCCATATATATGTATGGAATGGTGTTTGCAACTGAAAAGAAACTTTGAGTTCCCAACAAGCTAGGTGAAGGACGGCTTTCACACACACTTATCTCTCAGAACTGAGCAAGTGGAGAGACGTTCATTCATCTAGAACCAAGGGAACGGGTTGCAGGAGACACTTTTTCTCTGCTTTCTCAGACTTTTTCCTAATGCCGGATTTAATTTCCTGCAGTTTTCTCTGTAAAACCGAGTTGGAGCTCGTACCTCCCCTTATATATGTATGGAATGGAGTTTGCAACTGAAAAGAAACTTTGTGTTCCCAACAAGCTAGGTGAAGAACGGCTTTCACACACACTTAACTCTCAGAACTGAGCAAGTGGAGAGACGTTCGTTCATCTAGCACCAAGGGAACGGGTTGCAGGAGACACTTTTTCTCTGCTTTCTCAGTCTGTTTCCTAGTGCCGGTTTGAAGTTCCTGCAGTTTTCACTGTCAAACAGAGTTGGAGCTAGTACCTTCCAATATATATGTATGGAATGGAGTTTGCAACTGAAAAGAAACTTTGTGTTCCCAACAAGATAGGTGAAGGACGGCTTTCACACACACTTAGCCCTCAAAACTGAGCAAGTGGAGAGACGTTCGTTCATCTAGCACCAAGGAAACGGGTTGCAGGAGACAATTTTTCTCTGCTTTCTCAGTCTGTTTCCTAGCGCCGGTTTGAAGTTCCTGCAGTTATCACTGTAAAACCTTGTAGGAAATAGTACCTCCCCATATATATGTATGGAATGGAGTTTGCAACTGAAAAGAAACTTTGTGTTCCCAACAAGCAAGGTGAAGGACGGCTTTCACACTCTCTTATCTCTCGGAACTGAGCAAGTGGAGAGACTTTCGTTCATCTAACACGAAGTGAACGGGTTGCAGTAGACACTTTTTCTCCGCTTTCTCAGTCTGTTTCCTAGTGCCGGTTAGAAATTCCCTCAGTATTCACTGTAAAACCGAGTTGGAGCTTGTACCTCCCCATATATATGTATGGAATGGAGTTTGCAACTGAAAAGAAACTTTGTGTTCCCAACAAGCTAGGTGAAGGACGGCTTTCACACACACTTATCTCTCGGAACTGAGCAAGTGGAGAGACGTTCGTTCATCTAGCACCAAGGGAACGGGTTGCAGGAGACACTTTTTCTCTGCTTTCTCAGTCTGTTTCCTAGGGCCGGTTTGAAGTTCCTGCAGTTTTCACTGTAAAACCGAGTTGGAGCTAGTACCTCCCCATATATATGTATGGAATGGTGTTTGCAACTTAAAAGAAACTTTGTGTTCCCAACAAGATAGGTGAAGGACGGCTTTCACACACACTTATCTCTCAGAACTGAGCAAGTGGAGAGACGTTCGTTCATCTAGCACCAAGGGGACGGGTTGCAGGAGACACTTTTTCTCTGCTTTCTCAGTGTGTTTCCTAGTGCCGGTTTGAAGTTCCTGCAGTTTTATCTGTAAAACCGTGTTGGAGTTGTACCTCCCCATATATATGTATGGAATGGGGTTTGCAACTGAAAAGAAACTTTGTGTTCCCAACAAGCTATGTGAAGGACGGCTTTCACACACACTTATCTCTCGGAACTGAGCAAGTGGAGAGACGTTCGGTCATCTAGCACCAAGGGAACGGGTTGCAGGAGACACTTTTTCTCTGCTTTCTCAGACTGTTTCCTAGTGCCGGTTTGAAGTTCCTGCAGTTTTTACTGCAAAACCGAGTTGGAGCTTGTACCTCCCCATATATATGTATGGAATGGTGTTTGCAACTGAAAGGAAACTTTGAGTTCCCAACAAGCTAGGTGAAGGACGGCTTTCACACACACTTATCTCTCAGAACTGAGCAATTGGAGAGACGTTCATTCATCTAGAACCAAGGGAACGGGTTGCAGGAGACACTTTTTCTCTGCTTTCTCAGACTTTTTCCTAATGCCGGATTTAATTTCCTGCAGTTTTCTCTGTAAAACCGAGTTGGAGCTCGTACCTCCCCTTATATATGTATGGAATGGAGTTTGCAACTGAAAAGAAACTTTGTGTTCCCAACAAGCTAGGTGAAGTACGGCTTTCACACACACTTAACTCTCAGAACTGAGCAAGTGGAGAGACGTTCGTTCATCTAGCACCAAGGGAACGGGTTGCAGGAGACACTTTTTCTCTGCTTTCTCAGTCTGTTTCCTAGTGCCGGTTTGAAGTTCCTGCAGTTTTCACTGTCAAACCGAGTTGGAGCTAGTACCTTCCAATATATATGTATGGAATGGAGTTTGCAACTGAAAAGAAACTTTGTGTTCCCAACAAGATAGGTGAAGGACGGCTTTCACACACACTTATCTCTCAGAATTGAGAAAGTGGAGAGACGTTCGTTCACCTAGCACCAAGGGAACGGGTTGCAGGAGACACTTTTTCTCTGCTTTCTCAGTCTTTTTCCTAGTGCCGGTTTGAAGTTCCTTCAGTTATCACTGTAAAACCGAGTTGGAACTAGTACCACCCCATATATATGTATGGAATGGAGTTTGCAACTGAAAATAAACTTTGTGTTCCCAACAAGCTAGGTGAAGGACGGCTTTCACACACACTTATCTCTCAGAACTGAGCAAGTGGAGAGACGTTCGTTCATCTAGCACCAAGGAAACGGGTTGCAAGAGACACTTTTTCTCTGCTTTCTCAGTCTGTTTCCTAGGGCCGGTTTGAAGTTCCTGCAGTTTTCACTGTAAAACCGAGTTGGAGCTAGTACCTCCCCATATATATGTATGGAATGGAGTTTGCAACTGAAAAGAAACTTTGTGTTCCCAACAAGCCTGGTAAAGAACGGCTTTCACACACACTTATCTCTCAGAACTGAGCAAGTGGAGAGACGTTCGTTCATCTAGCACCAAGGGAACGTGTTGCAGGAAGCACTTTTTCTCTTCTTTTTCAGTCTTTTTCCTAGTGCCGGTTTGAAGTTCCTGCAGTTTTCAATGTAAAACCGAGTTGGAGCTAGTACCTCCCAATATATATGTATGGAATGGAGTTTGCAACTGAAAAGAAACTTTGTGTTCCCAAAAAGCTAGGTGAAGGACGGCTTTCACACACACTTATCTCTCAGAACTGAGCAAGTGGAGAGACGTTCGTTCATCTAGCACCAAGGGAACGGGTTGCAGGAGACACTTTTTCTCTGCTTTCTCAGTCTGTTTCCTAGTGCCGGTTTAAAGTTCCTGCAGTTTTATCTGTAAAACCGTGTTGGAGTTGTACCTCCCCTTATATATGTATGGAATGTAGTTTGCAACTGAAAAGAAACTTTGTGTTCCCAACAAGCTAGGTGAAGGACGGCTTTCACACACACTTATCTCTCAGAACTGAGCAAGTGGAGAGACGTTCGTTCATCTATCACCAAGGGAACGGGTTGCAGGAGACACTTTTTCTCTGCTTTCTCAGTCTGTTTCCTAGTCCCGTTTTGAAGTTCCTGCAGTTTTCACTGTAAAACCGTGTTGGAGCTAGTACCTCCCCATATATATGTATGGAATGGAGTTTTCAACTGATAAGAAACTTTGTGTTCCCAACAAGCTAGGTGAAGGACGGCTTTCACACACAATAATCTCTCAGAACTGAGCAAGTGGAGAGACTTTCGTTCATCTAGCACGAAGAGAACGGGTTGCAGTAGACACTTTTTTTCTCCGCTTTCTCAGTCTGTTTCCTAGTGACGGTTTGAAGTTCCCTCAGTTTTCACTGTAAAACCGAGTTGGAGCTAGTACCTCCCCATATATATTTATGGAATGGGGTTTGCAACTGAAAAGGAACTTTGTGTTCCCAACAAGCTAGGTGAAGGACGGCTTTCACACACACTTATCTCTCAGAACTGAGCAAGTGGAGAGACGTTCATTCATCTCGCACCAAGGGAACGGGTTGCAGGAGACAATTTTTCTCTGCTTTCTCAGTCTGTTTCCTAGTGCCGGTTAGAAGTTCCTGCAGTTTTCACTGTAAAACCGAGTTGGAGCTTGTACCTCCCCATATATATGTATGGAATGGTGTTTGCAACTGAAAAGAAACTTTGAGTTCCCAACAAGCTAGGTGAAGGACGGCTTTCACACACACCTATCTCTCGGAACTGAGCAAGTGGAGAGACGTTCGTTCATCTATCACCAAGGGAACGGGTTGCAGGAGACACTTTTTCTCTGCTTTCTCAGTCTGTTTCCTAGTGCCGGTTTGAAGTTCCTGCAGTTTTCACTGTAAAACCGAGTTGGAGCTAGTACCTCCCCATATATATTTATGGAATGGGGTTTGCAACTGAAAAGAAACTTTGTGTTCCCAACAAGCTAGGTGAAGAACGGCTTTCACACACACTTATCTCTCAGAACTGAGCAAGTGGAGAGACGTTCGTTCATCTAGCACCAAGGAAACGGGTTGCAGGAGACACATTTTCTCTTCTTTCTCAGTCTGTTTCCTGGTGCCTGTTTGAAGTTCCTGCAGTTTTCACTGTAAAACCGAGTTGGAGCTAGTAACTCCCCATATATATGTATGGAATGGAGTTTGCAACTGAAAAGAAACTTTCTTTTCCCATCAAGATAGGTGAAGGACGGATTTCACACACACTTATCTCTCGGAACTGAGCAAGAGGAGAGACGTTCGTTCATCTAGCACCAAGGGAATGGGTTGCAGGAGACACTTTTTCTATGCTTTCTCAGTCTGTTTCCTAGTGCCGGTTTGAAATTCCTGCAGTTTTCATTGTAAAACGGAGTTGCACCTAGTACCTCCCCATATATATGTATGGAATGGAGTTTTCAACTGAAAAGAAACTTTTTGTTCCCAACAAGCTGGGTGAAAGACGGCTTTCACACACACTTATCTCTCAGAACTGAGCAAGTGGAGAGACGTTCGTTCATCTAGCACCAAGGGAACGGGTTGCAGTAGACACTTTTCTCTGCTTTCACAGTCTGTTTCCTAGTGCCGGTTTGATGTTCCTGCAGTTTTCACTGTAAAACCGAGTTGGAGCTAGTACCTCCCCATATATATGTATGGAATGGAGTTTGCAACTGAAAAGAAACTTTGTGTTCCCAACAAGCTAGGTGAAGGACGGCTTTCACACACACTTATCTCTCGAACTGAGCAAGTGGAGAGACGTTCGTTCATCTAGCACCAAGGGAACGGGTTGCAGGAGACAGTATTTCTCTGCTTTCTCAGTCTGTTTCCTAGTGCCGGTATGAAGTTCCTGCAGTTTTCACTGTAAAACCGAGTTGGAGCTAGTACCTCCCCATATATATGTATAGAATGGAGTT
This sequence comes from Camelus bactrianus, assembly GCF_048773025.1. Classification (NCBI taxonomy): domain Eukaryota; kingdom Metazoa; phylum Chordata; class Mammalia; order Artiodactyla; family Camelidae; genus Camelus; species Camelus bactrianus. The sequence continues at coordinate 135,004,689 of NC_133541.1, forward strand.
TGCAACTGAAAAGAAACTTTGTGTTCCCAACAAGCTAGGTGAAGTACGGCTTTCACACACAATTATCTCTCACAACTGAGCAAGTGGAGAGACGTTCGTTCATCTATCACCAAGGGAACGGGTTGCAGGAGACACTTTTTCTCTGCTTTCTCATTCTGTTTCCTAGTGCCGGTTTGAAGTTCCTGCAGTTTTCACTGTAAAACCGAGTTGGAGCTAGTACCTCCCCATATATATGTATGGAATGGAGTTTGCAACTGAAAAGAAACTTTGTGTTCCCAACAAGCTAGGTGAAGGATGGCTTTCACACACACTTATCTCTCAGAAATGAGCAAGTGGAGAGAAGTTCTTTCTTCTAGCACCAAGGGAAAGGGTTGCAGTAGACACTTTTCTCTGCTTTCTCAGTCTGTTTCCTAGTGCCGGTTTGAAGTTCCTGCAGTTTTCACTGTAAAACCGAGTTGGAGCTAGTACCTCCCCATATATATGTATGGAATGGAGTTTGCAACTGAAAAGAAACTTTGTGTTCCCAACAAGCTAGGTGAAGGACGGCTTTCACACACACTTAGCCCTCAGAACTGACCAAGTGGAGAGACGTTCGTTCATCTAGCACCAAGGAAACGGGTTGCAGGAGACAATTTTTCTCTGCTTTCTCAGTCTGTTTCCTAGCGCCGGTTTGAAGTTCCTGCAGTTATCACTGTAAAACCTTGTAGGAAATAGTACCTCCCCATATATATGTATGGAATGGAGTTTGCAACTGAAAAGAAACTTTGTGTTCCCAACAAGCAAGGTGAAGGACGGCTTTCACACTCTCTTATCTCTCGGAACTGAGCAAGTGGAGAGACTTTCGTTCATCTAACACGAAGTGAACGGGTTGCAGTAGACACTTTTTCTCCACTTTCTCAGTCTGTTTCCTAGTGCCGGTTAGAAATTCCCTCAGTATTCACTGTAAAACCGAGTTGGAGCTTGTACCTCCCCATATATATGTATGGAATGGAGTTTGCAACTGAAAAGAAACTTTGTGTTCCCAACAAGCTAGGTGAAGAACGGCTTTCACACACACTTATCTCTCGGAACTGAGCAAGTGGAGAGACGTTCGTTCATCTAGCACCAAGGGAACGGGTTGCAGGAGACACTTTTTCTCTGCTTTCTCAGTCTGTTTCCTAGGGCCGGTTTGAAGTTCCTGCAGTTTTCACTGTAAAACCGAGTTGGAGCTAGTACCTCCCCATATATATGTATGGAATGGTGTTTGCAACTTAAAAGAAACTTTGTGTTCCCAACAAGATAGGTGAAGGACGGCTTTCACACACACTTATCTCTCAGAACTGAGCAAGTGGAGAGACGTTCGTTCATCTAGCACCAAGGGGACGGGTTGCAGGAGACACTTTTTCTCTGCTTTCTCAGTGTGTTTCCTAGTGCCGGTTTGAAGTTCCTGCAGTTTTATCTGTAAAACCGTGTTGGAGTTGTACCTCCCCATATATATGTATGGAATGGGGTTTGCAACTGAAAAGAAACTTTGTGTTCCCAACAAGCTATGTGAAGGACGGCTTTCACACACACTTATCTCTCGGAACTGAGCAAGTGGAGAGACGTTCGTTCATCTAGCACCAAGGGAACGGGTTGCAGGAGACATTTTTTCTCTGCTTTCTCAGTCTGTTTCCTAGTGCCGGTTTGAAGTTCCTGCAGTTTTCACTGTAAAATCGAGTTGGAGCTAGTACCTCCCCATATATATGTATGGAATGGAGTTTGCAACTGAAAAGAAACTTTGTGTTCCCAACAAGCTAGGTGAAGGACGGCTTTCACACACACTTAACTCTCAGAACTGAGCAAGTGGAGAGACGTTCGTTCATCTAGCACCAAGGAAACGGGTTGCAGGAGACACTTTTTCTCTGCTTTCTCAGTCTGTTTCCTAGTGCCGGTTTGAAGTTCCTGCAGTTTTCACTGTCAAACCGAGTTGGAGCTAGTACCTTCCAATATATATGTATGGAATGGAGTTTGCAACTGAAAAGAAACTTTGTGTTCCCAACAAGATAGGTGAAGGACGGCTTTCACACACACTTATCTCTCAGAATTGAGAAAGTGGAGAGACGTTCGTTCACCTAGCACCAAGGGAACGGGTGGCAGGGACACTTTTTCTCTGCTTTCTCAGTCTTTTTCCTAGTGCCGGTTTGAAGTTCCTTCAGTTATCACTGTAAAACCGAGTTGGAACTAGTACCACCCCATATATATGTATGGAATGGAGATTGCTACTGAAAATAAACTTTGTGTTCCCAATAAGCTAGGTGAAGGACGGCTTTCACACACACTTATCTCTCGGAACTGAGCAAGTGGAGAGACGTTCGTTCATATAGCACCAATGGAACGGGTTGCAGGAGACACTTTTTCTCTGCATTCTCAGTCTGTTTCCTAGTGCCGGTTTGAAGTTCCTGCAGTTTTCACTCTAAAACCGAGTTGGAGCTAGTACTTCCCCATATATATGTATGGAATGGAGTTTGCAACTGAAAAGAAACTTTGTGTTCCCAACAAGCTTGGTGAAGGACGGCTTTCACACACACTTAGCCCTCAGAACTGACCAAGTGGAGAGACGTTCGTTCATCTAGCACCAAGGAAACGGGTTGCAGGAGACAATTTTTCTCTGCTTTCTCAGTCTGTTTCCTAGCGCCGGTTTGAAGTTCCTGCAGTTATCACTGTAAAACCTTGTAGGAAATAGTACCTCCCCATATATATGTATGGAATGGAGTTTGCAACTGAAAAGAAACTTTGTGTTCCCAACAAGCAAGGTGAAGGACGGCTTTCACACTCTCTTATCTCTCGGAACTGAGCAAGTGGAGAGACGTTCGTTCATCTAGCACCAAGGGAACGGGTTGCAGGAGACACTTTTTCTCTGCTTTCTCAGTCTGTTTCCTAGGGCCGGTTTGAAGTTCCTGCAGTTTTCACTGTAAAACCGAGTTGGAGCTAGTACTTCCCCATATATATGTATGGAATGGTGTTTGCAACTTAAAAGAAACTTTGTGTTCCCAACAAGATAGGTGAAGGACGGCTTTCACACACACTTATCTCTCAGAACTGAGCAAGTGGAGAGACGTTCGTTCATCTAGCACCAAGGGGACGGGTTGCAGGAGACACCTTTTCTCTGCTTTCTCAGTGTGTTTCCTAGTGCCGGTTTGAAGTTCCTGCAGTTTTATCTGTAAAACCGTGTTGGAGTTGTACCTCCCCATATATATGTATGGAATGGGGTTTGCAACTGAAAAGAAACTTTGTGTTCCCAACAAGCTATGTGAAGGACGGCTTTCACACACACTTATCTCTCGGAACTGAGCAAGTGGAGAGACGTTCGTTCATCTAGCACCAAGGGAACGGGTTGCAGGAGACATTTTTTCTCTGCTTTCTCAGTCTGTTTCCTAGTGCCGGTTTGAAGTTCCTGCAGTTTTCACTGTAAAATCGAGTTGGAACTAGTACCTCCCCATATATATGTATGGAATGGAGTTTGCAACTGAAAAGAAACTTTGTGTTCCCAACAAGCTAGGTGAAGGACGGCTTTCACACACACTTAACTCTCAGAACTGAGCAAGTGGAGAGACGTTCGTTCATCTAGCACCAAGGGAACGGGTTGCAGGAGACACTTTTTCTCTGCTTTCTCAGTCTGTTTCCTAGTGCCGGTTTGAAGTTCCTGCAGTTTTCACTGTCAAACCGAGTTGGAGCTAGTACCTTCCAATATATATGTATGGAATGGAGTTTGCAACTGAAAAGAAACTTTGTGTTCCCAACAAGATAGGTGAAGGACGGCTTTCACACACACTTATCTCTCAGAATTGAGAAAGTGGAGAGATGTTCGTTCACCTAGCACCAAGGGAACGGGTTGCAGGGACACTTTTTCTCTGCTTTCTCAGTCTTTTTCCTAGTGCCGGTTTGAAGTTCCTTCAGTTATCACTGTAAAACCGAGTTGGAACTAGTACCACCCCATATATATGTATGGAATGGAGATTGCTACTGAAAATAAACTTTGTGTTCCCAATAAGCTAGGTGAAGGACGGCTTTCACACACACTTATCTCTCGGAACTGAGCAAGTGGAGAGACGTTCGGTCATCTAGCACCAAGGGAACGGGTTGCAGGAGACACTTTTTCTCTGCTTTCTCAGACTGTTTCCTAGTGCCGGTTTGAAGTTCCTGCAGTTTTTACTGCAAAACCGAGTTGGAGCTTGTACCTCCCCATATATATGTATGGAATGGTGTTTGCAACTGAAAAGAAACTTTGAGTTCCCAACAAGCTAGGTGAAGGACGGCTTTCACACACACTTATCTCTCAGAACTGAGCAAGTGGAGAGACGTTCATTCATCTAGAACCAAGGGAACGGGTTGCAGGAGACACTTTTTCTCTGCTTTCTCAGACTTTTTCCTAATGCCGGATTTAATTTCCTGCAGTTTTCTCTGTAAAACCGAGTTGGAGCTCGTACCTCCCCTTATATATGTATGGAATGGAGTTTGCAACTGAAAAGAAACTTTGTGTTCCCAACAAGCTAGGTGAAGAACGGCTTTCACACACACTTAACTCTCAGAACTGAGCAAGTGGAGAGACGTTCGTTCATCTAGCACCAAGGGAACGGGTTGCAGGAGACACTTTTTCTCTGCTTTCTCAGTCTGTTTCCTAGTGCCGGTTTGAAGTTCCTGCAGTTTTCACTCTAAAACCGAGTTGGAGCTAGTACTTCCCCATATATATGTATGGAATGGAGTTTGCAACTGAAAAGAAACTTTGTGTTCCCAACAAGCTTGGTGAAGGACGGCTTTCACACACACTTAGCCCTCAGAACTGAGCAAGTGGAGAGACGTTCGTTCATCTAGCACCAAGGAAACGGGTTGCAGGAGACAATTTTTCTCTGCTATCTCAGTCTGTTTCCTAGCGCCGGTTTGAAGTTCCTGCAGTTATCACTGTAAAACCTTGTAGGAAATAGTACCTCCCCATATATATGTATGGAATGGAGTTTGCAACTGAAAAGAAACTTTGTGTTCCCAACAAGCAAGGTGAAGGACGGCTTTCACACTCTCTTATCTCTCGGAACTGAGCAAGTGGAGAGACTTTCGTTCATCTAACACGAAGTGAACGGGTTGCAGTAGACACTTTTTCTCCGCTTTCTCAGTCTGTTTCCTAGTGCCGGTTAGAAATTCCCTCAGTATTCACTGTAAAACCGAGTTGGAGCTTGTACCTCCCCATATATATGTATGGAATGGAGTTTGCAACTGAAAAGAAACTTTGTGTTCCCAACAAGCTAGGTGAAGGACGGCTTTCACACACACTTATCTCTCGGAACTGAGCAAGTGGAGAGACGTTCGTTCATCTAGCACCAAGGGAACGGGTTGCAGGAGACACTTTTTCTCTGCTTTCTCAGTCTGTTTCCTAGGGCCGGTTTGAAGTTCCTGCAGTTTTCACTGTAAAACCGAGTTGGAGCTAGTACCTCCCCATATATATGTATGGAATGGTGTTTGCAACTTAAAAGAAACTTTGTGTTCCCAACAAGATAGGTGAAGGACGGCTTTCACACACACTTATCTCTCAGAACTGAGCAAGTGGAGAGACGTTCGTTCATCTAGCACCAAGGGGACGGGTTGCAGGAGACACTTTTTCTCTGCTTTCTCAGTGTGTTTCCTAGTGCCGGTTTGAAGTTCCTGCAGTTTTATCTGTAAAACCGTGTTGGAGTTGTACCTCCCCATATATATGTATGGAATGGGGTTTGCAACTGAAAAGAAACTTTGTGTTCCCAACAAGCTATGTGAAGGACGGCTTTCACACACACTTATCTCTCGGAACTGAGCAAGTGGAGAGACGTTCGGTCATCTAGCACCAAGGGAACGGGTTGCAGGAGACACTTTTTCTCTGCTTTCTCAGACTGTTTCCTAGTGCCGGTTTGAAGTTCCTGCAGTTTTTACTGCAAAACCGAGTTGGAGCTTGTACCTCCCCATATATATGTATGGAATGGTGTTTGCAACTGAAAAGAAACTTTGAGTTCCCAACAAGCTAGGTGAAGGACGGCTTTCACACACACTTATCTCTCAGAACTGAGCAATTGGAGAGACGTTCATTCATCTAGAACCAAGGGAACGGGTTGCAGGAGACACTTTTTCTCTGCTTTCTCAGACTTTTTCCTAATGCCGGATTTAATTTCCTGCAGTTTTCTCTGTAAAACCGAGTTGGAGCTCGTACCTCCCCTTATATATGTATGGAATGGAGTTTGCAACTGAAAAGAAACTTTGTGTTCCCAACAAGCTAGGTGAAGTACGGCTTTCACACACACTTAACTCTCAGAACTGAGCAAGTGGAGAGACGTTCGTTCATCTAGCACCAAGGGAACGGGTTGCAGGAGACACTTTTTCTCTGCTTTCTCAGTCTGTTTCCTAGTGCCGGTTTGAAGTTCCTGCAGTTTTCACTGTCAAACCGAGTTGGAGCTAGTACCTTCCAATATATATGTATGGAATGGAGTTTGCAACTGAAAAGAAACTTTGTGTTCCCAACAAGATAGGTGAAGGACGGCTTTCACACACACTTATCTCTCAGAATTGAGAAAGTGGAGAGACGTTCGTTCACCTAGCACCAAGGGAACGGGTTGCAGGAGACACTTTTTCTCTGCTTTCTCAGTCTTTTTCCTAGTGCCGGTTTGAAGTTCCTTCAGTTATCACTGTAAAACCGAGTTGGAACTAGTACCACCCCATATATATGTATGGAATGGAGTTTGCAACTGAAAATAAACTTTGTGTTCCCAACAAGCTAGGTGAAGGACGGCTTTCACACACACTTATCTCTCAGAACTGAGCAACTGGAGAGACGTTCGTTCATCTAGCACCAAGGAAACGGGTTGCAAGAGACACTTTTTCTCTGCTTTCTCAGTCTGTTTCCTAGGGCCGGTTTGAAGTTCCTGCAGTTTTCACTGTAAAACCGAGTTGGAGCTAGTACCTCCCCATATATATGTATGGAATGGAGTTTGCAACTGAAAAGAAACTTTGTGTTCCCAACAAGCCTGGTAAAGAACGGCTTTCACACACACTTATCTCTCAGAACTGAGCAAGTGGAGAGACGTTCGTTCATCTAGCACCAAGGGAACGTGTTGCAGGAAGCACTTTTTCTCTTCTTTTTCAGTCTTTTTCCTAGTGCCGGTTTGAAGTTCCTGCAGTTTTCAATGTAAAACCGAGTTGGAGCTAGTACCTCCCAATATATATGTATGGAATGGAGTTTGCAACTGAAAAGAAACTTTGTGTTCCCAAAAAGCTAGGTGAAGGACGGCTTTCACACACACTTATCTCTCAGAACTGAGCAAGTGGAGAGACGTTCGTTCATCTAGCACCAAGGGAACGGGTTGCAGGAGACACTTTTTCTCTGCTTTCTCAGTCTGTTTCCTAGTGCCGGTTTAAAGTTCCTGCAGTTTTATCTGTAAAACCGTGTTGGAGTTGTACCTCCCCTTATATATGTATGGAATGTAGTTTGCAACTGAAAAGAAACTTTGTGTTCCCAACAAGCTAGGTGAAGGACGGCTTTCACACACACTTATCTCTCAGAACTGAGCAAGTGGAGAGACGTTCGTTCATCTATCACCAAGGGAACGGGTTGCAGGAGACACTTTTTCTCTGCTTTCTCAGTCTGTTTCCTAGTCCCGTTTTGAAGTTCCTGCAGTTTTCACTGTAAAACCGTGTTGGAGCTAGTACCTCCCCATATATATGTATGGAATGGAGTTTTCAACTGATAAGAAACTTTGTGTTCCCAACAAGCTAGGTGAAGGACGGCTTTCACACACAATAATCTCTCAGAACTGAGCAAGTGGAGAGACTTTCGTTCATCTAGCACGAAGAGAACGGGTTGCAGTAGACACTTTTTTTCTCCGCTTTCTCAGTCTGTTTCCTAGTGACGGTTTGAAGTTCCCTCAGTTTTCACTGTAAAACCGAGTTGGAGCTAGTACCTCCCCATATATATTTATGGAATGGGGTTTGCAACTGAAAAGGAACTTTGTGTTCCCAACAAGCTAGGTGAAGGACGGCTTTCACACACACTTATCTCTCAGAACTGAGCAAGTGGAGAGACGTTCATTCATCTCGCACCAAGGGAACGGGTTGCAGGAGACAATTTTTCTCTGCTTTCTCAGTCTGTTTCCTAGTGCCGGTTAGAAGTTCCTGCAGTTTTCACTGTAAAACCGAGTTGGAGCTTGTACCTCCCCATATATATGTATGGAATGGTGTTTGCAACTGAAAAGAAACTTTGAGTTCCCAACAAGCTAGGTGAAGGACGGCTTTCACACACACCTATCTCTCGGAACTGAGCAAGTGGAGAGACGTTCGTTCATCTATCACCAAGGGAACGGGTTGCAGGAGACACTTTTTCTCTGCTTTCTCAGTCTGTTTCCTAGTGCCGGTTTGAAGTTCCTGCAGTTTTCACTGTAAAACCGAGTTGGAGCTAGTACCTCCCCATATATATTTATGGAATGGGGTTTGCAACTGAAAAGAAACTTTGTGTTCCCAACAAGCTAGGTGAAGAACGGCTTTCACACACACTTATCTCTCAGAACTGAGCAAGTGGAGAGACGTTCGTTCATCTAGCACCAAGGAAACGGGTTGCAGGAGACACATTTTCTCTTCTTTCTCAGTCTGTTTCCTGGTGCCTGTTTGAAGTTCCTGCAGTTTTCACTGTAAAACCGAGTTGGAGCTAGTAACTCCCCATATATATGTATGGAATGGAGTTTGCAACTGAAAAGAAACTTTCTTTTCCCATCAAGATAGGTGAAGGACGGATTTCACACACACTTATCTCTCGGAACTGAGCAAGAGGAGAGACGTTCGTTCATCTAGCACCAAGGGAATGGGTTGCAGGAGACACTTTTTCTATGCTTTCTCAGTCTGTTTCCTAGTGCCGGTTTGAAATTCCTGCAGTTTTCATTCTAAAACGGAGTTGCACCTAGTACCTCCCCATATATATGTATGGAATGGAGTTTTCAACTGAAAAGAAACTTTTTGTTCCCAACAAGCTGGGTGAAAGACGGCTTTCACACACACTTATCTCTCAGAACTGAGCAAGTGGAGAGACGTTCGTTCATCTAGCACCAAGGGAACGGGTTGCAGTAGACACTTTTCTCTGCTTTCACAGTCTGTTTCCTAGTGCCGGTTTGATGTTCCTGCAGTTTTCACTGTAAAACCGAGTTGGAGCTAGTACCTCCCCATATATATGTATGGAATGGAGTTTGCAACTGAAAAGAAACTTTGTGTTCCCAACAAGCTAGGTGAAGGACGGCTTTCACACACACTTATCTCTCGAACTGAGCAAGTGGAGAGACGTTCGTTCATCTAGCACCAAGGGAACGGGTTGCAGGAGACAGTATTTCTCTGCTTTCTCAGTCTGTTTCCTAGTGCCGGTATGAAGTTCCTGCAGTTTTCACTGTAAAACCGAGTTGGAGCTAGTACCTCCCCATATATATGTATAGAATGGAGTTTGCAACTGAAAAGAAACTTTGTGTTCCCAACAAGCTAGGTGAAGTACGGCTTTCACACACAATTATCTCTCACAACTGAGCAAGTGGAGAGACGTTCGTTCATCTATCACCAAGGGAACGGGTTGCAGGAGACACTTTTTCTCTGCTTTCTCATTCTGTTTCCTAGTGCCGGTTTGAAGTTCCTGCAGTTTTCACTGTAAAACCGAGTTGGAGCTAGTACCTCCCCATATATATGTATGGAATGGAGTTTGCAACTGAAAAGAAACTTTGTGTTCCCAACAAGCTAGGTGAAGGATGGCTTTCACACACACTTATCTCTCAGAAATGAGCAAGTGGAGAGAAGTTCTTTCTTCTAGCACCAAGGGAAAGGGTTGCAGTAGACACTTTTCTCTGCTTTCTCAGTCTGTTTCCTAGTGCCGGTTTGAAGTTCCTGCAGTTTTCACTGTAAAACCGAGTTGGAGCTAGTACCTCCCCATATATATGAATGGAATGGAGTTTGCAACTGAAAAGAAACTTTGTGTTCCCAACAAGCTAGGTGAAGGACGGCTTTCACACACACTTAGCCCTCAGAACTGACCAAGTGGAGAGACGTTCGTTCATCTAGCACCAAGGAAACGGGTTGCAGGAGACAATTTTTCTCTGCTTTCTCAGTCTGTTTCCTAGCGCCGGTTTGAAGTTCCTGCAGTTATCACTGTAAAACCTTGTAGGAAATAGTACCTCCCCATATATATGTATGGAATGGAGTTTGCAACTGAAAAGAAACTTTGTGTTCCCAACAAGCAAGGTGAAGGACGGCTTTCACACTCTCTTATCTCTCGGAACTGAGCAAGTGGAGAGACTTTCGTTCATCTAACACGAAGTGAACGGGTTGCAGTAGACACTTTTTCTCCACTTTCTCAGTCTGTTTCCTAGTGCCGGTTAGAAATTCCCTCAGTATTCACTGTAAAACCGAGTTGGAGCTTGTACCTCCCCATATATATGTATGGAATGGAGTTTGCAACTGAAAAGAAACTTTGTGTTCCCAACAAGCTAGGTGAAGAACGGCTTTCACACACACTTATCTCTCGGAACTGAGCAAGTGGAGAGACGTTCGTTCATCTAGCACCAAGGGAACGGGTTGCAGGAGACACTTTTTCTCTGCTTTCTCAGTCTGTTTCCTAGGGCCGGTTTGAAGTTCCTGCAGTTTTCACTGTAAAACCGAGTTGGAGCTAGTACCTCCCCATATATATGTATGGAATGGTGTTTGCAACTTAAAAGAAACTTTGTGTTCCCAACAAGATAGGTGAAGGACGGCTTTCACACACACTTATCTCTCAGAACTGAGCAAGTGGAGAGACGTTCGTTCATCTAGCACCAAGGGGACGGGTTGCAGGAGACACTTTTTCTCTGCTTTCTCAGTGTGTTTCCTAGTGCCGGTTTGAAGTTCCTGCAGTTTTATCTGTAAAACCGTGTTGGAGTTGTACCTCCCCATATATATGTATGGAATGGGGTTTGCAACTGAAAAGAAACTTTGTGTTCCCAACAAGCTATGTGAAGGACGGCTTTCACACACACTTATCTCTCGGAACTGAGCAAGTGGAGAGACGTTCGTTCATCTAGCACCAAGGGAACGGGTTGCAGGAGACATTTTTTCTCTGCTTTCTCAGTCTGTTTCCTAGTGCCGGTTTGAAGTTCCTGCAGTTTTCACTGTAAAATCGAGTTGGAGCTAGTACCTCCCCATATATATGTATGGAATGGAGTTTGCAACTGAAAAGAAACTTTGTGTTCCCAACAAGCTAGGTGAAGGACGGCTTTCACACACACTTAACTCTCAGAACTGAGCAAGTGGAGAGACGTTCGTTCATCTAGCACCAAGGAAACGGGTTGCAGGAGACACTTTTTCTCTGCTTTCTCAGTCTGTTTCCTAGTGCCGGTTTGAAGTTCCTGCAGTTTTCACTGTCAAACCGAGTTGGAGCTAGTACCTTCCAATATATATGTATGGAATGGAGTTTGCAACTGAAAAGAAACTTTGTGTTCCCAACAAGATAGGTGAAGGACGGCTTTCACACACACTTATCTCTCACAATTGAGAAAGTGGAGAGACGTTCGTTCACCTAGCACCAAGGGAACGGGTGGCAGGGACACTTTTTCTCTGCTTTCTCAGTCTTTTTCCTAGTGCCGGTTTGAAGTTCCTTCAGTTATCACTGTAAAACCGAGTTGGAACTAGTACCACCCCATATATATGTATGGAATGGAGATTGCTACTGAAAATAAACTTTGTGTTCCCAATAAGCTAGGTGAAGGACGGCTTTCACACACACTTATCTCTCGGAACTGAGCAAGTGGAGAGACGTTCGTTCATATAGCACCAATGGAACGGGTTGCAGGAGACACTTTTTCTCTGCATTCTCAGTCTGTTTCCTAGTGCCGGTTTGAAGTTCCTGCAGTTTTCACTCTAAAACCGAGTTGGAGCTAGTACTTCCCCATATATATGTATGGAATGGAGTTTGCAACTGAAAAGAAACTTTGTGTTCCCAACAAGCTTGGTGAAGGACGGCTTTCACACACACTTAGCCCTCAGAACTGACCAAGTGGAGAGACGTTCGTTCATCTAGCACCAAGGAAACGGGTTGCAGGAGACAATTTTTCTCTGCTTTCTCAGTCTGTTTCCTAGCGCCGGTTTGAAGTTCCTGCAGTTATCACTGTAAAACCTTGTAGGAAGTAGTACCTCCCCATATATATGTATGGAATGGAGTTTGCAACTGAAAAGAAACTTTGTGTTCCCAACAAGCAAGGTGAAGGACGGCTTTCACACTCTCTTATCTCTCGGAACTGAGCAAGTGGAGAGACGTTCGTTCATCTAGCACCAAGGGAACGGGTTGCAGGAGACACTTTTTCTCTGCTTTCTCAGTCTGTTTCCTAGGGCCGGTTTGAAGTTCCTGCAGTTTTCACTGTAAAACCGAGTTGGAGCTAGTACTTCCCCATATATATGTATGGAATGGTGTTTGCAACTTAAAAGAAACTTTGTGTTCCCAACAAGATAGGTGAAGGACGGCTTTCACACACACTTATCTCTCAGAACTGAGCAAGTGGAGAGACGTTCGTTCATCTAGCACCAAGGGGACGGGTTGCAGGAGACACTTTTTCTCTGCTTTCTCAGTGTGTTTCCTAGTGCCGGTTTGAAGTTCCTGCAGTTTTATCTGTAAAACCGTGTTGGAGTTGTACCTCCCCATATATATGTATGGAATGGGGTTTGCAACTGAAAAGAAACTTTGTGTTCCCAACAAGCTATGTGAAGGACGGCTTTCACACACACTTATCTCTCGGAACTGAGCAAGTGGAGAGACGTTCGTTCATCTAGCACCAAGGGAACGGGTTGCAGGAGACATTTTTTCTCTGCTTTCTCAGTCTGTTTCCTAGTGCCGGTTTGAAGTTCCTGCAGTTTTCACTGTAAAATCGAGTTGGAACTAGTACCTCCCCATATATATGTATGGAATGGAGTTTGCAACTGAAAAGAAACTTTGTGTTCCCAACAAGCTAGGTGAAGGACGGCTTTCACACACACTTAACTCTCAGAACTGAGCAAGTGGAGAGACGTTCGTTCATCTAGCACCAAGGGAACGGGTTGCAGGAGACACTTTTTCTCTGCTTTCTCAGTCTGTTTCCTAGTGCCGGTTTGAAGTTCCTGCAGTTTTCACTGTCAAACCGAGTTGGAGCTAGTACCTTCCAATATATATGTATGGAATGGAGTTTGCAACTGAAAAGAAACTTTGTGTTCCCAACAAGATAGGTGAAGGACGGCTTTCACACACACTTATCTCTCAGAATTGAGAAAGTGGAGAGACGTTCGTTCACCTAGCACCAAGGGAACGGGTTGCAGGGACACTTTTTCTCTGCTTTCTCAGTCTTTTTCCTAGTGCCGGTTTGAAGTTCCTTCAGTTATCACTGTAAAACCGAGTTGGAACTAGTACCACCCCATATATATGTATGGAATGGAGATTGCTACTGAAAATAAACTTTGTGTTCCCAATAAGCTAGGTGAAGGACGGCTTTCACACACACTTATCTCTCGGAACTGAGCAAGTGGAGAGACGTTCGGTCATCTAGCACCAAGGGAACGGGTTGCAGGAGACACTTTTTCTCTGCTTTCTCAGACTGTTTCCTAGTGCCGGTTTGAAGTTCCTGCAGTTTTTACTGCAAAACCGAGTTGGAGCTTGTACCTCCCCATATATATGTATGGAATGGTGTTTGCAACTGAAAAGAAACTTTGAGTTCCCAACAAGCTAGGTGAAGGACGGCTTTCACACACACTTATCTCTCAGAACTGAGCAAGTGGAGAGACGTTCATTCATCTAGAACCAAGGGAACGGGTTGCAGGAGACACTTTTTCTCTGCTTTCTCAGACTTTTTCCTAATGCCGGATTTAATTTCCTGCAGTTTTCTCTGTAAAACCGAGTTGGAGCTCGTACCTCCCCTTATATATGTATGGAATGGAGTTTGCAACTGAAAAGAAACTTTGTGTTCCCAACAAGCTAGGTGAAGAACGGCTTTCACACACACTTAACTCTCAGAACTGAGCAAGTGGAGAGACGTTCGTTCATCTAGCACCAAGGGAACGGGTTGCAGGAGACACTTTTTCTCTGCTTTCTCAGTCTGTTTCCTAGTGCCGGTTTGAAGTTCCTGCAGTTTTCACTCTAAAACCGAGTTGGAGCTAGTACTTCCCCATATATATGTATGGAATGGAGTTTGCAACTGAAAAGAAACTTTGTGTTCCCAACAAGCTTGGTGAAGGACGGCTTTCACACACACTTAGCCCTCAGAACTGAGCAAGTGGAGAGACGTTCGTTCATCTAGCACCAAGGAAACGGGTTGCAGGAGACAATTTTTCTCTGCTATCTCAGTCTGTTTCCTAGCGCCGGTTTGAAGTTCCTGCAGTTATCACTGTAAAACCTTGTAGGAAATAGTACCTCCCCATATATATGTATGGAATGGAGTTTGCAACTGAAAAGAAACTTTGTGTTCCCAACAAGCAAGGTGAAGGACGGCTTTCACACTCTCTTATGTCTCGGAACTGAGCAAGTGGAGAGACTTTCGTTCATCTAACACGAAGTGAACGGGTTGCAGTAGACACTTTTTCTCCGCTTTCTCAGTCTGTTTCCTAGTGCCGGTTAGAAATTCCCTCAGTATTCACTGTAAAACCGAGTTGGAGCTTGTACCTCCCCATATATATGTATGGAATGGAGTTTGCAACTGAAAAGAAACTTTGTGTTCCCAACAAGCTAGGTGAAGGACGGCTTTCACACACACTTATCTCTCGGAACTGAGCAAGTGGAGAGACGTTCGTTCATCTAGCACCAAGGGAACGGGTTGCAGGAGACACTTTTTCTCTGCTTTCTCAGTCTGTTTCCTAGGGCCGGTTTGAAGTTCCTGCAGTTTTCACTGTAAAACCGAGTTGGAGCTAGTACCTCCCCATATATATGTATGGAATGGTGTTTGCAATTTAAAAGAAACTTTGTGTTCCCAACAAGATAGGTGAAGGACGGCTTTCACACACACTTATCTCTCAGAACTGAGCAAGTGGAGAGACGTTCGTTCATCTAGCACCAAGGGGACGGGTTGCAGGAGACACTTTTTCTCTGCTTTCTCAGTGTGTTTCCTACTGCCGGTTTGAAGTTCCTGCAGTTTTATCTGTAAAACCGTGTTGGAGTTGTACCTCCCCATATATATGTATGGAATGGGGTTTGCAACTGAAAAGAAACTTTGTGTTCCCAACAAGCTATGTGAAGGACGGCTTTCACACACACTTATCTCTCGGAACTGAGCAAGTGGAGAGACGTTCGGTCATCTAGCACCAAGGGAACGGGTTGCAGGAGACACTTTTTCTCTGCTTTCTCAGACTGTTTCCTAGTGCCGGTTTGAAGTTCCTGCAGTTTTTACTGCAAAACCGAGTTGGAGCTTGTACCTCCCCATATATATGTATGGAATGGTGTTTGCAACTGAAAAGAAACTTTGAGTTCCCAACAAGCTAGGTGAAGGACGGCTTTCACACACACTTATCTCTCAGAACTGAGCAAGTGGAGAGACGTTCATTCATCTAGAACCAAGGGAACGGGTTGCAGGAGACACTTTTTCTCTGCTTTCTCAGACTTTTTCCTAATGCCGGATTTAATTTCCTGCAGTTTTCTCTGTAAAACCGAGTTGGAGCTCGTACCTCCCCTTATATATGTATGGAATGGAGTTTGCAACTGAAAAGAAACTTTGTGTTCCCAACAAGCTAGGTGAAGAACGGCTTTCACACACACTTAACTCTCAGAACTGAGCAAGTGGAGAGACGTTCGTTCATCTAGCACCAAGGGAACGGGTTGCAGGAGACACTTTTTCTCTGCTTTCTCAGTCTGTTTCCTAGTGCCGGTTTGAAGTTCCTGCAGTTTTCACTGTCAAACCGAGTTGGAGCTAGTACCTTCCAATATATATGTATGGAATGGAGTTTGCAACTGAAAAGAAACTTTGTGTTCCCAACAAGATAGGTGAAGGACGGCTTTCACACACACTTAGCCCTCAGAACTGAGCAAGTGGAGAGACGTTCGTTCATCTAGCACCAAGGAAACGGGTTGCAGGAGACAATTTTTCTCTGCTTTCTCAGTCTGTTTCCTAGCGCCGGTTTGAAGTTCCTGCAGTTATCACTGTAAAACCTTGTAGGAAATAGTACCTCCCCATATATATGTATGGAATGGAGTTTGCAACTGAAAAGAAACTTTGTGTTCCCAACAAGCAAGGTGAAGGACGGCTTTCACACTCTCTTATCTCTCGGAACTGAGCAAGTGGAGAGACTTTCGTTCATCTAACACGAAGTGAACGGGTTGCAGTAGACACTTTTTCTCCGCTTTCTCAGTCTGTTTCCTAGTGCCGGTTAGAAATTCCCTCAGTATTCACTGTAAAACCGAGTTGGAGCTTGTACCTCCCCATATATATGTATGGAATGGAGTTTGCAACTGAAAAGAAACTTTGTGTTCCCAACAAGCTAGGTGAAGGACGGCTTTCACACACACTTATCTCTCGGAACTGAGCAAGTGGAGAGACGTTCGTTCATCTAGCACCAAGGGAACGGGTTGCAGGAGACACTTTTTCTCTGCTTTCTCAGTCTGTTTCCTAGGGCCGGTTTGAAGTTCCTGCAGTTTTCACTGTAAAACCGAGTTGGAGCTAGTACCTCCCCATATATATGTATGGAATGGTGTTTGCAACTTAAAAGAAACTTTGTGTTCCCAACAAGATAGGTGAAGGACGGCTTTCACACACACTTATCTCTCAGAACTGAGCAAGTGGAGAGACGTTCGTTCATCTAGCACCAAGGGGACGGGTTGCAGGAGACACTTTTTCTCTGCTTTCTCAGTGTGTTTCCTAGTGCCGGTTTGAAGTTCCTGCAGTTTTATCTGTAAAACCGTGATGGAGTTGTACCTCCCCATATATATGTATGGAATGGGGTTTGCAACTGAAAAGAAACTTTGTGTTCCCAACAAGCTATGTGAAGGACGGCTTTCACACACACTTATCTCTCGGAACTGTGCAAGTGGAGAGACGTTCGGTCATCTAGCACCAAGGGAACGGGTTGCAGGAGACACTTTTTCTCTGCTTTCTCAGACTGTTTCCTAGTGCCGGTTTGAAGTTCCTGCAGTTTTTACTGCAAAACCGAGTTGGAGCTTGTACCTCCCCATATATATGTATGGAATGGTGTTTGCAACTGAAAAGAAACTTTGAGTTCCCAACAAGCTAGGTGAAGGACGGCTTTCACACACACTTATCTCTCAGAACTGAGCAATTGGAGAGACGTTCATTCATCTAGAACCAAGGGAACGGGTTGCAGGAGACACTTTTTCTCTGCTTTCTCAGACTTTTTCCTAATGCCGGATTTAATTTCCTGCAGTTTTCTCTGTAAAACCGAGTTGGAGCTCGTACCTCCCCTTATATATGTATGGAATGGAGTTTGCAACTGAAAAGAAACTTTGTGTTCCCAACAAGCTAGGTGAAGTACGGCTTTCACACACACTTAACTCTCAGAACTGAGCAAGTGGAGAGACGTTCGTTCATCTAGCACCAAGGGAACGGGTTGCAGGAGACACTTTTTCTCTGCTTTCTCAGTCTGTTTCCTAGTGCCGGTTTGAAGTTCCTGCAGTTTTCACTGTCAAACCGAGTTGGAGCTAGTACCTTCCAATATATATGTATGGAATGGAGTTTGCAACTGAAAAGAAACTTTGTGTTCCCAACAAGATAGGTGAAGGACGGCTTTCACACACACTTATCTCTCAGAATTGAGAAAGTGGAGAGACGTTCGTTCACCTAGCACCAAGGGAACGGGTTGCAGGAGACACTTTTTCTCTGCTTTCTCAGTCTTTTTCCTAGTGCCGGTTTGAAGTTCCTTCAGTTATCACTGTAAAACCGAGTTGGAACTAGTACCACCCCATATATATGTATGGAATGGAGATTGCTACTGAAAATAAACTTTGTGTTCCCAACAAGCTAGGTGAAGGACGGCTTTCACACACACTTATCTCTCAGAACTGAGCAAGTGGAGAGACGTTCGTTCATCTAGCACCAAGGAAACGGGTTGCAAGAGACACTTTTTCTCTGCTTTCTCAGTCTGTTTCCTAGGGCCGGTTTGAAGTTCCTGCAGTTTTCACTGTAAAACCGAGTTGGAGCTAGTACCTCCCCATATATATGTATGGAATGGAGTTTGCAACTGAAAAGAAACTTTGTGTTCCCAACAAGCCTGGTAAAGAACGGCTTTCACACACACTTATCTCTCAGAACTGAGCAAGTGGAGAGACGTTCGTTCATCTAGCACCAAGGGAACGTGTTGCAGGAAGCACTTTTTCTCTTCTTTTTCAGTCTTTTTCCTAGTGCCGGTTTGAAGTTCCTGCAGTTTTCAATGTAAAACCGAGTTGGAGCTAGTACCTCCCAATATATATGTATGGAATGGAGTTTGCAACTGAAAAGAAACTTTGTGTTCCCAAAAAGCTAGGTGAAGGACGGCTTTCACACACACTTATCTCTCAGAACTGAGCAAGTGGAGAGACGTTCGTTCATCTAGCACCAAGGGAACGGGTTGCAGGAGACACTTTTTCTCTGCTTTCTCAGTCTGTTTCCTAGTGCCGGTTTAAAGTTCCTGCAGTTTTATCTGTAAAACCGTGTTGGAGTTGTACCTCCCCTTATATATGTATGGAATGTAGTTTGCAACTGAAAAGAAACTTTGTGTTCCCAACAAGCTAGGTGAAGGACGGCTTTCACACACACTTATCTCTCAGAACTGAGCAAGTGGAGAGACGTTCGTTCATCTATCACCAAGGGAACGGGTTGCAGGAGACACTTTTTCTCTGCTTTCTCAGTCTGTTTCCTAGTCCCGTTTTGAAGTTCCTGCAGTTTTCACTGTAAAACCGTGTTGGAGCTAGTACCTCCCCATATATATGTATGGAATGGAGTTTTCAACTGATAAGAAACTTTGTGTTCCCAACAAGCTAGGTGAAGGACGGCTTTCACACACAATAATCTCTCAGAACTGAGCAAGTGGAGAGACTTTCGTTCATCTAGCACGAAGAGAACGGGTTGCAGTAGACACTTTTTTTCTCCGCTTTCTCAGTCTGTTTCCTAGTGACGGTTTGAAGTTCCCTCAGTTTTCACTGTAAAACCGAGTTGGAGCTAGTACCTCCCCATATATATTTATGGAATGGGGTTTGCAACTGAAAAGGAACTTTGTGTTCCCAACAAGCTAGGTGAAGGACGGCTTTCACACACACTTATCTCTCAGAACTGAGCAAGTGGAGAGACGTTCATTCATCTCGCACCAAGGGAACGGGTTGCAGGAGACAATTTTTCTCTGCTTTCTCAGTCTGTTTCCTAGTGCCGGTTAGAAGTTCCTGCAGTTTTCACTGTAAAACCGAGTTGGAGCTTGTACCTCCCCATATATATGTATGGAATGGTGTTTGCAACTGAAAAGAAACTTTGAGTTCCCAACAAGCTAGGTGAAGGACGGCTTTCACACACACCTATCTCTCGGAACTGAGCAAGTGGAGAGACGTTCGTTCATCTATCACCAAGGGAACGGGTTGCAGGAGACACTTTTTCTCTGCTTTCTCAGTCTGTTTCCTAGTGCCGGTTTGAAGTTCCTGCAGTTTTCACTGTAAAACCGAGTTGGAGCTAGTACCTCCCCATATATATTTATGGAATGGGGTTTGCAACTGAAAAGAAACTTTGTGTTCCCAACAAGCTAGGTGAAGAACGGCTTTCACACACACTTATCTCTCAGAACTGAGCAAGTGGAGAGACGTTCGTTCATCTAGCACCAAGGAAACGGGTTGCAGGAGACACATTTTCTCTTCTTTCTCAGTCTGTTTCCTGGTGCCTGTTTGAAGTTCCTGCAGTTTTCACTGTAAAACCGAGTTGGAGCTAGTAACTCCCCATATATATGTATGGAATGGAGTTTGCAACTGAAAAGAAACTTTCTTTTCCCATCAAGATAGGTGAAGGACGGATTTCACACACACTTATCTCTCGGAACTGAGCAAGAGGAGAGACGTTCGTTCATCTAGCACCAAGGGAATGGGTTGCAGGAGACACTTTTTCTATGCTTTCTCAGTCTGTTTCCTAGTGCCGGTTTGAAATTCCTGCAGTTTTCATTGTAAAACGGAGTTGCACCTAGTACCTCCCCATATATATGTATGGAATGGAGTTTTCAACTGAAAAGAAACTTTTTGTTCCCAACAAGCTGGGTGAAAGACGGCTTTCACACACACTTATCTCTCAGAACTGAGCAAGTGGAGAGACGTTCGTTCATCTAGCACCAAGGGAACGGGTTGCAGTAGACACTTTTCTCTGCTTTCACAGTCTGTTTCCTAGTGCCGGTTTGATGTTCCTGCAGTTTTCACTGTAAAACCGAGTTGGAGCTAGTACCTCCCCATATATATGTATGGAATGGAGTTTGCAACTGAAAAGAAACTTTGTGTTCCCAACAAGCTAGGTGAAGGACGGCTTTCACACACACTTATCTCTCGAACTGTGCAAGTGGAGAGACGTTCGTTCATCTAGCACCAAGGGAACGGGTTGCAGGAGACAGTATTTCTCTGCTTTCTCAGTCTGTTTCCTAGTGCCGGTATGAAGTTCCTGCAGTTTTCACTGTAAAACCGAGTTGGAGCTAGTACCTCCCCATATATATGTATAGAATGGAGTTTGCAACTGAAAAGAAACTTTGTGTTCCCAACAAGCTAGGTGAAGTACGGCTTTCACACACAATTATCTCTCACAACTGAGCAAGTGGAGAGACGTTCGTTCATCTATCACCAAGGGAACGGGTTGCAGGAGACACTTTTTCTCTGCTTTCTCATTCTGTTTCCTAGTGCCGGTTTGAAGTTCCTGCAGTTTTCACTGTAAAACCGAGTTGGAGCTAGTACCTCCCCATATATATGTATGGAGTGGAGTTTGCAACTGAAAAGAAACTTTGTGTTCCCAACAAGCTAGGTGAAGGACGGCTTTCACACACACTTATCTCTCAGAAATGAGCAAGTGGAGAGAAGTTCTTTCTTCTAGCACCAAGGGAAAGGGTTGCAGTAGACACTTTTCTCTGCTTTCTCAGTCTGTTTCCTAGTGCCGGTTTGAAGTTCCTGCAGTTTTCACTGTAAAACCGAGTTGGAGCTAGTACCTCCCCATATATATGTACGGAATGGAGTTTGCTACTGAAAAGAAACTTTGTGTTCCCAACAAGCTAGGTGAAGGACGGCTTTCACACACACTTATCTCTCGAACTGAGCAAGTGGAGAGACGTTCGTTCATCTAGCACCAAGGGAACGGGTTGCAGGAGACACTTTTTCTCTGCTTTCTCAGTCTGTTTCCTAGTGCCGGTTTGAAGTTCCTGCAGTTTTCACTCTAAAACCGAGTTGGAGCTAGTACCTCCCCATATATATGTATGGAATGGAGTTTGCAACTGAAAAGAAACTTTGTGTTCCCAACAAGCTTGGTGAAGGAC
Organism: Camelus bactrianus; assembly: GCF_048773025.1. Taxonomy (NCBI): domain Eukaryota; kingdom Metazoa; phylum Chordata; class Mammalia; order Artiodactyla; family Camelidae; genus Camelus; species Camelus bactrianus. Next base: position 135,026,133 of record NC_133541.1, read on the forward strand.
GGCTTTCACACACACTTAGCTCTCAGAACTGACCAAGTGGAGAGACGTTCGTTCATCTAGCACCAAGGAAACGGGTTGCAGGAGACAATTTTTCTCTGCTTTCTCAGTCTGTTTCCTAGCGCCGGTTTGAAGTTCCTGCAGTTATCACTGTAAAACCTTGTAGGAAATAGTACCTCCCCATATATATGTATGGAATGGAGTTTGCAACTGAAAAGAAACTTTGTGTTCCCAACAAGCAAGGTGAAGGGCGGCTTTCACACTCTCTTATCTCTCGGAACTGAGCAAGTGGAGAGACTTTCGTTCATCTAACACGAAGTGAACGGGTTGCAGTAGACACTTTTTCTCCGCTTTCTCAGTCTGTTTCCTAGTGCCGGTTAGAAATTCCCTCAGTATTCACTGTAAAACCGAGTTGGAGCTTGTACCTCCCCATATATATGTATGGAATGGAGTTTGCAACTGAAAAGAAACTTTGTGTTCCCAACAAGCTAGGTGAAGGACGGCTTTCACACACACTTATCCCTCGGAACTGAGCAAGTGGAGAGACGTTCGTTCATCTAGCAGCAAGGGAACGGGTTGCAGGAGACACTTTTTCTCTGCTTTCTCAGTCTGTTTCCTAGGGCCGGTTTGAAGTTCCTGCAGTTTTCACTGTAAAACCGAGTTGGAGCTAGTACCTCCCCATATATATGTATGGAATGGTGTTTGCAACTTAAAAGAAACTTTGTGTTCCCAACAAGATAGGTGAAGGACGGCTTTCACACACACTTATCTCTCAGAACTGAGCAAGTGGACAGACGTTCGTTCATCTAGCACCAAGGGGACGGGTTGCAGGAGACACTTTTTCTCTGTTTTCTCAGTGTGTTTCCTAGTGCCGGTTTGAAGTTCCTGCAGTTTTATCTGTAAAACCGTGTTGGAGTTGTACCTCCCCATATATATGTATGGAATGGGGTTTGCAACTGAAAAGAAACTTTGTGTTCCCAACAAGCTATGTGAAGGACGGCTTTCACACACACTTATCTCTCGGAACTGAGCAAGTGGAGAGACGTTCGTTCATCTAGCACCAAGGGAACGGGTTGCAGGAGACATTTTTTCTCTGCTTTCTCAGTCTGTTTCCTAGTGCCGGTTTGAAGTTCCTGCAGTTTTCACTGTAAAATCGAGTTGGAGCTAGTACCTCCCCATATATATGTATGGAATGGAGTTTGCAACTGAAAAGAAACTTTGTGTTCCCAACAAGCTAGGTGAAGGACGGCTTTCACACACACTTAACTCTCAGAACTGAGCAAGTGGAGAGACGTTCGTTCATCTAGCACCAAGGGAACGGGTTGCAGGAGACACTTTTTCTCTGCTTTCTCAGTCTGTTTCCTAGTGCCGGTTTGAAGTTCCTGCAGTTTTCACTGTCAAACCGAGTTGGAGCTAGTACCTTCCAATATATATGTATGGAATGGAGTTTGCAACTGAAAAGAAACTTTGTGTTCCCAACAAGATAGGTGAAGGACGGCTTTCACACACACTTATCTCTCAGAATTGAGAAAGTGGAGAGACGTTCGTTCACCTAGCACCAAGGGAACGGGTTGCAGGAGACACTTTTTCTCTGCTTTCTCAGTCTGTTTCCTAGTGCCGGTTTGAAGTTCCTGCAGTTTTCACTGTAAAACCGAGTTGGAGCTAGTACCTCCCCATATATATGTATGGAATGGAGTTTGCAACTGAAAAGAAACTTTGTGTTCCCAACAAGCAAGTTGAAGGACGGCTTTCACACACTCTTATCTCTCGGAACTGAGCAAGTGGAGAGACTTTCGTTCATCTAGCACGAAGAGAATGGGTTGCAGTAGACACTTTTTTTCTCCGCTTTCTCAGTCTGTTTCCTAGTGACGGTTTGAATTTCCCTCAGTATTCACTGTAAAACCGAGTTGGAGCTAGTACTTCCCCATATATATTTATGGAATGGGGTTTGCAACTGAAAAGGAACTTTGTGTTCCCAACAAGCTAGGTGAAGGACGGCTTTCACACACACTTATCTCTCAGAACTGAGCAAGTGGAGAGACGTTCGTTCATCTAGCACCAAGGGAACGTGTTGCAGGAAGCACTTTTTCTCTTCTTTTTCAGTCTTTTTCCTAGTGCCGGTTTGAAGTTCCTGCAGTTTTCAATGTAAAACCGAGTTGGAGCTAGTACCTCCCAATATATATGTATGGAATGGAGTTTGCAACTGAAAAGAAACTTTGTGTTCCCAAAAAGCTAGGTGAAGGACGGCTTTCACACACACTTATCTCTCAGAACTGAGCAAGTGGAGAGACGTTCGTTCATCTAGCACCAAGGGAACGGGTTGCAGGAGACACTTTTTCTCTGCTTTCTCAGTCTGTTTCCTAGTGCCGGTTTGAAGTTCCTGCAGTTTTCACTGTAAAACCGAGTTGGAGCTAGTACCTCCCCATATATATTTATGGAATGGGGTTTGCAACTGAAAAGAAACTTTGTGTTCCCAACAAGCTAGGTGAAGAACGGCTTTCACACACACTTATCTCTCAGAACTGAGCAAGTGGAGAGACGTTCTTTCATGTAGCACCAAGGGAACGGGTTGCAGGGGACAATTTTTCTCTGCTTTCTCAGTCTGTTTCCTAGTGCCGGTATGAAGTTCCTGCACTTTTCACTGTAAAACCGAGTTGGAGCTAGTACCTCCCCATATATATGTATGGAATGGAGTTTGCAACTGAAAAGGAACTTTGTGTTCCCAACAAGCTAGGTGAAGTACGGCTTTAACACACACATATCTCTCAGAACTGAGCAAGTGGAGAGACTTTCGTTTATCTAGCACCAAGGGAACGGGTTGCAGGAGACACTTTTTCTCTGCTTTCTCAGTCTGTTTCCTAGTTTCAGTTTGAAATTCCTGCAGTTTTCACTGTAAAAACGAGTTGGAGCTAGTACCTCCCCATATATATGTATGGAATGGAGTTTGCAACTGAAAAGAAACTTTGTGTTCCCAACAAGGTAGGTGAAGGACGGCTTTCACACACACTTATCTCTCGGAACTGAGCAAGTGGAGAGACGTTCGTTCATCTAGCACCAAGGGAACTGGTTGCAGGAGACACTTTTTCTCTGCTTTCTCAGTCTGTTTCCTAGTGCCGGTTGGAAGTTCCTGCAGTTTTCACTGTAAAACCGAGTTGGAGCTAGTACCTCCCCATATATATTTATGGAATGGAGTTTGCAACTGAAAAGAAACTTTGTGTTCCCAACAAGCAAGGTGAAGGACGGTTTTCACACACACTTATCTCTAAGAACTGAGCATGTGGAGAGACGTTCGTTCATCTAGCACAAAGGGAACGGGTTGCAGGAGAAACTTTTACTCTGGTTTCTCAGTCTGTTTCCTAGTGTCGGTTTGAAATTCCTGCAGGTTTCACTGTAAAACTGAGTTGGAGCTAGTACCTCCCAATATATATGTATGGAGTGGAGTTTGCAACTGAAAAGAAACTTTGTGTTCCCAACAAGCTAGGTGAAGGACGGCTTTCACACACACTTATCTCTCAGAATTGAGAAAGTAGAGAGACGTTCGTTCATCTAGCACCAAGGGAACGGGTTGCAGGAGACACTTTTTCTCTGCTTTCTCAGTCTGTTTCCTAGTGCCGGTTTGAAATTCCTGCAGTTTTCACTCTAAAACCGAGTTGGAGCTAGTACCTCCCCATATATATGTATGGTAAGGAGTTTGCAATTGAAAAGAAAATTTGTGTTCCCAACAAGCTTGGTGAAAGACGGCTTTCACACACTCATATCTCTCAGAAATGAGCAAGTGGAGAGACGTTCGTTCATCTAGAACCAGGGGAACGGGTTGCAGGAGACACTTTTTCTCTGCTTTCTCAGTCTGTTTCCTAGTGCCGGTTTGAAGTTCCTGCAGTTTTCACTGTAAAACCGAGATGGAGCTTGTACATCCCCATATATATGTATGGAATGGTGTTTGCAACTGAAAAGAAACTTTGAGTTCCCAACAAGCTAGATGAAGTACGGCTTTCACACACACTTATCTCTCAGAACTGAGCAAGTGGAGAGACGTTCGTTCATCTAGCACCAAGGGAACGTGTTGCAGGAAGCACTTTTTCTCTTCTTTTTCAGTCTGTTTCCTAGTGCCGGTTTGAAGTTCCTGCAGTTTTCAATGTAAAACCGAGTTGGAGCTAGTACCTCCCCATATATATGTATGGAATGGAGTTTGCAACTGAAAAGAAATTTTGTGTTCCCAAAAAGCTAGGTGAAGGACGGCTTTCACACACACTTATCTCTCAGAACTGAGCAAGTGGAGAGACGTTCGTTCATCTAGCACCAATGGAACGGGTTGCAGGAGACACTTTTTCTCTGCTTTCTCATTCTGTTTCTTAGTGCCGGTTTGAAGTTCCTGCAGTTTTCACTGTCAAACCGATTTGGAGCTAGAATCACCCCATATATATGTATGGAATGGAGTTTGCAACTGAAAAGAAACTTTGTGTTCCCAAAAAGCTAGGTGAAGGACGGCTTTCACACACACTTATCTCTCGGAACTGAGCAAGTGGAGAGACTTTCGTTCATCTAGCACCAAGGGAACGGGTTGCAGGAGACACTTTTTCTCTGCTTTCTCAGTCTGTTTCCTGGTGCCTGTTTGAAGTTCCTGCAGTTTTCACAGTAAAACCGAGTTGGAGCTAGTAACTCCCCATATATATGTATGGAATGGAGTTTGCAACTAAAAAGGAACTTTGTGTTCCCAACAAGCTAGGTGAAGGACGGCTTTCACACACACTTATCTCTCAGAACTGAACAAGTGGAGAGACGTTCGTTCATCTAGCACCAAGGGAACGTGTTGCAGGAAGCACTTTTTCTCTTCTGTTTCAGTCTGTTTCCTAGTGCCGGTTTGAAGTTCCTGCAGTTTTCACTGTAAAACCGAGTTGGAGCTAGTACCTCCCAATATATATGTATGGAATGGAGTTTACAACTGAAAGAAACTTTATGTTCCCAACAAGCTAGGTGAAGGACGGCTTTCACACACAATTATCTCTCAGAATTGAGAAAGTAGAGAGACGTTCGTTCATCTAGCACCAAGGGAACGGGTTGCAGGAGACACTTTTTCTCTGCTTTCTCAGTCTGTTTCCTAGTGCCGGTTTGAAATTCCTGCAGTTTTCACTCTAAAACCGAGTTGGAGCTAGTACGTCCCCATATATATGTATGTTAAGGAGTTTGCAATTGAAAAGAAAATTTGTGTTCCCAACAAGCTTGATGAAAGACGGCTTTCACACACTCATATCTCTCAGAAATGAGCAAGTGGAGAGACGTTCGTTCATCTAGAACCAGGGTAACGGGTTGCAGGAGACACTTTTTCTCTGCTTTCTCAGTCTGTTTCCTAGTGCCGGTTTGAAGTTCCTGCAGTTTTCACTGTCAAACCGATTTGGAGCTAGAATCACCCCATATATATGTATGGAATGGAGTTTGCAACTGAAAAGAAACTTTGTGTTCCCAAAAAGCTAGGTGAAGGACGGCTTTCACACACAATTATCTCTCGGAACTGAGCAAGTGGAGAGACTTTCGTTCATCTAGCACCAAGGGAACGGGATGCAGGAGACACTTTTTCTCTGCTTTCTCAGTCTGTTTCCTGGTGCCTGTTTGAAGTTCCTGCAGTTTTCACAGTAAAACCGAGTTGGAGCTAGTAACTCCCCATATATATGTATGGAATGGAGTTTGCAACTAAAAAGGAACTTTGTGTTCCCAACAATCTAGGTGAAGGACGGCTTTCACACACACTTATCTCTCAGAACTGAACAAGTGGAGAGACGTTCGTTCATCTAGCACAAAGGGAACGTGTTGCAGGAAGCACTTTTTCTCTTCTTTTTCAGTCTGTTTCCTAGTGCCGGTTTGAAGTTCCTGCAGTTTTCACTGTAAAACCAAGTTGGAGCTAGTACCTCCCAATATATATGTATGGAATGGAGTTTACAACTGAAAAGAAACTTTGTGTTCCCAACAAGCTAGGTGAAGGACGGCTTTCACACACAATTATCTCTCAGAATTGAGAAAGTAGAGAGACGTTCGTTCATCTAGCACCAAGGGAACGGGTTGCAGGAGACACTTTTTCTCTGCTTTCTCAGTCTGTTTCCTAGTGCCGGTTTGAAATTCCTGCAGTTTTCACTCTAAAACCGAGTTGGAGCTAGTACCTCCCCATATATATGTATGGTAAGGAGTTTGCAATTGAAAAGAAAATTTGTGTTCCCAACAAGTTTGATGAAAGACGGCTTTCACACACTCATATCTCTCAGAAATGAGCAAGTGGAGAGACGTTCGTTCATCTAGAACCAGGGTAACGGGTTGCAGGAGACACTTTTTCTCTGCTTTCTCAGTCTGTTTCCTAGTGCCGGTTTGAAGTTCCTGCAGTTTTCACTGTAAAACCGAGTTGGAGCTTGTACATCTCCATATATATGTATGGAATGGTGTTTGCAACTGAAAAGAAACTTTGAGTTCCCAACAAGCTAGGTGAAGTACGGCTTTCAAACACACTTATCTCTCAGAACTGAGCAAGTGGAGAGACGTTCGTTCATCTAGCACCAAGGGAACGTGTTGCAGGAAGCACTTTTTCTCTTCATTTTCAGTCTGTTTCCTAGTGCCGGTTTGAAGTTCCTGCAGTTTTCAATGTAAAACCGAGTTGGAGCAAGTACCTCCCAATATATATGTATGGAATGGAGTTTGCAACTGAAAAGAAACTTTGTGTTCCCAAAAAGCTAGGTGAAGGAAGGCTTTCACACACACTTATCTCTCAGAACTGAGCAAGTGGAGAGACGTTCGTTCATCTAGCACCAAGGGAACGGGATGCAGGAGACACTTTTTCTCTGCTTTCTCAGTCTGTTTCCTGGTGCCTGTTTGAAGTTCCTGCAGTTTTCACTGTAAAACCGAGTTGGAGCTAGTAACTCCCCATATATATGTATGGAATGGAGTTTGCAACTGAAAAGAAACTTTGTGTTCCCAACAAGATAGGTGAAGGACGGCTTTCACACACACTTATCTCTCGGAACTGAGCAAGAGGAGAGACGTTCGTTCATCTAGCAATAAGGGAATGGGTTGCAGGAGACACTTTTTCTCTGCTTTCTCAGTCTTTTTCCTAGTGCCGGTTTGAAGTTCCTGCAGTTTTCATTGTAAAACGGAGTTGGAGCTAGTACCTCCCATAGATATGTATGGAATGGAGTTTGCAACTGAAAAGAAACTTTGTGTTCCCAACAAGCTAGTTGAAGGACGGCTTTCACACACACTTATCTCTCAGAACTGAGCAAGTGGAGAGACGTTCTTTCATGTAGCACCAAGGGAACGGGTTGCAGGGGAAAATTTTTCTCTGCTTTCTCAGTCTGTTTCCTAGAGCCGGTATGAAGTTCCTGCAGTTTTCACTGTCAAACCGAGTTGGAGCTAGTACCTCCCCATATATATGTATGGAATGGAGTTTGCAATTGAAAAGGAACTTTGTGTTCCCAACCAGCTAGGTGAAGGACGGCTTTCACACACACTAATCTCTCAGAACTGAGCAAGTGGAGAGACGTTCGTTCATCTAGCACCAAGGGAACGTGTTGCAGGAAGCACTTTTTCTCTTCTTTTTCAGTCTGTTTCCTAGTGCCGGTTTGAAGTTCCTGCAGTTTTCACTGTAAAACCGAGTTGGAGCTAGTACCTCCCAATATATATGTATGGAATGGAGTTTGCAACTGAAAAGAAACTTTGTGTTCCCAACAAGCTAGGTGAAGGACGGCTTTCACACACACTTATCTCTCAGAACTGAGCAATTGGAGAGACGTTCGTTCATCTAGCACCAAGGGAACGTGTTGCAGGAAGCAATTTTTCTTTTCTTTTTCAGTCTGTTTCCTAGTGCCGGTTTGAAGTTCCTGCAGTTTTCAATGTAAAACCGAGTTGGAGCTAGTACCTCCCATAGATATGTATGGAATGGAGTTTGCAGCTGAAAAGAAACTTTGTGTTCCCAAAAAGCTAGGTGAAGGACGGCTTTCACACACACTTATCTCTAAGAACTGAGCAAGTGGAGAGACGTTCGTTCATCTAGCACCAAGGGAACGTGTTGCAGGAAGCACTTTTTCTCTTCTTTTTCAGTCTGTTTCCTAGTGCCGGTTTGAAGTTCCTGCAGTTTTCAATGTAAAACCGAGTTGGAGCTAGTACCTCCCAATATATATGTATGGAATGGAGTTTGCAACTGAAAAGAAACTTTGTGTTCCCAAAAAGCTAGGTGAAGGACGGCTTTCACACACACTTATCTCTCAGAACTGAGCAAGTGGAGAGACGTTCGTTCATCTATCACCAAGGGAACGGGTTGCAGGAGACACTTTTTCTCTGCTTTCTCAGTCTGTTTCCTAGTGCCGGTTTGAAGTTCCTGCAGTTTTCACTGTAAAACCGATTTGGAGCTAGTACCTCCCCATATATATTTATGGAATGGAGTTTGCAACTGAAAAGAAAATTTGTGTTCCCAACAAGCTAGGTGAAGAACGGCTTTCACACACACTTATCTCTCAGAACTGAGCAAGTGGAGAGACGTTCGTTCATCTAGCACCAAGGGAACGGGTTGCAGGAGACACTTTTTCTCTGCTTTCTCAGTCTGTTTCCTGGTGCCTGTTTGAAGTTCCTGCAGTTTTCACTGTAAAACCGAGTTGGAGCTAGTAAATCCACATATATATGTATGGAATGGAGTTTGCAACTGAAAAGAAACTTTGTGTTCCCAACAAGATAGGTGAAGGACGGCTTTCACACACAATTATCTCTCAGAACTGAACAAGTGGAGAGACGTTCGTTCATCTAGCACCAAGGGAACGTGTTGCAGGAAGCACTTTTTCTCTTCTTTTTCAGTCTGTTTCCTAGTGCCGGTTTGAAGTTCCTGCAGTTTTCACTGTAAAACCGAGTTGGAGCTAGTACCTCCCAATATATATGTATGGAATGGAGTTTACAACTGAAAAGAAACTTTGTGTTCCCAACAAGCTAGGTGAAGGACGGCTTTCACACACAATTATCTCGCAGAATTGAGACAGTAGAGAGAAGTTCGTTCATCTATCACCAAGGGAACGGGTTGCAGGAGACACTTTTTCTCTGCTTTCTCAGTCTGTTTCCTAGTGCCGGTTTGAAATTCCTGCAGTTTTCACTCTAAAACCGAGTTGGAGCTAGTACCTCCCCATATATATGTATGGTAAGGAGTTTGCAATTGAAAAGAAAATTTGTGTTCCCAACAAGCTTGATGAAAGACGGCTTTCACACACTCATATCTCTCAGAAATGAGCAAGTGGAGAGACGTTCGTTCATCTAGAACCAGGGTAACGGGTTGCAGGAGACACTTTTTCTCTGCTTTCTCAGTCTGTTTCCTAGTGCCGGTTTGAAGTTCCTGCAGTTTTCACTGTCAAACCGATTTGGAGCTAGAATCACCCCATATATATGTATGGAATGGAGTTTGCAACTGAAAAGAAACTTTGTGTTCCCAAAAAGCTAGGTGAAGGACGGCTTTCACACACAATTATCTCTCGGAACTGAGCAAGTGGAGAGACTTTCGTTCATCTAGCACCAAGGGAACGGGTTGCAGGAGAAACTTTTTCTCTGCTTTCTCAGTCTGTTTCCTGGTGCCTGTTTGAAGTTCCTGCAGTTTTCACAGTAAAACCGAGTTGGAGCTAGTAACTCCCCATATATATGTATGGAATGGAGTTTGCAACTAAAAAGGAACTTTGTGTTCCCAACAAGCTAGGTGAAGGACGGCTTTCACACACACTTATCTCTCAGAACTGAACAAGTGGAGAGACGTTCGTTCATCTAGCACCAAGGGAACGTGTTGCAGGAAGCACTTTTTCTCTTCTTTTTCAGTCTGTTTCCTAGTGCCGGTTTGAAGTTCCTGCAGTTTTCACTGTAAAACCAAGTTGGAGCTAGTACCTCCCAATATATATGTATGGAATGGAGTTTACAACTGAAAAGAATCTTTGTGTTCCCAACAAGCTAGGTGAAGGACGGCTTTCACACACAATTATCTCTCAGAATTGAGAAAGTAGAGAGACGTTCGTTCATCTAGCACCAAGGGAACGGGTTGCAGGAGACACTTTTTCTCTGCTTTCTCAGTCTGTTTCCTAGTGCCGGTTTGAAATTCCTGCAGTTTTCACTCTAAAACCGAGTTGGAGCTAGTACCTCCCCATATATATGTATGGTAAGGAGTTTGCAATTGAAAAGAAAATTTGTGTTCCCAACAAGCTTGATGAAAGACGGCTTTCACACACTCATATCTCTCAGAAATGAGCAAGTGGAGAGACGTTCGTTCATCTAGAACCAGGGTAACGGGTTGCAGGAGACACTTTTTCTCTGCTTTCTCAGTCTGTTTCCTAGTGCCGGTTTGAAGTTCCTGCAGTTTTCATTGTAAAACGGAGTTGGAGCTAGTACCTCCCATAGATATGTATGGAATGGAGTTTGCAACTGAAAAGAAACTTTGTGTTCCCAACAAGCTAGTTGAAGGACGGCTTTCACACACACTTATCTCTCAGAACTGAGCAAGTGGAGAGACGTTCTTTCATGTAGCACCAAGGGAACGGGTTGCAGGGGACAATTTTTCTCTGCTTTCTCAGTCTGTTTCCTAGAGCCGGTATGAAGTTCCTGCAGTTTTCACTGTCAAACCGAGTTGGAGCTAGTACCTCCCCATATATATGTATGGAATGGAGTTTGCAATTGAAAAGGAACTTTGTGTTCCCAACCAGCTAGGTGAAGGACGGCTTTCACACACACTTATCTCTCAGAACTGAGCAAGTGGAGAGACGTTCGTTCATCTAGCACCAAGGGAACGTGTTGCAGGAAGCACTTTTTCTCTTCTTTTTCAGTCTGTTTCCTAGTGCCGGTTTGAAGTTCCTGCAGTTTTCACTGTAAAACCGAGTTGGAGCTAGTACCTCCCAATATATATGTATGGAATGGAGTTTGCAACTGAAAAGAAACTTTGTGTTCCCAACAAGCTAGGTGAAGGACGGCTTTCACACACACTTATCTCTCAGAACTGAGCAAGTGGAGAGACGTTCGTTCATCTAGCACCAAGGGAAAGTGTTGCAGGAAGCACTTTTTCTCTTCTTTTTCAGTCTGTTTCCTAGTGCCGGTTTGAAGTTCCTGCAGTTTTCAATGTAAAACCGAGTTGGAGCTAGTACCTCCCATAGATATGTATGGAATGGAGTTTGCAACTGAAAAGAAACTTTGTGTTCCCAAAAAGCAAGGTGAAGGACGGCTTTCACACACACTTATCTCTAAGAACTGAGCAAGTGGAGAGACGTTCGTTCATCTAGCACCAAGGGAACGTGTTGCAGGAAGCACTTTTTCTCTTCTTTTTCAGTCTGTTTCCTAGTGCCGGTTTGAAGTTCCTGCAGTTTTCAATGTAAAACCGAGTTGGAGCTAGTACCTCCCAATATATATGTATGGAATGGAGTTTGCAAATGAAAAGAAACTTTGTGTTCCCAAAAAGCTAGGTGAAGGACGGCTTTCACACACACTTATCTCTCAGAACTGAGCAAGTGGAGAGACGTTCGTTCATCTATCACCAAGGGAACGGGTTGCAGGAGACACTTTTTCTCTGCTTTCTCAGTCTGTTTCCTAGTGCCGGTTTGAAGTTCCTGCAGTTTTCACTGTAAAACCGAGTTGGAGCTAGTACCTCCCCATATATATTTATGTAATGGAGTTTGCAACTGAAAAGAAAATTTGTGTTCCCAACAAGCTAGGTGAAGAACGGCTTTCACACACACTTATCTCTCAGAACTGAGCAAGTGGAGAGACGTTCGTTCATCTAGCACCAAGGGAACGGGTTGCAGGAGACACTTTTTCTCTGCTTTCTCAGTCTGTTTCCTGGTGCCTGTTTGAAGTTCCTGCAGTTTTCACTGTAAAACCGAGTTGGAGCTAGTAACTCCACATATATATGTATGGAATGGAGTTTGCAACTGAAAAGAAACTTTGTGTTCCCAACAAGATAGGTGAAGGACGGCTTTCACACACACTTATCTCTCGGAACTGAGCAAGAGGAGAGACGTTCGTTCATCTAGCACCAAGGGAATGGGTTGCAGGAGACACTTTTTCTCTGCTTTCTCAGTCTGTTTCCTAGTGCCGGTTTGAAGTTCCTGCAGTTTTCATTGTAAAACGGAGTTGGAGCTGGTATCTCCCATATATATGTATGGAATGGAGTTTGCAACTGAAAAGAAACTTTGTGTTCCCAACAAGCTAGTTGAAGGACGGCTTTCACACACACTTATCTCTCAGAACTGAGCAATTGGAGAGACGTTCTTTCATGTAGCACCAAGGGAACGGGTTGCAGGGGACACTTTTTCTCTGCTTTCTCAGTCTGTTTCCTAGAGCCGGTATGAAGTTCCTGCAGTTTTCACTGTCAAACCGAGTTGGAGCTAGTACCTCCCAATATATATGTATGGAATGGAGTTTACAACTGAAAAGAAACTTTGTGTTCCCAACAAGCTAGGTGAAGGACGGCTTTCACACACAATTATCTCGCAGAATTGAGACAGTAGAGAGAAGTTCGTTCATCTATCACCAAGGGAACGGGTTGCAGGAGACACTTTTTCTCTGCTTTCTCAGTCTGTTTCCTAGTGCCGGTTTGAAATTCCTGCAGTTTTCACTCTAAAACCGAGTTGGAGCTAGTACCTCCCCATATATATGTATGGTAAGGAGTTTGCAATTGAAAAGAAAATTTGTGTTCCCAACAAGCTTGATGAAAGACGGCTTTCACACACTCATATCTCTCAGAAATGAGCAAGTGGAGAGACGTTCGTTCATGTAGAACCAGGGTAAAGGGTTGCAGGAGACACTTTTTCTCTGCTTTCTCAGTCTGTTTCCTAGTGCCGGTTTGAAGTTCCTGCAGTTTTCACTGTCAAACCGATTTGGAGCTAGAATCACCCCATATATATGTATGGAATGGAGTTTGCAACTGAAAAGAAACTTTGTGTTCCCAAAAAGCTAGGTGAAGGACGGCTTTCACACACAATTATCTCTCGGAACTGAGCAAGTGGAGAGACTTTCGTTCATCTAGCACCAAGGGAACGGGTTGCAGGAGAAACTTTTTCTCTGCTTTCTCAGTCTGTTTCCTGGTGCCTGTTTGAAGTTCCTGCAGTTTTCACAGTAAAACCGAGTTGGAGCTAGTAACTCCCCATATATATGTATGGAATGGAGTTTGCAACTAAAAAGGAACTTTGTGTTCCCAACAAGCTAGGTGAAGGACGGCTTTCACACACACTTATCTCTCAGAACTGAACAAGTGGAGAGACGTTCGTTCATCTAGCACCAAGGGAACGTGTTGCAGGAAGCACTTTTTCTCTTCTTTTTCAGTCTGTTTCCTAGTGCCGGTTTGAAGTTCCTGCAGTTTTCACTGTAAAACCAAGTTGGAGCTAGTACCTCCCAATATATATGTATGGAATGGAGTTTACAACTGAAAAGAATCTTTGTGTTCCCAACAAGCTAGGTGAAGGACGGCTTTCACACACAATTATCTCTCAGAATTGAGAAAGTAGAGAGACGTTCGTTCATCTAGCACCAAGGGAACGGGTTGCAGGAGACACTTTTTCTCTGCTTTCTCAGTCTGTTTCCTAGTGCCGGTTTGAAATTCCTGCAGTTTTCACTCTAAAACCGAGTTGGAGCTAGTACCTCCCCATATATATGTATGGTAAGGAGTTTGCAATTGAAAAGAAAATTTGTGTTCCCAACAAGCTTGATGAAAGACGGCTTTCACACACTCATATCTCTCAGAAATGAGCAAGTGGAGAGACGTTCGTTCATCTAGAACCAGGGTAACGGGTTGCAGGAGACACTTTTTCTCTGCTTTCTCAGTCTGTTTCCTAGTGCCGGTTTGAAGTTCCTGCAGTTTTCATTGTAAAACGGAGTTGGAGCTAGTACCTCCCATAGATATGTATGGAATGGAGTTTGCAACTGAAAAGAAACTTTGTGTTCCCAACCAGCTAGGTGAAGGACGGCTTTCACACACACTTATCTCTCAGAACTGAGCAAGTGGAGAGACGTTCGTTCATCTAGCACCAAGGGAACGTGTTGCAGGAAGCACTTTTTCTCTTCTTTTTCAGTCTGTTTCCTAGTGCCGGTTTGAAGTTCCTGCAGTTTTCACTGTAAAACCGAGTTGGAGCTAGTACCTCCCAATATATATGTATGGAATGGAGTTTGCAACTGTAAAGAAACTTTGTGTTCCCAACAAGCTAGGTGAAGGACGGCTTTCACACACACTTATCTCTCAGAACTGAGCAAGTGGAGAGACGTTCGTTCATCTAGCACCAAGGGAACGTGTTGCAGGAAGCACTTTTTCTCTTCTTTTTCAGTCTGTTTCCTAGTGCCGGTTTGAAGTTCCTGCAGTTTTCAATGTAAAACCGAGTTGGAGCTAGTACCTCCCATAGATATGTATGGAATGGAGTTTGCAACTGAAAAGAAACTTTGTGTTCCCAAAAAGCAAGGTGAAGGACGGCTTTCACACACACTTATCTCTAAGAACTGAGCAAGTGGAGAGACGTTCGTTCATCTAGCACCAAGGGAACGTGTTGCAGGAAGCACTGTTTCTCTTCTTTTTCACTCTGTTTCCTAGTGCCGGTTTGAAGTTCCTGCAGTTTTCAATGTAAAACCGAGTTGGAGCTAGTACCTCCCAATATATATGTATGGAATGGAGTTTGCAAATGAAAAGAAACTTTGTGTTCCCAAAAAGCTAGGTGAAGGACGGCTTTCACACACACTTATCTCTCAGAACTGAGCAAGTGGAGAGACGTTCGTTCATCTATCACCAAGGGAACGGGTTGCAGGAGACACTTTTTCTCTGCTTTCTCAGTCTGTTTCCTAGTGCCGGTTTGAAGTTCCTGCAGTTTTCACTGTAAAACCGAGTTGGAGCTAGTACCTCCCCATATATATTTATGGAATGGAGTTTGCAACTGAAAAGAAAATTTGTGTTCCCAACAAGCTAGGTGAAGAACGGCTTTCACACACACTTATCTCTCAGAACTGAGCAAGTGGAGAGACGTTCGTTCATCTAGCACCAAGGGAACGGGTTGCAGGAGACACTTTTTCTCTGCTTTCTCAGTCTGTTTCCTGGTGCCTGTTTGAAGTTCCTGCAGTTTTCACTGTAAAACCGAGTTGGAGCTAGTAACTCCACATATATATGTATGGAATGGAGTTTGCAACTGAAAAGAAACTTTGTGTTCCCAACAAGATAGGTGAAGGACGGCTTTCACACACACTTATCTATCGGAACTGAGCAAGAGGAGAGACGTTCGTTCATCTAGCACCAAGGGAATGGGTTGCAGGAGACACTTTTTCTCTGCTTTCTCAGTCTGTTTCCTAGTGCCGGTTTGAAGTTCCTGCAGTTTTCATTGTAAAACGGAGTTGGAGCTGGTATCTCCCATATATATGTATGGAATGGAGTTTGCAACTGAAAAGAAACTTTGTGTTCCCAACAAGCTAGTTGAAGGACGGCTTTCACACACACTTATCTCTCAGAACTGAGCAAGTGGAGAGACGTTCTTTCATGTAGCACCAAGGGAACGGGTTGCAGGGGACACTTTTTCTCTGCTTTCTCAGTCTGTTTCCTAGAGCCGGTATGAAGTTCCTGCAGTTTTCACTGTCAAACCGAGTTGGAGCTAGTACCTCCCCATATATATGTATGGAATGGAGTTTGCAACTGAAAAGGAACTTTGTGTTCCCAACAAGCTAGGTGAAGGACGGCTTTCACACACACTTATCTCTCAGAACTGAGCAAGTGGAGAGACGTTCGTTCATCTAGCACCAAGGGAACGTGTTGCAGGAAGCACTTTTTCTCTTCTTTTTCAGTCTGTTTCCTAGTGCCGGTTTGAAGTTCCTGCAGTTTTCAATGTAAAATCGAGTTGGACCTAGTACCTCCCAATATATATGTATGGAATGGAGTTTGCAACTGAAAAGAAACTTTGTGTTCCCAAAAAGCTAGGTGAAGGACGGCTTACACACACACTTATCTCTCAGAACTGAGCAAGTGGAGAGACGTTCG
Organism: Camelus bactrianus; assembly: GCF_048773025.1. Taxonomy (NCBI): domain Eukaryota; kingdom Metazoa; phylum Chordata; class Mammalia; order Artiodactyla; family Camelidae; genus Camelus; species Camelus bactrianus. The sequence continues at coordinate 135,042,112 of NC_133541.1, forward strand.
TTCATCTAGCACCAAGGGAACGGGTTGCAGGAGACACTTTTTCTCTGCTTTCTCAGTCTGTTTCCTAGTGCCGGTTTAAAGTTCCTGCAGTTTTATCTGTAAAACCGTGTTGGAGTTGTACCTCCCCTTATATATGTATGGAATGGAGTTTGCAACTGAAAAGAAACTTTGTGTTCCCAACAAGCTAGGTGAAGGACGGCTTTCACACACACTTATCTCTCGGAACTGAGCAAGTGGAGAGACGTTCGTTCATCTATCACCAAGGGAACGGGTTGCAGGAGACACTTTTTCTCTGCTTTCTCAGTCTGTTTCCTAGTGCCGGTTTAAAGTTCCTGCAGTTTTATCTGTAAAACCGTGTTGGAGTTGTACCTCCCCTTATATATGTATGGAATGGAGTTTGCAACTGAAAAGAAACTTTGTGTTCCCAACAAGCTAGGTGAAGGACGGCTTTCACACACACTTATCTCTCGGAACTGAGCAAGTGGAGAGACGTTCGTTCATCTATCACCAAGGGAACGGGTTGCAGGAGACACTTTTTCTCTGCTTTCTCAGTCTGTTTCCTAGTGCCGGTTTGAAGTTCCTGCAGTTTTCACTGTAAAACCGAGTTGGAGCTAGTACCTCCCCATATATATTTATGGAATGGAGTTTGCAACTGAAAAGAAACTTTGTGTTCCCAACAAGCAAGGTGAAGGGCGGTTTTCACACACACTTATCTCTCAGAACTGAGCAAGTGGAGAGACGTTCGTTCATCTAGCACCAAGGGAACGGGTTGCAAGAGACACTTTTTCTCTGCTTTCTCAGTCTGTTTCCTAGTGCCGGTTTGAAGTTCCTGCAGTTTTCACTGTAAAACCAAGTTGGAGCTTGTACTTCCCCTTATATATATATGGAATGGATTTTGCAACTGAAAAGAAACTTTGTGTTCCCAACAAGCTAGGTGAAGGAAGGCTTTCACACACACTTATCTCTCAGAACTGAGCAAGTGGAGAGACGTTCGTTCATCTAGCACCAAGGGAACGGGTTGCAGGAGACAATTTTTCTCTGCTTTCTCAGTCTGTTTCCTAGTGCCGGTTTGAAGTTCCTGCAGTTTTCACTGTCAAACCGAGTTGGAGCTTGTACCTCCCCATATATATGTATGGAATGGAGTTTGCAACTGAAAAGAAACTTTGTGTTCCCAACAAGCTAGGTGAAGTACGGCTTTCACTCACACTTATCTCTCAGAACTGAGCAAGTGGAGAGAAGTTCGTTCATCTAGCACCAAGGGAACGGGTTGCAGGAGACACTTTTTCTCTGCTTTCTCAGTCTGTTTCCTAGTGCCGGTTTGAAGTTCCTGCAGTTTTCACTGTAAAACCGAGTTGGAGCTAGTACCTCCCCATATATATGTATGGTAAGGAGTTTGCAATTGAAAAGAAAATTTGTGTTCCCAACAAGTTTGATGAAAGACGGCTTTCACACACTCATATCTCTCAGAAATGAGCAAGTGGAGAGACGTTCGTTCATCTAGAATCAAGGGAACGGGTTGCAGGAGACACTTTTTCTCTGCTTTCTCAGTCTGTTTCCTAGTGCCGGTTTGAAGTTCCTGCAGTTTTCACTGTAAAACTGAGTTGGAGCTTGTACATCCCCATATATATGTATGGAATGGTGTTTGCAACTAAAAAGGAACTTTGTGTTCCCAACAAGCTAGGTGAAGGACGGCTTTCACACACACTTATCTCTCAGAACTGAACAAGTGGAGAGACGTTCGTTCATCTAGCACCAAGGGAACGTGTTGCAGGAAACAATTTTTCTCTGCTTTCTCAGTCTGTTTCCTAGTGCCGGTTTGAAGTTCCTGCAGTTTTCACTGTCAAACCGAGTTGGAGCTTGTACCTCCCCATATATATGTATGGAATGGTGTTTGCAACTGAAAAGAAACTTTGAGTTCCCAACAAGCTAGGTGAAGTACGGCTTTCAAACACACTTATCTCTCAGAACTGAGCAAGTGGAGAGACGTTCGTTCATCTAGCACCAAGGGAACGTGTTGCAGGAAGCACTTTTTCTCTTCATTTTCAGTCTGTTTCCTAGTGCCGGTTTGAAGTTCCTGCAGTTTTCAATGTAAAACCGAGTTGGAGCAAGTACCTCCCAATATATATGTATGGAATGGAGTTTGCAACTGAAAAGAAACTTTGTGTTCCCAAAAAGCTAGGTGAAGGAAGGCTTTCACACACACTTATCTCTCAGAACTGAGCAAGTGGAGAGACGTTCGTTCATCTAGCACCAAGGGAACGGGATGCAGGAGACACTTTTTCTCTGCTTTCTCAGTCTGTTTCCTGGTGCCTGTTTGAAGTTCCTGCAGTTTTCACTGTAAAACCGAGTTGGAGCTAGTAACTCCCCATATATATGTATGGAATGGAGTTTGCAACTGAAAAGAAACTTTGTGTTCCCAACAAGATAGGTGAAGGACGGCTTTCACACACACTTATCTCTCGGAACTGAGCAAGAGGAGAGACGTTCGTTCATCTAGCAATAAGGGAATGGGTTGCAGGAGACACTTTTTCTCTGCTTTCTCAGTCTTTTTCCTAGTGCCGGTTTGAAGTTCCTGCAGTTTTCATTGTAAAACGGAGTTGGAGCTAGTACCTCCCATAGATATGTATGGAATGGAGTTTGCAACTGAAAAGAAACTTTGTGTTCCCAACAAGCTAGTTGAAGGACGGCTTTCACACACACTTATCTCTCAGAACTGAGCAAGTGGAGAGACGTTCTTTCATGTAGCACCAAGGGAACGGGTTGCAGGGGACAATTTTTCTCTGCTTTCTCAGTCTGTTTCCTAGAGCCGGTATGAAGTTCCTGCAGTTTTCACTGTCAAACCGAGTTGGAGCTAGTACCTCCCCATATATATGTATGGAATGGAGTTTGCAATTGAAAAGGAACTTTGTGTTCCCAACCAGCTAGGTGAAGGACGGCTTTCACACACACTAATCTCTCAGAACTGAGCAAGTGGAGAGACGTTCGTTCATCTAGCACCAAGGGAACGTGTTGCAGGAAGCACTTTTTCTCTTCTTTTTCAGTCTGTTTCCTAGTGCCGGTTTGAAGTTCCTGCAGTTTTCACTGTAAAACCGAGTTGGAGCTAGTACCTCCCAATATATATGTATGGAATGGAGTTTGCAACTGAAAAGAAACTTTGTGTTCCCAACAAGCTAGGTGAAGGACGGCTTTCACACACACTTATCTCTCAGAACTGAGCAATTGGAGAGACGTTCGTTCATCTAGCACCAAGGGAACGTGTTGCAGGAAGCACTTTTTCTTTTCTTTTTCAGTCTGTTTCCTAGTGCCGGTTTGAAGTTCCTGCAGTTTTCAATGTAAAACCGAGTTGGAGCTAGTACCTCCCATAGATATGTATGGAATGGAGTTTGCAGCTGAAAAGAAACTTTGTGTTCCCAAAAAGCTAGGTGAAGGACGGCTTTCACACACACTTATCTCTAAGAACTGAGCAAGTGGAGAGACGTTCGTTCATCTAGCACCAAGGGAACGTGTTGCAGGAAGCACTTTTTCTCTTCTTTTTCAGTCTGTTTCCTAGTGCCGGTTTGAAGTTCCTGCAGTTTTCAATGTAAAACCGAGTTGGAGCTAGTACCTCCCAATATATATGTATGGAATGGAGTTTGCAAGTGAAAAGAAACTTTGTGTTCCCAAAAAGCTAGGTGAAGGACGGCTTTCACACACACTTATCTCTCAGAACTGAGCAAGTGGAGAGACGTTCGTTCATCTATCACCAAGGGAACGGGTTGCAGGAGACACTTTTTCTCTGCTTTCTCAGTCTGTTTCCTAGTGCCGGTTTGAAGTTCCTGCAGTTTTCACTGTAAAACCGATTTGGAGCTAGTACCTCCCCATATATATTTATGGAATGGAGTTTGCAACTGAAAAGAAAATTTGTGTTCCCAACAAGCTAGGTGAAGAACGGCTTTCACACACACTTATCTCTCAGAACTGAGCAAGTGGAGAGACGTTCGTTCATCTAGCACCAAGGGAACGGGTTGCAGGAGACACTTTTTCTCTGCTTTCTCAGTCTGTTTCCTGGTGCCTGTTTGAAGTTCCTGCAGTTTTCACTGTAAAACCGAGTTGGAGCTAGTAAATCCACATATATATGTATGGAATGGAGTTTGCAACTGAAAAGAAACTTTGTGTTCCCAACAAGATAGGTGAAGGACGGCTTTCACACACAATTATCTCTCAGAACTGAACAAGTGGAGAGACGTTCGTTCATCTAGCACCAAGGGAACGTGTTGCAGGAAGCACTTTTTCTCTTCTTTTTCAGTCTGTTTCCTAGTGCCGGTTTGAAGTTCCTGCAGTTTTCACTGTAAAACCGAGTTGGAGCTAGTACCTCCCAATATATATGTATGGAATGGAGTTTACAACTGAAAAGAAACTTTGTGTTCCCAACAAGCTAGGTGAAGGACGGCTTTCACACACAATTATCTCGCAGAATTGAGACAGTAGAGAGAAGTTCGTTCATCTATCACCAAGGGAACGGGTTGCAGGAGACACTTTTTCTCTGCTTTCTCAGTCTGTTTCCTAGTGCCGGTTTGAAATTCCTGCAGTTTTCACTCTAAAACCGAGTTGGAGCTAGTACCTCCCCATATATATGTATGGTAAGGAGTTTGCAATTGAAAAGAAAATTTGTGTTCCCAACAAGCTTGATGAAAGACGGCTTTCACACACTCATATCTCTCAGAAATGAGCAAGTGGAGAGACGTTCGTTCATCTAGAACCAGGGTAACGGGTTGCAGGAGACACTTTTTCTCTGCTTTCTCAGTCTGTTTCCTAGTGCCGGTTTGAAGTTCCTGCAGTTTTCACTGTCAAACCGATTTGGAGCTAGAATCACCCCATATATATGTATGGAATGGAGTTTGCAACTGAAAAGAAACTTTGTGTTCCCAAAAAGCTAGGTGAAGGACGGCTTTCACACACAATTATCTCTCGGAACTGAGCAAGTGGAGAGACTTTCGTTCATCTAGCACCAAGGGAACGGGTTGCAGGAGAAACTTTTTCTCTGCTTTCTCAGTCTGTTTCCTGGTGCCTGTTTGAAGTTCCTGCAGTTTTCACAGTAAAACCGAGTTGGAGCTAGTAACTCCCCATATATATGTATGGAATGGAGTTTGCAACTAAAAAGGAACTTTGTGTTCCCAACAAGCTAGGTGAAGGACGGCTTTCACACACACTTATCTCTCAGAACTGAACAAGTGGAGAGACGTTCGTTCATCTAGCACCAAGGGAACGTGTTGCAGGAAGCACTTTTTCTCTTCTTTTTCAGTCTGTTTCCTAGTGCCGGTTTGAAGTTCCTGCAGTTTTCACTGTAAAACCAAGTTGGAGCTAGTACCTCCCAATATATATGTATGGAATGGAGTTTACAACTGAAAAGAATCTTTGTGTTCCCAACAAGCTAGGTGAAGGACGGCTTTCACACACAATTATCTCTCAGAATTGAGAAAGTAGAGAGACGTTCGTTCATCTAGCACCAAGGGAACGGGTTGCAGGAGACACTTTTTCTCTGCTTTCTCAGTCTGTTTCCTAGTGCCGGTTTGAAATTCCTGCAGTTTTCACTCTAAAACCGAGTTGGAGCTAGTACCTCCCCATATATATGTATGGTAAGGAGTTTGCAATTGAAAAGAAAATTTGTGTTCCCAACAAGCTTGATGAAAGACGGCTTTCACACACTCATATCTCTCAGAAATGAGCAAGTGGAGAGACGTTCGTTCATCTAGAACCAGGGTAACGGGTTGCAGGAGACACTTTTTCTCTGCTTTCTCAGTCTGTTTCCTAGTGCCGGTTTGAAGTTCCTGCAGTTTTCATTGTAAAACGGAGTTGGAGCTAGTACCTCCCATAGATATGTATGGAATGGAGTTTGCAACTGAAAAGAAACTTTGTGTTCCCAACAAGCTAGTTGAAGGACGGCTTTCACACACACTTATCTCTCAGAACTGAGCAAGTGGAGAGACGTTCTTTCATGTAGCACCAAGGGAACGGGTTGCAGGGGACAATTTTTCTCTGCTTTCTCAGTCTGTTTCCTAGAGCCGGTATGAAGTTCCTGCAGTTTTCACTGTCAAACCGAGTTGGAGCTAGTACCTCCCCATATATATGTATGGAATGGAGTTTGCAATTGAAAAGGAACTTTGTGTTCCCAACCAGCTAGGTGAAGGACGGCTTTCACACACACTTATCTCTCAGAACTGAGCAAGTGGAGAGACGTTCGTTCATCTAGCACCAAGGGAACGTGTTGCAGGAAGCACTTTTTCTCTTCTTTTTCAGTCTGTTTCCTAGTGCCGGTTTGAAGTTCCTGCAGTTTTCACTGTAAAACCGAGTTGGAGCTAGTACCTCCCAATATATATGTATGGAATGGAGTTTGCAACTGAAAAGAAACTTTGTGTTCCCAACAAGCTAGGTGAAGGACGGCTTTCACACACACTTATCTCTCAGAACTGAGCAAGTGGAGAGACGTTCGTTCATCTAGCACCAAGGGAAAGTGTTGCAGGAAGCACTTTTTCTCTTCTTTTTCAGTCTGTTTCCTAGTGCCGGTTTGAAGTTCCTGCAGTTTTCAATGTAAAACCGAGTTGGAGCTAGTACCTCCCATAGATATGTATGGAATGGAGTTTGCAACTGAAAAGAAACTTTGTGTTCCCAAAAAGCAAGGTGAAGGACGGCTTTCACACACACTTATCTCTAAGAACTGAGCAAGTGGAGAGACGTTCGTTCATCTAGCACCAAGGGAACGTGTTGCAGGAAGCACTTTTTCTCTTCTTTTTCAGTCTGTTTCCTAGTGCCGGTTTGAAGTTCCTGCAGTTTTCAATGTAAAACCGAGTTGGAGCTAGTACCTCCCAATATATATGTATGGAATGGAGTTTGCAAATGAAAAGAAACTTTGTGTTCCCAAAAAGCTAGGTGAAGGACGGCTTTCACACACACTTATCTCTCAGAACTGAGCAAGTGGAGAGACGTTCGTTCATCTATCACCAAGGGAACGGGTTGCAGGAGACACTTTTTCTCTGCTTTCTCAGTCTGTTTCCTAGTGCCGGTTTGAAGTTCCTGCAGTTTTCACTGTAAAACCGAGTTGGAGCTAGTACCTCCCCATATATATTTATGTAATGGAGTTTGCAACTGAAAAGAAAATTTGTGTTCCCAACAAGCTAGGTGAAGAACGGCTTTCACACACACTTATCTCTCAGAACTGAGCAAGTGGAGAGACGTTCGTTCATCTAGCACCAAGGGAACGGGTTGCAGGAGACACTTTTTCTCTGCTTTCTCAGTCTGTTTCCTGGTGCCTGTTTGAAGTTCCTGCAGTTTTCACTGTAAAACCGAGTTGGAGCTAGTAACTCCACATATATATGTATGGAATGGAGTTTGCAACTGAAAAGAAACTTTGTGTTCCCAACAAGATAGGTGAAGGACGGCTTTCACACACACTTATCTCTCGGAACTGAGCAAGAGGAGAGACGTTCGTTCATCTAGCACCAAGGGAATGGGTTGCAGGAGACACTTTTTCTCTGCTTTCTCAGTCTGTTTCCTAGTGCCGGTTTGAAGTTCCTGCAGTTTTCATTGTAAAACGGAGTTGGAGCTGGTATCTCCCATATATATGTATGGAATGGAGTTTGCAACTGAAAAGAAACTTTGTGTTCCCAACAAGCTAGTTGAAGGACGGCTTTCACACACACTTATCTCTCAGAACTGAGCAATTGGAGAGACGTTCTTTCATGTAGCACCAAGGGAACGGGTTGCAGGGGACACTTTTTCTCTGCTTTCTCAGTCTGTTTCCTAGAGCCGGTATGAAGTTCCTGCAGTTTTCACTGTCAAACCGAGTTGGAGCTAGTACCTCCCAATATATATGTATGGAATGGAGTTTACAACTGAAAAGAAACTTTGTGTTCCCAACAAGCTAGGTGAAGGACGGCTTTCACACACAATTATCTCGCAGAATTGAGACAGTAGAGAGAAGTTCGTTCATCTATCACCAAGGGAACGGGTTGCAGGAGACACTTTTTCTCTGCTTTCTCAGTCTGTTTCCTAGTGCCGGTTTGAAATTCCTGCAGTTTTCACTCTAAAACCGAGTTGGAGCTAGTACCTCCCCATATATATGTATGGTAAGGAGTTTGCAATTGAAAAGAAAATTTGTGTTCCCAACAAGCTTGATGAAAGACGGCTTTCACACACTCATATCTCTCAGAAATGAGCAAGTGGAGAGACGTTCGTTCATGTAGAACCAGGGTAAAGGGTTGCAGGAGACACTTTTTCTCTGCTTTCTCAGTCTGTTTCCTAGTGCCGGTTTGAAGTTCCTGCAGTTTTCACTGTCAAACCGATTTGGAGCTAGAATCACCCCATTTATATGTATGGAATGGAGTTTGCAACTGAAAAGAAACTTTGTGTTCCCAAAAAGCTAGGTGAAGGACGGCTTTCACACACAATTATCTCTCGGAACTGAGCAAGTGGAGAGACTTTCGTTCATCTAGCACCAAGGGAACGGGTTGCAGGAGAAACTTTTTCTCTGCTTTCTCAGTCTGTTTCCTGGTGCCTGTTTGAAGTTCCTGCAGTTTTCACAGTAAAACCGAGTTGGAGCTAGTAACTCCCCATATATATGTATGGAATGGAGTTTGCAACTAAAAAGGAACTTTGTGTTCCCAACAAGCTAGGTGAAGGACGGCTTTCACACACACTTATCTCTCAGAACTGAACAAGTGGAGAGACGTTCGTTCATCTAGCACCAAGGGAACGTGTTGCAGGAAGCACTTTTTCTCTTCTTTTTCAGTCTGTTTCCTAGTGCCGGTTTGAAGTTCCTGCAGTTTTCACTGTAAAACCAAGTTGGAGCTAGTACCTCCCAATATATATGTATGGAATGGAGTTTACAACTGAAAAGAATCTTTGTGTTCCCAACAAGCTAGGTGAAGGACGGCTTTCACACACAATTATCTCTCAGAATTGAGAAAGTAGAGAGACGTTCGTTCATCTAGCACCAAGGGAACGGGTTGCAGGAGACACTTTTTCTCTGCTTTCTCAGTCTGTTTCCTAGTGCCGGTTTGAAATTCCTGCAGTTTTCACTCTAAAACCGAGTTGGAGCTAGTACCTCCCCATATATATGTATGGTAAGGAGTTTGCAATTGAAAAGAAAATTTGTGTTCCCAACAAGCTTGATGAAAGACGGCTTTCACACACTCATATCTCTCAGAAATGAGCAAGTGGAGAGACGTTCGTTCATCTAGAACCAGGGTAACGGGTTGCAGGAGACACTTTTTCTCTGCTTTCTCAGTCTGTTTCCTAGTGCCGGTTTGAAGTTCCTGCAGTTTTCATTGTAAAACGGAGTTGGAGCTAGTACCTCCCATAGATATGTATGGAATGGAGTTTGCAACTGAAAAGAAACTTTGTGTTCCCAACCAGCTAGGTGAAGGACGGCTTTCACACACACTTATCTCTCAGAACTGAGCAAGTGGAGAGACGTTCGTTCATCTAGCACCAAGGGAACGTGTTGCAGGAAGCACTTTTTCTCTTCTTTTTCAGTCTGTTTCCTAGTGCCGGTTTGAAGTTCCTGCAGTTTTCACTGTAAAACCGAGTTGGAGCTAGTACCTCCCAATATATATGTATGGAATGGAGTTTGCAACTGTAAAGAAACTTTGTGTTCCCAACAAGCTAGGTGAAGGACGGCTTTCACACACACTTATCTCTCAGAACTGAGCAAGTGGAGAGACGTTCGTTCATCTAGCACCAAGGGAACGTGTTGCAGGAAGCACTTTTTCTCTTCTTTTTCAGTCTGTTTCCTAGTGCCGGTTTGAAGTTCCTGCAGTTTTCAATGTAAAACCGAGTTGGAGCTAGTACCTCCCATAGATATGTATGGAATGGAGTTTGCAACTGAAAAGAAACTTTGTGTTCCCAAAAAGCAAGGTGAAGGACGGCTTTCACACACACTTATCTCTAAGAACTGAGCAAGTGGAGAGACGTTCGTTCATCTAGCACCAAGGGAACGTGTTGCAGGAAGCACTGTTTCTCTTCTTTTTCACTCTGTTTCCTAGTGCCGGTTTGAAGTTCCTGCAGTTTTCAATGTAAAACCGAGTTGGAGCTAGTACCTCCCAATATATATGTATGGAATGGAGTTTGCAAATGAAAAGAAACTTTGTGTTCCCAAAAAGCTAGGTGAAGGACGGCTTTCACACACACTTATCTCTCAGAACTGAGCAAGTGGAGAGACGTTCGTTCATCTATCACCAAGGGAACGGGTTGCAGGAGACACTTTTTCTCTGCTTTCTCAGTCTGTTTCCTAGTGCCGGTTTGAAGTTCCTGCAGTTTTCACTGTAAAACCGAGTTGGAGCTAGTACCTCCCCATATATATTTATGGAATGGAGTTTGCAACTGAAAAGAAAATTTGTGTTCCCAACAAGCTAGGTGAAGAACGGCTTTCACACACACTTATCTCTCAGAACTGAGCAAGTGGAGAGACGTTCGTTCATCTAGCACCAAGGGAACGGGTTGCAGGAGACACTTTTTCTCTGCTTTCTCAGTCTGTTTCCTGGTGCCTGTTTGAAGTTCCTGCAGTTTTCACTGTAAAACCGAGTTGGAGCTAGTAACTCCACATATATATGTATGGAATGGAGTTTGCAACTGAAAAGAAACTTTGTGTTCCCAACAAGATAGGTGAAGGACGGCTTTCACACACACTTATCTATCGGAACTGAGCAAGAGGAGAGACGTTCGTTCATCTAGCACCAAGGGAATGGGTTGCAGGAGACACTTTTTCTCTGCTTTCTCAGTCTGTTTCCTAGTGCCGGTTTGAAGTTCCTGCAGTTTTCATTGTAAAACGGAGTTGGAGCTGGTATCTCCCATATATATGTATGGAATGGAGTTTGCAACTGAAAAGAAACTTTGTGTTCCCAACAAGCTAGTTGAAGGACGGCTTTCACACACACTTATCTCTCAGAACTGAGCAAGTGGAGAGACGTTCTTTCATGTAGCACCAAGGGAACGGGTTGCAGGGGACACTTTTTCTCTGCTTTCTCAGTCTGTTTCCTAGAGCCGGTATGAAGTTCCTGCAGTTTTCACTGTCAAACCGAGTTGGAGCTAGTACCTCCCCATATATATGTATGGAATGGAGTTTGCAACTGAAAAGGAACTTTGTGTTCCCAACAAGCTAGGTGAAGGACGGCTTTCACACACACTTATCTCTCAGAACTGAGCAAGTGGAGAGACGTTCGTTCATCTAGCACCAAGGGAACGTGTTGCAGGAAGCACTTTTTCTCTTCTTTTTCAGTCTGTTTCCTAGTGCCGGTTTGAAGTTCCTGCAGTTTTCAATGTAAAATCGAGTTGGACCTAGTACCTCCCAATATATATGTATGGAATGGAGTTTGCAACTGAAAAGAAACTTTGTGTTCCCAAAAAGCTAGGTGAAGGACGGCTTACACACACACTTATCTCTCAGAACTGAGCAAGTGGAGAGACGTTCGTTCATCTAGCACCAAGGGAACGGGTTGCAGGAGACACTTTTTCTCTGCTTTCTCAGTCTGTTTCCTAGTGCCGGTTTAAAGTTCCTGCAGTTTTATCTGTAAAACCGTGTTGGAGTTGTACCTCCCCTTATATATGTATGGAATGGAGTTTGCAACTGAAAAGAAACTTTGTGTTCCCAACAAGCTAGGTGAAGGACGGCTTTCACACACACTTATCTCTCGGAACTGAGCAAGTGGAGAGACGTTCGTTCATCTATCACCAAGGGAACGGGTTGCAGGAGACACTTTTTCTCTGCTTTCTCAGTCTGTTTCCTAGTGCCGGTTTAAAGTTCCTGCAGTTTTATCTGTAAAACCGTGTTGGAGTTGTACCTCCCCTTATATATGTATGGAATGGAGTTTGCAACTGAAAAGAAACTTTGTGTTCCCAACAAGCTAGGTGAAGGACGGCTTTCACACACACTTATCTCTCGGAACTGAGCAAGTGGAGAGACGTTCGTTCATCTATCACCAAGGGAACGGGTTGCAGGAGACACTTTTTCTCTGCTTTCTCAGTCTGTTTCCTAGTGCCGGTTTGAAGTTCCTGCAGTTTTCACTGTAAAACCGAGTTGGAGCTAGTACCTCCCCATATATATTTATGGAATGGAGTTTGCAACTGAAAAGAAACTTTGTGTTCCCAACAAGCAAGGTGAAGGGCGGTTTTCACACACACTTATCTCTCAGAACTGAGCAAGTGGAGAGACGTTCGTTCATCTAGCACCAAGGGAACGGGTTGCAAGAGACACTTTTTCTCTGCTTTCTCAGTCTGTTTCCTAGTGCCGGTTTGAAGTTCCTGCAGTTTTCACTGTAAAACCAAGTTGGAGCTTGTACTTCCCCTTATATATATATGGAATGGATTTTGCAACTGAAAAGAAACTTTGTGTTCCCAACAAGCTAGGTGAAGGAAGGCTTTCACACACACTTATCTCTCAGAACTGAGCAAGTGGAGAGACGTTCGTTCATCTAGCACCAAGGGAACGGGTTGCAGGAGACAATTTTTCTCTGCTTTCTCAGTCTGTTTCCTAGTGCCGGTTTGAAGTTCCTGCAGTTTTCACTGTCAAACCGAGTTGGAGCTTGTACCTCCCCATATATATGTATGGAATGGAGTTTGCAACTGAAAAGAAACTTTGTGTTCCCAACAAGCTAGGTGAAGTACGGCTTTCACTCACACTTATCTCTCAGAACTGAGCAAGTGGAGAGAAGTTCGTTCATCTAGCACCAAGGGAACGGGTTGCAGGAGACACTTTTTCTCTGCTTTCTCAGTCTGTTTCCTAGTGCCGGTTTGAAGTTCCTGCAGTTTTCACTGTAAAACCGAGTTGGAGCTAGTACCTCCCCATATATATGTATGGTAAGGAGTTTGCAATTGAAAAGAAAATTTGTGTTCCCAACAAGTTTGATGAAAGACGGCTTTCACACACTCATATCTCTCAGAAATGAGCAAGTGGAGAGACGTTCGTTCATCTAGAATCAAGGGAACGGGTTGCAGGAGACACTTTTTCTCTGCTTTCTCAGTCTGTTTCCTAGTGCCGGTTTGAAGTTCCTGCAGTTTTCACTGTAAAACTGAGTTGGAGCTTGTACATCCCCATATATATGTATGGAATGGTGTTTGCAACTAAAAAGGAACTTTGTGTTCCCAACAAGCTAGGTGAAGGACGGCTTTCACACACACTTATCTCTCAGAACTGAACAAGTGGAGAGACGTTCGTTCATCTAGCACCAAGGGAACGTGTTGCAGGAAGCACTTTTTCTCTTCTTTTTCAGTCTGTTTCCTAGTGCCGGTTTGAAGTTCCTGCAGTTTTCACTGTAAAACCAAGTTGGAGCTAGTACCTCCCAATATATATGTATGGAATGGAGTTTACAACTGAAAAGAATCTTTGTGTTCCCAACAAGCTAGGTGAAGGACGGCTTTCACACACAATTATCTCTCAGAATTGAGAAAGTAGAGAGACGTTCGTTCATCTAGCACCAAGGGAACGGGTTGCAGGAGACACTTTTTCTCTGCTTTCTCAGTCTGTTTCCTAGTGCCGGTTTGAAATTCCTGCAGTTTTCACTCTAAAACCGAGTTGGAGCTAGTACCTCCCCATATATATGTATGCTAAGGAGTTTGCAATTGAAAAGAAAATTTGTGTTCCCAACAAGCTTGATGAAAGACGGCTTTCACACACTCATATCTCTCAGAAATGAGCAAGTGGAGAGACGTTCGTTCATCTAGAACCAGGGTAACGGGTTGCAGGAGACACTTTTTCTCTGCTTTCTCAGTCTGTTTCCTAGTGCCGGTTTGAAGTTCCTGCAGTTTTCATTGTAAAACGGAGTTGGAGCTAGTACCTCCCATAGATATGTATGGAATGGAGTTTGCAACTGAAAAGAAACTTTGTGTTCCCAACAAGCTAGTTGAAGGACGGCTTTCACACACACTTATCTCTCAGAACTGAGCAAGTGGAGAGACGTTCTTTCATGTAGCACCAAGGGAACGGGTTGCAGGGGACAATTTTTCTCTGCTTTCTCAGTCTGTTTCCTAGAGCCGGTATGAAGTTCCTGCAGTTTTCACTGTCAAACCGAGTTGGAGCTAGTACCTCCCCATATATATGTATGGAATGGAGTTTGCAATTGAAAAGGAACTTTGTGTTCCCAACCAGCTAGGTGAAGGACGGCTTTCACACACACTTATCTCTCAGAACTGAGCAAGTGGAGAGACGTTCGTTCATCTAGCACCAAGGGAACGTGTTGCAGGAAGCACTTTTTCTCTTCTTTTTCAGTCTGTTTCCTAGTGCCGGTTTGAAGTTCCTGCAGTTTTCACTGTAAAACCGAGTTGGAGCTAGTACCTCCCAATATATATGTATGGAATGGAGTTTGCAACTGTAAAGAAACTTTGTGTTCCCAACAAGCTAGGTGAAGGACGGCTTTCACACACACTTATCTCTCAGAACTGAGCAAGTGGAGAGACGTTCGTTCATCTAGCACCAAGGGAACGTGTTGCAGGAAGCACTTTTTCTCTTCTTTTTCAGTCTGTTTCCTAGTGCCGGTTTGAAGTTCCTGCAGTTTTCAATGTAAAACCGAGTTGGAGCTAGTACCTCCCATAGATATGTATGGAATGGAGTTTGCAACTGAAAAGAAACTTTGTGTTCCCAAAAAGCAAGGTGAAGGACGGCTTTCACACACACTTATCTCTAAGAACTGAGCAAGTGGAGAGACGTTCGTTCATCTAGCACCAAGGGAACGTGTTGCAGGAAGCACTGTTTCTCTTCTTTTTCACTCTGTTTCCTAGTGCCGGTTTGAAGTTCCTGCAGTTTTCAATGTAAAACCGAGTTGGAGCTAGTACCTCCCAATATATATGTATGGAATGGAGTTTGCAAATGAAAAGAAACTTTGTGTTCCCAAAAAGCTAGGTGAAGGACGGCTTTCACACACACTTATCTCTCAGAACTGAGCAAGTGGAGAGACGTTCGTTCATCTATCACCAAGGGAACGGGTTGCAGGAGACACTTTTTCTCTGCTTTCTCAGTCTGTTTCCTAGTGCCGGTTTGAAGTTCCTGCAGTTTTCACTGTAAAACCGAGTTGGAGCTAGTACCTCCCCATATATATTTATGGAATGGAGTTTGCAACTGAAAAGAAAATTTGTGTTCCCAACAAGCTAGGTGAAGAACGGCTTTCACACACACTTATCTCTCAGAACTGAGCAAGTGGAGAGACGTTCGTTCATCTAGCACCAAGGGAACGGGTTGCAGGAGACACTTTTTCTCTGCTTTCTCAGTCTGTTTCCTGGTGCCTGTTTGAAGTTCCTGCAGTTTTCATTGTAAAACGGAGTTGGAGCTGGTATCTCCCATATATATGTATGGAATGGAGTTTGCAACTGAAAAGAAACTTTGTGTTCCCAACAAGCTAGTTGAAGGACGGCTTTCACACACACTTATCTCTCAGAACTGAGCAAGTGGAGAGACGTTCTTTCATGTAGCACCAAGGGAACGGGTTGCAGGGGACACTTTTTCTCTGCTTTCTCAGTCTGTTTCCTAGAGCCGGTATGAAGTTCCTGCAGTTTTCACTGTCAAACCGAGTTGGAGCTAGTACCTCCCCATATATATGTATGGAATGGAGTTTGCAACTGAAAAGGAACTTTGTGTTCCCAACAAGCTAGGTGAAGGACGGCTTTCACACACACTTATCTCTCAGAACTGAGCAAGTGGAGAGACGTTCGTTCATCTAGCACCAAGGGAACGTGTTGCAGGAAGCACTTTTTCTCTTCTTTTTCAGTCTGTTTCCTAGTGCCGGTTTGAAGTTCCTGCAGTTTTCAATGTAAAACCGAGTTGGACCTAGTACCTCCCAATATATATGTATGGAATGGAGTTTGCAACTGAAAAGAAACTTTGTGTTCCCAAAAAGCTAGGTGAAGGACGGCTTACACACACACTTATCTCTCAGAACTGAGCAAGTGGAGAGACGTTCGTTCATCTAGCACCAAGGGAACGGGTTGCAGGAGACACTTTTTCTCTGCTTTCTCAGTCTGTTTCCTAGTGCCGGTTTAAAGTTCCTGCAGTTTTATCTGTAAAACCGTGTTGGAGTTGTACCTCCCCTTATATATGTATGGAATGGAGTTTGCAACTGAAAAGAAACTTTGTGTTCCCAACAAGCTAGGTGAAGGACGGCTTTCACACACACTTATCTCTCGGAACTGAGCAAGTGGAGAGACGTTCGTTCATCTATCACCAAGGGAACGGGTTGCAGGAGACACTTTTTCTCTGCTTTCTCAGTCTGTTTCCTAGTGCCGGTTTAAAGTTCCTGCAGTTTTATCTGTAAAACCGTGTTGGAGTTGTACCTCCCCTTATATATGTATGGAATGGAGTTTGCAACTGAAAAGAAACTTTGTGTTCCCAACAAGCTAGGTGAAGGACGGCTTTCACACACACTTATCTCTCGGAACTGAGCAAGTGGAGAGACGTTCGTTCATCTATCACCAAGGGAACGGGTTGCAGGAGACACTTTTTCTCTGCTTTCTCAGTCTGTTTCCTAGTGCCGGTTTGAAGTTCCTGCAGTTTTCACTGTAAAACCGAGTTGGAGCTAGTACCTCCCCATATATATTTATGGAATGGAGTTTGCAACTGAAAAGAAACTTTGTGTTCCCAACAAGCAAGGTGAAGGGCGGTTTTCACACATACTTATCTCTCAGAACTGAGCAAGTGGAGAGACGTTCGTTCATCTAGCACCAAGGGAACGGGTTGCAGGAGACAATTTTTCTCTGCTTTCTCAGTCTGTTTCCTAGTGCCGGTTTGAAGTTCCTGCAGTTTTCACTGTCAAACCGAGTTGGAACTTGTACCTCCCCATATATATGTATGGAATGGAGTTTGCAACTGAAAAGAAACTTTGTGTTCCCAAGAAGCTAGGTGAAGTACGGCTTTCACTCACACTTATCTCTCAGAACTGAGCAAGTGGAGAGAAGTTCGTTCATCTAGCACCAAGGGAACGGGTTGCAGGAGACACTTTTTCTCTGCTTTCTCAGTCTGTTTCCTAGTGCCGGTTTGAAGTTCCTGCAGTTTTCACTGTAAAACCGAGTTGGAGCTAGTACCTCCCCATATATATGTATGGTAAGGAGTTTGCAATTGAAAAGAAAATTTGTGTTCCCAACAAGTTTGATGAAAGACGGCTTTCACACACTCATATCTCTCAGAAATGAGCAAGTGGAGAGACGTTCGTTCATCTAGAATCAAGGGAACGGGTTGCAGGAGACACTTTTTCTCTGCTTTCTCAGTCTGTTTCCTAGTGCCGGTTTGAAGTTCCTGCAGTTTTCACTGTAAAACTGAGTTGGAGCTTGTACATCCCCATATATATGTATGGAATGGTGTTTGCAACTGAAAAGAAACTTTGAGTTCCCAACAAGCTAGGTGAAGTACGGCTTTCACACACACTTATCTCTCGGAACTGAGCAAGTGGAGAGACGTTCGTTCATCTATCACCAAGGGAACGGGTTGCAGGAGACACTTTTTCTCTGCTTTCTCAGTCTGTTTCCTAGTGCCGGTTTAAAGTTCCTGCAGTTTTATCTGTAAAACCGTGTTGGAGTTGTACCTCCCCTTATATATGTATGGAATGGAGTTTGCAACTGAAAAGAAACTTTGTGTTCCCAACAAGCTAGGTGAAGGACGGCTTTCACACACACTTATCTCTCGGAACTGAGCAAGTGGAGAGACGTTCGTTCATCTATCACCAAGGGAACGGGTTGCAGGAGACACTTTTTCTCTGCTTTCTCAGTCTGTTTCCTAGTGCCGGTTTGAAGTTCCTGCAGTTTTCACTGTAAAACCGAGTTGGAGCTAGTACCTCCCCATATATATTTATGGAATGGAGTTTGCAACTGAAAAGAAACTTTGTGTTCCCAAAAAGCTAGGTGAAGGACGGCTTTCACACACACTTATCTCTCAGAACTGAGCAAGTGGAGAGACGTTCGTTCATCTAGCACCTAGGGAACGGGTTGCAGGAGACACTTTTTCTCTGCTTTCTCAGTCTGTTTCCTAGTGCCGGTTTGATGTTCCTGCAATTTTCACTGTCAAACCGATTTGGAGCTAGTACTTCCCCATATATATGTATGGAATGGAGTTTGAAACTGGAAAGAAACTTTGTGTTCCCAACAAGCTAGGTGAAGGATGGCTTTCACACCCACTTATCTCTCAGAACTGAGCAAGTGGAGAGACATTCGTTCATCTAGCACCAAGGGAACGGGTTGCAGGAGACACTTTTTCTCTGCTTTCTCAGTCTGTTTCCTAGTGCCGGTTTGAAGTTCCTGCAGTTTTCACTGTCAAACCGAGTTGGAGTTTGTACCTCCCCATATATATGTATGGAATGGAGTTTGCAACTGAAAAGAAACTTTGTGTTCCCAACAAGCTAGGTGAAGGACGGCTTTCACACACACTTATCTCTCAGAACTGAACAAGTGGAGAGACGTTCGTTCATCCAGCTCCAAGGGAACGGGTTGCAGGAGACACTTTTTCTCTGCATTCTCAGTCTGTTTCCTAGTGACGGGTTGAAGTTCCTGCAGTTTTCACTGTAAAATCGAGTTGGAGCTAGTACCTCCCCATATATATGTATGGAATGGAGTTTGCAACTGAAAAGAAACTTTGTGTTCCCAACAAGATAGTTGAAGAGCGGCTTTCACACATACTTATCTCTCAAAACTGAGCAAGTGGAGAGACGTTCGTTCATCTAGCACCAAGGGAACGGGTTGCAGGAGACACTTTTTCTCTGCTTTCTCAGTCTGTTTCCTATTGCCGGTTTGAAGTTCCTGCAGTTTTCACTGTCAAACCGAGTTGGAGCTAGTACCTCCCCATATATATGTATGGAATGGAGTTTGCAACTGAAAAGGAACTTTGTGTTCCCAACAAGCTAGGTGAAGGACGGCTTTCACACACACTTATCTCTCAGAATTGAGAAAGTAGAGAGACGTTCGTTCATCTAGCACCAAGGGAACGGGTTGCAGGAGACACTTTTTCTCTGCTTTCTCAGTCTGTTTCCTGGTGCCTGTTTGAAGTTCCTGCAGTTTTCACTGTAAATCCGAGTTGGAGCTAGTAACTCCCCATATATATGTATGGAATGGAGTTTGCAACTGAAAAGGAACTTTGTGTTCCCAACAAGCTAGGTGAAGGACGGCTTTCACACACACATATCTCTCAGAATTGAGAAAGTAGAGAGACGTTCGTTCATCTAGCACCAAGTGAACGGGTTGCAGGAGACACTTTTTCTCTGCTTTCTCAGTCTGTTTCCTAGTGCCGGTTTGAAATTCCTGCAGTTTTCACTCTAAAACCGAGTTGGAGCTAGTACCTCACCATATATATGTATGGTAAGGAGTTTGCAATTGAAAAGAAAATTTGTGTTCCCAACAAGTTTGATGAAAGACGGCTTTCACACACTCATATCTCTCAGAAATGAGCAAGTGGAGAGACGTTCGTTCATCTAGAATCAAGGGAACGGGTTGCAGGAGACACTTTTTCTCTGCTTTCTCAGTCTGTTTCCTAGTGCCGGTTTGAAGTTCCTGCAGTTTTCACTGTAAAACTGAGTTGGAGCTTGTACATCCCCATATATATGTATGGAATGGTGTTTGCAACTGAAAAGAAACTTTGAGTTCCCAACAAGCTAGGTGAAGTACGGCTTTCACACACACTTATCTCTCAGAACTGAGCAAGTGGAGAGACGTTCGTTCATCTAGCACCAAGGGAACGTGTTGCAGGGAGCACTTTTTCTCTTCTTTTTCAGTCTGTTTCCTAGTGCCGGTTTGAAGTTCCTGCAGTTTTCAATGAAAAACCGAGTTGGAGCAAGTACCTCCCAATATATATGTATGGAATGGAGTTTGCAACTGAAAAGAAACTTTGTGTTCCCAAAAAGCTAGGTGAAGGACGGCTTTCACACACACTTATCTCTCAGAAATGAGCAAGTGGAGAGACGTTCGTTCATCTAGCACCAAGGGAACGGGTTGCAGGAGAAACTTTTTCTCTGCTTTCTCAGTCTGTTTCCTAGTGCCGGTTTGAAGTTCCTGCAGTTTTCACTGTCAAACCGATTTGGAGCTTGTACCTCCCCATAAATATGTATGGAATGGAGTTGGCAACTGAAAAGAAACTTTGTGTTCCCAACAAGCTAGGTGAAGGACGGCTTTCACACACACTTATCTCTCAGAATTGAGAAAGTAGAGAGACGTTCGTTCATCTAGCACCAAGGGAACGGGTTGCAGGAGACACTTTTTCTCTGCTTTCTCAGTCTGTTTCCTAGTGCCGGTTTGAAATTCCTGCAGTTTTCACTCTAAAACCGAGTTGGAGCTAGTACCTCCCCATATATATGTATGGTAAGGAGTTTGCAATTGAAAAGAAAATTTGTGTTCCCAACAAGCTTGATGAAAGACGGCTTTCACACAATCATATCTCTCAGAAATGAGCAAGTGGAGAGACGTTCGTTCATCTAGAATCAGGGGAACGGGTTGCAGGAGACACTTTTTCTCTGCTTTCTCAGTCTGTTTCCTAGTGCCGGTTTGAAGTTCCTGCAGTTTTCACTGTAAAACCGAGTTGGAGCTTGTACATCCCCATATATATGTATGGAATGGTGTTTGCAACTGAAAAGAAACTTTGAGTTCCCAACAAGCTAGGTGAAGTACGGCTTTCACACACACTCATCTCTCAGAACTGAGCAAGTGGAGAGACGTTCGTTCATCTAGCACCAAGGGAACGTGTTGCAGGAAGCACTTTTTCTCTTCTTTTTCAGTCTGTTTCCTAGTGCCGGTTTGAAGTTCCTGCAGTTTTCAATGAAAAACCGAGTTGGAGCAAGTACCTCCCAATATATATGTATGGAATGGAGTTTGCAACTGAAAAGAAACTTTGTGTTCCCAAAAAGCTAGGTGAAGGACGGCTTTCACACACACTTATCTCTCAGAAATGAGCAAGTGGAGAGACGTTCGTTCATCTAGCACCAAGGGAACGGGTTGCAGGAGACACTTTTTCTCTGCTTTCTCAGTCTGTTTCCTAGTGCCGGTTTGAAGTTCCTGCAGTTTTCACTGTAAAACCGAGTTGGAGCTAGTACCTCCCCATATATATGTATGGAATGGAGTTTGCAACTGAAAAGAAACTTTGTGTTCCCAACAAGCTAGGTGAAGGACGGCTTTCACACACACTTATCTTTCAGAATTGAGAAAGTAGAGAGACGTTCGTTCATCTAGCACCAAGGGAACGGGTTGCAGGAGACACTTTTTCTCTGCTTTCTCAGTCTGTTTCCTAGTGCCGGTTTGAAGTTCCTGCAATTTTCACTCTAAAACCGATTTGGAGCTAGTACTTCCCCTTATATATGTATGGAATGGAGTTTGCAACTGGAAAGGAACTTTGTGTTCCCAACAAGCTAGGTGAAGGACGGCTTTCACACACACTTATCTCTCAGAACTGAACTAGTGGAGAGACGTTCGTTCATCTAGCACCTAGGGAACGGGTTGCAGGAGACACTTTTTCTCTGCTTTCTCAGTCTGTTTCCTAGTGCCGGTTTGAAGTTCCTGCAATTTTCACTGTCAAACCGATTTGGAGCTAGTACTTCCCCATATATATGTATGGAATGGAGTTTGAAACTGGAAAGAAACTTTGTGTTCCCAACAAGCTAGGTGAAGGATGGCTTTCACACCCACTTATCTCTCAGAACTGAGCAAGTGGAGAGACATTCGTTCATCTAGCACCAAGGGAACGGGTTGCAGGAGACACTTTTTCTCTGCTTTCTCAGTCTGTTTCCTAGTGCCGGTTTGAAGTTCCTGCAGTTTTCACTGTCAAACCGAGTTGGAGTTTGTACCTCCCCATATATATATATGGAATGGAGTTTGCAACTGAAAAGAAACTTTGTGTTCCCAACAAGCTAGGTGAAGGACGGCTTTCACACACACTTATTTCTCAGAACTGAACAAGTGGAGAGACGTTCGTTCATCCAGCTCCAAGGGAACGGGTTGCAGGAGACACTTTTTCTCTGCATTCTCAGTCTGTTTCCTAGTGACGGGTTGAAGTTCCTGCAGTTTTCACTGTAAAATCGAGTTGGAGCTAGTACCTCCCCATATATATGTATGGAATGGAGTTTGCAACTGAAAAGAAACTTTGTGTTCCCAACAACATAGGTGAAGGACGGCTTTCACACACACTTATCTCTCAGAACTGAGCAATTGGAGAGACGTTCGTTCATCTAGCACCAAGGGAACGGGTTGCAGGAGACACTTTTTCTATGCTTTCTCAGTCTGTTTCCTAGTGCCGGTTTGAAGTTCCTGCAGTTTTCACTGTCAAACCGAGTTGGAGCTAGTACCTCCCCATATATATGTATGGAATGGAGTTTGCAACTGAAAAGGAACTTTGTGTTCCCAACAAGCTAGGTGAAGGACGGCTTTCACACACACTTATCTCTCAGAACTGAGCAAGTGGAGAGACGTTCGTTCATCTAGCACCAAGGGAACGGGTTGCAGGAGACACTTTTTCTCTGCTTTCTCAGTCTGTTTCGTAGTGCCGGTTTGAAGTTCCTGCAGTTTTCACTGTAAAACCGAGTTGGAGCTAGTAACTCCCCATATATATGTATGGAATGGAGTTTGCAGCTGAAAAGAAACTTTGTGTTCCCAACAAGATAGTTGAAGAGCGGCTTTCACACATACTTATCTCTCAGAACTGAGCAAGTGGAGAGACGTTCGTTCATCTAGCACCAAGGGAACGGGTTGCAGGAGACACTTTTTCTCTGCTTTCTCAGTCTGTTTCCTAGTGCCGGTTTGAAGTTCCTGCAGTTTTCACTGTCAAACCGAGTTGGAGCTAGTACCTCCCCATATATATGTATGGAATGGAGTTTGCAACTGAAAAGGAACTTTGTGTTCCCAACAAGCTAGGTGAAGGACGGCTTTCACACACACTTATCTCTCAGAATTGAGAAAGTAGAGAGACGTTCGTTCATCTAGCACCAAGGGAACGGGTTGCAGGAGACACTTTTTCTCTGCTTTCTCAGTCTGTTTCCTGGTGCCTGTTTGAAGTTCCTGCAGTTTTCACTGTAAATCCGAGTTGGAGCTAGTAACTCCCCATATATATGTATGGAATGGAGTTTGCAACTGAAAAGGAACTTTGTGTTCCCAACAAGCTAGGTGAAGGACGGCTTTCACACACACTTATCTCTCAGAATTGAGAAAGTAGAGAGACGTTCGTTCATCTAGCACCAAGTGAACGGGTTGCAGGAGACACTTTTTCTCTGCTTTCTCAGTCTGTTTCCTAGTGCCGGTTTGAAATTCCTGCAGTTTTCACTCTAAAACCGAGTTGGAGCTAGTACCTCCCCATATATATGTATGGTAAGGAGTTTGCAATTGAAAAGAAAATTTGTGTTCCCAACAAGTTTGATGAAAGACGGCTTTCACACACTCATATCTCTCAGAAATGAGCAAGTGGAGAGACGTTCGTTCATCTAGAATCAAGGGAACGGGTTGCAGGAGACACTTTTTCTCTGCTTTCTCAGTCTGTTTCCTAGTGCCGGTTTGAAGTTCCTGCAGTTTTCACTGTAAAACTGAGTTGGAGCTTGTACATCCCCATATATATGTATGGAATGGTGTTTGCAACTGAAAAGAAACTTTGAGTTCCCAACAAGCTAGGTGAAGTACGGCTTTCACACACACTTATCTCTCAGAACTGAGCAAGTGGAGAGACGTTCGTTCATCTAGCACCAAGGGAACGTGTTGCAGGGAGCACTTTTTCTCTTCTTTTTCAGTCTGTTTCCTAGTGCCGGTTTGAAGTTCCTGCAGTTTTCAATGAAAAACCGAGTTGGAGCAAGTACCTCCCAATATATATGTATGGAATGGAGTTTGCAACTGAAAAGAAACTTTGTGTTCCCAAAAAGCTAGGTGAAGGACGGCTTTCACACACACTTATCTCTCAGAACTGAGCAAGTGGAGAGACGTTCGTTCATCTAGCACCAAGGGAACGGGTTGCAGGAGAAACTTTTTCTCTGCTTTCTCAGTCTGTTTCCTAGTGCCGGTTTGAAGTTCCTGCAGTTCTCACTGTCAAACCGATTTGGAGCTTGTACCTCCCCATATATATGTATGGAATGGAGTTGGCAACTGAAAAGAAACTTTGTGTTCCCAACAAGCTAGGTGAAGGACGGCTTTCACACACACTTATCTCTCAGAATTGAGAAAGTAGAGAGACGTTCGTTCATCTAGCACCAAGGGAACGGGTTGCAGGAGACACTTTTTCTCTGCTTTCTCAGTCTGTTTCCTAGTGCCGGTTTGAAATTCCTGCAGTTTTCACTCTAAAACCGAGTTGGAGCTAGTACCTCCCCATATATATGTATCGTAAGGAGTTTGCAATTGAAAAGAAAATTTGTGTTCCCAACAAGCTTGATGAAAACGGCTTTCACACACTCATATCTCTCAGAAATGAGCAAGTGGAGAGACGTTCGTTCATCTAGAATCAGGGGAACGGGTTGCAGGAGACACTTTTTCTCTGCTTTCTCAGTCTGTTTCCTAGTGCCGGTTTGAAGTTCCTGCAGTTTTCACTGTAAAACCGAGTTGGAGCTTGTACATCCCCATATATATGTATGGAATGGTGTTTGCAACTGAAAAGAAACTTTGAGTTCCCAACAAGCTAGGTGAAGTACGGCTTTCACACACACTCATCTCTCAGAACTGAGCAAGTGGAGAGACGTTCGTTCATCTAGCACCAAGGGAACGTGTTGCAGGAAGCACTTTTTCTCTTCTTTTTCAGTCTGTTTCCTAGTGCCGGTTTGAAGTTCCTGCAGTTTTCAATGAAAAACCGAGTTGGAGCAAGTACCTCCCAATATATATGTATGGAATGGAGTTTGCAACTGAAAAGAAACTTTGTGTTCCCAAAAAGCTAGGTGAAGGACGGCTTTCACACACACTTATCTCTCAGAAATGAGCAAGTGGAGAGACGTTCGTTCATCTAGCACCAAGGGAACGGGTTGCAGGAGACACTTTTTCTCTGCTTTCTCAGTCTGTTTCGTAGTGCCGGTTTGAAGTTCCTGCAGTTTTCACTGTAAAACCGAGTTGGAGCTAGTAACTCCCCATATATATGTATGGAATGGAGTTTGCAACTGAAAAGAAACTTTCTGTTCCCAACAAGCTAGGTGAAGGACGGCTTTCACACACACTTATCTCTCAGAACTGAGCAAGTGGAGAGACGTTCGTTCATCTAGCACCAAGGGAACGGGTTGCAGGAGTCACTTTTTCTCTGCTTTCTCAGTCTGTTTCCTAGTGCCGGTTTGAAGTTCCTGCAATTTTCACTGTCAAACCGATTTAGGGCTAGTACTACCCCATATATATGTATGGAATGGAGTTTGCAACTGGAAAGAAACTTTGTGTTCCCAACAAGCTAGGTGAAGGACGGCTTTCACACACACTTATCTCTCAGAACTGAGCAAGTGGAGAGACGTTCGTCCATCTAGCACCAAGGGAACGGGTTGCAGGAGACACTTTTTCTCTGCTTTCTCAGTCTGTTTCCTAGTGACGGTTTGAAGTTCCTGCAATTTTCACTGTCAAACCGATTTGGAGCTAGTACTTCCCCATATATATGTATGGAATGGAGTTTGCAACTGGAAAGAATCTTTGTGTTCCCAACAAGCTAGGTGAAGGACGGCTTTCACACCCACTTATCTCTCAGAACTGAGCAAGTGGAGAGACATTCGTTCATCTAGCACCAAGGGAACGGGTTGCAGGAGACACTATTTCTCTGCTTTCTCAGTCTGTTTCCTAGTGCCGGTTTGAAGTTCCTGCAGTTTTCACTGTCAAACCGAGTTGGAGTTTGTACCTCCCCATATATATGTATGGAATGGAGTTTGCAACTGAAAAGAAACTTTGTGTTCCCAACAAGCTAGGTGAAGGACGGCTTTCACACACACTTATCTCTCAGAACTGAGCAAGTGGAGAGACGTTCGTTCATCTAGCACCAAGGGAACGGGTTGCAGGAGACACTTTTTCTCTGCTTTCTCAGCCTGTTTACTAGTGACGGGTTGAAGTTCCTGCAGTTTTCACTGTAAAATCGAGTTGGAGCTAGTACCTCCCCATATATATGTATGGAATGGAGTTTGCAACTGAAAAGAAACTTTGTGTTCCCAACAATATAGTTGAAAAGCGGCTTTCACACATACTTATCTCTCAGAACTGAGCAAGTGGAGAGACGTTCGTTCATCTAGCACCAAGGGAACGGGTTGCAGGAGACACTTTTTCTCTGCTTTCTCAGTCTGTTTCCTAGTGCCGGTTAGAAGTTCCTGCAGTTTTCACTGTCAAACCGAGTTGGAGCTAGTACCTCCCCATATATATGTATGGAATGAAGTTTGCAACTGAAAAGAAACTTTGTGTTCCCAACAAGCTAGGTGAAGGACGGCTTTCACACACAGTTATCACTCGGAACTGAGCAAGTGGACAGACGTTCGTTCATCTAGAACCAAGAGATCGGGTTGCAGGAGAAACTTTTTATCTGCTTTCTCAGTCTGTTTCCTAGTGCCGGTTTGAAGATCCTGCAGTTTTCACTGTTAAACCGAGTTGGAGCTTGTACCTCCCCATATATATGTATGGAATGGAGTTTGCAACTGAAAAGAAACTTTGTGTTCCCAACAAGCTAGGTGAAGGACGGCTTTCACACACACCTCTCGGAACTGAGCAAGTGGAGAGACGTTCGTTCATCTAGCACCAAGGGAACGGGTTGCAGGAGACACTTTTTCTCTGCTTTCTCAGTCTGTTTTCTAGTGCCGGTTTGAAGTTCCTGCAGTTTTCACTGTAAAACCGAGTTGGAGCTTGTAACTCCCCATATATATGTATGGAATGGAGTTTGCAACTGAAAAGAAACTTTGTGTTCCCAACAAGCTAGGTGAAGTGTGGCTTTCACACACACTTATCTCTCAGAACTGAGCAAGTGGAGAGACGTTCGTTCATCTAGCACCAAGGGAACGGGTTGCAGGAGACACTTTTTCTCTGCTTTCTCAGTCTGTTTCCTAGTGCCGGTTTGAAGTTCCTGCAGTTTTCACTGTCAAACCGAGTTGGAGCTAGTACCTCCCCATATATATGTATGGAATGGAGTTTGCAACTGAAAAGAAACTTTGTGTTCCCAACAAGCTAGGTGAAGGACGGCTTTCACACATAGTTATCACTCAGAACTGAGCAAGTGGAGAGACGTTCGTTCATCTAGCACCAAGGGAACGGGTTGCAGGAGACACTTTTTCTCTGCTTTCTCAGTCTGTTTCCTAGTGACGGGTTGAAGTTCCTGCAGTTTTCACTGTAAAATTGAGTTGGAGCTAGTACCTCCCCATATATATGTATGGAATGGAGTTTGCAACTGAAAAGAAACTTTGTGTTCCCAACAAGCTAGTTGAAGTGCGGCTTTCACACACACTTATCTCTCAGAACTGAGCAAGTGGAGAGACGTTCGTTCATCTAGCACCAAGGGAACGGGTTGCAGGAGACACTTTTTCTCTGCTTTCTCAGCCTGTTTCCTAGTGACGGGTTGAAGTTCCTGCAGTTTTCACTGTAAAATCGATTTGGAGCTAGTACCTCCCCATATATATGTAGGAATGGAGTTTGCAACTGAAAAGAAACTTTGTGTTCCCAACAATATAGTTGAAAAGCGGCTTTCACACATACTTATCTCTCAGAACTGAGCAAGAGAAGAGACGTTCGTTCATCTAGCACCAAGGGAACGGGTTGCAGGAGACACTTTTTCTCTGCTTTCTCAGTCTGTTTCCTAGTGCCGGTTAGAAGTTCCTGCAGTTTTCACTGTCAAACCGAGTTGGAGCTAGTACCTCCCCATATATATGTATGGAATGGAGTTTGCAACTGAAAAGAAACTTTGTGTTCCCAACAAGCTAGGTGAAGGACGGCTTTCACACACAGTTATCACTCGGAACTGAGCAAGTGGACAGACGTTCATTCATCTAGAACCAAGAGATCGGGTTGCAGGAGAAACTTTTTCTCTGCTTTCTCAGTCTGTTTCCTAGTGCCGGTTTGAAGATCCTGCAGTTTTCACTGTAAAACCGAGTTGGAGCTTGTACCTCCCCATATATATGTATGGAATGGAGTTTGCAACTGAAAAGAAACTTTGTGTTCCCAACAAGCTAGGTGAAGGACGGCTTTCACACACACCTCTCGGAACTGAGCAAGTGGAGAGACGTTCGTTCATCTAGCACCAAGGGAACGGGTTGCAGGAGACACTTTTTCTCTGCTTTCTCAGTCTGTTTTCTAGTGCCGGTTTGAAGTTCCTGCAGTTTTCACTGTAAAACCGAGTTGGAGCTTGTAACTCCCCATATATATGTATGGAATGGACTTTGCAACTGAAAAGAAACTTTGTGTTCCCAACAAGCTAGGTGAAGTGTGGCTTTCACACACACTTATCTCTCAGAACTGAGCAAGTGGAGAGACGTTCGTTCATATAGCACCAAGGGAACGGGTTGCAGGAGACACTTTTTCTCTGCTTTCTCAGTCTGTTTCCTAGTGCCGGTTTGAAGTTCCTGCAGTTTTCACTGTCAAACCGAGTTGGAGCTAGTACCTCCCCATATATATGTATGGAATGGAGTTTGCAACTGAAAAGAAACTTTGTGTTCCCAACAAGCTAGGTGATGGACGGCTTTCACACACAGTTATCACTCAGAACTGAGCAAGTGGAGAGACGTTCGTTCATCTAGCACCAAGGGAACGGGTTGCAGGAGACACTTTTTCTATGCTTTCTCAGTCTGTTTCCTAGTGCCGGTTAGAAGTTCCTGCAGTTTTCACTGTCAAACCGAGTTGGAGCTAGTACCTCCCCATATATATGTATGGAATGAAGTTTGCAACTGAAAAGAAACTTTGTGTTCCCAACAAGCTAGGTGAAGGACGGCTTTCACACACAGTTATCACTCGGAACTGAGCAAGTGGACAGACGTTCGTTCATCTAGAACCAAGAGATCGGGTTGCAGGAGAAACTTTTTATCTGCTTTCTCAGTCTGTTTCCTAGTGCCGGTTTGAAGATCCTGCAGTTTTCACTGTTAAACCGAGTTGGAGCTTGTACCTCCCCATATATATGTATGGAATGGAGTTTGCAACTGAAAAGAAACTTTGTGTTCCCAACAAGCTAGGTGAAGGACGGCTTTCACACACACCTCTCGGAACTGAGCAAGTGGAGAGACGTTCTTCATCTAGCACCAAGGGAACGGGTTGCAGGAGACACTTTTTCTCTGCTTTCTCAGTCTGTTTTCTAGTGCCGGTTTGAAGTTCCTGCAGTTTTCACTGTAAAACCGAGTTGGAGCTTGTAACTCCCCATATATATGTATGGAATGGAGTTTGCAACTGAAAAGAAACTTTGTGTTCCCAACAAGCTAGGTGAAGTGTGGCTTTCACACACACTTATCTCTCAGAACTGAGCAAGTGGAGAGACGTTCGTTCATCTAGCACCAAGGGAACGGGTTGCAGGAGACACTTTTTCTCTGCTTTCTCAGTCTGTTTCCTAGTGCCGGTTTGAAGTTCCTGCAGTTTTCACTGTCAAACCGAGTTGGAGCTAGTACCTCCCCATATATATGTATGGAATGGAGTTTGCAACTGAAAAGAAACTTTGTGTTCCCAACAAGCTAGGTGAAGGACGGCTTTCACACATAGTTATCACTCAGAACTGAGCAAGTGGAGAGACGTTCGTTCATCTAGCACCAAGGGAACGGGTTGCAGGAGACACTTTTTCTCTGCTTTCTCAGTCTGTTTCCTAGTGACGGGTTGAAGTTCCTGCAGTTTTCACTGTCAAACCGAGTTGGAGCTTGTACCTCCCCATATATATGTATGGAATGGAGTTTGCAACTGAAAAGAAACTTTGTGTTCCCAACAAGCTAGGTGAAGGACGGCTTTCACACACACTTATCTCTCATAACAGAGCAAGTGGAGAGACGTTCGTTCATCTAGCACCAAGGGAACGGTTTGCAGGAGACACTTTTTCTCTGCTTTCTCAGCCTGTTTCCTAGTGACGGGTTGAAGTTAATGCAGTTTTCACTGTAAAATCGAGTTGGAGCTAGTACCTCCCCATATATATGTATGGAATGGAGTTTGCAACTGAAAAGAAACTTTGTGTTCCCAACAATATAGTTGAAAAGCGGCTTTCACACATACTTATCTCTCAGAACTGAGCAAGTGGAGAGACGTTCGTTCATCTAGCACCAAGGGAACGGGTTGCAGGAGACACTTTTTCTATGCTTTCTCAGTCTGTTTCCTAGTGCCGGTTTGAAGTTCCTGCAGTTTTCACTGTCAAACCGAGTTGGAGCTAGTACCTCCCCATGTATATGTATGGAATGGAATTTGCAACTGAAAAGAAACTTTGTGTTCCCAACAAGCTAGGTGAAGGACGGCTTTCACACACAGTTATCACTCGGAACTGAGCAAGTGGACAGACGTTCGTTCATCTAGAACCAAGAGATCGGGTTGCAGGAGAAACTTTTTCTCTGCTTTCTCAGTCTGTTTCCTAGTGCCGGTTTGAAGATCCTGCAGTTTTCACTGTGAAACCGAGTTGGAGCTAGTACCTGCCCATATATATGTATGGAATGGAGTTTGCAACTGAAAAGAAACTTTGTGTTCCCAACAAGCTAGGTGAAGGACGGCTTTCACACACACCTCTCGGAACTGAGCAAGTGGAGAGACGTTCGTTCATCTAGCACCAAGGGAACGGGTTGCAGGAGACACTTTTTCTCTGCTTTCTCAGTCTGTTTTCTAGTGCCGGTTTGAAGTTCCTGCAGTTTTCACTGTAAAACCGAGTTGGAGATTGTAACTCCCCATATATATGTATGGAATGGAGTTTGCAACTGAAAAGAAACTTTGTGTTCCCAACAAGCTAGGTGAAGTGTGGCTTTCACACACACTTATCTCTCAGAACTGAGCAAGTGGAGAGACGTTCGTTCATCTAGCACCAAGGGAACGGGTTGCAGGAGACACTTTTTCTCTGCTTTCTCAGTCTGTTTCCTAGTGCCGGTTTGAAGTTCCTGCAATTTTCACTGTCAAACCGATTTGGAGCTAGTACTTCCCCATATATATGTATGGAATGGAGTTTGAAAGTGGAAAGAATCTTTGTGTTCCCAACAAGCTAGGTGAAGGACGGCTTTCACACCCACTTATCTCTCAGAACTGAGAAAGTGGAGAGACATTCGTTCATCTAGCACCAAGGGAACGGGTTGCAGGAGACACTATTTCTCTGCTTTCTCAGTCTGTTTCCTAGTGCCGGTTTGAAGTTCCTGCAGTTTTCACTGTCAAACCGAGTTGGAGTTTGTACCTCCCCATATATATGTATGGAATGGAGTTTGCAACTGAAAAGAAACTTTGTGTTCCCAACAAGCTAGGTGAAGGACGGCTTTCACACACACTTATCTCTCAGAACTGAGCAAGTGGAGAGACGTTCGTTCATCTAGCACCAAGGGAACGGGTTGCAGGAGACACTTTTTCTCTGCTTTCTCAGCCTGTTTCCTAGTGACGGGTTGAAGTTCCTGCAGTTTTCACTGTAAAATCGAGTTGGAGCTAGTACCTCCCCATATATATGTATGGAATGGAGTTTGCAACTGAAAAGAAACTTTGTGTTCCCAACAATATAGTTGAAAAGCGGCTTTCACACATACTTATCTCTCAGAACTGAGCAAGTGGAGAGACGTTCGTTCATCTAGCACCAAGGGAACGGGTTGCAGGAGACACTTTTTCTCTGCTTTCTCAGTCTGTTTCCTAGTGCCGGTTAGAAGTTCCTGCAGTTTTCACTGTCAAACCGAGTTGGAGATAGTACCTCCCCATATATATGTATGGAATGGAGTTTGCAACTGAAAAGAAACTTTGTGTTCCCAACAAGCTAGGTGAAGGACGGCTTTCACACACAGTTATCACTCGGAACTGAGCAAGTGGACAGACGTTCATTCATCTAGAACCAAGAGATCGGGTTGGAGGAGAAACTTTTTCTCTGCTTTCTCAGTCTGTTTCCTAGTGCCGGTTTGAAGATCCTGCAGTTTTCACTGTAAAACCGAGTTGGAGCTTGTACCTCCCCATATATATGTATGGAATGGATTTTGCAACTGAAAAGAAACTTTGTGTTCCCAACAAGCTAGGTGAAGGACGGCTTTCACACACACCTCTCGGAACTGAGCAAGTGGAGAGACGTTCGTTCATCTAGCACCAAGGGAACGGGTTGCAGGAGACACTTTTTCTCTGCTTTCTCAGTCTGTTTTCTAGTGCCGGTTTGAAGTTCCTGCAGTTTTCACTGTAAAACCGAGTTGGAGCTTGTAACTCCCCATATATATGTATGGAATGGACTTTGCAACTGAAAAGAAACTTTGTGTTCCCAACAAGCTAGGTGAAGTGTGGCTTTCACACACACTTATCTCTCAGAACTGAGCAAGTGGAGAGACGTTCGTTCATATAGCACCAAGGGAACGGGTTGCAGGAGACACTTTTTCTCTGCTTTCTCAGTCTGTTTCCTAGTGCCGGTTTGAAGTTCCTGCAGTTTTCACTGTCAAACCGAGTTGGAGCTAGTACCTCCCCATATATATGTATGGAATGGAGTTTGCAACTGAAAAGAAACTTTGTGTTCCCAACAAGCTAGGTGATGGACGGCTTTCACACACAGTTATCACTCAGAACTGAGCAAGTGGAGAGACGTTCGTTCATCTAGCACCAAGGGAACGGGTTGCAGGAGACACTTTTTCTCTGCTTTCTCAGTCTGTTTCCTAGTGCCGGTTTGAAGTTCCTGCAGTTTTCACTGTCAAACAGATTTGGAGCTAGTACCTCCCCATATATATGTATGGAATGGAGTTTGCAACTGAAAAGAAACTTTGTGTTCCCAACAAGCTAGGTGAAGGACGGCTTTCACACACACTTATCTCTCGGAACTGAGCAAGTGGA
The DNA here is from genome assembly GCF_048773025.1 of Camelus bactrianus. Classification (NCBI taxonomy): domain Eukaryota; kingdom Metazoa; phylum Chordata; class Mammalia; order Artiodactyla; family Camelidae; genus Camelus; species Camelus bactrianus. The sequence continues at coordinate 135,074,929 of NC_133541.1, forward strand.
GAGACGTTCTTTCATCTAGCACCAAGGGAATGGGTTGCAGGAGACACTTTTTCTCTGCTTTCTCAGTCTGTTTTCTAGTGCCGGTTTGAAGTTCCTGCAGTTTTCACTGTAAAACCGAGTTGGAGCTTGTAACTCCCCATATATATGTATGGAATGGAGTTTTCAACTGAAAAGAAACTTTGTGTTCCCAACAAGCTAGGTGAAGTGCGGCTTTCACACACACTTATCTCTCAGAACTGAGCAAGTGGAGAGACGTTCGTTCATCTAGCACCAAGGGAACGGGTTGCAGGAGACACTTTTTCTCTGCTTTCTCAGTCTGTTTCCTAGTGCTGGTTTGAAGTTCCTGCAGTTTTCACTGTAAAACCAAGTTGGAGCTTGTACCTCCCCATATATATATATGGAATGGATTTTGCAACTGAAAAGAAACTTTGTGTTCCCAACAAGCTAGGTGATGGACGGCTTTCACACACACTTATCTCTCAGAACTGAGCAAGTGGAGAGACGTTCGTTCATCTAGCACCAAGGGAACGGATTGCAGGAGACAATTTTTCTCTGCTTTCTCAGTCTGTTTCCTAGTGCCGGTTTGAAGTTCCTGCAGTTTTCACTGTCAAACCGAGTTGGAGCTTGTACCTCCCCATATATATGTATGGAATGGAGTTTGCAACTGAAAAGAAACTTTGTGTTCCCAACAAGCTAGGTGAAGGACGGCTTTCACACACACTTATCTCTCATAACAGAGCAAGTGGAGAGACGTTCGTTCATCTAGCACCAAGGGAACGGGTTGCAGGAGACACTTTTTCTCTGCTTTCTCAGCCTGTTTCCTAGTGACGGGTTGAAGTTCCTGCAGTTTTCACTGTAAAATCGAGTTGGAGCTAGTACCTCCCCATATATATGTATGGAATGGAGTTTGCAACTGAAAAGAAACTTTGTGTTCCCAACAATATAGTTGAAAAGCGGCTTTCACACATACTTATCTCTCAGAACTGAGCAAGTGGAGAGACGTTCGTTCATCTAGCACCAAGGGAACGGGTTGCAGGAGACACTTTTTCTATGCTTTCTCAGTCTGTTTCCTAGTGCCGGTTTGAAGTTCCTGCAGTTTTCACTGTCAAACCGAGTTGGAGCTAGTACCTCCCCATATATATGTATGGAATGGAGTTTGCAACTGAAAAGAAACTTTGTGTTCCCAACAAGCTAGGTGAAGGACGGCTTTCACACACAGTTATCACTCGGAACTGAGCAAGTGGACAGACGTTCGTTCATCTAGAACCAAGAGATCGGGTTGCAGGAGAAACTTTTTCTCTGCTTTCTCAGTCTGTTTCCTAGTGCCGGTTTGAAGATCCTGCAGTTTTCACTGTGAAACCGAGTTGGAGCTAGTACCTGCCCATATATATGTATGGAATGGAGTTTGCAACTGAAAAGAAACTTTGTGTTCCCAACAAGCTAGGTGAAGGACGGATTTCACACACACCTCTCGGAACTGAGCAAGTGGAGAGACGTTCGTTCATCTAGCACCAAGGGAACGGGTTGCAGGAGACACTTTTTCTCTGCTTTCTCAGTCTGTTTTCTAGTGCCGGTTTGAAGATCCTGCAGTTTTCACTGTGAAACCGAGTTGGAGCTAGTACCTGCCCATATATATGTATGGAATGGAGTTTGCAACTGAAAAGAAACTTTGTGTTCCCAACAAGCTAGGTGAAGTGTGGCTTTCACACACACTTATCTCTCAGAACTGAGCAAGTGGAGAGACGTTCGTTCATCTAGCACCAAGGGAACGGGTTGCAGGAGACACTTTTTCTCTGCTTTCTCAGTCTGTTTCCTAGTGCCGGTTTGAAGTTCCTGCAGTTTTCACTGTCAAACCGAGTTGGAGCTAGTACCTCCCCATATATATGTATGGAATGGAGTTTGCAAATGAAAAGAATCTTTGTGTTCCCAACAAGCTAGGTGAAGGCCGGCTTTCACACACAGTTATCACTCAGAACTGAGCAAGTGGAGAGACGTTCGTTCATCTAGCACCAAGGGAACGGGTTGCAGGAGACACTTTTTCTCTGCTTTCTCAGTCTGTTTCCTAGTGCCGGTTTGAAGTTCCTGCAGTTTTCACTGTCAAACAGAGTTGGAGCTAGTACCTCCCCATATATATGTATGGAATGGAGTTTGCAACTGAAAAGAAACTTTGTGTTCCCAACAAGCTAGGTGAAGGACGGCTTTCACACACACTTACCTCTCGGAACTGAGCAAGTGGAGAGACGTTCGTTCATCTAGCACCAAGGGAATGGGTTGCAGGAGACACTTTTTCTCTGCTTTCTCAGTCTGTTTTCTAGTGCCGGTTTGAAGTACCTGCAGTTTTCACTGTAAAACCGAGTTGGAGCTTGTAACTCCCCATATATATGTATGGAATGGAGTTTTCAACTGAAAAGAAACTTTGTGTTCCCAACAAGCTAGGTGAAGTGCGGCTTTCACACACACTTATCTCTCAGAACTGAGCAAGTGGAGAGACGTTCGTTCATCTAGCACCAAGGGAACGGGTTGCAGGAGACACTTTTTCTCTGCTTTCTCAGTCTGTTTCCTAGTGCCGGTTTGAAGTTCCTGCAGTTTTCACTGTAAAACCAAGTTGGAGCTTGTACCTCCCCATATATATATATGGAATGGATTTTGCAACTGAAAAGAAACTTTGTGTTCCCAACAAGCTAGGTGAAGGAAGGCTTTCACACACACTTATCTCTCAGAACTGAGCAAGGGGAGAGACGTTCGTTCATCTAGCACCAAGGGAACGTCTTGCAGGAGAAACTTTGTCTCTGCTTTCTCAGTCTGTTTCCTAGTGCCGGTTTGAAGTTCCTGCAGTTTTCACTGTCAAACCGATTTGGAGCTTGTACCTCCCCATATATATGTATGGAATGGAGTTTGCAACTGAAAAGAAACTTTGTGTTCCCAACAAGCTAGTTGAAGGACGGCTTTCACACACAATTATCTCTCATAACAGAGCAAGTGGAGAGACGTTCGTTCATCTAGCACCAAAGGAACGGGTTGCAGGAGACACTTTTTCTCTGCTTTCTCAGTCTTTTTCCTAGTGCCGGTTTGAAGTTCCTGCAGTTTTCACTGTCAAATCGAGTTGGAGCTTCTACCTCCCCATATATATGTATGGAATGGAGTTTGCAACTGAAAAGAAACTTTGTGTTCCCAACAAGCTAGGTGAAGGACGGCTTTCACACACACTTATCTCTCAGAACTGAGCAAGTGGAGAGACGTTCGTTCATCTAGCACCAAGGGAACGGGTTGCAGGAGACACTTTTTCTCTGCTTTCTCAGTCTGTTTCCTAGTGCCGGTTTGAAGTTCCTGCAGTTTTCACTGTAAAACCGAGTTGGAGCTAGTACCTCCCCATGTATATGTATGGAATGGAGTTTGCAACTGAAAAGAAACTTTTGTTCCCAACAAGCTAGGTGAAGGACGGCTTTCACACACACATACCTCTCGGAACTGAGCAAGTGGAGAGACGTTCGTTCATCTAGCACCAAGGGAATGGGTTGCAGGAGACACTTTTTCTCTGCTTTCTCAGTCTGTTTTCTAGTGCCGGTTTGAAGTTCCTGCAGTTTTCACTGTAAAACCGAGTTGGAGCTTGTAACTCCCCATATATATGTATGGAATGGAGTTTTCAACTGAAAAGAAACTTTGTGTTCCCAACAAGCTAGGTGAAGTGCGGCTTTCACACACACTTATCTTTCAGAAATGAGCAAGTGGAGAGACGTTCGTTCATCTAGCACCAAGGGAACGGGTTGCAGGAGACACTTTTTCTCTGCTTTCTCAGTCTGTTTCCTAGTGCCGGTTTGAAGTTCCTGCAGTTTTCACTGTCAAACCGAGTTGGAGCTAGTACCTCCCCATATATATGTATGGAATGGAGTTTGCAACTGAAAAGAAACTTTGTGTTCCCACAAGATAGTTGAAGAGGGCTTTCACACACACTTATTTCTCAGAACTGAGCAAGTGGAGAGACGTTCGTTCATCTAGCACCAAGGGAACGGGTTGCAGGAGACACTTTTTCTCTGCTTTCTCAGTCTGTTTCCTAGTGCCGGTTGGAAGTTCCTGCAGTTTTCACTGTCAAACCGAGTTGGAGATTCTACCTCCCCATATATATGTATGGAATGGAGTTTGCAACTGAAAAGAAACTTTGTGTTCCCAACAAGCTAGGTGAAGGACGGCTTTCACACACACTTATCTCTCAGAACTGAGCAAGTGGAGAGACGTTCGTTCATCTAGCACCAAGGGAACGTCTTGCAGGAGACACTTTGTCTCTGCTTTCTCAGTCTGTTTCCTAGTGCCGGTTTGAAGTTCCTGCAGTTTTCACTGTCAAACCGAGTTGGAGCTTGTACCTCCCCATATATATGTATGGAATGGAGTTTGCAACTGAAAAGAAACTTTGTGTTCCCAACAAGCTAGTTGAAGGACGGCTTTCACACACACTTATCTCTCATAACAGAGCAAGTGGAGAGACGTTCGTTCATCTAGCACCAAGGGAACGGGTTGCAGGAGACACTTTTTCTCTGCTTTCTCAGTCTTTTTCCTAGTGCCGGTTTGAAGTTCCTGCAGTTTTCACTGTCAAATCGAGTTGGAGCTTCTACCTCCCCATATATATGTATGGAATGGAGTTTGCAACTGAAAAGAAACTTTGTGTTCCCAACAAGCTAGGTGAAGGACGGCTTTCACACACACTTATCTCTCAGAACTGAGCAAGTGGAGAGACGTTCGTTCATCTAGCACCAAGGGAACGGGTTGCAGGAGACACTTTTTCTCTGCTTTCTCAGTCTGTTTCCTAGTGCCGGTTTGAAGTTCCTGCAGTTTTCACTGTAAAACCGAGTTGGAGCTAGTACCTCCCCATGTATATGTATGGAATGGAGTTTGCAACTGAAAAGAAACTTTTGTTCCCAACAAGCTAGGTGAAGGACGGCTTTCACACACACATACCTCTCGGAACTGAGCAAGTGGAGAGACGTTCGTTCATCTAGCACCAAGGGAACGGGTTGCAGGAGACACTTTTTCTCTGCTTTCTCACTCTGTTTAATGGTGCCGGTTAGAAGTTCCTGCAGTTTTCACTGTAAAACCGAGTTGGAGCTTGTAACTCCCCATATATATGTATGGAATGGAGTTTGCAACTGAAAAGAAACTTTGTGTTCCCAACAAGCTAGGTGAAGTGCGGCTTTCACACACACTTATCTCTCAGAACTGAGCAAGTGGAGAGACGTTCGTTCATCTAGCACCAAGGGAACGGGTTGCAGGAGACACTTTTTCTCTGCTTTCTCAGTCTGTTTCCTAGTGCCGGTTTGAAGTTCCTGCAGTTTTCACTGTAAAACCGAGTTGGAGCTAGTACCTCCCCATATATATGTATGGAATGGAGTTTGCAACTGAAAAGAAACTTTGTGTTCCCAACAAGATAGTTGAAGAGCGGCTTTCACACACACTTATCTCTCAGAACTGAGCAAGTGGAGAGACGTTCGTTCATCTAGCACCAAGGGAACGGGTTGCAGGAGACACTTTTTCTCTGCTTTCTCAGTCTGTTTCCTAGTGCCGGTTTGAAGTTCCTGCAGTTTTCACTGTAAAACCGAGTTGGAGCTAGTACCTCCCCATGTATATGTATGGAATGGAGTTTGCAACTGAAAAGAAACTTTGTGTTCCCAACAAGCTAGGTGAAGGACGGCTTTCACACACACTTACCTCTCGGAACTGAGCAAGTGGAGAGACATTCGTTCATCTAGCACCAAGGGAATGGGTTGCAGGAGACACTTTTTCTCTGCTTTCTCAGTCTTTTTTCTAGTGCCGGTTTGAAGTTCCTGCAGTTTTCACTGTAAAACCGAGTTGGAGCTTGTAACTCCCCATATATATGTATGGAATGGAGTTTTCAACTGAAAAGAAACTTTGTGTTCCCAACAAGCTAGGTGAAGTGCGGCTTTCACACACACTTATCTCTCAGAACTGAGCAAGTGGAGAGACGTTCGTTCATCTAGCACCAAGGGAACGGGTTGCAGGAGACACTTTTTCTCTGCTTTCTCAGTCTTTTTCCTAGTGCCGGTTTGAAGTTCCTGCAGTTTTCACTGTCAAATCGAGTTGGAGCTTCTACCTCCCCATATATATGTATGGAATGGAGTTTGCAACTGAAAAGAAACTTTGTGTTCCCAACAAGCTAGGTGAAGGACGGCTTTCACACACACTTATCTCTCAGAACTGAGCAAGTGGAGAGACGTTCGTTCATCTAGCACCAAGGGAACGGGTTGCAGGAGACACTTTTTCTCTGCTTTCTCAGTCTGTTTCCTAGTGCCGGTTTGAAGTTCCTGCAGTTTTCACTGTAAAACCGAGTTGGAGCTAGTACCTCCCCATGTATATGTATGGAATGGAGTTTGCAACTGAAAAGAAACTTTTGTTCCCAACAAGCTAGGTGAAGGACGGCTTTCACACACACATACCTCTCGGAACTGAGCAAGTGGAGAGACGTTCGTTCATCTAGCACCAAGGGAACGGGTTGCAGGAGACACTTTTTCTCTGCTTTCTCACTCTGTTTAATGGTGCCGGTTAGAAGTTCCTGCAGTTTTCACTGTAAAACCGAGTTGGAGCTTGTAACTCCCCATATATATGTATGGAATGGAGTTTGCAACTGAAAAGAAACTTTGTGTTCCCAACAAGCTAGGTGAAGTGCGGCTTTCACACACACTTATCTCTCAGAACTGAGCAAGTGGAGAGACGTTCGTTCATCTAGCACCAAGGGAACGGGTTGCAGGAGACACTTTTTCTCTGCTTTCTCAGTCTGTTTCCTAGTGCCGGTTTGAAGTTCCTGCAGTTTTCACTGTAAAACCGAGTTGGAGCTAGTACCTCCCCATATATATGTATGGAATGGAGTTTGCAACTGAAAAGAAACTTTGTGTTCCCAACAAGATAGTTGAAGAGCGGCTTTCACACACACTTATCTCTCAGAACTGAGCAAGTGGAGAGACGTTCGTTCATCTAGCACCAAGGGAACGGGTTGCAGGAGACACTTTTTCTCTGCTTTCTCAGTCTGTTTCCTAGTGCCGGTTTGAAGTTCCTGCAGTTTTCACTGTAAAACCGAGTTGGAGCTAGTACCTCCCCATGTATATGTATGGAATGGAGTTTGCAACTGAAAAGAAACTTTGTGTTCCCAACAAGCTAGGTGAAGGACGGCTTTCACACACACTTACCTCTCGGAACTGAGCAAGTGGAGAGACATTCGTTCATCTAGCACCAAGGGAATGGGTTGCAGGAGACACTTTTTCTCTGCTTTCTCAGTCTTTTTTCTAGTGCCGGTTTGAAGTTCCTGCAGTTTTCACTGTAAAACCGAGTTGGAGCTTGTAACTCCCCATATATATGTATGGAATGGAGTTTTCAACTGAAAAGAAACTTTGTGTTCCCAACAAGCTAGGTGAAGTGCGGCTTTCACACACACTTATCTCTCAGAACTGAGCAAGTGGAGAGACGTTCGTTCATCTAGCACCAAGGGAACGGGTTGCAGGAGACACTTTTTCTCTGCTTTCTCAGTCTGTTTCCTAGTGCCGGTTTGAAGTTCCTGCAGTTTTCACTGTCAAACCGAGTTGGAGCTTGTACCTCCCCATATATATGTATGGAATGGAGTTTGCAACTGAAAAGAAACTTTGTGTTCCCACAAGATAGTTGAAGAGCGGCTTTCACACACACTTATCTCTCAGAACTGAGCAAGTGGAGAGACGTTCGTTCATCTAGCACCAAGGGAACGGGTTGCAGGAGACACTTTTTCTCTGCTTTCTCAGTCTGTTTCCTAGTGCCGGTTTGAAGTTCCTGCAGTTTTCACTGTCAAACCGAGTTGGAGCTTGTACCTCCCCATATATATGTATGGAATGGAGTTTGCAACTGAAAAGAAACTTTGTGTTCCCAACAAGCTAGGTGAAGTACGGCTTTCACTCACACTTATCTCTCAGAACTGAGCAAGTGGAGAGACGTTCGTTCATCTAGCACCAAGGGAACGGGTTGCAGGAGACACTTTTTCTCTGCTTTCTCAGTCTGTTTCCTAGTGCCGGTTTGAAGTTCCTGCAGTTTTCACTGTAAAACCGAGTTGGAGCTTGTACCACCCCTTATATATGTATGGAATGGAGTTTGCAACTGAAAAGAAACTTTGTGTTCCCAACAAGCAAGGTGAAGGACGGCTTTCACACACACTTATTTCTCAGAACTGAGCAAGTGGAGAGACGTTCGTTCATCTAGCACCAAGGGAACGGGTTGCAGGAGACACTTTTCTCTGCTTTCTCAGTCTGTTTCCTAGTGCCGGTTTGAAGTTCCTGCACTATTCACTGTCAAACCGTGTTGGAGCTTCTACCTCCCCATATATATGTATGGAATGGAGTTTGCAACTGAAAAGAAACTTTGTGTTCCCAACAAGCTAGGTGAAGGACGGCTTTCACACACACTTGTCTCTCAGAACTGAGCAAGTGGAGAGACGTTCGTTCATCTAGCACCAAGGGAACGGGTTGCAGGAGACACTTTTTCTCTGCTTTCTCAGTCTGTTTCCTAGTGCCGGTTAGAAGTTCCTGCAGTTTTCACTGTAAAACAGAGTTGGAGCTAGTACCTCCCCATATATATGTATGGAATGGAGTTTGCAACTGAAAAGAAACTTTGTGTTCCCAACAAGCTAGGTGAAGTGCGGCTTTCACACACACTTATCTCTCAGAACTGAGCAAGTGGAGAGACGTTTGTTCATCTAGCACCAAGGGAACGGGTTGCAGGAGACACTTTTTCTCTGCTTTCTCAGTCTGTTTCCTAGTGCCGGTTTGAAGTTCCTGCAGTTTTTACTGTAAAACCGAGTTGGAGCTAGTACCTCCCCATATATATGTATGGAATGGAGTTTGCAACTGAAAAGAAACTTTGTGTTCCCATCAAGATAGTTGAAGAGAGGCTTTCACACACACTTATCTCTCAGAAATGAGCAAGTGGAGAGACGTTCGTTCATCTAGCACCAAGGGAACGGGTTGCAGGAGACACTTTTTCTCTGCTTTCTCACTCTGTTTCCTAGTGCCGGTTTGAAGTTCCTGCAGTTTTCACTGTAAAACCGAGTTGGAGCTTGTAACTCCCCATATATATGTATGGAATGGAGTTTGCAACTTAAAAGAAACTTTGTGTTCCCAACAAGCTAGGTGAAGTGCGGCTTTCACACACACTTATCTCTCAGAACTGAGCAAGTGGAGAGACGTTCGTTCGTCTAGCACCAAGGGAACGGGTTGCAGGGGACACTTTTTCTCTGCTTTCTCAGTCTGTTTCCTAGTGCCGGTTTGAAGTTCCTGCAGTTTTCACTGTAAAACCGAGTTGGAGCTAGTACCTCCCCATATATATGTATGGAATGGAGTTTGCAACTGAAAAGAAACTTTGTGTTCCCAACAAGATAGTTGAAGAGCGGCTTTCACACACACTTATCTCTCAGAACTGAGCAAGTGGAGAGACGTTCGTTCATCTAGCACCAAGGGAACGGGTTGCAGGAGACACTTTTTCTCTCCTTTCTCAGTCTGTTTCCTAGTGCCGGTTTGAAGTTCCTGCACTTTTCACTGTAAAGCAGAGTTGGAGCTAGTACCTCCCCATATATCTGTATGGAATGGAGTTTGCAACTGAAAAGAACCTTTGTGTTCCCAACAAGCTAGGTGAAGGACGGCTTTCACACACACTTATCTCTCAGAACTGAGCAAGTGGACAGACGTTCGTTCATCTAGCACCAAGGGAACGGGTTGCAGGGGACACTTTTTCTCTGCTTTCTCAGTCTGTTTCCTAGTGCCGGTTTGAAGTTCCTGCAGTTTTCACTGTCAAACCGAGTTGGAGCTTCTACCTCCCCATGTATATGTATGGAATGGAGTTTGCAACTGAAAAGAAACTTTGTGTTCCCAACAAGCTAGGTAAAGGACGGCTTTCACACACACTTATTTCTCAGAACAGAGAAAGTGGAGAGACTTTCGTTCATCTAGCACCAAGGGAACGGGTTGCAGGAGACACTTTTTCTCTGCTTTCTCAGTCTGTTTCCTAGTGCCGGTTTGAAGTTCCTGCAGTTTACACTGTAAAACAGAGTTGGAGCTTTTACCTCCCCTTATATATGTATGGAATGGAGTTTGCAACTGAAAAGAAACTTTGTGTTCCTAACAAGCTAGGTGAAGGACGGCTTTCACACACACTTATCTCTCAGAACTGAGCAAGTGGAGAGACGTTCGTTCATCTAGCACCAAGGGAACGGGTTGCAGGAGACACTTTTTCTCTGCTTTCTCATTCTGTTATCTAGTGCCGGTTTGATATTCCTGCAGTTTTCACTGTAAAACCGAGTTGGAGCTTCTACCTCCCCATATATATGTATGGAATGGAGTTTGCAACTGAAAAGAAACTTTGTGTTCCCAACAAGCTAGGTGAAGGACGGCTTTCACACACATTTATCTCTCAGAACTGAGCAAGTGGAGAGACTTCCGTTCATCTAGCACCAAGGGAACGTCTTGCAGGAGACACTTTTTCTCTGCTTTCTCAGTCTGTTTCCTAGTGCCGGTTTGAAGTTCCTGCAGTTTTCACTGTAAAACCGAGTTGGAGCTAGTACCACCCCATATATATGTATGGAATGGAGTTTGCAACTGAAAAGAAACTTTGTGTTCCCAACAAGCTAGGTGAATGACGGCTTTCACACACACTTATCTCTCAGAACTGAGCAAGTGGAGAGACGTTCGTTCATCTAGCACCAAGGGAACGTGTTGCAGGAGACACTTTTTCTCTGCTTTCTCAGTCTGTTTCCTAGTGCCGGTTTGAAGTTCCTGGTCCAGTTTTCACTGTCAAACCGAGTTGGAGCTAGTACCTCCCCATATATATGTATGGAATGGAGTTTGCAACTGAAAAGAAACTTTGTTTTCCCAACAAGCTAGGTGAAGAGCGGCTTTCACACACATTTATCTCTCAGAACTGAGCAAGTGGAGAGACGTTCGTTCATCTAGCACCAAGGGAACGGGTTGCAGGAGACACTTTTCTCTGCTTTCTCAGTCTGTTTCCTAGTGCCGGTTTGAAGTTCCTGCACTATTCACTGTCAAACCGTGTTGGAGCTTCTACCTCCCCATATATATGTATGGAATGGAGTTTGCAACTGAAAAGAAACTTTGTGTTCCCAACAAGCTAGGTGAAGGACGGCTTTCACACACACTTGTCTCTCAGAACTGAGCAAGTGGAGAGACGTTCGTTCATCTAGCACCAAGGGAACGGGTTGCAGGAGACACTTTTTCTCTGCTTTCTCACTCTGTTTAATAGTGCCGGTTTGAAGTTCCTGCAGTTTTCACTGTAAAACCGAGTTGGAGCTAGTACCTCCCCATATATATGTATGGAATGGAGTTTTCTACTGAAAAGAAACTTTGTGTTCCCAACAAGCGAGGTGAAGTGCGGCTTTCACACACACTTATCTCTCAGAACTGAGCAAGTGGAGAGACGTTCGTTCATCTAGCACCAAGGGAACGGGTTGCAGGAGACACTTTTTCTCTGCTTTCTCAGTCTGTTTCCTAGTGCCGGTTTGAAGTTCCTGCAGTTTTTACTGTAAAACCGAGTTGGAGCTAGTACCTCCCCATATATATGTATGGAATGGAGTTTGCAACTGAAAAGAAACTTTGTGTTCCCATCAAGATAGTTGAAGAGAGGCTTTCACACACACTTATCTCTCAGAAATGAGCAAGTGGAGAGACGTTCGTTCATCTAGCACCAAGGGAACGGGTTGCAGGAGACACTTTTTCTCTGCTTTCTCACTCTGTTTCCTAGTGCCGGTTTGAAGTTCCTGCAGTTTTCACTGTAAAACCGAGTTGGAGCTTGTAACTCCCCATATATATGTATGGAATGGAGTTTGCAACTTAAAAGAAACTTTGTGTTCCCAACAAGCTAGGTGAAGTGCGGCTTTCACACACACTTATCTCTCAGAACTGAGCAAGTGGAGAGACGTTCGTTCGTCTAGCACCAAGGGAACGGGTTGCAGGAGACACTTTTTCTCTGCTTTCTCAGTCTGTTTCCTAGTGCCGGTTTGAAGTTCCTGCAGTTTTCACTGTAAAACCGTGTTGGAGCTAGTACCTCCCCATATATATGTATGGAATGGAGTTTGCAACTGAAAAGAAACTTTGTGTTCCCAACAAGATAGTTGAAGAGCGGCTTTCACACACACTTATCTCTCAGAACTGAGCAAGTGGAGAGACGTTCGTTCATCTAGCACCAAGGGAACGGGTTGCAGGAGACACTTTTTCTCTCCTTTCTCAGTCTGTTTCCTAGTGCCGGTTTGAAGTTCCTGCACTTTTCACTGTAAAGCAGAGTTGGAGCTAGTACCTCCCCATATATCTGTATGGAATGGAGTTTGAAACTGAAAAGAACCTTTGTGTTCCCAACAAGCTAGGTGAAGGACGGCTTTCACACACACTTATCTCTCAGAACTGAGCAAGTGGACAGACGTTCGTTCATCTAGCACCAAGGGAACGGGTTGCAGGGGACACTTTTTCTCTGCTTTCTCAGTCTGTTTCCTAGTGCCGGTTTGAAGTTCCTGCAGTTTTCACTGTCAAACCGAGTTGGAGCTTCTACCTCCCCATGTATATGTATGGAATGGAGTTTGCAACTGAAAAGAAACTTTGTGTTCCCAACAAGCTAGGTGAAGGACGGCTTTCACACACACTTATCTCTCAGAACTGAGCAAGTGGAGAGACGTTCGTTCATCTAGCACCAAGGGAACGGGTTGCAGGAGACACTTTTTCTCTGCTTTCTCATTCTGTTATCTAGTGCCGGTTTGATATTCCTGCAGTTTTCACTGTAAAACCGAGTTGGAGCTTCTACCTCCCCATATATATGTATGGAATGGAGTTTGCAACTGAAAAGAAACTTTGTGTTCCCAACAAGCTAGGTGAAGGACGGCTTTCACACACATTTATCTCTCAGAACTGAGCAAGTGGAGAGACTTCCGTTCATCTAGCACCAAGGGAACGTCTTGCAGGAGACACTTTTTCTCTGCTTTCTCAGTCTGTTTCCTAGTGCCGGTTTGAAGTTCCTGCAGTTTTCACTGTAAAACCGAGTTGGAGCTAGTACCACCCCATATATATGTATGGAATGGAGTTTGCAACTGAAAAGAAACTTTGTGTTCCCAACAAGCTAGGTGAAGGACGGCTTTCACACACACTTATCTCTCAGAACTGAGCAAGTGGAGAGACGTTCGTTCATCTAGCACCAAGGGAACGTGTTGCAGGAGACACTTTTTCTCTGCTTTCTCAGTCTGTTTCCTAGTGCCGGTTTGAAGTTCCTGGTCCAGTTTTCACTGTCAAACCGAGTTGGAGCTAGTACCTCCCCATATATATGTATGGAATGGAGTTTGCAACTGAAAAGAAACTTTGTTTTCCCAACAAGCTAGGTGAAGAGCGGCTTTCACACACATTTATCTCTCAGAACTGAGCAAGTGGAGAGACGTTCTTTCATCTAGCACCAAGGGAACGGGTTGCAGGAGACACGTTTTCTCTGCTTTCTCAGTCTGTTTCCTAGTGCCGGTTTGAAGTTCCTGCAGTTTTCACTGTAAAACCGATTTGGAGCTAGTACCTCCCCATATATATGTATGGAATGGAGTTTGCAACTGAAAAGAAACTTTGTGTTCCCAACAAGCTAGGTGAAGGACGGCTTTCACACACACTTATCTCGCAGAACTGAGCAATTGGAGAGACGTTCGTTCATCTAGCACCAAGGGAACGGGTTGCAGGAGACACTTTTTCTCTGTTTATCAGTCTGTTTCCTAGTGCCGGTTTGAAGTTCCTGCAGTTTTCACTGTCAAACAGAGTTGGAGCTAGTACCTCCCCATATATATGTATGGAATGGAGTTTGCAACTGAAAAGAAACTTTGTGTTCCCAACAAGCTAGGTTAAGGACGGCTTTCACACACACTTATCTCTCAGAACAGAGCAAGTGGAGAGACGTTCGTTCATCTAGCACCAATGGAACGGTTTGCAGGAGACACATTTTCTCTGCTTTCTCAGTCTGTTTCCTAGTGCCGGTTTGAAGTTCCTGCAGTTTTCACTGTAAAACCGAGTAGGAGCTTGTAACTCCCCATATATATGTATGGAATGGAGTTTGCAACTGAAAAGAAACTTTGTGTTCCCAACAAGCTAGGTGAAGGACGGCTTTCACACACACTTATCTCTCAGAACTGAGCAAGTGGAGAGACGTTCGTTCATCTAGCACCAAGGGAACGGGTTGCAGGAGACACTTTTTCTCTGCTTTCTCAGTCTGTTTCGTAGTGCCGGTTTGAAGTTCCTGCAGTTTTCACTGTAAATCCAAGTTGGAGCTAGTACCTCCCCATATATATGTATGGAATGGAGTTTGCAACTGAAAAGAAACTTTGTGTTCCCAACAAGCTTGGTGAAGGACGGCTTTCACACACACTTATCTCTCAGAACTGAGCAAGTGGAGAGACGTTCGTTCATCTAGCACCAAGGGAACGGGTTGCAGGAGACACTTTTTCTCTGCTTTCTCAGTCTGTTTCCTAGTGCCGGTTTGAAGTTCCTGCAGTTTTCACTGTAAAACCGTGTTGGAGCTTGTACCTCCCCATATGTATGTATGGAATGGATTTTGCAACTGAAAAGAAACTTTGTGTTCCCAACAAGCTAGGTGAAGGACGGCTTTCACACGCACTTATCTCTCAGATCTGAGCAAGTGGAGAGACTTTCGTTCATCTAGCTCCAAGGGAACGGGTTGCAGTTGACACTTTTTCTCTGCTTTCTCAGTCTGTTTCCTAGTGCCGGTTTGAAGTTCCTGCAGTTTTCTCTGTAAAAGCGAGTTGGAGCTAGTACCTCCCCAAATATATGTATGGAATGGAGTTTGCAACTGAAAAGAAACTTTGTGTTCCCAACAAGCTAGGTGAAGGACGGCTTTCACACACACTTATCATTCAGAACTGAGCAAGTGGAGAGACGTTCGTTCATCTAGCACCAAGGGAACGGGTTGCAGGAGACACTTTTTCTCTGCTTTCTCAGTCTGTTTCCTAGTGCCGGTTTGAAGTTCCTGCAGTTTTCACTGTCAAACCGAGTTGGAGCTTGTAACTCCCAATATATATGTATGGAATGGAGTTTGCAACTGAAAGAAACTTTGTGTTCCCACAAGATAATTGAAGAGCGGCTTTCACACACACTTATCTCTCAGAACTGAGCAAGTGGAGAGACGTTCGTTCATCTAGCACCAAGGGAACGGGTTGCAGGAGACACTTTTTCTCTGCTTTCTCAGTCTGTTTCCTAGTGCCGGTTTGAAGTTCCTGCAGTTTTCACTGTCAAACCGAGTTGGAGCTTCTACCTCCCCATGTATATGTATGGAATGGAGTTTGCAACTGAAAAGAAACTTTGTGTTCCCAACAAGGTAGGTGAAGGACGGCTTTCACACACACTTATTTCTCAGAACAGAGAAAGTGGAGAGACGTTCGTTCATCTAGCACCAAGGGAACGGGTTGCAGGAGACACTTTTTCTCTGATTTCTCAGTCTGTTTCCTAGTGCCGGTTTGAAGTTCCTGCAGTTTACACTGTAAAACAGAGTTGGAGCTTTTACCTCCCCTTATATATGTATGGAATGGAGTTTGCAACTGAAAAGAAACTTTGTGTTCCTAACAAGCTAGGTGAAGGACGGCTTTCACACACACTTATCTCTCAGAACTGAGCAAGTGGAGAGACGTTCGTTCATCTAGCACCAAGGGAACGGGTTGCAGGAGAAACTTTTTCTCTGCTTTCTCATTCTGTTATCTAGTGCCGGTTTGATATTCCTGCAGTTTTCACTGTAAAACCGAGTTGGAGCTTGTACCTCCCCATATATATGTATGGAATGGAGTTTGCAACTGAAAAGAAACTTTGTGTTCCCAACAAGCTAGGTGAAGGACGGCTTTCACACACACTTATCTCTCAGAACTGAGCAAGTGGAGAGACGTTCGTTCATCTAGCACCAAGGGAACGTGTTGCAGGAGACACTTTTTCTCCGCTTTCTCAGTCTGTTTCCTAGTGCCGGTTTGAAGTTCCTGGTCCAGTTTTCACTGTCAAACCGATTTGGAGCTAGTACCTCCCCATATATATGTATGGAATGGAGTTTGCAACTGAAAAGAAACTTTGTTTTCCCAACAAGCTAGGTGAAGAGCGGCTTTCACAAACATTTATCTCTCAGAACTGAGCAAGTGGAGAGACGTTCTTTCATCTAGCACCAAGGGAACGGGTTGCAGGAGACACGTTTTCTCTGCTTTCTCAGTCTGTTTCCTAGTGCCGGTTTGAAGTTCCTGCAGTTTTCACTGTAAAACCGATTTGGAGCTAGTACCTCCCCATATATATGTATGGAATGGAGTTTGCAACTGAAAAGAAACTTTGTGTTCCCAACAAGCTAGGTGAAGGACGGCTTTCACACACACTTATCTCTCAGAACTGAGCAAGTGGAGAGACGTTCGTTCATCTAGCACCAAGGGAACGGGTTGCAGGAGACACTTTTTCTCTGCTTTCTCAGTCTGTTTCGTAGTGCCGGTTTGAAGTTCCTGCAGTTTTCACTGTAAATCCAAGTTGGAGCTAGTACCTCCCCATATATATGTATGGAATGGAGTTTGCAACTGAAAAGAAACTTTGTGTTCCCAACAAGCTTGGTGAAGGACGGCTTTCACACACACTTATCTCTCAGAACTGAGCAAGTGGAGAGACGTTCGTTCATCTAGCACCAAGGGAACGGGTTGCAGGAGACACTTTTTCTCTGCTTTCTCAGTCTGTTTCCTAGTGCCGGTTTGAAGTTCCTGCAGTTTTCACTGTAAAACCGTGTTGGAGCTTGTACCTCCCCATATGTATGTATGGAATGGATTTTGCAACTGAAAAGAAACTTTGTGTTCCCAACAAGCTAGGTGAAGGACGGCTTTCACACGCACTTATCTCTCAGATCTGAGCAAGTGGAGAGACTTTCGTTCATCTAGCTCCAAGGGAACGGGTTGCAGTTGACACTTTTTCTCTGCTTTCTCAGTCTGTTTCCTAGTGCCGGTTTGAAGTTCCTGCAGTTTTCTCTGTAAAAGCGAGTTGGAGCTAGTACCTCCCCAAATATATGTATGGAATGGAGTTTGCAACTGAAAAGAAACTTTGTGTTCCCAACAAGCTAGGTGAAGGACGGCTTTCACACACACTTATCATTCAGAACTGAGCAAGTGGAGAGACGTTCGTTCATCTAGCACCAAGGGAACGGGTTGCAGGAGACACTTTTTCTCTGCTTTCTCAGTCTGTTTCCTAGTGCCGGTTTGAAGTTCCTGCAGTTTTCACTGTCAAACCGAGTTGGAGCTTGTAACTCCCCTGTATATGTATGGAATGGAGTTTGCAACTGAAAAGAAACTTTGTGTTCCCACAAGATAATTGAAGAGCGGCTTTCACACACACTTATCTCTCAGAACTGAGCAAGTGGAGAGACGTTCGTTCATCTAGCACCAAGGGAACGGGTTGCAGGAGACACTTTTTCTCTGCTTTCTCAGTCTGTTTCCTAGTGCCGGTTTGAAGTTCCTGCAGTTTTCACTGTAAAACCGAGTTGGAGCTAGTACCTCCCCATATATATGTATGGAATGGAGTTTGCAACTGAAAAGAAACTTTGTGTTCCCAACAAGATAGTTGAAGTGCGGCTTTCACACACACTTATCTCTCAGAACTGAGCAAGTGGAGAGACGTTCGTTCATCTAGCACCAAGGGAACGGGTTGCAGGAGACACTTTTTCTCTCCTTTCTCAGTCTGTTTCCTAGTGCCGGTTTGAAGTTCCTGCACTTTTCACTGTAAAGCAGAGTTGGAGCTAGTACCTCCCCATATATCTGTATGGAATGGAGTTTGCAACTGAAAAGAACCTTTGTGTTCCCAACAAGCTAGGTGAAGGACGGCTTTCACACACACTTATCTCTCAGAACTGAGCAAGTGGACAGACGTTCGTTCATCTAGCACCAAGGGAACGGGTTGCAGGGGACACTTTTTCTCTGCTTTCTCAGTCTGTTTCCTAGTGCCGGTTTGAAGTTCCTGCAGTTTTCACTGTCAAACCGAGTTGGAGCTTCTACCTCCCCATGTATATGTATGGAATGGAGTTTGCAACTGAAAAGAAACTTTGTGTTCCGAACAAGCTAGGTGAAGTACGGCTTTCACACACACTTATCTCTCAGAACTGAGCAAGTGGAGAGACGTTCGTTCATCTAGCACCAAGGGAACGGGTTGCAGGAGACACTTTTTCTCTGCTTTCTCAGTCTGTTTCCTAGTGCCGGTTTGAAGTTCCTGCAGTTTACACTGTAAAACAGAGTTGGAGCTTTTACCTCCCCTTATATATGTATGGAATGGAGTTTGCAACTGAAAAGAAACTTTGTGTTCCTAACAAGCTAGGTGAAGGACGGCTTTCACACACACTTATCTCTCAGAACTGAGCAAGTGGAGAGACGTTCGTTCATCTAGCACCAAGGGAACGGGTTGCAGGAGACACTTTTTCTCTGCTTTCTCAGTCTGTTTCCTAGTGCCGGTTTGAAGTTCCTGCAGTTTACACTGTAAAACAGAGTTGGAGCTTTTACCTCCCCTTATATATGTATGGAATGGAGTTTGCAACTGAAAAGAAACTTTGTGTTCCTAACAAGCTAGGTGAAGGACGGCTTTCACACACACTTATCTCTCAGAACTGAGCAAGTGGAGAGACGTTCGTTCATCTAGCACCAAGGGAACGGGTTGCAGGAGAAACTTTTTCTCTGCTTTCTCATTCTGTTATCTAGTGCCGGTTTGATATTCCTGCAGTTTTCACTGTAAAACCGAGTTGGAGCTTCTACCTCCCCATATATATGTATGGAATGGAGTTTGCAACTGAAAAGAAACTTTGTGTTCCCAACAAGCTAGGTGAAGGACGGCTTTCACACACACTTATCTCTCAGAACTGAGCAAGTGGAGAGACTTCCGTTCATCTAGCACCAAGGGAACGTCTTGCAGGAGACACTATTTCTCTGCTTTCTCAGTCTGTTTCCTAGTGCCGGTTTGAAGTTCCTGCAGTTTTCACTGTAAAACCGAGTTGGAGCTAGTACCACCCCATATATATGTATGGAATGGAGTTTGCAACTGAAAAGAAACTTTGTGTTCCCAACAAGCTAGGTGAAGGACGGCTTTCACACACACTTATCTCTCAGAACTGAGCAAGTGGAGAGACGTTCGTTCATCTAGCACCAAGGGAACGTGTTGCAGGAGACACTTTTTCTCTGCTTTCTCAGTCTGTTTCCTAGTGCCAGTTTGAAGTTCCTGGTCCAGTTTTCACTGTCAAACCGAGTTGGAGCTAGTACCTCCCCATATATATGTATGGAATGGAGTTTGCAACTGAAAAGAAACTTTGTTTTCCCAACAAGCTAGGTGAAGAGCGGCTTTCACACACATTTATCTCTCAGAACTGAGCAAGTGGAGAGACGTTCGTTCATCTAGCACCAAGGGAACGGGTTGCAGGAGACACGTTTTCTCTGCTTTCTCAGTCTGTTTCCTAGTGCCGGTTTGAAGTTCCTGCAGTTTTCACTGTAAAACCGATTTGGAGCTAGTACCTCCCCATATATATGTATGGAATGGAGTTTGCAACTGAAAAGAAACTTTGTGTTCCCAACAAGCTAGGTGAAGGACGGCTTTCACACACACTTATCTCGCAGAACTGAGCAATTGGAGAGACGTTCGTTCATCTAGCACCAAGGGAACGGGTTGCAGGAGACACTTTTTCTCTGTTTCTCAGTCTGTTTCCTAGTGCCGGTTTGAAGTTCCTGCAGTTTTCACTGTCAAACCGAGTTGGAGCTAGTACCTCCCCATATATATGTATGGAATAGAGTTTGCAACTGAAAAGAAACTTTGTGTTCCCAACAAGCTAGGTTAAGGACGGCTTTCACACACACTTATCTCTCAGAACAGAGCAAGTGGAGAGACGTTCGTTCATCTAGCACCAAGGGAACGGGTTGCAGGAGACACTTTTTCTCTGCTTTCTCAGTCTGTTTCCTAGTGCCGGTTTGAAGTTCCTGCAGTTTTCACTGTAAAACCGAGTAGGAGCTTGTAACTCCCCATATATATGTATGGAATGGAGTTTTCAACTGAAAAGAAACTTTGTGTTCCCAACAAGCTAGGTGAAGGACGGCTTTCACACACACTTATCTCTCAGAACTGAGCAAGTGGAGAGACGTTCGTTCATCTAGCACCAAGGGAACGGGTTGCAGGAGACACTTTTTCTCTGCTTTCTCAGTCTGTTTCCTAGTGCCGGTTAGAAGTTCCTGCAGTTTTCACTGTAAAACAGAGTTGGAGCTAGTACCTCCCCATATATATGTATGGAATGGAGTTTGCAACTGAAAAGAAACTTTGTGTTCCCAACAAGCTAGGTGAAGTGCGGCTTTCACACACACTTATCTCTCAGAACTGAGCAAGTGGAGAGACGTTCGTTCATCTAGCACCAAGGGAACGGGTTGCAGGAGACACTTTTTCTCTGCTTTCTCAGTCTGTTTCCTAGTGCCGGTTTGAAGTTCCTGCAGTTTTTACTGTAAAACCGAGTTGGAGCTAGTACCTCCCCATATATATGTATGGATAGGAGTTTGCAACTGAAAAGAAACTTTGTGTTCCCATCAAGATAGTTGAAGAGAGGCTTTCACACACACTTATCTCTCAGAAATGAGCAAGTGGAGAGACGTTCGTTCATCTAGCACCAAGGGAACGGGTTGCAGGAGACACTTTTTCTCTGCTTTCTCACTCTGTTTCCTAGTGCCGGTTTGAAGTTCCTGCAGTTTTCACTGTAAAACCGAGTTGGAGCTTGTAACTCCCCATATATATGTATGGAATGGAGTTTGCAACTTAAAAGAAACTTTGTGTTCCCAACAAGCTAGGTGAAGTGCGGCTTTCACACACACTTATCTCTCAGAACTGAGCAAGTGGAGAGACGTTCGTTCGTCTAGCACCAAGGGAACGGGTTGCAGGGGACACTTTTTCTCTGCTTTCTCAGTCTGTTTCCTAGTGCCGGTTTGAAGTTCCTGCAGTTTTCACTGTAAAACCGAGTTGGAGCTAGTACCTCCCCATATATATGTATGGAATGGAGTTTGCAACTGAAAAGAAACTTTGTGTTCCCAACAAGATAGTTGAAGAGCGGCTTTCACACACACTTATCTCTCAGAACTGAGCAAGTGGAGAGACGTTCGTTCATCTAGCACCAAGGGAACGGGTTGCAGGAGACACTTTTTCTCTCCTTTCTCAGTCTGTTTCCTAGTGCCGGTTTGAAGTTCCTGCACTTTTCACTGTAAAGCAGAGTTGGAGCTAGTACCTCCCCATATATCTGTAAGGAATGGAGTTTGCAACTGAAAAGAACCTTTGTGTTCCCAACAAGCTAGGTGAAGGACGGCTTTCACACACACTTATCTCTCAGAACTGAGCAAGTGGACAGACGTTCGTTCATCTAGCACCAAGGGAACGGGTTGCAGGGGACACTTTTTCTCTGCTTTCTCAGTCTGTTTCCTAGTGCCGGTTTGAAGTTCCTGCAGTTTTCACTGTCAAACCGAGTTGGAGCTTCTACCTCCCCATGTATATGTATGGAATGGAGTTTGCAACTGAAAAGAAACTTTGTGTTCCCAACAAGCTAGGTAAAGGACGGCTTTCACACACACTTATTTCTCAGAACAGAGAAAGTGGAGAGACTTTCGTTCATCTAGCACCAAGGGAACGGGTTGCAGGAGACACTTTTTCTCTGCTTTCTCAGTCTGTTTCCTAGTGCCGGTTTGAAGTTCCTGCAGTTTACACTGTAAAACAGAGTTGGAGCTTTTACCTCCCCTTATATATGTATGGAATGGAGTTTGCAACTGAAAAGAAACTTTGTGTTCCTAACAAGCTAGGTGAAGGACGGCTTTCACACACACTTATCTCTCAGAACTGAGCAAGTGGAGAGACGTTCGTTCATCTAGCACCAAGGGAACGGGTTGCAGGAGACACTTTTTCTCTGCTTTCTCATTCTGTTATCTAGTGCCGGTTTGATATTCCTGCAGTTTTCACTGTAAAACCGAGTTGGAGCTTCTACCTCCCCATATATATGTATGGAATGGAGTTTGCAACTGAAAAGAAACTTTGTGTTCCCAACAAGCTAGGTGAAGGACGGCTTTCACACACATTTATCTCTCAGAACTGAGCAAGTGGAGAGACTTCCGTTCATCTAGCACCAAGGGAACGTCTTGCAGGAGACACTTTTTCTCTGCTTTCTCAGTCTGTTTCCTAGTGCCGGTTTGAAGTTCCTGCAGTTTTCACTGTAAAACCGAGTTGGAGCTAGTACCACCCCATATATATGTATGGAATGGAGTTTGCAACTGAAAAGAAACTTTGTGTTCCCAACAAGCTAGGTGAATGACGGCTTTCACACACACTTATCTCTCAGAACTGAGCAAGTGGAGAGACGTTCGTTCATCTAGCACCAAGGGAACGTGTTGCAGGAGACACTTTTTCTCTGCTTTCTCAGTCTGTTTCCTAGTGCCGGTTTGAAGTTCCTGGTCCAGTTTTCACTGTCAAACCGAGTTGGAGCTAGTACCTCCCCATATATATGTATGGAATGGAGTTTGCAACTGAAAAGAAACTTTGTTTTCCCAACAAGCTAGGTGAAGAGCGGCTTTCACACACATTTATCTCTCAGAACTGAGCAAGTGGAGAGACGTTCGTTCATCTAGCACCAAGGGAACGGGTTGCAGGAGACACTTTTCTCTGCTTTCTCAGTCTGTTTCCTAGTGCCGGTTTGAAGTTCCTGCACTATTCACTGTCAAACCGTGTTGGAGCTTCTACCTCCCCATATATATGTATGGAATGGAGTTTGCAACTGAAAAGAAACTTTGTGTTCCCAACAAGCTAGGTGAAGGACGGCTTTCACACACACTTGTCTCTCAGAACTGAGCAAGTGGAGAGACGTTCGTTCATCTAGCACCAAGGGAACGGGTTGCAGGAGACACTTTTTCTCTGCTTTCTCACTCTGTTTAATAGTGCCGGTTTGAAGTTCCTGCAGTTTTCACTGTAAAACCGAGTTGGAGCTAGTACCTCCCCATATATATGTATGGAATGGAGTTTTCTACTGAAAAGAAACTTTGTGTTCCCAACAAGCGAGGTGAAGTGCGGCTTTCACACACACTTATCTCTCAGAACTGAGCAAGTGGAGAGACGTTCGTTCATCTAGCACCAAGGGAACGGGTTGCAGGAGACACTTTTTCTCTGCTTTCTCAGTCTGTTTCCTAGTGCCGGTTTGAAGTTCCTGCAGTTTTTACTGTAAAACCGAGTTGGAGCTAGTACCTCCCCATATATATGTATGGAATGGAGTTTGCAACTGAAAAGAAACTTTGTGTTCCCATCAAGATAGTTGAAGAGAGGCTTTCACACACACTTATCTCTCAGAAATGAGCAAGTGGAGAGACGTTCGTTCATCTAGCACCAAGGGAACGGGTTGCAGGAGACACTTTTTCTCTGCTTTCTCACTCTGTTTCCTAGTGCCGGTTTGAAGTTCCTGCAGTTTTCACTGTAAAACCGAGTTGGAGCTTGTAACTCCCCATATATATGTATGGAATGGAGTTTGCAACTTAAAAGAAACTTTGTGTTCCCAACAAGCTAGGTGAAGTGCGGCTTTCACACACACTTATCTCTCAGAACTGAGCAAGTGGAGAGACGTTCGTTCGTCTAGCACCAAGGGAACGGGTTGCAGGAGACACTTTTTCTCTGCTTTCTCAGTCTGTTTCCTAGTGCCGGTTTGAAGTTCCTGCAGTTTTCACTGTAAAACCGTGTTGGAGCTAGTACCTCCCCATATATATGTATGGAATGGAGTTTGCAACTGAAAAGAAACTTTGTGTTCCCAACAAGATAGTTGAAGAGCGGCTTTCACACACACTTATCTCTCAGAACTGAGCAAGTGGAGAGACGTTCGTTCATCTAGCACCAAGGGAACGGGTTGCAGGAGACACTTTTTCTCTCCTTTTTCAGTCTGTTTCCTAGTGCCGGTTTGAAGTTCCTGCACTTTTCACTGTAAAGCAGAGTTGGAGCTAGTACCTCCCCATATATCTGTATGGAATGGAGTTTGCAACTGAAAAGAACCTTTGTGTTCCCAACAAGCTAGGTGAAGGACGGCTTTCACACACACTTATCTCTCAGAACTGAGCAAGTGGACAGACGTTCGTTCATCTAGCACCAAGGGAACGGGTTGCAGGGGACACTTTTTCTCTGCTTTCTCAGTCTGTTTCCTAGTGCCGGTTTGAAGTTCCTGCAGTTTTCACTGTCAAACCGAGTTGGAGCTTCTACCTCCCCATGTATATGTATGGAATGGAGTTTGCAACTGAAAAGAAACTTTGTGTTCCCAACAAGCTAGGTGAAGGACGGCTTTCACACACACTTATCTCTCAGAACTGAGCAAGTGGAGAGACGTTCGTTCATCTAGCACCAAGGGAACGGGTTGCAGGAGACACTTTTTCTCTGCTTTCTCATTCTGTTATCTAGTGCCGGTTTGATATTCCTGCAGTTTTCACTGTAAAACCGAGTTGGAGCTTCTACCTCCCCATATATATGTATGGAATGGAGTTTGCAACTGAAAAGAAACTTTGTGTTCCCAACAAGCTAGGTGAAGGACGGCTTTCACACACATTTATCTCTCAGAACTGAGCAAGTGGAGAGACTTCCGTTCATCTAGCACCAAGGGAACGTCTTGCAGGAGACACTTTTTCTCTGCTTTCTCAGTCTGTTTCCTAGTGCCGGTTTGAAGTTCCTGCAGTTTTCACTGTAAAACCGAGTTGGAGCTAGTACCACCCCATATATATGTATGGAATGGAGTTTGCAACTGAAAAGAAACTTTGTGTTCCCAACAAGCTAGGTGAAGGACGGCTTTCACACACACTTATCTCTCAGAACTGAGCAAGTGGAGAGACGTTCGTTCATCTAGCACCAAGGGAACGTGTTGCAGGAGACACTTTTTCTCTGCTTTCTCAGTCTGTTTCCTAGTGCCGGTTTGAAGTTCCTGGTCCAGTTTTCACTGTCAAACCGAGTTGGAGCTAGTACCTCCCCATATATATGTATGGAATGGAGTTTGCAACTGAAAAGAAACTTTGTTTTCCCAACAAGCTAGGTGAAGAGCGGCTTTCACACACATTTATCTCTCAGAACTGAGCAAGTGGAGAGACGTTCTTTCATCTAGCACCAAGGGAACGGGTTGCAGGAGACACGTTTTCTCTGCTTTCTCAGTCTGTTTCCTAGTGCCGGTTTGAAGTTCCTGCAGTTTTCACTGTAAAACCGATTTGGAGCTAGTACCTCCCCATATATATGTATGGAATGGAGTTTGCAACTGAAAAGAAACTTTGTGTTCCCAACAAGCTAGGTGAAGGACGGCTTTCACACACACTTATCTCGCAGAACTGAGCAATTGGAGAGACGTTCGTTCATCTAGCACCAAGGGAACGGGTTGCAGGAGACAGTTTTTCTCTGTTTCTCAGTCTGTTTCCTAGTGCCGGTTTGAAGTTCCTGCAGTTTTCACTGTCAAACAGAGTTGGAGCTAGTACCTCCCCATATATATGTATGGAATGGAGTTTGCAACTGAAAAGAAACTTTGTGTTCCCAACAAGCTAGGTTAAGGACGGCTTTCACACACACTTATCTCTCAGAACAGAGCAAGTGGAGAGACGTTCGTTCATCTAGCACCAATGGAACGGTTTGCAGGAGACACATTTTCTCTGCTTTCTCAGTCTGTTTCCTAGTGCCGGTTTGAAGTTCCTGCAGTTTTCACTGTAAAACCGAGTAGGAGCTTGTAACTCCCCATATATATGTATGGAATGGAGTTTGCAACTGAAAAGAAACATTGTGTTCCCAACAAGCTAGGTGAAGGACGGCTTTCACACACACTTATCTCTCAGAACTGAGCAAGTGGAGAGACGTTCGTTCATCTAGCACCAAGGGAACGGGTTGCAGGAGACACTTTTTCTCTGCTTTCTCAGTCTGTTTCGTAGTGCCGGTTTGAAGTTCCTGCAGTTTTCACTGTAAATCCAAGTTGGAGCTAGTACCTCCCCATATATATGTATGGAATGGAGTTTGCAACTGAAAAGAAACTTTGTGTTCCCAACAAGCTTGGTGAAGGACGGCTTTCACACACACTTATCTCTCAGAACTGAGCAAGTGGAGAGACGTTCGTTCATCTAGCACCAAGGGAACGGGTTGCAGGAGACACTTTTTCTCTGCTTTCTCAGTCTGTTTCCTAGTGCCGGTTTGAAGTTCCTGCAGTTTTCACTGTAAAACCGTGTTGGAGCTTGTACCTCCCCATATGTATGTATGGAATGGATTTTGCAACTGAAAAGAAACTTTGTGTTCCCAACAAGCTAGGTGAAGGACGGCTTTCACACGCACTTATCTCTCAGATCTGAGCAAGTGGAGAGACTTTCGTTCATCTAGCTCCAAGGGAACGGGTTGCAGGAGACACTTTTTCTCTGCTTTCTCAGTCTGTTTCCTAGTGCCGGTTTGAAGTTCCTGCAGTTTTCTCTGTAAAAGCGAGTTGGAGCTAGTACCTCCCCAAATATATGTATGGAATGGAGTTTGCAACTGAAAAGAAACTTTGTGTTCCCAACAAGCTAGGTGAAGGACGGCTTTCACACACACTTATCATTCAGAACTGAGCAAGTGGAGAGACGTTCGTTCATCTAGCACCAAGGGAACGGGTTGCAGGAGACACTTTTTCTCTGCTTTCTCAGTCTGTTTCCTAGTGCCGGTTTGAAGTTCCTGCAGTTTTCACTGTCAAACCGAGTTGGAGCTTGTAACTCCCCATATATATGTATGGAATGGAGTTTGCAACTGAAAGAAACTTTGTGTTCCCACAAGATAATTGAAGAGCGGCTTTCACACACACTTATCTCTCAGAACTGAGCAAGTGGAGAGACGTTCGTTCATCTAGCACCAAGGGAACGGGTTGCAGGAGACACTTTTTCTCTGCTTTCTCAGTCTGTTTCCTAGTGCCGGTTTGAAGTTCCTGCAGTTTTCACTGTCAAACCGAGTTGGAGCTTCTACCTCCCCATGTATATGTATGGAATGGAGTTTGCAACTGAAAAGAAACTTTGTGTTCCCAACAAGGTAGGTGAAGGACGGCTTTCACACACACTTATTTCTCAGAACAGAGAAAGTGGAGAGACGTTCGTTCATCTAGCACCAAGGGAACGGGTTGCAGGAGACACTTTTTCTCTGATTTCTCAGTCTGTTTCCTAGTGCCGGTTTGAAGTTCCTGCAGTTTACACTGTAAAACAGAGTTGGAGCTTTTACCTCCCCTTATATATGTATGGAATGGAGTTTGCAACTTAAAAGAAACTTTGTGTTCCTAACAAGCTAGGTGAAGGACGGCTTTCACACACACTTATCTCTCAGAACTGAGCAAGTGGAGAGACGTTCGTTCATCTAGCACCAAGGGAACGGGTTGCAGGAGACACTTTTTCTCTGCTTTCTCATTCTGTTATCTAGTGCCGGTTTGATATTCCTGCAGTTTTCACTGTAAAACCGAGTTGGAGCTTGTACCTCCCCATATATATGTATGGAATGGAGTTTGCAACTGAAAAGAAACTTTGTGTTCCCAACAAGCTAGGTGAAGGACGGCTTTCACACACACTTATCTCTCAGAACTGAGCAAGTGGAGAGACGTTCGTTCATCTAGCACCAAGGGAACGTGTTGCAGGAGACACTTTTTCTCCGCTTTCTCAGTCTGTTTCCTAGTGCCGGTTTGAAGTTCCTGGTCCAGTTTTCACTGTCAAACCGATTTGGAGCTAGTACCTCCCCATATATATGTATGGAATGGAGTTTGCAACTGAAAAGAAACTTTGTTTTCCCAACAAGCTAGGTGAAGAGCGGCTTTCACAAACATTTATCTCTCAGAACTGAGCAAGTGGAGAGACGTTCTTTCATCTAGCACCAAGGGAACGGGTTGCAGGAGACACGTTTTCTCTGCTTTCTCAGTCTGTTTCCTAGTGCCGGTTTGAAGTTCCTGCAGTTTTCACTGTAAAACCGATTTGGAGCTAGTACCTCCCCATATATATGTATGGAATGGAGTTTGCAACTGAAAAGAAACTTTGTGTTCCCAACAAGCTAGGTGAAGGACGGCTTTCACACACACTTATCTCTCAGAACTGAGCAAGTGGAGAGACGTTCGTTCATCTAGCACCAAGGGAACGGGTTGCAGGAGACACTTTTTCTCTGCTTTCTCAGTCTGTTTCGTAGTGCCGGTTTGAAGTTCCTGCAGTTTTCACTGTAAATCCAAGTTGGAGCTAGTACCTCCCCATATATATGTATGGAATGGAGTTTGCAACTGAAAAGAAACTTTGTGTTCCCAACAAGCTTGGTGAAGGACGGCTTTCACACACACTTATCTCTCAGAACTGAGCAAGTGGAGAGACGTTCGTTCATCTAGCACCAAGGGAACGGGTTGCAGGAGACACTTTTTCTCTGCTTTCTCAGTCTGTTTCCTAGTGCCGGTTTGAAGTTCCTGCAGTTTTCACTGTAAAACCGTGTTGGAGCTTGTACCTCCCCATATGTATGTATGGAATGGATTTTGCAACTGAAAAGAAACTTTGTGTTCCCAACAAGCTAGGTGAAGGACGGCTTTCACACGCACTTATCTCTCAGATCTGAGCAAGTGGAGAGACTTTCGTTCATCTAGCTCCAAGGGAACGGGTTGCAGTTGACACTTTTTCTCTGCTTTCTCAGTCTGTTTCCTAGTGCCGGTTTGAAGTTCCTGCAGTTTTCTCTGTAAAAGCGAGTTGGAGCTAGTACCTCCCCAAATATATGTATGGAATGGAGTTTGCAACTGAAAAGAAACTTTGTGTTCCCAACAAGCTAGGTGAAGGACGGCTTTCACACACACTTATCATTCAGAACTGAGCAAGTGGAGAGACGTTCGTTCATCTAGCACCAAGGGAACGGGTTGCAGGAGACACTTTTTCTCTGCTTTCTCAGTCTGTTTCCTAGTGCCGGTTTGAAGTTCCTGCAGTTTTCACTGTCAAACCGAGTTGGAGCTTGTAACTCCCCTGTATATGTATGGAATGGAGTTTGCAACTGAAAAGAAACTTTGTGTTCCCACAAGATAATTGAAGAGCGGCTTTCACACACACTTATCTCTCAGAACTGAGCAAGTGGAGAGACGTTCGTTCATCTAGCACCAAGGGAACGGGTTGCAGGAGACACTTTTTCTCTGCTTTCTCAGTCTGTTTCCTAGTGCCGGTTTGAAGTTCCTGCAGTTTTCACTGTAAAACCGAGTTGGAGCTAGTACCTCCCCATATATATGTATGGAATGGAGTTTGCAACTGAAAAGAAACTTTGTGTTCCCAACAAGATAGTTGAAGTGCGGCTTTCACACACACTTATCTCTCAGAACTGAGCAAGTGGAGAGACGTTCGTTCATCTAGCACCAAGGGAACGGGTTGCAGGAGACACTTTTTCTCTCCTTTCTCAGTCTGTTTCCTAGTGCCGGTTTGAAGTTCCTGCACTTTTCACTGTAAAGCCGAGTTGGAGCTAGTACCTCCCCATATATCTGTATGGAATGGAGTTTGCAACTGAAAAGAACCTTTGTGTTCCCAACAAGCTAGGTGAAGGACGGCTTTCACACACACTTATCTCTCAGAACTGAGCAAGTGGACAGACGTTCGTTCATCTAGCACCAAGGGAACGGGTTGCAGGGGACACTTTTTCTCTGCTTTCTCAGTCTGTTTCCTAGTGCCGGTTTGAAGTTCCTGCAGTTTTCACTGTCAAACCGAGTTGGAGCTTCTACCTCCCCATGTATATGTATGGAATGGAGTTTGCAACTGAAAAGAAACTTTGTGTTCCGAACAAGCTAGGTGAAGTACGGCTTTCACACACACTTATCTCTCAGAACTGAGCAAGTGGAGAGACGTTCGTTCATCTAGCACCAAGGGAACGGGTTGCAGGAGACACTTTTTCTCTGCTTTCTCAGTCTGTTTCCTAGTGCCGGTTTGAAGTTCCTGCAGTTTACACTGTAAAACAGAGTTGGAGCTTTTACCTCCCCTTATATATGTATGGAATGGAGTTTGCAACTGAAAAGAAACTTTGTGTTCCTAACAAGCTAGGTGAAGGACGGCTTTCACACACACTTATCTCTCAGAACTGAGCAAGTGGAGAGACGTTCGTTCATCTAGCACCAAGGGAACGGGTTGCAGGAGACACTTTTTCTCTGCTTTCTCAGTCTGTTTCCTAGTGCCGGTTTGAAGTTCCTGCAGTTTACACTGTAAAACAGAGTTGGAGCTTTTACCTCCCCTTATATATGTATGGAATGGAGTTTGCAACTGAAAAGAAACTTTGTGTTCCTAACAAGCTAGGTGAAGGACGGCTTTCACACACACTTATCTCTCAGAACTGAGCAAGTGGAGAGACGTTCGTTCATCTAGCACCAAGGGAACGGGTTGCAGGAGAAACTTTTTCTCTGCTTTCTCATTCTGTTATCTAGTGCCGGTTTGATATTCCTGCAGTTTTCACTGTAAAACCGAGTTGGAGCTTCTACCTCCCCATATATATGTATGGAATGGAGTTTGCAACTGAAAAGAAACTTTGTGTTCCCAACAAGCTAGGTGAAGGACGGCTTTCACACACACTTATCTCTCAGAACTGAGCAAGTGGAGAGACTTCCGTTCATCTAGCACCAAGGGAACGTCTTGCAGGAGACACTATTTCTCTGCTTTCTCAGTCTGTTTCCTAGTGCCGGTTTGAAGTTCCTGCAGTTTTCACTGTAAAACCGAGTTGGAGCTAGTACCACCCCATATATATGTATGGAATGGAGTTTGCAACTGAAAAGAAACTTTGTGTTCCCAACAAGCTAGGTGAAGGACGGCTTTCACACACACTTATCTCTCAGAACTGAGCAAGTGGAGAGACGTTCGTTCATCTAGCACCAAGGGAACGTGTTGCAGGAGACACTTTTTCTCTGCTTTCTCAGTCTGTTTCTTAGTGCCAGTTTGAAGTTCCTGGTCCAGTTTTCACTGTCAAACCGAGTTGGAGCTAGTACCTCCCCATATATATGTATGGAATGGAGTTTGCAACTGAAAAGAAACTTTGTTTTCCCAACAAGCTAGGTGAAGAGCGGCTTTCACACACATTTATCTCTCAGAACTGAGCAAGTGGAGAGACGTTCGTTCATCTAGCACCAAGGGAACGGGTTGCAGGAGACACGTTTTCTCTGCTTTCTCAGTCTGTTTCCTAGTGCCGGTTTGAAGTTCCTGCAGTTTTCACTGTAAAACCGATTTGGAGCTAGTACCTCCCCATATATATGTATGGAATGGAGTTTGCAACTGAAAAGAAACTTTGTGTTCCCAACAAGCTAGGTGAAGGACGGCTTTCACACACACTTATCTCGCAGAACTGAGCAATTGGAGAGACGTTCGTTCATCTAGCACCAAGGGAACGGGTTGCAGGAGACACTTTTTCTCTGTTTCTCAGTCTGTTTCCTAGTGCCGGTTTGAAGTTCCTGCAGTTTTCACTGTCAAACCGAGTTGGAGCTAGTACCTCCCCATATATATGTATGGAATAGAGTTTGCAACTGAAAAGAAACTTTGTGTTCCCAACAAGCTAGGTTAAGGACGGCTTTCACACACACTTATCTCTCAGAACAGAGCAAGTGGAGAGACGTTCGTTCATCTAGCACCAAGGGAACGGGTTGCAGGAGACACTTTTTCTCTGCTTTCTCAGTCTGTTTCCTAGTGCCGGTTTGAAGTTCCTGCAGTTTTCACTGTAAAACCGAGTAGGAGCTTGTAACTCCCCATATATATGTATGGAATGGAGTTTTCAACTGAAAAGAAACTTTGTGTTCCCAACAAGCTAGGTGAAGGACGGCTTTCACACACACTTATCTCTCAGAACTGAGCAAGTGGAGAGACGTTCGTTCATCTAGCACCAAGGGAACGTGTTGCAGGAGACACTTTTTCTCTGCTTTCTCAGTCTGTTTCCTAGTGCCAGTTTGAAGTTCCTGGTCCAGTTTTCACTGTCAAACCGAGTTGGAGCTAGTACCTCCCCATATATATGTATGGAATGGAGTTTGCAACTGAAAAGAAACTTTGTTTTCCCAACAAGCTAGGTGAAGAGCGGCTTTCACACACATTTATCTCTCAGAACTGAGCAAGTGGAGAGACGTTCGTTCATCTAGCACCAAGGGAACGGGTTGCAGGAGACACGTTTTCTCTGCTTTCTCAGTCTGTTTCCTAGTGCCGGTTTGAAGTTCCTGCAGTTTTCACTGTAAAACCGATTTGGAGCTAGTACCTCCCCATATATATGTATGGAATGGAGTTTGCAACTGAAAAGAAACTTTGTGTTCCCAACAAGCTAGGTGAAGGACGGCTTTCACACACACTTATCTCGCAGAACTGAGCAATTGGAGAGACGTTCGTTCATCTAGCACCAAGGGAACGGGTTGCAGGAGACACTTTTTCTCTGTTTCTCAGTCTGTTTCCTAGTGCCGGTTTGAAGTTCCTGCAGTTTTCACTGTCAAACCGAGTTGGAGCTAGTACCTCCCCATATATATGTATGGAATAGAGTTTGCAACTGAAAAGAAACTTTGTGTTCCCAACAAGCTAGGTGAAGGACGGCTTTCACACACACTTATCTCTCAGAACTGAGCAAGTGGAGAGACGTTCGTTCATCTAGCACCAAGGGAACGGGTTGCAGGAGACACTTTTTCTCTGCTTTCTCAGTCTGTTTCGTAGTGCCGGTTTGAAGTTCCTGCAGTTTTCACTGTAGATCCAAGTTGGAGCTAGTACCTCCCCATATATATGTATGGAATGGAGTTTGCAACTGAAAAGAAACTTTGTGTTCCCAACAAGCTAGGTGAAGTACGGCTTTCACACACACTTATCTCTCAGAACTGAGCAAGTGGAGAGACGTTCGTTCATCTAGCACCAAGGGAACGGGTTGCAGGAGACACTTTTTCTCTGCTTTCTCAGTCTGTTTCCTAGTGCCGGTTTGAAGTTCCTGCAGTTTTCACTGTCAAACCGAGTTGGAGCTTCTACCTCCCCATGTATATGTATGGAATGGAGTTTACAACTGAAAAGAAACTTTGTGTTCCGAACAAGCTAGGTGAAGTACGGCTTTCACACACACTTATCTCTCAGAACTGAGCAAGTGGAGAGACGTTCGTTCATCTAGCACCAAGGGAACGGGTTGCAGGAGACACTTTTTCTCTGCTTTCTCAGTCTGTTTCCTAGTGCCGGTTTGAAGTTCCTGCAGTTTACACTGTAAAACAGAGTTGGAGCTTTTACCTCCCCTTATATATGTATGGAATGGAGTTTGCAACTGAAAAGAAACTTTGTGTTCCTAACAAGCTAGGTGAAGGACGGCTTTCACACACACTTATCTCTCAGAACTGAGCAAGTGGAGAGACGTTCGTTCATCTAGCACCAAGGGAACGGGTTGCAGGAGACACTTTTTCTCTGCTTTCTCAGTCTGTTTCCTAGTGCCGGTTTGAAGTTCCTGCAGTTTACACTGTAAAACAGAGTTGGAGCTTTTACCTCCCCTTATATATGTATGGAATGGAGTTTGCAACTGAAAAGAAACTTTGTGTTCCTAACAAGCTAGGTGAAGGACGGCTTTCACACACACTTATCTCTCAGAACTGAGCAAGTGGAGAGACGTTCGTTCATCTAGCACCAAGGGAACGGGTTGCAGGAGAAACTTTTTCTCTGCTTTCTCATTCTGTTATCTAGTGCCGGTTTGATATTCCTGCAGTTTTCACTGTAAAACCGAGTTGGAGCTTCTACCTCCCCATATATATGTATAGAATGGAGTTTGCAACTGAAAAGAAACTTTGTGTTCCCAACAAGCTAGGTGAAGGACGGCTTTCACACACACTTATCTCTCAGAACTGAGCAAGTGGAGAGACTTCCGTTCATCTAGCACCAAGGGAACGTCTTGCAGGAGACACTATTTCTCTGCTTTCTCAGTCTGTTTCCTAGTGCCGGTTTGAAGTTCCTGCAGTTTTCACTGTAAAACCGAGTTGGAGCTAGTACCACCCCATATATATGTATGGAATGGAGTTTGCAACTGAAAAGAAACTTTGTGTTCCCAACAAGCTAGGTGAAGGACGGCTTTCACACACACTTATCTCTCAGAACTGAGCAAGTGGAGAGACGTTCGTTCATCTAGCACCAAGGGAACGTGTTGCAGGAGACACTTTTTCTCTGCTTTCTCAGTCTGTTTCTTAGTGCCAGTTTGAAGTTCCTGGTCCAGTTTTCACTGTCAAACCGAGTTGGAGCTAGTACCTCCCCATATATATGTATGGAATGGAGTTTGCAACTGAAAAGAAACTTTGTTTTCCCAACAAGCTAGGTGAAGAGCGGCTTTCACACACATTTATCTCTCAGAACTGAGCAAGTGGAGAGACGTTCGTTCATCTAGCACCAAGGGAACGGGTTGCAGGAGACACGTTTTCTCTGCTTTCTCAGTCTGTTTCCTAGTGCCGGTTTGAAGTTCCTGCAGTTTTCACTGTAAAACCGATTTGGAGCTAGTACCTCCCCATATATATGTATGGAATGGAGTTTGCAACTGAAAAGAAACTTTGTGTTCCCAACAAGCTAGGTGAAGGACGGCTTTCACACACACTTATCTCGCAGAACTGAGCAATTGGAGAGACGTTCGTTCATCTAGCACCAAGGGAACGGGTTGCAGGAGACACTTTTTCTCTGTTTCTCAGTCTGTTTCCTAGTGCCGGTTTGAAGTTCCTGCAGTTTTCACTGTCAAACCGAGTTGGAGCTAGTACCTCCCCATATATATGTATGGAATAGAGTTTGCAACTGAAAAGAAACTTTGTGTTCCCAACAAGCTAGGTTAAGGACGGCTTTCACACACACTTATCTCTCAGAACAGAGCAAGTGGAGAGACGTTCGTTCATCTAGCACCAAGGGAACGGGTTGCAGGAGACACTTTTTCTCTGCTTTCTCAGTCTGTTTCCTAGTGCCGGTTTGAAGTTCCTGCAGTTTTCACTGTAAAACCGAGTAGGAGCTTGTAACTCCCCATATATATGTATGGAATGGAGTTTTCAACTGAAAAGAAACTTTGTGTTCCCAACAAGCTAGGTGAAGGACGGCTTTCACACACACTTATCTCTCAGAACTGAGCAAGTGGAGAGACGTTCGTTCATCTAGCACCAAGGGAACGTGTTGCAGGAGACACTTTTTCTCTGCTTTCTCAGTCTGTTTCCTAGTGCCAGTTTGAAGTTCCTGGTCCAGTTTTCACTGTCAAACCGAGTTGGAGCTAGTACCTCCCCATATATATGTATGGAATGGAGTTTGCAACTGAAAAGAAACTTTGTTTTCCCAACAAGCTAGGTGAAGAGCGGCTTTCACACACATTTATCTCTCAGAACTGAGCAAGTGGAGAGACGTTCGTTCATCTAGCACCAAGGGAACGGGTTGCAGGAGACACGTTTTCTCTGCTTTCTCAGTCTGTTTCCTAGTGCCGGTTTGAAGTTCCTGCAGTTTTCACTGTAAAACCGATTTGGAGCTAGTACCTCCCCATATATATGTATGGAATGGAGTTTGCAACTGAAAAGAAACTTTGTGTTCCCAACAAGCTAGGTGAAGGACGGCTTTCACACACACTTATCTCGCAGAACTGAGCAATTGGAGAGACGTTCGTTCATCTAGCACCAAGGGAACGGGTTGCAGGAGACACTTTTTCTCTGTTTCTCAGTCTGTTTCCTAGTGCCGGTTTGAAGTTCCTGCAGTTTTCACTGTCAAACCGAGTTGGAGCTAGTACCTCCCCATATATATGTATGGAATAGAGTTTGCAACTGAAAAGAAACTTTGTGTTCCCAACAAGCTAGGTGAAGGACGGCTTTCACACACACTTATCTCTCAGAACTGAGCAAGTGGAGAGACGTTCGTTCATCTAGCACCAAGGGAACGGGTTGCAGGAGACACTTTTTCTCTGCTTTCTCAGTCTGTTTCGTAGTGCCGGTTTGAAGTTCCTGCAGTTTTCACTGTAGATCCAAGTTGGAGCTAGTACCTCCCCATATATATGTATGGAATGGAGTTTGCAACTGAAAAGAAACTTTGTGTTCCCAACAAGCTAGGTGAAGTACGGCTTTCACACACACTTATCTCTCAGAACTGAGCAAGTGGAGAGACGTTCGTTCATCTAGCACCAAGGGAACGGGTTGCAGGAGACACTTTTTCTCTGCTTTCTCAGTCTGTTTCCTAGTGCCGGTTTGAAGTTCCTGCAGTTTTCACTGTAAAACTGTGTTGGAGCTTGTACCTCCCCATATGTATGTATGGAATGGATTTTGCAACTGAAAAGAAACTTTGTGTTCCCAACAAGCTAGGTGAAGGACGGCTTTCACACGCACTTATCTCTCAGATCTGAGCAAGTGGAGAGACATTCGTTCATCTAGCTCCAAGGGAACGGGTTGCAGTTGACACTTTTTCTCTGCTTTCTCAGTCTGTTTCCTAGTGCCGGTTTGAAGTTCCTGCAGTTTTCTCTGTAAAAGCGAGTTGGAGCTAGTACCTCCCCAAATATATGTATGGAATGGAGTTTGCAACTGAAAAGAAACTTTGTGTTCCCAACAAGCTAGGTGAAGGACGGCTTTCACACACACTTATCATTCAGAACTGAGCAAGTGGAGAGACGTTCGTTCATCTAGCACCAAGGGAACGGGTTGCAGGAGACACTTTTTCTCTGCTTTCTCAGTCTGTTTCCTAGTGCCGGTTTGAAGTTCCTGCAGTTTTCACTGTAAAACCGTGTTGGAGCTTGTACCTCCCCATATGTATGTATGGAATGGATTTTGCAACTGAAAAGAAACTTTGTGTTCCCAACAAGCTAGGTGAAGGACGGCTTTCACACCCACTTATCTCTCAGATCTGAGCAAGTGGAGAGACTTTCGTTCATCTAGCTCCAAGGGAACGGGTTGCAGTTGACACTTTTTCTCTGCTTTCTCAGTCTGTTTCCTAGTGCCGGTTTGAAGTTCCTGCAGTTTTCTCTGTAAAAGCGAGTTGGAGCTAGTACCTCCCCAAATATATGTATGGAATGGAGTTTGCAACTGAAAAGAAACTTTGTGTTCCCAACAAGCTAGGTGAAGGACGGCTTTCACACACACTTATCATTCAGAACTGAGCAAGTGGAGAGACGTTCGTTCATCTAGCACCAAGGGAACGGGTTGCAGGAGACACTTTTTCTCTGCTTTCTCAGTCTGTTTCCTAGTGCCGGTTTGAAGTTCCTGCAGTTTTCACTGTAAATCCAAGTTGGAGCTAGTACCTCCCCATATATATGTATGGAATGGAGTTTGCAACTGAAAAGAACCTTTGTGTTCCCAACAAGCTAGGTGAAGGACGGCTTTCACACACACTTATCTCTCAGAACAGAGCAAGTGGAGAGACGTTCGTTCATCTAGCACCAAGGGAACGGGTTGCAGGAGACACTTTTTCTCTGCTTTCTCAGTCTGTTTCCTAGTGCCGGTTTGAAGTTCCTGCAGTTTTCACTGTAAAACAGTGTTGGAGCTTGTACCTCCCCATATGTATCTATGGAATGGATTTTGCAACTGAAAAGAAACTTTGTGTTCCCAACAATCTAGGTGAAGGACGGCTTTCACACGCACTTATCTCTCAGAACAGAGCAAGTGGAGAGACGTTCGTTCATCTAGCACCAAGGGAACGGGTTGCAGGAGACCCTTTTTCTCTGCTTTCTCAGTCTGTTTCCTAGTGCCGGTTTGAAGTTCCTGCAGTTTTCACTGTAAAACCGAGTAGGAGCTTGTAACTCCCCATATATATGTATGGAATGGAGTTTGCAACTGAAAAGAAACTTTGTGTTCCCAACAAGCTAGGTGAAGGACGGCTTTCACACACACTTATCTCTCAGAACTGAGCAAGTGGAGAGACGTTCGTTCATCTAGCACCAAGGGAACGGGTTGCAGGAGACACTTTTTCTCTGCTTTCTCAGTCTGTTTCGTAGTGCCGGTTTGAAGTTCCTGCAGTTTTCACTGTAAATCCAAGTTGGAGCTAGTACCTCCCCATATATATGTATGGAATGGAGTTTGCAACTGAAAAGAAACTTTATGTTCCCAACAAGCTAGGTGAAGTACGGCTTTCACACACACTTATCTCTCAGAACTGAGCAAGTGGAGAGACGTTCGTTCATCTAGCACCAAGGGAACGGGTTGCAGGAGACACTTTTTCTCTGCTTTCTCAGTCTGTTTCCTAGTGCCGGTTTGAAGTTCCTGCAGTTTTCACTGTAAAACCGTGTTGGAGCTTGTACCTCCCCATATGTATGTATGGAATGGATTTTGCAACTGAAAAGAAACTTTGTGTTCCCAACAAGCTAGGTGAAGGACGGCTTTCACACGCACTTATCTCTCAGATCTGAGCAAGTGGAGAGACATTCGTTCATCTAGCTCCAAGGGAACGGGTTGCAGTTGACACATTTTCTCTGCTTTCTCAGTCTGTTTCCTAGTGCCGGTTTGAAGTTCCTGCAGTTTTCTCTGTAAAAGCGAGTTGGAGCTAGTACCTCCCCAAATATATGTATGGAATGGAGTTTGCAACTGAAAAGAAACTTTGTGTTCCCAACAAGCTAGGTGAAGGACGGCTTTCACACACACTTATCATTCAGAACTGAGCAAGTGGAGAGACGTTCGTTCATCTAGCACCAAGGGAACTGGTTGCAGGAGACACTTTTTCTCTGCTTTCTCAGTCTGTTTCCTAGTGCCGGTTTGAAGTTCCTGCAGTTTTCACTGTAAAACCGTGTTGGAGCTTGTACCTCCCCATATGTATGTATGGAATGGATTTTGCAACTGAAAAGAAACTTTGTGTTCCCAACAAGCTAGGTGAAGGACGGCTTTCACACGCACTTATCTCTCAGATCTGAGCAAGTGGAGAGACTTTCGTTCATCTAGCTCCAAGGGAACGGGTGGCAGTTGACACTTTTTCTCTGCTTTCTCAGTCTGTTTCCTAGTGCCGGTTTGAAGTTCCTGCAGTTTTCTCTGTAAAAGCGAGTTGGTGCTAGTACCTCCCCAAATATATGTATGGAATGGAGTTTGCAACTGAAAAGAAACTTTGTGTTCCCAACAAGCTAGGTGAAGGACGGCTTTCACACACACTTATCATTCAGAACTGAGCAAGTGGAGAGACGTTCGTTCATCTAGCACCAAGGGAACGGGTTGCAGGAGACACTTTTTCTCTGCTTTCTCAGTCTGTTTCGTAGTGCCGGTTTGAAGTTCCTGCAGTTTTCACTGTAAATCCAAGTTGGAGCTAGTACCTCCCCATATATATGTATGGAATGGAGTTTGCAACTGAAAAGAACCTTTGTGTTCCCAACAAGCTAGGTGAAGGACGGCTTTCACACACACTTATCTCTCAGAACTGAGCAAGTGGAGAGACGTTCGTTCATCTAGCACCAAGGGAACGGGTTGCAGGAGACACTTTTTCTCTGCTTTCTCAGTCTGTTTCCTAGTGCCGGTTTGAAGTTCCTGCAGTTTTCACTGTAAAACCGTGTTGGAGCTTGTACCTCCCCATATGTATGTATGGAATGGATTTTGCAACTGAAAAGAAACTTTGTGTTCCCAACAAGCTAGGTGAAGGACGGCTTTCACACGCACTTATCTCTCAGATCTGAGCAAGTGGAGAGACTTTCGTTCATCTAGCTCCAAGGGAACGGGTTTCAGTTGACACTTTTTCTCTGCTTTCTCAGTCTGTTTCCTAGTGCCGGTTTGAAGTTCCTGCAGTTTTCTCTGTAAAAGCGAGTTGGAGCTAGTACCTCCCCAAATATATGTATGGAATGGAGTTTGCAACTGAAAAGAAACTTTGTGTTCCCAACAAGCTAGGTGAAGGACGGCTTTCACACACACTTATCATTCAGAACTGAGCAAGTGGAGAGACGTTCGTTCATCTAGCACCAAGGGAACGGGTTGCAGGAGACACTTTTTCTCTGCTTTCTCAGTCTGTTTCCTAGTGCCGGTTTGAAGTTCCTGCAGTTTTCACTGTAAAACCGAGTTGGAGCTTGTACCTCCCCATATATATGTATGGAATGGAGTTTGCAACTGAAAAGAAACTTTGTGTTCCCACAAGATAGGTGAAGGACGGCTTTCACACACACTTATCATTCAGAACTGAGCAAGTGGAGAGACGTTCGTTCATCTAGCACCAAGGGAACGGGTTGCAGGAGACACTTTTTCTCTGCTTTCTCAGTCTGTTTCCTAGTGCCGGTTTGATATTCCTGCAGTTTTCACTGTAAAACCGAGTTGGAGCTTCTACCTCCCCATATATATGTATGGAATGGAGTTTACAACTGAAAAGAAACTTTGTGTTCCCAACAAGCTAGGTGAATGACGGCTTTCACACACACTTATCTCTCAGAACTGAGCAAGTGGAGAGACTTCCGTTCATCTAGCACCAAGGGATCGTCTTGCAGGAGACACTATTTCTCTGCTTTCTCAGTCTGTTTCCTAGTGCCGGTTTGAAGTTCCTGCAGTTTTCACTGTAAAACCGAGTTGGAGCTAGTACCACCCCATATATATGTATGGAATGGAGTTTGCAACTGAAAAGAAACTTTGTGTTCCCAACAAGCTAGGTGAAGGACGGCTTTCACACACACTTATCTCTCAGAACTGAGCAAGTGGAGAGACGTTCGTTCATCTAGCACCAAGGGAACGTGTTGCAGGAGACACTTTTTCTCTGCTTTCTCAGTCTGTTTCCTAGTGCCAGTTTGAAGTTCCTGGTCCAGTTTTCACTGTCAAACCGAGTTGGAGCTACTACCTCCCCATATATATGTATGGAATGGAGTTTGCAACTGAAAAGAAA
The DNA here is from genome assembly GCF_048773025.1 of Camelus bactrianus. Taxonomy (NCBI): domain Eukaryota; kingdom Metazoa; phylum Chordata; class Mammalia; order Artiodactyla; family Camelidae; genus Camelus; species Camelus bactrianus. The sequence goes on from NC_133541.1 coordinate 135,115,700, forward strand.
CTTTGTTTTCCCAACAAGCTAGGTGAAGAGCGGCTTTCACACACATTTATCTCTCAGAACTGAGCAAGTGGAGAGACGTTCGTTCATCTAGCACCAAGGGAACGGGTTGCAGGAGACACGTTTTCTCTGCTTTCTCAGTCTGTTTCCTAGTGCCGGTTTGAAGTTCCTGCAGTTTTCACTGTCAAACCGAGTTGGAGCTTGTACCTCCCCATATATATGTATAGAATGGAGTTTGCAACTGAAAAGAAACTTTGTGTTCCCAACAAGCTAGGTGAAGGACGGCTTTCACACACACTTATCTCGCAGAACTGAGCAATTGGAGAGACGTTCGTTCATCTAGCACCAAGGGAACGGGTTGCAGGAGACACTTTTTCTCTGTTTCTCAGTCTGTTTCCTAGTGCCGGTTTGAAGTTCCTGCAGTTTTCACTGTCAAACCGAGTTGGAGCTAGTACCTCCCCATATATATGTATGGAATAGAGTTTGCAACTGAAAAGAAACTTTGTGTTCCCAACAAGCTAGGTTAAGGACGGCTTTCACACACACTTATCTCTCAGAACAGAGCAAGTGGAGAGACGTTCGTTCATCTAGCACCAAGGGAACGGGTTGCAGGAGACACTTTTTCTCTGCTTTCTCAGTCTGTTTCCTAGTGCCGGTTTGAAGTTCCTGCAGTTTTCACTGTAAAACCGAGTAGGAGCTTGTAACTCCCCATATATATGTATGGAATGGAGTTTGCAACTGAAAAGAAACTTTGTGTTCCCAACAAGCTAGGTGAAGGACGGCTTTCACACACACTTATCTCTCAGAACTGAGCAAGTGGAGAGACGTTCGTTCATCTAGCACCAAGGGAACGGGTTGCAGGAGACACTTTTTCTCTGCTTTCTCAGTCTGTTTCGTAGTGCCGGTTTTAAGTTCCTGCAGTTTTCACTGTAAATCCAAGTTGGAGCTTGTACCTCCCCATATATATGTATGGAATGGAGTTTGCAACTGAAAAGAAACTTTGTGTTCCCAACAAGCTAGGTGAAGGACGGCTTTCACACACACTTATCTCTCAGAACTGAGCAAGTGGAGAGACGTTCGTTCATCTAGCACCAAGGGAACGGGATGCAGGAGACACTTTTTCTCTGCTTTCTCAGTCTGTTTCCTAGTGCCGGTTTGAAGTTCCTGCAGTTTTCACTGTAAAACCGTGTTGGAGCTTGTACCTCCCCATATGTATGTATGGAATGGATTTTGCAACTGAAAAGAAACTTTGTGTTCCCAACAAGCTAGGTGAAGGACGGCTTTCACACGCACTTATCTCTCAGATCTGAGCAAGTGGAGAGACTTTCGTTCATCTAGCTCCAAGGGAACGGGTTGCAGTTGACACTTTTTCTCTGCTTTCTCAGTCTGTTTCCTAGTGCCGGTTTGAAGTTCCTGCAGTTTTCTCTGTAAAAGCGAGTTGGAGCTAGTACCTCCCCAAATATATGTATGGAATGGAGTTTGCAACTGAAAAGAACCTTTGTGTTCCCAACAAGCTAGGTGAAGGACGGCTTTCACACACAATTATCATTCAGAACTGAGCAAGTGGAGAGACGTTCGTTCATCTAGCACCAAGGGAACGGGTTGCAGGAGACACTTTTTCTCTGCTTTCTCAGTCTGTTTCCTAGTGCCGGTTTGAAGTTCCTGCAGTTTTCACTGTCAAACCGAGTTGGAGCTTGTACCTCCCCATATATATGTATGGAATGGAGTTTGCAACTGAAAAGAAACTTTGTGTTCCCACAAGATAGTTGAAGAGCGGCTTTCACACACACTTATCTCTCAGAACTGAGCAAGTGGAGAGACGTTCGTTCATCTAGCACCAAGTGAACGGGTTGCAGGAGACACTTTTTCTCTGCTTTCTCAGTCTGTTTCCTAGTGCCGGTTTGAAGTTCCTGCAGTTTTCACTGTCAAACCGGGTTGGAGCTTCTACCTCCCCATATATATGTATGGAATGGAGTTTGCAACTGAAAAGAAACTTTGTGTTCCCAACAAGCTAGTTGAAGTAAGGCTTTCAATCACACTTATCTCTCAGAACTGAGCAAGTGGAGAGACGTTCGTTCATCTAGCAGCAAGGGAACGGGTTGCAGGAGACACTTTTTCTCTGCTTTCTCAGTCTGTTTCCTAGTGCCGGTTTGAAGTTCCTGCAGTTTTCACTGTCAAACCGAGTTGGAGCTTGTACCACCCCATATATATGTATGGAATGGAGTTTGCAACTGAAAAGAAACTTTGTGTTCCCAACAAGCTAGGTGAAGGACGGCTTTCACACACACTTATTTCTCAGAACTGAGCAAGTGGAGAGACGTTCGTTCATCTAGCACCAAGGGAACGGGTTGCAGGAGACACTTTTTCTCTGCTTTCTCAGTCTGTTTCCTAGTGCCGGTTTGAAGTTCCTGCACTTTTCACTGTCAAACCGTGTTGGAGCTTCTACCTCCCCATATATATGTATGGAATGGAGTTTGCAACTGAAAAGAAACTTTGTGTTCCCAACAAGATAGGTGAAGGACGGCTTTCACACACACTTATCTCTCAGAACTGAGCAAGTGGAGAGACGTTCGTTCATCTAGCACCAAGGGAACGGGTTGCAGGAGACACTTTTTCTCTGCTTTCTCACTCTGTTTAATAGTGCCGGTTTGAAGTTCCTGCAGTTTTCATTGTAAAACCGAGTTGGAGCTTGTAACTCCCCATATATATGTATGGAATGGAGTTTTCAACTGAAAAGAAACTTTGTGTTTCCAACAAGCTAGGTGAAGTGTGGCTTTCACACACACTTATCTCTCAGATCTGAGCAAGTGGAGAGACGTTCGTTCATCTAGCACCAAGGGAACGTGTTGCAGGAGACACTTTTTCTCTGCTTTCTCAGTCTGTTTCCTAGTGCCGGTTTGAAGTTCCTGCAGTTTTCACTGTAAAACCGAGTTGGAGCTAGTACCTCCCCATATATATGTATGGAATGGAGTTTGCAACTGAAAAGAAACTTTGTGTTCCCATCAAGATAATTGAAGAGCGGCTTTCACACACACTTATCTCGCAGAACTGAGCAAGTGGAGAGACGTTCGTTCATCTAGCACCAAGGGAACGGGTTGCAGGAGACACTTTTTCTCTGCTTTCTCAGTCTGTTTCCTAGTGCCGGTTTGAAGTTCCTGCAGTTTTCACTGTCAAACGGAGTAGGAGCTTGTAACTCCCCATATATATGTATGGAATGGAGTTTGCAACTGAAAAGAAACTTTGTGTTCCCAACAAGCTAGGTGAAGGACGGCTTTCACACACACTTATCTCTCAGAACTGAGCAAGTGGAGAGACGTTCGTTCATCTAGCACCAAGGGAACGGGTTGCAGGAGACACTTTTTCTCTGCTTTCTCAGTCTGTTTCGTAGTGCCGGTTTGAAGTTCCTGCAGTTTTCACTGTAAATCCAAGTTGGAGCTAGTACCTCCCCATATATATGTATGGAATGGAGTTTGCAACTGAAAAGAACCTTTGTGTTCCCAACAAGCTAGGTGAAGGACGGCTTTCACACACACTTATCTCTCAGAACTGAGCAAGTGGAGAGACGTTCGTTCATCTAGCACCAAGGGAACGGGTTGCAGGAGACACTTTTTCTCTGCTTTCTCAGTCTGTTTCCTAGTGCCGGTCTGAAGTTCCTGCAGTTTTCTCTGTAAAAGCGAGTTGGAGCTAGTACCTCCCCAAATATATGTATGGAATGGAGTTTGCAACTGAAAAGAAACTTTGTGTTCCCAACAAGCTAGGTGAAGGACGGCTTTCACACACACTTATCATTCAGAACTGAGCAAGTGGAGAGACGTTCGTTCATCTAGCACCAAGGGAACGGGTTGCAGGAGACACTTTTTCTCTGCTTTCTCAGTCTGTTTCGTAGTGCCGGTTTGAAGTTCCTGCAGTTTTCACTGTAAAACTGTGTTGGAGCTTGTACCTCCCCATATGTATGTATGGAATGGATTTTGCAACTGAAAAGAAACTTTGTGTTCCCAACAAGCTAGGTGAAGGACGGCTTTCACACGCACTTATCTCTCAGATCTGAGCAAGTGGAGAGACTTTCGTTCATCTAGCTCCAAGGGAACGGGTGGCAGTTGACACTTTTTCTCTGCTTTCTCAGTCTGTTTCCTAGTGCCGGTTTGAAGTTCCTGCAGTTTTCTCTGTAAAAGCGAGTTGGTGCTAGTACCTCCCCAAATATATGTATGGAATGGAGTTTGCAACTGAAAAGAAACTTTGTGTTCCCAACAAGCTAGGTGAAGGACGGCTTTCACACACACTTATCATTCAGAACTGAGCAAGTGGAGAGACGTTCGTTCATCTAGCACCAAGGGAACGGGTTGCAGGAGACACTTTTTCTCTGCTTTCTCAGTCTGTTTCGTAGTGCCGGTTTGAAGTTCCTGCAGTTTTCACTGTAAATCCAAGTTGGAGCTAGTACCTCCCCATATATATGTATGGAATGGAGTTTGCAACTGAAAAGAACCTTTGTGTTCCCAACAAGCTAGGTGAAGGACGGCTTTCACACACACTTATCTCTCAGAACTGAGCAAGTGGAGAGACGTTCGTTCATCTAGCACCAAGGGAACGGGTTGCAGGAGACAATTTTTCTCTGCTTTCTCAGTCTGTTTCCTAGTGCCGGTTTGAAGTTCCTGCAGTTTTCACTGTAAAACCGTGTTGGAGCTTGTACCTCCCCATATGTATGTATGGAATGGATTTTGCAACTGAAAAGAAACTTTGTGTTCCCAACAAGCTAGGTGAAGGACGGCTTTCACACGCACTTATCTCTCAGATCTGAGCAAGTGGAGAGACTTTCGTTCATCTAGCTCCAAGGGAACGGGTTGCAGTTGACACTTTTTCTCTGCTTTCTCAGTCTGTTTCCTAGTGCCGGTTTGAAGTTCCTGCAGTTTTCTCTGTAAAAGCGAGTTGGAGCTAGTACCTCCCCAAATATATGTATGGAATGGAGTTTGCAACTGAAAAGAAACTTTGTGTTCCCAACAAGCTAGGTGAAGGACGGCTTTCACACACACTTATCATTCAGAACTGAGCAAGTGGAGAGACGTTCGTTCATCTAGCACCAAGGGAACGGGTTGCAGGAGACACTTTTTCTCTGCTTTCTCAGTCTGTTTCCTAGTGCCGGTTTGAAGTTCCTGCAGTTTTCACTGTAAAACCGAGTTGGAGCTTGTACCTCCCCATATATATGTATGGAATGGAGTTTGCAACTGAAAAGAAACTTTGTGTTCCCACAAGATAGGTGAAGGACGGCTTTCACACACACTTATCATTCAGAACTGAGCAAGTGGAGAGACGTTCGTTCATCTAGCACCAAGGGAACGGGTTGCAGGAGACACTTTTTCTCTGCTTTCTCAGTCTGTTTCCTAGTGCCGGTTTGATATTCCTGCAGTTTTCACTGTAAAACCGAGTTGGAGCTTCTACCTCCCCATATATATGTATGGAATGGAGTTTACAACTGAAAAGAAACTTTGTGTTCCCAACAAGCTAGGTGAAGGACGGCTTTCACACACACTTATCTCTCAGAACTGAGCAAGTGGAGAGACTTCCGTTCATCTAGCACCAAGGGATCGTCTTGCAGGAGACACTATTTCTCTGCTTTCTCAGTCTGTTTCCTAGTGCCGGTTTGAAGTTCCTGCAGTTTTCACTGTAAAACCGAGTTGGAGCTAGTACCACCCCATATATATGTATGGAATGGAGTTTGCAACTGAAAAGAAACTTTGTGTTCCCAACAAGCTAGGTGAAGGACGGCTTTCACACACACTTATCTCTCAGAACTGAGCAAGTGGAGAGACGTTCGTTCATCTAGCACCAAGGGAACGTGTTGCAGGAGACACTTTTTCTCTGCTTTCTCAGTCTGTTTCCTAGTGCCGGTTTGAAGTTCCTGCAGTTTTCACTGTAAAACCGAGTAGGAGCTTGTAACTCCCCATATATATGTATGGAATGGAGTTTGCAACTGAAAAGAAACTTTGTGTTCCCAACAAGCTAGGTGAAGGACGGCTTTCACACACACTTATCTCTCAGAACTGAGCAAGTGGAGAGACGTTCGTTCATCTAGCACCAAGGGAACGGGTTGCAGGAGACACTTTTTCTCTGCTTTCTCAGTCTGTTTCGTAGTGCCGGTTTGAAGTTCCTGCAGTTTTCACTGTAAATCCAAGTTGGAGCTAGTACCTCCCCATATATATGTATGGAATGGAGTTTGCAACTGAAAAGAAACTTTATGTTCCCAACAAGCTAGGTGAAGTACGGCTTTCACACACACTTATCTCTCAGAACTGAGCAAGTGGAGAGACGTTCGTTCATCTAGCACCAAGGGAACGGGTTGCAGGAGACACTTTTTCTCTGCTTTCTCAGTCTGTTTCCTAGTGCCGGTTTGAAGTTCCTGCAGTTTTCACTGTAAAACCGTGTTGGAGCTTGTACCTCCCCATATGTATGTATGGAATGGATTTTGCAACTGAAAAGAAACTTTGTGTTCCCAACAAGCTAGGTGAAGGACGGCTTTCACACGCACTTATCTCTCAGATCTGAGCAAGTGGAGAGACATTCGTTCATCTAGCTCCAAGGGAACGGGTTGCAGTTGACACATTTTCTCTGCTTTCTCAGTCTGTTTCCTAGTGCCGGTTTGAAGTTCCTGCAGTTTTCTCTGTAAAAGCGAGTTGGAGCTAGTACCTCCCCAAATATATGTATGGAATGGAGTTTGCAACTGAAAAGAAACTTTGTGTTCCCAACAAGCTAGGTGAAGGAAGGCTTTCACACACACTTATCTCTCAGAACTGAGCAAGTGGAGAGACGTTCGTTCATCTAGCACCAAGGGAACGGGTTGCAGGAGACACTTTTTCTCTGCTTTCTCAGTCTGTTTCCTAGTGCCGGTTTGAAGTTCCTGCAGTTTTCACTGTAAAACCGTGTTGGAGCTTGTACCTCCCCATATGTATGTATGGAATGGATTTTGCAACTGAAAAGAAACTTTGTGTTCCCAACAAGCTAGGTGAAGGACGGCTTTCACACGCACTTATCTCTCAGATCTGAGCAAGTGGAGAGACTTTCGTTCATCTAGCTCCAAGGGAACGGGTGGCAGTTGACACTTTTTCTCTGCTTTCTCAGTCTGTTTCCTAGTGCCGGTTTGAAGTTCCTGCAGTTTTCTCTGTAAAAGCGAGTTGGAGCTAGTACCTCCCCAAATATATGTATGGAATGGAGTTTGCAACTGAAAAGAAACTTTGTGTTCCCAAAAAGCTAGGTGAAGGACGGCTTTCACACACACTTATCATTCAGAACTGAGCAAGTGGAGAGACGTTCGTTCATCTAGCACCAAGGGAACGGGTTGCAGGAGACACTTTTTCTCTGCTTTCTCAGTCTGTTTCCTAGTGCCGGTTTGAAGTTCCTGCAGTTTTCACTGTAAAACCGAGTTGGAGCTTGTACCTCCCCATATATATGTATGGAATGGAGTTTGCAACTGAAAAGAAACTTTGTGTTCCCACAAGATAGGTGAAGGACGGCTTTCACACACACTTATCATTCAGAACTGAGCAAGTGGAGAGACGTTCGTTCATCTAGCACCAAGGGAACGGGTTGCAGGAGACACTTTTTCTCTGCTTTCTCAGTCTGTTTCCTAGTGCCGGTTTGATATTCCTGCAGTTTTCACTGTAAAACCGAGTTGGAGCTTCTACCTCCCCATATATATGTATGGAATGGAGTTTACAACTGAAAAGAAACTTTGTGTTCCCAACAAGCTAGGTGAAGGACGGCTTTCACACACACTTATCTCTCAGAACTGAGCAAGTGGAGAGACTTCCGTTCATCTAGCACCAAGGGATCGTCTTGCAGGAGACACTATTTCTCTGCTTTCTCAGTCTGTTTCCTAGTGCCGGTTTGAAGTTCCTGCAGTTTTCACTGTAAAACCGAGTTGGAGCTAGTACCACCCCATATATATGTATGGAATGGAGTTTGCAACTGAAAAGAAACTTTGTGTTCCCAACAAGCTAGGTGAAGGACGGCTTTCACACACACTTATCTCTCAGAACTGAGCAAGTGGAGAGACGTTCGTTCATCTAGCACCAAGGGAACGTGTTGCAGGAGACACTTTTTCTCTGCTTTCTCAGTCTGTTTCCTAGTGCCAGTTTGAAGTTCCTGGTCCAGTTTTCACTGTCAAACCGAGTTGGAGCTACTACCTCCCCATATATATGTATGGAATGGAGTTTGCAACTGAAAAGAAACTTTGTTTTCCCAACAAGCTAGGTGAAGAGCGGCTTTCACACACATTTATCTCTCAGAACTGAGCAAGTGGAGAGACGTTCGTTCATCTAGCACCAAGGGAACGGGTTGCAGGAGACACGTTTTCTCTGCTTTCTCAGTCTGTTTCCTAGTGCCGGTTTGAAGTTCCTGCAGTTTTCACTGTCAAACCGAGTTGGAGCTTGTACCTCCCCATATATATGTATAGAATGGAGTTTGCAACTGAAAAGAAACTTTGTGTTCCCAACAAGCTAGGTGAAGGACGGCTTTCACACACACTTATCTCGCAGAACTGAGCAATTGGAGAGACGTTCGTTCATCTAGCACCAAGGGAACGGGTTGCAGGAGACACTTTTTCTCTGTTTCTCAGTCTGTTTCCTAGTGCCGGTTTGAAGTTCCTGCAGTTTTCACTGTCAAACCGAGTTGGAGCTAGTACCTCCCCATATATATGTATGGAATAGAGTTTGCAACTGAAAAGAAACTTTGTGTTCCCAACAAGCTAGGTTAAGGACGGCTTTCACACACACTTATCTCTCAGAACAGAGCAAGTGGAGAGACGTTCGTTCATCTAGCACCAAGGGAACGGGTTGCAGGAGACACTTTTTCTCTGCTTTCTCAGTCTGTTTCCTAGTGCCGGTTTGAAGTTCCTGCAGTTTTCACTGTAAAACCGAGTAGGAGCTTGTAACTCCCCATATATATGTATGGAATGGAGTTTGCAACTGAAAAGAAACTTTGTGTTCCCAACAAGCTAGGTGAAGGACGGCTTTCACACACACTTATCTCTCAGAACTGAGCAAGTGGAGAGACGTTCGTTCATCTAGCACCAAGGGAACGGGTTGCAGGAGACACTTTTTCTCTGCTTTCTCAGTCTGTTTCGTAGTGCCGGTTTTAAGTTCCTGCAGTTTTCACTGTAAATCCAAGTTGGAGCTTGTACCTCCCCATATATATGTATGGAATGGAGTTTGCAACTGAAAAGAAACTTTGTGTTCCCAACAAGCTAGGTGAAGGACGGCTTTCACACACACTTATCTCTCAGAACTGAGCAAGTGGAGAGACGTTCGTTCATCTAGCACCAAGGGAACGGGATGCAGGAGACACTTTTTCTCTGCTTTCTCAGTCTGTTTCCTAGTGCCGGTTTGAAGTTCCTGCAGTTTTCACTGTAAAACCGTGTTGGAGCTTGTACCTCCCCATATGTATGTATGGAATGGATTTTGCAACTGAAAAGAAACTTTGTGTTCCCAACAAGCTAGGTGAAGGACGGCTTTCACACGCACTTATCTCTCAGATCTGAGCAAGTGGAGAGACTTTCGTTCATCTAGCTCCAAGGGAACGGGTTGCAGTTGACACTTTTTCTCTGCTTTCTCAGTCTGTTTCCTAGTGCCGGTTTGAAGTTCCTGCAGTTTTCTCTGTAAAAGCGAGTTGGAGCTAGTACCTCCCCAAATATATGTATGGAATGGAGTTTGCAACTGAAAAGAACCTTTGTGTTCCCAACAAGCTAGGTGAAGGACGGCTTTCACACACAATTATCATTCAGAACTGAGCAAGTGGAGAGACGTTCGTTCATCTAGCACCAAGGGAACGGGTTGCAGGAGACACTTTTTCTCTGCTTTCTCAGTCTGTTTCCTAGTGCCGGTTTGAAGTTCCTGCAGTTTTCACTGTCAAACCGAGTTGGAGCTTGTACCTCCCCATATATATGTATGGAATGGAGTTTGCAACTGAAAAGAAACTTTGTGTTCCCACAAGATAGTTGAAGAGCGGCTTTCACACACACTTATCTCTCAGAACTGAGCAAGTGGAGAGACGTTCGTTCATCTAGCACCAAGTGAACGGGTTGCAGGAGACACTTTTTCTCTGCTTTCTCAGTCTGTTTCCTAGTGCCGGTTTGAAGTTCCTGCAGTTTTCACTGTCAAACCGAGTTGGAGCTTGTACCACCCCATATATATGTATGGAATGGAGTTTGCAACTGAAAAGAAACTTTGTGTTCCCAACAAGCTAGGTGAAGGACGGCTTTCACACACACTTATCTCTCAGAACTGAGCATGTGGAGAGACGTTCATTCATCTAGCACAAAGGGATCGGCTTGCAGGAGAAACTTTTACTCTGGTTTCTCACCTTGTTTCCTAGTGCCGGTTTGAAGTTCCTGCAGTTTTCACTGTAAAACCGAGTTGGAGCTAGTACCTCCCCATATATATGTATGGAGTGGAGATTGCAACTGAAAAGAAACTTTGTGTTCCCAACAAGCTAGTTGAAGTAAGGCTTTCAATCACACTTATCTCTCAGAACTGAGCAAGTGGAGAGACGTTCGTTCATCTAGCAGCAAGGGAACGGGTTGCAGAAGACACTTTTTCTCTGCTTTCTCAGTCTGTTTCCTAGTGCCGGTTTGAAGTTCCTGCAGTTTTCACTGTCAAACCGAGTTGGAGCTTGTACCACCCCATATATATGTATGGAATGGAGTTTGCAACTGAAAAGAAACTTTGTGTTCCCAACAAGCTAGGTGAAGGACGGCTTTCACACACACTTATCTCTCAGAACTGAGCATGTGGAGAGACGTTCATTCATCTAGCACAAAGGGATCGGCTTGCAGGAGAAACTTTTACTCTGGTTTCTCACCTTGTTTCCTAGTGCCGGTTTGAAGTTCCTGCAGTTTTCACTGTAAAACCGAGTTGGAGCTAGTACCTCCCCATATATATGTATGGAGTGGAGATTGCAACTGAAAAGAAACTTTGTGTTCCCAACAAGCTAGGTGAAGGACGGCTTTCACACACACTTATCTCTCAGAACTGAGCATGTGGAAAGACGTTCGTTCATGTAGCACAAAGGGAACGGTTTGCAGGAGAAACTTTTACTCTATTTTCTCAGTGTGTTTCTTAGTGCCGGTTTGAAGTTCCTGCAGTTTTCACTGTAAAACCGAGTTGGAGCTAGTACCTCCCCATATATATGTATGCAGTGGAGTTGCAACTGAAAAGATCCTTTGTGTTCCCAACAAGCTAGGTGAAGGACGGCTTTCACACACACTTATCTCTCAGAACTGAGCATGTGGAGAGACGTTCGTTCATCTAGCACAATGGAAACGGGTTGCAGGAGAATGTTTTAATTTTGTTTCTCAGTCTGTTTCTACTGCTGATTTTAAGTTCCTGCAGTTTTCCCTGTAAAACCGAGTTGGAGCTAGTACCTCCCCATATATATGTATGGAGTGGAGTTTGCAACTGAAAAGAAACTTTGTGTTCCCAACAAGCTAGGTGAAGGACGCCTTTCACACACACTTATCTCTCAGAACTGAGCATGTGGAGAGACGTTCGTTCATCTAGCACAAAGGGAACGGGTTGCAGGAGAAACTTTTACTCTGGTTTCTCAGTCTGTTTCCTAGTGCCGGTTTGAAGTTCCTGCAGTTTTCACTGTAAAACCGAGTTGGAGCTAGTACCTCCCCATATATATGTATGGAGTGGAGTTTGTAACTGAAAAGAAACTTTGTGTTCCCAACAAGCTAGGGGAAGGACGGCTTTCACACACAATTATCTCTCAGAACTGAGCATGTGGAGAGACGTTCATTCATCTAGCACAAAGTAAACGGGTTGCAGGGGAAACTTTTACTCTGGATTCTCAGTCTGTTTCCTAGTGCCGGTTTGAAGTTCCTGCAGTTTTCACTGTCAAACCGAGTTGGAGCTTGTACCTCCCCATATATATGTATAGAATGGAGTTTGCAACTGAAAAGAAACTTTGTGTTCCCAACAAGCTAGGTGAAGGACGGCTTTCACACACACTTATCTCGCAGAACTGAGCAATTGGAGAGACGTTCGTTCATCTAGCACCAAGGGAACGGGTTGCAGGAGACACTTTTTCTCTGTTTCTCAGTCTGTTTCCTAGTGCCGGTTTGAAGTTCCTGCAGTTTTCACTGTCAAACCGAGTTGGAGCTAGTACCTCCCCATATATATGTATGGAATAGAGTTTGCAACTGAAAAGAAACTTTGTGTTCCCAACAAGCTAGGTTAAGGATGGCTTTCACACACACTTATCTCTCAGAACAGAGCAAGTGGAGAGACGTTCGTTCATCTAGCACCAAGGGAACGGGTTGCAGGAGACACTTTTTCTCTGCTTTCTCAGTCTGTTTCCTAGTGCCGGTTTGAAGTTCCTGCAGTTTTCACTGTAAAACCGAGTAGGAGCTTGTAACTCCCCATATATATGTATGGAATGGAGTTTGCAACTGAAAAGAAACTTTGTGTTCCCAACAAGCTAGGTGAAGGACGGCTTTCACACACACTTATCTCTCAGAACTGAGCAAGTGGAGAGACGTTCGTTCATCTAGCACCAAGGGAACGGGTTGCAGGAGACACTTTTTCTCTGCTTTCTCAGTCTGTTTCGTAGTGCCGGTTTTAAGTTCCTGCAGTTTTCACTGTAAATCCAAGTTGGAGCTTGTACCTCCCCATATATATGTATGGAATGGAGTTTGCAACTGAAAAGAAACTTTGTGTTCCCAACAAGCTAGGTGAAGGACGGCTTTCACACACACTTATCTCTCAGAACTGAGCAAGTGGAGAGACGTTCGTTCATCTAGCACCAAGGGAACGGGATGCAGGAGACACTTTTTCTCTGCTTTCTCAGTCTGTTTCCTAGTGCCGGTTTGAAGTTCCTGCAGTTTTCACTGTAAAACCGTGTTGGAGCTTGTACCTCCCCATATGTATGTATGGAATGGATTTTGCAACTGAAAAGAAACTTTGTGTTCCCAACAAGCTAGGTGAAGGACGGCTTTCACACGCACTTATCTCTCAGATCTGAGCAAGTGGAGAGACTTTCGTTCATCTAGCTCCAAGGGAACGGGTTGCAGTTGACACTTTTTCTCTGCTTTCTCAGTCTGTTTCCTAGTGCCGGTTTGAAGTTCCTGCAGTTTTCTCTGTAAAAGCGAGTTGGAGCTAGTACCTCCCCAAATATATGTATGGAATGGAGTTTGCAACTGAAAAGAACCTTTGTGTTCCCAACAAGCTAGGTGAAGGACGGCTTTCACACACAATTATCATTCAGAACTGAGCAAGTGGAGAGACGTTCGTTCATCTAGCACCAAGGGAACGGGTTGCAGGAGACACTTTTTCTCTGCTTTCTCAGTCTGTTTCCTAGTGCCGGTTTGAAGTTCCTGCAGTTTTCACTGTCAAACCGAGTTGGAGCTTGTACCTCCCCATATATATGTATGGAATGGAGTTTGCAACTGAAAAGAAACTTTGTGTTCCCACAAGATAGTTGAAGAGCGGCTTTCACACACACTTATCTCTCAGAACTGAGCAAGTGGAGAGACGTTCGTTCATCTAGCACCAAGTGAACGGGTTGCAGGAGACACTTTTTCTCTGCTTTCTCAGTCTGTTTCCTAGTGCCGGTTTGAAGTTCCTGCAGTTTTCACTGTCAAACCGGGTTGGAGCTTCTACCTCCCCATATATATGTATGGAATGGAGTTTGCAACTGAAAAGAAACTTTGTGTTCCCAACAAGCTAGTTGAAGTAAGGCTTTCAATCACACTTATCTCTCAGAACTGAGCAAGTGGAGAGACGTTCGTTCATCTAGCAGCAAGGGAACGGGTTGCAGGAGACACTTTTTCTCTGCTTTCTCAGTCTGTTTCCTAGTGCCGGTTTGAAGTTCCTGCAGTTTTCACTGTCAAACCGAGTTGGAGCTTGTACCACCCCATATATATGTATGGAATGGAGTTTGCAACTGAAAAGAAACTTTGTGTTCCCAACAAGCTAGGTGAAGGACGGCTTTCACACACACTTATTTCTCAGAACTGAGCAAGTGGAGAGACGTTCGTTCATCTAGCACCAAGGGAACGGGTTGCAGGAGACACTTTTTCTCTGCTTTCTCAGTCTGTTTCCTAGTGCCGGTTTGAAGTTCCTGCACTTTTCACTGTCAAACCGTGTTGGAGCTTCTACCTCCCCATATATATGTATGGAATGGAGTTTGCAACTGAAAAGAAACTTTGTGTTCCCAACAAGATAGGTGAAGGACGGCTTTCACACACACTTATCTCTCAGAACTGAGCAAGTGGAGAGACGTTCGTTCATCTAGCACCAAGGGAACGGGTTGCAGGAGACACTTTTTCTCTGCTTTCTCACTCTGTTTAATAGTGCCGGTTTGAAGTTCCTGCAGTTTTCACTGTAAAACCGAGTTGGAGCTTGTAACTCCCCATATATATGTATGGAATGGAGTTTTCAACTGAAAAGAAACTTTGTGTTTCCAACAAGCTAGGTGAAGTGTGGCTTTCACACACACTTATCTCTCAGAACTTAGCAAGTGGAGAGACGTTCGTTCATCTAGCACCAAGGGAACGTGTTGCAGGAGACACTTTTTCTCTGCTTTCTCAGTCTGTTTCCTAGTGCCGGTTTGAAGTTCCTGCAGTTTTCACTGTAAAACCGAGTTGGAGCTAGTACCTCCCCATATATATGTATGGAATGGAGTTTGCAACTGAAAAGAAACTTTGTGTTCCCATCAAGATAATTGAAGAGCGGCTTTCACACACACTTATCTCGCAGAACTGAGCAAGTGGAGAGACGTTCGTTCATCTAGCACCAAGGGAACGGGTTGCAGGAGACACTTTTTCTCTGCTTTCTCAGTCTGTTTCCTAGTGCCGGTTTGAAGTTCCTGCAGTTTTCACTGTAAAACCGAGTAGGAGCTTGTAACTCCCCATATATATGTATGGAATGGAGTTTGCAACTGAAAAGAAACTTTGTGTTCCCAACAAGCTAGGTGAAGGACGGCTTTCACACACACTTATCTCTCAGAACTGAGCAAGTGGAGAGACGTTCGTTCATCTAGCACCAAGGGAACGGGTTGCAGGAGACACTTTTTCTCTGCTTTCTCAGTCTGTTTCGTAGTGCCGGTTTGAAGTTCCTGCAGTTTTCACTGTAAATCCAAGTTGGAGCTAGTACCTCCCCATATATATGTATGGAATGGAGTTTGCAACTGAAAAGAACCTTTGTGTTCCCAACAAGCTAGGTGAAGGACGGCTTTCACACACACTTATCTCTCAGAACTGAGCAAGTGGAGAGACGTTCGTTCATCTAGCACCAAGGGAACGGGTTGCAGGAGACACTTTTTCTCTGCTTTCTCAGTCTGTTTCCTAGTGCCGGTCTGAAGTTCCTGCAGTTTTCACTGTAAAACCGTGTTGGAGCTTGTACCTCCCCATATGTATGTATGGAATGGAGTTTGCAACTGAAAAGAAACTTTGTGTTCCCATCAAGCTAGGTGAAGGACGGCTTTCACACATACTTACCCCTAAGAAATGAGCAAGTGGAGAGACTTTCGTTCATCTAGCTCCAAGGGAACGGGTTGCAGTTGACACTTTTTCTCTGCTTTCTCAGTCTGTTTCCTAGTGCCGGTTTGAAGTTCCTGCAGTTTTCTCTGTAAAAGCGAGTTGGAGCTAGTACCTCCCCAAATATATGTATGGAATGGAGTTTGCAACTGAAAAGAAACTTTGTGTTCCCAACAAGCTAGGTGAAGGACGGCTTTCACACACACTTATCATTCAGAACTGAGCAAGTGGAGAGACGTTCGTTCATCTAGCACCAAGGGAACGGGTTGCAGGAGACACTTTTTCTCTGCTTTCTCAGTCTGTTTCCTAGTGCCGGTTTGAAGTTCCTGCAGTTTTCACTGTAAAACCGTGTTGGAGCTTGTACCTCCCCATATGTATGTATGGAATGGATTTTGCAACTGAAAAGAAACTTTGTGTTCCCAACAAGCTAGGTGAAGGACGGCTTTCACACGCACTTATCTCTCAGATCTGAGCAAGTGGAGAGACTTTCGTTCATCTAGCTCCAAGGGAACGGGTGGCAGTTGACACTTTTTCTCTGCTTTCTCAGTCTGTTTCCTAGTGCCGGTTTGAAGTTCCTGCAGTTTTCTCTGTAAAAGCGAGTTGGTGCTAGTACCTCCCCAAATATATGTATGGAATGGAGTTTGCAACTGAAAAGAAACTTTGTGTTCCCAACAAGCTAGGTGAAGGACGGCTTTCACACACACTTATCATTCAGAACTGAGCAAGTGGAGAGACGTTCGTTCATCTAGCACCAAGGGAACGGGTTGCAGGAGACACTTTTTCTCTGCTTTCTCAGTCTGTTTCGTAGTGCCGGTTTGAAGTTCCTGCAGTTTTCACTGTAAATCCAAGTTGGAGCTAGTACCTCCCCATATATATGTATGGAATGGAGTTTGCAACTGAAAAGAACCTTTGTGTTCCCAACAAGCTAGGTGAAGGACGGCTTTCACACACACTTATCTCTCAGAACTGAGCAAGTGGAGAGACGTTCGTTCATCTAGCACCAAGGGAACGGGTTGCAGGAGACACTTTTTCTCTGCTTTCTCAGTCTGTTTCCTAGTGCCGGTTTGAAGTTCCTGCAGTTTTCACTGTAAAACCGTGTTGGAGCTTGTACCTCCCCATATGTATGTATGGAATGGATTTTGCAACTGAAAAGAAACTTTGTGTTCCCAACAAGCTAGGTGAAGGACGGCTTTCACACGCACTTATCTCTCAGATCTGAGCAAGTGGAGAGACTTTCGTTCATCTAGCTCCAAGGGAACGGGTTGCAGTTGACACTTTTTCTCTGCTTTCTCAGTCTGTTTCCTAGTGCCGGTTTGAAGTTCCTGCAGTTTTCTCTGTAAAAGCGAGTTGGAGCTAGTACCTCCCCAAATATATGTATGGAATGGAGTTTGCAACTGAAAAGAAACTTTGTGTTCCCAACAAGCTAGGTGAAGGACGGCTTTCACACACACTTATCATTCAGAACTGAGCAAGTGGAGAGACGTTCGTTCATCTAGCACCAAGGGAACGGGTTGCAGGAGACACTTTTTCTCTGCTTTCTCAGTCTGTTTCCTAGTGCCGGTTTGAAGTTCCTGCAGTTTTCACTGTAAAACCGAGTTGGAGCTTGTACCTCCCCATATATATGTATGGAATGGAGTTTGCAACTGAAAAGAAACTTTGTGTTCCCACAAGATAGGTGAAGGACGGCTTTCACACACACTTATCATTCAGAACTGAGCAAGTGGAGAGACGTTCGTTCATCTAGCACCAAGGGAACGGGTTGCAGGAGACACTTTTTCTCTGCTTTCTCAGTCTGTTTCCTAGTGCCGGTTTGATATTCCTGCAGTTTTCACTGTAAAACCGAGTTGGAGCTTCTACCTCCCCATATATATGTATGGAATGGAGTTTACAACTGAAAAGAAACTTTGTGTTCCCAACAAGCTAGGTGAAGGACGGCTTTCACACACACTTATCTCTCAGAACTGAGCAAGTGGAGAGACTTCCGTTCATCTAGCACCAAGGGATCGTCTTGCAGGAGACACTATTTCTCTGCTTTCTCAGTCTGTTTCCTAGTGCCGGTTTGAAGTTCCTGCAGTTTTCACTGTAAAACCGAGTTGGAGCTAGTACCACCCCACATATATGTATGGAATGGAGTTTGCAACTGAAAAGAAACTTTGTGTTCCCAACAAGCTAGGTGAAGGACGGCTTTCACACACACTTATCTCTCAGAACTGAGCAAGTGGAGAGACGTTCGTTCATCTAGCACCAAGGGAACGGGTTGCAGGAGACACTTTTTCTCTGCTTTCTCAGTCTGTTTCCTAGTGCCGGTTTGAAGTTCCTGCAGTTTTCACTGTAAAACCGAGTAGGAGCTTGTAACTCCCCATATATATGTATGGAATGGAGTTTGCAACTGAAAAGAAACTTTGTGTTCCCAACAAGCTAGGTGAAGGACGGCTTTCACACACACTTATCTCTCAGAACTGAGCAAGTGGAGAGACGTTCGTTCATCTAGCACCAAGGGAACGGGTTGCAGGAGACACTTTTTCTCTGCTTTCTCAGTCTGTTTCGTAGTGCCGGTTTGAAGTTCCTGCAGTTTTCACTGTAAATCCAAGTTGGAGCTAGTACCTCCCCATATATATGTATGGAATGGAGTTTGCAACTGAAAAGAAACTTTATGTTCCCAACAAGCTAGTTGAAGTACGGCTTTCACACACACTTATCTCTCAGAACTGAGCAAGTGGAGAGACGTTCGTTCATCTAGCACCAAGGGAACGGGTTGCAGGAGACACTTTTTCTCTGCTTTCTCAGTCTGTTTCCTAGTGCCGGTTTGAAGTTCCTGCAGTTTTCACTGTAAAACCGTGTTGGAGCTTGTACCTCCCCATATGTATGTATGGAATGGATTTTGCAACTGAAAAGAAACTTTGTGTTCCCAACAAGCTAGGTGAAGGACGGCTTTCACACGCACTTATCTCTCAGATCTGAGCAAGTGGAGAGACATTCGTTCATCTAGCTCCAAGGGAACGGGTTGCAGTTGACACATTTTCTCTGCTTTCTCAGTCTGTTTCCTAGTGCCGGTTTGAAGTTCCTGCAGTTTTCTCTGTAAAAGCGAGTTGGAGCTAGTACCTCCCCAAATATATGTATGGAATGGAGTTTGCAACTGAAAAGAAACTTTGTGTTCCCAACAAGCTAGGTGAAGGAAGGCTTTCACACACACTTATCTCTCAGAACTGAGCAAGTGGAGAGACGTTCGTTCATCTAGCACCAAGGGAACGGGTTGCAGGAGACACTTTTTCTCTGCTTTCTCAGTCTGTTTCCTAGTGCCGGTTTGAAGTTCCTGCAGTTTTCACTGTAAAACCGTGTTGGAGCTTGTACCTCCCCATATGTATGTATGGAATGGATTTTGCAACTGAAAAGAAACTTTGTGTTCCCAACAAGCTAGGTGAAGGACGGCTTTCACACGCACTTATCTCTCAGATCTGAGCAAGTGGAGAGACTTTCGTTCATCTAGCTCCAAGGGAACGGGTGGCAGTTGACACTTTTTCTCTGCTTTCTCAGTCTGTTTCCTAGTGCCGGTTTGAAGTTCCTGCAGTTTTCTCTGTAAAAGCGAGTTGGTGCTAGTACCTCCCCAAATATATGTATGGAATGGAGTTTGCAACTGAAAAGAAACTTTGTGTTCCCAACAAGCTAGGTGAAGGACGGCTTTCACACACACTTATCATTCAGAACTGAGCAAGTGGAGAGACGTTCGTTCATCTAGCACCAAGGGAACGGGTTGCAGGAGACACTTTTTCTCTGCTTTCTCAGTCTGTTTCCTAGTGCCGGTTTGAAGTTCCTGCAGTTTTCACTGTAAAACCGAGTTGGAGCTTGTACCTCCCCATATATATGTATGGAATGGAGTTTGCAACTGAAAAGAAACTTTGTGTTCCCACAAGATAGGTGAAGGCGGCTTTCACACACACTTATCATTCAGAACTGAGCAAGTGGAGAGACGTTCGTTCATCTAGCACCAAGGGAACGGGTTGCAGGAGACACTTTTTCTCTGCTTTCTCAGTCTGTTTCCTAGTGCCGGTTTGATATTCCTGCAGTTTTCACTGTAAAACCGAGTTGGAGCTTCTACCTCCCCATATATATGTATGGAATGGAGTTTACAACTGAAAAGAAACTTTGTGTTCCCAACAAGCTAGGTGAAGGACGGCTTTCACACACACTTATCTCTCAGAACTGAGCAAGTGGAGAGACTTCCGTTCATCTAGCACCAAGGGATCGTCTTGCAGGAGACACTATTTCTCTGCTTTCTCAGTCTGTTTCCTAGTGCCGGTTTGAAGTTCCTGCAGTTTTCACTGTAAAACCGAGTTGGAGCTAGTACCACCCCATATATATGTATGGAATGGAGTTTGCAACTGAAAAGAAACTTTGTGTTCCCAACAAGCTAGGTGAAGGACGGCTTTCACACACACTTATCTCTCAGAACTGAGCAAGTGGAGAGACGTTCGTTCATCTAGCACCAAGGGAACGTGTTGCAGGAGACACTTTTTCTCTGCTTTCTCAGTCTGTTTCCTAGTGCCAGTTTGAAGTTCCTGGTCCAGTTTTCACTGTCAAACCGAGTTGGAGCTACTACCTCCCCATATATATGTATGGAATGGAGTTTGCAACTGAAAAGAAACTTTGTTTTCCCAACAAGCTAGGTGAAGAGCGGCTTTCACACACATTTATCTCTCAGAACTGAGCAAGTGGAGAGACGTTCGTTCATCTAGCACCAAGGGAACGGGTTGCAGGAGACACGTTTTCTCTGCTTTCTCAGTCTGTTTCCTAGTGCCGGTTTGAAGTTCCTGCAGTTTTCACTGTCAAACCGAGTTGGAGCTTGTACCTCCCCATATATATGTATAGAATGGAGTTTGCAACTGAAAAGAAACTTTGTGTTCCCAACAAGCTAGGTGAAGGACGGCTTTCACACACACTTATCTCGCAGAACTGAGCAATTGGAGAGACGTTCGTTCATCTAGCACCAAGGGAACGGGTTGCAGGAGACACTTTTTCTCTGTTTCTCAGTCTGTTTCCTAGTGCCGGTTTGAAGTTCCTGCAGTTTTCACTGTCAAACCGAGTTGGAGCTAGTACCTCCCCATATATATGTATGGAATAGAGTTTGCAACTGAAAAGAAACTTTGTGTTCCCAACAAGCTAGGTTAAGGACGGCTTTCACACACACTTATCTCTCAGAACAGAGCAAGTGGAGAGACGTTCGTTCATCTAGCACTAAGGGAACGGGTTGCAGGAGACACTTTTTCTCTGCTTTCTCAGTCTGTTTCCTAGTGCCGGTTTGAAGTTCCTGCAGTTTTCACTGTAAAACCGAGTAGGAGCTTGTAACTCCCCATATATATGTATGGAATGGAGTTTGCAACTGAAAAGAAACTTTGTGTTCCCAACAAGCTAGGTGAAGGACGGCTTTCACACACACTTATCTCTCAGAACTGAGCAAGTGGAGAGACGTTCGTTCATCTAGCACCAAGGGAACGGGTTGCAGGAGACACTTTTTCTCTGCTTTCTCAGTCTGTTTCGTAGTGCCTGTTTGAAGTTCCTGCAGTTTTCACTGTAAATCCAAGTTGGAGCTTGTACCTCCCCATATATATGTATGGAATGGAGTTTGCAACTGAAAAGAAACTTTGTGTTCCCAACAAGCTAGGTGAAGGACGGCTTTCACACACACTTATCTCTCAGAACTGAGCAAGTGGAGAGACGTTCGTTCATCTAGCACCAAGGGAACGGGATGCAGGAGACACTTTTTCTCTGCTTTCTCAGTCTGTTTCCTAGTGCCGGTTTGAAGTTCCTGCAGTTTTCACTGTAAAACCGTGTTGGAGCTTGTACCTCCCCATATGTATGTATGGAATGGATTTTGCAACTGAAAAGAAACTTTGTGTTCCCAACAAGCTAGGTGAAGGACGGCTTTCACACGCACTTATCTCTCAGATCTGAGCAAGTGGAGAGACTTTCGTTCATCTAGCTCCAAGGGAACGGGTTGCAGTTGACACTTTTTCTCTGCTTTCTCAGTCTGTTTCCTAGTGCCGGTTTGAAGTTCCTGCAGTTTTCTCTGTAAAAGCGAGTTGGAGCTAGTACCTCCCCAAATATATGTATGGAATGGAGTTTGCAACTGAAAAGAACCTTTGTGTTCCCAACAAGCTAGGTGAAGGACGGCTTTCACACACAATTATCATTCAGAACTGAGCAAGTGGAGAGACGTTCGTTCATCTAGCACCAAGGGAACGGGTTGCAGGAGACACTTTTTCTCTGCTTTCTCAGTCTGTTTCCTAGTGCCGGTTTGAAGTTCCTGCAGTTTTCACTGTCAAACAGAGTTGGAGCTTGTACCTCCCCATATATATGTATGGAATGGAGTTTGCAACTGAAAAGAAACTTTGTGTTCCCACAAGATAGTTGAAGAGCGGCTTTCACACACACTTATCTCTCAGAACTGAGCAAGTGGAGAGACGTTCGTTCATCTAGCACCAAGTGAACGGGTTGCAGGAGACACTTTTTCTCTGCTTTCTCAGTCTGTTTCCTAGTGCCGGTTTGAAGTTCCTGCAGTTTTCACTGTCAAACCGTGTTGGAGCTTCTACCTCCCCATATATATGTATGGAATGGAGTTTGCAACTGAAAAGAAACTTTGTGTTCCCAACAAGCTAGTTGAAGTAAGGCTTTCAATCACACTTATCTCTCAGAACTGAGCAAGTGGAGAGACGTTCGTTCATCTAGCAGCAAGGGAACGGGTTGCAGGAGACACTTTTTCTCTGCTTTCTCAGTCTGTTTCCTAGTGCCGGTTTGAAGTTCCTGCAGTTTTCACTGTCAAACCGATTTGGAGCTTGTACCACCCCATATATATGTATGGAATGGAGTTTGCAACTGAAAAGAAACTTTGTGTTCCCAACAAGCTAGGTGAAGGACGGCTTTCACACACACTTATTTCTCAGAACTGAGCAAGTGGAGAGACGTTCGTTCATCTAGCACCAAGGGAACGGGTTGCAGGAGACACTTTTTCTCTGCTTTCTCAGTCTGTTTCCTAGTGCCGGTTTGAAGTTCCTGCACTTTTCACTGTCAAACCGTGTTGGAGCTTCTACCTCCCCATATATATGTATGGAATGGAGTTTGCAACTGAAAAGAAACTTTGTGTTCCCAACAAGATAGGTGAAGGACGGCTTTCACACACACTTATCTCTCAGAACTGAGCAAGTGGAGAGACGTTCGTTCATCTAGCACCAAGGGAACGGGTTGCAGGAGACACTTTTTCTCTGCTTTCTCACTCTGTTTAATAGTGCCGGTTTGAAGTTCCTGCAGTTTTCACTGTAAAACCGAGTTGGAGCTTGCAACTCCCCATATATATGTATGGAATGGAGTTTTCAACTGAAAAGAAACTTTGTGTTTCCAACAAGCTAGGTGAAGTGTGGCTTTCACACACACTTATCTCTCAGAACTTAGCAAGTGGAGAGACGTTCGTTCATCTAGCACCAAGGGAACGTGTTGCAGGAGACACTTTTTCTCTGCTTTCTCAGTCTGTTTCCTAGTGCCGGTTTGAAGTTCCTGCAGTTTTCACTGTAAAACCGAGTTGGAGCTAGTACCTCCCCATATATATGTATGGAATGGAGTTTGCAACTGAAAAGAAACTTTGTGTTCCCATCAAGATAATTGAAGAGCGGCTTTCACACACACTTATCTCGCAGAACTGAGCAAGTGGAGAGACGTTCGTTCATCTAGCACCAAGGGAACGGGTTGCAGGAGACACTTTTTCTCTGCTTTCTCAGTCTGTTTCCTAGTGCCGGTTTGAAGTTCCTGCAGTTTTCACTGTAAAACCGAGTAGGAGCTTGTAACTCCCCATATATATGTATGGAATGGAGTTTGCAACTGAAAAGAAACTTTGTGTTCCCAACAAGCTAGGTGAAGGACGGCTTTCACACACACTTATCTCTCAGAACTGAGCAAGTGGAGAGACGTTCGTTCATCTAGCACCAAGGGAACGGGTTGCAGGAGACACTTTTTCTCTGCTTTCTCAGTCTGTTTCGTAGTGCCGGTTTGAAGTTCCTGCAGTTTTCACTGTAAATCCAAGTTGGAGCTAGTACCTCCCCATATATATGTATGGAATGGAGTTTGCAACTGAAAAGAACCTTTGTGTTCCCAACAAGCTAGGTGAAGGACGGCTTTCACACACACTTATCTCTCAGAACTGAGCAAGTGGAGAGACGTTCGTTCATCTAGCACCAAGGGAACGGGTTGCAGGAGACACTTTTTCTCTGCTTTCTCAGTCTGTTTCCTAGTGCCGGTCTGAAGTTCCTGCAGTTTTCACTGTAAAACCGTGTTGGAGCTTGTACCTCCCCATATGTATGTATGGAATGGAGTTTGCAACTGAAAAGAAACTTTGTGTTCCCATCAAGCTAGGTGAAGGACGGCTTTCACACATACTTACCCCTAAGAAATGAGCAAGTGGAGAGACGATCGTTCATCTAGCACCAAGGGAACGGGTTGCAGGAGACACTTTTTCTCTGCTTTCTCAGTCTGTTTCCTAGTGCCGGTTTGAAGTTCCTGCAGTTTTCACTGTAAAACCGTGTTGGAGCTTGTACCTCCCCATATGTATGTATGGAATGGATTTTGCAACTGAAAAGAAACTTTGTGTTCCCAACAAGCTAGGTGAAGGACGGCTTTCACACGCACTTATCTCTCAGATCTGAGCAAGTGGAGAGACTTTCGTTCATCTAGCTCCAAGGGAACGGGTTGCAGTTGACACTTGTTCTCTGCTTTCTCAGTCTGTTTCCTAGTGCCGGTTTGAAGTTCCTGCAGTTTTCTCTGTAAAAGCGAGTTGGAGCTAGTACCTCCCCAAATATATGTATGGAATGGAGTTTGCAACTGAAAAGAAACTTTGTGTTCCCAACAAGCTAGGTGAAGGACGGCTTTCACACACACTTATCATTCAGAACTGAGCAAGTGGAGAGACGTTCGTTCATCTAGCACCAAGGGAACGGGTTGCAGGAGACACTTTTTCTCTGCTTTCTCAGTCTGTTTCCTAGTGCCGGTTTGAAGTTCCTGCAGTTTTCACTGTAAAACCGTGTTGGAGCTTGTACCTCCCCATATGTATGTATGGAATGGATTTTGCAACTGAAAAGAAACTTTGTGTTCCCAACAAGCTAGGTGAAGGACGGCTTTCACACGCACTTATCTCTCAGATCTGAGCAAGTGGAGAGACTTTCGTTCATCTAGCTCCAAGGGAACGGGTGGCAGTTGACACTTTTTCTCTGCTTTCTCAGTCTGTTTCCTAGTGCCGGTTTGAAGTTCCTGCAGTTTTCTCTGTAAAAGCGAGTTGGTGCTAGTACCTCCCCAAATATATGTATGGAATGGAGTTTGCAACTGAAAAGAAACTTTGTGTTCCCAACAAGCTAGGTGAAGGACGGCTTTCACACACACTTATCATTCAGAACTGAGCAAGTGGAGAGACGTTCGTTCATCTAGCACCAAGGGAACGGGTTGCAGGAGACACTTTTTCTCTGCTTTCTCAGTCTGTTTCGTAGTGCCGGTTTGAAGTTCCTGCAGTTTTCACTGTAAATCCAAGTTGGAGCTAGTACCTCCCCATATATATGTATGGAATGGAGTTTGCAACTGAAAAGAACCTTTGTGTTCCCAACAAGCTAGGTGAAGGACGGCTTTCACACACACTTATCTCTCAGAACTGAGCAAGTGGAGAGACGTTCGTTCATCTAGCACCAAGGGAACGGGTTGCAGGAGACACTTTTTCTCTGCTTTCTCAGTCTGTTTCCTAGTGCCGGTTTGAAGTTCCTGCAGTTTTCACTGTAAAACCGTGTTGGAGCTTGTACCTCCCCATATGTATGTATGGAATGGATTTTGCAACTGAAAAGAAACTTTGTGTTCCCAACAAGCTAGGTGAAGGACGGCTTTCACACGCACTTATCTCTCAGATCTGAGCAAGTGGAGAGACTTTCGTTCATCTAGCTCCAAGGGAACGGGTTGCAGTTGACACTTTTTCTCTGCTTTCTCAGTCTGTTTCCTAGTGCCGGTTTGAAGTTCCTGCAGTTTTCTCTGTAAAAGCGAGTTGGAGCTAGTACCTCCCCAAATATATGTATGGAATGGAGTTTGCAACTGAAAAGAAACTTTGTGTTCCCAACAAGCTAGGTGAAGGACGGCTTTCACACACACTTATCATTCAGAACTGAGCAAGTGGAGAGACGTTCGTTCATCTAGCACCAAGGGAACGGGTTGCAGGAGACACTTTTTCTCTGCTTTCTCAGTCTGTTTCCTAGTGCCGGTTTGAAGTTCCTGCAGTTTTCACTGTAAAACCGAGTTGGAGCTTGTACCTCCCCATATATATGTATGGAATGGAGTTTGCAACTGAAAAGAAACTTTGTGTTCCCACAAGATAGGTGAAGGACGGCTTTCACACACACTTATCATTCAGAACTGAGCAAGTGGAGAGACGTTCGTTCATCTAGCACCAAGGGAACGGGTTGCAGGAGACACTTTTTCTCTGCTTTCTCAGTCTGTTTCCTAGTGCCGGTTTGATATTCCTGCAGTTTTCACTGTAAAACCGAGTTGGAGCTTCTACCTCCCCATATATATGTATGGAATGGAGTTTACAACTGAAAAGAAACTTTGTGTTCCCAACAAGCTAGGTGAAGGACGGCTTTCACACACACTTATCTCTCAGAACTGAGCAAGTGGAGAGACTTCCGTTCATCTAGCACCAAGGGATCGTCTTGCAGGAGACACTATTTCTCTGCTTTCTCAGTCTGTTTCCTAGTGCCGGTTTGAAGTTCCTGCAGTTTTCACTGTAAAACCGAGTTGGAGCTAGTACCACCCCATATATATGTATGGAATGGAGTTTGCAACTGAAAAGAAACTTTGTGTTCCCAACAAGCTAGGTGAAGGACGGCTTTCACACACACTTATCTCTCAGAACTGAGCAAGTGGAGAGACGTTCGTTCATCTAGCACCAAGGGAACGTGTTGCAGGAGACACTTTTTCTCTGCTTTCTCAGTCTGTTTCCTAGTGCCAGTTTGAAGTTCCTGGTCCAGTTTTCACTGTCAAACCGAGTTGGAGCTACTACCTCCCCATATATATGTATGGAATGGAGTTTGCAACTGAAAAGAAACTTTGTTTTCCCAACAAGCTAGGTGAAGAGCGGCTTTCACACACATTTATCTCTCAGAACTGAGCAAGTGGAGAGACGTTCGTTCATCTAGCACCAAGGGAACGGGTTGCAGGAGACACGTTTTCTCTGCTTTCTCAGTCTGTTTCCTAGTGCCGGTTTGAAGTTCCTGCAGTTTTCACTGTCAAACCGAGTTGGAGCTTGTACCTCCCCATATA
Source organism: Camelus bactrianus (assembly GCF_048773025.1). NCBI lineage: Eukaryota > Metazoa > Chordata > Mammalia > Artiodactyla > Camelidae > Camelus > Camelus bactrianus. The sequence goes on from NC_133541.1 coordinate 135,142,551, forward strand.
TATGTATAGAATGGAGTTTGCAACTGAAAAGAAACTTTGTGTTCCCAACAAGCTAGGTGAAGGACGGCTTTCACACACACTTATCTCGCAGAACTGAGCAATTGGAGAGACGTTCGTTCATCTAGCACCAAGGGAACGGGTTGCAGGAGACACTTTTTCTCTGTTTCTCAGTCTGTTTCCTAGTGCCGGTTTGAAGTTCCTGCAGTTTTCACTGTCAAACCGAGTTGGAGCTAGTACCTCCCCATATATATGTATGGAATAGAGTTTGCAACTGAAAAGAAACTTTGTGTTCCCAACAAGCTAGGTTAAGGACGGCTTTCACACACACTTATCTCTCAGAACAGAGCAAGTGGAGAGACGTTCGTTCATCTAGCACCAAGGGAACGGGTTGCAGGAGACACTTTTTCTCTGCTTTCTCAGTCTGTTTCCTAGTGCCGGTTTGAAGTTCCTGCAGTTTTCACTGTAAAACCGAGTAGGAGCTTGTAACTCCCCATATATATGTATGGAATGGAGTTTGCAACTGAAAAGAAACTTTGTGTTCCCAACAAGCTAGGTGAAGGACGGCTTTCACACACACTTATCTCTCAGAACTGAGCAAGTGGAGAGACGTTCGTTCATCTAGCACCAAGGGAACGGGTTGCAGGAGACACTTTTTCTCTGCTTTCTCAGTCTGTTTCGTAGTGCCGGTTTGAAGTTCCTGCAGTTTTCACTGTAAAACCGTGTTGGAGCTTGTACCTCCCCATATGTATGTATGGAATGGATTTTGCAACTGAAAAGAAACTTTGTGTTCCCAACAAGCTAGGTGAAGGACGGCTTTCACACGCACTTATCTCTCAGATCTGAGCAAGTGGAGAGACTTTCGTTCATCTAGCTCCAAGGGAACGGGTTGCAGTTGACACTTTTTCTCTGCTTTCTCAGTCTGTTTCCTAGTGCCGGTTTGAAGTTCCTGCAGTTTTCTCTGTAAAAGCGAGTTGGAGCTAGTACCTCCCCAAATATATGTATGGAATGGAGTTTGCAACTGAAAAGAACCTTTGTGTTCCCAACAAGCTAGGTGAAGGACGGCTTTCACACACAATTATCATTCAGAACTGAGCAAGTGGAGAGACGTTCGTTCATCTAGCACCAAGGGAACGGGTTGCAGGAGACACTTTTTCTCTGCTTTCTCAGTCTGTTTCCTAGTGCCGGTTTGAAGTTCCTGCAGTTTTCACTGTCAAACCGAGTTGGAGCTTGTACCTCCCCATATATATGTATGGAATGGAGTTTGCAACTGAAAAGAAACTTTGTGTTCCCACAAGATAGTTGAAGAGCGGCTTTCACACACACTTATCTCTCAGAACTGAGCAAGTGGAGAGACGTTCGTTCATCTAGCACCAAGTGAACGGGTTGCAGGAGACACTTTTTCTCTGCTTTCTCAGTCTGTTTCCTAGTGCCGGTTTGAAGTTCCTGCAGTTTTCACTGTCAAACCGGGTTGGAGCTTCTACCTCCCCATATATATGTATGGAATGGAGTTTGCAACTGAAAAGAAACTTTGTGTTCCCAACAAGCTAGTTGAAGTAAGGCTTTCAATCACACTTATCTCTCAGAACTGAGCAAGTGGAGAGACGTTCGTTCATCTAGCACCAAGGGAACGGGTTGCAGGAGACACTTTTTCTCTGCTTTCTCACTCTGTTTAATAGTGCCGGTTTGAATTTCCTGCAGTTTTCACTGTAAAACCGAGTTGGAGCTTGTAACTCCCCATATATATGTATGGAATGGAGTTTTCAACTGAAAAGAAACTTTGTGTTTCCAACAAGCTAGGTGAAGTGTGGCTTTCACACACACTTATCTCTCAGAACTTAGCAAGTGGAGAGACGTTCGTTCATCTAGCACCAAGGGAACGTGTTGCAGGAGACACTTTTTCTCTGCTTTCTCAGTCTGTTTCCTAGTGCCGGTTTGAAGTTCCTGCAGTTTTCACTGTAAAACCGAGTTGGAGCTAGTACCTCCCCATATATATGTATGGAATGGAGTTTGCAACTGAAAAGAAACTTTGTGTTCCCATCAAGATAATTGAAGAGCGGCTTTCACACACACTTATCTCGCAGAACTGAGCAAGTGGAGAGACGTTCGTTCATCTAGCACCAAGGGAACGGGTTGCAGGAGACACTTTTTCTCTGCTTTCTCAGTCTGTTTCCTAGTGCCGGTTTGAAGTTCCTGCAGTTTTCACTGTCAAACCGAGTAGGAGCTTGTAACTCCCCATATATATGTATGGAATGGAGTTTGCAACTGAAAAGAAACTTTGTGTTCCCAACAAGCTAGGTGAAGGACGGCTTTCACACACACTTATCTCTCAGAACTGAGCAAGTGGAGAGACGTTCGTTCATCTAGCACCAAGGGAACGGGTTGCAGGAGACACTTTTTCTCTGCTTTCTCAGTCTGTTTCGTAGTGCCGGTTTGAAGTTCCTGCAGTTTTCACTGTAAATCCAAGTTGGAGCTAGTACCTCCCCATATATATGTATGGAATGGAGTTTGCAACTGAAAAGAACCTTTGTGTTCCCAACAAGCTAGGTGAAGGACGGCTTTCACACACACTTATCTCTCAGAACTGAGCAAGTGGAGAGACGTTCGTTCATCTAGCACCAAGGGAACGGGTTGCAGGAGACACTTTTTCTCTGCTTTCTCAGTCTGTTTCCTAGTGCCGGTCTGAAGTTCCTGCAGTTTTCACTGTAAAACCGTGTTGGAGCTTGTACCTCCCCATATGTATGTATGGAATGGAGTTTGCAACTGAAAAGAAACTTTGTGTTCCCATCAAGCTAGGTGAAGGACGGCTTTCACACATACTTACCCCTAAGAAATGAGCAAGTGGAGAGACGATCGTTCATCTAGCACCAAGGGAACGGGTTGCAGGAGACACTTTTTCTCTGCTTTCTCAGTCTGTTTCCTAGTGCCGGTTTGAAGTTCCTGCAGTTTTCACTGTAAAACCGTGTTGGAGCTTGTACCTCCCCATATGTATGTATGGAATGGATTTTGCAACTGAAAAGAAACTTTGTGTTCCCAACAAGCTAGGTGAAGGACGGCTTTCACACGCACTTATCTCTCAGATCTGAGCAAGTGGAGAGACTTTCGTTCATCTAGCTCCAAGGGAACGGGTTGCAGTTGACACTTTTTCTCTGCTTTCTCAGTCTGTTTCCTAGTGCCGGTTTGAAGTTCCTGCAGTTTTCTCTGTAAAAGCGAGTTGGAGCTAGTACCTCCCCAAATATATGTATGGAATGGAGTTTGCAACTGAAAAGAAACTTTGTGTTCCCAACAAGCTAGGTGAAGGACGGCTTTCACACACACTTATCATTCAGAACTGAGCAAGTGGAGAGACTTTCGTTCATCTAGCACCAAGGGAACGGGTTGCAGGAGACACTTTTTCTCTGCTTTCTCAGTCTGTTTCCTAGTGCCGGTTTGAAGTTCCTGCAGTTTTCACTGTCAAACCGAGTTGGAGCTTGTACCTCCCCATATATATGTATGGAATGGAGTTTGCAACTGAAAAGAAACTTTGTGTTCCCACAAGCTAGGTGAAGGACGGCTTTCACACACACTTATCATTCAGAACTGGGCAAGTGGAGAGACGTTCGTTCATCTAGCACCAAGGGAACGGGTTGCAGGAGACACTTTTTCTCTGCTTTCTCAGTCTGTTTCCTAGTGCCGGTTTGATATTCCTGCAGTTTTCACTGTAAAACCGAGTTGGAGCTTCTACCTCCCCATATATATGTATGGAATGGAGTTTACAACTGAAAAGAAACTTTGTGTTCCCAACAAGCTAGGTGAAGGACGGCTTTCACACACACTTATCTCTCAGAACTGAGCAAGTGGAGAGACTTCCGTTCATCTAGCACCAAGGGAACGTGTTGCAGGAGACACTATTTCTCTGCTTTCTCAGTCTGTTTCCTAGTGCCGGTTTGAAGTTCCTGGTCCAGTTTTCACTGTCAAACCGAGTTGGAGCTACTACCTCCCCATATATATGTATGGAATGGAGTTTGCAACTGAAAAGAAACTTTGTTTTCCCAACAAGCTAGGTGAAGAGCGGCTTTCACACACATTTATCTCTCAGAACTGAGCAAGTGGAGAGACGTTCGTTCATCTAGCACCAAGGGAACGGGTTGCAGGAGACACGTTTTCTCTGCTTTCTCAGTCTGTTTCCTAGTGCCGGTTTGAAGTTCCTGCAGTTTTCACTGTCAAACCGAGTTGGAGCTTGTACCTCCCCATATATATGTATAGAATGGAGTTTGCAACTGAAAAGAAACTTTGTGTTCCCAACAAGCTAGGTGAAGGACGGCTTTCACACACAATTATCTCGCAGAACTGAGCAATTGGAGAGACGTTCGTTCATCTAGCACCAAGGGAACGGGTTGCAGGAGACACTTTTTCTCTGTTTCTCAGTCTGTTTCCTAGTGCCGGTTTGAAGTTCCTGCAGTTTTCACTGTCAAACCGAGTTGGAGCTAGTACCTCCCCATATATATGTATGGAATAGAGTTTGCAACTGAAAAGAAACTTTGTGTTCCCAACAAGCTAGGTTAAGGACGGCTTTCACACACACTTATCTCTCAGAACAGAGCAAGTGGAGAGACGTTCGTTCATCTAGCACCAAGGGAACGGGTTGCAGGAGACACTTTTTCTCTGCTTTCTCAGTCTGTTTCCTAGTGCCGGTTTGAAGTTCCTGCAGTTTTCACTGTAAAACCGAGTAGGAGCTTGTAACTCCCCATATATATGTATGGAATGGAGTTTGCAACTGAAAAGAAACTTTGTGTTCCCAACAAGCTAGGTGAAGGACGGCTTTCACACACACTTATCTCTCAGAACTGAGCAAGTGGAGAGACGTTCGTTCATCTAGCACCAAGGGAACGGGTTGCAGGAGACACTTTTTCTCTGCTTTCTCAGTCTGTTTCGTAGTGCCGGTTTGAAGTTCCTGCAGTTTTCACTGTAAATCCAAGTTGGAGCTTGTACCTCCCCATATATATGTATGGAATGGAGTTTGCAACTGAAAAGAAACTTTGTGTTCCCAACAAGCTAGGTGAAGGACGGCTTTCACACACACTTATCTCTCAGAACTGAGCAAGTGGAGAGACGTTCGTTCATCTAGCACCAAGGGAACGGGTTGCAGGAGACACTTTTTCTCTGCTTTCTCAGTCTGTTTCGTAGTGCCGGTTTGAAGTTCCTGCAGTTTTCACTGTAAATCCAAGTTGGAGCTTGTACCTCCCCATATATATGTATGGAATGGAGTTTGCAACTGAAAAGAAACTTTGTGTTCCCAACAAGCTAGGTGAAGGACGGCTTTCACACACACTTATCTCTCAGAACTGAGCAAGTGGAGAGACGTTCGTTCATCTAGCACCAAGGGAACGGGATGCAGGAGACACTTTTTCTCTGCTTTCTCAGTCTGTTTCCTAGTGCCGGTTTGAAGTTCCTGCAGTTTTCACTGTAAAACCGTGTTGGAGCTTGTACCTCCCCATATGTATGTATGGAATGGATTTTGCAACTGAAAAGAAACTTTGTGTTCCCAACAAGCTAGGTGAAGGACGGCTTTCACACGCACTTATCTCTCAGATCTGAGCAAGTGGAGAGACTTTCGTTCATCTAGCTCCAAGGGAACGGGTTGCAGTTGACATTTTTTCTCTGCTTTCTCAGTCTGTTTCCTAGTGCCGGTTTGAAGTTCCTGCAGTTTTCTCTGTAAAAGCGAGTTGGAGCTAGTACCTCCCCAAATATATGTATGGAATGGAGTTTGCAACTGAAAAGAAACTTTGTGTTCCCAACAAGCTAGGTGAAGGACGGCTTTCACACACACTTATCATTCAGAACTGAGCAAGTGGAGAGACGTTCGTTCATCTAGCACCAAGGGAACGGGTTGCAGGAGACACTTTTTCTCTGCTTTCTCAGTCTGTTTCCTAGTGCCGGTTTGAAGTTCCTGCAGTTTTCACTGTCAAACCGAGTTGGAGCTTGTACCTCCCCATATATATGTATGGAATGGAGTTTGCAACTGAAAAGAAACTTTGTGTTCCCACAAGATAGTTGAAGAGCGGCTTTCACACACACTTATCTCTCAGAACTGAGCAAGTGGAGAGACGTTCGTTCATCTAGCACCAAGTGAACGGGTTGCAGGAGACACTTTTTCTCTGCTTTCTCAGTCTGTTTCCTAGTGCCGGTTTGAAGTTCCTGCAGTTTTCACTGTCAAACCGAGTTGGAGCTTGTACCTCCCCATATATATGTATGGAATGGAGTTTGCAACTGAAAAGAAACTTTGTGTTCCCAACAAACTAGGTGAAGTAAGGCTTTCAATCACACTTATCTCTCAGAACTGAGCAAGTGGAGAGACGTTCGTTCATCTAGCAGCAAGGGAACGGGTTGCAGGAGACACTTTTTCTCTGCTTTCTCAGTCTGTTTCCTAGTGCCGGTTTGAAGTTCCTGCAGTTTTCACTGTCAAACCGAGTTGGAGCTTGTACCACACCATATATATGTATGGAATGGAGTTTGCAACTGAAAAGAAACTTTGTGTTCCCAACAAGCTAGGTGAAGGACGGCTTTCACACACACTTATTTCTCAGAACTGAGCAAGTGGAGAGACGTTCGTTCATCTAGCACCAAGGGAACGGGTTGCAGGAGACACTTTTTCTCTGCTTTCTCAGTCTGTTTCCTAGTGCCGGTTTGAAGTTCCTGCACTTTTCACTGTCAAACCGTGTTGGAGCTTCTACCTCCCCATATATATGTATGGAATGGAGTTTGCAACTGAAAAGAAACTTTGTGTTCCCAACAAGATAGGTGAAGGACGGCTTTCACCCACACTTATCTCTCAGAACTGAGCAAGTGGAGAGACGTTCGTTCATCTAGCAGCAAGGGAACGGGTTGCAGGAGACACTTTTTCTCTGCTTTCTCAGTCTGTTTCCTAGTGCCGGTTTGAAGTTCCTGCAGTTTTCACTGTCAAACCGAGTTGGAGCTTGTACCACACCATATATATGTATGGAATGGAGTTTGCAACTGAAAAGAAACTTTGTGTTCCCAACAAGCTAGGTGAAGGACGGCTTTCACACACACTTATTTCTCAGAACTGAGCAAGTGGAGAGACGTTCGTTCATCTAGCACCAAGGGAACGGGTTGCAGGAGACACTTTTTCTCTGCTTTCTCAGTCTGTTTCCTAGTGCCGGTTTGAAGTTCCTGCACTTTTCACTGTCAAACCGTGTTGGAGCTTCTACCTCCCCATATATATGTATGGAATGGAGTTTGCAACTGAAAAGAAACTTTGTGTTCCCAACAAGATAGGTGAAGGACGGCTTTCACCCACACTTATCTCTCAGAACTGAGCAAGTGGAGAGACGTTCGTTCATCTAGCACCAAGGGAACGGGTTGCAGGAGACACTTTTTCTCTGCTTTCTCACTCTGTTTAATAGTGCCGGTTTGAAGTTCCTGCAGTTTTCACTGTAAAACCGAGTTGGAGCTTGTAACTCCCCATATATATGTATGGAATGGAGTTTTCAACTGAAAAGAAACTTTGTGTTTCCAACAAGCTAGGTGAAGTGTGGCTTTCACACACACTTATCTCTCAGAACTTAGCAAGTGGAGAGACGTTCGTTCATCTAGCACCAAGGGAACGGGTTGCAGGAGACACTTTTTCTCTGCTTTCTCAGTCTGTTTCCTAGTGCCGGTTTGAAGTTCCTGCAGTTTTCACTGTCAAACCGAGTTGGAGCTAGTACCTCCCCATATATATGTATGGAATGGAGTTTGCAACTGAAAAGAAACTTTGTGTTCCCAACAAGCTAGGTTAAGGACGGCTTTCACACACACTTATCTCTCAGAACAGAGCAAGTGGAGAGACGTTCGTTCATCTAGCACCAAGGGAACGGGTTGCAGGAGACACTTTTTCTCTGCTTTCTCAGTCTGTTTCCTAGTGCCGGTTTGAAGTTCCTGCAGTTTTCACTGTAAAACCGAGTAGGAGCTTGTAACTCCCCATATATATGTATGGAATGGAGTTTGCAACTGAAAAGAAACTTTGTGTTCCCAACAAGCTAGGTGAAGGACGGCTTTCACACACACTTATCTCTTCAGAACTGAGCAAGTGGAGAGACGTTCGTTCATCTAGCACCAAGGGAACGGGTTGCAGGAGACACTTTTTCTCTGCTTTCTCAGTCTGTTTCGTAGTGCCGGTTTGAAGTTCCTGCAGTTTTCACTGTAAATCCAAGTTGGAGCTAGTACCTCCCCATATATATGTATGGAATGGAGTTTGCAACTGAAAAGAACCTTTGTGTTCCCAACAAGCTAGGTGAAGGACGGCTTTCACACACACTTATCTCTCAGAACTGAGCAAGTGGAGAGACGTTCGTTCATCTAGCACCAAGGGAACGGGTTGCAGGAGACACTTTTTCTCTGCTTTCTCAGTCTGTTTCCTAGTGCCGGTTTGAAGTTCCTGCAGTTATCACTGTAAAACCGAGTTGGAGCTTCTACCTCCCCATATATATGTATGGAATGGAGTTTGCAACTGAAAAGAAACTTTGTGTTCCCAACAAGATAGGTGAAGGACGGCTTTCACACACACTTATCTCTCAGAACAGAGCAAGTGGAGAGACGTTCGTTCATCTAGCACCAAGGGAACGGGTTGCAGGAGACACTTTTTCTCTACTTTCCCAGTCTGTTTCCTAGTGCCGGTTTGAAGTTCCTGCAGTTTTCACTGTCAAACCGAGTTGGAGCTTTTACCTCCCCATATATATGTATGGAATGGAGTTTGCAACTGAAAAGAAACTTTGTGTTCCCAACAAGCTAAGTGAAGGACGGCTTTCACACACACTTACCCCTCAGAAATGAGCAAGTGGAGAGACGATCGTTCATCTAGCACCAAGGGAACGGGTTGCAGGAGACACTATTTCTCTGCTTTCTCAGTCTGTTTCCTAGTGCCGGTTTGAAGTTCCTGCAGTATTCACCGTAAAACCGAGTTGGAGCTAGTACCTCCCCGTATATATGTATGGAATGGAGTTTGCAACTGAAAAGAAACTTTGTTTTCCCAACAAGCTAGGTGAAGGGCGGCTTTCACACACACTTATCTCTCAGAACTGAGCAAGTGGAGAGACGTTCGTTCATCTAGCACCAAGGGAACTGGTTGCAGGAGACACTTTTTCTCTGCTTTCTCAGTCTGTTTCCTTGTGCCGGTAGGAAGTTCCTGCAGTTTTCACTGTAAAACCGTGTTAGCTAGTACCTCCCCATATATATGTATGGAATGGAGTTTGCAACTGAAAAGAAACTTTGTGTTCCCAGCAAGCTAGGTGAAGTGCGGCTTTCACACACAATTATCTCTCAGAACTGAGCAAGTGGAGAGACGTTCGTTCATCTAGCACCAAGGGAACGGGTTGCAGGAGACACTTTTTCTCTGCTTTCTCAGTCTGTTTCCTAGTGCCGGTTTGAATTTCCTGCAGTTATCACTGTAAAACCGAGTTGGAGCTTCTACCTCCCCATATATATGTATGGAATGGAGTTTGCAACTGAAAAGAAACTTTGTGTTCCCAACAAGCTAGGTGAAGGACGGCTTTCACACACATATCTCTCAGAACAGAGCAAGTGGAGAGACGTTCGTTCATCTAGCACCAAGGGAACGGGTTGCAGGAGACACTTTTTCTCTGCTTTCTCAGTCTGTTTCCTAGTGCCGGTTTGAAGTTCCTGCAGTTTTCACTGTAAAACCGAGTTGGAGCTAGTACCTCCCCATATATATGTATGGAATGGAGTTTGCAACTGAAAAGAAACTTTGTGTTCCCATCAAGATAGTTGAAGAGCGGCTTTCACACACACTTATCTCGCAGAACTGAGCAATTGGAGAGACGTTCGTTCATCTAGCACCAAGGGAACGGGTTGCAGGAGACACTTTTTCTCTGTTTCTCAGTCTGTTTCCTAGTGCCGGTTTGAAGTTCCTGCAGTTTTCACTGTCAAACCGAGTTGGAGCTAGTACCTCCCCGTATATATGTATGGAATGGAGTTTGCAACTGAAAAGAAACTTTGTGTTCCCAACAAGCTAGGTTAAGGACGGCTTTCACACACACTTATCTCTCAGAACAGAGCAAGTGGAGAGACGTTCGTTCATCTAGCACCAAGGGAACGGGTTGCAGGAGACACTTTTTCTCTGCTTTCTCAGTCTGTTTCCTAGTGCCGGTTTGAAGTTCCTGCAGTTTTCACTGTAAAACCGAGTAGGAGCTTGTAACTCCCCATATATATGTATGGAATGGAGTTTGCAACTGAAAAGAATCTTTGTGTTCCCAACAAGCTAGGTGAAGGACGGCTTTCACACACACTTATCTCTTCAGAACTGAGCAAGTGGAGAGACGTTCGTTCATCTAGCACCAAGGGAACGGGTTGCAGGAGACACTTTTTCTCTGCTTTCTCAGTCTGTTTCGTAGTGCCGGTTTGAAGTTCCTGCAGTTTTCACTGTAAATCCAAGTTGGAGCTAGTACCTCCCCATATATATGTATGGAATGGAGTTTGCAACTGAAAAGAACCTTTGTGTTCCCAACAAGCTAGGTGAAGGACGGCTTTCACACACACTTATCTCTCAGAACTGAGCAAGTGGAGAGACGTTCGTTCATCTAGCACCAAGGGAACGGGTTGCAGGAGACACTTTTTCTCTGCTTTCTCAGTCTGTTTCCTAGTGCCGGTCTGAAGTTCCTGCAGTTTTCACTGTAAAACCGTGTTGGAGCTTGTACCTCCCCATATGTATGTATGGAATGGAGTTTGCAACTGAAAAGAATCTTTGTGTTCCCATCAAGCTAGGTGAAGGACGGCTTTCACACATACTTACCCCTAAGAAATGAGCAAGTGGAGAGACGATCGTTCATCTAGCACCAAGTGAACGGGTTGCAGGAGACACTTTTTCTCTGCTTTCTCAGTCTGTTTCCTAGTGCCGGTTTGAAGTTCCTGCAGTTTTCACTGTAAAACCGAGTTGGAGCTAGTACCTCCCCGTATATATGTATGGAATGGAGTTTGCAACTGAAAAGAAACTTTGTTTTCCCAACAAGCTAGGTGAAGGGCGGCTTTCACACACACTTATCTCTCAGAACTGAGCAAGTGGAGAGACGTTCGTTCATCTAGAACCAAGGGAACTGGTTGCAGGAGACACTTTTTCTCTGCTTTCTCAGTCTGTTTCCTAGTGCCGGTAGGAAGTTCCTGCAGTTTTCACTGTAAAACCGAGTTGGAGCTAGTACCTCCCCATATATATGTATGGAATGGAGTTTGCAACTGAAAAGAAACTTTGTGTTCCCAACAAGCTAGGTGAAGTGCGGCTTTCACACACAATTATCTCTCAGAACTGAGCAAGTGGAGAGACGTTCGTTCTTCTAGCACCAAGGGAACGGGTTGCAGGAGACACTTTTTCTCTGCTTTCTCAGTCTGTTTCCTAGTGCCGGTTTGAAGTTCCTGCAGTTATCACTGTAAAACCGAGTTGGAGCTTCTACCTCCCCATATATATGTATGGAATGGAGTTTGCAACTGAAAAGAAACTTTGTGTTCCCAACAAGCTAGCTGAAGGACGGCTTTCACACACACTTATCTCTCAGAACAGAGCAAGTGGAGAGACGTTCGTTCATCTAGCACCAAGGGAACGGGTTGCAGGAGACACTTTTTCTCTACTTTCCCAGTCTGTTTCCTAGTGCCGGTTTGAAGTTCCTGCAGTTTTCACTGTCAAACCGAGTTGGAGCTTTTACCTCCCCATATATATGTATGGAATGGAGTTTGCAACTGAAAAGAAACTTTGTGTTCCCAACAAGCTAGGTGATGGACGGCTTTCACACACACTTACCCCTCAGAAATGAGCAAGTGGAGAGACGATCGTTCATCTAGCACCAAGGGAACGGGTTGCAGGAGACACTTTTTCTCTACTTTCCCAGTCTGTTTCCTAGTGCCGGTTTGAAGTTCCTGCAGTTTTCACTGTCAAACCGAGTTGGAGCTTTTACCTCCCCATATATATGTATGGAATGGAGTTTTCAACTGAAAAGAAACTTTGTGTTCCCAGCAAGCTAAGTGAAGGACGGCTTTCACACACACTTACCCCTCAGAAATGAGCAAGTGGAGAGACGATCTTTCATCTAGCACCAAGGGAACGGGTTGCAGGAGACACTATTTCTCTGCTTTCTCAGTCTGTTTCCTAGTGCCGGTTTGAAGTTCCTGCAGTATTCACTGTAAAACCGAGTTGGAGCTAGTACCTCCCCGTATATATGTATGGAATGGAGTTTGCAACTGAAAAGAAACTTTGTTTTCCCAACAAGCTAGGTGAAGGGCGGCTTTCACACACACTTATCTCTCAGAACTGAGCAAGTGGAGAGACGTTCGTTCATCTAGCACCAAGGGAACTGGTTGCAGGAGACACTTTTTCTCTGCTTTCTCAGTCTGTTTCCTTGTGCCGGTAGGAAGTTCCTGCAGTTTTCACTGTAAAACCGTGTTGGAGCTAGTACCTCCCCATATATATGTATGGAATGGAGTTTGCAACTGAAAAGAAACTTTGTGTTCCCAACAAGCTAGGTGAAGTGCGGCTTTCACACACAATTATCTCTCAGAACTGAGCAAGTGGAGAGACGTTCGTTCATCTAGCACCAAGGGAACGGGTTGCAGGAGACACTTTTTCTCTGCTTTCTCAGTCTGTTTCCTAGTGCCGGTTTGAATTTCCTGCAGTTATCACTGTAAAACCGAGTTGGAGCTTCTACCTCCCCATATATATGTATGGAATGGAGTTTGCAACTGAAAAGAAACTTTGTGTTCCCAACAAGCTAGGTGAAGGACGGCTTTCACACACACATATCTCTCAGAACAGAGCAAGTGGAGAGACGTTCGTTCATCTAGCACCAAGGGAACGGGTTGCAGGAGACACTTTTTCTCTGCTTTCTCAGTCTGTTTCCTAGTGCCGGTTTGAAGTTCCTGCAGTTTTCACTGTAAAACCGAGTTGGAGCTAGTACCTCCCCATATATATGTATGGAATGGAGTTTGCAACTGAAAAGAAACTTTGTGTTCCCATCAAGATAGTTGAAGAGCGGCTTTCACACACACTTATCTCGCAGAACTGAGCAATTGGAGAGACGTTCGTTCATCTAGCACCAAGGGAACGGGTTGCAGGAGACACTTTTTCTCTGTTTCTCAGTCTGTTTCCTAGTGCCGGTTTGAAGTTCCTGCAGTTTTCACTGTCAAACCGAGTTGGAGCTAGTACCTCCCCATATATATGTATGGAATGGTGTTTGCAACTGAAAGAAACTTTGTGTTCCCAACAAGCTAGGTTAAGGACGGCTTTCACACACACTTATCTCTCAGAACAGAGCAAGTGGAGAGACGTTCGTTCATCTAGCACCAAGGGAACGGGTTGCAGGAGACACTTTTTCTCTGCTTTCTCAGTCTTTTTCCTAGTGCCGGTTTGAAGTTCCTGCAGTTTTCACTGTAAAACCGAGTAGGAGCTTGTAACTCCCCATATATATGTATGGAATGGAGTTTGCAACTGAAAAGAAACTTTGTGTTCCCAACAAGCTAGGTGAAGGACGGCTTTCACACACACTTATCTCTTCAGAACTGAGCAAGTGGAGAGACGTTCGTTCATCTAGCACCAAGGGAACGGGTTGCAGGAGACACTTTTTCTCTGCTTTCTCAGTCTGTTTCGTAGTGCCGGTTTGAAGTTCCTGCAGTTTTCACTGTAAATCCAAGTTGGAGCTAGTACCTCCCCATATATATGTATGGAATGGAGTTTGCAACTGAAAAGAACCTTTGTGTTCCCAACAAGCTAGGTGAAGGACGGCTTTCACACACACTTATCTCTCAGAACTGAGCAAGTGGAGAGACGTTCGTTCATCTAGCACCAAGGGAACGGGTTGCAGGAGACACTTTTTCTCTGCTTTCTCAGTCTGTTTCCTAGTGCCGGTCTGAAGTTCCTGCAGTTTTCACTGTAAAACCGTGTTGGAGCTTGTACCTCCCCATATGTATGTATGGAATGGAGTTTGCAACTGAAAAGAAACTTTGTGTTCCCATCAAGCTAGGTGAAGGACGGCTTTCACACATACTTACCCCTAAGAAATGAGCAAGTGGAGAGACGATCGTTCATCTAGCACCAAGTGAACGGGTTGCAGGAGACACTTTTTCTCTGCTTTCTCAGTCTGTTTCCTAGTGCCGGTTTGAAGTTCCTGCAGTTTTCACTGTAAAACCGAGTTGGAGCTAGTACCTCCCCGTATATATGTATGGAATGGAGTTTGCAACTGAAAAGAAACTTTGTTTTCCCAACAAGCTAGGTGAAGGGCGGCTTTCACACACACTTATCTCTCAGAACTGAGCAAGTGGAGAGACGTTCGTTCATCTAGAACCAAGGGAACTGGTTGCAGGAGACACTTTTTCTCTGCTTTCTCAGTCTGTTTCCTAGTGCCGGTAGGAAGTTCCTGCAGTTTTCACTGTAAAACCGAGTTGGAGCTAGTACCTCCCCATATATATGTATGGAATGGAGTTTGCAACTGAAAAGAAACTTTGTGTTCCCAACAAGCTAGGTGAAGTGCGGCTTTCACACACAATTATCTCTCAGAACTGAGCAAGTGGAGAGACGTTCGTTCATCTAGCACCAAGGGAACGGGTTGCAGGAGACACTTTTTCTCTGCTTTCTCAGTCTGTTTCCTAGTGCCGGTTTGAAGTTCCTGCAGTTATCACTGTAAAACCGAGTTGGAGCTTCTACCTCCCCATATATATGTATGGAATGGAGTTTGCAACTGAAAAGAAACTTTGTGTTCCCAACAAGCTAGGTGAAGTGCGGCTTTCACACACACTTATCTCTCAGAACAGAGCAAGTGGAGAGACGTTCGTTCATCTAGCACCAAGGGAACGGGTTGCAGGAGACACTTTTTCTCTACTTTCCCAGTCTGTTTCCTAGTGCCGGTTTGAAGTTCCTGCAGTTTTCACTGTCAAACCGAGTTGGAGCTTTTACCTCCCCATATATATGTATGGAATGGAGTTTGCAACTGAAAAGAAACTTTGTGTTCCCAACAAGATAGGTGAAGGACGGCTTTCACACACACTTACACCTCAGAACTGAGCAAGTGGAGAGAATATCGTTCATCTAGCACCAAGGGAACGGGTTGCAGGAGACACTTTTTCTCTGCTTTCTCAGTCTGTTTCCTAGTGCCGGTTTGAAGTTCCTGCAGTTTTCACTGTAAAACCGAGTTGGAGCTAGTACCTCCCCATATATATGTTAGCAATGGTGTTTGCAACTGAAAAGAAACTTTGTGTTCCCAAGAAGCTAGGTGAAGGACGGCTTTCACACACACTTTTCTCTCAGAAGTGAGCAAGTGGAGAGACGTTCGTTCATCTAGCACCAAGGGAACTGGTTGCAGGAGACACTTTTTCTCTGCCTTCTCAGTCTGTTTCCTAGTGCCGGTAGGAAGTTCCTGCAGTTTTCACTGTAAAACCGATTTGGAGCTAGTACTTCCCCATATATATGTATGGAATGGAGTTTGCAACTGAAAAGAAACTTTGTGTTCCCAACAAGCTAGGTGAAGGACGGCTTTCACACACACTTACCCCTCAGAACTGAGCAAGTGGAGAGACGTTCGTTCATCTAGCACCAAGGGAACGGGTTGCAGGAGACACTTTTTCTCTGCTTTCTCAGTCTGTTTCCTAGTGCCGGTTTGAAGTTCCTGCAGTTTTCACTGTAAAACCGAGTTGGAGCTAGTACCTCCCCATATATATGTATGGAATGGAGTTTGCAACTGAAAAGAAACTTTGTGTTCCCAACAAGCTAGGTGAAGGACGGCTTTCACACACACTTATCTCTCAGAACTGAGCAAGTGGACAGACGTTCGTTCATCTAGCACCAAGGGAACGGGTTGCAGGAGACACTTTTTCTCTGCTTTCTCAGTCTGTTTCCTAGTGCCGGTTTGAAGTTCCTGCAGTTTTCACTGTAAAACCGAGTAGGAGCTTGTAACTCCCCATATATATGTATGGAATGGAGTTTGCAACTGAAAAGAAACTTTGTGTTCCCAACAAGATAGTTGAAGGACGGCTTTCACACATACTTACCCCTAAGAAATGAGCAAGTGGAGAGACGATCGTTCATCTAGCACCAAGGGAACGGGTTGCAGGAGACACTTTTTCTCTGCTTTCTCAGTCTGTTTCCTAGTGCCGGTTTGAAGTTCCTGCAGTTTTCACTGTAAAACCTAGTTGGAGCTAGTACCTCCCCGTATATATGTATGGAAAGGAGTTTGCAACTGAAAAGAAACTTTGTTTTCCCAACAAGCTAGGTGAAGGACGGCTTTCACACACACTTATCTCTCAGAACTGAGCAAGTGGAGAGACGTTCGTTCATCTAGAACCAAGGGAACTGGTTGCAGGAGACACTTTTTCTCTGCTTTCTCAGTCTGTTTCCTAGTGCCGGTAGGAAGTTCCTGCAGTTTTCACTTAAAACCGAGTTGGAGCTAGTACCTCCCCATATATATGTATGGAATGGAGTTTGCAACTGAATAGAAACTTTGTGTTCCCAACAAGCTAGGTGAAGTGCGGCTTTCACACACAATTATCTCTCAGAACTGAGCAAGTGGAGAGACGTTCGTTCATCTAGCACCAAGGGAACGGGTTGCAGGAGACACTTTTTCTCTGCTTTCTCAGTCTGTTTCCTAGTGCCGGTTTGAAGTTCCTGCAGTTATCACTGTAAAACCGAGTTGGAGCTTCTACCTCCCCATATATATGTATGGAATGGAGTTTGCAACTGGATAGAAACTTTGTGTTCCCAACAAGCTAGGTGAAGGACGGCTTTCACACACACTTATCTCTCAGAACAGAGCAAGTGGAGAGACGTTCGTTCATCTAGCACCAAGGGAACGGGTTGCAGGAGACACTTTTTCTCTACTTTCCCAGTCTGTTTCCTAGTGCCGGTTTGAAGTTCCTGCAGTTTTCACTGTCAAACCGAGTTGGAGCTTTTACCTCCCCATATAAATGTATGGAATGGAGTTTGCAACTGAAAAGAAACTTTGTGTTCCCAACAAGCTAGGTGAAGGACGGCTTTCACACACACTTATCTCTCAGAACAGAGCAAGTGGAGAGACGTTCGTTCATCTAGCACCAAGGGAACGGGTTGCAGGAGACACTTTTTCTCTACTTTCCCAGTCTGTTTCCTAGTGCCGGTTTGAAGTTCCTGCAGTTTTCACTGTCAAACTGAGTTGGAGCTTTTACCTCCCCATATATATGTATGGAATGGAGTTTGCAACTGAAAAGAAACTTTGTGTTCCCAACAAGATAGGTGAAGGACGGCTTTCACACACACTTATCTCTCAGATCTGAGCAAGTGGAGAGACGTTCGTTCATCTAGCACCAAGGGAACGGGTTGCAGGAGACACTTTTTCTCTGCTTTCTCAGTCTGTTTCCTAGTGCCGGTTTGAAGTTCCTGCAGTTTTCACTGTAAAACCGAGTAGGAGCTTGTAACTCCCCATATATATGTATGGAATGGAGTTTGCAACTGAAAAGAAACTTTGTGTTCCCAACAAGATAGTTGAAGGACTTCTTTCACACATACTTACCCCTAAGAAATGAGCAAGTGGAGAGACGTTCGTTCATCTAGCACCAAGGGAACTGGTTGCAGGAGACACTTTTTCTCTGCTTTCTCAGTCTGTTTCCTAGTGCCGGTAGGAAGTTCCTGCAGTTTTCACTGTAAAACCGATTTGGAGCTAGTACCTCCCCATATATATGTAAGGAATGGAGTTTGCAACTGAAAAGAAACTTTGTGTTCCCAACAAGCTAGGTGAAGGACGGCTTTCACACACACTTACCCCTCAGAACTGAGCAAGTGGAGAGACGTTCGTTCATCTAGCACCAAGGGAACGGGTTGCAGGAGACACTTTTTCTCTGCTTTCTCAGTCTGTTTCCTAGTGCCGGTTTGAAGTTCCTGCAGTTTTCACTGTAAAACCGAGTTGGAGCTAGTACCTCCCCATATATATGTATGGAATGGAGTTTGCAACTGAAAAGAAACTTTGTGTTCCCAACAAGCTAGGTGAAGGACGGCTTTCACACAAACTTATCTCTCAGAACTGAGCAAGTGGAGAGACGTTCGTTCATCTAGCACCAAGGGAACGGGTTGCAGGAGACACTTTTTCTCTGCTTTCTCAGTCTGTTTCCTAGTGCCGGTTTGAAGTTCCTGCAGTTTTCACTGTAAAACCGAGTTGGAGCTAGTACCTCCCCATATATATGTATGCAATGGTGTTTGCAACTGAAAAGAAACTTTGTGTTCCCAAGAAGCTAGGTGAAGGACGGCTTTCACACACACTTATCTCTCAGAAGTGAGCAAGTGGAGAGACGTTCGTTCATCTAGCACCAAGGGAACTGGTTGCAGGAGACACTTTTTCTCTGCTTTCTCAGTCTGTTTCCTAGTGCCGGTAGGAAGTTCCTGCAGTTTTCACTGTAAAACCGATTTGGAGCTAGTACCTCCCCATATATATGTATGGAATGGAGTTTGCAACTGAAAAGAAACTTTGTTTTCCCAACAAGCTAGGTGAAGGACGGCTTTCACACACACTTACCCCTCAGAACTGAGCAAGTGGAGAGACGTTCGTTCATCTAGCACCAAGGGAACGGTTTGCAGGAGACACTTTTTCTCTGCTTTCTCAGTCTGTTTCCTAGTGCCGGTTTGAAGTTCCTGCAGTTTTCACTGTAAAACCGATTTGGAGCTAGTACCTCCCCATATATATGTATGGAATGGAGTTTGCAACTGAAAAGAAACTTTGTGTTCCCAACAAGCTAGGTGAAGTGCGGCTTTCACACACAATTATCTCTCAGAACTGAGCAAGTGGAGAGACGTTCGTTCATCTAGCACCAAGGGAACGGGTTGCAGGAGACACTTTTTCTCTGCTTTCTCAGTCTGTTTCCTAGTGCCGGTTTGAATTTCCTGCAGTTATCACTGTAAAACCGAGTTGGAGCTTCTACCTCCCCATATATATGTATGGAATGGAGTTTGCAACTGAAAAGAAACTTTGTGTTCCCAACAAGCTAGGTGAAGGACGGCTTTCACACACAAATATCTCTCAGAACAGAGCAAGTGGAGAGACGTTCGTTCATCTAGCACCAAGGGAACGGGTTGCAGGAGACACTTTTTCTCTACTTTCCCAGTCTGTTTCCTAGTGCCGGTTTGAAGTTCCTGCAGTTTTCACTGTCAAACCGAGTTGGAGCTTTTACCTCCCCATATATATGTATGGAATGGAGTTTGCAACTGAAAAGAAACTTTGTGTTCCCAACAAGATAGTTGAAGGACGGCTTTCACACACACTTACACCTCAGAACTGAGCAAGTGGAGAGAATATCGTTCATCTAGCACCAAGGGAACGGGTTGCAGGAGACACTTTTTCTCTGCTTTCTCAGTCTGTTTCCTAGTGCCGGTTTGAAGTTCCTGCAGTTTTCACTGTAAAACCGAGTTGGAGCTAGTACCTCCCCATATATATGTATGCAATGGTGTTTGCAACTGAAAAGAAATTTTGTGTTCCCAAGAAGCTAGGTGAAGGACGGCTTTCACACACACTTATCTCTCAGAAGTGAGCAAGTGGAGAGACGTTCGTTCATCTAGCACCAAGGGAACTGGTTGCAGGAGACACTTTTTCTCTGCCTTCTCAGTCTGTTTCCTAGTGCCGGTAGGAAGTTCCTGCAGTTTTCACTGTAAAACCGATTTGGAGCTAGTACCTCCCCATATATATGTATGGAATGGAGTTTGCAACTGAAAAGAAACTTTGTGTTCCCAACAAGCTAGGTGAAGGACGGCTTTCACACACACTTACCCCTCAGAACTGAGCAAGTGGAGAGACGTTCGTTCATCTAGCACCAAGGGAACGGGTTGCAGGAGACACTTTTTCTCTGATTTCTCAGTCTTTTTCCTAGTGCCGGTTTGAAGTTCCTGCAGTTTTCACTGAAAAACCGAGTAGGAGCTTGTAACTCCCCATATATATGTATGGAATGGAGTTTGCAACTGAAAAGAAACTTTGTGTTCCCAACAAGATAGTTGAAGGACGGCTTTCACACATACTTACCCCTAAGAAATGAGCAAGTGGAGAGACGATCGTTCATCTAGCACCAAGGGAACGGGTTGCAGGAGACACTTTTTCTCTGCTTTCTCAGTCTGTTTCCTAGTGCCGGTTTGAAGTTCCTGCAGTTTTCACTGTAAAACCGAGTTGGAGCTAGTACCTCCCCGTATATATGTATGGAAAGGAGTTTGCAACTGAAAAGAAACTTTGTTTTCCCAACAAGCTAGGTGAAGGACGGCTTTCACACACACTTATCTCTCAGAACTGAGCAAGTGGAGAGACGTTCGTTCATCTAGAACCAAGGGAACTGCTTGCAGGAGACACTTTTTCTCTGCTTTCTCAGTCTGTTTCCTAGTGCCGGTAGGAAGTTCCTGCAGTTTTCACTGTAAAACCGAGTTGGAGCTAGTACCTCCCCATATATATGTATGGAATGGAGTTTGCAACTGAATAGAAACTTTGTGTTCCCAACAAGCTAGGTGAAGTGCGGCTTTCACACACAATTATCTCTCAGAACTGAGCAAGTGGAGAGACGTTCGTTCATCTAGCACCAAGGGAACGGGTTGCAGGAGACACTTTTTCTCTGCTTTCTCAATCTGTTTCCTAGTGCCGGTTTGAAGTTCCTGCAGTTATCACTGTAAAACCGAGTTGGAGCTTCTACCTCCCCATATATATGTATGGAATGGAGTTTGCAACTGGATAGAAACTTTGTGTTCCCAACAAGCTAGGTGAAGGACGGCTTTCACACACACTTATCTCTCAGAACAGAGCAAGTGGAGAGACGTTCGTTCATCTAGCACCAAGGGAACGGGTTGCAGGAGACACTTTTTCTCTGCTTTCTCAGTCTGTTTCCTAGTGCCGGTTTGAAGTTCCTGCAGTTTTCACTGTAAAACCGAGTTGGAGCTAGTACCTCCCCATATATATGTATGCAATGGTGTTTGCAACTGAAAAGAAACTTTGTGTTCCCAAGAAGCTAGGTGAAGGACGGCTTTCACACACACTTATCTCTCAGAAGTGAGCAAGTGGAGAGACGTTCGTTCATCTAGCACCAAGGGAACTGGTTGCAGGAGACACTTTTTCTCTGTTTTCTCAGTCTGTTTCCTAGTGCCGGTAGGAAGTTCCTGCAGTTTTCACTGTAAAACCGATTTGGAGCTAGTACCTCCCCATATATATGTATGGAATGGAGTTTGCAACTGAAAAGAAACTTTGTTTTCCCAACAAGCTAGGTGAAGGACGGCTTTCACACACACTTACCCCTCAGAACTGAGCAAGTGGAGAGACGTTCGTTCATCTAGCACCAAGGGAACGGTTTGCAGGAGACACTTTTTCTCTGCTTTCTCAGTCTGTTTCCTAGTGCCGGTTTGAAGTTCCTGCAGTTTTCACTGTAAAACCGAGTTGGAGCTAGTACCTCCCCATATATATGTATGGAATGGAGTTTGCAACTTAAAAGAAACTTTGTGTTCCCAACAAGCTAGTTGAAGGACGGCTTTCACTCACACTTATCTCTCAGAACTGAGCAAGTGGAGAGACGTTCGTTCATCTAGCACCAAGGGAACGGGTTGCAGGAGACACTTTTTCTCTGCTTTCTCAGTCTGTTTCCTAGTGCCGGTTTGAAGTTCCTGCAGTTTTCACTGTAAAACCGAGTTGGAGCTAGTACCTCCCCATATATATGTATGGAATGGAGTTTGCAACTGAAAAGAAACTTTGTGTTCCCATCAAGCTAGGTGAAGGACGGCTTTCACACACACTTACCCCTCAGAACTGAGCAAGTGGAGAGACGATCGTTCATCTAGCACCAAGGGAACGGGTTGCAGGAGACACTTTTTCTCTGCTTTCTCAGTCTGTTTCCTAGTGCCGGTTTGAAGTTCCTGCAGTTTTCACTGTCAAACGGAGTTGGAGCTTCTACCTCCCCATATATATGTATGGAATGGAGTTTGCAACTGAAAAGAAACTTTGTGTTCCCAACAAGCTAGGTGAAGGACGGCTTTCACACACAGTTATCTCTCAGAACAGAGCAAGTGGAGAGACGTTCGTTCATCTAGCACCAAGGGAACGGGTTGCAGGAGACACATTTTCTCGGCTTTCTCAGTCTGTTTCCTAGTGCCGGTTTGAAGTTCCTACAGTTTTCACTGTCAAACCGAGTTGGAGCTTTTACCTCCCCATATATATGTATGGAATGGAGTTTGCAACTGAAAAGAAACTTTGTGTTCCCAACAACCTAGGTGAAGTGCGGCTTTCACACACACTTATCTCTCAGAACTGAGCAAGTGGAGAGACGTTCGTTCATGTAGCACCAAGGGAACGGGTTGCAGGAGACACTTTTTCTCTGATTTCTCAGTCTGTTTTCTAGTGCCTGTTTGAAGTTCCTGCAGTTTTCACTGTAAAACCGAGTTGGAGCTTCTACCTCCCCATATATATGTATGGAATGGAGTTTGCAACTGAAAAGAAACTTTGTGTTCCTAAGAAGCTAGGTGAAGGACGGCTTTCACACACACTTATCTCTCAGAACAGAGCAAGTGGAGAGACGTTCGATCATCTAGAACCAAGGGAACGGGTTGCAGGATACACTTTTTCTCTGCTTTCTCAGTCTGTTTCCTAGTGCCGGTTAGAACTTCCTGCAGTTTTCACTGTCAAACCGAGTTGGAGCTTTTACCTCACCACATATATGTATGGAATGGAGTTTGCAACTGAAAAGAAACTTTGTGTTCCCAACAACCTAGGTGAAGTGCGGCTTTCACACACACTTATCTCTCAGAAGTGAGCAAGTGGAGAGACGTTCGTTCATCTAGCACCAAGGGAACGGGTTGCAGGAGACACTTTTTCTCTGCTTTCTCAGTCTGTTTCCTAGTGCCGGTTTGAAGTTCCTGCAGTTTTCACTGTAAAACAGAGTAGGAGCTTGTAACTCCCCATATATATGAATGGAATGGAGTTTGCAACTGAAAAGAATCTTTGTGTTCCCAACAAGCTAGGTGAAGGACGGCTTTCACACACACTGATCTCTCAGAACTGAGCAAGTGGAGAGACGTTCGTTCATCTAGCACCAAGGGAACGGGTTGCAGGAGACACTTTTTCTCTGCTTTCTCAGTCTGTTTCCTAGTGCCGGTTTGAAGTTCCTGCAGTTTTCACTGTCAAACCGAGTGGGAGCTAGTACCTCCCCATATATATGTATGGAATGGAGTTTGCAACTGAAAAGAAACTTTGTTTTCCCAACAAGCTAGGTGAAGGACGGCTTTCACACACACTTATCTCTCAGAACTGAGCAAGTGGAGAGACGTTCGTTCATCTAGCACCAAGGGAACGGGTTGCAGGAGACACTTTTTCTCTGCTTTCTCAGTCTGTTTCCTAGTGCCGGTTTGAAGTTCCTGCAGTTTTCACTGTCAAAACGAGTGGAAGCTAGTACCTCCCCATATATATGTATGGAATGGAGTTTGCAACTGAAAAGAAACTTTGTGTTCCCAACAAGCTAGTTGAAGGACGGCTTTCACACACACTTATCTCTCAGAACTGAGCAAGTGGAGAGACGTTCGTTCATCTAGCACCAAGGGAACGGGTTGCAGGAAACACTTTTTCTCTGCTTTCTCAGTCTGTTTCCTAGTGCCGGTTTGAAGTTCCTGCAGTTTTCACTGTAAAACCGAGTTGGAGCTAGTACCTCCCCATATATATGTATGGAATGGAGTTTGCAACTGAAAAGAAACTTTGTGTTCCCATCAAGCTAGGTGAAGGACGGCTTTCACACACACTTACCCCTCAGAACTGAGCAAGTGGAGAGACGATCGTTCATCTAGCACCAAGGGAACGGGTTGCAGGAGACACTTTTTCTCTGCTTTCTCAGTCTGTTTCCTAGTGCCGGTTTGAAGTTCCTGCAGTTTTCACTGTCAAACGGAGTTGGAGCTTCTACCTCCCCATATATATGTATGGAATGGAGTTTGCAACTGAAAAGAAACTTTGTGTTCCCAACAAGCTAGGTGAAGGACGGCTTTCACACACAGTTATCTCTCAGAACAGAGCAAGTGGAGAGACGTTCGTTCATCTAGCACCAAGGGAACGGGTTGCAGGAGACACATTTTCTCGGCTTTCTCAGTCTGTTTCCTAGTGCCGGTTTGAAGTTCCTACAGTTTTCACTGTCAAACCGAGTTGGAGCTTTTACCTCCCCATATATATGTATGGAATGGAGTTTGCAACTGAAAAGAAACTTTGTGTTCCCAACAACCTAGGTGAAGTGCGGCTTTCACACACACTTATCTCTCAGAACTGAGCAAGTGGAGAGACGTTCGTTCATGTAGCACCAAGGGAACGGGTTGCAGGAGACACTTTTTCTCTGATTTCTCAGTCTGTTTTCTAGTGCCTGTTTGAAGTTCCTGCAGTTTTCACTGTAAAACCGAGTTGGAGCTTCTACCTCCCCATATATATGTATGGAATGGAGTTTGCAACTGAAAAGAAACTTTGTGTTCCTAAGAAGCTAGGTGAAGGACGGCTTTCACACACACTTATCTCTCAGAACAGAGCAAGTGGAGAGACGTTCGTTCATCTAGAACCAAGGGAACGGGTTGCAGGATACACTTTTTCTCTGCTTTCTCAGTCTGTTTCCTAGTGCCGGTTTGAAGTTCCTGCAGTTTTCACTGTCAAACCGAGTTGGAGCTTTTACCTCACCACATATATGTATGGAATGGAGTTTGCAACTGAAAAGAAACTTTGTGTTCCCAACAACCTAGGTGAAGTGCGGCTTTCACACACACTTATCTCTCAGAAGTGAGCAAGTGGAGAGACGTTCGTTCATCTAGCACCAAGGGAACGGGTTGCAGGAGACACTTTTTCTCTGCTTTCTCAGTCTGTTTCCTAGTGCCGGTTTGAAGTTCCTGCAGTTTTCACTGTAAAACAGAGTAGGAGCTTGTAACTCCCCATATATATGAATGGAATGGAGTTTGCAACTGAAAAGAATCTTTGTGTTCCCAACAAGCTAGGTGAAGGACGGCTTTCACACACACTGATCTCTCAGAACTGAGCAAGTGGAGAGACGTTCGTTCATCTAGCACCAAGGGAACGGGTTGCAGGAGACACTTTTTCTCTGCTTTCTCAGTCTGTTTCCTAGTGCCGGTTTGAAGTTCCTGCAGTTTTCACTGTCAAACCGAGTGGGAGCTAGTACCTCCCCATATATATGTATGGAATGGAGTTTGCAACTGAAAAGAAACTTTGTTTTCCCAACAAGCTAGGTGAAGGACGGCTTTCACACACACTGATCTCTCAGAACTGAGCAAGTGGAGAGACGTTCGTTCATCTAGCACCAAGGGAACGGGTTGCAGGAGACACTTTTTCTCTGCTTTCTCAGTCTGTTTCCTAGTGCCGGTTTGAAGTTCCTGCAGTTTTCACTGTCAAAACGAGTGGAAGCTAGTACCTCCCCATATATATGTATGGAATGGAGTTTGCAACTGAAAAGAAACTTTGTGTTCCCAACAAGCTAGTTGAAGGACGGCTTTCACACACACTTATCTCTCAGAACTGAGCAAGTGGAGAGACGTTCGTTCATCTAGCACCAAGGGAACGGGTTGCAGGAGACACTTTTTCTCTGCTTTCTCAGTCTGTTTCCTAGTGCCGGTTTGAAGTTCCTGCAGTTTTCACTGTAAAACCGAGTTTGAGCTAGTACCTCCCCATATATATGTATGAAATGGAGATTGCAACTGAAAAGAAACTTTGTGTTCCCATCAAGCTAGGTGAAGGACGTCTTTCACACACACTTACCCCTCAGAACTGAGCAAGTGGAGAGACCATCGTTCATCTAGCACCAAGGGAACGGGTTGCAGGAGACACTTTTTCTCTGCTTTCTCAGTCTGTTTCCTAGTGCCGGTTTGAAGTTCCTGCAGTTTTCACTGTCAAACCGAGTTGGAGCTTCTACCTCCCCATATATATGTATGGAATGGAGTTTGCAACTGAAAAGAAACTTTGTGTTCCCAACAAGCTAGGTGAAGGACGGCTTTCACTCACACTTATCTCTCAGAATTGAGCAAGTGGAGAGACGTTCGTTCATCTAGCACCAAGGGAAAGGGTTGCAGGAGACACTTTTTCTCTGCTTTCTCAGTCTGTTTCCTAGTGCCGGTTTGAAGTTCCTGCAGTTTTCACTGTCAAACGGAGTTGGAGCTTCTACCTCCCCATATATATGTATGGAATGGAGTTTGCAACTGAAAAGAAACTTTGTGTTCCCAACAAGCTAGGTGAAGGACGGCTTTCGCACACACTTATCTCTCAGATCAGAGCAAGTGGAGAGACGTTCGTTCATCTAGCACCAAGGGGACGGGTTGCAGGAAACACTTTTTCTCTGCTTTCTCAGTCTGTTTCCTAGTGCCGGTTTGAAGTTCCTGCAGTTTTCACTGTCAAACCGAGTTGGAGCTTCTACCTCCCCATATATATGTATGGAATGGAGTTTGCAACTGAAAAGAAACTTTGTGTTCCCAACAACCTAGGTGAAGTGCGGCTTTCACACACTCTTATCTCTCAGAACTGAGCAAGTGGAGAGAAGTTCGTTCATCTAGCACCAAGGGAACGGGTTGCAGGAGAAACTTTTTCTCGGCTTTCTCAGTCTGTTTCCTAGTGCCGGTTTGAAATTCCTGCAGTTTTCACTGTCAAACCGAGTTGGAGCTAGTACCTCCCCGTATATAAGTATGGAATGGAGTTTGCAACTGAAAAGAAACTTTGTTTTCCCAAGAAGCTAGGTGAAGGGCGGCTTTCACACACAATTATCTCTCAGAAGTGAGCAAGTGGAGAGACTATCGTTCATCTAGCACCAAGGGAACTGGTTGCAGGAGACACTTTTTCTCTGCTTTCTCAGTCTGTTTCCTAGTGCCGGTAGGAACTTCCTGCAGTTTTCACTGTAAAACCGATTTGGAGCTAGTACCTCCCCATATATATGTAAGGAATGGAGTTTGCAACTGAAAAGAAACTTTGTGTTCCCAACAAGCTAGGTGAAGGACGGCTTTCACACACACTTACCCCTCAGAACTGAGCAAGTGGAGAGACGTTCGTTCATCTAGCACCAAAGGAACGGGTTGCAGGAGACACTTTTTCTCTGCTTTCTCAGTCTGTTTCCTAGTGCCGGTTTGAAGTTCCTGCAGTTTTCACTGTAAAACCGAGTTGGAGCTAGTACCTCCCCATATATATATATGGAATGGAGTTTGCAACTGAAAAGAAACTTTGTGTTCCCAAGAAGCTAGGTGAAGGACGGCTTTCACACACACTTATCTCTCAGAAGTGAGCAAGTGGAGAGACTTTCGTTCATCTAGCACCAAGGGAACTGGTTGCAGGAGACACTTTTTCTCTGCTTTCTCAGTCTGTTTCCTAGTGCCGGTAGGAAGTTCCTGCAGTTTTCACTGTAAAACCGATTTGGAGCTAGTACCTCCCCATATATATGTAAGGAATGGAGTTTGCAACTGAAAAGAAACTTTGTGTTCCCAACAAGCTAGGTGAAGGACGGCTTTCACACACACATACCCCTCAGAAATGAGCAAGTGGAGAGACGTTCGTTCATCTAGCACCAAGGGAACGGGTTGCAGGAGACACTTTTTCTCTGCTTTCTCAGTCTGTTTCCTAGTGCCGGTTTGAAGTTCCTGCAGTTTTCACTGTAAAACCGAGTTGGAGCTAGTACCTCCCCATATATATGTATGGAATGGAGTTTGCAACTGAAAAGAAACTTTGTGTTCCCAACAAGCTAGTTGAAGGACGGCTTTCACACACACTTATCTCTCAGAACTGAGCAAGTGGAGAGACGTTCGTTCACCTAGCACCAAGGGAACGGGTTGCAGGAGACACTTTTTCTCTGCTTTCTCAGTCTGTTTCCTAGTGCCGGTTTGAAGTTCCTGCAGTTTTCACTGTAAAACCGAGTTGGAGCTAGTACCTCCCCATATATATGTATGCAATGGTGTTTGCAACTGAAAAGAAACTTTGTGTTCCCAAGAAGCTAGGTGAAGGACGGCTTTCACACACACTTATCTCTCAGAAGTGAGCAAGTGGAGAGACGTTCGTTCATCTAGCACCAAGGGAACTGGTTGCAGGAGACACTTTTTCTCTGCTTTCTCAGTCTGTTTCCTAGTGCCGGTAGGAAGTTCCTGCAGTTTTCACTGTAAAACCGATTTGGAGCTAGTACCTCCCCATATATATGTATGGAATGGAGTTTGCAACTGAAAAGAAACTTTGTTTTCCCAACAAGCTAGGTGAAGGACGGCTTTCACACACACTTACCCCTCAGAACTGAGCAAGTGGAGAGACGTTCGTTCATCTAGCACCAAGGGAACGGTTTGCAGGAGACACTTTTTCTCTGCTTTCTCAGTCTGTTTCCTAGTGCCGGTTTGAAGTTCCTGCAGTTTTCACTGTAAAACCGAGTTGGAGCTAGTACCTCCCCATATATATGTATGGAATGGAGTTTGCAACTTAAAAGAAACTTTGTGTTCCCAACAAGCTAGTTGAAGGACGGCTTTCACTCACACTTATCTCTCAGAACTGAGCAAGTGGAGAGACGTTCGTTCATCTAGCACCAAGGGAACGGGTTGCAGGAGACACTTTTTCTCTGCTTTCTCAGTCTGTTTCCTAGTGCCGGTTTGAAGTTCCTGCAGTTTTCACTGTAAAACCGAGTTGGAGCTAGTACCTCCCCATATATATGTATGGAATGGAGTTTGCAACTGAAAAGAAACTTTGTGTTCCCATCAAGCTAGGTGAAGGACGGCTTTCACACACACTTACCCCTCAGAACTGAGCAAGTGGAGAGACGATCGTTCATCTAGCACCAAGGGAACGGGTTGCAGGAGACACTTTTTCTCTGCTTTCTCAGTCTGTTTCCTAGTGCCGGTTTGAAGTTCCTGCAGTTTTCACTGTCAAACCGAGTTGGAGCTTCTACCTCCCCATATATATGTATGGAATGGAGTTTGCAACTGAAAAGAAATTTTGTGTTCCCAACAAGCTAGGTGAAGGACGGCTATCACACACAATTATCACTCAGAACTGAGCAAGTGGAGAGACGTTCGTTCATCTAGCACCAAGGGAACGGGTTGCAGGAGACACTTTTTCTCTGCTTTCTCAGTCTGTTTCCTAGTGCCGGTTTGAAGTTCCTGCAGTTTTCACTGTCAAACGGAGTTGGAGCTTCTACCTCCCCATATATATGTATGGAATGGAGTTTGCAACTGAAAAGAAACTTTGTGTTCCCAACAAGCTAGGTGAAGGACGGCTTTCACACACACTTATCTCTCAGAACAGAGCAAGTGGAGAGACGTTCGTTCATCTAGCACCAAGGGAACGGGTTGCAGGAGACACATTTTCTCGGCTTTCTCAGTCTGTTTCCTAGTGCCGGTTTGAAGTTCCTACAGTTTTCACTGTCAAACCGAGTTGGAGCTTTTACCTCCCCATATATATGTATGGAATGGAGTTTGCAACTGAAAAGAAACTTTGTGTTCCCAACAACCTAGGTGAAGTGCGGCTTTCACACGCACTTATCTCTCAGAACTGAGCAAGTGGAGAGACGTTCGTTCATGTAGCACCAAGGGAACGGGTTGCAGGAGACACTTTTTCTCTGATTTCTCAGTCTGTTTTCTAGTGCCGGTTTGAAGTTCCTGCAGTTTTCACTGTAAAACCGAGTTGGAGCTTCTACCTCCCCATATATATGTATGGAATGGAGTTTGCAACTGAAAAGAAACTTTGTGTTCCTAAGAAGCTAGGTGAAGGACGGCTTTCACACACACTTATCTCTCAGAACAGAGCAAGTGGAGAGACGTTCGTTCATCTAGAACCAAGGGAACGGGTTGCAGGATACACTTTTTCTCTGCTTTCTCAGTCTGTTTCCTAGTGCCGGTTTGAAGTTCCTGCAGTTTTCACTGTCAAACCGAGTTGGAGCTTCTACCTCACCACATATATGTATGGAATGGAGTTTGCAACTGAAAAGAAACTTTGTGTTCCCAACAACCTAGGTGAAGTGCGGCTTTCACACACACTTATCTCTCAGAAGTGAGCAAGTGGAGAGACGTTCGTTCATCTAGCACCAAGGGAACGGGTTGCAGGAGACACTTTTTCTCTGCTTTCTCAGTCTGTTTCCTAGTGCCGGTTTGAAGTTCCTGCAGTTTTCACTGTAAAACAGAGTAGGAGCTTGTAACTCCCCATATATATGAATGGAATGGAGTTTGCAACTGAAAAGAAACTTTGTGTTCCCAACAAGCTAGGTGAAGGACGGCTTTCACACACACTGATCTCTCAGAACTGAGCAAGTGGAGAGACGTTCGTTCATCTAGCACCAAGGGAACGGGTTGCAGGAGACACTTTTTCTCTGCTTTCTCAGTCTGTTTCCTAGTGCCGGTTTGAAGTTCCTGCAGTTTTCACTGTCAAACCGAGTGGGAGCTAGTACCTCCCCATATATATGTATGGAATGGAGTTTGCAACTGAAAAGAAACTTTGTTTTCCCAACAAGCTAGGTGAAGGACGGCTTTCACACACACTGATCTCTCAGAACTGAGCAAGTGGAGAGACGTTCGTTCATCTAGCACCAAGGGAACGGGTTGCAGGAGACACTTTTTCTCTGCTTTCTCAGTCTGTTTCCTAGTGCCGGTTTGAAGTTCCTGCAGTTTTCACTGTCAAAACGAGTGGAAGCTAGTACCTCCCCATATATATGTATGGAATGGAGTTTGCAACTGAAAAGAAACTTTGTGTTCCCAACAAGCTAGTTGAAGGACGGCTTTCACACACACTTATCTCTCAGAACTGAGCAAGTGGAGAGACGTTCGTTCATCTAGCACCAAGGGAACGGGTTGCAGGAGACACTTTTTCTCTGCTTTCTCAGTCTGTTTCCTAGTGCCGGTTTGAAGTTCCTGCAGTTTTCACTGTAAAACCGAGTTTGAGCTTGTACCACCCCATATATATGTATGAAATGGAGATTGCAACTGAAAAGAAACTTTGTGTTCCCATCAAGCTAGGTGAAGGACGTCTTTCACACACACTTACCCCTCAGAACTGAGCAAGTGGAGAGACCATCTTTCATCTAGCACCAAGGGAAAGGGTTGCAGGAGACACTTTTTCTCTGCTTTCTCAGTCTGTTTCCTAGTGCCGGTTTGAAGTTCCTGCAGTTTTCACTGTCAAACCGAGTTGGAGCTTCTACCTCCCCATATATATGTATGGAATGGAGTTTGCAACTGAAAAGAAACTTTGTGTTCCCAACAAGCTAGGTGAAGGACGGCTTTCACACACACTTATCTCTCAGAATTGAGCAAGTGGAGAGACGTTCGTTCATCTAGCACCAAGGGAAAGGGTTGCAGGAGACACTTTTTCTCTGCTTTCTCAGTCTGTTTCCTAGTGCCGGTTTGAAGTTCCTGCAGTTTTCACTGTCAAACGGAGTTGGAGCTTCTACCTCCCCATATATATGTATGGAATGGAGTTTGCAACTGAAAAGAAACTTTGTGTTCCCAACAAGCTAGGTGAAGGACGGCTTTCGCACACACTTATCTCTCAGATCAGAGCAAGTGGAGAGACGTTCGTTCATCTAGCACCAAGGGGACGGGTTGCAGGAGACACTTTTTCTCTGCTTTCTCAGCCTGTTTCCTAGTGCCGGTTTGAAGTTCCTGCAGTTTTCACTGTCAAACCGAGTTGGAGCTTCTACCTCCCCATATATATGTATGGAATGGAGTTTGCAACTGAAAAGAAACTTTGTGTTCCCAACAACCTAGGTGAAGTGCGGCTTTCACACACTCTTATCTCTCAGAACTGAGCAAGTGGAGAGACGTTCGTTCATCTAGCACCAAGGGAACGGGTTGCAGGAGAAACTTTTTCTCGGCTTTCTCAGTCTGTTTCCTAGTGCCGGTTTGAAGTTCCTGCAGTTTTCACTGTAAAACCGAGTTGGAGCTTCTACCTCCCCATATATATGTATGGAATGGAGTTTGCAACTGAAAAGAAACTTTGTGCTCCTAAGAAGCTAGGTGAAGGACGGCTTTCACACACACTTATCTCTCAGAACAGAGCAAGTGGAGAGACGTTCGTTCATCTAGCACCAAGGGAACGGGTTGCAGGAGACACTTTTTCTCTGCTTTCTCAGTCTGTTTCCTAGTGCCGGTTTGAAGTTCCTGCAGTTTTCACTGTCAAACCGAGTTGGAGCTTTTACCTCCCCACATATATGTATGGAATGGAGTTTGCAACTGAAAAGAAACTTTGTGTTCCCATCAACCTAGGTGAAGTGCGGCTTTCACACACACTTATCTCTCAGAACTGAGCAAGTGGAGAGACGTTCGTTCATCTAGCACCAAGGGAAAGGGTTGCAGGAGACACTTTTTCTCTGCTTTCCCAGTCTGTTATCTAGTGCCGGTTTGAAGTTCCTGCAGTTTTCACTGTCAAAAGGAGTTGGAGCTTGTACCTCCCCATATATATGTATGGAATGGAGTTTGCAACTGAAAAGAAACTTTGTGTTCCCAACAAGATAGGTGAAGGACGGCTTTCACACACACTTATCTCTCAGAACAGAGCAAGTGGAGAGACTTTCGTTCATCTAGCACCAAGGGAACGGGTTGCAGGAGACACTTTTTCTCTGCTTTCTCAGTCTGTTTCCTGTGCCGGTTTGAAGTTCCTGCAGTTTTCACTGTAAAACCGAGTTGGAGCTAGTACCTCCCCATATATATGTATGGAATGGAGTTTGCAACTGAAAAGAAACTTTGTGTTCCCAACAAGCTAGGTGAAGGACGGCTTTCACACACACTGATCTCTCAGAACTGAGCAAGTGGAGAGACGTTCGTTCATCTAGCACCAAGGGAACGGGTTGCAGGAGACACTTTTTCTCTGCTTTCTCAGTCTGTTTCCTAGTGCCGGTTTGAAGTTCCTGCAGTTTTCACTGTCAAACCGAGTGGGAGCTAGTACCTCCCCATATATATGTATGGAATGGAGTTTGCAAGTGAAAAGAAACTTTGTGTTCCCAACAAGCTAGTTGAAGGACGGCTTTCATACACACTTATCTCTCAGAACTGAGCAAGTGGAGAGACTTTCGTTCATCTAGCACCAAGGGAACGGGTTGCAGGAGACAATTTTTCTCTGCTTTCTCAGTCTGTTTCCTAGTGCCGGTTTGAAGTTCCTGCAGTTTTCACTGTAAAATCGAGTTGGAGCTAGTACCTCCCCATATATATGTATGGAATGGAGTTTGCAACTGAAAAGAAACTTTGTGTTCCCAACAAGCTAGGTGAAGGGCGGCTTTCACACACACTTATCTCTCAGAACTGAGCAAGTGGAGAGACGTTCTTTCATCTAGCACCAAGGGAACGGGTTGCAGGAGACACTCTTTCTCTGCTTTCTCAGTCTGTTTCCTAGTGCCGTTTTGAAGTTCCTGCAGTTTTCACTGTCAAACATAGTTGGAGCTTGTACCTCCCCATATATATGTATGGAATGGAGTTTGCAACTGAAAAGAAACTTTGTGTTCCCAACAAGCTAGGTGAAGGACGGCTTTCACACACACTTACACCTCAGAACTGAGCAAGTGGAGAGAATATCGTTTTCTAGCACCAAGGGAACGGGTTGCAGGAGACACTTTTCTCTGCTTTCTCAGTCTGTTTCCTAGTGCCGGTTTGAAGTTCCTGCAGTTTTCAGTGTAAAACCGAGTTGGAGCTAGTACCTCCCCATATATATGTATGCAATGGTGTTTGCAACTGAAAAGAAACTTTGTGTTCCCAACAAGCTAGGTGAAGGACGGCTTTCACACACACTTATCTCTCAGAAGTGAGCAAGTGGAGAGACGTTCGTTCATCTAGCACCAAGGGAACTGGTTGCAGGAGACACTTTTTCTCTGCTTTCTCAGTCTGTTTCCTAGTGCCGTTTTGAAGTTCCTGCAGTTTTCACTGTAAAACCGAGTTGGAGCTAGTACCTCCCCATATATATGTATGGAATGGAGTTTGCAACTGAAAAGAAACTTTGTGTTCCCAACTAGCTAGTTGAAGGACGGCTTTCACACACACTTATCTCTCAGAACTGAGCAAGTGGAGAGACGTTCGTTCATCTAGCACCAAGGGAACGGGTTGCAGGAGACACTTTTTCTCTGCTTTCTCAGTCTGTTTCCTAGTGCCGGTTTGAATTTCCTGCAGTTTTCACTGTAAAACTGAGTTGGAGCTAGTACCTCCACATATATATGTATGGAATGGAGTTTGCAACTGAAAAGAAACTTTGTGTTCCCAACAAGCTAGGTGAAGGAAGGCTTTCACACACACTTACACCTCAGAACTGAGCAAGTGGAGAGAATATCGTTCATCTAGCACCAAGGGAACGGGTTGCAGGAGACACTTCTTCTCTGCTTTCTCAGTCTGTTTCCTAGTGCCGGTTTGAAGTTCCTGCAGTTTTCAGTGTAAAACCGAGTTGGAGCTAGTACCTCCCCATATATATGTATGCAATGGTGTTTGCAACTGAAAAGAAACTTTGTGTTCCCAACAAGCTAGGTGAAGGACGGCTTTCACACACACTTATCTCTCAGAACTGAGCAAGTGGAGAGACGTTCGTTCATCTAGCACCAAGGGAACGGGTTGCAGGAGACACTTTTTCTCTGCTTTCTCAGTCTGTTTCCTAGTGCCGGTTTGAAGTTCCTGCAGTTTTCACTGTAAAACCGAGTTGGAGCTAGTACCTCCCCATATATATGTATGGAATGGAGTTTGCAACTGAAAAGAAACTTTGTTTTCCCAACAAGCTAGTTGAAGGAAGCTTTCATACACACTTATCTCTCAGAACTGAGCAAGTGGAGAGACGTTCGTTCATCTAGCACCAAGGGAACGGGTTGCAGGAGACACTTTTTCTCTGCTTTCTCAGTCTGTTTCCTAGTGCCGGTTTGAAGTTCCTGCAGTTTTCACTGTAAAACCGAGTTGGAGCTAGTACCTCCCCATATATATGTATGGAATGGAGTTTGCAACTGAAAAGAAACTTTGTGTTCCCAACAAGCTAGGTGAAGGAAGGCTTTCACACACACTTATCTCTCAGAACTGAGCAAGTGGAGAGACGTTCTTTCATCTAGCACCAAGGGAACGGGTTGCAGGAGACACTTTTTCTCTGCTTTCTCAGTCTGTTTCCTAGTGCCGGTTTGAAGTTCCTGCAGTTTTCACTGTCAAATATAGTTGGAGCTTGTACCTCCCCATATATATGTATGGAATGGAGTTTGCAACTGAAAAGAAACTTTGTGTTCCCAACAAGCTAGGTGAAGGACGGCTTTCACACACACTTACACCTCAGAACTGAGCAAGTGGAGAGAATATCGTTCATCTAGCACCAAGGGAACGGGTTGCAGGAGACACTTCTTCTCTGCTTTCTCAGTCTGTTTCCTAGTGCCGGTTTGAAGTTCCTGCAGTTTTCAGTGTAAAACCGAGTTGGAGCTAGTACCTCCCCATATATATGTATGCAATGGTGTTTGCAACTGAAAAGAAACTTTGTGTTCCCAACAAGATAGGTGAAGGACGGCTTTCACACACACTTATCTCTCAGAAGTGAGCAAGTGGAGAGACGTTCGTTCATCTAGCACCAAGGGAACTGGTTGCAGGAGACACTTTTTCTCTGCTTTCTCAGTCTGTTTCCTAGTGCCGGTAGGAAGTTCCTGCAGTTTTCACTGTAAAACCGATTTGGAGCTAGTACCTCCCCATATATATGTATGGAATGGAGTTTGCAACTGAAAAGAAACTTTGTGTTCCCAACAAGCTAGTTGAAGGACGGCTTTCACACACACTTACCCCTCAGAACTGAGCAAGTGAAGAGACGTTCGTTCATCTAGCACCAAGGGAACGGGTTGCAGGAGACACTTTTTCTCTGCTTTCTCAGTCTGTTTCCTAGTGCCGGTTTGAAGTTCCTGGAGTTTTCACTGTAAAACCGAGTTGGAGCTAGTACCTCCCCATATATATGTATGGAATGGAGTTTGCAACTGAAAAGAAACTTTGTGTTCCCAACAATCTAGTTGAAGGACGGCTTTCACACACACTTATCTCTCAGAACTGAGCAAGTGGAGAGACGTTCGTTCATCTAGCACCAAGGGAACGGGTTGCAGGAGACACTTTTTCTCTGCTTTCTCAGTATGTTTCCTAGTGCCGGTTTGAAGTTCCTGCAGTTTTCACTGTAAAACCGAGTTGGAGCTAGTACCTCCCCATATATATGTATGAAATGGAGGTTGCAACTGAAAAGAAACTTTGTGTTCCAATCAAGCTAGGTGAAGGACGGCTTTCACACACACTTAACCCTCAGAACTGAGCAAGTGGAGAGACGATCGTTCATCTAGCACCAAGGGAACGGGTTGCAGGAGACACTTTTTCTCTGCTTTCTCAGTCTGTTTCCTAGTGCCGGTTTGAAGTTCCTGCAGTTTTCACTGTAAAACCGAGTTGGAGCTAGTACCTCCCCATATATATGTATGGAATGGAGTTTGCAACTGTAAAGAAACTTTGTGTTCCCAACAAGCTAGGTGAAGGACGGCTTTCACACACACTTTTCTCTCAGAACTGAGCAAGTGGAGAGACGTTCGTTCATCTAGCACCAAGGGAACTGGTTGCAGTAGACACTTTTTCTCTGCTTTCTCAGTCTGTTTCCTAGTGCCGGTAGGAAGTTCCTGCAGTTTTCACTGTAAAACCGAGTTGGAGCTAGTACCTCCCCATATATATGTATGGAATGGAGTTTGCAACTGAAAAGAAACTTTGTGTTCCCAACAAGCTAGGTGAAGTGCGGCTTTCACACACACTTATCTCTCAGAACTGAGCAAGTGGAGAGACGTTCGTTCATCTAGCACCAAGGGAACGGGTTGCAGGAGACACTTTTTCTCTGCTTTCTCAGTCTGTTTCCTAGTGCCGGTTTGAAGTTCCTGCAGTTTTCACTGTAAAACCGTGTTGGAGCTAGTACCTCCCCATATATATGTATGGAATGGAGTTTGCAACTGAAAAGAAACTTTATGTTCCCAACAAGCTAGGTGAAGGACGGCTTTCACACACACTTATCTCTCAGAACTGAGCAAGTGGAGAGACGTTCGTTTATCTAGCACCGAGGGAACGGGTTGCAGGAGACACTTTTTCTCTGCTTTCTCAGTCTGTTTCCTAGTGCGGGTTTGAAGTTCCTGCAGTTTTCACTGTAAAACCGAGTAGGAGCTTCTACCTCCCCATATATATGTATGGAATGCAGTTTGCAACTGAAAAGAAACTTTGTGTTCCCAACAAGCTAGGTGAAGAACGGCTTTCACACACACTTATCTCTCAGAACTGAGCAAGTGGAGAGACGTTCGTTCATCTAGCACCAAGGGAACGGGTTGCAGGAGAAACTTTTTCTCGGCTTTCTCAGTCTGTTTCCTAGTGCCGGTTTGAAGTTCCTGCAGTTTTCACTGTCAAACCGAATTGGAGCTAGTACCTCCCCATATATATGTATGGAATGGAGTTTGCAACTGTAAAGAAACTTTGTGTTCCCAACAAGCTAGGTGAAGGACGGCTTTCACACACACATTTCTCTCAGAACTGAGCAATTGGAGAGACGATCGTTCATCTAGCACCAAGGGAACTGGTTGCAGGAGACACATTTCTCTGCTTTCTCAGTCTGTTTCCAAGTGCCGGTAGGAAGTTCCTGCAGTTTTCACTGTAAAACCGAGTTGGAGCTAGTACCTCCCCATATATATGTATGGAATGGAGTTTGCAACTGAAAAGAAACTTTGTGTTCCCAACAAGCTAGGTGAAGAGCGGCTTTCACACACACTTATCTCTCAGAACTGAGCAAGTGGAGAGACGTTCGTTCATCTAGCTCCGAGGGAACGGGTTGCAGGAGACACTTTTCTCTGCTTTCTCAGTCTGTTTCCTAGTGCCGGTTTGAAGTTCCTGCAGTTTTCACTGTAAAACCGTGTTGGAGCTTCTACCTCCCCATATATATGTATGGAATGGAGTTTGCAACTGAAAAGAAACTTTGTGTTCCCAACAAGCTAGGTGAAGGACGGCTTTCACACACACTTATCTCTCAGGACTGAGCAAGTGGAGAGACTTTCGTTCATCTAGCACCAAGGGAACGGGTTGCAGGAGACACTGTTTCTCTGCTTTCTCAGTCTGTTTCCTAGTGCCGGTAGGTAGTTCCTGCAGTTTTCACTGTAAAACCGAGTTGGAGATTCTACCTCCCCATATATATGTATGGAATGGAGTTTGCAACTGAAAAGAAACTTTGTGTTCCCAACAAGCTAGGTGAAGGACGGCTTTCACACACACCTATCTCTCAGAACTGAGCAAGTGGAGAGACGTTCGTTCATCTAGCACCAAGGGAACGGGTTGCAGGAGACACTTTTTCTCTGCATTCTCAGTCTGTTTCCTAGTGCCGGTTTGAATTTCCTGCAGTTTTCACTGTAAAACGGTGTTGGAGCTAGTAAATCCCCATATATATGTATGGAATGGAGTTTGCAACTGAAAAGAAACTTTGTGTTCCCAACAAGATAGGTGAAGGACGGCTTTCACACACACATATCTCTCAGAACTGAGCAAGTGGAGAGACGTTCGTTCATCTAGCACCAAGGGAACGGGTTGCAGGGGACACTTTTTCTCTGCTTTCTCAGTCTGTTTCCTAGTGCCGGTAGGTAGTTCCTGCAGTTTTCACTGTAAAACCGAGTTGGAGATTCTACCTCCCCATATATATGTATGGAATGGAGTTTGCAACTGAAAAGAAACTTTGTGTTCCCAATAAGCTAGGTGAAGGACGGCTTTCACACACACCTATCTCTCAGAACTGAGCAAGTGGAGAGACGTTCGTTCATCTAGGACCAAGGGAACGGGTTGCAGGAGACACTTTTTCTCTGCATTCTCAGTCTGTTTCCTAGTGCCGGTTTGAATTTCCTGCAGTTTTCACTGTAAAACGGTGTTGGAGCTAGTAAATCCCCATATATATGTATGGAATGGAGTTTGCAACTGAAAAGAAACTTTGTGTTCCCAACAAGATAGGTGAAGGACGGCTTTCACACACACATATCTCTCAGAACTGAGCAAGTGGAGAGACGTTCGTTCATCTAGCACCAAGGGAACGGGTTGCAGGGGACACTTTTTCTCTGCTTTCTCAGTCTGTTTCCTAGTGCCGGTTTGAAGTTCCTGCAGTTTTCACTGTAAAACCGTGTTGGAGCTTCTACCTCCCCATATATATGTATGGAATGGAGTTTGCCACTGAAAAGAAACTTTGTGTTCCCAACAAGCTAGGTGAAGGACGGCTTTCACACACACTTATCTCTCAGAACTGAGCAAGTGGAGAGACGTTCGTTCATCTAGCACCAAGGGAACGGGTTGCAGGAGACACTTTTTCTCTGCTTTCTCAGTCTGTTTCCTAGTGCCGGTAGGTAGTTCCTGCAGTTTTCACTGTAAAACCGAGTTGGAGATTCTACCTCCCCATATATATGTATGGAATGGAGTTTGCAACTGAAAAGAAACTTTGTGTTCCCAACAAGCTAGGTGAAGGGCGGCTTTCACACACACTTATCTCTCAGAACTGAGCAAGTTGAGAGACGTTCGTTCATCTAGCACCAAGGGAACGGGTTGCAGGAGACACTTTTTCTCTGCTTTCTCAGTCTGTTTCCTAGTGCGGGTTTGAAGTTCCTGCAGTTTTCACTGTAAAACCGAGTTGGAGCTAGTACCTCCCCATATATATGTATGGAATGGAGTTTGCAACTGAAAAGAAACTTTGTGTTCCCAACAAGCTAGGTGAAGGACGGCTTTCACACACACTTATCTCTCAGAACTGAGCAAGTGGAGAGACGTTCGTTCATGTAGCACCAAGGGAACGGGTTGCAGGAGACACTTTTTCTCTGCTTTCTCAGTCTGTTTCCTAGTGCCGGTTTGAAGTTCCTGCAGTTTTCAATGTCAAACCGAGTTGGAGCTAGTACCTCCCCATATATATGTATGGAATGGAGTTTGCAACTGAAAAGAACCTTTGTGTTCCCAACAAGCTAGGTGAAGGACGGCTTTCACACACACTTATCTCTCAGAACTGAGCAAGTGGAGAGACGTTCGTTCATCTAGCACCAAGGGAACGGGTTGCAGGAGACACTTTTTCTCTGCTTTCTCAGTCTGTTTCCTAGTGCCGGTTTGAAGTTCCTGCAGTTTTCACTGTAAAACGGTGTTGGAGCTAGTAAATCCCCATATATATGTATGGAATGGAGTTTGCAACTGAAAAGAAACTTTGTGTTCCCAACAAGATAGGTGAAGGACGGCTTTCACACACACATATCTCTCAGAACTGAGCAAGTGGAGAGACGTTCGTTCATCTAGCACCAAGGGAACGGGTTGCAGGGGACACTTTTTCTCTGCTTTCTCAGTCTGTTTCCTAGTGCCGGTAGGTAGTTCCTGCAGTTTTCACTGTAAAACCGAGTTGGAGATTCTACCTCCCCATATATATGTATGGAATGGAGTTTGCAACTGAAAAGAAACTTTGTGTTCCCAATAAGCTAGGTGAAGGACGGCTTTCACACACACCTATCTCTCAGAACTGAGCAAGTGGAGAGACGTTCGTTCATCTAGGACCAAGGGAACGGGTTGCAGGAGACACTTTTTCTCTGCATTCTCAGTCTGTTTCCTAGTGCCGGTTTGAATTTCCTGCAGTTTTCACTGTAAAACGGTGTTGGAGCTAGTAAATCCCCATATATATGTATGGAATGGAGTTTGCAACTGAAAAGAAACTTTGTGTTCCCAACAAGATAGGTGAAGGACGGCTTTCACACACACATATCTCTCAGAACTGAGCAAGTGGAGAGACGTTCGTTCATCTAGCACCAAGGGAACGGGTTGCAGGGGACACTTTTTCTCTGCTTTCTCAGTCTGTTTCCTAGTGCCGGTTTGAAGTTCCTGCAGTTTTCACTGTAAAACCGTGTTGGAGCTTCTACCTCCCCATATATATGTATGGAATGGAGTTTGCCACTGAAAAGAAACTTTGTGTTCCCAACAAGCTAGGTGAAGGACGGCTTTCACACACACTTATCTCTCAGAACTGAGCAAGTGGAGAGACGTTCGTTCATCTAGCACCAAGGGAACGGGTTGCAGGAGACACTTTTTCTCTGCTTTCTCAGTCTGTTTCCTAGTGCCGGTAGGTAGTTCCTGCAGTTTTCACTGTAAAACCGAGTTGGAGATTCTACCTCCCCATATATATGTATGGAATGGAGTTTGCAACTGAAAAGAAACTTTGTGTTCCCAACAAGCTAGGTGAAGGGCGGCTTTCACACACACTTATCTCTCAGAACTGAGCAAGTTGAGAGACGTTCGTTCATCTAGCACCAAGGGAACGGGTTGCAGGAGACACTTTTTCTCTGCTTTCTCAGTCTGTTTCCTAGTGCGGGTTTGAAGTTCCTGCAGTTTTCACTGTAAAACCGAGTTGGAGCTAGTACCTCCCCATATATATGTATGGAATGGAGTTTGCAACTGAAAAGAAACTTTGTGTTCCCAACAAGCTAGGTGAAGGACGGCTTTCACACACACTTATCTCTCAGAACTGAGCAAGTGGAGAGACGTTCGTTCATGTAGCACCAAGGGAACGGGTTGCAGGAGACACTTTTTCTCTGCTTTCTCAGTCTGTTTCCTAGTGCCGGTTTGAAGTTCCTGCAGTTTTCAATGTCAAACCGAGTTGGAGCTAGTACCTCCCCATATATATGTATGGAATGGAGTTTGCAACTGAAAAGAACCTTTGTGTTCCCAACAAGCTAGGTGAAGGACGGCTTTCACACACACTTATCTCTCAGAACTGAGCAAGTGGAGAGACGTTCGTTCATCTAGCACCAAGGGAACGGGTTGCAGGAGACACTTTTTCTCTGCTTTCTCAGTCTGTTTCCTAGTGCCGGTTTGAAGTTCCTGCAGTTTTCACTGTAAAACCGAGTTGGAGCTAGTACCTCCCCATATATATGTATGGAATGGAGTTTGCAAGTGAAAAGAAACTTTGTGTTCCCAACAAGCTAGGTGAAGGACGGCTTTCACACACACTTATCTCTCAGAACTGAGCAAGTGGAGAGACGTTCGTTCATCTAGCACCAAGGGAACGGGTTGCAGGAGACACTTTTTCTCTGCTTTCTCAGTCTGTTTCCTAGTGCCGGTTTGAAGTTCCTGCAGTTTTCACTGTCAAACCGAGTTGGAGCTAGTACCTCCCCATATATATGTATGGAATGGAGTTTGCAACTGAAAAGAAACTTTGTGTTCCCAACAAGCGAGGTGAAGGACGCCTTTCACACACACTTATCTCTCCGAACTGAGCAAGTGGAGAGACGTTCGTTCATCTAGCACCAAGGGAACGGGTTGCAGGAGACACTTTTTCTCTGCTTT
This sequence comes from Camelus bactrianus, assembly GCF_048773025.1. Taxonomy (NCBI): domain Eukaryota; kingdom Metazoa; phylum Chordata; class Mammalia; order Artiodactyla; family Camelidae; genus Camelus; species Camelus bactrianus. The sequence goes on from NC_133541.1 coordinate 135,184,786, forward strand.
CTCAGTCTGTTTCCTAGTGCCGTTTTGAAGTTCCTGCAGTTTTCACTGTCAAACCGAGTTGGAGCTAGTACCTCCCCATTTATATGTATGGAATGGAGTTTGCAACTGAAAAGGAACTTTGTGTTCCCGACAAGCAAGGTGAAGGACGGCTTTCACACACTCTTAACTCTCGGAACTGAGCAAGTGGAGAGACGTTCGTTCATCTAGCACCAAGTAAACGGGTTGCAGGGGACACTTTTTCTCTGCTTTCTCAGTCTGTTTCTTAGTGCCGGTTTGAAGTTCCTGCAGTTTTCACTGTAAAACCGAGTTGGAGCTAGTACCTCCCCATATATATGTATGGAGTGGAGTTTGCAACTGAAAAGAAAGTTTGTGTTCCCAACAAGCTAGGTGAAGGACGGCTTTCACACGCACTTATCTCTCAGAACTGAGCAAGTGGAGAGACATTCATTCATCTAGCACCAATGGAACGGGTTGCAGGAGACACTTTTTCTCTGCATTCTCAGTCTGTTTCCTAGTGCTGGTTGGAAGTTCCTGCAGTTTTCACTGTCAAACAGAGTTGGAGCTTGTACCTCCCCTTATATATGTATGGAATGGAGTTTGCAACTGAAAAGAAACTTTGTGTTCCCAACAAGCTAGTTGAAGGACGGCTTTCACACACACTTATCTCTCTGAAATGAGCAAGTGGAGAGACGTTCGTTAATCTAGCACCAAGGGAACGGGTTGCAGGGGACACTTTTTCTCTGCTTTCTCAGTCTGTTTCCTAGTGCCGGTTTGAAGTTCCTGCAGTTTTCACTGTCAAACCTAGTTGGAGCTAGTACCTCCCCATTTATATGTATGGAATGGAGTTTACAACTGAAAAGAATCTTTGTGTTCCCGACAAGCAAGGTGAAGGACGGCTTTCACACACACATATCTCTCAGAACTGAGCAAGTGGAGGGACGTTCGTTCATCTAGCACCAAGGGAACGGGTTGCAGGGGACACTTTTTCTCTGCTTTCTCAGTCTGTTTCCTAGTGCCGGTTTGAAGTTCCTGCAGTTTTCACTGTAAAACCGAGTTGGAGCTAGTACCTCCCCATATATATGTATGGAATGGAGTTTGCAAGTGAAAAGAAACTTTGTGTTCCCAACAAGCTAGGTGAAGGACGGCTTTCACACACACTTATCTCTCAGAACTGAGCAAGTGGAGAGACGTTCGTTCATCTAGCACCAAGGGAACGGGTTGCAGGAGACACTTTTTCTCTGCTTTCTCAGTCTGTTTCCTAGTGCCGGTTTGAAGTTCCTGCAGTTTTCACTGTCAAACCGAGTTGGAGCTAGTACCTCCCCATATATATGTATGGAATGGAGTTTGCAACTGAAAAGAAACTTTGTGTTCCCAACAAGCGAGGTGAAGGACGCCTTTCACACACACTTATCTCTCAGAACTGAGCAAGTGGAGAGACGTTCGTTCATCTAGCACCAAGGGAACGGGTTGCAGGAGACACTTTTTCTCTGCTTTCTCAGTCTGTTTCCTAGTGCCGTTTTGAAGTTCCTGCAGTTTTCACTGTCAAACCGAGTTGGAGCTAGTACCTCCCCATTTATATGTATGGAATGGAGTTTGCAACTGAAAAGGAACTTTGTGTTCCCGACAAGCAAGGTGAAGGACGGCTTTCACACACTCTTAACTCTCGGAACTGAGCAAGTGGAGAGACGTTCGTTCATCTAGCACCAAGTGAACGGGTTGCAGGGGACACTTTTTCTCTGCTTTCTCAGTCTGTTTCCTAGTGCCGGTTTGAAGTTCCTGCAGTTTTCACTGTAAAACCGAGTTGGAGCTTGTAACTCCCCATATATATGTATGGAATGGAGTTTGCAACTGAAAAGAAACTTTGTGTTCCTAAGAAGCTAGGTGAAGGACGGCTTTCACACACACTTATCTCTCAGAACAGAGCAAGTGGAGAGACGTTCGTTCATCTAGCACCAAGGGAACGGGTTGCAGGAGACACTTTTTCTCTGCTTTCTCAGTCTGTTTCCTAGTGCCGGTTTGAAGTTCCTGCAGTTTTCACTGTCAAACCGAGTTGGAGCTTTTACCTCCCCACATATATGTATGGAATGGAGTTTGCAACTGAAAAGAAACTTTGTGTTCCCATCAACCTAGGTGAAGTGCGGCTTTCACACACACTTATCTCTCAGAACTGAGCAAGTGGAGAGACGTTCGTTCATCTAGCACCAAGGGAAAGGGTTGCAGGAGACACTTTTTCTCTGCTTTCTCAGTCTGTTATCTAGTGCCGGTTTGAAGTTCCTGCAGTTTTCACTGTCAAAACGAGTTGGAGCTTGTACCTCCCCATATATATGTATGGAATGGAGTTTGCAACTGAAAAGAAACTTTGTGTTCCCAACAAGATAGGTGAAGGACGGCTTTCACACACACTTATCTCTCAGAACAGAGCAAGTGGAGAGACGTTCGTTCATCTAGCACCAAGGGAACGGGTTGCAGGAGACACTTTTTCTCTGCTTTCTCAGTCTGTTTCCTGTGCCGGTTTGAAGTTCCTGCAGTTTTCACTGTAAAACCGAGTTGGAGCTAGTACCTCCCCATATATATGTATGGAATGGAGTTTGCAACTGAAAAGAAACTTTGTTTTCCCAACAAGCTAGGTGAAGGACGGCTTTCACACACACTGATCTCTCAGAACTGAGCAAGTGGAGAGACGTTCGTTCATCTAGCACCAAGGGAACGGGTTGCAGGAGACACTTTTTCTCTGCTTTCTCAGTCTGTTTCCTAGTGCCGGTTTGAAGTTCCTGCAGTTTTCACTGTCAAACCGAGTGGGAGCTAGTACCTCCCCATATATATGTATGGAATGGAGTTTGCAAGTGAAAAGAAACTTTGTGTTCCCAACAAGCTAGTTGAAGGACGGCTTTCACACACACTTATCTCTCAGAACTGAGCAAGTGGAGAGACTTTCGTTCATCTAGCACCAAGGGAACGGGTTGCAGGAGACAATTTTTCTCTGCTTTCTCAGTCTGTTTCCTAGTGCCGGTTTGAAGTTCCTGCAGTTTTCACTGTAAAATCGAGTTGGAGCTAGTACCTCCCCATATATATGTATGGAATTTAGTTTGCAACTGAAAAGAAACTTTGTGTTCCCAACAAGCTAGGTGAAGGGCGGCTTTCACACACACTTATCTCTCAGAACTGAGCAAGTGGAGAGACGTTCTTTCATCTAGCACCAAGGGAACGGGTTGCAGGAGACACTCTTTCTCTGCTTTCTCAGTCTGTTTCCTAGTGCCGTTTTGAAGTTCCTGCAGTTTTCACTGTCAAACATAGTTGGAGCTTGTACCTCCCCATATATATGTATGGAATGGAGTTTGCAACTGAAAAGAAACTTTGTGTTCCCAACAAGCTAGGTGAAGGACGGCTTTCACACACACTTACACCTCAGAACTGAGCAAGTGGAGAGAATATCGTTCATCTAGCACCAAGGGAACGGGTTGCAGGAGACACTTTTCTCTGCTTTCTCAGTCTGTTTCCTAGTGCCGGTTTGAAGTTCCTGCAGTTTTCAGTGTAAAACCGAGTTGGAGCTAGTACCTCCCCATATATATGTATGCAATGGTGTTTGCAACTGAAAAGAAACTTTGTGTTCCCAACAAGTTAGGTGAAGGACGGCTTTCACACACACTTATCTCTCAGAAGTGAGCAAGTGGAGAGACGTTCGTTCATCTAGCACCAAGGGAACTGGTTGCAGGATACACTTTTTCTCTGCTTTCTCAGTCTGTTTCCTAGTGCCGTTTTGAAGTTCCTGCAGATATCACTGTAAAACCGAGTTGGAGCTTCTACCTCCCCATATATATGTATGGAATGGAGTTTGCAACTGAAAAGAAACTTTGTGTTCCCAACAAGATAGGTGAAGGACGGCTTTCACACACACTTATCTCTCAGAACAGAGCAAGTGGAGAGACGTTCGTTCATCTAGCACCAAGGGAACGGGTTGCAGGAGACACTTTTTCTCTGCTTTCTCAGTCTGTTTCCTGTGCCGGTTTGAAGTTCCTGCAGTTTTCACTGTAAAACCGAGTTGGAGCTAGTACCTCCCCATATATATGTATGGAATGGAGTTTGCAACTGAAAAGAAACTTTGTTTTCCCAACAAGCTAGGTGAAGGACGGCTTTCACACACACTGATCTCTCAGAACTGAGCAAGTGGAGAGACGTTCGTTCATCTAGCACCAAGGGAACGGGTTGCAGGAGACACTTTTTCTCTGCTTTCTCAGTCTGTTTCCTAGTGCCGGTTTGAAGTTCCTGCAGTTTTCACTGTCAAACCGAGTGGGAGCTAGTACCTCCCCATATATATGTATGGAATGGAGTTTGCAAGTGAAAAGAAACTTTGTGTTCCCAACAAGCTAGTTGAAGGACGGCTTTCACACACACTTATCTCTCAGAACTGAGCAAGTGGAGAGACTTTCGTTCATCTAGCACCAAGGGAACGGGTTGCAGGAGACAATTTTTCTCTGCTTTCTCAGTCTGTTTCCTAGTGCCGGTTTGAAGTTCCTGCAGTTTTCACTGTAAAATCGAGTTGGAGCTAGTACCTCCCCATATATATGTATGGAATTTAGTTTGCAACTGAAAAGAAACTTTGTGTTCCCAACAAGCTAGGTGAAGGGCGGCTTTCACACACACTTATCTCTCAGAACTGAGCAAGTGGAGAGACGTTCTTTCATCTAGCACCAAGGGAACGGGTTGCAGGAGACACTCTTTCTCTGCTTTCTCAGTCTGTTTCCTAGTGCCGTTTTGAAGTTCCTGCAGTTTTCACTGTCAAACATAGTTGGAGCTTGTACCTCCCCATATATATGTATGGAATGGAGTTTGCAACTGAAAAGAAACTTTGTGTTCCCAACAAGCTAGGTGAAGGACGGCTTTCACACACACTTACACCTCAGAACTGAGCAAGTGGAGAGAATATCGTTCATCTAGCACCAAGGGAACGGGTTGCAGGAGACACTTTTCTCTGCTTTCTCAGTCTGTTTCCTAGTGCCGGTTTGAAGTTCCTGCAGTTTTCAGTGTAAAACCGAGTTGGAGCTAGTACCTCCCCATATATATGTATGCAATGGTGTTTGCAACTGAAAAGAAACTTTGTGTTCCCAACAAGTTAGGTGAAGGACGGCTTTCACACACACTTATCTCTCAGAAGTGAGCAAGTGGAGAGACGTTCGTTCATCTAGCACCAAGGGAACTGGTTGCAGGATACACTTTTTCTCTGCTTTCTCAGTCTGTTTCCTAGTGCCGTTTTGAAGTTCCTGCAGATATCACTGTAAAACCGAGTTGGAGCTTCTACCTCCCCATATATATGTATGGAATGGAGTTTGCAACTGAAAAGAAACTTTGTGTTCCCAACAAGCTAGGTGAAGGACGGCTTTCACACACACTTATCTCTCAGAACTGAGCAAGTGGAGAGACGTTCGTTCATGTAGCACCAAGGGAACGGGTTGCAGGAGACACTTTTTCTCTGCTTTCTCAGTCTGTTTCCTAGTGCCGGTTTGAAGTTCCTGCAGTTTTCAATGTCAAACCGAGTTGGAGCTAGTACCTCCCCATATATATGTATGGAATGGAGTTTGCAACTGAAAAGAACCTTTGTGTTCCCAACAAGCTAGGTGAAGTACGGCTTTCACACACACTTATCTCTCAGAACTGAGCAAGTGGAGAGACGTTCGTTCATCTAGCACCAAGGGAACGGGTTGCAGGAGACACTTTTTCTCTGCTTTCTCAGTCTGTTTCCTAGTGCCGGTTTGAAGTTCCTGCAGTTTTCACTGTAAAACCGAGTTGGAGCTAGTACCTCCCCATATATATGTATGGAATGGAGTTTGCAAGAGAAAAGAAACTTTGTGTTCCCAACAAGCTAGGTGAAGGACGGCTTTCACACACACTTATCTCTCAGAACTGAGCAAGTGGAGAGACGTTCGTTCATCTAGCACCAAGGGAACGGGTTGCAGGAGACACTTTTTCTCTGCTTTCTCAGTCTGTTTCCTAGTGCCGGTTTGAAGTTCCTGCAGTTTTCACTGTCAAACCGAGTTGGAGCTAGTACCTCCCCATATATATGTATGGAATGGAGTTTGCAACTGAAAAGAAACTTTGTGTTCCCAACAAGCGAGGTGAAGGACGCCTTTCACACACACTTATCTCTCCGAACTGAGCAAGTGGAGAGACGTTCGTTCATCTAGCACCAAGGGAACGGGTTGCAGGAGACACTTTTTCTCTGCTTTCTCAGTCTGTTTCCTAGTGCCGTTTTGAAGTTCCTGCAGTTTTCACTGTCAAACCGAGTTGGAGCTAGTACCTCCCCATTTATATGTATGGAATGGAGTTTGCAACTGAAAAGGAACTTTGTGTTCCCGACAAGCAAGGTGAAGGACGGCTTTCACACACTCTTAACTCTCGGAACTGAGCAAGTGGAGAGACGTTCGTTCATCTAGCACCAAGTAAACGGGTTGCAGGGGACACTTTTTCTCTGCTTTCTCAGTCTGTTTCTTAGTGCCGGTTTGAAGTTCCTGCAGTTTTCACTGTAAAACCGAGTTGGAGCTAGTACCTCCCCATATATATGTATGGAGTGGAGTTTGCAACTGAAAAGAAAGTTTGTGTTCCCAACAAGCTCGGTGAAGGACGGCTTTCACACGCACTTATCTCTCAGAACTGAGCAAGTGGAGAGACATTCATTCATCTAGCACCAATGGAACGGGTTGCAGGAGACACTTTTTCTCTGCATTCTCAGTCTGTTTCCTAGTGCTGGTTGGAAGTTCCTGCAGTTTTCACTGTCAAACAGAGTTGGAGCTTGTACCTCCCCTTATATATGTATGGAATGGAGTTTGCAACTGAAAAGAAACTTTGTGTTCCCAACAAGCTAGTTGAAGGACGGCTTTCACACACACTTATCTCTCTGAAATGAGCAAGTGGAGAGACGTTCGTTAATCTAGCACCAAGGGAACGGGTTGCAGGGGACACTTTTTCTCTGCTTTCTCAGTCTGTTTCCTAGTGCCGGTTTGAAGTTCCTGCAGTTTTCACTGTCAAACCTAGTTGGAGCTAGTACCTCCCCATTTATATGTATGGAATGGAGTTTACAACTGAAAAGAATCTTTGTGTTCCCGACAAGCAAGGTGAAGGACGGCTTTCACACACACATATCTCTCAGAACTGAGCAAGTGGAGGGACGTTCGTTCATCTAGCACCAAGGGAACGGGTTGCAGGGGACACTTTTTCTCTGCTTTCTCAGTCTGTTTCCTAGTGCCGGTTTGAAGTTCCTGCAGTTTTCACTGTAAAACCGAGTTGGAGCTAGTACCTCCCCATATATATGTATGGAATGGAGTTTGCAAGTGAAAAGAAACTTTGTGTTCCCAACAAGCTAGGTGAAGGACGGCTTTCACACACACTTATCTCTCAGAACTGAGCAAGTGGAGAGACGTTCGTTCATCTAGCACCAAGGGAACGGGTTGCAGGAGACACTTTTTCTCTGCTTTCTCAGTCTGTTTCCTAGTGCCGGTTTGAAGTTCCTGCAGTTTTCACTGTCAAACCGAGTTGGAGCTAGTACCTCCCCATATATATGTATGGAATGGAGTTTGCAACTGAAAAGAAACTTTGTGTTCCCAACAAGCGAGGTGAAGGACGCCTTTCACACACACTTATCTCTCAGAACTGAGCAAGTGGAGAGACGTTCGTTCATCTAGCACCAAGGGAACGGGTTGCAGGAGACACTTTTTCTCTGCTTTCTCAGTCTGTTTCCTAGTGCCGTTTTGAAGTTCCTGCAGTTTTCACTGTCAAACCGAGTTGGAGCTAGTACCTCCCCATTTATATGTATGGAATGGAGTTTGCAACTGAAAAGGAACTTTGTGTTCCCGACAAGCAAGGTGAAGGACGGCTTTCACACACTCTTAACTCTCGGAACTGAGCAATTGGAGAGACGTTCGTTCATCTAGCACCAAGTGAACGGGTTGCAGGGGACACTTTTTCTCTGCTTTCTCAGTCTGTTTCCTAGTGCCGGTTTGAAGTTCCTGCAGTTTTCACTGTAAAACCGAGTTGGAGCTTGTAACTCCCCATATATATGTATGGAATGGAGTTTGCAACTGAAAAGAAACTTTGTGTTCCTAAGAAGCTAGGTGAAGGACGGCTTTCACACACACTTATCTCTCAGAACAGAGCAAGTGGAGAGACGTTCGTTCATCTAGCACCAAGGGAACGGGTTGCAGGAGACACTTTTTCTCTGCTTTCTCAGTCTGTTTCCTAGTGCCGGTTTGAAGTTCCTGCAGTTTTCACTGTCAAACCGAGTTGGAGCTTTTACCTCCCCACATATATGTATGGAATGGAGTTTGCAACTGAAAAGAAACTTTGTGTTCCCATCAACCTAGGTGAAGTGCGGCTTTCACACACACTTATCTCTCAGAACTGAGCAAGTGGAGAGACGTTCGTTCATCTAGCACCAAGGGAAAGGGTTGCAGGAGACACTTTTTCTCTGCTTTCTCAGTCTGTTATCTAGTGCCGGTTTGAAGTTCCTGCAGTTTTCACTGTCAAAACGAGTTGGAGCTTGTACCTCCCCATATATATGTATGGAATGGAGTTTGCAACTGAAAAGAAACTTTGTGTTCCCAACAAGATAGGTGAAGGACGGCTTTCACACACACTTATCTCTCAGAACAGAGCAAGTGGAGAGACGTTCGTTCATCTAGCACCAAGGGAACGGGTTGCAGGAGACACTTTTTCTCTGCTTTCTCAGTCTGTTTCCTGTGCCGGTTTGAAGTTCCTGCAGTTTTCACTGTAAAACCGAGTTGGAGCTAGTACCTCCCCATATATATGTATGGAATGGAGTTTGCAACTGAAAAGAAACTTTGTGTTCCCAACAAGCTAGGTGAAGGACGGCTTTCACACACACTGATCTCTCAGAACTGAGCAAGTGGAGAGACGTTCGTTCATCTAGCACCAAGGGAACGGGTTGCAGGAGACACTTTTTCTCTGCTTTCTCAGTCTGTTTCCTAGTGCCGGTTTGAAGTTCCTGCAGTTTTCACTGTCAAACCGAGTGGGAGCTAGTACCTCCCCATATATATGTATGGAATGGAGTTTGCAAGTGAAAAGAAACTTTGTGTTCCCAACAAGCTAGTTGAAGGACGGCTTTCACACACACTTATCTCTCAGAACTGAGCAAGTGGAGAGACGTTCGTTCATCTAGCACCAAGGGAACGGGTTGCAGGAGACAATTTTTCTCTGCTTTCTCAGTCTGTTTCCTAGTGCCGGTTTGAAGTTCCTGCAGTTTTCACTGTAAAATCGAGTTGGAGCTAGTACCTCCCCATATATATGTATGGAATTTAGTTTGCAACTGAAAAGAAACTTTGTGTTCCCAACAAGCTAGGTGAAGGGCGGCTTTCACACACACTTATCTCTCAGAACTGAGCAAGTGGAGAGACGTTCTTTCATCTAGCACCAAGGGAACGGGTTGCAGGAGACACTCTTTCTCTGCTTTCTCAGTCTGTTTCCTAGTGCCGTTTTGAAGTTCCTGCAGTTTTCACTGTCAAACATAGTTGGAGCTTGTACCTCCCCATATATATGTATGGAATGGAGTTTGCAACTGAAAAGAAACTTTGTGTTCCCAACAAGCTAGGTGAAGGACGGCTTTCACACACACTTACACCTCAGAACTGAGCAAGTGGAGAGAATATCGTTCATCTAGCACCAAGGGAACGGGTTGCAGGAGACACTTTTCTCTGCTTTCTCAGTCTGTTTCCTTGTGCCGGTTTGAAGTTCCTGCAGTTTTCAGTGTAAAACCGAGTTGGAGCTAGTACCTCCCCATATATATGTATGCAATGGTGTTTGCAACTGAAAAGAAACTTTGTGTTCCCAACAAGTTAGGTGAAGGACGGCTTTCACACACACTTATCTCTCAGAAGTGAGCAAGTGGAGAGACGTTCGTTCATCTAGCACCAAGGGAACTGGTTGCAGGATACACTTTTTCTCTGCTTTCTCAGTCTGTTTCCTAGTGCCGTTTTGAAGTTCCTGCAGATATCACTGTAAAACCGAGTTGGAGCTTCTACCTCCCCATATATATGTATGGAATGGAGTTTGCAACTGAAAAGAAACTTTGTGCTCCCAACAAGCTAGGTGAAGGACGGCTTTCACACACACATACCCCTCAGAACTGAGCAAGTGGAGAGACGTTCGTTCATCTAGCACCAAGGGAACGGGTTGCAGGAGACACTTTTTCTCTGCTTTCTCAGTCTGTTTCCTAGTGCCGGTTTGAAGTTCCTGCAGTTTTCACTGTAAAACCGAGTTGGAGCTAGTACCTCCCCATATATATGTATGGAATGGAGTTTGCAACTGAAAAGAAACTTTGTGTTCCCAACAAGCTAGTTGAAGGACGGCTTTCACACACACTTATCTCTCAGAACTGAGCAAGTGGAGAGACGTTCGTTCATCTAGCACCAAGGGAACGGGTTGCAGGAGACACTTTTTCTCTGCTTTCTCTGTTTCCTAGTGCCGGTTTGAAGTTCCTGCAGTTTTCACTGTAAAACCGAGTTGGAGCTAGTACCTCCACATATATATGTATGGAATGGAGTTTGCAACTGAAAAGAAACTTTGTGTTCCCAACAAGCTAGGTGAAGGAAGGCTTTCACACACACTTACACCTCAGAACTGAGCAAGTGGAGAGAATATCGTTCATCTAGCACCAAGGGAACGGGTTGCAGGAGACACTTTTTCTCTGCTTTCTCAGTCTGTTTCCTAGTGCCGGTTTGAAGTTCCTGCAGTTTTCAGTGTAAAACCGAGTTGGAGCTAGTATCTCCCCATGTATATGTATGCAATGGTGTTTGCAACTGAAAAGAAACTTTGTGTTCCCAACAAGCTAGGTGAAGGACGGCTTTCACACACACTTATCTCTCAGAACTGAGCAAGTGGAGAGACGTTCGTTCATCTAGCACCAAGGGAACGGGTTGCAGGAGACACTTTTTCTCTGCTTTCTCAGTCTGTTTCCTAGTGCCGGTTTGAAGTTCCTGCAGTTTTCACTGTAAAACCGAGTTGGAGCTAGTACCTCCCCATATATATGTATGGAATGGAGTTTGCAACTGAAAAGAAACTTTGTGTTCCCAACAAGCTAGTTGAAGGACGGCTTTCACACACACTTATCTCTCAGAACTGAGCAAGTGGAGAGACGTTCGTTCATCTAGCACCAAGGGAACGGGTTGCAGGAGACACTTTTTCTCTGCTTTCTCAGTCTGTTTCCTAGTGCCGGTTTGAAGTTCCTGCAGTTTTCACTGTAAAACCGAGTTGGAGCTAGAACCTCCCCATATATATGTATGGAATGGAGTTTGCAACTGAAAAGAAACTTTGTGTTCCCAACAAGCTAGGTGAAGGAAGGCTTTCACACACACTTATCTCTCAGAACTGAGCAAGTGGAGAGACGTTCTTTCATCTAGCACCAAGGGAACGGGTTGCAGGAGACACTCTTTCTCTGCTTTCTCAGTCTGTTTCCTAGTGCCGGTTTGAAGTTCCTGCAGTTTTCACTGTCAAACATAGTTGGAGCTTGTACCTCCCCATATATATGTATGGAATGGAGTTTGCAACTGAAAAGAAACTTTGTGTTCCCAACAAGCTAGGTGAAGGACGGCTTTCACACACACTTACACCTCAGAACTGAGCAAGTGGAGAGAATATCGTTCATCTAGCACCAAGGGAACGGGTTGCAGGAGACACTTTTTCTCTGCTTTCTCAGTCTGTTTCCTAGTGCCGGTTTGAAGTTCCTGCAGTTTTCAGTGTGAAACCGAGTTGGAGCTAGTACCTCCCCATATATATGTATGCAATGGTGTTTGCAACTGAAAAGAAACTTTGTGTTCCCAACAAGCTAGGTGAAGGACGGCTTTCACACACACTTATCTCTCAGAAGTGAGCAAGTGGAGAGACGTTCGTTCATCTAGCACCAAGGGAACTGGTTGCAGGAGACACTTTTTCTCTGCTTTCTCAGTCTGTTTCCTAGTGCCGGTAGGAAGTTCCTGCAGTTTTCACTGTAAAACCGATTTGGAGCTAGTACCTCCCCATATATATGTATGGAATGGAGTTTGCAACTGAAAAGAAACTTTGTGTTCCCAACAAGCTAGTTGAAGGACGGCTTTCACACACACTTACCCCTCAGAACTGAGCAAGTGAAGAGACGTTCGTTCATCTAGCACCAAGGGAACGGGTTGCAGGAGACACTTTTTCTCTGCTTTCTCAGTCTGTTTCCTAGTGCCGGTTTGAAGTTCCTGGAGTTTTCACTGTAAAACCGAGTTGGAGCTAGTACCTCCCCATATATATGTATGGAATGGAGTTTGCAACTGAAAAGAAACTTTGTGTTCCCAACAAGCTAGTTGAAGGACGGCTTTCACACACACTTATCTCTCAGAACTGAGCAAGTGGAGAGACGTTCGTTCATCTAGCACCAAGGGAACGGGTTGCAGGAGACACTTTTTCTCTGCTTTCTCAGTATGTTTCCTAGTGCCGGTTTGAAGTTCCTGCAATTTTCACTGTAAAACCGAGTTGGAGCTAGTACCTCCCCATATATATGTATGAAATGGAGGTTGCAACTGAAAAGAAACTTTGTGTTCCCATCAAGCTAGGTGAAGGACGGCTTTCACACACACTTACCCCTCAGAACTGAGCAAGTGGAGAGACGATCGTTCATCTAGCACCAAGGGAACGGGTTGCAGGAGACACTTTTTCTCTGCTTTCTCAGTCTGTTTCCTAGTGCCGGTAGGAAGTTCCTGCAGTTTTCACTGTAAAACCGAGTTGGAGCTAGTACCTCCCCATATATATGTATGGAATGGAGTTTGCAACTGAAAAGAAACTTTGTGTTCCCAACAAGCTAGGTGAAGTGCGGCTTTCACACACACTTATCTCTCAGAACTGAGCAAGTGGAGAGACGTTCGTTCATCTAGCACCAAGGGAACGGGTTGCAGGAGACACTTTTTCTCTGCTTTCTCAGTCTGTTTCCTAGTGCCGGTTTGAAGTTCCTGCAGTTTTCACTGTAAAACCGAGTTGGAGCTTCTTTCTCCCCATATATATGTATGGAATGGAGTTTGCAAGTGAAAAGAAACTTTGTGTTCCCAACAAGCTAGGTGAAGGACGGCTTTCACACACACTTATCTCTCAGAACTGAGCATGTGGAGAGACGTTCGTTCATCTAGCACCAAGGGAACGGGTTGCAGGAGACACTTTTTCTCTGCTTTCCCAGTCTGTTTCCTAGTGTCGGTTTGAAGTTCCTGCACTTTTCACTGTCAAACCGAGTTGGAGCTTGTACCTCCCCATATATATGTATGGAATGGAGTTTGTAACTGAAAAGAAACTTTGTTTTCCCAACAAGCTAGTTGAAGAACGGCTTTCACACACACTTATCTCTCAGAACTGAGCAAGTGGAGAGACGTTCGTTCATCTAGCACCAAGGGAACGGGTTGCAGTAGACACTTTTTCTCTGCTTTCTCAGTCTGTTTCCTAGTGCCGGTTTGAAGTTCCTGCAGTTTTCTCTGTAAAACCGAGTTGCAGCTAGTACCTCCCCATATATATGTATGGAATGGAGTTTGCAACTTAAAAGAAACTTTGTGTTCCCAACAATCTAGGTGAAGGACGGCTTTCACACACACTTATCTTTCAGAACTGAGCAAGTGGAGAGACGTTCGTTCATCTAGCACCAAGGGAACGGGTTGCAGGAGACACTTTTTCTCTGCTTTCTCAGTCTGTTTCCTAGTGCCGTTTTGAAGTTCCTGCAGTTTTCACTGTCAAAACGAGTTGGAGCTTGTACCTCCCCATATATATGTATGGAATGGAGTTTGCAACTGAAAAGAAACTTTGTGTTCCCAACAAGATAGGTGAAGGACGGCTTTCACACACACTTATCTCTCAGAACTGAGCAAGTGGAGAGACGTTCGTTCATCTAGCACCAAGGGAACGGGTTGCAGGAGACACTTTTTCTCTGCTTTCTCAGTCTGTTTCCTAGTGCCGGTTTGAAGTTCCTGCAGTTTTCACTGCAAAACCGAGTTGGAGCTTCTTTCTCCCCATATATATGTATGGAATGGAGTTTGCAACTGAAAAGAAACTTTGTGTTCCCAACAAGCTAGGTGAAGGACGGCTTTCACACACACTTATCTCTCAGAACTGAGCATGTGGAGAGACGTTCGTTCATCTAGCACCAAGGGAACGGGTTGCAGGAGACACTTTTTCTCTGCTTTCCCAGTCTGTTTCCTAGTGCCGGTTTGAAGTTCCTGCAGTTTTCACTGTCAAACCGTGTTGGAGCTTGTACCTCCCCATATATATGTATGGAATGGAGTTTGTAACTTAAAAGAAACTTTGTTTTCCCAACAAGCTAGTTGAAGGACGGCTTTCACACACACTTATCTCTCAGAACTGAGCAAGTGGAGAGACGTTCGTTCATCTAGCACCAAGGGAACGGGTTGCAGGAGACACTTTTTCTCTGCTTTCTCAGTCTGTTTCCTAGTGCCGGTTTGAAGTTCCTGCAGTTTTCTCTGTAAAACCGAGTTGGAGCTTGTAACTCCCCATATATATGTATGGAATGGAGTTTGCAACTGAAAAGAAACTTTGTGTTCCCAACAACCTAGGTGAAGGACGGCTTTCACACACACTTATCTCTCAGAACTGAGCAAGTGGAGAGACATTCATTCATCTAGCACCAAGGGAACGGGTTGCAGGAGACACTTTTTCTCTGCATTCTCAGTCTGTTTCCTAGTGCTGGTTGGAAGTTCCTGCAGTTTTCACTGTCAAACAGAGTTGGAGCTTGTACCTCCCCTTATATATGTATGGAATGGAGTTTGCAACTGAAAAGAAACTTTGTGTTCCCAACAACATAGGTGAAGGACGGCTTTCACACACACTTTTCTCTCAGAACTGAGCAAGTGGAGAGACGTTCGTTCATCTAGCACCAAGGGAACGGGTTGCAGGAGACACTTTTTCTCTGCATTCTTAGTCTGTTTCCTAGTGCCGGTTTGAAGTTCCTGCAGTTTTCACTGTAAAACCGAGTTGGAGCTTCTATCTCCCCATATATATGTATGGAATGGAGTTTGCAACTTAAAAGAAACTTTGTGTTCCCAACAAGATAGGTGAAGGACGGCTTTCACACACACTTATCTCTCAGAACTGAGCAAGTGGAGAGACGTTCGTTCATCTAGCACCAAGGGAACGGGTTGCAGGAGACACTTTTTCTCTGCTTTCTCAGTCTGTTTCCTAGTGCCGTTTTGAAGTTCCTGCAGTTTTCACTGTCAAACCGAGTTGGAGCTAGTACCTCCCCATATATATGTATGGAATGGAGTTTGAAACTGAAAAGAAACTTTGTGTTCCCAACAAGCTAGGTGAAGGACGGCTTTCACACACACTTATCTCTCAGAACTGAGCAAGTGGAGAGACGTTCGTTCATCTAGCACCAAGGGAACGGGTTGCAGGAGACACTTTTTCTCTGCTTTCTCAGTCTGTTTCCTAGTGCCGTTTTGAAGTTCCTGCAGTTTTCACTGTCAAAACGAGTTGGAGCTTGTACCTCCCCATATATATGTATGGAATGGAGTTTGCAACTGAAAAGAAACTTTGTGTTCCCAACAAGATAGGTGAAGGACGGCTTTCACACACAATTATCTCTCAGAACTGAGCAAGTGGAGAGACGTTCGTTCATCTAGCACCAAGGGAACGGGTTGCAGGAGACACTTTTTCTCTGCTTTCTCAGTCTGTTTCCTAGTGCCGGTTTGAAGTTCCTGCAGTTTTCACTGCAAAACCGAGTTGGAGCTTCTTTCTCCCCATATATATGTATGGAATGGAGTTTGCAACTGAAAAGAAACTTTGTGTTCCCAACAAGCTAGGTGAAGGACGGCTTTCACACACACTTATCTCTCAGAACTGAGCATGTGGAGAGACGTTCGTTCATCTAGCACCAAGGGAACGGGTTGCAGGAGACACTTTTTCTCTGCTTTCCCAGTCTGTTTCCTAGTGCCGGTTTGAAGTTCCTGCAGTTTTCACTGTCAAACCGTGTTGGAGCTTGTACCTCCCCATATATATGTATGGAATGGAGTTTGTAACTTAAAAGAAACTTTGTTTTCCCAACAAGCTAGTTGAAGGACGGCTTTCACACACACTTATCTCTCAGAACTGAGCAAGTGGAGAGACGTTCGTTCATCTAGCACCAAGGGAACGGGTTGCAGGAGACACTTTTTCTCTGCTTTCTCAGTCTGTTTCCTAGTGCCGGTTTGAAGTTCCTGCAGTTTTCTCTGTAAAACCGAGTTGGAGCTTGTAACTCCCCATATATATGTATGGAATGGAGTTTGCAACTGAAAAGAAACTTTGTGTTCCCAACAACCTAGGTGAAGGACGGCTTTCACACACACTTATCTCTCAGAACTGAGCAAGTGGAGAGACATTCATTCATCTAGCACCAAGGGAACGGGTTGCAGGAGACACTTTTTCTCTGCATTCTCAGTCTGTTTCCTAGTGCTGGTTGGAAGTTCCTGCAGTTTTCACTGTCAAACAGAGTTGGAGCTTGTACCTCCCCTTATATATGTATGGAATGGAGTTTGCAACTGAAAAGAAACTTTGTGTTCCCAACAAGCTAGGTGAAGGACGGCTTTCACACACACTTATCTCCCAGAACAGAGCAATTGGAGAGATATTCGTTCATCTAGAACCAAGGGAACGGGTTGCAGGGACACTATTTCTCTGCTTTCTCAGTCTGTTTCCTAGTGCCGGTTTGAAGTTCCTTCAGTTTTCACTGTAAAACCGAGTTGGAGCTAGTACCTACCCATATATCTCTATGGAATGGAGTTTGCAACTGAAAAGAACCTTTGTGTTCCCAACAAGCTAGGTGAAGGACGGCTTTCACACACACTTATCTCTCAGAACTGAGCAAGTGGAGAGACGTTCGTTCATCTAGCACCAAGGGAACGGGTTGCAGGAGACACTTTTTCTCTGCTTTCTCAGTCTGTTTCCTAGTGCCGGTTTGAAGTTCCTGCAGTTTTCACTGTAAAACCGAGTTGGAGCTAGTACCTCCCCATATATATGTATGGAATGGAGTTTGAAACTTAAAAGAAACTTTGTTTTCCCAACAAGCGAGGTGAAGGACGGCTTTCACACACACTTATCTCTCAGAACTGAGCAAGTGGAGAGACGTTCGTTCATCTAGCACCAAGGGAACGGGTTGCAGGAGACACTTTTTCTCTGCTTTCTCAGTCTGTTTCCTAGTGCCGTTTTGAAGTTCCTGCAGTTTTCACTGTCAAAACGAGTTGGAGCTTGTACCTCCCCATATATATGTATGGAATGGAGTTTGCAACTGAAAAGAAACTTTGTGTTCCCAACAAGATAGGTGAAGGACGGCTTTCACACACACTTATCTCTCAGAACTGAGCAAGTGGAGAGACGTTCGTTCATCTAGCACCAAGGGAACGGGTTGCAGGAGACACTTTTTCTCTGCTTTCTCAGTCTGTTTCCTAGTGCCGTTTTGAAGTTCCTGCAGTTTTCACTGTCAAACCGAGTTGGAGCTAGTACCTCCCCATATATATGTATGGAATGGAGTTTGAAACTGAAAAGAAACTTTGTGTTCCCAACAAGCTAGGTGAAGGACGGCTTTCACACACACTTATCTCTCAGAACTGAGCAAGTGGAGAGACGTTCGTTCATCTAGCACCAAGGGAACGGGTTGCAGGAGACACTTTTTCTCTGCTTTCTCAGTCTGTTTCCTAGTGCCGTTTTGAAGTTCCTGCAGTTTTCACTGTCAAAACGAGTTGGAGCTTGTACCTCCCCATATATATGTATGGAATGGAGTTTGCAACTGAAAAGAAACTTTGTGTTCCCAACAAGATAGGTGAAGGACGGCTTTCACACACACTTATCTCTCAGAACTGAGCAAGTGGAGAGACGTTCGTTCATCTAGCACCAAGGGAACGGGTTGCAGGAGACACTTTTTCTCTGCTTTCTCAGTCTGTTTCCTAGTGCCGGTTTGAAGTTCCTGCAGTTTTCACTGCAAAACCGAGTTGGAGCTTCTTTCTCCCCATATATATGTATGGAATGGAGTTTGCAACTGAAAAGAAACTTTGTGTTCCCAACAAGCTAGGTGAAGGACGGCTTTCACACACACTTATCTCTCAGAACTGAGCATGTGGAGAGACGTTCGTTCATCTAGCACCAAGGGAACGGGTTGCAGGAGACACTTTTTCTCTGCTTTCCCAGTCTGTTTCCTAGTGCCGGTTTGAAGTTCCTGCAGTTTTCACTGTCAAACCGTGTTGGAGCTTGTACCTCCCCATATATATGTATGGAATGGAGTTTGTAACTTAAAAGAAACTTTGTTTTCCCAACAAGCTAGTTGAAGGACGGCTTTCACACACACTTATCTCTCAGAACTGAGCAAGTGGAGAGACGTTCGTTCATCTAGCACCAAGGGAACGGGTTGCAGGAGACACTTTTTCTCTGCTTTCTCAGTCTGTTTCCTAGTGCCGGTTTGAAGTTCCTGCAGTTTTCTCTGTAAAACCGAGTTGGAGCTTGTAACTCCCCATATATATGTATGGAATGGAGTTTGCAACTGAAAAGAAACTTTGTGTTCCCAACAACCTAGGTGAAGGACGGCTTTCACACACACTTATCTCTCAGAACTGAGCAAGTGGAGAGACATTCATTCATCTAGCACCAAGGGAACGGGTTGCAGGAGACACTTTTTCTCTGCATTCTCAGTCTGTTTCCTAGTGCTGGTTGGAAGTTCCTGCAGTTTTCACTGTCAAACAGAGTTGGAGCTTGTACCTCCCCTTATATATGTATGGAATGGAGTTTGCAACTGAAAAGAAACTTTGTGTTCCCAACAAGCTAGGTGAAGGACGGCTTTCACACACACTTATCTCCCAGAACAGAGCAATTGGAGAGATATTCGTTCATCTAGAACCAAGGGAACGGGTTGCAGGGACACTATTTCTCTGCTTTCTCAGTCTGTTTCCTAGTGCCGGTTTGAAGTTCCTTCAGTTTTCACTGTCAAACCGAGTTGGAGCTAGTACCTCCCCATATATATGTATGGAATGGAGTTTGCAACTGAAAAGAACCTTTGTGTTCCCAACAAGCTAGGTGAAGGACGGCTTTCACACACACTTATCTCTCAGAACTGAGCAAGTGGAGAGACGTTCGTTCATCTAGCACCAAGGGAACGGGTTGCAGGAGACACTTTTTCTCTGCTTTCTCAGTCTGTTTCCTAGTGCCGGTTTGAAGTTCCTGCAGTTTTCACTGTAAAACCGAGTTGGAGCTAGTACCTCCCCATATATATGTATGGAATGGAGTTTGAAACTTAAAAGAAACTTTGTTTTCCCAACAAGCGAGGTGAAGGACGGCTTTCACACACACTTATCTCTCAGAACTGAGCAAGTGGAGAGACGTTCGTTCATCTAGCACCAAGGGAACGGGTTGCAGGAGACACTTTTTCTCTGCTTTCTCAGTCTGTTTCCTAGTGCCGTTTTGAAGTTCCTGCAGTTTTCACTGTCAAAACGAGTTGGAGCTTGTACCTCCCCATATATATGTATGGAATGGAGTTTGCAACTGAAAAGAAACTTTGTGTTCCCAACAAGATAGGTGAAGGACGGCTTTCACACACACTTATCTCTCAGAACTGAGCAAGTGGAGAGACGTTCGTTCATCTAGCACCAAGGGAACGTGTTGCAGGAGACACTTTTTCTCTGCTTTCTCAGTCTGTTTCCTAGTGCCGGTTTGAAGTTCCTGCAGTTTTCACTGTAAAACCGAGTTGGAGCTTCTTTCTCCCCATATATATGTATGGAATGGAGTTTGCAACTGAAAAGAAACTTTGTGTTCCCAACAAGCTAGGTGAAGGACGGCTTTCACACACACTTATCTCTCAGAACTGAGCATGTGGAGAGACGTTCGTTCATCTAGCACCAAGGGAACGGGTTGCAGGAGACACTTTTTCTCTGCTTTCCCAGTCTGTTTCCTAGTGCCGGTTTGAAGTTCCTGCAGTTTTCACTGTCAAACCGAGTTGGAGCTTGTACCTCCCCATATATATGTATGGAATGGAGTTTGCAACTGAAAAGAAACTTTGTTTTCCCAACAAGCTAGTTGAAGGACGGCTTTCACACACACTTATCTCTCAGAACTGAGCAAGTGGAGAGACGTTCGTTCATCTAGCACCAAGGGAACGGGTTGCAGGAGACACTTTTTCTCTGCTTTCTCAGTCAGTTTCCTAGTGCCGGTTTGAAGTTCCTGCAGTTTTCACTGTAAAACCGAGTTGGAGCTTCTTTCTCCCGATATATATGTATGGAATGGAGTTTGCAACTGAAAAGAAACTTTGTGTTCCCAACAAGCTAGGTGAAGGACGGCTTTCACACACACTTATCTCTCAGAACTGAGCATGTGGAGAGACGTTCGTTCATCTAGCACCAAGGGAACGGGTTGCAAGAGACACTTTTTCTCTGCTTTCCCAGTCTGTTTCCTAGTGCCGGTTTGAAGTTCCTGCAGTTTTCACTGTCAAACCGTGTTGGAGCTTGTACCTCCCCATATATATGTATGGAATGGAGTTTGTAACTTAAAAGAAACTTTGTTTTCCCAACAAGCTAGTTGAAGGACGGCTTTCACACACACTTATCTCTCAGAACTGAGCAAGTGGAGAGACGTTCGTTCATCTAGCACCAAGGGAACGGGTTGCAGGAGACACTTTTTCTCTGCTTTCTCAGTCTGTTTCCTAGTGCCGGTTTGAAGTTCCTGCAGTTTTCTCTGTAAAACCGAGTTGGAGCTTGTAACTCCCCATATATATGTATGGAATGGAGTTTGCAACTGAAAAGAAACTTTGTGTTCCCAACAACCTAGGTGAAGGACGGCTTTCACACACACTTATCTCTCAGAACTGAGCAAGTGGAGAGACATTCATTCATCTAGCACCAAGGGAACGGGTTGCAGGAGACACTTTTTCTCTGCATTCTCAGTCTGTTTCCTAGTGCTGGTTGGAAGTTCCTGCAGTTTTCACTGTCAAACAGAGTTGGAGCTTGTACCTCCCCTTATATATGTATGGAATGGAGTTTGCAACTGAAAAGAAACTTTGTGTTCCCAACAAGCTAGGTGAAGGACGGCTTTCACACACACTTATCTCCCAGAACAGAGCAATTGGAGAGATATTCGTTCATCTAGAACCAAGGGAACGGGTTGCAGGGACACTATTTCTCTGCTTTCTCAGTCTGTTTCCTAGTGCCGGTTTGAAGTTCCTTCAGTTTTCACTGTAAAACCGAGTTGGAGCTAGTACCTACCCATATATCTCTATGGAATGGAGTTTGCATCTGAAAAGAACCTTTGTGTTCCCAACAAGCTAGGTGAAGGACGGCTTTCACACACACTTATCTCTCAGAACTGAGCAAGTGGAGAGACGTTCGTTCATCTAGCACCAAGGGAACGGGTTGCAGGAGACACTTTTTCTCTGCTTTCTCAGTCTGTTTCCTAGTGCCGGTTTGAAGTTCCTGCAGTTTTCACTGTAAAACCGAGTTGGAGCTAGTACCTCCCCATATATATGTATGGAATGGAGTTTGAAACTTAAAAGAAACTTTGTTTTCCCAACAAGCGAGGTGAAGGACGGCTTTCACACACACTTATCTCTCAGAACTGAGCAAGTGGAGAGACGTTCGTTCATCTAGCACCAAGGGAACGGGTTGCAGGAGACACTTTTTCTCTGCTTTCTCAGTCTGTTTCCTAGTGCCGTTTTGAAGTTCCTGCAGTTTTCACTGTCAAAACGAGTTGGAGCTTGTACCTCCCCATATATATGTATGGAATGGAGTTTGCAACTGAAAAGAAACTTTGTGTTCCCAACAAGATAGGTGAAGGACGGCTTTCACACACACTTATCTCTCAGAACTGAGCAAGTGGAGAGACGTTCGTTCATCTAGCACCAAGGGAACGTGTTGCAGGAGACACTTTTTCTCTGTTTTCTCAGTCTGTTTCCTAGTGCCGGTTTGAAGTTCCTGCAGTTTTCACTGTAAAACCGAGTTGGAGCTTCTTTCTCCCCATATATATGTATGGAATGGAGTTTGCAACTGAAAAGAAACTTTGTGTTCCCAACAAGCTAGGTGAAGGACGGCTTTCACACACACTTATCTCTCAGAACTGAGCATGTGGAGAGACGTTCGTTCATCTAGCACCAAGGGAACGGGTTGCAGGAGACACTTTTTCTCTGCTTTCCCAGTCTGTTTCCTAGTGCCGGTTTGAAGTTCCTGCAGTTTTCACTGTCAAACCGAGTTGGAGCTTGTACCTCCCCATATATATGTATGGAATGGAGTTTGTAACTTAAAAGAAACTTTGTTTTCCCAACAAGCTAGTTGAAGGTCGGCTTTCACACACACTTATCTCTCAGAACTGAGCAAGTGGAGAGACGTTCGTTCATCTAGCACCAAGGGAACGGGTTGCAGGAGACACTTTTTCTCTGCTTTCTCAGTCAGTTTCCTAGTGCCGGTTTGAAGTTCCTGCAGTTTTCACTGTAAAACCGAGTTGGAGCTTCTTTCTCCCGATATATATGTATGGAATGGAGTTTGCAACTGAAAAGAAACTTTGTGTTCCCAACAAGCTAGGTGAAGGACGGCTTTCACACACACTTATCTCTCAGAACTGAGCATGTGGAGAGACGTTCGTTCATCTAGCACCAAGGGAACGGGTTGCAAGAGACACTTTTTCTCTGCTTTCCCAGTCTGTTTCCTAGTGCCGGTTTGAAGTTCCTGCAGTTTTCACTGTCAAACCGTGTTGGAGCTTGTACCTTCCCATATATATGTATGGAATGGAGTTTGTAACTTAAAAGAAACTTTGTTTTCCCAACAAGCTAGTTGAAGGACGGCTTTCACACACACTTATCTCTCAGAACTGAGCAAGTGGAGAGACATTCATTCATCTAGCACCAAGGGAACGGGTTGCAGGAGACACTTTTTCTCTGCATTCTCAGTCTGTTTCTTAGTGCTGGTTGGAAGTTCCTGCAGTTTTCACTGTCAAACAGAGTTGGAGCTTGTACCTCCCCTTATATATGTATGGAATGGAGTTTGCAACTGAAAAGAAACTTTGTGTTCCCAACAAGCTAGGTGAAGGACGGCTTTCACACACACTTATCTCCCAGAACAGAGCAATTGGAGAGATATTCGTTCATCTAGAACCAAGGGAACGGGTTGCAGGGACACTATTTCTCTGCTTTCTCAGTCTGTTTCCTAGTGCCGGTTTGAAGTTCCTTCAGTTTTCACTGTAAAACCGAGTTGGAGCTAGTACCTACCCATATATCTCTATGGAATGGAGTTTGCAACTGAAAAGAACCTTTGTGTTCCCAACAAGCTAGGTGAAGGACGGCTTTCACACACACTTATCTCTCAGAACTGAGCAAGTGGAGAGACGTTCGTTCATCTAGCACCAAGGGAACGGGTTGCAGGAGACACTTTTTCTCTGCTTTCTCAGTCTGTTTCCTAGTGCCGGTTTGAAGTTCCTGCAGTTTTCACTGTAAAACCGAGTTGGAGCTAGTACCTCCCCATATATATGTATGGAATGGAGTTTGAAACTTAAAAGAAACTTTGTTTTCCCAACAAGCGAGGTGAAGGACGGCTTTCACACACACTTATCTCTCAGAACTGAGCAAGTGGAGAGACGTTCGTTCATCTAGCACCAAGGGAACGGGTTGCAGGAGACACTTTTTCTCTGCTTTCTCAGTCTGTTTCCTAGTGCCGTTTTGAAGTTCCTGCAGTTTTCACTGTCAAAACGAGTTGGAGCTTGTACCTCCCCATATATATGTATGGAATGGAGTTTGCAACTGAAAAGAAACTTTGTGTTCCCAACAAGATATGTGAAGGACGGCTTTCACACACACTTATCTCTCAGAACTGAGCAAGTGGAGAGACGTTCGTTCATCTAGCACCAAGGGAACGGGTTGCAGGAGACACTTTTTCTCTGCTTTCTCAGTCTGTTTCCTAGTGCCGGTTTGAAGTTCCTGCAGTTTTCACTGTAAAACCGAGTTGGAGCTTCTTTCTCCCCATATATATGTATGGAATGGAGTTTGCAACTGAAAAGAAACTTTGTGTTCCCAACAAGCTAGGTGAAGGACGGCTTTCACACACACTTATCTCTCAGAACTGAGCAAGTGGAGAGACGTTCGTTCATCTAGCACCAAGGGAACGGGTTGCAGGAGACACTTTTTCTCTGCTTTCTCAGTCTGTTTCCTAGTGCCGTTTTGAAGTTCCTGCAGTTTTCACTGTCAAAACGAGTTGGAGCTTGTACCTCCCCATATATATGTATGGAATGGAGTTTGCAACTGAAAAGAAACTTTGTGTTCCCAACAAGATAGGTGAAGGACGGCTTTCACACACACTTATCTCCCAGAACTGAGCAAGTGGAGAGACGTTCGTTCATCTAGCACCAAGGGAACGGGTTGCAGGAGACACTTTTTCTCTGCTTTCTCAGTCTGTTTCCTAGTGCCGGTTTGAAGTTCCTGCAGTTTTCTCTGTAAAACCGAGTTGCAGCTTGTACCTCCCCATATATATGTATGGAATGGAGTTTGCAACTTAAAAGAAACTTTGTGTTCCCAACAATCTAGGTGAAGGACGGCTTTCACACACACTTATCATTCAGAACTGAGCAAGTGGACAGACCTTCGTTCATCTAGCACCAAGGGAACGGGGTACCGGAGACACATTTTCTCTGCTTTCTCAGTCTGTTTCCTAGTGCCGGTTTGAAGTTCCTGCAGTTTTCACTGTCAAAACGAGTTGGAGCTAGTACCTCCCCATATATATATATGGGATGGACTTTGCAACTGAAAAGAAACTTTGTGTTCCCAACAAGATAGGTGAAGGACGGCTTTCACACACAATTATCTCTCAGATCTGAGCAAGTGGAGAGACGTTCGTCCATCTAGCACCAAGGGAACGGGTTGCAGGAGACACTTTTTCTCTGCTTTCTCAGTCTGTTTCCTAGTGCCGCTTTGAAGTTCCTGCAGATTTCACTGTAAAACCGATTTGGAGCTAGTACCTCCCCATATATATGTATGGAATGGAGTTTGAAACTTAAAAGAAACTCTGTGTTCCCAACAACCTAGGTGAAGGACAGTATTCACACACACTTATCTCTCAGAACTGAGCAAGTGGAGAGACGTTCGTTCATCTAGCACCAAGGGAACGGGTTGCAGGGGACACTTTTTCTCTGCTTTCTCAGTCTGTTTCCTAGTGCCGTTTTGAAGTTCCTGCAGTTTTCACTGTCAAACCGATTTGGAGCTTCTATCTCCCCATATATATGTATGGAATGGAGTTTGCAACTGAAAAGAAACTTTGTGTTCCCAACAACATAGGTGAAGGACGGCTTTCACACACACTTATCTCTCAGAACTGAGCAAGTGGAGAGACGTTCGTTCATCTAGCACCAAGGGAACGGGTTGCAGGAGACACTTTTTCTCTGCATTCTTAGTCTGTTTCCTAGTGCCGGTTTGAAGTTCCTGCAGTTTTCACTGTAAAACCGAGTTGGAGCTTCTATCTCCCCATATATATGTATGGAATGGAGTTTGCAACTGAAAAGAAACTTTGTGTTCCCAACAAGCTAGGTGAAGGACGGCTTTCACACACACTTATCTCTCAGAACTGAGCAAGTGGAGAGACGTTCGTTCATCTAGCACCAAGGGAACGGGTTGCAGGAGACACTTTTTCTCTGCTTTCTCAGTCTGTTTCCTAGTGCCGTTTTGAAGTTCCTGCAGTTTTCACTGTCAAACCGAGTTGGAGCTAGTACCTCCCCATATATATGTATGGAATGGAGTTTGCAACTGAAAAGAAACTTTGTGTTCCCAACAAGATAGGTGAAGGACGGCTTTCACACACACTTATCTCTCAGAACTGAGCAAGTGGAGAGACGTTCGTTCATCTAGCACCAAGGGAACGGGTTGCAGGAGAAACATTTTCTCTGCTTTCTCAGTCTGTTTCCTAGTGCCGGTTTGAAGTTCCTGCAGTTTTCACTGTAAAACAGAGTTGGAGCTAGTACCTCCCCATATATATGTATGGACTGGAGTTTGTAACTTAAAAGAAACTTTGTGTTCCCAACAAGCTAGTTGAAGGACAGCTTTCACACACATTTAACTCTCAGAACTGAGCAAGTGGAGAGACGTTATTTCATCTAGCACCAAGGGAACGGGTTGCAGGAGACACTTTTTCTCTGCTTTCTCAGTCTGTTTCCTAGTGCCGGTTTGAAGTTCCTGCAGTTTTCTCTGTAAAACCGTGTTGGAGCTAGTACCTCCCCATATATATGTATGGAATGGACTTTGCAACTGAAAAGAAACTTTGTGTTCCCAACAATCTAGGTGAAGAACGGCTTTCACACACACTTATCATTCAGAACTGAGCAAGTGGAGAGACGTACGTTCATCTAGCACCAAGGGAACGGGTTGCAGGAGACACTTTTTCTCTGCTTTCTCAGTCAGTTTCCTAGTGCCGGTTGGAAGTTCCTGCAGATTTCACTGTAAAACCGAGTTGGAGCTAGTACCTCACCATATATATGTACGGAATGGAGTTTGCAACTGAAAAGAAACTTTGTGTTCCCAACAAGCTAGGTGAAGGACGGCTTTCACACACACTTATCTCTCAGATCTGAGCAAGTGGAGAGACATTCGTTCATCTAGCACCAAGGGAACGGGTTGCAGGAGACACTTTTTCTCTGCATTGTCAGTCTGTTTCCTAGTGCCGGTTTGAAGTTCCTGCAGATTTCACTGTAAAACCGAGTTGGAGCTAGTACCTCCCCATATATATGTATGGAATGGAGTTTGCAACTGAAAAGAAACTTTGTGTTCCCAACAAGCTAGGTGAAGGACGGCTTTCACACACAATTATCTCTCAGAACTGAGCAAGTGGAGAGACGTTCGTTCATCTAGCAACAAGGGAACGGGTTGCAGGTGACACTTTTTCTCTGCTTTCTCAGTCTGTTTCCTAGTGCCGGTTTGAAGTTCCTGCAGTTTTCACTGTAAAACCGAGTTGTAGCTTCTATCTCCCCATATATATGTATGGAATGGACTTTGCAACTGAAAAGAAACTTTGTGTTCCCAACAAGCTAGGTGAAGGACGGCTTTCACAGACACTTATCTCTCAGAACTGAGCAAGTGGAGAGACGTTCGTTCATCTAGCACCAAGGGAACGGGTTGCAGGAGACACTTTTTTTCTGCTTTCTCAGTCTGTTTCCTAGTGCCGGTTTGAAGTTCCTGCAGTTTTCACTGTCAAACCGAGTTGGAGCTAGTACCTCCCCATATATATGTATGGAATGGAGTTTGTAACTTAAAAGAAACTTTGTGTTCCCAACAAGCTAGTTGAAGGACGGCTTTCACACACACTTAACTCTCAGAACTGAGCAAGTGGAGAGACGTTCGTTCATCTAGCACCAAGGGAACGGGTTGCAGGAGACACTTTTTCTCTGCTTTCTCAGTCTGTTTCCTAATGCCGGTTTGAAGTTCCTGCAGTTTTCTCTGCAAAACCGAGGTGGAGCTAGTACTTCCCCATATATATGTATGGAATGGAGTTTGCAACTTAAAAGAAACTTTGTGTTCCCAACAAGCTAGGTGAAGGACGGCTTTCACACACACTTATCATTCAGAACTGAGCAAGTGGAGAGACCTTCCTTCATCTAGCACCAAGGGAACGGGTTGCAGGAGACACTTTTTCTCTGCTTTCTCAGTCTGTTTCCTAGTGCCGGTTTGAAGTTCCTGCAGTTTTCACTGTAAAACCGAGTTGGAGCTAGTACCTCAACATATGTATGTATGGAATGGAGTTTGCAACTGAAAAGAAACTTTGTGTTCCCAACAAGCTAGGTGAAGGACGGCTTTCACACACACTTATCTCTCAGATCTGAGCAAGTGGAGAGACGTTCGTTCATCTAGCACCAAGGGAACGGGTTGCAGGAGACACTTTTTCTCTGCTTTCTCAGTCTGTTTCCTAGTGCCGGTTGGAAGTTCCTGCAGATTTCACTGTAAAACCGAGTTGGAGCTTGTACCTCCCCATATATATGTATGGAATGGTCTTTGCAACTGAAAAGAAACTTTGTGTTCCCAACAATCTAGTGAAGGACGGCTTTCACACACACTTATCTCTCAGAACTGAGCAAGTGGACAGACGTTCGTTCATCTAGCACCAAGCGAACGGGTTGCAGGAGACACTTTTTCTCTGCTTTCTGAGTCTGTTTCCTAGTGCCGGTTTCAAGTTCCTGCAGTTTTCACTGTAAAACCGAGTTGGATCTAGTACCTCCCCATATATATGTATGGAATGGAGTTTGCAACTGAAAAGAAACTTTGTGTTCCCAACAAGCTAGGTGAAGGACGGCTTTCACACACACTTATCTCTCAGAACTGAGCAAGTGGAGAGACGTTCGTTCATCTAGCAACAAGGGAACGGGTTGCAGGAAACACTTTTTCTCTGCTTTCTCAGGCTGTTTCCTAGTGCCGGTTTGAAGTTCCTGCAGTTTTCACTGTCAAAACGAGTTGGAGCTTGTACCTCCCCATATATATGTATGGAATGGAGTTTGCAACTGAAAAGAAACTTTGTGTTCCCAACAAGATATGTGAAGGACGGCTTTCACACACACTTATCTCTCAGAACTGAGCAAGTGGAGAGACGTTCGTTCATCTAGCACCAAGGGAACGGGTTGCAGGAGACACTTTTTCTCTGCTTTCTCAGTCTGTTTCCTAGTGCCGGTTTGAAGTTCCTGCAGTTTTCACTGTAAAACCGAGTTGGAGCTTCTTTCTCCCCATATATATGTATGGAATGGAGTTTGCAACTGAAAAGAAACTTTGTGTTCCCAACAAGCTAGGTGAAGGACGGCTTTCACACACACTTATCTCTCAGAACTGAGCAAGTGGAGAGACGTTCGTTCATCTAGCACCAAGGGAACGGGTTGCAGGAGACACTTTTTCTCTGCTTTCTCAGTCTGTTTCCTAGTGCCGTTTTGAAGTTCCTGCAGTTTTCACTGTCAAAACGAGTTGGAGCTTGTACCTCCCCATATATATGTATGGAATGGAGTTTGCAACTGAAAAGAAACTTTGTGTTCCCAACAAGATAGGTGAAGGACGGCTTTCACACACACTTATCTCCCAGAACTGAGCAAGTGGAGAGACGTTCGTTCATCTAGCACCAAGGGAACGGGTTGCAGGAGACACTTTTTCTCTGCTTTCTCAGTCTGTTTCCTAGTGCCGGTTTGAAGTTCCTGCAGTTTTCTCTGTAAAACCGAGTTGCAGCTTGTACCTCCCCATATATATGTATGGAATGGAGTTTGCAACTTAAAAGAAACTTTGTGTTCCCAACAATCTAGGTGAAGGACGGCTTTCACACACACTTATCATTCAGAACTGAGCAAGTGGACAGACCTTCGTTCATCTAGCACCAAGGGAACGGGGTACCGGAGACACATTTTCTCTGCTTTCTCAGTCTGTTTCCTAGTGCCGGTTTGAAGTTCCTGCAGTTTTCACTGTCAAAACGAGTTGGAGCTAGTACCTCCCCATATATATATATGGGATGGACTTTGCAACTGAAAAGAAACTTTGTGTTCCCAACAAGATAGGTGAAGGACGGCTTTCACACACAATTATCTCTCAGATCTGAGCAAGTGGAGAGACGTTCGTCCATCTAGCACCAAGGGAACGGGTTGCAGGAGACACTTTTTCTCTGCTTTCTCAGTCTGTTTCCTAGTGCCGCTTTGAAGTTCCTGCAGATTTCACTGTAAAACCGATTTGGAGCTAGTACCTCCCCATATATATGTATGGAATGGAGTTTGAAACTTAAAAGAAACTCTGTGTTCCCAACAACCTAGGTGAAGGACAGTATTCACACACACTTATCTCTCAGAACTGAGCAAGTGGAGAGACGTTCGTTCATCTAGCACCAAGGGAACGGGTTGCAGGGGACACTTTTTCTCTGCTTTCTCAGTCTGTTTCCTAGTGCCGTTTTGAAGTTCCTGCAGTTTTCACTGTCAAACCGATTTGGAGCTTCTATCTCCCCATATATATGTATGGAATGGAGTTTGCAACTGAAAAGAAACTTTGTGTTCCCAACAACATAGGTGAAGGACGGCTTTCACACACACTTATCTCTCAGAACTGAGCAAGTGGAGAGACGTTCGTTCATCTAGCACCAAGGGAACGGGTTGCAGGAGACACTTTTTCTCTGCATTCTTAGTCTGTTTCCTAGTGCCGGTTTGAAGTTCCTGCAGTTTTCACTGTAAAACCGAGTTGGAGCTTCTATCTCCCCATATATATGTATGGAATGGAGTTTGCAACTGAAAAGAAACTTTGTGTTCCCAACAAGCTAGGTGAAGGACGGCTTTCACACACACTTATCTCTCAGAACTGAGCAAGTGGAGAGACGTTCGTTCATCTAGCACCAAGGGAACGGGTTGCAGGAGACACTTTTTCTCTGCTTTCTCAGTCTGTTTCCTAGTGCCGTTTTGAAGTTCCTGCAGTTTTCACTGTCAAACCGAGTTGGAGCTAGTACCTCCCCATATATATGTATGGAATGGAGTTTGCAACTGAAAAGAAACTTTGTGTTCCCAACAAGATAGGTGAAGGACGGCTTTCACACACACTTATCTCTCAGAACTGAGCAAGTGGAGAGACGTTCGTTCATCTAGCACCAAGGGAACGGGTTGCAGGAGAAACATTTTCTCTGCTTTCTCAGTCTGTTTCCTAGTGCCGGTTTGAAGTTCCTGCAGTTTTCACTGTAAAACAGAGTTGGAGCTAGTACCTCCCCATATATATGTATGGACTGGAGTTTGTAACTTAAAAGAAACTTTGTGTTCCCAACAAGCTAGTTGAAGGACAGCTTTCACACACATTTAACTCTCAGAACTGAGCAAGTGGAGAGACGTTATTTCATCTAGCACCAAGGGAACGGGTTGCAGGAGACACTTTTTCTCTGCTTTCTCAGTCTGTTTCCTAGTGCCGGTTTGAAGTTCCTGCAGTTTTCTCTGTAAAACCGTGTTGGAGCTAGTACCTCCCCATATATATGTATGGAATGGACTTTGCAACTGAAAAGAAACTTTGTGTTCCCAACAATCTAGGTGAAGAACGGCTTTCACACACACTTATCATTCAGAACTGAGCAAGTGGAGAGACGTACGTTCATCTAGCACCAAGGGAACGGGTTGCAGGAGACACTTTTTCTCTGCTTTCTCAGTCAGTTTCCTAGTGCCGGTTGGAAGTTCCTGCAGATTTCACTGTAAAACCGAGTTGGAGCTAGTACCTCACCATATATATGTACGGAATGGAGTTTGCAACTGAAAAGAAACTTTGTGTTCCCAACAAGCTAGGTGAAGGACGGCTTTCACACACACTTATCTCTCAGATCTGAGCAAGTGGAGAGACATTCGTTCATCTAGCACCAAGGGAACGGGTTGCAGGAGACACTTTTTCTCTGCATTGTCAGTCTGTTTCCTAGTGCCGGTTTGAAGTTCCTGCAGATTTCACTGTAAAACCGAGTTGGAGCTAGTACCTCCCCATATATATGTATGGAATGGAGTTTGCAACTGAAAAGAAACTTTGTGTTCCCAACAAGCTAGGTGAAGGACGGCTTTCACACACAATTATCTCTCAGAACTGAGCAAGTGGAGAGACGTTCGTTCATCTAGCAACAAGGGAACGGGTTGCAGGTGACACTTTTTCTCTGCTTTCTCAGTCTGTTTCCTAGTGCCGGTTTGAAGTTCCTGCAGTTTTCACTGTAAAACCGAGTTGTAGCTTCTATCTCCCCATATATATGTATGGAATGGACTTTGCAACTGAAAAGAAACTTTGTGTTCCCAACAAGCTAGGTGAAGGACGGCTTTCACAGACACTTATCTCTCAGAACTGAGCAAGTGGAGAGACGTTCGTTCATCTAGCACCAAGGGAACGGGTTGCAGGAGACACTTTTTTTCTGCTTTCTCAGTCTGTTTCCTAGTGCCGGTTTGAAGTTCCTGCAGTTTTCACTGTCAAACCGAGTTGGAGCTAGTACCTCCCCATATATATGTATGGAATGGAGTTTGTAACTTAAAAGAAACTTTGTGTTCCCAACAAGCTAGTTGAAGGACGGCTTTCACACACACTTAACTCTCAGAACTGAGCAAGTGGAGAGACGTTCGTTCATCTAGCACCAAGGGAACGGGTTGCAGGAGACACTTTTTCTCTGCTTTCTCAGTCTGTTTCCTAATGCCGGTTTGAAGTTCCTGCAGTTTTCTCTGCAAAACCGAGGTGGAGCTAGTCCTTCCCCATATATATGTATGGAATGGAGTTTGCAACTTAAAAGAAACTTTGTGTTCCCAACAAGCTAGGTGAAGGACGGCTTTCACACACACTTATCATTCAGAACTGAGCAAGTGGAGAGACCTTCCTTCATCTAGCACCAAGGGAACGGGTTGCAGGAGACACTTTTTCTCTGCTTTCTCAGTCTGTTTCCTAGTGCCGGTTTGAAGTTCCTGCAGTTTTCACTGTAAAACCGAGTTGGAGCTAGTACCTCAACATATGTATGTATGGAATGGAGTTTGCAACTGAAAAGAAACTTTGTGTTCCCAACAAGCTAGGTGAAGGACGGCTTTCACACACACTTATCTCTCAGATCTGAGCAAGTGGAGAGACGTTCGTTCATCTAGCACCAAGGGAACGGGTTGCAGGAGACACTTTTTCTCTGCTTTCTCAGTCTGTTTCCTAGTGCCGGTTGGAAGTTCCTGCAGATTTCACTGTAAAACCGAGTTGGAGCTTGTACCTCCCCATATATATGTATGGAATGGTCTTTGCAACTGAAAAGAAACTTTGTGTTCCCAACAATCTAGTGAAGGACGGCTTTCACACACACTTATCTCTCAGAACTGAGCAAGTGGACAGACGTTCGTTCATCTAGCACCAAGCGAACGGGTTGCAGGAGACACTTTTTCTCTGCTTTCTGAGTCTGTTTCCTAGTGCCGGTTTCAAGTTCCTGCAGTTTTCACTGTAAAACCGAGTTGGATCTAGTACCTCCCCATATATATGTATGGAATGGAGTTTGCAACTGAAAAGAAACTTTGTGTTCCCAACAAGCTAGGTGAAGGACGGCTTTCACACACACTTATCTCTCAGAACAGAGCAAGTGGAGAGACGTTCGTTCATCTAGCAACAAGGGAACGGGTTGCAGGAAACACTTTTTCTCTGCTTTCTCAGGCTGTTTCCTAGTGCCGGTTTGAAGTTCCTGCAGTTTTCACTGTCAAAACGAGTTGGAGCTTGTACCTCCCCATATATATGTATGGAATGGAGTTTGCAACTGAAAAGAAACTTTGTGTTCCCAACAAGATATGTGAAGGACGGCTTTCACACACACTTATCTCTCAGAACTGAGCAAGTGGAGAGACGTTCGTTCATCTAGCACCAAGGGAACGGGTTGCAGGAGACACTTTTTCTCTGCTTTCTCAGTCTGTTTCCTAGTGCCGGTTTGAAGTTCCTGCAGTTTTCACTGTAAAACCGAGTTGGAGCTTCTTTCTCCCCATATATATGTATGGAATGGAGTTTGCAACTGAAAAGAAACTTTGTGTTCCCAACAAGCTAGGTGAAGGACGGCTTTCACACACACTTATCTCTCAGAACTGAGCAAGTGGAGAGACGTTCGTTCATCTAGCACCAAGGGAACGGGTTGCAGGAGACACTTTTTCTCTGCTTTCTCAGTCTGTTTCCTAGTGCCGTTTTGAAGTTCCTGCAGTTTTCACTGTCAAAACGAGTTGGAGCTTGTACCTCCCCATATATATGTATGGAATGGAGTTTGCAACTGAAAAGAAACTTTGTGTTCCCAACAAGATAGGTGAAGGACGGCTTTCACACACACTTATCTCCCAGAACTGAGCAAGTGGAGAGACGTTCGTTCATCTAGCACCAAGGGAACGGGTTGCAGGAGACACTTTTTCTCTGCTTTCTCAGTCTGTTTCCTAGTGCCGTTTTGAAGTTCCTGCAGTTTTCACTGTCAAAACGAGTTGGAGCTAGTACCTCCACATATATATGTATGTAATGGAGTTTGCAACTGAAAAGAAACTTTGTGTTCCCAACAAGCTAGGTGAAGGACGGCTTTCACACACAATTATCTCTCAGAAATGAGCAAGTGGAGAGACGTTCGTTCATCTAGCACCAAGGGAACGGGTTGCAGGAGTCACTTTTTCTCTGCTTTCTCAGTCTGTTTCCTAGTGCCGGTTTGAAGTTCCTGCAGTTTTCACTGTAAAACCGATTTGGAGCTTCTATCTCCCCATATATATGTATGGAATGGAGTTTGCAACTGAAAAGAAACTTTGTGTTCCCAACAAGCTAGGTGAAGGACGGCTTTCACACACACTTATCTCTCAGAACTGAGCAAGTGGAGAGACGTTCGTTCATCTAGCACCAAGGGAACGGGTTGCAGGAGACACTTTTTCTCTGCTTTCTCAGTCTGTTTCCTAGTGCCGTTTTGAAGTTCCTGCAGTTTTCACTGTCAAACAGTGTTGGAGCTTGTACCTCACCATATATATGTATGGAATGGAGTTTGCAACTGAAAAGAAACTTTGTGTTCCCAACAAGATAGGTGAAGGACGGCTTTCACACACACTTATCTCTCAGAACTGAGCAAGTGGAGAGACGTTCGTTCATCTAGCACCAAGGGAACGGGTTGCAGGAGACACTTTTTCTCTGCTTTTTTAGTCTGTTTCCTAGTGCCGGTTTGAAGTTCCTGCAGTTTTCACTGTAAAACCGAGTTGGAGCTTCTATCTCCCCATATATATGTATGGATTGGAGTTTGCAACTTAAAAGAAACTTTGTGTTCCCAACAAGCTAGGTGAAGGACGGCTTTCACACACACTTATCTCTCAGAACTGAGCAAGTGGAGAGACGTTCGTTCATCTAGCACCAAGGGAACGGGTTGCAGGAGACATTTTTCTCTGCTTTGTCATTCTGTTTCCTAGTGCCGTTTTGAAGTTCCTGCAGTTTTCACTGTAAAACCGAGTTGGAGCTAGTACCTCCCCATATATATGTATGGAATGGAGTTTGCAACTGAAAAGAAACTTTGTGTTCCCAACAAGATAGGTGAAGGATGGCTTTCACACACACTTATCTCTCAGAACTGAGCAAGTGGAGAGACGTTCGTTCATCTAGCACCAAGGGAACGGGTTGCAGGAGACACTTTTTCTCTGCTTTCTCAGTCTGTTTCCTAGTGCCGGTTTGAAGTTCCTGCAGTTTTCACTGTCAAACCGAGTTGGAGGTAGTACCTCCCCATATATATGTATGGAATGGAATTTGCAACTGAAAAGAAACTTTGTGTTCCCAACAAGCTAGGTGAAGGACGGCTTTCACACACACTTATCTCTCAGAACTGAGCAAGTGGAGAGACGTTCGTTCATCTAGCACCAAGGGAACGGGTTGCAGGAGACACTTTTTCTCTGCTTTCTCAGTCTGTTTCCTAGTGCCGGTTTGAAGTTCCTGCAGTTTTCTCTGTAAAACCGAGTTGGAGCTTGTAACTCCCCATATATATGTATGGAATGGAGTTTGCAACTGAAAAGAAACTTTGTGTTCCCAACAACCTAGGTGAAGGACGGCTTTCACACACACTTATCTCTCAGAACTGAGCAAGTGGAGAGACATTCATTCATCTAGCACCAAGGGAACGGGTTGCAGGAGACACTTTTTCTCTGCATTCTCAGTCTGTTTCCTAGTGCTGGTTGGAAGTTCCTGCAGTTTTCACTGTCAAACAGAGTTGGAGCTTGTACCTCCCCTTATATATGTATGGAATGGAGTTTGCAACTGAAAAGAAACTTTGTGTTCCCAACAAGCTAGGTGAAGGACGGCTTTCACACACACTTATCTCCCAGAACAGAGCAATTGGAGAGATATTCGTTCATCTAGAACCAAGGGAACGGGTTGCAGGGACACTATTTCTCTGCTTTCTCAGTCTGTTTCCTAGTGCCGGTTTGAAGTTCCTTCAGTTTTCACTGTAAAACCGAGTTGGAGCTAGTACCTACCCATATATCTCTATGGAATGGAGTTTGCAACTGAAAAGAACCTTTGTGTTCCCAACAAGCTAGGTGAAGGACGGCTTTCACACACACTTATCTCTCAGAACTGAGCAAGTGGAGAGACGTTCGTTCATCTAGCACCAAGGGAACGGGTTGCAGGAGACACTTTTTCTCTGCTTTCTCAGTCTGTTTCCTAGTGCCGGTTTGAAGTTCCTGCAGTTTTCACTGTAAAACCGAGTTGGAGCTAGTACCTCCCCATATATATGTATGGAATGGAGTTTGAAACTTAAAAGAAACTTTGTTTTCCCAACAAGCGAGGTGAAGGACGGCTTTCACACACACTTATCTCTCAGAACTGAGCAAGTGGAGAGACGTTCGTTCATCTAGCACCAAGGGAACGGGTTGCAGGAGACACTTTTTCTCTGCTTTCTCAGTCTGTTTCCTAGTGCCGTTTTGAAGTTCCTGCAGTTTTCACTGTCAAAACGAGTTGGAGCTTGTACCTCCCCATATATATGTATGGAATGGAGTTTGCAACTGAAAAGAAACTTTGTGTTCCCAACAAGATAGGTGAAGGACGGCTTTCACAGACACTTATCTCTCAGAACTGAGCAAGTGGAGAGACGTTCGTTCATCTAGCACCAAGGGAACGGGTTGCAGGAGACACTTTTTCTCTGCTTTCTCAGTCTGTTTCCTAGTGCCGGTTTGAAGTTCCTGCAGTTTTCACTGTAAAACCGAGTTGGAGCTTCTTTCTCCCCATATATATGTATGGAATGGAGTTTGCAACTGAAAAGAAACTTTGTGTTCCCAACGAGCTAGGTGAAGGACGGCTTTCACACACACTTATCTCTCAGAACTGAGCAAGTGGAGAGACGTTCGTTCATCTAGCACCAAGGGAACGGGTTGCAGGAGACACTTTTTCTCTGCTTTCTCAGTCTGTTTCCTAGTGCCGGTTTGAAGTTCCTGCAGTTTTCACTGTAAAACCGAGTTGGAGCTAGTACCTCCCCATATATATGTATGGAATGGAGTTTGAAACTTAAAAGAAACTTTGTTTTCCCAACAAGCGAGGTGAAGGACGGCTTTCACACACACTTATCTCTCAGAACT
This sequence comes from Camelus bactrianus, assembly GCF_048773025.1. Classification (NCBI taxonomy): domain Eukaryota; kingdom Metazoa; phylum Chordata; class Mammalia; order Artiodactyla; family Camelidae; genus Camelus; species Camelus bactrianus. The sequence goes on from NC_133541.1 coordinate 135,221,797, forward strand.
GAGCAAGTGGAGAGACGTTCGTTCATCTAGCACCAAGGGAACGGGTTGCAGGAGACACTTTTTCTCTGCTTTCTCAGTCTGTTTCCTAGTGCCGTTTTGAAGTTCCTGCAGTTTTCACTGTCAAAACGAGTTGGAGCTTGTACCTCCCCATATATATGTATGGAATGGAGTTTGCAACTGAAAAGAAACTTTGTGTTCCCAACAAGATAGGTGAAGGACGGCTTTCACACACACTTATCTCTCAGAACTGAGCAAGTGGAGAGACGTTCGTTCATCTAGCACCAAGGGAACGGGTTGCAGGAGACACTTTTTCTCTGCTTTCTCAGTCTGTTTCCTAGTGCCGGTTTGAAGTTCCTGCAGTTTTCACTGTCAAACCGAGTTGGAGGTAGTACCTCCCCATATATATGTATGGAATGGAATTTGCAACTGAAAAGAAACTTTGTGTTCCCAACAAGCTAGGTGAAGGACGGCTTTCACACACACTTATCTCTCAGAACTGAGCAAGTGGAGAGACGTTCGTTCATCTAGCACCAAGGGAACGGGTTGCAGGAGACACTTTTTCTCTGCTTTCTCAGTCTGTTTCCTAGTGCCGGTTTGAAGTTCCTGCAGTTTTCTCTGTAAAACCGAGTTGGAGCTTGTAACTCCCCATATATATGTATGGAATGGAGTTTGCAACTGAAAAGAAACTTTGTGTTCCCAACAACCTAGGTGAAGGACGGCTTTCACACACACTTATCTCTCAGAACTGAGCAAGTGGAGAGACATTCATTCATCTAGCACCAAGGGAACGGGTTGCAGGAGACACTTTTTCTCTGCATTCTCAGTCTGTTTCCTAGTGCTGGTTGGAAGTTCCTGCAGTTTTCACTGTCAAACAGAGTTGGAGCTTGTACCTCCCCTTATATATGTATGGAATGGAGTTTGCAACTGAAAAGAAACTTTGTGTTCCCAACAAGCTAGGTGAAGGACGGCTTTCACACACACTTATCTCCCAGAACAGAGCAATTGGAGAGATATTCGTTCATCTAGAACCAAGGGAACGGGTTGCAGGGACACTATTTCTCTGCTTTCTCAGTCTGTTTCCTAGTGCGGGTTTGAAGTTCCTTCAGTTTTCACTGTAAAACCGAGTTGGAGCTAGTACCTACCCATATATCTCTATGGAATGGAGTTTGCAACTGAAAAGAACCTTTGTGTTCCCAACAAGCTAGGTGAAGGACGGCTTTCACACACACTTATCTCTCAGAACTCAGCAAGTGGAGAGACGTTCGTTCATCTAGCACCAAGGGAACGGGTTGCAGGAGACACTTTTTCTCTGCTTTCTCAGTCTGTTTCCTAGTGCCGTTTTGAAGTTCCTGCAGTTTTCACTGTCAAAACGAGTTGGAGCTTGTACCTCCCCATATATATGTATGGAATGGAGTTTGCAACTGAAAAGAAACTTTGTGTTCCCAACAAGATAGGTGAAGGACGGCTTTCACACACACTTATCTCTCAGAACTGAGCAAGTGGAGAGACGTTCGTTCATCTAGCACCAAGGGAACGGGTTGCAGGAGACACTTTTTCTCTGCTTTCTCAGTCTGTTTCCTAGTGCCGGTTTGAAGTTCCTGCAGTTTTCACTGTAAAACCGAGTTGGAGCTTCTTTCTCCCCATATATATGTATGGAATGGAGTTTGAAACTTAAAAGAAACTTTGTTTTCCCAACAAGCGAGGTGAAGGACGGCTTTCACACACACTTATCTCTCAGAACTGAGCAAGTGGAGAGACGTTCGTTCATCTAGCACCAAGGAACGGGTTGCAGGAGACACTTTTTCTCTGCTTTCTCAGTCTGTTTCCTAGTGCCGTTTTGAAGTTCCTGCAGTTTTCACTGTCAAAACGAGTTGGAGTTTGTACCTCCCCATATATATGTATGGAATGGAGTTTGCAACTGAAAAGAAACTTTGTGTTCCCAACAAGATAGGTGAAGGACGGCTTTCACACACACTTATCTCTCAGAACTGAGCAAGTGGAGAGACGTTCGTTCATCTAGCACCAAGGGAACGGGTTGCAGGAGACACTTTTTCTCTGCTTTCTCAGTCTGTTTCCTAGTGCCGGTTTGAAGTTCCTGCAGTTTTCTCTGTAAAACCGAGTTGGAGCTTGTAACTCCCCATATATATGTATGGAATGGAGTTTGCAACTGAAAAGAAACTTTGTGTTCCCAACAACCTAGGTGAAGGACGGCTTTCACACACACTTATCTCTCAGAACTGAGCAAGTGGAGAGACATTCATTCATCTAGCACCAAGGGAACGGGTTGCAGGAGACACTTTTCTCTGCATTCTCAGTCTGTTTCCTAGTGCTGGTTGGAAGTTCCTGCAGTTTTCACTGTCAAACAGAGTTGGAGCTTGTACCTCCCCTTATATATGTATGGAATGGAGTTTGCAACTGAAAAGAAACTTTGTGTTCCCAACAAGCTAGGTGAAGGACGGCATTCACACACACTTATCTCCCAGAACAGAGCAATTGGAGAGATATTCGTTCATCTAGAACCAAGGGAACGGGTTGCAGGGACACTATTTCTCTGCTTTCTCAGTCTGTTTCCTAGTACCGGTTTGAAGTTCCTTCAGTTTTCACTGTAAAACCGAGTTGGAGCTAGTACCTACCCATATATCTCTATGGAATGGAGTTTGCAACTGAAAAGAACCTTTGTGTTCCCAACAAGCTAGGTGAAGGACGGCATTCACACACACTTATCTCACAGAACTCAGCAAGTGGAGAGACGTTCGTTCATCTAGCACCAAGGGAACGGGTTGCAGGAGACACTTTTTCTCTGCTTTCTCAGTCTGTTTCCTAGTGCCGTTTTGAAGTTCCTGCAGTTTTCACTGTCAAAACGAGTTGGAGCTTGTACCTCCCCATATATATGTATGGAATGGAGTTTGCAACTGAAAAGAAACTTTGTGTTCCCAACAAGATAGGTGAAGGACGGCTTTCACACACACTTATCTCTCAGAACTGAGCAAGTGGAGAGACGTTCGTTCATCTAGCACCAAGGGAACGGGTTGCAGGAGACACTTTTTCTCTGCTTTCTCAGTCTGTTTCCTAGTGCCGGTTTGAAGTTCCTGCAGTTTTCACTGTAAAACCGAGTTGGAGCTTCTTTCACCCCATATATATGTATGGAATGGAGTTTGCAACTGAAAAGAAACTTTGTGTTCCCAACAAGCTAGGTGAAGGACGGCTTTCACACACACTTATCTCTCAGAACTGAGCAAGTGGAGAGACGTACGTTCATCTAGCACCAAGGGAACGGGTTGCAGGAGACACTTTTTCTCTGCTTTCTCAGTCTGTTTCCTAGTGCCGGTTTGAAGTTCCTGCAGTTTTCACTGTAAAACCGAGTTGGAGCTAGTACCTCCCCATATATATGTATGGAATGGAGTTTGAAACTTAAAAGAAACTTTGTTTTCCCAACAAGCGAGGTGAAGGACGGCTTTCACACACACTTATCTCTCAGAACTGAGCAAGTGGAGAGACGTTCGTTCATCTAGCACCAAGGGAACGGGTTGCAGGAGACACTTTTTCTCTGCTTTCTCAGTCTGTTTCCTAGTGCCGTTTTGAAGTTCCTGCAGTTTTCACTGTCAAAACGAGTTGGAGCTTGTACCTCCCCATATATATGTATGGAATGGAGTTTGCAACTGAAAAGAAACTTTGTGTTCCCAACAAGATAGGTGAAGGACGGCTTTCACACACACTTATCTCTCAGAACTGAGCAAGTGGAGAGACGTTCGTTCATCTAGCACCAAGGGAACGGGTTGCAGGAGACACTTTTTCTCTGCTTTCCCAGTCTGTTTCCTAGTGCCGGTTTGAAGTTCCTGCAGTTTTCACTGTCAAACCGAGTTGGAGCTTGTACCTCCCCATATATATGTATGGAATGGAGTTTGTAACTTAAAAGAAACTTTGTTTTCCCAACAAGCTAGTTGAAGGACGGCTTTCACACACACTTATCTCTCAGAACTGAGCAAGTGGAGAGACGTTCGTTCATCTAGCACCAAGGGAACGGGTTGCAGGAGACACTTTTTCTCTGCTTTCTCAGTCTGTTTCCTAGTGCCGGTTTGAAGTTCCTGCAGTTTTCTCTGTAAAACCGAGTTGCAGCTAGTACCTCCCCATATATATGTATGGAATGGAGTTTGCAACTTAAAAGAAACTTTGTGTTCCCAACAATCTAGGTGAAGGACGGCTTTCACACACACTTATCATTCAGAACTGAGCAAGTGGACAGACATTCGTTCATCTAGCACCAAGGGAACGGGGTACCGGAGACACATTTTCTCTGCTTTCTCAGTCTGTTTCCTAGTGCCGGTTTGAAGTTCCTGCAGTTTTCACTGTCAAAACGAGTTGGAGCTAGTACCTCCCCATATATATATATGGGATGGACTTTGCAACTGAAAAGAAACTTTGTGTTCCCAACAAGATAGGTGAAGGACGGCTTTCACACACAATTATCTCTCAGATCTGAGAAAGTGGAGAGACGTTCGTCCATCTAGCACCAAGGGAACGGGTTGCAGGAGACACTTTTTCTCTGCTTTCTCAGTCTGTTTCCTAGTGCCGGTTTGAAGTTCCTGCAGATTTCACTGTAAAACCGAGATGGAGCTAGTACCTCCCCATATATATGTATGGAATAGACTTTGCAACTGAAAAGAAACTTTGTGTTCCCAACAATCTAGGTGAAGGACGGCTTTCACACACATTTATCTCTCAGAACTGAGCAAGTGGAGAGACGTTCGTTCATCTAGCACCAAGGGAACGGGTTGCAGGGGACACTTTTTCTCTGCTTTCTCAGTCTGTTTCCTAGTGCCGTTTAGAAGTTCCTGCAGTTTTCACTGTCAAACCGATTTGGAGCTTCTATCTCCCCATATATATGTATGGAATGGAGTTTGCAACTGAAAAGAAACTTTGTGTTCCCAACAACATAGGTGAAGGACGGCTTTCACACACACTTATCTCTCAGAACTGAGCAAGTGGAGAGACGTTCGTTCATCTAGCACCAAGGGAACGGGTTGCAGGAGACACTTTTTCTCTGCATTCTTAGTCTGTTTCCTAGTGCCGGTTTGAAATTCCTGCAGTTTTCACTGTAAAACCGAGTTGGAGCTTCTATCTCCCCATATATATGTATGGAATGGAGTTTGCAACTGAAAAGAAACTTTGTGTTCCCAACAAGATAGGTGAAGGACGGCTTTCACACACACTTATCTCCCAGAACAGAGCAATTGGAGAGATATTCGTTCATCTAGAACCAAGGGAACGGGTTGCAGGGACACTATTTCTCTGCTTTCTCAGTCTGTTTCCTAGTGCCGGTTTGAAGTTCCTTCAGTTTTCACTGTAAAACCGAGTTGGAGCTAGTACCTACCCATATATCTCTATGGAATGGAGTTTGCAACTGAAAAGAACCTTTGTGTTCCCAACAAGCTAGGTGAAGGACGGCTTTCACACACACTTATCTCTCAGAACTGAGCAAGTGGAGAGACGTTCGTTCATCTAGCACCAAGGGAACGGGTTGCAGGAGACACTTTTTCTCTGCTTTCTCAGTCTGTTTCCTAGTGCCGGTTTGAAGTTCCTGCAGTTTTCACTGTAAAACCGAGTTGGAGCTAGTACCTCCCCATATATATGTATGGAATGGAGTTTGAAACTTAAAAGAAACTTTGTTTTCCCAACAAGCGAGGTGAAGGACGGCTTTCACACACACTTATCTCTCAGAACTGAGCAAGTGGAGAGACGTTCGTTCATCTAGCACCAAGGGAACGGGTTGCAGGAGACACTTTTTCTCTGCTTTCTCAGTCTGTTTCCTAGTGCCGTTTTGAAGTTCCTGCAGTTTTCACTGTCAAAACGAGTTGGAGCTTGTACCTCCCCATATATATGTATGGAATGGAGTTTGCAACTGAAAAGAAACTTTGTGTTCCCAACAAGATAGGTGAAGGACGGCTTTCACACACACTTATCTCTCAGAACTGAGCAAGTGGAGAGACGTTCGTTCATCTAGCACCAAGGGAACGGGTTGCAGGAGACACTTTTTCTCTGCTTTCTCAGTCTGTTTCCTAGTGCCGGTTTGAAGTTCCTGCAGTTTTCACTGTAAAACCGAGTTGGAGCTTCTTTCTCCCCATATATATGTATGGAATGGAGTTTGCAACTGAAAAGAAACTTTGTGTTCCCAACGAGCTAGGTGAAGGACGGCTTTCACACACACTTATCTCTCAGAACTGAGCAAGTGGAGAGACGTTCGTTCATCTAGCACCAAGGGAATGGGTTGCAGGAGACACTTTTTCTCTGCTTTCTCAGTCTGTTTCCTTGTGCCGGTTTGAAGTTCCTGCAGTTTTCACTGTAAAACCGAGTTGGAGCTAGTACCTCCCCATATATATGTATGGAATGGAGTTTGAAACTTAAAAGAAACTTTGTTTTCCCAACAAGCGAGGTGAAGGACGGCTTTCACACACACTTATCTCTCAGAACTGAGCAAGTGGAGAGACGTTCGTTCATCTAGCACCAAGGGAACGGGTTGCAGGAGACACTTTTTCTCTGCTTTCTCAGTCTGTTTCCTAGTGCCGTTTTGAAGTTCCTGCAGTTTTCACTGTCAAAACGAGTTGGAGCTTGTACCTCCCCATATATATGTATGGAATGGAGTTTGCAACTGAAAAGAAACTTTGTGTTCCCAACAAGATAGGTGAAGGACGGCTTTCACACACACTTATCTCTCAGAACTGAGCAAGTGGAGAGACGTTCGTTCATCTAGCACCAAGGGAACGGGTTGCAGGAGACACTTTTTCTCTGCTTTCTCAGTCTGTTTCCTAGTGCCGGTTTGAAGTTCCTGCAGTTTTCACTGTAAAACCGAGTTGGAGCTTCTTTCTCCCCATATATATGTATGGAATGGAGTTTGCAACTGAAAAGAAACTTTGTGTTCCCAACGAGCTAGGTGAAGGACGGCTTTCACACACATTTATCTCTCAGAACTGAGCAAGTGGAGAGACGTTCGTTCATCTAGCACCAAGGGAATGGGTTGCAGGAGACACTTTTTCTCTGCTTTCTCAGTCTGTTTCCTAGTGCCGGTTTGAAGTTCCTGCAGTTTTCACTGTAAAACCGATTTGGAGCTAGTACCTCCCCATATATATGTATGGAATGGAGTTTGAAACTTAAAAGAAACTCTGTGTTCCCAACAACCTAGGTGAAGGACGGTATTCACACACATTTATCTCTCAGAACTGAGCAAGTGGAGAGACGTTCGTTCATCTAGCACCAAGGGAACGGGTTGCAGGGGACACTTTTTCTCTGCTTTCTCAGTCTGTTTCCTAGTGCCGTTTTGAAGTTCCTGCAGTTTTCACTGTCAAACCGATTTGGAGCTTCTATCTCCCCATATATATGTATGGAATGGAGTTTGCAACTGAAAAGAAACTTTGTGTTCCCAACAACATAGGTGAAGGACGGCTTTCACACACACTTATCTCTCAGAACTGAGCAAGTGGAGAGACGTTCGTTCATCTAGCACCAAGGGAACGGGTTGCAGGAGACACTTTTTCTCTGCATTCTTAGTCTGTTTCCTAGTGCCGGTTTGAAGTTCCTGCAGTTTTCACTGTAAAACCGAGTTGGAGCTAGTACCTCCCCATATATATGTATGGAATGGAGTTTGCAACTGAAAAGAAACTTTGTGTTCCCAACAAGCTAGGTGAAGGACGGCTTTCACACACACTTATCTCTCAGAACTGAGCAAGTGGAGAGACGTTCGTTCATCTAGCACCAAGGGAACGGGTTGCAGGAGACACTTTTTCTCTGCTTTCTCAGTCTGTTTCCTAGTGCCGTTTTGAAGTTCCTGCAGTTTTCACTGTCAAACCGAGTTGGAGCTAGTACCTCCCCATATATATGTATGGAATGGAGTTTGCAACTGAAAAGAAACTTTGTGTTCCCAACAAGATAGGTGAAGGACGGCTTTCACACACACTTATCTCTCAGAACTGAGCAAGTGGAGAGACGTTCGTTCATCTAGCACCAAGGGAACGGGTTGCAGGAGAAACATTTTCTCTGCATTCTCAGTCTGTTTCCTAGTGCCGGTTTGAAGTTCCTGCAGTTTTCACTGTAAAACCGAGTTGGAGCTAGTACCTCCCCATATATATGTATGGAATGGAGTTTGTAACTTAAAAGAAACTTTGTGTTCCCAACAAGCTAGTTGAAGGACAGCTTTCACTCACATTTAACTCTCAGAACTGAGCAAGTGGAGAGACGTTAGTTCATCTAGCACCAAGGGAACGGGTTGCAGAAGACACTTTTTCTCTGCTTTCTCAGTCTGTTTCCTAGTGCCGGTTTGAAGTTCCTGCAGTTTTCACTGTAAAACCGAGTTGGAGCTAGTACCTACCCATATATCTCTATGGAATGGAGTTTGCAACTGAAAAGAACCTTTGTGTTCCCAACAAGCTAGGTGAAGGACGGCTTTCACACACACTTATCTCTCAGAACTGAGCAAGTGGAGAGACGTTCGTTCATCTAGCACCAAGGGAACGGGTTGCAGGAGACACTTTTTCTCTGCTTTCTCAGTCTGTTTCCTAGTGCCGGTTTGAAGTTCCTGCAGTTTTCACTGTAAAACCGAGTTGGAGCTAGTACCTCCCCATATATATGTATGGAATGGAGTTTGAAACTTAAAAGAAACTTTGTTTTCCCAACAAGCGAGGTGAAGGACGGCTTTCACACACACTTATCTCTCAGAACTGAGCAAGTGGAGAGACGTTCGTTCATCTAGCACCAAGGGAACGGGTTGCAGGAGACACTTTTTCTCTGCTTTCTCAGTCTGTTTCCTAGTGCCGTTTTGAAGTTCCTGCAGTTTTCACTGTCAAAACGAGTTGGAGCTTGTACCTCCCCATATATATGTATGGAATGGAGTTTGCAACTGAAAAGAAACTTTGTGTTCCCAACAAGATAGGTGAAGGACGGCTTTCACAGACACTTATCTCTCAGAACTGAGCAAGTGGAGAGACGTTCGTTCATCTAGCACCAAGGGAACGGGTTGCAGGAGACACTTTTTCTCTGCTTTCTCAGTCTGTTTCCTAGTGCCGGTTTGAAGTTCCTGCAGTTTTCACTGTAAAACCGAGTTGGAGCTTCTTTCTCCCCATATATATGTATGGAATGGAGTTTGCAACTGAAAAGAAACTTTGTGTTCCCAACGAGCTAGGTGAAGGACGGCTTTCACACACACTTATCTCTCAGAACTGAGCAAGTGGAGAGACGTTCGTTCATCTAGCACCAAGGGAACGGGTTGCAGGAGACACTTTTTCTCTGCTTTCTCAGTCTGTTTCCTAGTGCCGGTTTGAAGTTCCTGCAGTTTTCACTGTAAAACCGAGTTGGAGCTAGTACCTCCCCATATATATGTATGGAATGGAGTTTGAAACTTAAAAGAAACTTTGTTTTCCCAACAAGCGAGGTGAAGGACGGCTTTCACACACACTTATCTCTCAGAACTGAGCAAGTGGAGAGACGTTCGTTCATCTAGCACCAAGGGAACGGGTTGCAGGAGACACTTTTTCTCTGCTTTCTCAGTCTGTTTCCTAGTGCCGTTTTGAAGTTCCTGCAGTTTTCACTGTCAAAACGAGTTGGAGCTTGTACCTCCCCATATATATGTATGGAATGGAGTTTGCAACTGAAAAGAAACTTTGTGTTCCCAACAAGATAGGTGAAGGACGGCTTTCACACACACTTATCTCTCAGAACTGAGCAAGTGGAGAGACGTTCGTTCATCTAGCACCAAGGGAACGGGTTGCAGGAGACACTTTTTCTCTGCTTTCTCAGTCTGTTTCCTAGTGCCGGTTTGAAGTTCCTGCAGTTTTCACTGTCAAACCGAGTTGGAGGTAGTACCTCCCCATATATATGTATGGAATGGAATTTGCAACTGAAAAGAAACTTTGTGTTCCCAACAAGCTAGGTGAAGGACGGCTTTCACACACACTTATCTCTCAGAACTGAGCAAGTGGAGAGACGTTCGTTCATCTAGCACCAAGGGAACGGGTTGCAGGAGACACTTTTTCTCTGCTTTCTCAGTCTGTTTCCTAGTGCCGGTTTGAAGTTCCTGCAGTTTTCTCTGTAAAACCGAGTTGGAGCTTGTAACTCCCCATATATATGTATGGAATGGAGTTTGCAACTGAAAAGAAACTTTGTGTTCCCAACAACCTAGGTGAAGGACGGCTTTCACACACACTTATCTCTCAGAACTGAGCAAGTGGAGAGACATTCATTCATCTAGCACCAAGGGAACGGGTTGCAGGAGACACTTTTTCTCTGCATTCTCAGTCTGTTTCCTAGTGCTGGTTGGAAGTTCCTGCAGTTTTCACTGTCAAACAGAGTTGGAGCTTGTACCTCCCCTTATATATGTATGGAATGGAGTTTGCAACTGAAAAGAAACTTTGTGTTCCCAACAAGCTAGGTGAAGGACGGCTTTCACACACACTTATCTCCCAGAACAGAGCAATTGGAGAGATATTCGTTCATCTAGAACCAAGGGAACGGGTTGCAGGGACACTATTTCTCTGCTTTCTCAGTCTGTTTCCTAGTGCGGGTTTGAAGTTCCTTCAGTTTTCACTGTAAAACCGAGTTGGAGCTAGTACCTACCCATATATCTCTATGGAATGGAGTTTGCAACTGAAAAGAACCTTTGTGTTCCCAACAAGCTAGGTGAAGGACGGCTTTCACACACACTTATCTCTCAGAACTCAGCAAGTGGAGAGACGTTCGTTCATCTAGCACCAAGGGAACGGGTTGCAGGAGACACTTTTTCTCTGCTTTCTCAGTCTGTTTCCTAGTGCCGTTTTGAAGTTCCTGCAGTTTTCACTGTCAAAACGAGTTGGAGCTTGTACCTCCCCATATATATGTATGGAATGGAGTTTGCAACTGAAAAGAAACTTTGTGTTCCCAACAAGATAGGTGAAGGACGGCTTTCACACACACTTATCTCTCAGAACTGAGCAAGTGGAGAGACGTTCGTTCATCTAGCACCAAGGGAACGGGTTGCAGGAGACACTTTTTCTCTGCTTTCTCAGTCTGTTTCCTAGTGCCGGTTTGAAGTTCCTGCAGTTTTCACTGTAAAACCGAGTTGGAGCTTCTTTCTCCCCATATATATGTATGGAATGGAGTTTGAAACTTAAAAGAAACTTTGTTTTCCCAACAAGCGAGGTGAAGGACGGCTTTCACACACACTTATCTCTCAGAACTGAGCAAGTGGAGAGACGTTCGTTCATCTAGCACCAAGGAACGGGTTGCAGGAGACACTTTTTCTCTGCTTTCTCAGTCTGTTTCCTAGTGCCGTTTTGAAGTTCCTGCAGTTTTCACTGTCAAAACGAGTTGGAGTTTGTACCTCCCCATATATATGTATGGAATGGAGTTTGCAACTGAAAAGAAACTTTGTGTTCCCAACAAGATAGGTGAAGGACGGCTTTCACACACACTTATCTCTCAGAACTGAGCAAGTGGAGAGACGTTCGTTCATCTAGCACCAAGGGAACGGGTTGCAGGAGACACTTTTTCTCTGCTTTCTCAGTCTGTTTCCTAGTGCCGGTTTGAAGTTCCTGCAGTTTTCTCTGTAAAACCGAGTTGGAGCTTGTAACTCCCCATATATATGTATGGAATGGAGTTTGCAACTGAAAAGAAACTTTGTGTTCCCAACAACCTAGGTGAAGGACGGCTTTCACACACACTTATCTCTCAGAACTGAGCAAGTGGAGAGACATTCATTCATCTAGCACCAAGGGAACGGGTTGCAGGAGACACTTTTCTCTGCATTCTCAGTCTGTTTCCTAGTGCTGGTTGGAAGTTCCTGCAGTTTTCACTGTCAAACAGAGTTGGAGCTTGTACCTCCCCTTATATATGTATGGAATGGAGTTTGCAACTGAAAAGAAACTTTGTGTTCCCAACAAGCTAGGTGAAGGACGGCATTCACACACACTTATCTCCCAGAACAGAGCAATTGGAGAGATATTCGTTCATCTAGAACCAAGGGAACGGGTTGCAGGGACACTATTTCTCTGCTTTCTCAGTCTGTTTCCTAGTACCGGTTTGAAGTTCCTTCAGTTTTCACTGTAAAACCGAGTTGGAGCTAGTACCTACCCATATATCTCTATGGAATGGAGTTTGCAACTGAAAAGAACCTTTGTGTTCCCAACAAGCTAGGTGAAGGACGGCATTCACACACACTTATCTCACAGAACTCAGCAAGTGGAGAGACGTTCGTTCATCTAGCACCAAGGGAACGGGTTGCAGGAGACACTTTTTCTCTGCTTTCTCAGTCTGTTTCCTAGTGCCGTTTTGAAGTTCCTGCAGTTTTCACTGTCAAAACGAGTTGGAGCTTGTACCTCCCCATATATATGTATGGAATGGAGTTTGCAACTGAAAAGAAACTTTGTGTTCCCAACAAGATAGGTGAAGGACGGCTTTCACACACACTTATCTCTCAGAACTGAGCAAGTGGAGAGACGTTCGTTCATCTAGCACCAAGGGAACGGGTTGCAGGAGACACTTTTTCTCTGCTTTCTCAGTCTGTTTCCTAGTGCCGGTTTGAAGTTCCTGCAGTTTTCACTGTAAAACCGAGTTGGAGCTTCTTTCACCCCATATATATGTATGGAATGGAGTTTGCAACTGAAAAGAAACTTTGTGTTCCCAACAAGCTAGGTGAAGGACGGCTTTCACACACACTTATCTCTCAGAACTGAGCAAGTGGAGAGACGTACGTTCATCTAGCACCAAGGGAACGGGTTGCAGGAGACACTTTTTCTCTGCTTTCTCAGTCTGTTTCCTAGTGCCGGTTTGAAGTTCCTGCAGTTTTCACTGTAAAACCGAGTTGGAGCTAGTACCTCCCCATATATATGTATGGAATGGAGTTTGAAACTTAAAAGAAACTTTGTTTTCCCAACAAGCGAGGTGAAGGACGGCTTTCACACACACTTATCTCTCAGAACTGAGCAAGTGGAGAGACGTTCGTTCATCTAGCACCAAGGGAACGGGTTGCAGGAGACACTTTTTCTCTGCTTTCTCAGTCTGTTTCCTAGTGCCGTTTTGAAGTTCCTGCAGTTTTCACTGTCAAAACGAGTTGGAGCTTGTACCTCCCCATATATATGTATGGAATGGAGTTTGCAACTGAAAAGAAACTTTGTGTTCCCAACAAGATAGGTGAAGGACGGCTTTCACACACACTTATCTCTCAGAACTGAGCAAGTGGAGAGACGTTCGTTCATCTAGCACCAAGGGAACGGGTTGCAGGAGACACTTTTTCTCTGCTTTCCCAGTCTGTTTCCTAGTGCCGGTTTGAAGTTCCTGCAGTTTTCACTGTCAAACCGAGTTGGAGCTTGTACCTCCCCATATATATGTATGGAATGGAGTTTGTAACTTAAAAGAAACTTTGTTTTCCCAACAAGCTAGTTGAAGGACGGCTTTCACACACACTTATCTCTCAGAACTGAGCAAGTGGAGAGACGTTCGTTCATCTAGCACCAAGGGAACGGGTTGCAGGAGACACTTTTTCTCTGCTTTCTCAGTCTGTTTCCTAGTGCCGGTTTGAAGTTCCTGCAGTTTTCTCTGTAAAACCGAGTTGCAGCTAGTACCTCCCCATATATATGTATGGAATGGAGTTTGCAACTTAAAAGAAACTTTGTGTTCCCAACAATCTAGGTGAAGGACGGCTTTCACACACACTTATCATTCAGAACTGAGCAAGTGGACAGACATTCGTTCATCTAGCACCAAGGGAACGGGGTACCGGAGACACATTTTCTCTGCTTTCTCAGTCTGTTTCCTAGTGCCGGTTTGAAGTTCCTGCAGTTTTCACTGTCAAAACGAGTTGGAGCTAGTACCTCCCCATATATATATATGGGATGGACTTTGCAACTGAAAAGAAACTTTGTGTTCCCAACAAGATAGGTGAAGGACGGCTTTCACACACAATTATCTCTCAGATCTGAGAAAGTGGAGAGACGTTCGTCCATCTAGCACCAAGGGAACGGGTTGCAGGAGACACTTTTTCTCTGCTTTCTCAGTCTGTTTCCTAGTGCCGGTTTGAAGTTCCTGCAGATTTCACTGTAAAACCGAGATGGAGCTAGTACCTCCCCATATATATGTATGGAATAGACTTTGCAACTGAAAAGAAACTTTGTGTTCCCAACAATCTAGGTGAAGGACGGCTTTCACACACATTTATCTCTCAGAACTGAGCAAGTGGAGAGACGTTCGTTCATCTAGCACCAAGGGAACGGGTTGCAGGGGACACTTTTTCTCTGCTTTCTCAGTCTGTTTCCTAGTGCCGTTTAGAAGTTCCTGCAGTTTTCACTGTCAAACCGATTTGGAGCTTCTATCTCCCCATATATATGTATGGAATGGAGTTTGCAACTGAAAAGAAACTTTGTGTTCCCAACAACATAGGTGAAGGACGGCTTTCACACACACTTATCTCTCAGAACTGAGCAAGTGGAGAGACGTTCGTTCATCTAGCACCAAGGGAACGGGTTGCAGGAGACACTTTTTCTCTGCATTCTTAGTCTGTTTCCTAGTGCCGGTTTGAAATTCCTGCAGTTTTCACTGTAAAACCGAGTTGGAGCTTCTATCTCCCCATATATATGTATGGAATGGAGTTTGCAACTGAAAAGAAACTTTGTGTTCCCAACAAGCTAGGTGAAGGACGGCTTTCACACACACTTATCTCTCAGAACTGAGCAAGTGGAGAGACGTTCGTTCATCTAGCACCAAGGGAACGGGTTGCAGGAGACACTTTTTCTCTGCTTTCTCAGTCTGTTTCCTAGTGCCGTTTTGAAGTTCCTGCAGTTTTCACTGTCAAACCGAGTTGGAGCTAGTACCTCCCCATATATATGTATGGAATGGAGTTTGCAACTGAAAAGAAACTTTGTGTTCCCAACAAGATAGGTGAAGGACGGCTTTCACACACACTTATCTCTCAGAACTGAGCAAGTGGAGAGACGTTCGTTCATCTAGCACCAAGGGAACGGGTTGCAGGAGACACTTTTTCTCTGCTTTCTCAGTCTGTTTCCTAGTGCCGGTTTGAAGTTCCTGCAGTTTTCACTGTCAAACCGAGTTGGAGGTAGTACCTCCCCATATATATGTATGGAATGGAATTTGCAACTGAAAAGATACTTTGTGTTCCCAACAAGATAAGTGAAGGACGGCTTTCACACACACTTATCTCTCAGAACTGAGCAAGTGGAGAGACGTTCGTTCATCTAGCACCAAGGGAACGGGTTGCAGGAGACACTTTTTCTCTGCTTTCTCAGTCTGTTTCCTAGTGCCGGTTTGAAGTTTCTGCAGTTTTCTCTGTAAAACCGAGTTGGAGCTTGTAACTCCCCATATATATGTATGGAATGGAGTTTGCAACTGAAAAGAAACTTTGTGTTCCCAACAACCTAGGTGAAGGACGGCTTTCACACACACTTATCTCTCAGAACTGAGCAAGTGGAGAGACATTCATTCATCTAGCACCAAGGGAACGGGTTGCAGGAGACACTTTTTCTCTGCATTCTCAGTCTGTTTCCTAGTGCTGGTTGGAAGTTCCTGCAGTTTTCACTGTCAAACAGAGTTGGAGCTTGTACCTCCCCTTATATATGTATGGAATGGAGTTTGCAACTGAAAAGAAACTTTGTGTTCCCAACAAGCTAGGTGAAGGACGGCTTTCACACACACTTATCTCCCAGAACAGAGCAATTGGAGAGATATTCGTTCATCTAGAACCAAGGGAACGGGTTGCAGGGACACTATTTCTCTGCTTTCTCAGTCTGTTTCCTAGTGCCGGTTTGAAGTTCCTTCAGTTTTCACTGTAAAACCGAGTTGGAGCTAGTACCTACCCATATATCTCTATGGAATGGAGTTTGCAACTGAAAAGAACCTTTGTGTTCCCAACAAGCTAGGTGAAGGACGGCTTTCACACACACTTATCTCTCAGAACTGAGCAAGTGGAGAGACGTTCGTTCATCTAGCACCAAGGGAACGGGTTGCAGGAGACACTTTTTCTCTGCTTTCTCAGTCTGTTTCCTAGTGCCGGTTTGAAGTTCCTGCAGTTTTCACTGTAAAACCGAGTTGGAGCTAGTACCTCCCCATATATATGTATGGAATGGAGTTTGAAACTTAAAAGAAACTTTGTTTTCCCAACAAGCGAGGTGAAGGACGGCTTTCACACACACTTATCTCTCAGAACTGAGCAAGTGGAGAGACGTTCGTTCATCTAGCACCAAGGGAACGGGTTGCAGGAGACACTTTTTCTCTGCTTTCTCAGTCTGTTTCCTAGTGCCGTTTTGAAGTTCCTGCAGTTTTCACTGTCAAAACGAGTTGGAGCTTGTACCTCCCCATATATATGTATGGAATGGAGTTTGCAACTGAAAAGAAACTTTGTGTTCCCAACAAGATAGGTGAAGGACGGCTTTCACACACACTTATCTCTCAGAACTGAGGAAGTGGAGAGACGTTCGTTCATCTAGCACCAAGGGAACGGGTTGCAGGAGACACTTTTTCTCTGCTTTCTCAGTCTGTTTCCTAGTGCCGGTTTGAAGTTCCTGCAGTTTTCACTGTAAAACCGAGTTGGAGCTTCTTTCTCCCCATATATATGTATGGAATGGAGTTTGCAACTGAAAAGAAACTTTGTGTTCCCAACGAGCTAGGTGAAGGACGGCTTTCACACACACTTATCTCTCAGAACTGAGCAAGTGGAGAGACGTTCGTTCATCTAGCACCAAGGGAATGGGTTGCAGGAGACACTTTTTCTCTGCTTTCTCAGTCTGTTTCCTAGTGCCGGTTTGAAGTTCCTGCAGTTTTCACTGTAAAACCGAGTTGGAGCTAGTACCTCCCCATATATATGTATGGAATGGAGTTTGAAACTTAAAAGAAACTTTGTTTTCCCAACAAGCGAGGTGAAGGACGGCTTTCACACACACTTATCTCTCAGAACTGAGCAAGTGGAGAGACGTTCGTTCATCTAGCACCAAGGGAACGGGTTGCAGGAGACACTTTTTCTCTGCTTTCTCAGTCTGTTTCCTAGTGCCGTTTTGAAGTTCCTGCAGTTTTCACTGTCAAAACGAGTTGGAGCTTGTACCTCCCCATATATATGTATGGAATGGAGTTTGCAACTGAAAAGAAACTTTGTGTTCCCAACAAGATAGGTGAAGGACGGCTTTCACACACACTTATCTCTCAGAACTGAGCAAGTGGAGAGACGTTCGTTCATCTAGCACCAAGGGAACGGGTTGCAGGAGACACTTTTTCTCTGCTTTCTCAGTCTGTTTCCTAGTGCCGGTTTGAAGTTCCTGCAGTTTTCACTGTAAAACCGAGTTGGAGCTTCTTTCTCCCCATATATATGTATGGAATGGAGTTTGCAACTGAAAAGAAACTTTGTGTTCCCAACGAGCTAGGTGAAGGACGGCTTTCACACACACTTATCTCTCAGAACTGAGCAAGTGGAGAGACGTTCGTTCATCTAGCACCAAGGGAATGGGTTGCAGGAGACACTTTTTCTCTGCTTTCTCAGTCTGTTTCCTAGTGCCGGTTTGAAGTTCCTGCAGTTTTCACTGTAAAACCGATTTGGAGCTAGTACCTCCCCATATATATGTATGGAATGGAGTTTGAAACTTAAAAGAAACTCTGTGTTCCCAACAACCTAGGTGAAGGACGGTATTCACACACATTTATCTCTCAGAACTGAGCAAGTGGAGAGACGTTCGTTCATCTAGCACCAAGGGAACGGGTTGCAGGGGACACTTTTTCTCTGCTTTCTCAGTCTGTTTCCTAGTGCCGTTTTGAAGTTCCTGCAGTTTTCACTGTCAAACCGATTTGGAGCTTCTATCTCCCCATATATATGTATGGAATGGAGTTTGCAACTGAAAAGAAACTTTGTGTTCCCAACAACATAGGTGAAGGACGGCTTTCACACACACTTATCTCTCAGAACTGAGCAAGTGGAGAGACGTTCGTTCATCTAGCACCAAGGGAACGGGTTGCAGGAGACACTTTTTCTCTGCATTCTTAGTCTGTTTCCTAGTGCCGGTTTGAAGTTCCTGCAGTTTTCACTGTAAAACCGAGTTGGAGCTAGTACCTCCCCATATATATGTATGGAATGGAGTTTGCAACTGAAAAGAAACTTTGTGTTCCCAACAAGCTAGGTGAAGGACGGCTTTCACACACACTTATCTCTCAGAACTGAGCAAGTGGAGAGACGTTCGTTCATCTAGCACCAAGGGAACGGGTTGCAGGAGACACTTTTTCTCTGCTTTCTCAGTCTGTTTCCTAGTGCCGTTTTGAAGTTCCTGCAGTTTTCACTGTCAAACCGAGTTGGAGCTAGTACCTCCCCATATATATGTATGGAATGGAGTTTGCAACTGAAAAGAAACTTTGTGTTCCCAACAAGATAGGTGAAGGACGGCTTTCACACACACTTATCTCTCAGAACTGAGCAAGTGGAGAGACGTTCGTTCATCTAGCACCAAGGGAACGGGTTGCAGGAGAAACATTTTCTCTGCATTCTCAGTCTGTTTCCTAGTGCCGGTTTGAAGTTCCTGCAGTTTTCACTGTAAATCCGAGTTGGAGCTAGTACCTCCCCATATATATGTATGGAATGGAGTTTGTAACTTAAAAGAAACTTTGTGTTCCCAACAAGCTAGTTGAAGGACAGCTTTCACTCACATTTAACTCTCAGAACTGAGCAAGTGGAGAGACGTTAGTTCATCTAGCACCAAGGGAACGGGTTGCAGGAGACACTTTTTCTCTGCTTTCTCAGTCTGTTTCCTAGTGCCGGTTTGAAGTTCCTGCAGTTTTCTCTGTAAAACCGAGTTGGAGCTAGTACCTCCCCATATATATGTATGGAATGGACTTTGCAACTGAAAAGAAACTTTGTGTTCCCAACAATCTAGGTGAAGAACGGCTTTCACACACACTTATCATTCAGAACTGAGCAAGTGGAGAGACGTACGTTCATCTAGCACCAAGGGAACGGGTTGCAGGAGACACTTTTTCTCAGATTTCTCAGTCAGTTTCCTAGTGCCGGTTGGAAGTTCCTGCAGATTTCACTGTAAAACCGAGTTGGAGCTAGTACCTCACCATATATATGTACGGAATGGAGTTTGCAACTGAAAAGAAACTTTGTGTTCCCAACAAGCTAGGTGAAGGACGGCTTTCACACACACTTATCTCTCAGATCTGAGCAAGTGGAGAGACGTTCGTTCATCTAGCACCAAGGGAACGGGTTGCAGGAGACACTTTTTCTCTGCTTTGTCAGTCTGTTTCCTAGTGCCGGTTTGAAGTTCCTGCAGATTTCACTCTAAAACCGAGTTGGAGCTAGTACCTCCCCATATATATGTATGGAATGGACTTTGCAACTGAAAAGAAACTTTGTGTTCCCAACAAGCTAGGTGAAGGACGGCTTTCACACACAATTATCTCTCAGAACTGAGCAAGTGGAGAGACGTTCGTTCATCTAGCACCAAGGGAACGGGTGGCAGGTGACACTTTTTCTCTGCTTTCTCAGTCTGTTTCCTAGTGCCGGTTTGAAGTTCCTGCAGTTTTCACTGTAAAACCGAGTTGTAGCTTCTATCTCCCCATATATATGTATGGAATGGACTTTGCAACTGAAAAGAACCTTTGTGTTCCCAACAAGCTAGGTGAAGGACGGCATTCACACACACTTATCTCACAGAACTCAGCAAGTGGAGAGACGTTCGTTCATCTAGCACCAAGGGAACGGGTTGCAGGAGACACTTTTTCTCTGCTTTCTCAGTCTGTTTCCTAGTGCCGTTTTGAAGTTCCTGCAGTTTTCACTGTCAAAACGAGTTGGAGCTTGTACCTCCCCTTATATATGTATGGAATGGAGTTTGCAACTGAAAAGAAACTTTGTGTTCCCAACAAGATAGGTGAAGGACGGCTTTCACACACACTTATCTCTCAGAACTGAGCAAGTGGAGAGACGTTCGTTCATCTAGCACCAAGGGAACGGGTTGCAGGAGACACTTTTTCTCTGCTTTCTCAGTCTGTTTCCTAGTGCCGGTTTGAAGTTCCTGCAGTTTTCACTGTAAAACCGAGTTGGAGCTTCTTTCACCCCATATATATGTATGGAATGGAGTTTGCAACTGAAAAGAAACTTTGTGTTCCCAACAAGCTAGGTGAAGGACGGCTTTCACACACACTTATCTCTCAGAACTGAGCAAGTGGAGAGACGTTCGTTCATCTAGCACCAAGGGAACGGGTTGCAGGAGACAATTTTTCTCTGCTTTCTCAGTCTGTTTCCTAGTGCCGGTTTGAAGTTCCTGCAGTTTTCACTGTAAAACCGAGTTGGAGCTAGTACCTCCCCATATATATGTATGGAATGGAGTTTGAAACTTAAAAGAAACTTTGTTTTCCCAACAAGCGAGGTGAAGGACGGCTTTCACACACACTTATCTCTCAGAACTGAGCAAGTGGAGAGACGTTCGTTCATCTAGCACCAAGGGAACGGGTTGCAGGAGACACTTTTTCTCTGCTTTCTCAGTCTGTTTCCTAGTGCCGTTTTGAAGTTCCTGCAGTTTTCACTGTCAAAACGAGTTGGAGCTTGTACCTCCCCATATATATGTATGGAATGGAGTTTGCAACTGAAAAGAAACTTTGTGTTCCCAACAAGATAGGTGAAGGACGGCTTTCACACACACTTATCTCTCAGAACTGAGCAAGTGGAGAGACGTTCGTTCATCTAGCACCAAGGGAACGGGTTGCAGGAGACACTTTTTCTCTGCTTTCCCAGTCTGTTTCCTAGTGCCGGTTTGAAGTTCCTGCAGTTTTCACTGTCAAACCGAGTTGGAGCTTGTACCTCCCCATATATATGTATGGAATGGAGTTTGTAACTTAAAAGAAACTTTGTTTTCCCAACAAGCTAGTTGAAGGACGGCTTTCACACACACTTATCTCTCAGAACTGAGCAAGTGGAGAGACGTTCGTTCATCTAGCACCAAGGGAACGGGTTGCAGGAGACACTTTTTCTCTGCTTTCTCAGTCTGTTTCCTAGTGCCGGTTTGAAGTTCCTGCAGTTTTCTCTGTAAAACCGAGTTGCAGCTAGTACCTCCCCATATATATGTATGGAATGGAGTTTGCAACTTAAAAGAAACTTTGTGTTCCCAACAATCTAGGTGAAGGACGGCTTTCACACACACTTATCATTCAGAACTGAGCAAGTGGACAGACATTCGTTCATCTAGCACCAAGGGAACGGGGTACCGGAGACACATTTTCTCTGCTTTCTCAGTCTGTTTCCTAGTGCCGGTTTGAAGTTCCTGCAGTTTTCACTGTCAAAACGAGTTGGAGCTAGTACCTCCCCATATATATATATGGGATGGACTTTGCAACTGAAAAGAAACTTTGTGTTCCCAACAAGATAGGTGAAGGACGGCTTTCACACACAATTATCTCTCAGATCTGAGAAAGTGGAGAGACGTTCGTCCATCTAGCACCAAGGGAACGGGTTGCAGGAGACACTTTTTCTCTGCTTTCTCAGTCTGTTTCCTAGTGCCGGTTTGAAGTTCCTGCAGATTTCACTGTAAAACCGAGATGGAGCTAGTACCTCCCCATATATATGTATGGAATAGACTTTGCAACTGAAAAGAAACTTTGTGTTCCCAACAATCTAGGTGAAGGACGGCTTTCACACACATTTATCTCTCAGAACTGAGCAAGTGGAGAGACGTTCGTTCATCTAGCACCAAGGGAACGGGTTGCAGGGGACACTTTTTCTCTGCTTTCTCAGTCTGTTTCCTAGTGCCGTTTAGAAGTTCCTGCAGTTTTCACTGTCAAACCGATTTGGAGCTTCTATCTCCCCATATATATGTATGGAATGGAGTTTGCAACTGAAAAGAAACTTTGTGTTCCCAACAAGATAGGTGAAGGACGGCTTTCACACACACTTATCTCTCAGAACTGAGCAAGTGGAGAGACGTTCGTTCATCTAGCACCAAGGGAACGGGTTGCAGGAGACACTTTTTCTCTGCTTTCCCAGTCTGTTTCCTAGTGCCGGTTTGAAGTTCCTGCAGTTTTCACTGTCAAACCGAGTTGGAGCTTGTACCTCCCCATATATATGTATGGAATGGAGTTTGTAACTTAAAAGAAACTTTGTTTTCCCAACAAGCTAGTTGAAGGACGGCTTTCACACACACTTATCTCTCAGAACTGAGCAAGTGGAGAGACGTTCGTTCATCTAGCACCAAGGGAACGGGTTGCAGGAGACACTTTTTCTCTGCTTTCTCAGTCTGTTTCCTAGTGCCGGTTTGAAGTTCCTGCAGTTTTCTCTGTAAAACCGAGTTGCAGCTAGTACCTCCCCATATATATGTATGGAATGGAGTTTGCAACTTAAAAGAAACTTTGTGTTCCCAACAATCTAGGTGAAGGACGGCTTTCACACACACTTATCATTCAGAACTGAGCAAGTGGACAGACATTCGTTCATCTAGCACCAAGGGAACGGGGTACCGGAGACACATTTTCTCTGCTTTCTCAGTCTGTTTCCTAGTGCCGGTTTGAAGTTCCTGCAGTTTTCACTGTCAAAACGAGTTGGAGCTAGTACCTCCCCATATATATATATGGGATGGACTTTGCAACTGAAAAGAAACTTTGTGTTCCCAACAAGATAGGTGAAGGACGGCTTTCACACACAATTATCTCTCAGATCTGAGAAAGTGGAGAGACGTTCGTCCATCTAGCACCAAGGGAACGGGTTGCAGGAGACACTTTTTCTCTGCTTTCTCAGTCTGTTTCCTAGTGCCGGTTTGAAGTTCCTGCAGATTTCACTGTAAAACCGAGATGGAGCTAGTACCTCCCCATATATATGTATGGAATAGACTTTGCAACTGAAAAGAAACTTTGTGTTCCCAACAATCTAGGTGAAGGACGGCTTTCACACACATTTATCTCTCAGAACTGAGCAAGTGGAGAGACGTTCGTTCATCTAGCACCAAGGGAACGGGTTGCAGGGGACACTTTTTCTCTGCTTTCTCAGTCTGTTTCCTAGTGCCGTTTAGAAGTTCCTGCAGTTTTCACTGTCAAACCGATTTGGAGCTTCTATCTCCCCATATATATGTATGGAATGGAGTTTGCAACTGAAAAGAAACTTTGTGTTCCCAACAACATAGGTGAAGGACGGCTTTCACACACACTTATCTCTCAGAACTGAGCAAGTGGAGAGACGTTCGTTCATCTAGCACCAAGGGAACGGGTTGCAGGAGACACTTTTTCTCTGCTTTCTCAGTCTGTTTCCTAGTGCCGGTTTGAAGTTCCTGCAGTTTTCACTGTCAAACCGAGTTGGAGGTAGTACCTCCCCATATATATGTATGGAATGGAATTTGCAACTGAAAAGATACTTTGTGTTCCCAACAAGATAAGTGAAGGACGGCTTTCACACACACTTATCTCTCAGAACTGAGCAAGTGGAGAGACGTTCGTTCATCTAGCACCAAGGGAACGGGTTGCAGGAGACACTTTTTCTCTGCTTTCTCAGTCTGTTTCCTAGTGCCGGTTTGAAGTTCCTGCAGTTTTCTCTGTAAAACCGAGTTGGAGCTTGTAACTCCCCATATATATGTATGGAATGGAGTTTGCAACTGAAAAGAAACTTTGTGTTCCCAACAACCTAGGTGAAGGACGGCTTTCACACACACTTATCTCTCAGAACTGAGCAAGTGGAGAGACATTCATTCATCTAGCACCAAGGGAACGGGTTGCAGGAGACACTTTTTCTCTGCATTCTCAGTCTGTTTCCTAGTGCTGGTTGGAAGTTCCTGCAGTTTTCACTGTCAAACAGAGTTGGAGCTTGTACCTCCCCTTATATATGTATGGAATGGAGTTTGCAACTGAAAAGAAACTTTGTGTTCCCAACAAGCTAGGTGAAGGACGGCTTTCACACACACTTATCTCCCAGAACAGAGCAATTGGAGAGATATTCGTTCATCTAGAACCAAGGGAACGGGTTGCAGGGACACTATTTCTCTGCTTTCTCAGTCTGTTTCCTAGTGCCGGTTTGAAGTTCCTTCAGTTTTCACTGTAAAACCGAGTTGGAGCTAGTACCTACCCATATATCTCTATGGAATGAAGTTTGCAACTGAAAAGAACCTTTGTGTTCCCAACAAGCTAGGTGAAGGACGGCTTTCACACACACTTATCTCTCAGAACTGAGCAAGTGGAGAGACGTTCGTTCATCTAGCACCAAGGGAACGGGTTGCAGGAGACACTTTTTCTCTGCTTTCTCAGTCTGTTTCCTAGTGCCGGTTTGAAGTTCCTGCAGTTTTCACTGTAAAACCGAGTTGGAGCTAGTACCTCCCCATATATATGTATGGAATGGAGTTTGAAACTTAAAAGAAACTTTGTTTTCCCAACAAGCGAGGTGAAGGACGGCTTTCACACACACTTATCTCTCAGAACTGAGCAAGTGGAGAGACGTTCGTTCATCTAGCACCAAGGGAACGGGTTGCAGGAGACACTTTTTCTCTGCTTTCTCAGTCTGTTTCCTAGTGCCGTTTTGAAGTTCCTGCAGTTTTCACTGTCAAAACGAGTTGGAGCTTGTACCTCCCCATATATATGTATGGAATGGAGTTTGCAACTGAAAAGAAACTTTGTGTTCCCAACAAGATAGGTGAAGGACGGCTTTCACACACACTTATCTCTCAGAACTGAGCAAGTGGAGAGACGTTCGTTCATCTAGCACCAAGGGAACGGGTTGCAGGAGACACTTTTTCTCTGCTTTCCCAGTCTGTTTCCTAGTGCCGGTTTGAAGTTCCTGCAGTTTTCACTGTCAAACCGGGTTGGAGCTTGTACCTCCCCATATATATGTATGGAATGGAGTTTGTAACTTAAAAGAAACTTTGTTTTCCCAACAAGCTAGTTGAAGGACGGCTTTCACACACACTTATCTCTCAGAACTGAGCAAGTGGAGAGACGTTCGTTCATCTAGCACCAAGGGAACGGGTTGCAGGGGACACTTTTTCTCTGCTTTCTCAGTCTGTTTCCTAGTGCCGTTTTGAAGTTCCTGCAGTTTTCACTGTCAAACCGATTTGGAGCTTCTATCTCCCCATATATATGTATGGAATGGAGTTTGCAACTGAAAAGAAACTTTGTGTTCCCAACAACATAGGTGAAGGACGGCTTTCACACACACTTATCTCTCAGAACTGAGCAAGTGGAGAGACGTTCGTTCATCTAGCACCAAGGGAACGGGTTGCAGGAGACACTTTTTCTCTGCATTCTTAGTCTGTTTCCTAGTGCCGGTTTGAAGTTCCTGCAGTTTTCACTGTAAAACCGAGTTGGAGCTAGTACCTCCCCATATATATGTATGGAATGGAGTTTGCAACTGAAAAGAAACTTTGTGTTCCCAACAAGCTAGGTGAAGGACGGCTTTCACACACACTTATCTCTCAGAACTGAGCAAGTGGAGAGACGTTCGTTCATCTAGCACCAAGGGAACGGGTTGCAGGAGACACTTTTTCTCTGCTTTCTCAGTCTGTTTCCTAGTGCCGTTTTGAAGTTCCTGCAGTTTTCACTGTCAAACCGAGTTGGAGCTAGTACCTCCCCATATATATGTATGGAATGGAGTTTGCAACTGAAAAGAAACTTTGTGTTCCCAACAAGATAGGTGAAGGACGGCTTTCACACACACTTATCTCTCAGAACTGAGCAAGTGGAGAGACGTTCGTTCATCTAGCACCAAGGGAACGGGTTGCAGGAGAAACATTTTCTCTGCATTCTCAGTCTGTTTCCTAGTGCCGGTTTGAAGTTCCTGCAGTTTTCACTGTAAAACCGAGTTGGAGCTAGTACCTCCCCATATATATGTATGGAATGGAGTTTGTAACTTAAAAGAAACTTTGTGTTCCCAACAAGCTAGTTGAAGGACAGCTTTCACACACATTTAACTCTCAGAACTGAGCAAGTGGAGAGACGTTAGTTCATCTAGCACCAAGGGAACGGGTTGCAGGAGACACTTTTTCTCTGCTTTCTCAGTCTGTTTCCTAGTGCCGGTTTGAAGTTCCTGCAGTTTTCTCTGTAAAACCGAGTTGGAGCTAGTACCTCCCCATATATATGTATGGAATGGACTTTGCAACTGAAAAGAAACTTTGTGTTCCCAACAATCTAGGTGAAGAACGGCTTTCACACACACTTATCATTCAGAACTGAGCAAGTGGAGAGACGTACGTTCATCTAGCACCAAGGGAACGGGTTGCAGGAGACACTTTTTCTCTGATTTCTCAGTCAGTTTCCTAGTGCCGGTTGGAAGTTCCTGCAGATTTCACTGTAAAACCGAGTTGGAGCTAGTACCTCACCATATATATGTACGGAATGGAGTTTGCAACTGAAAAGAAACTTTGTGTTCCCAACAAGCTAGGTGAAGGACGGCTTTCACACACACTTATCTCTCAGATCTGAGCAAGTGGAGAGACGTTCGTTCATCTAGCACCAAGGGAACGGGTTGCAGGAGACACTTTTTCTCTGCTTTGTCAGTCTGTTTCCTAGTGCCGGTTTGAAGTTCCTGCAGATTTCACTCTAAAACCGAGTTGGAGCTAGTACCTCCCCATATATATGTATGGAATGGACTTTGCAACTGAAAAGAAACTTTGTGTTCCCAACAAGCTAGGTGAAGGACGGCTTTCACACACAATTATCTCTCAGAACTGAGCAAGTGGAGAGACGTTCGTTCATCTAGCAACAAGGGAACGGGTGGCAGGTGACACTTTTTCTCTGCTTTCTCAGTCTGTTTCCTAGTGCCGGTTTGAAGTTCCTGCAGTTTTCACTGTAAAACCGAGTTGTAGCTTCTATCTCCCCATATATATGTATGGAATGTACTTTGCAACTGAAAAGAAACTTTGTGTTCCCAACAAGCTAGGTGAAGGACGGCTTTCACACACACTTATCTCTCAGAACTGAGCAAGTGGAGAGACGTTCGTTCATCTAGCACCAAGGGAACTGGTTGCAGGAGACACTTTTTTTCTGCTTTCTCAGTCTGTTTCCTAGTGCCGGTTTGAAGTTCCTGCAGTTTTCACTGTCAAACCGAGTTGGAGCTAGTACCTCCCCATATATATGTAAGGAATGGAGTTTGTAACTTAAAAGAAACTTTGTGTTCCCAACAAGCTAGTTGAAGGACGGCTTTCACACACACTTAACTCTCAGAACTGAGCAAGTGGAGAGACGTTCGTTCATCTAGCACCAAGGGAACGGGTTGCAGGAGACACTTTTTCTCTGCTTTCTCAGTCTGTTTCCTAGTGCCGGTTTGAAGTTCCTGCAGTTTTCTCTGCAAAACCGAGGTGGAGCTAGTACTTCCCCATATATATGTATGGAATGGAGTTTGCAACTTAAAAGAAACTTTGTGTTCCCAACAAGCTAGGTGAAGGACGGCTTTCACACACACTTATCATTCAGAACTGAGCAAGTGGAGAGACCTTCCTTCATCTAGCACCAAGGGAACTGGTTGCAGGAGACACATTTTCTCTGCTTTCTCAGTCTGTTTCCTAGTGCCGGTTTGAAGTTCCTGCAGTTTTCACTGTAAAACCGAGTTGGAGCTAGTACCTCAACATATGTATGTATGGAATGGAGTTTGCAACTGAAAAGAAACTTTGTGTTCCCAACAAGCTAGGTGAAGGACGGCTTTCACACACACTTATCTCTCAGATCTGAGCAAGTGGAGAGACGTTCGTTCATCTAGCACCAAGGGAACGGGTTGCAGGAGACACTTTTTCTCTGCTTTCTCAGTCTGTTTCCTAGTGCCGGTTGGAAGTTCCTGCAGATTTCACTGTAAAACCGAGTTGGAGCTAGTACCTCCCCATATATATGTATGGAATGGTCTTTGCAACTGAAAAGAAACTTTGTGTTCCCAACAATCTAGTGAAGGACGGCTTTCACACACACTTATCTCTCAGAACTGAGCAAGTGGACAGACGTTCGTTCATCTAGCACCAAGGGAACGGGTTGCAGGAGACACTTTTTCTCTGCTTTCTGAGTCTGTTTCCTAGTGCCGGTTTCAAGTTCCTGCAGTTTTCACTGTAAAACCGAGTTGGATCTAGTACCTCCCCATATATATGTATGGAATGGAGTTTGCAACTGAAAAGAAACTTTGTGTTCCCAACAAGCTAGGTGAAGGACGGCTTTCACACACACTTATCTCTCAGAACAGAGCAAGTGGAGAGACGTTCGTTCATCTAGCAACAAGGGAACGGGTTGCAGGAAACACTTTTTCTCTGCTTTCTCAGGCTGTTTCCTAGTGCCGGTTTGAAGTTCCTGCAGTTTTCACTGTCAAACCGAGTTGGAGCTTGTACCTCCCCATATATATGTATGGAATGGATTTTGCAACTGAAAAGAAACTTTGTGTTCCCAACAAGCTAGTTAAAGGACGGCTTTCACACACACTTATCTCTCAGAACTGAGCAAGTGGAGAGACGTTCGTTCATCTAGCACCAAGGGAACGGGTTGCAGGAGAAACTTTTTCTCTGCTTTCTCAGTCTGTTTCCTAGTGCCGGTTTGAAGTTCCTGAATTTTCACTGTAAAACAGAGTTGGAGCTTGTACCTCACCATATATATGTATGGAATTGAGTTGGCAACTGAAAAGATACTTTGTGTTCCCAACAAGCTATGTGAAGGACGGCTTTCACACACAATTATCTCTCAGATCTGAGCAAGTGGAGAGACGTTCGTTCATCTAGCACCAAGGGAACGGGTTGCAGGAGACACTTTTTCTCTGCTTTCTCAGTCTGTTTCCTAGTGCCGTTTTGAAGTTCCTGCAGTTTTCACTGTCAAAACGAGTTGGAGCTAGTACCTCCACATATATATGTATGTAATGGAGTTTGCAACTGAAAAGAAACTTTGTGTTCCCAACAAGCTAGGTGAAGGACGGCTTTCACACACACTTATCTCTCAGATCTGAGCAAGTGGAGAGACGTTCGTTCATCTAGCACCAAGGGAACGGGTTGCAGGAGACACTTTTTCTCTGCTTTGTCAGTATGTTTCCTAGTGCCGGTTTGAAGTTCCTGCAGATTTCACTCTAAAACCGAGTTGGAGCTAGTACCTCCCCATATATATGTATGGAATGGACTTTGCAACTGAAAAGAAACTTTGTGTTCCCAACAAGCTAGGTGAAGGACGGCTTTCACACACAATTATCTCTCAGAACTGAGCAAGTGGAGAGACGTTCGTTCATCTAGCAACAAGGGAACGGGTGGCAGGTGACACTTTTTCTCTGCTTTCTCAGTCTGTTTCCTAGTGCCGGTTTGAAGTTCCTGCAGTTTTCACTGTAAAACCGAGTTGTAGCTTCTATCTCCCCATATATATGTATGGAATGGACTTTGCAACTGAAAAGAAACTTTGTGTTCCCAACAAGCTAGGTGAAGGACGGCTTTCACACACACTTATCTCTCAGAACTGAGCAAGTGGAGAGACGTTCGTTCATCTAGCACCAAGGGAACTGGTTGCAGGAGACACTTTTTTTCTGCTTTCTCAGTCTGTTTCCTAGTGCCGGTTTGAAGTTCCTGCAGTTTTCACTGTCAAACCGAGTTGGAGCTAGTACCTCCCCATATATATGTAAGGAATGGAGTTTGTAACTTAAAAGAAACTTTGTGTTCCCAACAAGCTAGTTGAAGGACGGCTTTCACACACACTTAACTCTCAGAACTGAGCAAGTGGAGAGACGTTCGTTCATCTAGCACCAAGGGAACGGGTTGCAGGAGACACTTTTTCTCTGCTTTCTCAGTCTGTTTCCTAGTGCCGGTTTGAAGTTCCTGCAGTTTTCTCTGCAAAACCGAGGTGGAGCTAGTACTTCCCCATATATATGTATGGAATGGAGTTTGCAACTTAAAAGAAACTTTGTGTTCCCAACAAGCTAGGTGAAGGACGGCTTTCACACACACTTATCATTCAGAACTGAGCAAGTGGAGAGACCTTCCTTCATCTAGCACCAAGGGAACGGGTTGCAGGAGACACATTTTCTCTGCTTTCTCAGTCTGTTTCCTAGTGCCGGTTTGAAGTTCCTGCAGTTTTCACTGTAAAACCGAGTTGGAGCTAGTACCTCAACATATGTATGTATGGAATGGAGTTTGCAACTGAAAAGAAACTTTGTGTTCCCAACAAGCTAGGTGAAGGACGGCTTTCACACACACTTATCTCTCAGATCTGAGCAAGTGGAGAGACGTTCGTTCATCTAGCACCAAGGGAACGGGTTGCAGGAGACACTTTTTCTCTGCTTTCTCAGTCTGTTTCCTAGTGCCGGTTGGAAGTTCCTGCAGATTTCACTGTAAAACCGAGTTGGAGCTAGTACCTCCCCATATATATGTATGGAATGGTCTTTGCAACTGAAAAGAAACTTTGTGTTCCCAACAATCTAGTGAAGGACGGCTTTCACACACACTTATCTCTCAGAACTGAGCAAGTGGACAGACGTTCGTTCATCTAGCACCAAGGGAACGGGTTGCAGGAGACACTTTTTCTCTGCTTTCTGAGTCTGTTTCCTAGTGCCGGTTTCAAGTTCCTGCAGTTTTCACTGTAAAACCGAGTTGGATCTAGTACCTCCCCATATATATGTATGGAATGGAGTTTGCAACTGAAAAGAAACTTTGTGTTCCCAACAAGCTAGGTGAAGGACGGCTTTCACACACACTTATCTCTCAGAACAGAGCAAGTGGAGAGACGTTCGTTCATCTAGCAACAAGGGAACGGGTTGCAGGAAACACTTTTTCTCTGCTTTCTCAGGCTGTTTCCTAGTGCCGGTTTGAAGTTCCTGCAGTTTTCACTGTCAAACCGAGTTGGAGCTTGTACCTCCCCATATATATGTATGGAATGGATTTTGCAACTGAAAAGAAACTTTGTGTTCCCAACAAGCGAGTTAAAGGACGGCTTTCACACACACTTATCTCTCAGAACTGAGCAAGTGGAGAGACGTTCGTTCATCTAGCACCAAGGAACGGGTTGCAGGAGACACTTTTTCTCTGCTTTCTTAGTCTGTTTCCTAGTGCCGGTTTGAAGTTCCTGCAGTTTTCAATGTAAAACCGAGTTGGAGCTTCTATCTCCCCATATATATGTATGGATTGGAGTTTGCAACTTAAAAGAAACTTTGTGTTCCCAACAAGCTACGTGAAGGACGGCTTTCACACACACTTATCTCTCAGAATTGAGCAAGTGGAGAGACGTTCGTTCATCTAGCACCAAGGGAACGGGTTGCAGGAGAAACATTTTCTCTGCTTTCTCAGTCTGTTTCCTAGTGCCGGTTTGAAGTTCCTGCAGTTTTCACTGTAAAACCGAGTTGGAGCTAGTACCTCCCCATATATATGTAGGGACTGGAGTTTGTAACTTAAAAGAAACTTTGTGTTCCCAAAAAGCTAGTTGGAGGACAGCTTTCACACACATTTAACTCTCAGAACTGAGCAAGTGGAGAGACGTTAGTTCATCTAGCACCAAGGGAACGGGTTGCAGGAGACAATTTTTCTCTGCTTTCTCAGTCAGTTTCCTAGTGCCGGTTGGAAGTTCCTGCAGATTTCACTGTAAAACCGAGTTGGAGCTAGTACCTCACCATATATATGTACGGAATGGAGTTTGCAACTGAAAAGAAACTTTGTGTTCCCAACAAGCTAGGTGAAGGACGGCTTTCACACACACTTATCTCTCAGATCTGAGCAAGTGGAGAGACGTTCGTTCATCTAGCACCAAGGGAACGGGTTGCAGGAGACACTTTTTCTCTGCTTTGTCAGTCTGTTTCCTAGTGCCGGTTTGAAGTTCCTGCAGATTTCACTGTAAAACCGAGTTGGAGCTAGTACCTCCCCATATATATGTATGGAATGGAGTTTGCAACTGAAAAGAAACTTTGTGTTCCCAACAAGCTAGGTGAAGGACGGCTTTCACACACAATTATCTCTCAGAACTGAGCAAGTGGAGAGACGTTCGTTCATCTAGCAACAAGGGAACGGGTTGCAGGTGACACTTTTTCTCTGCTTTCTCAGTCTGTTTCCTAGTGCCGGTTTGAAGTTCCTGCAGTTTTCACTGTAAAACCGAGTTGTAGCTTCTATCTCCCCATATATATGTATGGAATGGACTTTGCAACTGAAAAGAAACTTTGTGTTCCCAACAAGCTAGGTGAAGGACGGCTTTCACACACACTTATCTCTCAGAACTGAGCAAGTGGAGAGACGTTCGTTCATCTAGCACCAAGGGAACGGGTTGCAGGAGACACTTTTTTTCTGCTTTCTCAGTCTGTTTCCTAGTGCCGGTTTGAAGTTCCTGCAGTTTTCACTGTCAAACCGAGTTGGAGCTAGTACCTCCCCATATATATGTATGGAATGGAGTTTGCAACTGTAAAGAAACTTTGTGTTCCCAACAAGCTAGTTGAAGGACGGCTTTCACACACACTTAACTCTCAGAACTGAGCAAGTGGAGAGACGTTCGTTCATCTAGCACCAAGGGAACGGGTTGCAGGAGACACTTTTTCTCTGCTTTCTCAGTCTGTTTCCTAGTGCCGGTTTGAAGTTCCTGCAGTTTTCTCTGCAAAACCGAGGTGGAGCTAGTACTTCCCCATATATATGTATGGAATGGAGTTTGCAACTTAAAAGAAACTTTGTGTTCCCAACAAGCTAGGTGAAGGACGGCTTTCACACACACTTATCATTCAGAACTGAGCAAGTGGAGAGACCTTCCTTCATCTAGCACCAAGGGAACGGGTTGCAGGAGACACTTTTTCTCTGCTTTCTCAGTCTGTTTCCTAGTGCCTGTTTGAAGTTCCTGCAGTTTTCTCTGTAAAACCGAGTTGGAGCTAGTACCTCAACATATGTATGTATGGAATGGAGTTTGCAACTGAAAAGAAACTTTGTGTTCCCAACAAGCTAGGTGAAGGACGGCTTTCACACACACTTATCTCTCAGATCTGAGCAAGTGGAGAGACGTTCGTTCATCTAGCACCAAGGGAACGGGTTGCAGGAGACACTTTTTCTCTGCTTTGTCAGTCTGTTTCCTAGTGCCGGTTTGAAGTTCCTGCAGATTTCACTCTAAAACCGAGTTGGAGCTAGTACCTCCCCATATATATGTATGGAATGGACTTTGCAACTGAAAAGAAACTTTGTGTTCCCAACAAGCTAGGTGAAGGACGGCTTTCACACACAATTATCTCTCAGAACTGAGCAAGTGGAGAGACGTTCGTTCATCTAGCAACAAGGGAACGGGTGGCAGGTGACACTTTTTCTCTGCTTTCTCAGTCTGTTTCCTAGTGCCGGTTTGAAGTTCCTGCAGTTTTCACTGTAAAACCGAGTTGTAGCTTCTATCTCCCCATATATATGTATGGAATGTACTTTGCAACTGAAAAGAAACTTTGTGTTCCCAACAAGCTAGGTGAAGGACGGCTTTCACACACACTTATCTCTCAGAACTGAGCAAGTGGAGAGACGTTCGTTCATCTAGCACCAAGGGAACTGGTTGCAGGAGACACTTTTTTTCTGCTTTCTCAGTCTGTTTCCTAGTGCCGGTTTGAAGTTCCTGCAGTTTTCACTGTCAAACCGAGTTGGAGCTAGTACCTCCCCATATATATGTAAGGAATGGAGTTTGTAACTTAAAAGAAACTTTGTGTTCCCAACAAGCTAGTTGAAGGACGGCTTTCACACACACTTAACTCTCAGAACTGAGCAAGTGGAGAGACGTTCGTTCATCTAGCACCAAGGGAACGGGTTGCAGGAGACACTTTTTCTCTGCTTTCTCAGTCTGTTTCCTAGTGCCGGTTTGAAGTTCCTGCAGTTTTCTCTGCAAAACCGAGGTGGAGCTAGTACTTCCCCATATATATGTATGGAATGGAGTTTGCAACTTAAAAGAAACTTTGTGTTCCCAACAAGCTAGGTGAAGGACGGCTTTCACACACACTTATCATTCAGAACTGAGCAAGTGGAGAGACCTTCCTTCATCTAGCACCAAGGGAACTGGTTGCAGGAGACACATTTTCTCTGCTTTCTCAGTCTGTTTCCTAGTGCCGGTTTGAAGTTCCTGCAGTTTTCACTGTAAAACCGAGTTGGAGCTAGTACCTCAACATATGTATGTATGGAATGGAGTTTGCAACTGAAAAGAAACTTTGTGTTCCCAACAAGCTAGGTGAAGGACGGCTTTCACACACACTTATCTCTCAGATCTGAGCAAGTGGAGAGACGTTCGTTCATCTAGCACCAAGGGAACGGGTTGCAGGAGACACTTTTTCTCTGCTTTCTCAGTCTGTTTCCTAGTGCCGGTTGGAAGTTCCTGCAGATTTCACTGTAAAACCGAGTTGGAGCTAGTACCTCCCCATATATATGTATGGAATGGTCTTTGCAACTGAAAAGAAACTTTGTGTTCCCAACAATCTAGTGAAGGACGGCTTTCACACACACTTATCTCTCAGAACTGAGCAAGTGGACAGACGTTCGTTCATCTAGCACCAAGGGAACGGGTTGCAGGAGACACTTTTTCTCTGCTTTCTGAGTCTGTTTCCTAGTGCCGGTTTCAAGTTCCTGCAGTTTTCACTGTAAAACCGAGTTGGATCTAGTACCTCCCCATATATATGTATGGAATGGAGTTTGCAACTGAAAAGAAACTTTGTGTTCCCAACAAGCTAGGTGAAGGACGGCTTTCACACACACTTATCTCTCAGAACAGAGCAAGTGGAGAGACGTTCGTTCATCTAGCAACAAGGGAACGGGTTGCAGGAAACACTTTTTCTCTGCTTTCTCAGGCTGTTTCCTAGTGCCGGTTTGAAGTTCCTGCAGTTTTCACTGTCAAACCGAGTTGGAGCTTGTACCTCCCCATATATATGTATGGAATGGATTTTGCAACTGAAAAGAAACTTTGTGTTCCCAACAAGCTAGTTAAAGGACGGCTTTCACACACACTTATCTCTCAGAACTGAGCAAGTGGAGAGACGTTCGTTCATCTAGCACCAAGGGAACGGGTTGCAGGAGAAACTTTTTCTCTGCTTTCTCAGTCTGTTTCCTAGTGCCGGTTTGAAGTTCCTGAATTTTCACTGTAAAACAGAGTTGGAGCTTGTACCTCACCATATATATGTATGGAATTGAGTTGGCAACTGAAAAGATACTTTGTGTTCCCAACAAGCTATGTGAAGGACGGCTTTCACACACAATTATCTCTCAGATCTGAGCAAGTGGAGAGACGTTCGTTCATCTAGCACCAAGGGAACGGGTTGCAGGAGACACTTTTTCTCTGCTTTCTCAGTCTGTTTCCTAGTGCCGTTTTGAAGTTCCTGCAGTTTTCACTGTCAAAACGAGTTGGAGCTAGTACCTCCACATATATATGTATGTAATGGAGTTTGCAACTGAATAGAAACTTTGTGTTCCCAACAAGCTAGGTGAAGGACGGCTTTCACACACACTTATCTCTCAGATCTGAGCAAGTGGAGAGACGTTCGTTCATCTAGCACCAAGGGAACGGGTTGCAGGAGACACTTTTTCTCTGCTTTGTCAGTATGTTTCCTAGTGCCGGTTTGAAGTTCCTGCAGATTTCACTCTAAAACCGAGTTGGAGCTAGTACCTCCCCATATATATGTATGGAATGGACTTTGCAACTGAAAAGAAACTTTGTGTTCCCAACAAGCTAGGTGAAGGACGGCTTTCACACACAATTATCTCTCAGAACTGAGCAAGTGGAGAGACGTTCGTTCATCTAGCAACAAGGGAACGGGTGGCAGGTGACACTTTTTCTCTGCTTTCTCAGTCTGTTTCCTAGTGCCGGTTTGAAGTTCCTGCAGTTTTCACTGTAAAACCGAGTTGTAGCTTCTATCTCCCCATATATATGTATGGAATGGACTTTGCAACTGAAAAGAAACTTTGTGTTCCCAACAAGCTAGGTGAAGGACGGCTTTCACACACACTTATCTCTCAGAACTGAGCAAGTGGAGAGACGTTCGTTCATCTAGCACCAAGGGAACTGGTTGCAGGAGACACTTTTTTTCTGCTTTCTCAGTCTGTTTCCTAGTGCCGGTTTGAAGTTCCTGCAGTTTTCACTGTCAAACCGAGTTGGAGCTAGTACCTCCCCATATATATGTAAGGAATGGAGTTTGTAACTTAAAAGAAACTTTGTGTTCCCAACAAGCTAGTTGAAGGACGGCTTTCACACACACTTAACTCTCAGAACTGAGCAAGTGGAGAGACGTTCGTTCATCTAGCACCAAGGGAACGGGTTGCAGGAGACACTTTTTCTCTGCTTTCTCAGTCTGTTTCCTAGTGCCGGTTTGAAGTTCCTGCAGTTTTCTCTGCAAAACCGAGGTGGAGCTAGTACTTCCCCATATATATGTATGGAATGGAGTTTGCAACTTAAAAGAAACTTTGTGTTCCCAACAAGCTAGGTGAAGGACGGCTTTCACACACACTTATCATTCAGAACTGAGCAAGTGGAGAGACCTTCCTTCATCTAGCACCAAGGGAACGGGTTGCAGGAGACACATTTTCTCTGCTTTCTCAGTCTGTTTCCTAGTGCCGGTTTGAAGTTCCTGCAGTTTTCACTGTAAAACCGAGTTGGAGCTAGTACCTCAACATATGTATGTATGGAATGGAGTTTGCAACTGAAAAGAAACTTTGTGTTCCCAACAAGCTAGGTGAAGGACGGCTTTCACACACACTTATCTCTCAGATCTGAGCAAGTGGAGAGACGTTCGTTCATCTAGCACCAAGGGAACGGGTTGCAGGAGACACTTTTTCTCTGCTTTCTCAGTCTGTTTCCTAGTGCCGGTTGGAAGTTCCTGCAGATTTCACTGTAAAACCGAGTTGGAGCTAGTACCTCCCCATATATATGTATGGAATGGTCTTTGCAACTGAAAAGAAACTTTGTGTTCCCAACAATCTAGTGAAGGACGGCTTTCACACACACTTATCTCTCAGAACTGAGCAAGTGGACAGACGTTCGTTCATCTAGCACCAAGGGAACGGGTTGCAGGAGACACTTTTTCTCTGCTTTCTGAGTCTGTTTCCTAGTGCCGGTTTCAAGTTCCTGCAGTTTTCACTGTAAAACCGAGTTGGATCTAGTACCTCCCCATATATATGTATGGAATGGAGTTTGCAACTGAAAAGAAACTTTGTGTTCCCAACAAGCTAGGTGAAGGACGGCTTTCACACACACTTATCTCTCAGAACAGAGCAAGTGGAGAGACGTTCGTTCATCTAGCAACAAGGGAACGGGTTGCAGGAAACACTTTTTCTCTGCTTTCTCAGGCTGTTTCCTAGTGCCGGTTTGAAGTTCCTGCAGTTTTCACTGTCAAACCGAGTTGGAGCTTGTACCTCCCCATATATATGTATGGAATGGATTTTGCAACTGAAAAGAAACTTTGTGTTCCCAACAAGCGAGTTAAAGGACGGCTTTCACACACACTTATCTCTCAGAACTGAGCAAGTGGAGAGACGTTCGTTCATCTAGCACCAAGGAACGGGTTGCAGGAGACACTTTTTCTCTGCTTTCTTAGTCTGTTTCCTAGTGCCGGTTTGAAGTTCCTGCAGTTTTCAATGTAAAACCGAGTTGGAGCTTCTATCTCCCCATATATATGTATGGATTGGAGTTTGCAACTTAAAAGAAACTTTGTGTTCCCAACAAGCTAGGTGAAGGACGGCTTTCACACACACTTATCTCTCAGAACTGAGCAAGTGGAGAGACGTTCGTTCATCTAGCACCAAGGGAACGGGTTGCAGGAGAAACATTTTCTCTGCTTTCTCAGTCTGTTTCCTAGTGCCGGTTTGAAGTTCCTGCAGTTTTCACTGTAAAACCGAGTTGGAGCTAGTACCTCCCCATATATATGTAGGGACTGGAGTTTGCAACTGAAAAGAAACTTTGTGTTCCCAACAAGCGAGGTGATGGACGCCTTTCATACACACTTATCTCTCAGAACTGAGCAAGTGGAGAGACGTTCGTTCATCTAGCACCAAGGGAACGGGTTGCAGGAGACACTTTTTCTCTGCTTTCTCAGTCTGTTTCCTAGTGCCGGTTTGAAGTTCCTGCAGTTTTCACTGTAAAACCACGTTGGAGCTAGTACCTCCCCATACATATGTATGGAATGGAGTTTGAAACTGAAAAGAAACTTTGTGTTCCCAACAAGCTAGGTGAAGGACGGCTTTCACACACACTTATCTCTCAGAACTGAGCAAGTGGAGAGACGTTCGTTCATCTAGCACCAAGGGAACGGGTTGCAGGAGACACTTTTTCTCTGCTTTGTCAGTCTGTTTCCTAGTGCCGGTTTGAAGTTCCTGCAGATTTCACTGTAAAACCGAGTTGGAGCTAGTACCTCCCCATATATATGTATGGAATGGAGTTTGCAACTGAAAAGAAACTTTGTGTTCCCAACAAGCTAGGTGAAGGACGGCTTTCACACACAATTATCTCTCAGAACTGAGCAAGTGGAGAGACGTTCGTTCATCTAGCAACAAGGGAACGGGTTGCAGGTGACACTTTTTCTCTGCTTTCTCAGTCTGTTTCCTAGTGCCGGTTTGAAGTTCCTGCAGTTTTCACTGTAAAACCGAGTTGTAGCTTCTATCTCCCCATATATATGTATGGAATGGACTTTGCAACTGAAAAGAAACTTTGTGTTCCCAACAAGCTAGGTGAAGGACGGCTTTCACACACACTTATCTCTCAGAACTGAGCAAGTGGAGAGACGTTCGTTCATCTAGCACCAAGGGAACGGGTTGCAGGAGACACTTTTTTTCTGCTTTCTCAGTCTGTTTCCTAGTGCCGGTTTGAAGTTCCTGCAGTTTTCACTGTCAAACCGAGTTGGAGCTAGTACCTCCCCATATATATGTATGGAATGGAGTTTGTAACTTAAAAGAAACTTTGTGTTCCCAACAAGCTAGTTGAAGGACGGCTTTCACACACACTTAACTCTCAGAACTGAGCAAGTGGAGAGACGTTCGTTCATCTAGCACCAAGGGAACGGGTTGCAGGAGACACTTTTTCTCTGCTTTCTCAGTCTGTTTCCTAGTGCCGGTTTGAAGTTCCTGCAGTTTTCTCTGCAAAACCGAGGTGGAGCTAGTACTTCCCCATATATATGTATGGAATGGAGTTTGCAACTTAAAAGAAACTTTGTGTTCCCAACAAGCTAGGTGAAGGACGGCTTTCACACACACTTATCATTCAGAACTGAGCAAGTGGAGAGACCTTCCTTCATCTAGCACCAAGGGAACGGGTTGCAGGAGACACTTTTTCTCTGCTTTCTCAGTCTGTTTCCTAGTGCCTGTTTGAAGTTCCTGCAGTTTTCTCTGTAAAACCGAGTTGGAGCTAGTACCTCAACATATGTATGTATGGAATGGAGTTTGCAACTGAAAAGAAACTTTGTGTTCCCAACAAGCTAGGTGAAGGACGGCTTTCACACACACTTATCTCTCAGATCTGAGCAAGTGGAGAGACGTTCGTTCATCTAGCACCAAGGGAACGGGTTGCAGGAGAAACATTTTCTCTGCTTTCTCAGTCTGTTTCCTAGTGCCGGTTTGAAGTTCCTGCAGTTTTCACTGTAAAACCGAGTTGGAGCTAGTACCTCCCCATATATATGTAGGGACTGGAGTTTGTAACTTAAAAGAAACTTTGTGTTCCCAAAAAGCTAGTTGGAGGACAGCTTTCACACAC
Source organism: Camelus bactrianus (assembly GCF_048773025.1). NCBI lineage: Eukaryota > Metazoa > Chordata > Mammalia > Artiodactyla > Camelidae > Camelus > Camelus bactrianus. Next base: position 135,261,352 of record NC_133541.1, read on the forward strand.
ATTTAACTCTCAGAACTGAGCAAGTGGAGAGACGTTAGTTCATCTAGCACCAAGGGAACGGGTTGCAGGAGACAATTTTTCTCTGCTTTCTCAGTCAGTTTCCTAGTGCCGGTTGGAAGTTCCTGCAGATTTCACTGTAAAACCGAGTTGGAGCTAGTACCTCACCATATATATGTACGGAATGGAGTTTGCAACTGAAAAGAAACTTTGTGTTCCCAACAAGCTAGGTGAAGGACGGCTTTCACACACACTTATCTCTCAGATCTGAGCAAGTGGAGAGACGTTCGTTCATCTAGCACCAAGGGAACGGGTTGCAGGAGACACTTTTTCTCTGCTTTGTCAGTCTGTTTCCTAGTGCCGGTTTGAAGTTCCTGCAGATTTCACTGTAAAACCGAGTTGGAGCTAGTACCTCCCCATATATATGTATGGAATGGAGTTTGCAACTGAAAAGAAACTTTGTGTTCCCAACAAGCTAGGTGAAGGACGGCTTTCACACACAATTATCTCTCAGAACTGAGCAAGTGGAGAGACGTTCGTTCATCTAGCAACAAGGGAACGGGTTGCAGGTGACACTTTTTCTCTGCTTTCTCAGTCTGTTTCCTAGTGCCGGTTTGAAGTTCCTGCAGTTTTCACTGTAAAACCGAGTTGTAGCTTCTATCTCCCCATATATATGTATGGAATGGACTTTGCAACTGAAAAGAAACTTTGTGTTCCCAACAAGCTAGGTGAAGGACGGCTTTCACACACACTTATCTCTCAGAACTGAGCAAGTGGAGAGACGTTCGTTCATCTAGCACCAAGGGAACGGGTTGCAGGAGACACTTTTTCTCTGCTTTGTCAGTCTGTTTCCTAGTGCCGGTTTGAAGTTCCTGCAGTTTTCACTGTCAAACCGAGTTGGAGCTTGTACCTCCCCATATATATGTATGGAATGGATTTTGCAACTGAAAAGAAACTTTGTGTTCCCAACAAGCGAGTTAAAGGACGGCTTTCACACACACTTATCTCTCAGAACTGAGCAAGTGGAGAGACGTTCGTTCATCTAGCACCAAGGAACGGGTTGCAGGAGACACTTTTTCTCTGCTTTCTTAGTCTGTTTCCTAGTACCGGTTTGAAGTTCCTGCAGTTTTCAATGTAAAACCGAGTTGGAGCTTCTATCTCCCCATATATATGTATGGATTGGAGTTTGCAACTTAAAAGAAACTTTGTGTTCCCAACAAGCTAGGTGAAGGACGGCTTTCACACACACTTATCTCTCAGAACTGAGCAAGTGGAGAGACGTTCGTTCATCTAGCACCAAGGGAACGGGTTGCAGGAGAAACATTTTCTCTGCTTTCTCAGTCTGTTTCCTAGTGCCGGTTTGAAGTTCCTGCAGTTTTCACTGTAAAACCGAGTTGGAGCTAGTACCTCCCCATATATATGTAGGGACTGGAGTTTGCAACTGAAAAGAAACTTTGTGTTCCCAACAAGCGAGGTGATGGACGCCTTTCACACACACTTATCTCTCAGAACTGAGCAAGTGGAGAGACGTTCGTTCATCTAGCACCAAGGGAACGGGTTGCAGGAGACACTTTTTCTCTGCTTTCTCAGTCTGTTTCCTAGTGCCGGTTTGAAGTTCCTGCAGTTTTCACTGTAAAACCACGTTGGAGCTAGTACCTCCCCATACATATGTATGGAATGGAGTTTGAAACTGAAAAGAAACTTTGTGTTCCCAACAAGCTAGGTGAAGGACGGCTTTCACACACACTTATCTCTCAGAACTGAGCAAGTGGAGAGACGTTCGTTCATCTAGCACCAAGGGAACGGGTTGCAGGAGACACTTTTTCTCTGCTTTGTCAGTCTGTTTCCTAGTGCCGGTTTGAAGTTCCTGCAGATTTCACTGTAAAACCGAGTTGGAGCTAGTACCTCCCCATATATATGTATGGAATGGAGTTTGCAACTGAAAAGAAACTTTGTGTTCCCAACAAGCTAGGTGAAGGACGGCTTTCACACACAATTATCTCTCAGAACTGAGCAAGTGGAGAGACGTTCGTTCATCTAGCAACAAGGGAACGGGTTGCAGGTGACACTTTTTCTCTGCTTTCTCAGTCTGTTTCCTAGTGCCGGTTTGAAGTTCCTGCAGTTTTCACTGTAAAACCGAGTTGTAGCTTCTATCTCCCCATATATATGTATGGAATGGACTTTGCAACTGAAAAGAAACTTTGTGTTCCCAACAAGCTAGGTGAAGGACGGCTTTCACACACACTTATCTCTCAGAACTGAGCAAGTGGAGAGACGTTCGTTCATCTAGCACCAAGGGAACGGGTTGCAGGAGACACTTTTTTTCTGCTTTCTCAGTCTGTTTCCTAGTGCCGGTTTGAAGTTCCTGCAGTTTTCACTGTCAAACCGAGTTGGAGCTAGTACCTCCCCATATATATGTATGGAATGGAGTTTGTAACTTAAAAGAAACTTTGTGTTCCCAACAAGCTAGTTGAAGGACGGCTTTCACACACACTTAACTCTCAGAACTGAGCAAGTGGAGAGACGTTCGTTCATCTAGCACCAAGGGAACGGGTTGCAGGAGACACTTTTTCTCTGCTTTCTCAGTCTGTTTCCTAGTGCCGGTTTGAAGTTCCTGCAGTTTTCTCTGCAAAACCGAGGTGGAGCTAGTACTTCCCCATATATATGTATGGAATGGAGTTTGCAACTTAAAAGAAACTTTGTGTTCCCAACAAGCTAGGTGAAGGACGGCTTTCACACACACTTATCATTCAGAACTGAGCAAGTGGAGAGACCTTCCTTCATCTAGCACCAAGGGAACGGGTTGCAGGAGACACTTTTTCTCTGCTTTCTCAGTCTGTTTCCTAGTGCCTGTTTGAAGTTCCTGCAGTTTTCTCTGTAAAACCGAGTTGGAGCTAGTACCTCAACATATGTATGTATGGAATGGAGTTTGCAACTGAAAAGAAACTTTGTGTTCCCAACAAGCTAGGTGAAGGACGGCTTTCACACACACTTATCTCTCAGATCTGAGCAAGTGGAGAGACGTTCGTTCATCTAGCACCAAGGGAACGGGTTGCAGGAGACACTTTTTCTCTGCTTTCTCAGTCTGTTTCCTAGTGCCGGTTGGAAGTTCCTGCAGTTTTCACTGTAAAACCGAGTTGGAGCTAGTACCTCCCCATATATATGTATGGAATGGTCTTTGCAACTGAAAAGAAACTTTGTGTTCCCAACAATCTAGTGAAGGACGGCTTTCACACACATTTATCTCTCAGAACTGAGCAAGTGGACAGACGTTCGTTCATCTAGCACCAAGGGAACGGGTTGCAGGAGACACTTTTTCTCTGCTTTCTCAGTCTGTTTCCTAGTGCCGGTTTGAAGTTCCTGCAGTTTTCACTGTAAAACCACGTTGGAGCTAGTACCTCCCCATACATATGTATGGAATGGAGTTTGAAACTGAAAAGAAACTTTGTGTTCCCAACAAGCTAGGTGAAGGACGGCTTTCACACACACTTATCTCTCAGAACTGAGCAAGTGGAGAGACGTTCGTTCATCTAGCACCAAGGGAACGGGTTGCAGGAGACACATTTTCTCTGCTTTCTCAGTCTGTTTCCTAGTGCCGGTTTGAAGTTCCTGCAGTTTTCACTGTAAAACCAAGTTGGAGCTTGTACCTCCCCATATATATGTATGGAATGGAGTTTGCAACTGAAAAGAAACTTTGTGTTCCCAACAAGCTAGGTGAAGGACGGCTTTCACACACACTTATCTCTCAGAACTGAGCAAGTGGAGAGACGTTCGTTCATCTAGCACCAAGGGAACGGGTTGCAGGAGACACTTTTTCTCTGCTTTCTCAGTCTGTTTCCTAGTGCCGTTTTGAAGTTCCTGCAGTTTTCACTGTCAAACCGAGTTGGAGCTAGTACCTCCCCATATATATGTATGGAATGGAGTTTGTAACTTAAAAGAAACTTTGTTTTCCCAACAAGCTAGTTGAAGGACGGCTTTCACACACACTTATCTCTCAGACCTGAGCAAGTGGAGAGACGTTCGTTCATCTAGCACCAAGGGAACGGGTTGCAGGAGACACTTTTTCTCTGCTTTCTCAGTCTGTTTCCTAGTGCCGCTTTCAAGTTCCTGCAGATTTCACTGTAAAACCGAGTTGGAGCTAGTACCTCCCCATATATATGTATGGAATGGACTTTGCAACTGAAAAGAAACTTTGTGTTCCCAACAAGCTAGGTGAAGGACGGCTTTCACACACACTTATCTCTCAGAACTGAGCAAGTGGAGAGACGTTCGTTCATCTAGCACCAAGGGAACGGGTTGCAGGAGACACCTTTTCTCTCCTTTCTCAGTCTGTTTCCTAGTGCCGTTTTGAAGTTCCTGCAGTTTTCACTGTCAAACCGAGTTGGAGCTAGTACCTCCCCATATATATGTATGGAATGGAGTTTGCAACTGAAAAGAAACTTTGTGTTCCCAACAAGATAGGTGAAGGACGGCTTTCACATAAACTTATCTCTCAGAACTGAGCAAGTGGAGAGACGTTCGTTCATCTAGCACCAAGGGAACGGGTTACAGGAGACACTTTTTCTCTGCTTTCTCAGTCTGTTTCCTAGTGCCGGTTTGAAGTTCCTGCAGTTTTCACTGTAAAACCGAGTTGGAGATTCTACCTCCCCATATATATGTATGGAATGGAGTTTGCAACTGAAAAGAAACTTTGTGTTCCCAACAAGCTAGGTGAAGGACGGCTTTCACACACACTTATCTCTCAGAAATGAGCAAGTGGAGAGACGTTCGTTCATCTAGCACCAAGGGAACGGGTTGCAGGAGACACTTTTTCTCTGCTTTCTCAGTCTGTTTCCTAGTGCCGGTTTGAATTTCCTGCAGTTTTCACTGTTAAACCGTGTTGGAGCTAGTAAATCCCCATATAAATGTATGGATTGGAGTTTGCAACTGAAAAGAAACTTTGTGTTCCCAACAAGATAGGTGAAGGACGGCTTTCACACACACATATCTCTCAGAACTGAGCAAGTGGAGAGACGTTCGTTCATCTAGCACCAAGGGAACGGGTTGCAGGGGACACTTTTTCTCTGCTTTCTCAGTCTGTTTCCTAGTGCCGGTTTGAAGTTCCTGCAGTTTTCACTGTAAAACCGAGTTGGAGCTTCTACCTCCCCATATATATGTATGGAATGGAGTTTGCAACTGAAAAGAAACTTTGTGTTCCCAACAAGCTAGGTGAAGGTCGGCTTTCACACACACTTATCTCTCAGAACTGCGCAAGTGGAGAGACGTTCGTTCATCTAGCACCAAGGGAACGGGTTGCTGGAGAAACTTTTTCTCTGCTTTCTCAGTCTGTTTCCTAGTGCCGGTTAGAAGTTCCTGCTGTTTTCACTGTAAAACCGAGTTGGAGCTTGTACCTCCCCATATATATGTATGGAATGGAGTTTGCAACTGAAAAGAAACTTTGTGTTCCCAACAAGCGAGGTGATGGACGCCTTTCACACACACTTATCTCTCAGAACTGAGCAAGTGGAGAGACGTTCGTTCATCTAGCACCAAGGGAACGGGTTGCAGGAGACACTTTTTCTCTGCTTTCTCAGTCTGTTTCCTAGTGCCGTTTTGAAGTTCCTGCAGTTTTCACTGTCAAACCGAGTTGGAGCTAGTACCTCCCCATTTATATGTATGGAATGGAGTTTGCAACTGAAAAGGAACTTTGTGTTCCCGACAAGCAAGGTGAAGGACGGCTTTCACACACACATATCTCTCGGAACTGAGCAAGTGGAGAGACGTTCGTTCATCTAGCACCAAGGTAACGGGTTGCAGGAGACACTTTTTCTCTGCTTTCTCAGTCTGTTTCCTAGTGCCGGTTTGAAGTTCCTGCAGTTTTCACTGTAAAACCGAGTTGGAGCTAGTACCTCCCCATATATATGTATGGAATGGAGTTTGCAACTGAAAAGAAACTTTGTGTTCCCAACAAGCTAGGTGAAGGGCGGCTTTCACACACACTTATCCCTCAGAACTGAGCAAGTTGAGAGACGTTCGTTCATCTAGCACCAAGGGAACGGGTTGCAGGAGACACTTTTTCTCTGCTTTCTCAGCCTGTTTCCTAGTGCGGGTTTGAAGTTCCTGCAGTTTTCACTGTAAAACCGAGTTGGAGCTAGTACCTCCCCATATATATGTATGGAATGGAGTTTGCAACTGAAAAGAAACTTTGTGTTCCCAACAAGCTAGGTGAAGGACGGCTTTCACACACACTTATCTCTCAGAACTGAGCAAGTGGAGAGACGTTCGTTCATGTAGCACCAAGGGAACGGGTTGCAGGAGACACTTTTTCTCTGCTTTCTCAGTCTGTTTCCTAGTGCCGGTTTGAAGTTCCTGCAGTTTTCAATGTCAAACCGAGTTGGAGCTAGTACCTCCCCATATATATGTATGGAATGGAGTTTGCAACTGAAAAGAACCTTTGTGTTCCCAACAAGCTAGGTGAAGGACGGCTTTCACACACACTTATCTCTCAGAACTGAGCAACTGGAGAGACGTTCGTTCATCTAGCACCGAGGGAACGGGTTGCAGGAGACACTTTTTCTCTGCTTTCTCAGTCTGTTTCCTAGTGCCGGTTTGAAGTTCCTGCAGTTTTCACTGTAAAATCGAGGTGGAGCTTCTACCTCCCCATATATATGTATGGAATGGAGTTTGCAACTGAAAAGAAACTTTGTGTTCCCAACAAGCTAGGTGAAGGACGGCTTTCACACACACTTATCTCTCAGAAGTGAGCAAGTGGAGAGACGTTCGTTCATCTAGCACCAAGGGAACGGGTTGCAGGAGACACTTTTTCTCTGCTTTCTCAGTCTGTTTCCTAGTGCCGGTTTGAAGTTCCTGCAGTTTTCACTGTAAAACCGAGTTGGAGATTCTACCTCCGCATATATATGTATGGAATGGAGTTTGCAACTGAAAAGAAACTTTGTGTTCCCAACAAGCTAGGTGAAGGACGGCTTTCACACACACTTATCTCTCAGAACTGAGCAAGTGGAGAGACGTTCGTTCATCTAGCACCAAGGGAACTGGTTGCAGGAGACACTTTTTCTCTGCTTTCTCAGTCTGTTTCCTAGTGCCGGTAGGAAGTTCCTGCAGTTTTCACTGTAAAACCGAGTTGGAGCTAGTACCTCCCCATATATATGTATGGAATGGAGTTTGCAACTGAAAAGAAACTTTGTGTTCCCAACAAGCTAGGTGAAGAGCGGCTTTCACACACACTTATCTCTCAGAACTGAGCAAGTGGAGAGACGTTCGTTCATCTAGCACCAAGGGAACGGGTTGCAGGAGACACTTTTTCTCTGCTTTCTCAGTCTGTTTCCTAGTGCCGGTTTGAAGTTCCTGCAGTTTTCACTGTAAAACCGAGTTGGAGCTTGTACCTCCCCATATATATGTATGGAATGGAGTTGGCAAATGAAAGGAAACTTTGTGTTCCCAACAAGCTAGGTGAAGGACGGCTTTCACACACACTTATCTCTCAGAACTGAGCAAGTGGAGAGACGTTCGTTCATCTAGCACCAAGGGAACGGGTTGCAGGAGACACTTTTTCTCTGCTTTCTCAGTCTGTTTCCTAGTGCCGGTTTGAAGTTCCTGCAGTTTTCACTGTCAAACCGAGTTGGAGCTAGTACCTCCCCATATATATGTATGGAATGGAGTTTGCAACTGAAAAGAACCTTTGTGTTCCCAAGAAGCTAGGTGAAGGACGGCTTTCACACACACTTATCTCTCAGAACTGAGCAAGTGGAGAGACGTTCGTTCATCTAGCACCGAGGGAACGGGTTGCAGGAGACACTTTTCTCTGCTTTCTCAGTCTGTTTCCTAGTGCCGGTTTGAAGTTCCTGCAGTTTTCACTGTAAAACCGTGTTGGAGCTTCTACCTCCCCATTTATATGTATGGAATGGAGTTTGCAACTGAAAAGAAACTTTGTGTTCCCAACAAGCTAGGTGAAGGACGGCTTTCACACACACTGATCTCTCAGAACTGAGCAAGTGGAGAGACGATCGTTCATCTAGCACCAAGGGAACGGGTTGCAGGAGACACTTTTTCTCTGCTTTCTCAGTCTGTTTCCTAGTGCCGGTAGGTAGTTCCTGCAGTTTTCACTGTAAAACCGAGTTGGAGATTCTACCTCCCCATATATATGTATGGAATGGAGTTTGCAACTGAAAAGAAACTTTGTGTTCCCAACAAGCTAGGTGAAGGACGGCTTTCACACACACTTATCTCTCAGAACTGAGCAAGTGGAGAGACGTTCGTTCATCTAGCACCAAGGGAACGTGTTGCAGGAGAAACTTTTTGTCTGCTTTCTCAGTCTGTTTCCTAGTGCCGGTTTGAAGTTCCTGCATTTTTCACTGTAAAACCGAATTGGAGCTAGTACCTCCCCATATATATGTATGGAATGGACTTTGCAACTGAAAAGAAACTTTGTGTTCCCAACAAGCGAGTTGAAGGACGGCTTTCACACACACTTATCTCTCAGAACTGAGCAAGTGGAGAGACGTTCGTTCATCTAGCACCAAGGGAACGGGTTGCAGGAGACACTTTTTCTCTGAAATCTCAGTCTGTTTCCTAGTGCCGGTTTGTAGTTCCTGCAGTTTTCACTGTAAAACGGAGTTGGAGCTTGTAAATCCCCATATATATGTATGGAATGGAGTTTGCAACTGAAAAGAAACTTTGTGTTCCCAACAAGCTAGGTGAAGGACGGCTTTCACACACACATATCTCTCAGAACTGAGCAAGTGGAGAGACGTTCGTTCATCTAGCACCGAGGGAACGGGTTGCAGGAGACACTTTTCTCTGCTTTCTCAGTCTGTTTCCTAGTGCCGGTTTGAAGTTCCTGCAGTTTTCACTGCAAAACCGAGTTGGAGCTTCTACCTCCCCATATATATGTATGGAATGGAGTTTGCAACTGAAAAGAAACTTTGTGTTCCCAACAAGCTAGGTGAAGGTCGGCTTTCACACACACTTATCTCTCAGAACTGAGCAAGTGGAGAGACGTTCGTTCATCTAGCACCAAGTGAACGGGTTGCAGGAGAAACTTTTTCTCTGCTTTCTCAGTCTGTTTCCTAGTGCCGGTTAGAAGTTCCTGCTGTTTTCACTGTAAAACCGAGTTGGAGCTAGTACCTCCCCATATATATGTATGGAATGGAGTTTGCAACTGAAAAGAAACTTTGTGTTCCCAACAAGCTAGGTGAAGGACGGCTTTCACACACACTTATCTCTCAGAACTGAGCAAGTGGAGAGACGTTCGTTCATCTAGCACCAAGGGAACGGGTTGCAGGAGACACTTTTTCTCTGCTTTCTCAGTCTGTTTCCTAGTGCCGGTTTGAAGTTCCTGCAGTTTTCACTGTAAAACCGAGTTGGAGCTAGTACCTCCCCATATATATGTATGGAATGGAGTTTGCAAGTGAAAAGAAACTTTGTGTTCCCAACAAGCTATGTGAAGGACGGCTTTCACACACACTTATCTCTCAGAACTGAGCAAGTGGAGAGACGTTCGTTCATCTAGCACCAAGGGAACGGGTTGCAGGAGACACTTTTTCTCTGCTTTCTCAGTCTGTTTCCTAGTGCCGGTTTGAAGTTCCTGCAGTTTTCACTGTCAAACCGAGTTGGAGCTAGTACCTCCCCATATATATGTGTGGAATGGAGTTTGCAACTGAAAAGAAACTTTGTGTTCCCAACAAGCGATGTGAAGGACGCCTTTCACACACACTTATCTCTCAGAACTGAGCAAGTGGAGAGACGTTCGTTCATCTAGCACCAAGGGAACGGGTTGCAGGGGACACTTTTTCTCTGCTTTCTCAGTCTGTTTCCTAGTGCCGGTTTGAAGTTCCTGCAGTTTTCACTGTAAAACCGAGTTGGAGCTTCTACCTCCCCATATATATGTATGGAATGGAGTTTGCAACTGAAAAGAAACTTTGTGTTCCCAACAAGCGAGGTGATGGACGCCTTTCACACACACTTATCTCTCAGAACTGAGCAAGTGGAGAGACGTTCGTTCATCTAGCACCAAGGGAACGGGTTGCAGGAGACACTTTTTCTCTGCTTTCTCAGTCTGTTTCCTAGTGCCGTTTTGAAGTTCCTGCAGTTTTCACTGTCAAACCGAGTTGGAGCTAGTACCTCCCCATTTATATGTATGGAATGGAGTTTGCAACTGAAAAGGAACTTTGTGTTCCCGACAAGCAAGGTGAAGGACGGCTTTCACACACACATATCTCTCGGAACTGAGCAAGTGGAGAGACGTTCGTTCATCTAGCACCAAGGTAACGGGTTGCAGGAGACACTTTTTCTCTGCTTTCTCAGTCTGTTTCCTAGTGCCGGTTTGAATTTCCTGCAGTTTTCACTGTAAAACCGAGTTGGAGTTAGTACCTCCCCATATATATGTATGGAATGGAGTTTGCAACTGTAAAGAAACTTTGTGTTCCCAACAAGCTAGTTGAAGGACGGCTTTCACACACACTTAACTATCAGAACTGAGCAAGTGGAGAGACGTTCGTTCATCTAGCACCAAGGGAACGGGTTGCAGGAGACACTTTTTCTCTGCTTTCTCAGTCTGTTTCCTAGTGCCGGTTTGAAGTTCCTGCAGTTTTCTCTGCAAAACCGAGGTGGAGCTAGTACTTCCCCATATATATGTATGGAATGGAGTTTGCAACTTAAAAGAAACTTTGTGTTCCCAACAAGCTAGGTGAAGGACGGCTTTCACACACACTTATCATTCTGAACTGAGCAAGTGGAGAGACCTTCCTTCATCTAGCACCAAGGGAACGGGTTGCAGGAGACACTTTTTCTCTGCTTTCTCAGTCTGTTTCCTAGTGCCTGTTTGAAGTTCCTGCACTTTTCACTGTAAAACCGAGTTGGAGCTAGTACCTCAACATATGTATGTATGGAATGGAGTTTGCAACTGAAAAGAAACTTTGTGTTCCCAACAAGCTAGGTGAAGGACGGCTTTCACACACACTTATCTCTCAGATCTGAGCAAGTGGAGAGACGTTCGTTCATCTAGCACCAAGGGAACGGGTTGCAGGAGACACTTTTTCTCTGCTTTCTCAGTCTGTTTCCTAGTGCCGGTTTGAAGTTCCTGCAGTTTTCACTGTAAAACCGAGTTGGAGCTTGTACCTCCCCATATATATGTATGGAATGGAGTTGGCAAATGAAAGGAAACTTTGTGTTCCCAACAAGCTAGGTGAAGGACGGCTTTCACACACACTTATCTCTCAGAACTGAGCAAGTGGAGAGACGTTCGTTCATCTAGCACCAAGGGAACGGGTTGCAGGAGACACTTTTTCTCTGCTTTCTCAGTCTGTTTCCTAGTGCCGGTTTGAAGTTCCTGCAGTTTTCACTGTCAAACCGAGTTGGAGCTAGTACCTCCCCATATATATGTATGGAATGGAGTTTGCAACTGAAAAGAACCTTTGTGTTCCCAACAAGCTAGGTGAAGGACGGCTTTCACACACACTTATCTCTCAGAACTGAGCAAGTGGAGAGACGTTCGTTCATCTAGCACCGAGGGAACGGGTTGCAGGAGACACTTTTCTCTGCTTTCTCAGTCTGTTTCCTAGTGCCGGTTTGAAGTTCCTGCAGTTTTCACTGTAAAACCGTGTTGGAGCTTCTACCTCCCCATTTATATGTATGGAATGGAGTTTGCAACTGAAAAGAAACTTTGTGTTCCCAACAAGCTAGGTGAAGGACGGCTTTCACACACACTGATCTCTCAGAACTGAGCAAGTGGAGAGACGATCGTTCATCTAGCACCAAGGGAACGGGTTGCAGGAGACACTTTTTCTCTGCTTTCTCAGTCTGTTTCCTAGTGCCGGTAGGTAGTTCCTGCAGTTTTCACTGTAAAACCGAGTTGGAGATTCTACCTCCCCATATATATGTATGGAATGGAGTTTGCAACTGAAAAGAAACTTTGTGTTCCCAACAAGCTAGGTGAAGGACGGCTTTCACACACACTTATCTCTCAGAACTGAGCAAGTGGAGAGACGTTCGTTCATCTAGCACCAAGGGAACGTGTTGCAGGAGAAACTTTTTGTCTGCTTTCTCAGTCTGTTTCCTAGTGCCGGTTTGAAGTTCCTGCATTTTTCACTGTAAAACCGAATTGGAGCTAGTACCTCCCCATATATATGTATGGAATGGACTTTGCAACTGAAAAGAAACTTTGTGTTCCCAACAAGCGAGTTGAAGGACGGCTTTCACACACACTTATCTCTCAGAACTGAGCAAGTGGAGAGACGTTCGTTCATCTAGCACCAAGGGAACGGGTTGCAGGAGACACTTTTTCTCTGAAATCTCAGTCTGTTTCCTAGTGCCGGTTTGTAGTTCCTGCAGTTTTCACTGTAAAACGGACTTGGAGCTTGTAAATCCCCATATATATGTATGGAATGGAGTTTGCAACTGAAAAGAAACTTTGTGTTCCCAACAAGCTAGGTGAAGGACGGCTTTCACACACACATATCTCTCAGAACTGAGCAAGTGGAGAGACGTTCGTTCATCTAGCACCGAGGGAACGGGTTGCAGGAGACACTTTTTCTCTGCTTTCTCAGTCTGTTTCCTAGTGCCGGTTTGAAGTTCCTGCAGTTTTCACTGTAAAATCGAGTTGGAGCTTCTACCTCCCCATATACATGTATGGAATGGAGTTTGCAACTGAAAAGAAACTTTGTGTTCCCAACAAGCTAGGTGAAGGTCGGCTTTCACACACACTTATCTCTCAGAACTGAGCAAGTGGAGAGACGTTCGTTCATCTAGCACCAAGTGAACGGGTTGCAGGAGAAACTTTTTCTCTGCTTTCTCAGTCTGTTTCCTAGTGCCGGTTAGAAGTTCCTGCTGTTTTCACTGTAAAACCGAGTTGGAGCTAGTACCTCCCCATATATATGTATGGAATGGAGTTTGCAACTGAAAAGAAACTTTGTGTTCCCAACAAGCTAGGTGAAGGACGGCTTTCACACACACTTATCTCTCAGAACTGAGCAAGTGGAGAGACGTTCGTTCATCTAGCACCAAGGGAACGGGTTGCAGGAGACACTTTTTCTCTGCTTTCTCAGTCTGTTTCCTAGTGCCGGTTTGAAGTTCCTGCAGTTTTCACTGTAAAACCGAGTTGGAGCTAGTACCTCCCCATATATATGTATGGAATGGAGTTTGCAAGTGAAAAGAAACTTTGTGTTCCCAACAAGCTAGGTGAAGGACGGCTTTCACACACACTTATCTCTCAGAACTGAGCAAGTGGAGAGACGTTCGTTCATCTAGCACCAAGGGAACGGGTTGCAGGAGACACTTTTTCTCTGCTTTCTCAGTCTGTTTCCTAGTGCCGGTTTGAAGTTCCTGCAGTTTTCACTGTCAAACCGAGTTGGAGCTAGTACCTCCCCATATATATGTATGGAATGGAGTTTGCAACTGAAAAGAAACTTTGTGTTCCCAACAAGCGATGTGAAGGACGCCTTTCACACACACTTATCTCTCAGAACTGAGCAAGTGGAGAGACGTTCGTTCATCTAGCACCAAGGGAACGGGTTGCAGGGGACACTTTTTCTCTGCTTTCTCAGTCTGTTTCCTAGTGCCGGTTTGAAGTTCCTGCAGTTTTCACTGTAAAACCGAGTTGGAGCTTCTACCTCCCCATATATATGTATGGAATGGAGTTTGCAACTGAAAAGAAACTTTGTGTTCCCAACAAGCTAGGTGAAGGTCGGCTTTCACACACACTTATCTCTCAGAACTGCGCAAGTGGAGAGACGTTCGTTCATCTAGCACCAAGGGAACGGGTTGCTGGAGAAACTTTTTCTCTGCTTTCTCAGTCTGTTTCCTAGTGCCGGTTAGAAGTTCCTGCTGTTTTCACTGTAAAACCGAGTTGGAGCTTGTACCTCCCCATATATATGTATGGAATGGAGTTTGCAACTGAAAAGAAACTTTGTGTTCCCAACAAGCGAGGTGATGGACGCCTTTCACACACACTTATCTCTCAGAACTGAGCAAGTGGAGAGACGTTCGTTCATCTAGCACCAAGGGAACGGGTTGCAGGAGACACTTTTTCTCTGCTTTCTCAGTCTGTTTCCTAGTGCCGTTTTGAAGTTCCTGCAGTTTTCACTGTCAAACCGAGTTGGAGCTAGTACCTCCCCATTTATATGTATGGAATGGAGTTTGCAACTGAAAAGGAACTTTGTGTTCCCGACAAGCAAGGTGAAGGACGGCTTTCACACACACATATCTCTCGGAACTGAGCAAGTGGAGAGACGTTCGTTCATCTAGCACCAAGGTAACGGGTTGCAGGAGACACTTTTTCTCTGCTTTCTCAGTCTGTTTCCTAGTGCCGGTTTGAATTTCCTGCAGTTTTCACTGTAAAACCGAGTTGGAGTTAGTACCTCCCCATATATATGTATGGAATGGAGTTTGCAACTGTAAAGAAACTTTGTGTTCCCAACAAGCTAGTTGAAGGACGGCTTTCACACACACTTAACTCTCAGAACTGAGCAAGTGGAGAGACGTTCGTTCATCTAGCACCAAGGGAACGGGTTGCAGGAGACACTTTTTCTCTGCTTTCTCAGTCTGTTTCCTAGTGCCGGTTTGAAGTTCCTGCAGTTTTCTCTGCAAAACCGAGGTGGAGCTAGTACTTCCCCATATATATGTATGGAATGGAGTTTGCAACTTAAAAGAAACTTTGTGTTCCCAACAAGCTAGGTGAAGGACGGCTTTCACACACACTTATCATTCAGAACTGAGCAAGTGGAGAGACCTTCCTTCATCTAGCACCAAGGGAACGGGTTGCAGGAGACACTTTTTCTCTGCTTTCTCAGTCTGTTTCCTAGTGCCTGTTTGAAGTTCCTGCAGTTTTCACTGTAAAACCGAGTTGGAGCTAGTACCTCAACATATGTATGTATGGAATGGAGTTTGCAACTGAAAAGAAACTTTGTGTTCCCAACAAGCTAGGTGAAGGACGGCTTTCACACACACTTATCTCTCAGAACTGAGCAAGTGGAGAGACGTTCGTTCATCTAGCACCAAGGGAACGGGTTGCAGGAGACACTTTTTCTCTGCTTTCTCAGTCTGTTTCCTAGTGCCGGTTGGAAGTTCCTGCAGTTTTCACTGTAAAACCGAGTTGGAGCTAGTACATCCCCATATATATGTATGGAATGGTCTTTGCAACTGAAAAGAAACTTTGTGTTCCCAACAATCTAGTGAAGGACGGCTTTCACACACACTTATCTCTCAGAACTGAGCAAGTGGACAGACGTTCGTTCATCTAGCACCAAGGGAACGGGTTGCAGGAGACACTTTTTCTCTGCTTTCTCAGTCTGTTTCCTAGTGCCGGTTGGAAGTTCCTGCAGTTTTCACTGTAAAACCGAGTTGGAGCTTGTACCTCCCCATATATATGTATGGAATGGAGTTTGCAACTGAAAAGAAACTTTGTGTTCCCAACAAGCGAGGTGATGGACGCCTTTCACACACACTTATCTCTCAGAACTGAGCAAGTGGAGAGACGTTCGTTCATCTAGCACCAAGGGAACGGGTTGCAGGAGACACTTTTTCTCTGCTTTCTCAGTCTGTTTCCTAGTGCCGTTTTGAAGTTCCTGCAGTTTTCACTGTCAAACCGAGTTGGAGCTAGTACCTCCCCATTTATATGTATGGAATGGAGTTTGCAACTGAAAAGGAACTTTGTGTTCCCGACAAGCAAGGTGAAGGACGGCTTTCACACACACATATCTCTCGGAACTGAGCAAGTGGAGAGACGTTCGTTCATCTAGCACCAAGGTAACGGGTTGCAGGAGACACTTTTTCTCTGCTTTCTCAGTCTGTTTCCTAGTGCCGGTTTGAATTTCCTGCAGTTTTCACTGTAAAACCGAGTTGGAGTTAGTACCTCCCCATATATATGTATGGAATGGAGTTTGCAACTGTAAAGAAACTTTGTGTTCCCAACAAGCTAGTTGAAGGACGGCTTTCACACACACTTAACTCTCAGAACTGAGCAAGTGGAGAGACGTTCGTTCATCTAGCACCAAGGGAACGGGTTGCAGGAGACACTTTTTCTCTGCTTTCTCAGTCTGTTTCCTAGTGCCGGTTTGAAGTTCCTGCAGTTTTCTCTGCAAAACCGAGGTGGAGCTAGTACTTCCCCATATATATGTATGGAATGGAGTTTGCAACTTAAAAGAAACTTTGTGTTCCCAACAAGCTAGGTGAAGGACGGCTTTCACACACACTTATCATTCAGAACTGAGCAAGTGGAGAGACCTTCCTTCATCTAGCACCAAGGGAACGGGTTGCAGGAGACACTTTTTCTCTGCTTTCTCAGTCTGTTTCCTAGTGCCTGTTTGAAGTTCCTGCAGTTTTCACTGTAAAACCGAGTTGGAGCTAGTACCTCAACATATGTATGTATGGAATGGAGTTTGCAACTGAAAAGAAACTTTGTGTTCCCAACAAGCTAGGTGAAGGACGGCTTTCACACACACTTATCTCTCAGATCTGAGCAAGTGGAGAGACGTTCGTTCATCTAGCACCAAGGGAACGGGTTGCAGGAGACACTTTTTCTCTGCTTTCTCAGTCTGTTTCCTAGTGCCGGTTGGAAGTTCCTGCAGTTTTCACTGTAAAACCGAGTTGGAGCTAGTACCTCCCCATATATATGTATGGAATGGTCTTTGCAACTGAAAAGAAACTTTGTGTTCCCAACAATCTAGTGAAGGACGGCTTTCACACACACTTATCTCTCAGAACTGAGCAAGTGGACAGACGTTCGTTCATCTAGCACCAAGGGAACGGGTTGCAGGAGACACTTTTTCTCTGCTTTCTGAGTCTGTTTCCTAGTGCCGGTTTCAAGTTCCTGCAGTTTTCACTGTAAAACCGAGTTGGATCTAGTACCTCCCCATATATATGTATGGAATGGAGTTTGCAACTGAAAAGAAACTTTGTGTTCCCAACAAGCTAGGTGAAGGACGGCTTTCACACACACTTATCTCTCAGAACAGAGCAAGTGGAGAGACTTTCGTTCATCTAGCAACAAGGGAACGGGTTGCAGGAAACACTTTTTCTCTGCTTTCTCAGGCTGTTTCCTAGTGCCGGTTTGAAGTTCCTGCAGTTTTCACTGTCAAACCGAGTTGGAGCTTGTACCTCCCCATATATATGTATGGAATGGATTTTGCAACTGAAAAGAAACTTTGTGTTCCCAACAAGCTAGTTAAAGGACGGCTTTCACACACACTTATCTCTCAGAACTGAGCAAGTGGAGAGACGTTCGTTCATCTAGCACCAAGGGAACGGGTTGCAGGAGAAACTTTTTCTCTGCTTTCTCAGTCTGTTTCCTAGTGCCGGTTTGAAGTTCCTGAATTTTCACTGTAAAACAGAGTTGGAGCTTGTACCTCACCATATATATGTATGGAATTGAGTTGGCAACTGAAAAGATACTTTGTGTTCCCAACAAGCTATGTGAAGGACGGCTTTCACACACAATTATCTCTCAGATCTGAGCAAGTGGAGAGACGTTCGTTCATCTAGCACCAAGGGAACGGGTTGCAGGAGACACTTTTTCTCTGCTTTCTCAGTCTGTTTCCTAGTGCCGTTTTGAAGTTCCTGCAGTTTTCACTGTCAAAACGAGTTGGAGCTAGTACCTCCACATATATATGTATGTAATGGAGTTTGCAACTGAAAAGAAACTTTGTGTTCCCAACAAGCTAGGTGAAGGACGGCTTTCACACACAATTATCTCTCAGAAATGAGCAAGTGGAGAGACGTTCGTTCATCTAGCACCAAGGGAACGGGTTGCAGGAGTCACTTTTTCTCTGCTTTCTCAGTCTGTTTCCTAGTGCCGGTTTGAAGTTCCTGCAGTTTTCACTGTAAAACCGATTTGGAGCTTCTATCTCCCCATATATATGTATGGAATGGAGTTTGCAACTGAAAAGAAACTTTGTGTTCCCAACAAGATAGGTGAAGGACGGCTTTCACACACACTTATCTCTCAGAACTGAGCAAGTGGAGAGACGTTCGTTCATCTAGCACCAAGGGAACGGGTTGCAGGAGACACTTTTTCTCTGCTTTCTTAGTCTGTTTCCTAGTGCCGGTTTGAAGTTCCTGCAGTTTTCACTGTAAAACCGAGTTGGAGCTTCTATCTCCCCATATATATGTATGGATTGGAGTTTGCAACTTAAAAGAAACTTTGTGTTTCCAACAAGCTAGGTGAAGGACGGCTTTCACACACACTTATCTCTCAGAACTGAGCAAGTGGAGAGACGTTCGTTCATCTAGCACCAAGGGAACGGGTTGCAGGAGACACTTTTTCTCTGCTTTCTCATTCTGTTTCCTAGTGCCGTTTTGAAGTTCCTGCAGTTTTCACTGTAAAACCGAGTTGGAGCTAGTACCTCCCCATATATATGTATGGAATGGAGTTTGCAACTGAAAAGAAACTTTGTGTTCCCAACAAGATAGGTGAAGGATGGCTTTCACACACACTTATCTCTCAGAACTGAGCAAGTGGAGAGACGTTCGTTCATCTAGCACCAAGGGAACGGGTTGCAGGAGACACTTTTTCTCTGCTTTCTCAGTCTGTTTCCTAGTGCCGGTTTGAAGTTCCTGCAGTTTTCACTGTCAAACCGAGTTGGAGGTAGTACCTCCCCATATATATGTATGGAATGGAATTTGCAACTGAAAAGAAACTTTGTGTTCCCAACAAGCTAGGTGAAGGACGGCTTTCACACACACTTATCTCTCAGAACTGAGCAAGTGGAGAGACGTTCGTTCATCTAGCACCAAGGGAACGGGTTGCAGGAGACACTTTTTCTCTGCTTTCTCAGTCTGTTTCCTAGTGCCGGTTTGAAGTCCCTGCAGTTTTCACTGTCAAACCGAGTTGGAGTTCGTACCTCCCCATATATATGTATGGAATGGAGTTTGTAACTTAAAAGAAACTTTGTTTTCCCAACAAGCTAGTTGAAGGACGGCTTTCACACACACTTAACTCTCAGAACTGAGCAAGTGGAGAGACGTTCGTTCATCTAGCACCAAGGGAACGGGTTGCAGGAGACACTTTTTCTCCGCTTTCTCAGTATGTTTCCTAGTGCCGGTTTGAAGTTCCTGCAGTTTTCTCTGTAAAACCGAGTTGGAGCTACTACCTCCCCATATATATGTATGGAATGGAGTTTGCAACTTAAAAGAAAATTTGTGTTCCCAACAATCTAGGTGAAGGACGGCTTTCACACACATCATTCAGAACTGAGCAAGTGGAGAGACCTTCGTTCATCTAGCACCAAGGGAACGGGTTGCAGGAGACACATTTTCTCTGCTTTCTCAGTCTGTTTCCTAGTGCCGGTTTGAAGTTCCTGCAGTTTTCACTGTCAAAACGAGTTGGAGCTAGTACCTTCCCATATATATGTATGGAATGGAGTTTGCAACTGAAAAGAAACTTTGTGTTCCCAACAAGCTAGGTGAAGGACGGCTTTCACACACACATATCTCTCAGATCTGAGCAAGTGGAGAGACGTTCGTTCATCTAGCACCAATGGAACGGGTTGCAGGAGACACTTTTTCTCTGCTTTCTCAGTCTGTTTCCTAGTGCCGGTTTGAAGTTCCTACAGATTTCACTGTAAAACCGAGTTGTAGCTTGTACCTCCCCATATATATGTATGGAATGGACTTTGCAACTGAAAAGAAACTTTGTGTTCCCAACAATCTAGGTGAAGGACGGCTTTCACACACATTTATCTCTCAGAACTGAGCAAGTGGACAGACTTTCGTTCATCTAGCACCAAGGGAACGGTTTGCAGGAGACACTTTTTCTCTGCTTTCTCAGTCTGTTTCCTAGTGCCGGTTTGAATTTCCTGCAGTTTTCACTGTAAAACCGAGTTGGATCTAGTACCTCCCCATATATATGTATGGAATGGAGTTTGCAACTTAAAAGAAACTTTGTGTTCCCAACAAGCTAGGTGAAGGACGGCTTTCACACACAATTGTCTCTCAGATCTGAGCAAGTGGAGAGACGTTCGTTCATCTAGCACCAAGGGAACGGGTTGAAGGAGACACATTTTCTCTGCTTTCTCAGTCTGTTTCCTAGTGCCGGTTTGAAGTTCCTGCAGTTTTCACTGTCAAAACGAGTTGGAGCTAGTACGTTCCCATATATATGTATGGAATGAACTTTGCAACTGAAAAGAAACTTTGTGTTCCCAACAAGATAGGTGAAGGACGGCTTTCACACACACTTATCTCTCAGATCTGAGCAAGTGGAGAGACGTTCGTTCATCTAGCACCAAGGGAACTGGTTGCAGGAGACACTTTTTCTCTGCTTTCTCAGTCTGTTTCCTAGTGCCGGTTTGAAGTTCCTGCAGATTTCACTGTAAAACCGAGTTGGAGCTAGTACCACCCCATATATATGTATGGAATGGACTTTGCAACTGAAAAGAAACTTTGTGTTCCCAACAATCTAGGTGAAGGACGGCTTTCACACACATTTATCTCTCAGAACTGAGCAAGTGGACAGACTTTCGTTCATCTAGCACCAAGGGAACGGGTTGCAGGAGACACTTTTTCTCTGCTTTCTCAGTCTGTTTCCTAGTGCCGGTTTGAAGTTCCTGCAGTTTTCACTGTAAAACCACGTTGGAGCTAGTACCTCCCCATACATATGTATGGAATGGAGTTTGCAACTGAAAAGAAACTTTGTGTTCCCAACAAGCTAGGTGAAGGACGGCTTTCACACACACTTATCTCTCAGAACTGAGCAAGTGGAGAGACGTTCGTTCATCTAGCACCAAGGGAACGGGTTGCAGGAGACACTTTTTCTCTGCTTTCTCAGTCTGTTTCCTAGTGCCGCTTTGAAGTTCCTGCAGATTTCACTGTAAAACCGAGTTGGAGCTAGTACCTCCCCATATATATGTATGGAATGGACTTTGCAACTGAAAAGAAACTTTGTGTTCCCAACAAGCTAGGTGAAGGACGGCTTTCACACACACTTATCTCTCAGAACTGAGCAAGTGGAGAGACGTTCGTTCATCTAGCACCAAGGGAACGGGTTGCAGGAGACACCTTTTCTCTCCTTTCTCAGTCTGTTTCCTAGTGCCGTTTTGAAGTTCCTGCAGTTTTCACTGTCAAACCGAGTTGGAGCTAGTACCTCCCCATATATATGTATGGAATGGAGTTTGCAACTGAAAAGAAACTTTGTGTTCCCAACAAGATAGGTGAAGGACGGCTTTCACATAAACTTATCTCTCAGAACTGAGCAAGTGGAGAGACGTTCGTTCATCTAGCACCAAGGGAACGGGTTACAGGAGACACTTTTTCTCTGCTTTCTCAGTCTGTTTCCTAGTGCCGGTTTGAAGTTCCTGCAGTTTTCACTGTAAAACCGAGTTGGAGATTCTACCTCCCCATATATATGTATGGAATGGAGTTTGCAACTGAAAAGAAACTTTGTGTTCCCAACAAGCTAGGTGAAGGACGGCTTTCACACACACTTATCTCTCAGAAATGAGCAAGTGGAGAGACGTTCGTTCATCTAGCACCAAGGGAACGGGTTGCAGGAGACACTTTTTCTCTGCTTTCTCAGTCTGTTTCCTAGTGCCGGTTTGAATTTCCTGCAGTTTTCACTGTTAAACCGTGTTGGAGCTAGTAAATCCCCATATAAATGTATGGATTGGAGTTTGCAACTGAAAAGAAACTTTGTGTTCCCAACAAGATAGGTGAAGGACGGCTTTCACACACACATATCTCTCAGAACTGAGCAAGTGGAGAGACGTTCGTTCATCTAGCACCAAGGGAACGGGTTGCAGGGGACACTTTTTCTCTGCTTTCTCAGTCTGTTTCCTAGTGCCGGTTTGAAGTTCCTGCAGTTTTCACTGTAAAACCGAGTTGGAGCTTCTACCTCCCCATATATATGTATGGAATGGAGTTTGCAACTGAAAAGAAACTTTGTGTTCCCAACAAGCTAGGTGAAGGTCGGCTTTCACACACACTTATCTCTCAGAACTGCGCAAGTGGAGAGACGTTCGTTCATCTAGCACCAAGGGAACGGGTTGCTGGAGAAACTTTTTCTCTGCTTTCTCAGTCTGTTTCCTAGTGCCGGTTAGAAGTTCCTGCTGTTTTCACTGTAAAACCGAGTTGGAGCTTGTACCTCCCCATATATATGTATGGAATGGAGTTTGCAACTGAAAAGAAACTTTGTGTTCCCAACAAGCGAGGTGATGGACGCCTTTCACACACACTTATCTCTCAGAACTGAGCAAGTGGAGAGACGTTCGTTCATCTAGCACCAAGGGAACGGGTTGCAGGAGACACTTTTTCTCTGCTTTCTCAGTCTGTTTCCTAGTGCCGTTTTGAAGTTCCTGCAGTTTTCACTGTCAAACCGAGTTGGAGCTAGTACCTCCCCATTTATATGTATGGAATGGAGTTTGCAACTGAAAAGGAACTTTGTGTTCCCGACAAGCAAGGTGAAGGACGGCTTTCACACACACATATCTCTCGGAACTGAGCAAGTGGAGAGACGTTCGTTCATCTAGCACCAAGGTAACGGGTTGCAGGAGACACTTTTTCTCTTCTTTCTCAGTCTGTTTCCTAGTGCCGGTTTGAATTTCCTGCAGTTTTCACTGTAAAACCGAGTTGGAGTTAGTACCTCCCCATATATATGTATGGAATGGAGTTTGCAACTGTAAAGAAACTTTGTGTTCCCAACAAGCTAGGTGAAGGACGGCTTTCACACACACTTTTCTCTCAGAACTGAGCAAGTGGAGAGACGTTCGTTCATCTAGCACCAAGGGAACTGGTTGCAGGAGACAGTTTTTCTCTGCTTTCTCAGTCTGTTTCCTAGTGCCGGTTTGAAGTTCCTGCAGTTTTCACTGTAAAACCGAGTTGGAGCTAGTACCTCCCCATATATATGTATGGAATGGAGTTTGCAACTGAAAAGAAACTTTGTGTTCCCAACAAGCTAGGTGAAGGGCGGCTTTCACACACACTTATCCCTCAGAACTGAGCAAGTTGAGAGACGTTCGTTCATCTAGCACCAAGGGAACGGGTTGCAGGAGACACTTTTTCTCTGCTTTCTCAGTCTGTTTCCTAGTGCGGGTTTGAAGTTCCTGCAGTTTTCACTGTAAAACCGAGTTGGAGCTAGTACCTCCCCATATATATGTATGGAATGGAGTTTGCAACTGAAAAGAAACTTTGTGTTCCCAACAAGCTAGGTGAAGGACGGCTTTCACACACACTTATCTCTCAGAACTGAGCAAGTGGAGAGACGTTCGTTCATGTAGCACCAAGGGAACGGGTTGCAGGAGACACTTTTTCTCTGCTTTCTCAGTCTGTTTCCTAGTGCCGGTTTGAAGTTCCTGCAGTTTTCAATGTCAAACCGAGTTGGAGCTAGTACCTCCCCATATATATGTATGGAATGGAGTTTGCAACTGAAAAGAACCTTTGTGTTCCCAACAAGCTAGGTGAAGGACGGCTTTCACACACACTTATCTCTCAGAACTGAGCAACTGGAGAGACGTTCGTTCATCTAGCACCGAGGGAACGGGTTGCAGGAGACACTTTTTCTCTGCTTTCTCAGTCTGTTTCCTAGTGCCGGTTTGAAGTTCCTGCAGTTTTCACTGTAAAATCGAGGTGGAGCTTCTACCTCCCCATATATATGTATGGAATGGAGTTTGCAACTGAAAAGAAACTTTGTGTTCCCAACAAGCTAGGTGAAGGACGGCTTTCACACACACTTATCTCTCAGAAGTGAGCAAGTGGAGAGACGTTCGTTCATCTAGCACCAAGGGAACGGGTTGCAGGAGACACTATTTCTCTGCTTTCTCAGTCTGTTTCCTAGTGCCGGTTTGAAGTTCCTGCAGTTTTCACTGTAAAACCGAGTTGGAGATTCTACCTCCGCATATATATGTATGGAATGGAGTTTGCAACTGAAAAGAAACTTTGTGTTCCCAACAAGCTAGGTGAAGGACGGCTTTCACACACACTTATCTCTCAGAACTGAGCAAGTGGAGAGACGTTCGTTCATCTAGCACCAAGGAAACTGGCTGCAGGAGACACTTTTTCTCTGCTTTCTCAGTCTGTTTCCTAGTGCCGGTAGGAAGTTCCTGCAGTTTTCACTGTAAAACCGAGTTGGAGCTAGTACCTCCCCATATATATGTATGGAATGGAGTTTGCAACTGAAAAGAAACTTTGTGTTCCCAACAAGCTAGGTGAAGAGCGGCTTTCACACACACTTATCTCTCAGAACTGAGCAAGTGGAGAGACGTTCGTTCATCTAGCACCAAGGGAACGGGTTGCAGGAGACACTTTTTCTCTGCTTTCTCAGTCTGTTTCCTAGTGCCGGTTTGAAGTTCCTGCAGTTTTCACTGTAAAACCGAGTTGGAGCTTGTACCTCCCCATATATATGTATGGAATGGAGTTGGCAAATGAAAGGAAACTTTGTGTTCCCAACAAGCTAGGTGAAGGACGGCTTTCACACACACTTATCTCTCAGAACTGAGCAAGTGGAGAGACGTTCGTTCATCTAGCACCAAGGGAACGGGTTGCAGGAGACACTTTTTCTCTGCTTTCTCAGTCTGTTTCCTAGTGCCGGTTTGAAGTTCCTGCAGTTTTCACTGTCAAACCGAGTTGGAGCTAGTACCTCCCCATATATATGTATGGAATGGAGTTTGCAACTGAAAAGAACCTTTGTGTTCCCAACAAGCTAGGTGAAGGACGGCTTTCACACACACTTATCTCTCAGAACTGAGCAAGTGGAGAGACGTTCGTTCATCTAGCACCGAGGGAACGGGTTGCAGGAGACACTTTTCTCTGCTTTCTCAGTCTGTTTCCTAGTGCCGGTTTGAAGTTCCTGCAGTTTTCACTGTAAAACCGTGTTGGAGCTTCTACCTCCCCATTTATATGTATGGAATGGAGTTTGCAACTGAAAAGAAACTTTGTGTTCCCAACAAGCTAGGTGAAGGACGGCTTTCACACACACTGATCTCTCAGAACTGAGCAAGTGGAGAGACGATCGTTCATCTAGCACCAAGGGAACGGGTTGCAGGAGACACTTTTTCTCTGCTTTCTCAGTCTGTTTCCTAGTGCCGGTAGGTAGTTCCTGCAGTTTTCACTGTAAAACCGAGTTGGAGATTCTACCTCCCCATATATATGTATGGAATGGAGTTTGCAACTGAAAAGAAACTTTGTGTTCCCAACAAGCTACGTGAAGGACGGCTTTCACACACACTTATCTCTCAGAACTGAGCAAGTGGAGAGACGTTCGTTCATCTAGCACCAAGGGAACGTGTTGCAGGAGAAACTTTTTGTCTGCTTTCTCAGTCTGTTTCCTAGTGCCGGTTTGAAGTTCCTGCATTTTTCACTGTAAAACCGAATTGGAGCTAGTACCTCCCCATATATATGTATGGAATGGACTTTGCAACTGAAAAGAAACTTTGTGTTCCCAACAAGCGAGTTGAAGGACGGCTTTCACACACACTTATCTCTCAGAACTGAGCAAGTGGAGAGACGTTCGTTCATCTAGCACCAAGGGAACGGGTTGCAGGAGACACTTTTTCTCTGAAATCTCAGTCTGTTTCCTAGTGCCGGTTTGTAGTTCCTGCAGTTTTCACTGTAAAACGGAGTTGGAGCTTGTAAATCCCCATATATATGTATGGAATGGAGTTTGCAACTGAAAAGAAACTTTGTGTTCCCAACAAGCTAGGTGAAGGACGGCTTTCACACACACATATCTCTCAGAACTGAGCAAGTGGAGAGACGTTCGTTCATCTAGCACCGAGGGAACGGGTTGCAGGAGACACTTTTTCTCTGCTTTCTCAGTCTGTTTCCTAGTGCCGGTTTGAAGTTCCTGCAGTTTTCACTGTAAAATCGAGTTGGAGCTTCTACCTCCCCATATATATGTATGGAATGGAGTTTGCAACTGAAAAGAAACTTTGTGTTCCCAACAAGCTAGGTGAAGGTCGGCTTTCACACACACTTATCTCTCAGAACTGAGCAAGTGGAGAGACGTTCGTTCATCTAGCACCAAGTGAACGGGTTGCAGGAGAAACTTTTTCTCTGCTTTCTCAGTCTGTTTCCTAGTGCCGGTTAGAAGTTCCTGCTGTTTTCACTGTAAAACCGAGTTGGAGCTAGTACCTCCCCATATATATGTATGGAATGGAGTTTGCAACTGAAAAGAAACTTTGTGTTCCCAACAAGCTAGGTGAAGGACGGCTTTCACACACACTTATCTCTCAGAACTGAGCAAGTGGAGAGACGTTCGTTCATCTAGCACCAAGGGAACGGGTTGCAGGAGACACTTTTTCTCTGCTTTCTCAGTCTGTTTCCTAGTGCCGGTTTGAAGTTCCTGCAGTTTTCACTGTAAAACCGAGTTGGAGCTTGTACCTCCCCATATATATGTATGGAATGGAGTTTGCAAGTGAAAAGAAACTTTGTGTTCCCAACAAGCTAGGTGAAGGACGGCTTTCACACACACTTATCTCTCAGAACTGAGCAAGTGGAGAGACGTTCGTTCATCTAGCACCAAGGGAACGGGTTGCAGGAGACACTTTTTCTCTGCTTTCTCAGTCTGTTTCCTAGTGCCGGTTTGAAGTTCCTGCAGTTTTCACTGTCAAACCGAGTTGGAGCTAGTACCTCCCCATATATATGTATGGAATGGAGTTTGCAACTGAAAAGAAACTTTGTGTTCCCAACAAGCGATGTGAAGGACGCCTTTCACACACACTTATCTCTCAGAACTGAGCAAGTGGAGAGACGTTCGTTCATCTAGCACCAAGGGAACGGGTTGCAGGGGACACTTTTTCTCTGCTTTCTCAGTCTGTTTCCTAGTGCCGGTTTGAAGTTCCTGCAGTTTTCACTGTAAAACCGAGTTGGAGCTTCTACCTCCCCATATATATGTATGGAATGGAGTTTGCAACTGAAAAGAAACTTTGTGTTCCCAACAAGCTAGGTGAAGGTCGGCTTTCACACACACTTATCTCTCAGAACTGCGCAAGTGGAGAGACGTTCGTTCATCTAGCACCAAGGGAACGGGTTGCTGGAGAAACTTTTTCTCTGCTTTCTCAGTCTGTTTCCTAGTGCCGGTTAGAAGTTCCTGCTGTTTTCACTGTAAAACCGAGTTGGAGCTTGTACCTCCCCATATATATGTATGGAATGGAGTTTGCAACTGAAAAGAAACTTTGTGTTCCCAACAAGCGAGGTGATGGACGCCTTTCACACACACTTATCTCTCAGAACTGAGCAAGTGGAGAGACGTTCGTTCATCTAGCACCAAGGGAACGGGTTGCAGGAGACACTTTTTCTCTGCTTTCTCAGTCTGTTTCCTAGTGCCGTTTTGAAGTTCCTGCAGTTTTCACTGTCAAACCGAGTTGGAGCTAGTACCTCCCCATTTATATGTATGGAATGGAGTTTGCAACTGAAAAGGAACTTTGTGTTCCCGACAAGCAAGGTGAAGGACGGCTTTCACACACACATATCTCTCGGAACTGAGCAAGTGGAGAGACGTTCGTTCATCTAGCACCAAGGTAACGGGTTGCAGGAGACACTTTTTCTCTGCTTTCTCAGTCTGTTTCCTAGTGCCGGTTTGAATTTCCTGCAGTTTTCACTGTAAAACCGAGTTGGAGTTAGTACCTCCCCATATATATGTATGGAATGGAGTTTGCAACTGTAAAGAAACTTTGTGTTCCCAACAAGCTAGGTGAAGGACGGCTTTCACACACACTTTTCTCTCAGAACTGAGCAAGTGGAGAGACGTTCGTTCATCTAGCACCAAGGGAACTGGTTGCAGGAGACAGTTTTTCTCTGCTTTCTCAGTCTGTTTCCTAGTGCCGGTTTGAAGTTCCTGCAGTTTTCACTGTAAAACCGAGTTGGAGCTAGTACCTCCCCATATATATGTATGGAATGGAGTTTGCAACTGAAAAGAAACTTTGTGTTCCCAACAAGCTAGGTGAAGGGCGGCTTTCACACACACTTATCCCTCAGAACTGAGCAAGTTGAGAGACGTTCGTTCATCTAGCACCAAGGGAACGGGTTGCAGGAGACACTTTTTCTCTGCTTTCTCAGTCTGTTTCCTAGTGCGGGTTTGAAGTTCCTGCAGTTTTCACTGTAAAACCGAGTTGGAGCTAGTACCTCCCCATATATATGTATGGAATGGAGTTTGCAACTGAAAAGAAACTTTGTGTTCCCAACAAGCTAGGTGAAGGACGGCTTTCACACACACTTATCTCTCAGAACTGAGCAAGTGGAGAGACGTTCGTTCATGTAGCACCAAGGGAACGGGTTGCAGGAGACACTTTTTCTCTGCTTTCTCAGTCTGTTTCCTAGTGCCGGTTTGAAGTTCCTGCAGTTTTCAATGTCAAACCGAGTTGGAGCTAGTACCTCCCCATATATATGTATGGAATGGAGTTTGCAACTGAAAAGAACCTTTGTGTTCCCAACAAGCTAGGTGAAGGACGGCTTTCACACACACTTATCTCTCAGAACTGAGCAACTGGAGAGACGTTCGTTCATCTAGCACAGAGGGAACGGGTTGCAGGAGACACTTTTTCTCTGCTTTCTCAGTCTGTTTCCTAGTGCCGGTTTGAAGTTCCTGCAGTTTTCACTGTAAAATCGAGGTGGAGCTTCTACCTCCCCATATATATGTATGGAATGGAGTTTGCAACTGAAAAGAAACTTTGTGTTCCCAACAAGCTAGGTGAAGGACGGCTTTCACACACACTTATCTCTCAGAAGTGAGCAAGTGGAGAGACGTTCGTTCATCTAGCACCAAGGGAACGGGTTGCAGGAGACACTTTTTCTCTGCTTTCTCAGTCTGTTTCCTAGTGCCGGTTTGAAGTTCCTGCAGTTTTCACTGTAAAACCGAGTTGGAGATTCTACCTCCGCATATATATGTATGGAATGGAGTTTGCAACTGAAAAGAAACTTTGTGTTCCCAACAAGCTAGGTGAAGGACGGCTTTCACACACACTTATCTCTCAGAACTGAGCAAGTGGAGAGACGTTCGTTCATCTAGCACCAAGGGAACTGGTTGCAGGAGACACTTTTTCTCTGCTTTCTCAGTCTGTTTCCTAGTGCCGGTAGGAAGTTCCTGCAGTTTTCACTGTAAAACCGAGTTGGAGCTAGTACCTCCCCATATATATGTATGGAATGGAGTTTGCAACTGAAAAGAAACTTTGTGTTCCCAACAAGCTAGGTGAAGAGCGGCTTTCACACACACTTATCTCTCAGAACTGAGCAAGTGGAGAGACGTTCGTTCATCTAGCACCAAGGGAACGGGTTGCAGGAGACACTTTTTCTCTGCTTTCTCAGTCTGTTTCCTAGTGCCGGTTTGAAGTTCCTGCAGTTTTCACTGTAAAACCGAGTTGGAGCTTGTACCTCCCCATATATATGTATGGAATGGAGTTGGCAAATGAAAGGAAACTTTGTGTTCCCAACAAGCTTGGTGAAGGACGGCTTTCACACACACTTATCTCTCAGAACTGAGCAAGTGGAGAGACGTTCGTTCATCTAGCACCAAGGGAACGGGTTGCAGGAGACACTTTTTCTCTGCTTTCTCAGTCTGTTTCCTAGTGCCGGTTTGAAGTTCCTGCAGTTTTCACTGTCAAACCGAGTTGGAGCTAGTACCTCCCCATATATATGTATGGAATGGAGTTTGCAACTGAAAAGAACCTTTGTGTTCCCAACAAGCTAGGTGAAGGACGGCTTTCACACACACTTATCTCTCAGAACTGAGCAAGTGGAGAGACGTTCGTTCATCTAGCACCGAGGGAACGGGTTGCAGGAGACACTTTTCTCTGCTTTCTCAGTCTGTTTCCTAGTGCCGGTTTGAAGTTCCTGCAGTTTTCACTGTAAAACCGTGTTGGAGCTTCTACCTCCCCATTTATATGTATGGAATGGAGTTTGCAACTGAAAAGAAACTTTGTGTTCCCAACAAGCTAGGTGAAGGACGGCTTTCACACACACTGATCTCTCAGAACTGAGCAAGTGGAGAGACGATCGTTCATCTAGCACCAAGGGAACGGGTTGCAGGAGACACTTTTTCTCTGCTTTCTCAGTCTGTTTCCTAGTGCCGGTAGGTAGTTCCTGCAGTTTTCACTGTAAAACCGAGTTGGAGATTCTACCTCCCCATATATATGTATGGAATGGAGTTTGCAACTGAAAAGAAACTTTGTGTTCCCAACAAGCTAGGTGAAGGACGGCTTTCACACACACTTATCTCTCAGAACTGAGCAAGTGGAGAGACGTTCGTTCATCTAGCACCAAGGGAACGTGTTGCAGGAGAAACTTTTTGTCTGCTTTCTCAGTCTGTTTCCTAGTGCCGGTTTGAAGTTCCTGCATTTTTCACTGTAAAACCGAATTGGAGCTAGTACCTCCCCATATATATGTATGGAATGGACTTTGCAACTGAAAAGAAACTTTGTGTTCCCAACAAGCGAGTTGAAGGACGGCTTTCACACACACTTATCTCTCAGAACTGAGCAAGTGGAGAGACGTTCGTTCATCTAGCACCAAGGGAACGGGTTGCAGGAGACACTTTTTCTCTGAAATCTCAGTCTGTTTCCTAGTGCCGGTTTGTAGTTCCTGCAGTTTTCACTGTAAAACGGAGTTGGAGCTTGTAAATCCCCATATATATGTATGGAATGGAGTTTGCAACTGAAAAGAAACTTTGTGTTCCCAACAAGCTAGGTGAAGGACGGCTTTCACACACACATATCTCTCAGAACTGAGCAAGTGGAGAGACGTTCGTTCATCTAGCACCGAGGGAACGGGTTGCAGGAGACACTTTTTCTCTGCTTTCTCAGTCTGTTTCCTAGTGCCGGTTTGAAGTTCCTGCAGTTTTCACTGTAAAATCGAGTTGGAGCTTCTACCTCCCCATATATATGTATGGAATGGAGTTTGCAACTGAAAAGAAACTTTGTGTTCCCAACAAGCTAGGTGAAGGTCGGCTTTCACACACACTTATCTCTCAGAACTGAGCAAGTGGAGAGACGTTCGTTCATCTAGCACCAAGTGAACGGGTTGCAGGAGAAACTTTTTCTCTGCTTTCTCAGTCTGTTTCCTAGTGCCGGTTAGAAGTTCCTGCTGTTTTCACTGTAAAACCGAGTTGGAGCTAGTACCTCCCCATATATATGTATGGAATGGAGTTTGCAACTGAAAAGAAACTTTGTGTTCCCAACAAGCTAGGTGAAGGACGGCTTTCACACACACTTATCTCTCAGAACTGAGCAAGTGGAGAGACGTTCGTTCATCTAGCACCAAGGGAACGGGTTGCAGGAGACACTTTTTCTCTGCTTTCTCAGTCTGTTTCCTAGTGCCGGTTTGAAGTTCCTGCAGTTTTCACTGTCAAACCGAGTTGGAGCTTGTACCTCCCCATATATATGTATGGAATGGAGTTTGCAACTGAAAAGAAACTTTGTGTTCCCAACAAGCGATGTGAAGGACGCCTTTCACACACACTTATCTCTCAGAACTGAGCAAGTGGAGAGACGTTCGTTCATCTAGCACCAAGGGAACGGGTTGCAGGAGACACTTTTTCTCTGCATTCTCAGTCTGTTTCCTAGTGCTGGTTGGAAGTTCCTGCAGTTTTCACTGTCAAACAGAGTTGGAGCTTGTACCTCCCCTTATATATGTATGGAATGGAGTTTGCAACTGAAAAGAAACTTTGTGTTCCCAACAAGCTAGTTGAAGGACGGCTTTCACACACACTTATCTCTCTGAAATGAGCAAGTGGAGAGACGTTCGTTCATCTAGCACCAAGGGAACGGGTTGCAAGTGACACTTTTTCTCTGCTTTGTCAGTCTGTTTCCTAGTGCCGGTTTGAAGTTCCTGCAGTTTTCACTGTCAAACCTAGTTGGAGCTAGTACCTCCCCATTTATATGTATGGAATGGAGTTTGCAACTGAAAAGAAACTTTGTGTTCCCGACAAGCAAGGTGAAGGACGGCTTTCACACACACATATCTCTCAGAACTGAGCAAGTGGAGGGACGTTCGTTCATCTAGCACCAAGGGAACGGGTTGCAGGGGACACTTTTTCTCTGCTTTCTCAGTCTGTTTCCTAGTGCCGGTTTGAATTTCCTGCAGTTTTCACTGTAAAACCGAGTTGGAGTTAGTACCTCCCCATATATATGTATGGAATGGAGTTTGCAACTGTAAAGAAACTTTGTGTTCCCAACAAGCTAGGTGAAGGACGGCTTTCACACACACTTTTCTCTCAGAACTGAGCAAGTGGAGAGACGTTCGTTCATCTAGCACCAAGGGAACTGGTTGCAGGAGACAGTTTTTCTCTGCTTTCTCAGTCTGTTTCCTAGTGCCGGTTTGAAGTTCCTGCAGTTTTCACTGTAAAACCGAGTTGGAGCTAGTACCTCCCCATATATATGTATGGAATGGAGTTTGCAACTGAAAAGAAACTTTGTGTTCCCAACAAGCTAGGTGAAGGGCGGCTTTCACACACACTTATCCCTCAGAACTGAGCAAGTTGAGAGACGTTCGTTCATCTAGCACCAAGGGAACGGGTTGCAGGAGACACTTTTTCTCTGCTTTCTCAGTCTGTTTCCTAGTGCGGGTTTGAAGTTCCTGCAGTTTTCACTGTAAAACCGAGTTGGAGCTAGTACCTCCCCATATATATGTATGGAATGGAGTTTGCAACTGAAAAGAAACTTTGTGTTCCCAACAAGCTAGGTGAAGGACGGCTTTCACACACACTTATCTCTCAGAACTGAGCAAGTGGAGAGACGTTCGTTCATGTAGCACCAAGGGAACGGGTTGCAGGAGACACTTTTTCTCTGCTTTCTCAGTCTGTTTCCTAGTGCCGGTTTGAAGTTCCTGCAGTTTTCAAT
Source organism: Camelus bactrianus (assembly GCF_048773025.1). Taxonomy (NCBI): domain Eukaryota; kingdom Metazoa; phylum Chordata; class Mammalia; order Artiodactyla; family Camelidae; genus Camelus; species Camelus bactrianus. The sequence goes on from NC_133541.1 coordinate 135,294,093, forward strand.
GTCAAACCGAGTTGGAGCTAGTACCTCCCCATATATATGTATGGAATGGAGTTTGCAACTGAAAAGAACCTTTGTGTTCCCAACAAGCTAGGTGAAGGACGGCTTTCACACACACTTATCTCTCAGAACTGAGCAACTGGAGAGACGTTCGTTCATCTAGCACAGAGGGAACGGGTTGCAGGAGACACTTTTTCTCTGCTTTCTCAGTCTGTTTCCTAGTGCCGGTTTGAAGTTCCTGCAGTTTTCACTGTAAAATCGAGGTGGAGCTTCTACCTCCCCATATATATGTATGGAATGGAGTTTGCAACTGAAAAGAAACTTTGTGTTCCCAACAAGCTAGGTGAAGGACGGCTTTCACACACACTTATCTCTCAGAAGTGAGCAAGTGGAGAGACGTTCGTTCATCTAGCACCAAGGGAACGGGTTGCAGGAGACACTTTTTCTCTGCTTTCTCAGTCTGTTTCCTAGTGCCGGTTTGAAGTTCCTGCAGTTTTCACTGTAAAACCGAGTTGGAGATTCTACCTCCGCATATATATGTATGGAATGGAGTTGGCAACTGAAAAGAAACTTTGTGTTCCCAACAAGCTAGGTGAAGGACGGCTTTCACACACACTTATCTCTCAGAACTGAGCAAGTGGAGAGACGTTCGTTCATCTAGCACCAAGGGAACTGGTTGCAGGAGACACTTTTTCTCTGCTTTCTCAGTCTGTTTCCTAGTGCCGGTAGGAAGTTCCTGCAGTTTTCACTGTAAAACCGAGTTGGAGCTAGTACCTCCCCATATATATGTATGGAATGGAGTTTGCAACTGAAAAGAAACTTTGTGTTCCCAACAAGCTAGGTGAAGAGCGGCTTTCACACACACTTATCTCTCAGAACTGAGCAAGTGGAGAGACGTTCGTTCATCTAGCACCAAGGGAACGGGTTGCAGGAGACACTTTTTCTCTGCTTTCTCAGTCTGTTTCCTAGTGCCGGTTTGAAGTTCCTGCAGTTTTCACTGTAAAACCGAGTTGGAGCTTGTACCTCCCCATATATATGTATGGAATGGAGTTGGCAAATGAAAGGAAACTTTGTGTTCCCAACAAGCTTGGTGAAGGACGGCTTTCACACACACTTATCTCTCAGAACTGAGCAAGTGGAGAGACGTTCGTTCATCTAGCACCAAGGGAACGGGTTGCAGGAGACACTTTTTCTCTGCTTTCTCAGTCTGTTTCCTAGTGCCGGTTTGAAGTTCCTGCAGTTTTCACTGTCAAACCGAGTTGGAGCTAGTACCTCCCCATATATATGTATGGAATGGAGTTTGCAACTGAAAAGAACCTTTGTGTTCCCAACAAGCTAGGTGAAGGACGGCTTTCACACACACTTATCTCTCAGAACTGAGCAAGTGGAGAGACGTTCGTTCATCTAGCACCGAGGGAACGGGTTGCAGGAGACACTTTTCTCTGCTTTCTCAGTCTGTTTCCTAGTGCCGGTTTGAAGTTCCTGCAGTTTTCACTGTAAAACCGTGTTGGAGCTTCTACCTCCCCATTTATATGTATGGAATGGAGTTTGCAACTGAAAAGAAACTTTGTGTTCCCAACAAGCTAGGTGAAGGACGGCTTTCACACACACTGATCTCTCAGAACTGAGCAAGTGGAGAGACGATCGTTCATCTAGCACCAAGGGAACGGGTTGCAGGAGACACTTTTTCTCTGCTTTCTCAGTCTGTTTCCTAGTGCCGGTAGGTAGTTCCTGCAGTTTTCACTGTAAAACCGAGTTGGAGATTCTACCTCCCCATATATATGTATGGAATGGAGTTTGCAACTGAAAAGAAACTTTGTGTTCCCAACAAGCTAGGTGAAGGACGGCTTTCACACACACTTATCTCTCAGAACTGAGCAAGTGGAGAGACGTTCGTTCATCTAGCACCAAGGGAACGTGTTGCAGGAGAAACTTTTTGTCTGCTTTCTCAGTCTGTTTCCTAGTGCCGGTTTGAAGTTCCTGCATTTTTCACTGTAAAACCGAATTGGAGCTAGTACCTCCCCATATATATGTATGGAATGGACTTTGCAACTGAAAAGAAACTTTGTGTTCCCAACAAGCGAGTTGAAGGACGGCTTTCACACACACTTATCTCTCAGAACTGAGCAAGTGGAGAGACGTTCGTTCATCTAGCACCAAGGGAACGGGTTGCAGGAGACACTTTTTCTCTGAAATCTCAGTCTGTTTCCTAGTGCCGGTTTGTAGTTCCTGCAGTTTTCACTGTAAAACGGAGTTGGAGCTTGTAAATCCCCATATATATGTATGGAATGGAGTTTGCAACTGAAAAGAAACTTTGTGTTCCCAACAAGCTAGGTGAAGGACGGCTTTCACACACACATATCTCTCAGAACTGAGCAAGTGGAGAGACGTTCGTTCATCTAGCACCGAGGGAACGGGTTGCAGGAGACACTTTTTCTCTGCTTTCTCAGTCTGTTTCCTAGTGCCGGTTTGAAGTTCCTGCAGTTTTCACTGTAAAATCGAGTTGGAGCTTCTACCTCCCCATATATATGTATGGAATGGAGTTTGCAACTGAAAAGAAACTTTGTGTTCCCAACAAGCTAGGTGAAGGTCGGCTTTCACACACACTTATCTCTCAGAACTGAGCAAGTGGAGAGACGTTCGTTCATCTAGCACCAAGTGAACGGGTTGCAGGAGAAACTTTTTCTCTGCTTTCTCAGTCTGTTTCCTAGTGCCGGTTAGAAGTTCCTGCTGTTTTCACTGTAAAACCGAGTTGGAGCTAGTACCTCCCCATATATATGTATGGAATGGAGTTTGCAACTGAAAAGAAACTTTGTGTTCCCAACAAGCTAGGTGAAGGACGGCTTTCACACACACTTATCTCTCAGAACTGAGCAAGTGGAGAGACGTTCGTTCATCTAGCACCAAGGGAACGGGTTGCAGGAGACACTTTTTCTCTGCTTTCTCAGTCTGTTTCCTAGTGCCGGTTTGAAGTTCCTGCAGTTTTCACTGTCAAACCGAGTTGGAGCTTGTACCTCCCCATATATATGTATGGAATGGAGTTTGCAACTGAAAAGAAACTTTGTGTTCCCAACAAGCGATGTGAAGGACGCCTTTCACACACACTTATCTCTCAGAACTGAGCAAGTGGAGAGACGTTCGTTCATCTAGCACCAAGGGAACGGGTTGCAGGAGACACTTTTTCTCTGCATTCTCAGTCTGTTTCCTAGTGCTGGTTGGAAGTTCCTGCAGTTTTCACTGTCAAACAGAGTTGGAGCTTGTACCTCCCCTTATATATGTATGGAATGGAGTTTGCAACTGAAAAGAAACTTTGTGTTCCCAACAAGCTAGTTGAAGGACGGCTTTCACACACACTTATCTCTCTGAAATGAGCAAGTGGAGAGACGTTCGTTCATCTAGCACCAAGGGAACGGGTTGCAAGTGACACTTTTTCTCTGCTTTGTCAGTCTGTTTCCTAGTGCCGGTTTGAAGTTCCTGCAGTTTTCACTGTCAAACCTAGTTGGAGCTAGTACCTCCCCATTTATATGTATGGAATGGAGTTTGCAACTGAAAAGAAACTTTGTGTTCCCGACAAGCAAGGTGAAGGACGGCTTTCACACACACATATCTCTCAGAACTGAGCAAGTGGAGGGACGTTCGTTCATCTAGCACCAAGGGAACGGGTTGCAGGGGACACTTTTTCTCTGCTTTCTCAGTCTGTTTCCTAGTGCCGGTTTGAAGTTCCTGCAGTTTTCACTGTAAAATCGAGTTGGAGCTTCTACCTCCCCATATATATGTATGGAATGGAGTTTGCAACTGAAAAGAAACTTTGTGTTCCCAACAAGATAGGTGAAGGACGGCTTTCACACACACTTATCTCTCAGAACTGAGCAAGTGGAGAGACGTTCGTTCATCTAGCACCAGGGGAACGGGTTGCAGGAGACACTTTTTCTCTGCTTTCTCAGTCTGTTTCCTAGTGCCGGTTTGAAGTTCCTGCAGTTTTCACTGTAAAACCGAGTTGGAGCTTCTTTCTCCCCATATATATGTATGGAATGGAGTTTGCAACTGAAAAGAAACTTTGTGTTCCCAACAAGCTAGGTGAAGGACGGCTTTCACACACACTTATCTCTCAGAACTGAGCATGTGGAGAGACGTTCGTTCATCTAGCACCAAGGGAACGGGTTGCAGGAGACACTTTTCCTCTGCTTTCTCAGTCTGTTTCCTAGTGCCGGTTTGAAGTTCCTGCAGTTTTCACTGTCAAACCGTGTTGGAGCTTGTACCTCCCCATATATATGTATGGAATGGAGTTTGTAACTTAAAAGAAACTTTGTTTTCCCAACAAGCTAGCTGAAGGACGGCTTTCACACACACTTATCTCTCAGAACTGAGCAAGAGGAGAGACGTTCGTTCATCTAGCACCAAGGGAACGGGTTGCAGGAGACACTTTTTCTCTGCTTTCTCAGTCTGTTTCCTAGTGCCGGTTTGAAGTTCCTGCAGTTTTCACTGTAAAACCGAGTTGGAGCTAGTACCTCCCCATATATATGTATGGAATGGAGTTTGCAAGTGAAAAGAAACTTTGTGTTCCCAACAAGCTAGGTGAAGGACGGCTTTCACACACACTTATCTCTCAGAACTGAGCAAGTGGAGAGACGTTCGTTCATCTAGCACCAAGGGAACGGGTTGCAGGAGACACTTTTTCTCTGCTTTCTCAGTCTGTTTCCTAGTGCCGGTTTGAAGTTCCTGCAGTTTTCACTGTCAAACCGAGTTGGAGCTAGAACCTCCCCATATATATGTATGGAATGGAGTTTGCAACTGAAAAGAAACTTTGTGTTCCCAACAAGCGAGGTGAAAGACGCCTTTCACACACACTTATCTCTCAGAACTGAGCAAGTGGAGAGACGTTCGTTCATCTAGCACCAAGGGAACGGGTTGCAGGAGACACTTTTTCTCTGCTTTCTCAGTCTGTTTCCTAGTGCCGGTTTGAAGTTCCTGCAGTTTTCACTGTAAAACCGAGTTGGAGCTAGTACCTCCCCATATATATGTATGGAATGGAGTTTGCAAGTGAAAAGAAACTTTGTGTTCCCAACAAGCTAGGTGAAGGACGGCTTTCACACACACTTATCTCTCAGAACTGAGCAAGTGGAGAGACGTTCGTTCATCTAGCACCAAGGGAACGGGTTGCAGGAGACACTTTTTCTCTGCTTTCTCAGTCTGTTTCCTAGTGCCGGTTTGAAGTTCCTGCAGTTTTCACTGTCAAACCGAGTTGGAGCTAGTACCTCCCCATATATATGTATGGAATGGAGTTTGCAACTGAAAAGAAACTTTGTGTTCCCAACAAGCGATGTGAAGGACGCCTTTCACACACACTTATCTCTCAGAACTGAGCAAGTGGAGAGACGTTCGTTCATCTAGCACCAAGGGAACGGGTTGCAGGAGACACTTTTTCTCTGCATTCTCAGTCTGTTTCCTAGTGCTGGTTGGAAGTTCCTGCAGTTTTCACTGTCAAACAGAGTTGGAGCTTGTACCTCCCCTTATATATGTATGGAATGGAGTTTGCAACTGAAAAGAAACTTTGTGTTCCCAACAAGCTAGTTGAAGGACGGCTTTCACACACACTTATCTCTCTGAAATGAGCAAGTGGAGAGACGTTCGTTCATCTAGCACCAAGGGAACGGGTTGCAAGTGACACTTTTTCTCTGCTTTGTCAGTCTGTTTCCTAGTGCCGGTTTGAAGTTCCTGCAGTTTTCACTGTCAAACCTAGTTGGAGCTAGTACCTCCCCATTTATATGTATGGAATGGAGTTTGCAACTGAAAAGAAACTTTGTGTTCCCGACAAGCAAGGTGAAGGACGGCTTTCACACACACATATCTCTCAGAACTGAGCAAGTGGAGGGACGTTCGTTCATCTAGCACCAAGGGAACGGGTTGCAGGGGACACTTTTTCTCTGCTTTCTCAGTCTGTTTCCTAGTGCCGGTTTGAAGTTCCTGCAGTTTTCACTGTAAAATCGAGTTGGAGCTTCTACCTCCCCATATATATGTATGGAATGGAGTTTGCAACTGAAAAGAAACTTTGTGTTCCCAACAAGATAGGTGAAGGACGGCTTTCACACACACTTATCTCTCAGAACTGAGCAAGTGGAGAGACGTTCGTTCATCTAGCACCAGGGGAACGGGTTGCAGGAGACACTTTTTCTCTGCTTTCTCAGTCTGTTTCCTAGTGCCGGTTTGAAGTTCCTGCTGTTTTCACTGTAAAACCGAGTTGGAGCTTCTTTCTCCCCATATATATGTATGGAATGGAGTTTGCAACTGAAAAGAAACTTTGTGTTCCCAACAAGCTAGGTGAAGGACGGCTTTCACACACACTTATCTCTCAGAACTGAGCATGTGGAGAGACGTTCGTTCATCTAGCACCAAGGGAACGGGTTGCAGGAGACACTTTTCCTCTGCTTTCTCAGTCTGTTTCCTAGTGCCGGTTTGAAGTTCCTGCAGTTTTCACTGTCAAACCGTGTTGGAGCTTGTACCTCCCCATATATATGTATGGAATGGAGTTTGTAACTTAAAAGAAACTTTGTTTTCCCAACAAGCTAGCTGAAGGACGGCTTTCACACACACTTATCTCTCAGAACTGAGCAAGAGGAGAGACGTTCGTTCATCTAGCACCAAGGGAACGGGTTGCAGGAGACACTTTTTCTCTGCTTTCTCAGTCTGTTTCCTAGTGCCGGTTTGAAGTTCCTGCAGTTTTCACTGTAAAACCGAGTTGGAGCTAGTACCTCCCCATATATATGTATGGAATGGAGTTTGCAAGTGAAAAGAAACTTTGTGTTCCCAACAAGCTAGGTGAAGGACGGCTTTCACACACACTTATCTCTCAGAACTGAGCAAGTGGAGAGACGTTCGTTCATCTAGCACCAAGGGAACGGGTTGCAGGAGACACTTTTTCTCTGCTTTCTCAGTCTGTTTCCTAGTGCCGGTTTGAAGTTCCTGCAGTTTTCACTGTCAAACCGAGTTGGAGCTAGTACCTCCCCATATATATGTATGGAATGGAGTTTGCAACTGAAAAGAAACTTTGTGTTCCCAACAAGCGAGGTGAAAGACGCCTTTCACACACACTTATCTCTCAGAACTGAGCAAGTGGAGAGACGTTCGTTCATCTAGCACCAAGGGAACGGGTTGCAGGAGACACTTTTTCTCTGCTTTCTCAGTCTGTTTCCTAGTGCCGTTTTGAAGTTCCTGCAGTTTTCACTGTCAAACCGAGTTGGAGCTAGTACCTCCCCATTTATATGTATGGAATGGAGTTTGCAACTGAAAAGGAACTTTGTGTTCCCGACAAGCAAGGTGAAGGACGGCTTTCACACACTCTTAACTCTCGGAACTGAGCAAGTGGAGAGACGTTCGTTCATCTAGCACCAGGTGAACGGGTTGCAGGGGACACTTTTTCTCTGCTTTCTCAGTCTGTTTCCTAGTGCTGGTTGGAAGTTCCTGCAGTTTTCACTGTCAAACAGAGTTGGAGCTTGTACCTCCCCTTATATATGTATGGAATGGAGTTTGCAACTGAAAAGAAACTTTGTGTTCCCAACAAGCTAGTTGAAGGACGGCTTTCACACACACTTATCTCTCTGAAATGAGCAAGTGGAGAGACGTTCGTTCATCTAGCACCAAGGGAACGGGTTGCAAGTGACACTTTTTCTCGGCTTTCTCAGTCTGTTTACTAGTGCCGGTTTGAAGTTCCTGCAGTTTTCACTGTCAAACCTAGTTGGAGCTAGTACCTCCCCATTTATATGTATGGAATGGAGTTTGCAACTGAAAAGAAACTTTGTGTTCCCGACAAGCAAGGTGAAGGACGGCTTTCACACACACATATCTCTCAGAACTGAGCAAGTGGAGTGACGTTCGTTCATCTAGCACCAAGGGAACGGGTTGCAGGGGACACTTTTTCTCTGCTTTCTCAGTCTGTTTCCTAGTGCCGGTTTGAAGTTCCTGCAGTTTTCACTGTAAAATCGAGTTGGAGATTCTACCTCCCCATATATATGTATGGAATGGAGTTTGCAACTGAAAAGAAACTTTGTGTTCCCAACAAGATAGGTGAAGGACGGCTTTCACACACACTTATCTCTCAGAACTGAGCAAGTGGAGAGACGTTCGTTCATCTAGCACCAGGGGAACGGGTTGCAGGAGACACTTTTTCTCTGCTTTCTCAGTCTGTTTCCTAGTGCCGGTTTGAAGTTCCTGCTGTTTTCACTGTAAAACCGAGTTGGAGCTTCTTTCTCCCCATATATATGTATGGAATGGAGTTTGCAACTGAAAAGAAACTTTGTGTTCCCAACAAGCTAGGTGAAGGACGGCTTTCACACACACTTATCTCTCAGAACTGAGCATGTGGAGAGACGTTCGTTCATCTAGCACCAAGGGAACGGGTTGCAGGAGACACTTTTCCTCTGCTTTCTCAGTCTGTTTCCTAGTGCCGGTTTGAAGTTCCTGCAGTTTTCACTGTCAAACCGTGTTGGAGCTTGTACCTCCCCATATATATGTATGGAATGGAGTTTGTAACTTAAAAGAAACTTTGTTTTCCCAACAAGCTAGCTGAAGGACGGCTTTCACACACACTTATCTCTCAGAACTGAGCAAGAGGAGAGACGTTCGTTCATCTAGCACCAAGGGAACGGGTTGCAGGAGACACTTTTTCTCTGCTTTCTCAGTCTGTTTCCTAGTGCCGGTTTGAAGTTCCTGCAGTTTTCACTGTAAAACCGAGTTGGAGCTAGTACCTCCCCATATATATGTATGGAATGGAGTTTGCAAGTGAAAAGAAACTTTGTGTTCCCAACAAGCTAGGTGAAGGACGGCTTTCACACACACTTATCTCTCAGAACTGAGCAAGTGGAGAGACGTTCGTTCATCTAGCACCAAGGGAACGGGTTGCAGGAGACACTTTTTCTCTGCTTTCTCAGTCTGTTTCCTAGTGCCGGTTTGAAGTTCCTGCAGTTTTCACTGTCAAACCGAGTTGGAGCTAGTACCTCCCCATATATATGTATGGAATGGAGTTTGCAACTGAAAAGAAACTTTGTGTTCCCAACAAGCGAGGTGAAAGACGCCTTTCACACACACTTATCTCTCAGAACTGAGCAAGTGGAGAGACGTTCGTTCATCTAGCACCAAGGGAACGGGTTGCAGGAGACACTTTTTCTCTGCTTTCTCAGTCTGTTTCCTAGTGCCGTTTTGAAGTTCCTGCAGTTTTCACTGTCAAACCGAGTTGGAGCTAGTACCTCCCCATTTATATGTATGGAATGGAGTTTGCAACTGAAAAGGAACTTTGTGTTCCCGACAAGCAAGGTGAAGGACGGCTTTCACACACTCTTAACTCTCGGAACTGAGCAAGTGGAGAGACGTTCGTTCATCTAGCACCAGGTGAACGGGTTGCAGGGGACACTTTTTCTCTGCTTTCTCAGTCTGTTTCCTAGTGCTGGTTGGAAGTTCCTGCAGTTTTCACTGTCAAACAGAGTTGGAGCTTGTACCTCCCCTTATATATGTATGGAATGGAGTTTGCAACTGAAAAGAAACTTTGTGTTCCCAACAAGCTAGTTGAAGGACGGCTTTCACACACACTTATCTCTCTGAAATGAGCAAGTGGAGAGACGTTCGTTCATCTAGCACCAAGGGAACGGGTTGCAAGTGACACTTTTTCTCGGCTTTCTCAGTCTGTTTACTAGTGCCGGTTTGAAGTTCCTGCAGTTTTCACTGTCAAACCTAGTTGGAGCTAGTACCTCCCCATTTATATGTATGGAATGGAGTTTGCAACTGAAAAGAAACTTTGTGTTCCCGACAAGCAAGGTGAAGGACGGCTTTCACACACACATATCTCTCAGAACTGAGCAAGTGGAGTGACGTTCGTTCATCTAGCACCAAGGGAACGGGTTGCAGGGGACACTTTTTCTCTGCTTTCTCAGTCTGTTTCCTAGTGCCGGTTTGAAGTTCCTGCAGTTTTCACTGTAAAATCGAGTTGGAGATTCTACCTCCCCATATATATGTATGGAATGGAGTTTGCAACTGAAAAGAAACTTTGTGTTCCCAACAAGATAGGTGAAGGACGGCTTTCACACACACTTATCTCTCAGAACTGAGCAAGTGGAGAGACGTTCGTTCATCTAGCACCAGGGGAACGGGTTGCAGGAGACACTTTTTCTCTGCTTTCTCAGTCTGTTTCCTAGTGCCGGTTTGAAGTTCCTGCTGTTTTCACTGTAAAACCGAGTTGGAGCTTCTTTCTCCCCATATATATGTATGGAATGGAGTTTGCAACTGAAAAGAAACTTTGTGTTCCCAACAAGCTAGGTGAAGGACGGCTTTCACACACACTTATCTCTCAGAACTGAGCATGTGGAGAGACGTTCGTTCATCTAGCACCAAGGGAACGGGTTGCAGGAGACACTTTTCCTCTGCTTTCTCAGTCTGTTTCCTAGTGCCGGTTTGAAGTTCCTGCAGTTTTCACTGTCAAACCGTGTTGGAGCTTGTACCTCCCCATATATATGTATGGAATGGAGTTTGTAACTTAAAAGAAACTTTGTTTTCCCAACAAGCTAGCTGAAGGACGGCTTTCACACACACTTATCTCTCAGAACTGAGCAAGAGGAGAGACGTTCGTTCATCTAGCACCAAGGGAACGGGTTGCAGGAGACACTTTTTCTCTGCTTTCTCAGTCTGTTTCCTAGTGCCGGTTTGAAGTTCCTGCAGTTTTCACTGTAAAACCGAGTTGGAGCTAGTACCTCCCCATATATATGTATGGAATGGAGTTTGCAAGTGAAAAGAAACTTTGTGTTCCCAACAAGCTAGGTGAAGGACGGCTTTCACACACACTTATCTCTCAGAACTGAGCAAGTGGAGAGACGTTCGTTCATCTAGCACCAAGGGAACGGGTTGCAGGAGACACTTTTTCTCTGCTTTCTCAGTCTGTTTCCTAGTGCCGGTTTGAAGTTCCTGCAGTTTTCACTGTCAAACCGAGTTGGAGCTAGTACCTCCCCAAATATATGTATGGAATGGAGTTTGCAACTGAAAAGAAACTTTGTGTTCCCAACAAGCGAGGTGAAAGACGCCTTTCACACACACTTATCTCTCAGAACTGAGCAAGTGGAGAGACGTTCGTTCATCTAGCACCAAGGGAACGGGTTGCAGGAGACACTTTTTCTCTGCTTTCTCAGTCTGTTTCCTAGTGCCGTTTTGAAGTTCCTGCAGTTTTCACTGTCAAACCGAGTTGGAGCTAGTACCTCCCCGTTTATATGTATGGAATGGAGTTTGCAACTGAAAAGGAACTTTGTGTTCCCGACAAGCAAGGTGAAGGACGGCTTTCACACACTCTTAACTCTCGGAACTGAGCAAGTGGAGAGACGTTCGTTCATCTAGCACCAGGTGAACGGGTTGCAGGGGACACTTTTTCTCTGCTTTCTCAGTCTGTTTCCTAGTGCCGGTTTGAAGTTCCTGCAGTTTTCACTGTGAAACCGAGTTGGAGCTTGTAACTCCCCATATATATGTATGGAATGGAGTTTGCAACTGAAAAGAAACTTTGTGTTCCCAACAACCTAGGTGAAGGACGGCTTTCACACGCACTTATCTCTCAGAACTGAGCAAGTGGAGAGACATTCATTCATCTAGCACCAAGGGAACGGGTTGCAGGAGACACTTTTTCTCTGCATTCTCAGTCTGTTTCCTAGTGCTGGTTGGAAGTTCCTGCAGTTTTCACTGTCAAACAGAGTTGGAGCTTGTACCTCCCCTTATATATGTATGGAATGGAGTTTGCAACTGAAAAGAAACTTTGTGTTCCCAACAAGCTAGTTGAAGGACGGCTTTCACACACACTTATCTCTCTGAAATGAGCAAGTGGAGAGACGTTCGTTCATCTAGCACCAAGGGAACGGGTTGCAAGTGACACTTTTTCTCTGCTTTCTCAGTCTGTTTCCTAGTGCCGGTTTGAAGTTCCTGCAGTTTTCACTGTCAAACCTAGTTGGAGCTAGTACCTCCCCATTTATATGTATGGAATGGAGTTTGCAACTGAAAAGAAACTTTGTGTTCCCGACAAGCAAGGTGAAGGACGGCTTTCACACACACATATCTCTCAGAACTGAGCAAGTGGAGGGACGTTCGTTCATCTAGCACCAAGGGAACGGGTTGCAGGGGACACTTTTTCTCTGCTTTCTCAGTCTGTTTCCTAGTGCCGGTTTGAAGTTCCTGCAGTTTTCACTGTAAAACCGAGTTGGAGCTTGTAACTCCCCATATATATGTATGGAATGGAGTTTGCAACTGAAAAGAAACTTTGTGTTCCCAACAACCTAGTTGAAGGACGGCTTTCACACACACTAATCTCTCAGAACTGAGCAAGTGGAGAGACATTCATTCATCTAGCACCAAGGGAACGGGTTGCAGGAGACACTTTTTCTCTGCATTCTCAGTCTGTTTCCTAGTGCTGGTTGGAAGTTCCTGCAGTTTTCACTGTCAAACAGAGTTGGAGCTTGTACCTCCCCTTATATATGTATGGAATGGAGTTTGCAACTGAAAAGAAACTTTGTGTTCCCAACAAGCTAGGTGAAGAACGGCTTTCACACACACTTATCTCCCAGAACAGAGCAATTGGAGAGATATTCGTTCATCTAGAACCAAGGGAACGGGTTGCAGGGACACTATTTCTCTGCTTTCTCAGTCTGTTTCCTAGTGCCGGTTTGAAGTTCCTGCAGTTTTCACTGTAAAACCGAGTTGGAGCTAGTACCTACCCATATATCTCTATGGAATGGAGTTTGCAACTGAAAAGAACCTTTGTGTTCCCAACAAGCTAGGTGAAGGACGGCTTTCACACACACTTATCTCTCAGAACTGAGCAAGTGGAGAGACGTTCGTTCATCTAGCACCAAGGGAACGGGTTGCAGGAGACACTTTTTCTCTGCTTTCTCAGTCTGTTTCCTAGTGCCGGTTTGAAGTTCCTGCAGTTTTCACTGTAAAACCGATTTGGAGCTAGTACCTCCACATATATATGTATGCAATGGAGTTTGCAACTGAAAAGAAACTTTGTGTTCCCAACAAGCGAGGTGAAGGACGGCTTTCACACACACTTATCTCTCAGAACTGAGCAAGTGGAGAGACGTTCGTTCATCTAGCACCAAGGGAACGGGTTGCAGGAGACACTTTTTCTCTGCTTTCTCAGTCTGTTTCCTAGTGCCGTTTTGAAGTTCCTGCAGTTTTCACTGTAAAACCGAGTTGGAGCTTGTACCTCCCCATATATATGTATGGAATGGAGTTTGCAACTGAAAAGAAACTTTGTGTTCCCAACAAGATAGGTGAAGGACGGCTTTCACACACACTTATCTCTCAGAACTGAGCAAGTGGAGAGACGTTCGTTCATCTAGCACCAAGGGAACGGGTTGCAGGAGACACTTTTTCTCTGCATTCTCAGTCTGTTTCCTAGTGCTGGTTGGAAGTTCCTGCAGTTTTCACTGTCAAACAGAGTTGGAGCTTGTACCTCCCCTTATATATGTATGGAATGGAGTTTGCAACTGAAAAGAAACTTTGTGTTCCCAACAAGCTAGGTGAAGAACGGCTTTCACACACACTTATCTCCCAGAACAGAGCAATTGGAGAGATATTCGTTCATCTAGAACCAAGGGAACGGGTTGCAGGGACACTATTTCTCTGCTTTCTCAGTCTGTTTCCTAGTGCCGGTTTGAAGTTCCTGCAGTTTTCACTGTAAAACCGAGTTGGAGCTAGTACCTACCCATATATCTCTATGGAATGGAGTTTGCAACTGAAAAGAACCTTTGTGTTCCCAACAAGCTAGGTGAAGGACGGCTTTCACACACACTTATCTCTCAGAACTGAGCAAGTGGAGAGACGTTCGTTCATCTAGCACCAAGGGAACGGGTTGCAGGAGACACTTTTTCTCTGCTTTCTCAGTCTGTTTCCTAGTGCCGGTTTGAAGTTCCTGCAGTTTTCACTGTAAAACCGATTTGGAGCTAGTACCTCCACATATATATGTATGCAATGGAGTTTGCAACTGAAAAGAAACTTTGTGTTCCCAACAAGCGAGGTGAAGGACGGCTTTCACACACACTTATCTCTCAGAACTGAGCAAGTGGAGAGACGTTCGTTCATCTAGCACCAAGGGAACGGGTTGCAGGAGACACTTTTTCTCTGCTTTCTCAGTCTGTTTCCTAGTGCCGGTTTGAAGTTCCTGCAGTTTTCACTGTAAAACCGATTTGGAGCTAGTACCTCCACATATATATGTATGCAATGGAGTTTGCAACTGAAAAGAAACTTTGTGTTCCCAACAAGCGAGGTGAAGGACGGCTTTCACACACACTTATCTCTCAGAACTGAGCAAGTGGAGAGACGTTCGTTCATCTAGCACCAAGGGAACGGGTTGCAGGAGACACTTTTTCTCTGCTTTCTCAGTCTGTTTCCTAGTGCCGTTTTGAAGTTCCTGCAGTTTTCACTGTAAAACCGAGTTGGAGCTTGTACCTCCCCATATATATGTATGGAATGGAGTTTGCAACTGAAAAGAAACTTTGTGTTCCCAACAAGATAGGTGAAGGACGGCTTTCACACACACTTATCTCTCAGAACTGAGCAAGTGGAGAGACGTTCGTTCATCTAGCACCAAGGGAACGGGTTGCAGGAGACACTTTTTCTCTGCTTTCTCAGTCTGTTTCCTAGTGCCGGTTTGAAGTTCCTGCAGTTTTCACTGTCAAACCGAGTTGGAGCTAGTACCTCCCCATATATATGTATGGAATGGAGTTTGCAACTGAAAAGAAACTTTGTGTTCCCAACAAGCGAGGTGAAAGACGCCTTTCACACACACTTATCTCTCAGAACTGAGCAAGTGGAGAGACGTTCGTTCATCTAGCACCAAGGGAACGGGTTGCAGGAGACACTTTTTCTCTGCATTCTCAGTCTGTTTCCTAGTGCTGGTTGGAAGTTCCTGCAGTTTTCACTGTCAAACAGAGTTGGAGCTTGTACCTCCCCTTATATATGTATGGAATGGAGTTTGCAACTGAAAAGAAACTTTGTGTTCCCAACAAGCTAGGTGAAGAACGGCTTTCACACACACTTATCTCCCAGAACAGAGCAATTGGAGAGATATTCGTTCATCTAGAACCAAGGGAACGGGTTGCAGGGACACTATTTCTCTGCTTTCTCAGTCTGTTTCCTAGTGCCGGTTTGAAGTTCCTGCAGTTTTCACTGTAAAACCGAGTTGGAGCTAGTACCTACCCATATATCTCTATGGAATGGAGTTTGCAACTGAAAAGAACCTTTGTGTTCCCAACAAGCTAGGTGAAGGACGGCTTTCACACACACTTATCTCTCAGAACTGAGCAAGTGGAGAGACGTTCGTTCATCTAGCACCAAGGGAACGGGTTGCAGGAGACACTTTTTCTCTGCTTTCTCAGTCTGTTTCCTAGTGCCGGTTTGAAGTTCCTGCAGTTTTCACTGTAAAACCGATTTGGAGCTAGTACCTCCACATATATATGTATGCAATGGAGTTTGCAACTGAAAAGAAACTTTGTGTTCCCAACAAGCGAGGTGAAGGACGGCTTTCACACACACTTATCTCTCAGAACTGAGCAAGTGGAGAGACGTTCGTTCATCTAGCACCAAGGGAACGGGTTGCAGGAGACACTTTTTCTCTGCTTTCTCAGTCTGTTTCCTAGTGCCGGTTTGAAGTTCCTGCAGTTTTCACTGTAAAACCGATTTGGAGCTAGTACCTCCACATATATATGTATGCAATGGAGTTTGCAACTGAAAAGAAACTTTGTGTTCCCAACAAGCGAGGTGAAGGACGGCTTTCACACACACTTATCTCTCAGAACTGAGCAAGTGGAGAGACGTTCGTTCATCTAGCACCAAGGGAACGGGTTGCAGGAGACACTTTTTCTCTGCTTTCTCAGTCTGTTTCCTAGTGCCGTTTTGAAGTTCCTGCAGTTTTCACTGTAAAACCGAGTTGGAGCTTGTACCTCCCCATATATATGTATGGAATGGAGTTTGCAACTGAAAAGAAACTTTGTGTTCCCAACAAGATAGGTGAAGGACGGCTTTCACACACACTTATCTCTCAGAACTGAGCAAGTGGAGAGACGTTCGTTCATCTAGCACCAAGGGAACGGGTTGCAGGAGACACTTTTTCTCTGCTTTCTCAGTCTGTTTCCTAGTGCCGGTTTGAAGTTCCTGCAGTTTTCACTGTCAAACCGAGTTGGAGCTAGTACCTCCCCATATATATGTATGGAATGGAGTTTGCAACTGAAAAGAAACTTTGTGTTCCCAACAAGCGAGGTGAAAGACGCCTTTCACACACACTTATCTCTCAGAACTGAGCAAGTGGAGAGACGTTCGTTCATCTAGCACCAAGGGAACGGGTTGCAGGAGACACTTTTTCTCTGCTTTCTCAGTCTGTTTCCTAGTGCCGTTTTGAAGTTCCTGCAGTTTTCACTGTCAAACCGAGTTGGAGCTAGTACCTCCCCATTTATATGTATGGAATGGAGTTTGCAACTGAAAAGGAACTTTGTGTTCCCGACAAGCAAGGTGAAGGACGGCTTTCACACACTCTTAACTCTCGGAACTGAGCAAGTGGAGAGACGTTCGTTCATCTAGCACCAGGTGAACGGGTTGCAGGGGACACTTTTTCTCTGCTTTCTCAGTCTGTTTCCTAGTGCTGGTTGGAAGTTCCTGCAGTTTTCACTGTCAAACAGAGTTGGAGCTTGTACCTCCCCTTATATATGTATGGAATGGAGTTTGCAACTGAAAAGAAACTTTGTGTTCCCAACAAGCTAGTTGAAGGACGGCTTTCACACACACTTATCTCTCTGAAATGAGCAAGTGGAGAGACGTTCGTTCATCTAGCACCAAGGGAACGGGTTGCAAGTGACACTTTTTCTCTGCTTTCTCAGTCTGTTTACTAGTGCCGGTTTGAAGTTCCTGCAGTTTTCACTGTCAAACCTAGTTGGAGCTAGTACCTCCCCATTTATATGTATGGAATGGAGTTTGCAACTGAAAAGAAACTTTGTGTTCCCGACAAGCAAGGTGAAGGACGGCTTTCACACACACATATCTCTCAGAACTGAGCAAGTGGAGTGACGTTCGTTCATCTAGCACCAAGGGAACGGGTTGCAGGGGACACTTTTTCTCTGCTTTCTCAGTCTGTTTCCTAGTGCCGGTTTGAAGTTCCTGCAGTTTTCACTGTAAAATCGAGTTGGAGATTCTACCTCCCCATATATATGTATGGAATGGAGTTTGCAACTGAAAAGAAACTTTGTGTTCCCAACAAGATAGGTGAAGGACGGCTTTCACACACACTTATCTCTCAGAACTGAGCAAGTGGAGAGACGTTCGTTCATCTAGCACCAGGGGAACGGGTTGCAGGAGACACTTTTTCTCTGCTTTCTCAGTCTGTTTCCTAGTGCCGGTTTGAAGTTCCTGCTGTTTTCACTGTAAAACCGAGTTGGAGCTTCTTTCTCCCCATATATATGTATGGAATGGAGTTTGCAACTGAAAAGAAACTTTGTGTTCCCAACAAGCTAGGTGAAGGACGGCTTTCACACACACTTATCTCTCAGAACTGAGCATGTGGAGAGACGTTCGTTCATCTAGCACCAAGGGAACGGGTTGCAGGAGACACTTTTCCTCTGCTTTCTCAGTCTGTTTCCTAGTGCCGGTTTGAAGTTCCTGCAGTTTTCACTGTCAAACCGTGTTGGAGCTTGTACCTCCCCATATATATGTATGGAATGGAGTTTGTAACTTAAAAGAAACTTTGTTTTCCCAACAAGCTAGCTGAAGGACGGCTTTCACACACACTTATCTCTCAGAACTGAGCAAGAGGAGAGACGTTCGTTCATCTAGCACCAAGGGAACGGGTTGCAGGAGACACTTTTTCTCTGCTTTCTCAGTCTGTTTCCTAGTGCCGGTTTGAAGTTCCTGCAGTTTTCACTGTAAAACCGAGTTGGAGCTAGTACCTCCCCATATATATGTATGGAATGGAGTTTGCAAGTGAAAAGAAACTTTGTGTTCCCAACAAGCTAGGTGAAGGACGGCTTTCACACACACTTATCTCTCAGAACTGAGCAAGTGGAGAGACGTTCGTTCATCTAGCACCAAGGGAACGGGTTGCAGGAGACACTTTTTCTCTGCTTTCTCAGTCTGTTTCCTAGTGCCGGTTTGAAGTTCCTGCAGTTTTCACTGTCAAACCGAGTTGGAGCTAGTACCTCCCCAAATATATGTATGGAATGGAGTTTGCAACTGAAAAGAAACTTTGTGTTCCCAACAAGCGAGGTGAAAGACGCCTTTCACACACACTTATCTCTCAGAACTGAGCAAGTGGAGAGACGTTCGTTCATCTAGCACCAAGGGAACGGGTTGCAGGAGACACTTTTTCTCTGCTTTCTCAGTCTGTTTCCTAGTGCCGTTTTGAAGTTCCTGCAGTTTTCACTGTCAAACCGAGTTGGAGCTAGTACCTCCCCGTTTATATGTATGGAATGGAGTTTGCAACTGAAAAGGAACTTTGTGTTCCCGACAAGCAAGGTGAAGGACGGCTTTCACACACTCTTAACTCTCGGAACTGAGCAAGTGGAGAGACGTTCGTTCATCTAGCACCAGGTGAACGGGTTGCAGGGGACACTTTTTCTCTGCTTTCTCAGTCTGTTTCCTAGTGCCGGTTTGAAGTTCCTGCAGTTTTCACTGTGAAACCGAGTTGGAGCTTGTAACTCCCCATATATATGTATGGAATGGAGTTTGCAACTGAAAAGAAACTTTGTGTTCCCAACAACCTAGGTGAAGGACGGCTTTCACACGCACTTATCTCTCAGAACTGAGCAAGTGGAGAGACATTCATTCATCTAGCACCAAGGGAACGGGTTGCAGGAGACACTTTTTCTCTGCATTCTCAGTCTGTTTCCTAGTGCTGGTTGGAAGTTCCTGCAGTTTTCACTGTCAAACAGAGTTGGAGCTTGTACCTCCCCTTATATATGTATGGAATGGAGTTTGCAACTGAAAAGAAACTTTGTGTTCCCAACAAGCTAGTTGAAGGACGGCTTTCACACACACTTATCTCTCTGAAATGAGCAAGTGGAGAGACGTTCGTTCATCTAGCACCAAGGGAACGGGTTGCAAGTGACACTTTTTCTCTGCTTTCTCAGTCTGTTTCCTAGTGCCGGTTTGAAGTTCCTGCAGTTTTCACTGTCAAACCTAGTTGGAGCTAGTACCTCCCCATTTATATGTATGGAATGGAGTTTGCAACTGAAAAGAAACTTTGTGTTCCCGACAAGCAAGGTGAAGGACGGCTTTCACACACACATATCTCTCAGAACTGAGCAAGTGGAGGGACGTTCGTTCATCTAGCACCAAGGGAACGGGTTGCAGGGGACACTTTTTCTCTGCTTTCTCAGTCTGTTTCCTAGTGCCGGTTTGAAGTTCCTGCAGTTTTCACTGTAAAACCGAGTTGGAGCTTGTAACTCCCCATATATATGTATGGAATGGAGTTTGCAACTGAAAAGAAACTTTGTGTTCCCAACAACCTAGTTGAAGGACGGCTTTCACACACACTAATCTCTCAGAACTGAGCAAGTGGAGAGACATTCATTCATCTAGCACCAAGGGAACGGGTTGCAGGAGACACTTTTTCTCTGCATTCTCAGTCTGTTTCCTAGTGCTGGTTGGAAGTTCCTGCAGTTTTCACTGTCAAACAGAGTTGGAGCTTGTACCTCCCCTTATATATGTATGGAATGGAGTTTGCAACTGAAAAGAAACTTTGTGTTCCCAACAAGCTAGGTGAAGAACGGCTTTCACACACACTTATCTCCCAGAACAGAGCAATTGGAGAGATATTCGTTCATCTAGAACCAAGGGAACAGGTTGCAGGGACACTATTTCTCTGCTTTCTCAGTCTGTTTCCTAGTGCCGGTTTGAAGTTCCTGCAGTTTTCACTGTAAAACCGAGTTGGAGCTAGTACCTACCCATATATCTCTATGGAATGGAGTTTGCAACTGAAAAGAACCTTTGTGTTCCCAACAAGCTAGGTGAAGGACGGCTTTCACACACACTTATCTCTCAGAACTGAGCAAGTGGAGAGACGTTCGTTCATCTAGCACCAAGGGAACGGGTTGCAGGAGACACTTTTTCTCTGCTTTCTCAGTCTGTTTCCTAGTGCCGGTTTGAAGTTCCTGCAGTTTTCACTGTAAAACCGATTTGGAGCTAGTACCTCCACATATATATGTATGCAATGGAGTTTGCAACTGAAAAGAAACTTTGTGTTCCCAACAAGCGAGGTGAAGGACGGCTTTCACACACACTTATCTCTCAGAACTGAGCAAGTGGAGAGACGTTCGTTCATCTAGCACCAAGGGAACGGGTTGCAGGAGACACTTTTTCTCTGCTTTCTCAGTCTGTTTCCTAGTGCCGTTTTGAAGTTCCTGCAGTTTTCACTGTAAAACCGAGTTGGAGCTTGTACCTCCCCATATATATGTATGGAATGGAGTTTGCAACTGAAAAGAAACTTTGTGTTCCCAACAAGATAGGTGAAGGACGGCTTTCACACACACTTATCTCTCAGAACTGAGCAAGTGGAGAGACGTTCGTTCATCTAGCACCAAGGGAACGGGTTGCAGGAGACACTTTTTCTCTGCATTCTCAGTCTGTTTCCTAGTGCTGGTTGGAAGTTCCTGCAGTTTTCACTGTCAAACAGAGTTGGAGCTTGTACCTCCCCTTATATATGTATGGAATGGAGTTTGCAACTGAAAAGAAACTTTGTGTTCCCAACAAGCTAGGTGAAGAACGGCTTTCACACACACTTATCTCCCAGAACAGAGCAATTGGAGAGATATTCGTTCATCTAGAACCAAGGGAACGGGTTGCAGGGACACTATTTCTCTGCTTTCTCAGTCTGTTTCCTAGTGCCGGTTTGAAGTTCCTGCAGTTTTCACTGTAAAACCGAGTTGGAGCTAGTACCTACCCATATATCTCTATGGAATGGAGTTTGCAACTGAAAAGAACCTTTGTGTTCCCAACAAGCTAGGTGAAGGACGGCTTTCACACACACTTATCTCTCAGAACTGAGCAAGTGGAGAGACGTTCGTTCATCTAGCACCAAGGGAACGGGTTGCAGGAGACACTTTTTCTCTGCTTTCTCAGTCTGTTTCCTAGTGCCGGTTTGAAGTTCCTGCAGTTTTCACTGTAAAACCGATTTGGAGCTAGTACCTCCACATATATATGTATGCAATGGAGTTTGCAACTGAAAAGAAACTTTGTGTTCCCAACAAGCGAGGTGAAGGACGGCTTTCACACACACTTATCTCTCAGAACTGAGCAAGTGGAGAGACGTTCGTTCATCTAGCACCAAGGGAACGGGTTGCAGGAGACACTTTTTCTCTGCTTTCTCAGTCTGTTTCCTAGTGCCGTTTTGAAGTTCCTGCAGTTTTCACTGTAAAACCGAGTTGGAGCTTGTACCTCCCCATATATATGTATGGAATGGAGTTTGCAACTGAAAAGAAACTTTGTGTTCCCAACAAGATAGGTGAAGGACGGCTTTCACACACACTTATCTCTCAGAACTGAGCAAGTGGAGAGACGTTCGTTCATCTAGCACCAAGGGAACGGGTTGCAGGAGACACTTTTTCTCTGCTTTCTCAGTCTGTTTCCTAGTGCCGGTTTGAAGTTCCTGCAGTTTTCACTGTAAAACCGAGTTGGAGCTTCTTTCTCCCCATATATATGTATGGAATGGAGTTTGCAACTGAAAAGAAACTTTGTGTTCCCAACAAGCTAGTTGAAGGACGGCTTTCACACACACTTATCTCTCAGAACTGAGCAAGTGGAGAGACGTTCGTTCATCTAGCACCAAGGGAACGGGTTGCAGGAGACACTTTTTCTCTGCTTTCTCAGTCTGTTTCCTAGTGCTGGTTGGAAGTTCAGCAGTTTTCACTGTCAAACAGAGTTGGAGCTTGTACCTCCCCTTATATATGTATGGAATGGAGTTTGCAACTGAAAAGAAACTTTGTGTTCCCAACAAGCTAGGTGAAGAACGGCTTTCACACACACTTATCTCCCAGAACAGAGCAATTGGAGAGATATTCGTTCATCTACAACCAAGGGAACGGGTTGCAGGACACTATTTCTCTGCTTTCTCAGTCTGTTTCCTAGTGCCGGTTTGAAGTTCCTTCAGTTTTCACTGTAAAACCGAGTTGGAGCTAGTACCTACCCATATATCTCTATGGAATGGAGTTTGCAACTGAAAAGAAACTTTGTGTTCCCAACAAGCGAGGTGAAGGACGGCTTTCACACACACTTATCTCTCAGAACTGAGCAAGTGGAGAGACGTTCGTTCATCTAGCACCAAGGGAACGGGTTGCAGGAGACACTTTTTCTCTGCTTTCTCAGTCTGTTTCCTAGTGCCGTTTTGAAGTTCCTGCAGTTTTCACTGTAAAACCGAGTTGGAGCTTGTACCTCCCCATATATATGTATGGAATGGAGTTTGCAACTGAAAAGAAACTTTGTGTTCCCAACAAGATAGGTGAAGGACGGCTTTCACACACACTTATCTCTCAGAACTGAGCAAGTGGAGAGACGTTCGTTCATCTAGCACCAAGGGAACGGGTTGCAGGAGACACTTTTTCTCTGCTTTCTCAGTCTGTTTCCTAGTGCCGGTTTGAAGTTCCTGCTGTTTTCACTGTAAAACCGAGTTGGAGCTTCTTTCTCCCCATATATATGTATGGAATGGAGTTTGCAACTGAAAAGAAACTTTGTGTTCCCAACAAGCTAGGTGAAGGACGGCTTTCACAGACACTTATCTCTCAGAACTGAGATGTGGAGAGACGTTCTTTCATCTAGCACCAAGGGAACGGGTTGCAGGAGACATTTTTCCTCTGCTTTCTCAGTCTGTTTCCTAGTGCCGGTTTGAAGTTCCTGCAGTTTTCACTGTCAAACCGTGTTGGAGCTTGTACCTCCCCATATATATGTATGGAATGGAGTTTGTAACTTAAAAGAAACTTTGTTTTCCCAACAAGCTAGTTGAAGGACGGCTTTCACACACACTTATCTCTCAGAACTGAGCAAGAGGAGAGACGTTCGTTCATCTAGCACCAAGGGAACGGGTTGCAGGAGACACTTTTTCTCTGCTTTCTCAGTCTGTTTCCTAGTGCCGGTTTGAAGTTCCTGCAGTTTTCTCTGTAAAACCGAGTTGGAGCTTGTAACTCCCCATATATATGTATGGAATGGAGTTTGCAACTGAAAAGAAACTTTGTGTTCCCAACAACCTAGGTGAAGGACGGCTTTCACACACACTTATCTCCCAGAACAGAGCAATTGGAGAGATATTCGTTCATCTAGAACCAAAGGAACGGGTTGCAGGGACACTATTTCTCTGCTTTCTCTGTCTGTTTCCTAGTGCCGGTTTGAAGTTCCTTCAGTTTTCACTGTAAAACCGAGTTGGAGCTAGTACCTACCCATATATCTCTATGGAATGGAGTTTGCAACTGAAAAGAACCTTTGTGTTCCCAACAAGCTAGGTGAAGGACGGCTTTCACACACACTTATCTCTCAGAACTGAGCAAGTGGAGAGACGTTCGTTCATCTAGCACCAAGGGAACGGGTTGCAGGAGACACTTTTTCTCTGCTTTCTCAGTCTGTTTCCTAGTGCCGGTTTGAAGTTCCTGCAGTTTTCACTGTAAAACCGAGTTGGAGCTAGTACCTCCCCATATATATGTATGCAATGGAGTTTGCAACTGAAAAGAAACTTTGTGTTCCCAACAAGCGAGGTGAAGGACGGCTTTCACACACACTTATCTCTCAGAACTGAGCAAGTGGAGAGACGTTCGTTCATCTAGCACCAAGGGAACGGGTTGCAGGGGACACTTTTTCTCTGCTTTCCCAGTCTGTTTCCTAGTGCCGGTTTGAAGTTCCTGCAGTTTTCACTGTCAAACCGAGTTGGAGCTTGTACCTCCCCATATATATGTATGGAATGGAGTTTGTAACTTAAAAGAAACTTTGTTTTCCCAACAAGCTAGTTGAAGGACGGCTTTCACACAC
Source organism: Camelus bactrianus (assembly GCF_048773025.1). Classification (NCBI taxonomy): domain Eukaryota; kingdom Metazoa; phylum Chordata; class Mammalia; order Artiodactyla; family Camelidae; genus Camelus; species Camelus bactrianus. Next base: position 135,318,099 of record NC_133541.1, read on the forward strand.
ACTAATCTCTCAGAACTGAGCAAGTGGAGAGACATTCATTCATCTAGCACCAAGGGAACGGGTTGCAGGAGACACTTTTTCTCTGCATTCTCAGTCTGTTTCCTAGTGCTGGTTGGAAGTTCCTGCAGTTTTCACTGTCAAACAGAGTTGGAGCTTGTACCTCCCCTTATATATGTATGGAATGGAGTTTGCAACTGAAAAGAAACTTTGTGTTCCCAACAAGCTAGGTGAAGAACGGCTTTCACACACACTTATCTCCCAGAACAGAGCAATTGGAGAGATATTCGTTCATCTAGAACCAAGGGAACGGGTTGCAGGGACACTATTTCTCTGCTTTCTCAGTCTGTTTCCTAGTGCCGGTTTGAAGTTCCTTCAGTTTTCACTGTAAAACCGAGTTGGAGCTAGTACCTACCCATATATCTCTATGGAATGGAGTTTGCAACTGAAAAGAACCTTTGTGTTCCCAACAAGCTAGGTGAAGGACGGCTTTCACACACACTTATCTCTCAGAACTGAGCAAGTGGAGAGACGTTCGTTCATCTAGCACCAAGGGAACGGGTTGCAGGAGACACTTTTTCTCTGCTTTCTCAGTCTGTTTCCTAGTGCCGGTTTGAAGTTCCTGCAGTTTTCACTGTAAAACCGATTTGGAGCTAGTACCTCCACATATATATGTATGCAATGGAGTTTGCAACTGAAAAGAAACTTTGTGTTCCCAACAAGATAGGTGAAGGACGGCTTTCACACACACTTATCTCTCAGAACTGAGCAAGTGGAGAGACGTTCGTTCATCTAGCACCAAGGGAACGGGTTGCAGGAGACACTTTTTCTCTGCTTTCTCAGTCTGTTTCCTAGTGCCGGTTTGAAGTTCCTGCAGTTTTCACTGTAAAACCGAGTTGGAGCTAGTACCTCCCCATATATATGTATGCAATGGAGTTTGCAACTGAAAAGAAACTTTGTGTTCCCAACAAGCGAGGTGAAGGACGGCTTTCACACACACTTATCTCTCAGAACTGAGCAAGTGGAGAGACGTTCGTTCATCTAGCACCAAGGGAACGGGTTGCAGGGGACACTTTTTCTCTGCTTTCTCAGTCTGTTTCCTAGTGCCGGTTTGAAGTTCCTGCAGTTTTCACTGTAAAACCGAGTTGGAGCTTCTTTCTCCCCATATATATGTATGGAATGGAGTTTGCAACTGAAAAGAAACTTTGTGTTCCCAACAAGCGAGGTGAAGGACGGCTTTCACACACACTTATCTCTCAGAACTGAGCAAGTGGAGAGACGTTCGTTCATCTAGCACCAAGGGAACGGGTTGCAGGAGACACTTTTTCTCTGCTTTCTCAGTCTGTTTCCTAGTGCCGTTTTGAAGTTCCTGCAGTTTTCACTGTAAAACCGAGTTGGAGCTTGTACCTCCCCATATATATGTATGGAATGGAGTTTGCAACTGAAAAGAAACTTTGTGTTCCCAACAAGATAGGTGAAGGACGGCTTTCACACACACTTATCTCTCAGAACTGAGCAAGTGGAGAGACGTTCGTTCATCTAGCACCAAGGGAACGGGTTGCAGGAGACACTTTTTCTCTGCTTTCTCAGTCTGTTTCCTAGTGCCGGTTTGAAGTTCCTGCAGTTTTCACTGTAAAACCGAGTTGGAGCTTCTTTCTCCCCATATATATGTATGGAATGGAATTTGCAACTGAAAAGAAACTTTGTGTTCCCAACAAGCTAGGTGAAGGACGGCTTTCACTCACACTTATCTCTCAGAACTGAGCATGTGGAGAGACGTTCGTTCATCTAGCACCAAGGGAACGGGTTGCAGGAGACACTTTTCCTCTGCTTTCTCAGTCTGTTTCCTAGTGCCGGTTTGAAGTTCCTGCAGTTTTCACTGTCAAACCGTGTTGGAGCTTGTACCTCCCCATATATATGTATGGAATGGAGTTTGTAACTTAAAAGAAACTTTGTTTTCCCAACAAGCTAGTTGAAGGACGGCTTTCACACACACTTATCTCTCAGAACTGAGCAAGTGTAGAGACGTTCGTTCATCTAGCACCAAGGGAACGGGTTGCAGGAGACACTTTTTCTCTGCTTTCTCAGTCTGTTTCCTAGTGCTGGTTGGAAGTTCAGCAGTTTTCACTGTCAAACAGAGTTGGAGCTTGTACCTCCCCTTATATATGTATGGAATGGAGTTTGCAACTGAAAAGAAACTTTGTGTTCCCAACAAGCTAGGTGAAGAACGGCTTTCACACACACTTATCTCCCAGAACAGAGCAATTGGAGAGATATTCGTTCATCTAGAACCAAGGGAACGTGTTGCAGGACACTATTTCTCTGCTTTCTCAGTCTGTTTCCTAGTGCCGGTTTGAAGTTCCTTCAGTTTTCACTGTAAAACCGAGTTGGAGCTAGTACCTACCCATATATCTCTATGGAATGGAGTTTGCAACTGAAAAGAACCTTTGTGTTCCCAACAAGCTAGGTGAAGGACGGCTTTCACACACACTTATCTCTCAGAACTGAGCAAGTGGAGAGACGTTCGTTCATCTAGCACCAAGGGAACGGGTTGCAGGAGACACTTTTTCTCTGCTTTCTCAGTCTGTTTCCTAGTGCCGGTTTGAAGTTCCTGCAGTTTTCACTGTAAAACCGATTTGGAGCTAGTACCTCCACATATATATGTATGCAATGGAGTTTGCAACTGAAAAGAAACTTTGTGTTCCCAACAAGCGAGGTGAAGGACGGCTTTCACACACACTTATCTCTCAGAACTGAGCAAGTGGAGAGACGTTCGTTCATCTAGCACCAAGGGAACGGGTTGCAGGAGACACTTTTTCTCTGCTTTCTCAGTCTGTTTCCTAGTGCCGTTTTGAAGTTCCTGCAGTTTTCACTGTAAAACCGAGTTGGAGCTTGTACCTCCCCATATATATGTATGGAATGGAGTTTGCAACTGAAAAGAAACTTTGTGTTCCCAACAAGATAGGTGAAGGACGGCTTTCACACACACTTATCTCTCAGAACTGAGCAAGTGGAGAGACGTTCGTTCATCTAGCACCAAGGGAACGGGTTGCAGGAGACACTTTTTCTCTGCTTTCTCAGTCTGTTTCCTAGTGCCGGTTTGAAGTTCCTGCAGTTTTCACTGTAAAACCGAGTTGGAGCTTCTTTCTCCCCATATATATGTATGGAATGGAGTTTGCAACTGAAAAGAAACTTTGTGTTCCCAACAAGCTAGTTGAAGGACGGCTTTCACACACACTTATCTCTCAGAACTGAGCATGTGGAGAGACGTTCGTTCATCTAGCACCAAGGGAACGGGTTGCAGGAGACACTTTTCCTCTGCTTTCTCAGTCTGTTTCCTAGTGCCGGTTTGAAGTTCCTGCAGTTTTCACTGTCAAACCGTGTTGGAGCTTGTACCTCCCCATATATATGTATGGAATGGAGTTTGTAACTTAAAAGAAACTTTGTTTTCCCAACAAGCTAGTTGAAGGACGGCTTTCACACACACTTATCTCTCAGAACTGAGCAAGAGGAGAGACGTTCGTTCATCTAGCACCAAGGGAACGGGTTGCAGGAGACACTTTTTCTCTGCTTTCTCAGTCTGTTTCCTAGTGCCGGTTTGAAGTTCCTGCAGTTTTCTCTGTAAAACCGAGTTGGAGCTTGTAACTCCCCATATATATGTATGGAATGGAGTTTGCAACTGAAAAGAAACTTTGTGTTCCCAACAACCTAGGTGAAGGACGGCTTTCACACACACTTATCTCCCAGAACAGAGCAATTGGAGAGATATTCGTTCATCTAGAACCAAGGGAACGTGTTGCAGGGACACTATTTCTCTGCTTTCTCTGTCTGTTTCCTAGTGCCGGTTTGAAGTTCCTTCAGTTTTCACTGTAAAACCGAGTTGGAGCTAGTACCTACCCATATATCTCTATGGAATGGAGTTTGCAACTGAAAAGAACCTTTGTGTTCCCAACAAGCTAGGTGAAGGACGGCTTTCACACACACTTATCTCTCAGAACTGAGCAAGTGGAGAGACGTTCGTTCATCTAGCACCAAGGGAACGGGTTGCAGGAGTCACTTTTTCTCTGCTTTCTCAGTCTGTTTCCTAGTGCCGGTTTGAAGTTCCTGCAGTTTTCACTGTAAAACCGAGTTGGAGCTAGTACCTCCCCATATATATGTATGCAATGGAGTTTGCAACTGAAAAGAAACTTTGTGTTCCCAACAAGCTAGGTGAAGGACGGCTTTCACACACACTTATCTCTCAGAACTGAGCAAGTGGAGAGACGTTCGTTCATCTAGCACCAAGGGAACGGGTTGCAGGAGACACTTTTTCTCTGCTTTCTCAGTCTGTTTCCTAGTGCCGGTTTGAAGTTCCTGCAGTTTTCACTGTAAAACCGAGTTGGAGCTTCTTTCTCCCCATATATATGTATGGAATGGAGTTTGCAACTGAAAAGAAACTTTGTGTTCCCAACAAGCTAGGTGAAGGACGGCTTTCACACACACTTATCTCTCAGAACTGAGCATGTGGAGAGACGTTCGTTCATCTAGCACCAAGGGAACGGGTTGCAGGGGACACTTTTTCTCTGCTTTCCCAGTCTGTTTCCTAGTGCCGGTTTGAAGTTCCTGCAGTTTTCACTGTCAAACCGAGTTGGAGCTTGTACCTCCCCATATATATGTATGGAATGGAGTTTGTAACTTAAAAGAAACTTTGTTTTCCCAACAAGCTAGTTGAAGGACGGCTTTCACACACACTTATCTCTCAGAAGTGAGAAAGTAGAGAGACGTTCGTTCATCTAGCACCAAGGGAACGGGTTGCAGGAGACACTTTTTCTCTGCTTTCTCAGTCTGTTTCCTAGTGCCGGTTTGAAGTTCCTGCAGTTTTCTCTGTAAAACCGAGTTGCAGCTAGTACCTCCCCATATATATGTATGGAAAGGAGTTTGCAACTTAAAAGAAACTTTGTGTTCCCAACAATCTAGGTGAAGGACGGCTTTCACACACACTTATCATTCAGAACTGAGCAAGTGTACAGACCTTCGTTCATCTAGCACCAAGGGAACGGGGTGCCAGAGACACATTTTCTCTGCTTTCTCAGTCTGTTTCCTAGTGCCGGTTTGAAGTTCCTGCAGTTTTCACTGTCAAAAAGAGTTGGAGCTAGTACCTCCCCATATATATGTATGGAATGGAGTTTGCAACTGAAAAGAAACTTTGTGTTGCCAACAAGATAGGTGAAGGACGGCTTTCACACACAATTATCTCTCAGATCTGAGCAAGTGGAGAGACGTTCGTCCATCTAGCACCAAGGGAACGGGTTGCAGGAGACACTTTTTCTCTGCTTTCTCAGTCTGTTTCCTAGTGCCGGTTTGATGTTCCTGCAGATTTCACTGTAAAACCGAGTTGGAGCTAGTACCTCCCCATATATATGTATGGAATAGACTTTGCAACTGAAAAGAAACTTTGTGCTCCCAACAATCTAGGTGAAGGACGGCTTTCACACACATTTATCTCTCAGAACTGAGCAAGTGGAGAGACGTTCGTTCATCTAGCACCAAGGGAACGGGTTGCAGGAGACACTTTTTCTCTGCTTTCTCAGTCTGTTTCCTAGTGCCGGTTTGAAGTTCCTGCAGTTTTCACTGTAAAACCGATTTGGAGCTAGTACCTCCCCATATATATGTATGGAATGGAGTTTGAAACTTAAAAGAAACTTTGTGTTCCCAACAACCTAGGTGAAGGAAGGTATTCACACACACTTATCTCTCAGAACTGAGCAAGTGGAGAGACGTTCGTTCATCTAGCACCAAGGGAACGGGTTGCAGGAGACAATTTTTCTCTGCTTTCTCAGTCTGTTTCCTAGTGCCGTTTTGAAGTTCCCGCAGTTTTCACTGTCAAACCGATTTGGAGCTTCTATCTCCTCATATATATGTATGGAATGGAGTTTGCAACTGAAAAGAAACTTTGTGTTCCCAACAACATAGGTGAAGGACGGCTTTCACACACACTTATCTCTCAGAACTGAGCAAGTGGAGAGACGTTCGTTCATCTAGCACCAAGGGAACGGGTTGCAGGAGACACTTTTTCTCTGCATTCTTAGTCTGTTTCCTAGTGCCGGTTTGAAGTTCCTGCAGTTTTCACTGTAAAACCGAGTTGGAGCTTCTATCTCCCCATATATATGTATGGAATGGAGTTTGCAACTGAAAAGAAACTTTGTGTTCCCAACAAGCTAGGTGAAGGACGGCTTTCACACACACTTATCTCTCAGAACTGAGCATGTGGAGAGACGTTCGTTCATCTAGCACCAAGGGAACGGGTTGCAGGGGAGACTTTTTCTCTGCTTTCCCAGTCTGTTTCCTAGTGCCGGTTTGAAGTTCCTGCAGTTTTCACTGTCAAACCGAGTTGGAGCTTGTACCTCCCCATATATATGTATGGAATGGAGTTTGTAACTTAAAAGAAACTTTGTTTTCCCAACAAGCTAGTTGAAGGACGGCTTTCACACACACTTATCTCTCAGAAGTGAGCAAGTAGAGAGACGTTCGTTCATCTAGCACCAAGGGAACGGGTTGCAGGAGACACTTTTTCTCTGCTTTCTCAGTCTGTTTCCTAGTGCCGGTTTGAAGTTCCTGCAGTTTTCTCTGTAAAACCGAGTTGCAGCTAGTACCTCCCCATATATATGTATGGAAAGGAGTTTGCAACTTAAAAGAAACTTTGTGTTCCCAACAATCTAGGTGAAGGACGGCTTTCACACACACTTATCATTCAGAACTGAGCAAGTGTACAGACCTTCGTTCATCTAGCACCAAGGGAACGGGGTGCCAGAGACACATTTTCTCTGCTTTCTCAGTCTGTTTCCTAGTGCCGGTTTGAAGTTCCTGCAGTTTTCACTGTCAAAACGAGTTGGAGCTAGTACCTCCCCATATATATGTATGGAATGGAGTTTGCAACTGAAAAGAAACTTTGTGTTGCCAACAACATAGGTGAAGGACGGCTTTCACACACAATTATCTCTCAGATCTGAGCAAGTGGAGAGACGTTCGTCCATCTAGCACCAAGGGAACGGGTTGCAGGAGACACTTTTTCTCTGCTTTCTCAGTCTGTTTCCTAGTGCCGGTTTGAAGTTCCTGCAGATTTCACTGTAAAACCGAGTTGGAGCTAGTACCTCCCCATATATATGTATGGAATAGACTTTGCAACTGAAAAGAAACTTTGTGTTCCCAACAATCTAGGTGAAGGACGGCTTTCACACACATTTATCTCTCAGAACTGAGCAAGTGGAGAGACGTTCGTTCATCTAGCACCAAGGGAACGGGTTGCAGGAGACACTTTTTCTCTGCTTTCTCAGTCTGTTTCCTAGTGCCGGTTTGAAGTTCCTGCAGTTTTCACTGTAAAACCGATTTGGAGCTAGTACCTCCCCATATATATGTATGGAATGGAGTTTGAAACTTAAAAGAAACTTTGTGTTCCCAACAACCTAGGTGAAGGACGGTATTCACACACACTTATCTCTCAGAACTGAGCAAGTGGAGAGACGTTCGTTCATCTAGCACCAAGGGAACGGGTTGCAGGAGACACTTTTTCTCTGCTTTCTCAGTCTGTTTCCTAGTGCCGGTTTGAAGTTCCTGCAGTTTTCTCTGTAAAACCGAGTTGGAGCTTGTAACTCCCCATATATATGTATGGAATGGAGTTTGCAACTGAAAAGAAACTTTGTGTTCCCAACAACCTAGGTGAAGGACGGCTTTCACACACACTTATCTCTCAGAACTGAGCAAGTGGAGAGACATTCATTCATCTAGCACCAAGGGAACGGGTTGCAGGAGACACTTTTTCTCTGCATTCTCAGTCTGTTTCCTAGTGCTGGTTGGAAGTTCCTGCAGTTTTCACTGTCAAACAGAGTTGGAGCTTGTACCTCCCCTTATATATGTATGGAATGGAGTTTGCAACTGAAAAGAAACTTTGTGTTCCCAACAAGCTAGGTGAAGGACGGCTTTCACACACACATATCTCCCAGAACAGAGCAATTGGAGAGATATTCGTTCATCTAGAACCAAGGGAACGGGTTGCAGGGACACTATTTCTCTGCTTTCTCAGTCTGTTTCCTAGTGCCGGTTTGAAGTTCCTTCAGTTTTCACTGTAAAACCGAGTTGGAGCTAGTACCTACCCATATATCTCTATGGAATGGAGTTTGCAACTGAAAAGAACCTTTGTGTTCCCAACAAGCTAGGTGAAGGACGGCTTTCACACACACTTATCTCTCAGAACTGAGCAAGTGGAGAGACGTTCGTTCATCTAGCACCAAGGGAACGGGTTGCAGGAGACACTTTTTCTCTGCTTTCTCAGTCTGTTTCCTAGTGCCGGTTTGAAGTTCCTGCAGTTTTCACTGTAAAACCGAGTTGGAGCTAGTACCTCCCCATATATATGTATGGAATGGAGTTTGAAACTTAAAAGAAACTTTGTTTTCCCAACAAGCGAGGTGAAGGACGGCTTTCACACACACTTATCTCTCAGAACTGAGCAAGTGGAGAGACGTTCGTTCATCTAGCACCAAGGGAACGGGTTGCAGGAGACACTTTTTCTCTGCTTTCTCAGTCTGTTTCCTAGTGCCGTTTTGAAGTTCCTGCAGTTTTCACTGTCAAAAAGAGTTGGAGCTTGTACCTCCCCATATATATGTATGGAATGGAGTTTGCAACTGAAAAGAAACTTTGTGTTCCCAACAAGATAGGTGAAGGACGGCTTTCACACACACTTATCTCTCAGAACTGAGCAAGTGGAGAGACGTTCGTTCATCTAGCACCAAGGGAACGGGTTGCAGGAGACACTTTTTCTCTGCTTTCTCAGTCTGTTTCCTAGTGCCGGTTTGAAGTTCCTGCAGTTTTCACTGTAAAACCGAGTTGGAGCTTCTTTCTCCCCATATATATGTATGGAATGGAGTTTGCAACTGAAAAGAAACTTTGTGTTCCCAACAAGCTAGGTGAAGGACGGCTTTCACACACACTTATCTCTCAGAACTGAGCATGTGGAGAGACGTTCGTTCATCTAGCACCAAGGGAACGGGTTGCAGGAGACACTTTTTCTCTGCTTTCCCAGTCTGTTTCCTAGTGCCGGTTTGAAGTTCCTGCAGTTTTCACTGTCAAACCGTGTTGGAGCTTGTACCTCCCCATATATATGTATGGAATGGAGTTTGTAACTTAAAAGAAACTTTGTTTTCCCAACAAGCTAGTTGAAGGACGGCTTTCACACACACTTATCTCTCAGAACTGAGCAAGTGGAGAGACGTTCGTTCATCTAGCACCAAGGGAACGGGTTGCAGGAGACACTTTTTCTCTGCTTTCTCAGTCTGTTTCCTAGTGCCGGTTTGAAGTTCCTGCAGTTTTCTCTGTAAAACCGAGTTGGAGCTTGTAACTCCCCATATATATGTATGGAATGGAGTTTGCAACTGAAAAGAAACTTTGTGTTCCCAACAACCTAGGTGAAGGACGGCTTTCACACACACTTATCTCTCAGAACTGAGCAAGTGGAGAGACATTCATTCATCTAGCACCAAGGGAACGGGTTGCAGGAGACACTTTTTCTCTGCATTCTCAGTCTGTTTCCTAGTGCTGGTTGGAAGTTCCTGCAGTTTTCACTGTCAAACAGAGTTGGAGCTTGTACCTCCCCTTATATATGTATGGAATGGAGTTTGCAACTGAAAAGAACCTTTGTGTTCCCAACAATCTAGGTGAAGGACGGCTTTCACACACACTTATCTCTCAGAACTGAGCAAGTGGAGAGACGTTCGTTCATCTAGCACCAAGGGAACGGGTTGCAGGAGACACTTTTTCTCTGCTTTCTCAGTCTGTTTCCTAGTGCCGGTTTGAAGTTCCTTCAGTTTTCACTGTAAAACCGAGTTGGAGCTAGTACCTACCCATATATCTCTATGGAATGGAGTTTGCAACTGAAAAGAACCTTTGTGTTCCCAACAAGCTAGGTGAAGGACGGCTTTCACACACACTTATCTCTCAGAACTGAGCAAGTGGAGAGACGTTCGTTCATCTAGCACCAAGGGAACGGGTTGCAGGAGACACTTTTTCTCTGCTTTCTCAGTCTGTTTCCTAGTGCCGGTTTGAAGTTCCTGCAGTTTTCACTGTAAAACCGAGTTGGAGCTAGTACCTCCCCATATATATGTATGGAATGGAGTTTGAAACTTAAAAGAAACTTTGTTTTCCCAACAAGCGAGGTGAAGGACGGCTTTCACACACACTTATCTCTCAGAACTGAGCAAGTGGAGAGACGTTCGTTCATCTAGCACCAAGGGAACGGGTTGCAGGAGACACTTTTTCTCTGCTTTCTCAGTCTGTTTCCTAGTGCCGTTTTGAAGTTCCTGCAGTTTTCACTGTCAAAACGAGTTGGAGCTTGTACCTCCCCATATATATGTATGGAATGGAGTTTGCAACTGAAAAGAAACTTTGTGTTCCCAACAAGATAGGTGAAGGACGGCTTTCACACACACTTATCTCTCAGAACTGAGCAAGTGGAGAGACGTTCGTTCATCTAGCACCAAGGGAACGGGTTGCAGGAGACACTTTTTCTCTGCTTTCTCAGTCTGTTTCCTAGTGCCGGTTTGAAGTTCTTGCAGTTTTCACTGTAAAACCGAGTTGGAGCTTCTTTCTCCCCATATATATGTATGGAATGGAGTTTGCAACTGAAAAGAAACTTTGTGTTCCCAACAAGCTAGGTGAAGGACGGCTTTCACACACACTTATCTCTCAGAACTGAGCATGTGGAGAGACGTTCGTTCATCTAGCACCAAGGGAACGGGTTGCAGGAGACACTTTTTCTCTGCTTTCCCAGTCTGTTTCCTAGTGCCGGTTTGAAGTTCCTGCAGTTTTCACTGTCAAACCGAGTTGGAGCTTGTACCTCCCCATATATATGTATGGAATGGAGTTTGTAACTTAAAAGAAACTTTGTTTTCCCAACAAGCTAGTTGAAGGACGGCTTTCACACACACTTATCTCTCAGAACTGAGCAAGTGGAGAGACGTTCGTTCATCTAGCACCAAGGGAACGGGTTGCAGGAGACACTTTTTCTCTGCTTTCTCAGTCTGTTTCCTAGTGCCGGTTTGAAGTTCCTGCAGTTTTCACTGTAAAACCGAGTTGGAGCTTCTTTCTCCACATATATATGTATGGAATGGAGTTTGCAACTGAAAAGAAACTTTGTGTTCCCAACAAGCTAGGTGAAGGACGGCTTTCACACACACTTATCTCTCAGAACTGAGCATGTGGAGAGACGTTCGTTCATCTAGCACCAAGGGAACGGGTTGCAGGAGACACTTTTTCTCTGCTTTCCCAGTCTGTTTCCTAGTGCCGGTTTGAAGTTCCTGCAGTTTTCACTGTCAAACCGTGTTGGAGCTTGTACCTCCCCATATATATGTATGGAATGGAGTTTGTAACTTAAAAGAAACTTTGTTTTCCCAACAAGCTAGTTGAAGGACGGCTTTCACACACACTTATCTCTCAGAACTGAGCAAGTGGAGAGACGTTCGTTCATCTAGCACCAAGGGAACGGGTTGCAGGAGACACTTTTTCTCTGCTTTCTCAGTCTGTTTCCTAGTGCCGGTTTGAAGTTCCTGCAGTTTTCTCTGTAAAACCGAGTTGGAGCTTGTAACTCCCCATATATATGTATGGAATGGAGTTTGCAACTGAAAAGAAACTTTGTGTTCCCAACAACCTAGGTGAAGGACGGCTTTCACACACACTTATCTCTCAGAACTGAGCAAGTGGAGAGACATTCATTCATCTAGCACCAAGGGAACGGGTTGCAGGAGACACTTTTTCTCTGCATTCTCAGTCTGTTTCCTAGTGCTGATTGGAAGTTCCTGCAGTTTTCACTGTCAAACAGAGTTGGAGCTTGTACCTCCCCTTATATATGTATGGAATGGAGTTTGCAACTGAAAAGAAACTTTGTGTTCCCAACAAGCTAGGTGAAGGACGGCTTTCACACACACTTATCTCCCAGAACAGAGCAATTGGAGAGATATTCGTTCATCTAGAACCAAGGGAACGGGTTGCAGGGACACTATTTCTCTGCTTTCTCAGTCTGTTTCCTAGTGCCGGTTTGAAGTTCCTTCAGTTTTCACTGTAAAACCGAGTTGGAGCTAGTACCTCCCCATATATTTCTATGGAATGGAGTTTGCAACTGAAAAGAACCTTTGTGTTCCCAACAAGATAGGAGAAGGACGGCTTTCACACACACATCATTCAGAACTGAGCAAGTGGAGAGACCTTCGTTCATCTAGCACCAAGGGAACGGGTTGCAGGAGACACATTTTCTCTGCTTTCTCAGTCTGTTTCCTAGTGCCGGTTTGAAGTTCCTGCAGTTTTCACTGTCAAAACGAGTTGGAGCTAGTACCTTCCCATATATATGTATGGAATGGAGTTTGCAACTGAAAAGAAACTTTGTGTTCCCAACAAGATAGGTGAAGGACGGCTTTCACACACACATATCTCTCAGATCTGAGCAAGTGGAGAGACGTTCGTTCATCTAGCACCAATGGAACGGGTTGCAGGAGACACTTTATCTCTGCTTTCTCAGTCTGTTTCCTAGTGCCGGTTTGAAGTTCCTACAGATTTCACTGTAAAACCGAGTTGGAGCTTGTACCTCCCCATATATATGTATGGAATGGACTTTGCAACTGAAAAGAAACTTTGTGTTCCCAACAATCTAGATGAAGGACGGCTTTCACACACATTTATCTCTCAGAACTGAGCAAGTGGACAGACTTTCGTTCATCTAGCACCAAGGGAACGGTTTGCAGGAGACACTTTTTCTCTGCTTTCTCAGTCTGTTTCCTAGTGCCGGTTTGAATTTCCTGCAGTTTTCACTGTAAAACCGAGTTGGATCTAGTACCTCCCCATATATATGTATGGAATGGAGTTTGCAACTGAAAAGAAACTTTGTGTTCCCAACAAGATAGGTGAAGGACGGCTTTCACACACATTTATCTCTCAGATCTGAGCAAGTGGAGAGACGTTCGTTCATCTAGCACCTAGGGAACGGGTTGCAGGAGACACTTTTTCTCTGCTTTCTCAGTCTGTTTCCTAGTGCCGGTTTGAAGTTCCTGCAGTTTTCACTGTCAAAACGATTTGGAGCTAGTACGTTCCCATATATATGTATGGAATGGAGTTTGCAACTGAAAAGAAACTTTGTGTTCCCAACAAGATAGGTGAAGGACGGCTTTCACACACACTTATCTCTCAGATCTGAGCAAGTGGAGAGACGTTCGTTCATCTAGCACCAAGGGAACGGGTTGCAGGAGACACTTTTTCTCTGCTTTCTCAGTCTGTTTCCTAGTGCCGGTTTGAAGTTCCTGCAGTTTTCAGTGTCAAAACGAGTTGGAGCTAGTACCTTCCCATATATATGTATGGAATGGAGTTTGCAACTGAAAAGAAACTTTGTGTTCCCAACAAGATAGTTGAAGGACGGCTTTCACACACACTTATCTCTCAGATCTGAGCAAGTGGAGAGACGTTCGTTCATCTAGCACCAAGGGAACGGGTTGCAGGAGACACATTTTCTCTGCTTTCTCAGTCTGTTTCCTAGTGCCGGTTTGAAGTTCCTGCAGTTTTCACTGTAAAACGAGTTGGAGCTAGTACGTTCCCATATATATGTATGGAATGGAGTTTGCAACTGAAAAGAAACTTTGTGTTCCCAACAAGATAGGTGAAGGACGGCTTTCACACACACTTATCTCTCAGATCTGAGCAAGTGGAGAGACGTTCGTTCATCTAGCACCAAGGGAACGGGTTGCAGGAGTCACTTTTTCTCTGCTTTCTCAGTCTGTTTCCTAGTGCCGGTTTGAAGTTCATGCAGATTTCACTGTAAAACCGAGTTGGAGCTAGTACCACCCCATATATATGTATGGAATGAACTTTGCAACTGAAAAGAAACTTTGTGTTCCCAACAAGATAGGTGAAGGACGGCTTTCACACACACTTATCTCTCAGATCTGAGCAAGTGGAGAGACGTTCGTTCATCTAGCACCAAGGGAACGGGTTGCAGGAGACACTTTTTCTCTGCTTTCTCAGTCTGTTTCCTAGTGCCGGTTTGAAGTTCCTGCAGTTTTCACTGTAAAACCGAGTTGGAGCTTCTATCTCCCCATATATATGTATGGAATGGACTTTGCAACTGAAAAGAAACTTTGTGTTCCCAACAAGCTAGGTGAAGGACGGCTTTCACACACACTTATCATTCAGAACTGAGCAAGTGGAGAGACGTACGTTCATCTAGCACCAAGGGAACGGGTTGCAGGGGACACTTTTTCTCTGCTTTCTCAGTCAGTTTCCTAGTGCCGGTTGGAAGTTCCTGCAGATTTCACTGTAAAACCGAGTTGGAGCTAGTACCTCACCATATATATGTACGGAATGGAGTTTGCAACTGAAAAGAAACTTTGTGTTCCCAACAAGCTAGGTGAAGGACGGCTTTCACACACACTTATCTCTCAGATCTGAGCAAGTGGAGAGACGTTCGTTCATCTAGCACCAAGGGAACGGGTTGCAGGAGACACTTTTTCTCTGCTTTGTCAGTCTTTTTCCTAGTGCCGGTTTGAAGTTCCTGCAGATTTCACTGTAAAACCGAGTTGGAGCTAGTACCTCCCCATATATATGTATGGAATGGACTTTGCAACTGAAAAGAAACTTTGTGTTCCCAACAAGATAGGTGAAGGACGGCTTTCACACACACTTATCTCTCAGAACTGAGCAAGTGGAGAGACGTTCGTTCATCTAGCAACAAGGGAACGGGTTGCAGGTGACACTTTTTCTCTGCTTTCTCAGTCTGTTTCCTAGTGCCGGTTTGAAGTTCCTGCAGTTTTCACTGTAAAACCGAGTTGGAGCTTCTATCTCCCCATATATATGTATGGAATGGACTTTGCAACTGAAAAGAAACTTTGTGTTCCCAACAAGCTAGGTGAAGGACGGCTTTCACACACACTTATCTCTCAGAACTGAGCAAGTGGAGAGACGTTCGTTCATCTAGCACCAAGGGAACGGGTTGCAGGAGACACTTTTTCTCTGCTTTCTCAGTCTGTTTCCTAGTGCCGGTTTGAAGTTCCTGCAGTTTTCACTGTCAAACCGAGTTGGAGCTAGTACCTCCCCATATATATGTATGGAATGGAGTTTGTAACTTAAAAGAAACTTTGTGTTCCCAACAAGCTAGTTGAAGGACGGCTTTCACACACACTTAACTCTCAGAACTGAGCAAGTGGAGAGACGTTCGTTCATCTAGCACCAAGGGAACGGGTTGCAGGAGACACTTTTCCTCTGCTTTCTCAGTCTGTTTCCTAGTGCCGGTTTGAAGTTCCTGCATTTTTCTCTGCAAAACCGAGGTGGAGCTAGTACTTCCCCATATATATGTATGGAATGGAGTTTGTAACTTAAAAGAAACTTTGTGTTCCCAACAAGCTAGGTGAAGGACGGCTTTCACACACACTTATCATTCAGAACTGAGCAAGTGGAGAGACCTTCCTTCATCTAGCACCAAGGGAACGGTTTGCCGGAGACACATTTTCTCTGCTTTCTCAGTCTGTTTCCTAGTGCCGGTTTGAAGTTCCTGCAGTTTTCACTGTAAAACCGAGTTGGAGCTAGTACCTCAACATATGTATGTATGGAATGGAGTTTGCAACTGAAAAGAAACTTTGTGTTCCCAACAAGCTAGGTGAAGGACGGCTTTCACACACACTTATCTCTCAGATCTGAGCAAGTGGAGAGACGTTCGTTCATCTAGCACCAAGGGAACGGGTTGCAGGAGACACTTTTTCTCTGCTTTCTCAGTCTGTTTCCTAGTGCCGGTTGGAAGTTCCTGCAGATTTCACTGTAAAACCGAGTTGGAGCTAGTACCTCCCCATATATATGTATGGAATGGTCTTTGCAACTGAAAAGAAACTTTGTGTTCCCAACAATCTAGTGAAGGACGGCTTTCACACACACTTATCTCTCAGAACTGAGCAAGTGGACAGACGTTCGTTCATCTAGCACCAAGGGAACGGGTTGCAGGAGACACTTTTTCTCTGCTTTCTGAGTCTGTTTCCTAGTGCCGGTTTCAAGTTCCTGCAGTTTTCACTGTAAAACCGAGTTGGATCTAGTACCTCCCCATATATATGTATGGAATGGAGTTTGCAACTGAAAAGAAACTTTGTGTTCCCAACAAGCTAGGTGAAGGACGGCTTTCACACACACTTATCTCTCAGAACAGAGCAAGTGGAGAGACGTTCGTTCATCTAGCAACAAGGGAACGGGTTGCAGGAAACACTTTTTCTCTGCTTTCTCAGGCTGTTTCCTAGTGCCGGTTTGAAGTTCCTGCAGTTTTCACTGTCAAACCGAGTTGGAGCTTGTACCTCCCCATATATATGTATGGAATGGATTTTGCAACTGAAAAGAAACTTTGTGTTCCCAACAAGGTAGTTAAAGGACGGCTTTCACACACACTTATCTCTCAGAACTGAGCAAGTGGAGAGACGTTCGTTCATCTAGCACCAAGGGAACGGGTTGCAGGAGAAACTTTTTCTCTGCTTTCTCAGTCTGTTTCCTAGTGCCGGTTTGAAGTTCCTGAATTTTCACTGTAAAACAGAGTTGGAGCTTGTACCTCACCATATATATGTATGGAATTGAGTTGGCAACTGAAAAGATACTTTGTGTTCCCAACAAGCTATGTGAAGGACGGCTTTCACACACAATTATCTCTCAGATCTGAGCAAGTGGAGAGACGTTCGTTCATCTAGCACCAAGGGAACGGGTTGCAGGAGACACTTTTTCTCTGCTTTCTCAGTCTGTTTCCTAGTGCCGTTTTGAAGTTCCTGCAGTTTTCACTGTCAAAACGAGTTGGAGCTAGTACCTCCACATATATATGTATGGAATGGAGTTTGCAACTGAAAAGAAACTTTGTGTTCCCAACAAGCTAGGTGAAGGACGGCTTTCACACACAATTATCTCTCGAAATGAGCAAGTGGAGAGACGTTCGTTCATCTAGCACCAAGGGAACGGGTTGCAGGAGTCACTTTTTCTCTGCTTTCTCAGTCTGTTTCCTAGTGCCGGTTTGAAGTTCCTGCAGTTTTCACTGTAAAACCGATTTGGAGCTTCTATCTCCCAATATATATGTATGGAATGGAGTTTGCAACTGAAAAGAAACTTTGTGTTCCCAACAAGCTAGGTGAAGGACGGCTTTCACACACACTTATCTCTCAGAACTGAGCAAGTGTAGAGACGTTCGTTCATCTAGCACCAAGGGAACGGGTTGCAGGAGACACTTTTTCTCTGCTTTCTCAGTCTGTTTCCTAGTGCCGTTTTGAAGTTCCTGCAGTTTTCACTGTCAAACCGTGTTGGAGCTTGTACCTCACCATATATATGTATGGAATGGAGTTTGCAACTGAAAAGAAACTTTGTGTTCCCAACAAGATAGGTGAAGGACGGCTTTCACACACACTTATCTCTCAGAACTGAGCAAGTGGAGAGACGTTCGTTCATCTAGCACCAAGGGAACGGGTTGCAGGAGACACTTTTTCTCTGCTTTCTTAGTCTGTTTCCTAGTGCCGGTTTGAAGTTCCTGCAGTTTTCACTGTAAAACCGAGTTGGAGCTTCTATCTCCCCATATATATGTATGGATTGGAGTTTGCAACTTAAAAGAAACTTTGTGTTCCCAACAAGCTAGGTGAAGGACGGCTTTCACACACACTTATCTCTCAGAACTGAGCAAGTGGAGAGACGTTCGTTCATCTAGCACCAAGGGAACGGGTTGCAGGAGACACTTTTTCTCTGATTTCTCATTCTGTTTCCTAGTGCCGTTTTGAAGTTCCTGCAGTTTTCACTGTAAAACCGAGTTGGAGCTAGTACCTCCCCATATATATGTATGGAATGGAGTTTGCAACTTAAAAGAAACTTTGTGTTCCCAACAAGATAGGTGAAGGATGGCTTTCACACACACTTATCTCTCAGAACTGAGCAAGTGGAGAGACGTTCGTTCATCTAGCACCAAGGGAACGGGTTGCAGGAGACGCTTTTTCTCTGCTTTCTCAGTCTGTTTCCTAGTGCCGGTTTGAAGTTCCTGCAGTTTTCACTGTCAAACCGAGTTGGAGGTAGTACCTCCCCATATATATGTATGGAATGGAATTTGCAACTGAAAAGAAACTTTGTGTTCCCAACAAGCTAGGTGAAGGACGGCTTTCACACACACTTATCTCTCAGAACTGAGCAAGTGGAGAGACGTTCGTTCATCTAGCACCAAGGGAACGGGTTGCAGGAGACACTTTTTCTCTGCTTTCTCAGTCTGTTTCCTAGTGCCGGTTTGAAGTTCCTGCAGTTTTCACTGTCAAACCGAGTTGGAGTTGGTACCTCCCCATATATATGTATGGAATGGAGTTTGTAACTTAAAAGAAACTTTGTTTTCCCAACAAGCTAGTTGAAGGACGGCTTTCACACACACTTAACTCTCAGAACTGAGCAAGTGGAGAGACGTTCGTTCATCTAGCACCAAGGGAACGGGTTGCAGGAGACACTTTTTCTCCGCATTCTCAGTCTGTTTCCTAGTGCCGGTTTGAAGTTCCTGCAGTTTTCTCTGTAAAACCGAGTTGGAGCTATTACCTCCCCATATATATGTATGGAATGGAGTTTGCAACTGAAAAGAAACTTTGTGTTCCCAACAAGATAGGAGAAGGACGGCTTTCACACACACATCATTCGAACTGAGCAAGTGGAGAGACCTTCGTTCATCTAGCACCAAGGGAACGGGTTGCAGGAGACACATTTTCTCTGCTTTCTCAGTCTGTTTCCTAGTGCCGGTTTGAAGTTCCTGCAGTTTTCACTGTCAAAACGAGTTGGAGCTAGTACCTTCCCATATATATGTATGGAATGGAGTTTGCAACTGAAAAGAAACTTTGTGTTCCCAACAAGATAGGTGAAGGACGGCTTTCACACACACATATCTCTCAGATCTGAGCAAGTGGAGAGACGTTCGTTCATCTAGCACCAATGGAACGGGTTGCAGGAGACACTTTATCTCTGCTTTCTCAGTCTGTTTCCTAGTGCCGGTTTGAAGTTCCTACAGATTTCACTGTAAAACCGAGTTGGAGCTTGTACCTCCCCATATATATGTATGGAATGGACTTTGCAACTGAAAAGAAACTTTGTGTTCCCAACAATCTAGGTGAAGGACGGCTTTCACACACATTTATCTCTCAGAACTGAGCAAGTGGACAGACTTTCGTTCATCTAGCACCAAGGGAACGGTTTGCAGGAGACACTTTTTCTCTGCTTTCTCAGTCTGTTTCCTAGTGCCGGTTTGAATTTCCTGCAGTTTTCACTGTAAAACCGAGTTGGATCTAGTACCTCCCCATATATATGTATGGAATGGAGTTTGCAACTTAAAAGAAACTTTGTGTTCCCAACAAGCTAGGTGAAGGACGGCTTTCACACACAATTGTCTCTCAGAACTGAGCAAGTGGAGAGACGTTCGTTCATCTAGCACCAAGGGAACGGGTTGCAGGAGACACTTTTTCTCTGCTTTCTCAGTCTGTTTCCTAGTGCCGGTTTGAAGTTCCTGCAGTTTTCACTGTCAAAACGAGTTGGAGCTAGTACCTTCCCATATATATGTATGGAATGGAGTTTGCAACTGAAAAGAAACTTTGTGTTCCCAACAAGATAGGTGAAGGACGGCTTTCACACACACTTATCTCTCAGATCTGAGCAAGTGGAGAGACGTTCGTTCATCTAGCACCAAGGGAACGGGTTGCAGGAGACACATTTTCTCTGCTTTCTCAGTCTGTTTCCTAGTGCCGGTTTGAAGTTCCTGCAGTTTTCACTGTCAAAACGATTTGGAGCTAGTACGTTCCCATATATATGTATGGAATGGAGTTTGCAACTGAAAAGAAACTTTGTGTTCCCAACAAGATAGGTGAAGGACGGCTTTCACACACACTTATCTCTCAGAACTGAGCAAGTGGAGAGACGTTCGTTCATCTAGCACCAAGGGAACGGGTTGCAGGAGACACTTTTTCTCTGCTTTCTCAGTCTGTTTCCTAGTGCCGGTTTGAAGTTCCTGCAGTTTTCACTGTCAAAACGAGTTGGAGCTAGTACCTTCCCATATATATGTATGGAATGGAGTTTGCAACTGAAAAGAAACTTTGTGTTCCCAACAAGATAGGTGAAGGACGGCTTTCACACACACTTATCTCTCAGATCTGAGCAAGTGGAGAGACGTTCGTTCATCTAGCACCAAGGGACGGGTTGCAGGAGTCACTTTTTCTCTGCTTTCTCAGTCTGTTTCCTAGTGCCGGTTTGAAGTTCCTGCAGATTTCACTGTAAAACCGAGTTGGAGCTAGTACCACCCCATATATATGTATGGAATGAACTTTGCAACTGAAAAGAAACTTTGTGTTCCCAACAAGATAGGTGAAGGACGGCTTTCACACACACTTATCTCTCAGATCTGAGCAAGTGGAGAGACGTTCGTTCATCTAGCACCAAGGGAACGGGTTGCAGGAGACACTTTTTCTCTGCTTTCTCAGTCTGTTTCCTAGTGCCGGTTTGAAGTTCCTGCAGTTTTCACTGTAAAACCGATTTGGAGCTTCTATCTCCCCATATATATGTATGGAATGGACTTTGCAACTGAAAAGAAACTTTGTGTTCCCAACAAGATAGGTGAAGGACGGCTTTCACACACACTTATCTCTCAGATCTGAGCAAGTGGAGAGACGTTCGTTCATCTAGCACCAAGGGAACGGGTTGCAGGAGACACTTTTTCTCTGCTTTCTCAGTCTGTTTCCTAGTGCCGGTTTGAAGTTCCTGCAGTTTTCACTGTAAAACCGAGTTGGAGCTTCTATCTCCCCATATATATGTATGGAATGGACTTTGCAACTGAAAAGAAACTTTGTGTTCCCAACAAGCTAGGTGAAGGACGGCTTTCACACACACTTAACTCTCAGAACTGAGCAAGTGGAGAGACGTTCGTTCATCTAGCACCAAGGGAACGGGTTGCAGGAGACACTTTTTCTCTGCTTTCTCAGTCTGTTTCCTAGTGCCGGTTTGAAGTTCCTGCAGTTTTCACTGTCAAACCGAGTTGGAGCTAGTACCTCCCCATATATATGTATGGAATGGAGGTTGTAACTTAAAAGAAACTTTGTGTTCCCAACAAGCTAGTTGAAGGACGGCTTTCACACACACTTAACTCTCAGAACTGAGCAAGTGGAGAGACGTTCGTTCATCTAGCACCAAGGGAACGGGTTGCAGGAGACACTTTTCCTCTGCTTTCTCAGTCTGTTTCCTAGTGCCGGTTTGAAGTTCCTGCAGTTTTCTCTGCAAAACCGAGGTGGAGCTAGTACTTCCCCATATATATGTATGGAATGGAGTTTGCAACTTAAAACAAACTTTGTGTTCCCAACAAGCTAGGTGAAGGACGGCTTTCACACACACTTATCATTCAGAACTGAGCAAGTGGAGAGACCTTCCTTCATCTATCACCAAGGGAACGGTTTGCCGGAGACACATTTTCTCTGCTTTCTCAGTCTGTTTCCTAGTGCCGGTTTGAAGTTCCTGCAGTTTTCACTGTAAAACCGAGTTGGAGCTAGTACCTCAACATATGTATGTATGGAATGGAGTTTGCAACTGAAAAGAAACTTTGTGTTCCCAACAAGCTAGGTGAAGGACGGCTTTCACACACACTTATCTCTCAGAACTGAGCAAGTGGAGAGACGTTCGTTCATCTAGCACCAAGGGAACGGGTTGCAGGAGACACATTTTCTCTGCTTTCTCAGTCTGTTTCCTAGTGCCGTTTTGAAGTTCCTGCAGTTTTCACTGTCAAACCGTGTTGGAGCTTGTACCTCACCATATAAATGTATGGAATGGAGTTTGCAACTGAAAAGAAACTTTGTGTTCCCAAGAAGCTAGGTGAAGGACGGCTTTCACACACACTTATCTCTCAGAACTGAGCAAGTGGAGAGACGTTCGTTCATCTAGCACCAAGGGAACGGGTTGCAGGAGACACATTTTCTCTGCTTTCTCAGTCTGTTTCCTAGTGCCGGTTTGAAGTTCCTGCAGTTTTCACTGTAAAACCGATTTGGAGCTTCTATCTCCCAATATATATGTATGGAATGGAGTTTGCAACTGAAAAGAAACTTTGTGTTCCCAACAAGCTAGGTGAAGGACGGCTTTCACACACACTTATCTCTCAGAACTGAGCAAGTGGAGAGACGTTCGTTCATCTAGCACCAAGGGAACGGGTTGCAGGAGACACATTTTCTCTGCTTTCTCAGTCTGTTTCCTAGTGCCGTTTTGAAGTTCCTGCAGTTTTCACTGTCAAACCGTGTTGGAGCTTGTACCTCACCATATAAATGTATGGAATGGAGTTTGCAACTGAAAAGAAACTTTGTGTTCCCAACAAGATAGGTGAAGGACGGCTTTCACACACACTTATCTCTCAGAACTGAGCAAGTGGAGAGACGTTCGTTCATCTAGCACCAAGGGAACGGGTTGCAGGAGACACTTTTTCTCTGCTTTCTTAGTCTGTTTCCTAGTGCCGGTTTGAAGTTCCTGCAGTTTTCACTGTAAAACCGAGTTGGAGCTTCTATCTCCCCATATATATGTATGGATTGGAGTTTGCAACTTAAAAGAAACTTTGTGTTCCCAACAAGCTAGGTGAAGGACGGCTTTCACACACACTTATCTCTCAGAACTGAGCAAGTGGAGAGACGTTCGTTCATCTAGCACCAAGGGAACGGGTTGCAGGAGACACTTTTTCTCTGATTTCTCATTCTGTTTCCTAGTGCCGTTTTGAAGTTCCTGCAGTTTTCACTGTAAACCCGAGTTGGAGCTAGTACCTCCCCATATATATGTATGGAATGGAGTTTGCAACTTAAAAGAAACTTTGTGTTCCCAACAAGATAGGTGAAGGATGACTTTCACACACACTTATCTCTCAGAACTGAGCAAGTGGAGAG
Source organism: Camelus bactrianus (assembly GCF_048773025.1). Lineage (NCBI taxonomy): Eukaryota > Metazoa > Chordata > Mammalia > Artiodactyla > Camelidae > Camelus > Camelus bactrianus. The sequence continues at coordinate 135,341,021 of NC_133541.1, forward strand.
ACGTTCGTTCATCTAGCACCAAGGGAACGGGTTGCAGGAGACACTTTTTCTCTGCTTTCTCAGTCTGTTTCCTAGTGCCGGTTTGAAGTTCCTGCAGTTTTCACTGTCAAACCGAGTTGGAGGTAGTACCTCCCCATATATATGTATGGAATGGAATTTGCAACTGAAAAGAAACTTTGTGTTCCCAACAAGCTAGGTGAAGGACGGCTTTCACACACACTTATCTCTCAGAACTGAGCAAGTGGAGAGACGTTCGTTCATCTAGCACCAAGGGAACGGGTTGCAGGAGACACTTTTTCTCTGCTTTCTCAGTCAGTTTCCTAGTGCCGGTTTGAAGTTCCTGCAGTTTTCACTGTCAAACCGAGTTGGAGTTGGTACCTCCCCATATATATGTATGGAATGGAGTTTGTAACTTAAAAGAAACTTTGTTTTCCCAACAAGCTAGTTGAAGGACGGCTTTCACACACACTTAACTCTCAGAACTGAGCAAGTGGAGAGACGTTCGTTCATCTAGCACCAAGGGAACGGGTTGCAGGAGACACTTTTTCTCCGCTTTCTCAGTCTGTTTCCTAGTGCCGGTTTGAAGTTCCTGCAGTTTTCTCTGTAAAACCGTGTTGGAGCTAGTACCTCCCATATATATGTATGGAATGGAGTTTGCAACTGAAAAGAAACTTTGTGTTCCCAACAAGATAGGAGAAGGACGGCTTTCACACACACATCATTCAGAACTGAGCAAGTGGAGAGACCTTCGTTCATCTAGCACCAAGGGAACGGTTTGCAGGAGACACTTTTTCTCTGCTTTCTCAGTCTGTTTCCTAGTGCCGGTTTGAATTTCCTGCAGTTTTCACTGTAAAACCGAGTTGGATCTAGTACCTCCCCATATATATGTATGGAATGGAGTTTGCAACTTAAAAGAAACTTTGTGTTCCCAACAAGCTAGGTGAAGGACGGCTTTCACACACAATTGTCTCTCAGAACTGAGCAAGTGGAGAGACGTTCGTTCATCTAGCACCAAGGGAACGGGTTGCAGGAGACACTTTTTCTCTGCTTTCTCAGTCTGTTTCCTAGTGCCGGTTTGAAGTTCCTGCAGTTTTCACTGTCAAAACGAGTTGGAGCTAGTACCTTCCCATATATATGTATGGAATGGAGTTTGCAACTGAAAAGAAACTTTGTGTTCCCAACAAGATAGGTGAAGGACGGCTTTCACACACACATATCTCTCAGATCTGAGCAAGTGGAGAGACGTTCGTTCATCTAGCACCAAGGGAACGGGTTGCAGGAGACACATTTTCTCTGCTTTCTCAGTCTGTTTCCTAGTGCCGGTTTGAAGTTCCTGCAGTTTTCACTGTCAAAACGAGTTGGAGCTAGTACGTTCCCATATATATGTATGGAATGGAGTTTGCAACTGAAAAGAAACTTTGTGTTCCCAACAAGATAGGTGAAGGACGGCTTTCACACACACTTATCTCTCAGATCTGAGCAAGTGGAGAGACGTTCGTTCATCTAGCACCAAGGGAACGGGTTGCAGGAGACACTTTTTCTCTGCTTTCTCAGTCTGTTTCCTAGTGCCGGTTTGAAGTTCCTGCAGTTTTCACTGTCAAAACGAGTTGGAGCTAGTACCTTCCCATATATATGTATGGAATGGAGTTTGCAACTGAAAAGAAACTTTCTGTTCCCAACAAGATAGGTGAAGGACGGCTTTCACACACACTTATCTCTCAGATCTGAGCAAGTGGAGAGACGTTCGTTCATCTAGCACCAAGGGAACGGGTTGCAGGAGACACATTTTCTCTGCTTTCTCAGTCTGTTTCCTAGTGCCGGTTTGAAGTTCCTGCAGTTTTCACTGTCAAAACGAGTTGGAGCTAGTACGTTCCCATATATATGTATGGAATGGAGTTTGCAACTGAAAAGAAACTTTGTGTTCCCAACAAGATAGGTGAAGGACGGCTTTCACACACACTTATCTCTCAGATCTGAGCAAGTGGAGAGACGTTCGTTCATCTAGCACCAAGGGAACGGGTTGCAGGAGTCACTTTTTCTCTGCTTTCTCAGTCTGTTTCCTAGTGCCGGTTTGAAGTTCCTGCAGATTTCACTGTAAAACCGAGTTGGAGCTAGTACCACCCCATATATATGTATGGAATGAACTTTGCAACTGAAAAGAAACTTTGTGTTCCCAACAAGATAGGTGAAGGACGGCTTTCACACACACTTATCTCTCAGATCTGAGCAAGTGGAGAGACGTTCGTTCATCTAGCACCAAGGGAACGGGTTGCAGGAGACACTTTTTCTCTGCTTTCTCAGTCTGTTTCCTAGTGCCGGTTTGAAGTTCCTGCAGTTTTCACTGTAAAACCGAGTTGGAGCTTCTATCTCCCCATATATATGTATGGAATGGACTTTGCAACTGAAAAGAAACTTTGTGTTCCCAACAAGCTAGGTGAAGTACGGCTTTCACACACACTTATCTCTCAGAACTGAGCAAGTGGAGAGACGTTCGTTCATCTAGCACCAAGGGAACGGGTTGCAGGAGACACTTTTTCTCTGCTTTCTCAGTCTGTTTCCTAGTGCCGGTTTGAAGTTCCTGCAGTTTTCACTGTCAAACCGAGTTGGAGCTAGTACCTCCCCATATATATGTATGGAATGGAGGTTGTAACTTAAAAGAAACTTTGTGTTCCCAACAAGCTAGTTGAAGGACGGCTTTCACACACACTTAACTCTCAGAACTGAGCAAGTGGAGAGACGTTCGTTCATCTAGCACCAAGGGAACGGGTTGCAGGAGACACTTTTCCTCTGCTTTCTCAGTCTGTTTCCTAGTGCCGGTTTGAAGTTCCTGCAGTTTTCTCTGCAAAACCGAGGTGGAGCTAGTACTTCCCCATATATATGTATGGAATGGAGTTTGCAACTTAAAACAAACTTTGTGTTCCCAACAAGCTAGGTGAAGGACGGCTTTCACACACACTTATCATTCAGAATTGAGCAAGTGGAGAGACCTTCCTTCATCTAGCACCAAGGGAACGGTTTGCCGGAGACACATTTTCTCTGCTTTCTCAGTCTGTTTCCTAGTGCCGGTTTGAAGTTCCTGCAGTTTTCACTGTAAAACCGAGTTGGAGCTAGTACCTCAACATATGTATGTATGGAATGGAGTTTGCAACTGAAAAGAAACTTTGTGTTCCCAACAATCTAGGTGAAGGACGGCTTTCACACACACATATCTCTCAGATCTGAGCAAGTGGAGAGACGTTCGTTCATCTAGCACCAAGGGAACGGGTTGCAGGAGACACTTTTTCTCTGCTTTCTCAGTCTGTTTCCTAGTGCCGGTTGGAAGTTCCTGCAGATTTCACTGTAAAACCGAGTTGGAGCTAGTACCTCCCCATATATATGTATGGAATGGTCTTTGCAACTGAAAAGAAACTTTGTGTTCCCAACAATCTAGTGAAGGACGGCTTTCACACACACTTATCTCTCAGAACTGAGCAAGTGGACAGACGTTCGTTCATCTAGCACCAAGGGAACGGGTTGCAGGAGACACTTTTTCTCTGCTTTCTGAGTCTGTTTCCTAGTGCCGGTTTCAAGTTCCTGCAGTTTTCACTGTAAAACCGAGTTGGATGTAGTACCTCCCCATATATATGTATGGAATGGAGTTTGCAACTGAAAAGAAACTTTGTGTTCCCAACAAGCTAGGTGAAGGACGGCTTTCACACACACTTATCTCTCAGAACAGAGCAAGTGGAGAGACGTTCGTTCATCTAGCACCAAGGGAACGGGTTGCAGGAGAAACTTTTTCTCTGCTTTCTCAGTCTGTTTCCTAGTGCCGGTTTGAAATTCCTGAATTTTCACTGTAAAACAGAGTTGGAGCTTGTACCTCACCATATATATGTATGGAATTGAGTTGGCAACTGAAAAGATACTTTGTGTTCCCAACAAGCTATGTGAAGGACGGCTTTAACACACAATTATCTCTCAGATCTGAGCAAGTGGAGAGACGTTCGTTCATCTAGCACCAAGGGAACGGGTTGCAGGAGACACTTTTTCTCTGCTTTCTCAGTCTGTTTCCTAGTGCCGTTTTGAAGTTCCTGCAGTTTTCACTGTCAAAACGAGTTGGAGCTAGTACCTCCACATATATATGTATGGAATGGAGTTTGCAACTGAAAAGAAACTTTGTGTTCCCAACAAGCTAGGTGAAGGACGGCTTTCACACACAATTATCTCTCAGAAATGAGCAAGTGGAGAGACGTTCGTTCATCTAGCACCAAGGGAACGGGTTGCAGGAGTCACTTTTTCTCTGCTTTCTCAGTCTGTTTCCTAGTGCCGGTTTGAAGTTCCTGCAGTTTTCACTGTAAAACCGATTTGGAGCTTCTATCTCCCCATATATATGTATGGAATGGAGTTTGCAACTGAAAAGAAACTTTGTGTTCCCAACAAGCTAGGTGAAGGACGGCTTTCACACACACTTATCTCTCAGAACTGAGCAAGTGGAGAGACGTTCGTTCATCTAGCACCAAGGGAACGGGTTGCAGGAGACACTATTTCTCTGCTTTCTCAGTCTGTTTCCTAGTGCCGTTTTGAAGTTCCTGCAGTTTTCACTGTCAAACAGTGTTGGAGCTTGTACCTCACCATATATATGTATGGAATGGAGTTTGCAACTGAAAAGAAACTTTGTGTTCCCAACAAGATAGGTGAAGGACAGCTTTCACACACACTTATCTCTCAGAACTGAGCAAGTGGAGAGACGTTCGTTCATCTAGCACCAAGGGAACGGGTTGCAGGAGACACTTTTTCTCTGCTTTCTCAGTCTGTTTCCTAGTGCCGGTTTGAAGTTCCTGCAGTTTTCACAGTAAAACCGAGTTGGAGCTTCTATCTCCCCATATATATGTATGGATTGGAGTTTGCAACTTAAAAGAAACTTTGTGTTCCCAACAAGCTAGGTGAAGGACGGCTTTCACACACACTTATCTCTCAGAACTGAGCAAGTGGAGAGACGTTCGTTCATCTAGCACCAAGGGAACGGGTTGCAGGAGACACTTTTTCTCTGCTTTCTCATTATGTTTCCTAGTGCCGTTTTGAAGTTCCTGCAGTTTTCACTGTAAAACCGAGTTGGAGCTAGTACCTCCCCATATATATTTATGGAATGGAGTTTGCAACTGAAAAGAAACTTTGTGTTCCCAACAAGATAGGTGAAGGATGGCTTTCACACACACTTATCTCTCAGAACTGAGCAAGTGGAGAGACGTTCGTTCATCTAGCACCAAGGGAACGGGTTGCAGGGGACACTTTTTCTCTGCTTTCTCAGTCTGTTTCCTAGTGCCGGTTTGAAGTTCCTGCAGTTTTCACTGTCAAACCGAGTTGGAGGTAGTACCTCCCCATATATATGTATGGAATGGAATTTGCAACTGAAAAGAAACTTTGTGTTCCCAACAAGATAGGTGAAGGACGGCTTTCACACACACTTATCTCTCAGAACTGAGCAAGTGGAGAGACGTTCGTTCATCTAGCACCAAGGGAACGGGTTGCAGGAGACACTTTTTCTCTGCTTTCTCAGTCTGTTTCCTAGTGCCGGTTTGAAGTTCCTGCAGTTTTCACTGTCAAACCGAGTTGGAGTTGGTACCTCCCCATATATATGTATGGAATGGAGTTTGTAACTTAAAAGAAACTTTGTTTTCCCAACAAGCTAGTTGAAGGACGGCTTTCACACACACTTAATTCTCAGAACTGAGCAAGTGGAGAGACGTTCGTTCATCTAGCACCAAGGGAACGGGTTGCAGGAGACACTTTTTCTCCGCTTTCTCAGTCTGTTTCCTAGTGCCGGTTTGAAGTTCCTGCAGTTTTCTCTGTAAAACCGAGTTGGAGCTAGTACCTCCCCATATATATGTATGGAATGGAGTTTGCAACTTAAAAGAAACTTTGTGTTCCCAACAATCTAGGTGAAGGACGGCTTTCACACACACATCATTCAGAACTGAGCAAGTGGAGAGACCTTCGTTCATCTAGCACCAAGGGAACGGGTTGCAGGAGACACATTTTCTCTGCTTTCTCAGTCTGTTTCCTAGTGCCGGTTTGAAGTTCCTGCAGTTTTCACTGTCAAAACGAGTTGGAGCTAGTACCTTCCCATATATATGTATGGAATGGAGTTAGCAACTGAAAAGAAACTTTGTGTTCCCAACAAGATAAGTGAAGGACGGCTTTCACACACACATATCTGTCAGATCTGAGCAAGTGGAGAGACGTTCGTTCATCTAGCACCAATGGAACGGGTTGCAGGAGACACTTTTTCTCTGCTTTCTCAGTCTGTTTCCTAGTGCCGGTTTGAAGTTCCTACAGATTTCACTGTAAAACCGAGTTGGAGCTTGTACCTCCCCATATATATGTATGGAATGGACTTTGCAACTGAAAAGAAACTTTGTGTTCCCAACAATCTAGGTGAAGGACGGCTTTCACACACATTTATCTCTCAGAACTGAGCAAGTGGACAGACTTTCGTTCATCTAGCACCAAGGGAACGGTTTGCAGGAGACACTTTTTCTCTGCTTTCTCAGTCTGTTTCCTAGTGCCGGTTTGAATTTCCTGCAGTTTTCACTGTAAAACCGAGTTGGATCTAGTACCTCCCCATATATATGTATGGAATGGAGTTTGCAACTTAAAAGAAACTTTGTGTTCCCAACAAGCTAGGTGAAGGACGGCTTTCACACACAATTGTCTCTCAGAACTGAGCAAGTGGAGAGACGTTCGTTCATCTAGCACCAAGGGAACGGGTTGCAGGAGACACTTTTTCTCTGCTTTCTCAGTCTGTTTCCTAGTGCCGGTTTGAAGTTCCTGCAGTTTTCACTGTCAAAACGAGTTGGAGCTAGTACCTTCCCATATATATGTATGGAATGGAGTTTGCAACTGAAAAGAAACTTTGTGTTCCCAACAAGATAGGTGAAGGACGGCTTTCACACACACTTATCTCTCAGATCTGAGCAAGTGGAGAGACGTTCGTTCATCTAGCACCAAGGGAACGGGTTGCAGGAGACACATTTTCTCTGCTTTCTCAGTCTGTTTCCTAGTGCCGGTTTGAAGTTCCTGCAGATTTCACTGTAAAACCGAGTTGGAGATAGTACCACCCCATATATATGTATGGAATGGACTTTGCAACTGAAAAGAAACTTTGTGTTCCCAACAATCTAGGTGAAGGACGGCTTTCACACACATTTATCTCTCAGAACTGAGCAAGTGGACAGACTTTCGTTCATCTAGCACCAAGGGAACGGTTTGCAGGAGACACTTTTTCTCTGCTTTCTCAGTCTGTTTCCTAGTGCCGGTTTGAAGTTCCTGCAGTTTTCACTGTAAAACCAAGTTGGAGCTAGTACCTCCCCATACATATGTATGGAATGGAGTTTGCAACTGAAAAGAAACTTTGTGTTCCCAACAAGCTAGGAGAAGGACGGCTTTCACACACACTTATCTCTCAGAACTGAGCAAGTGGAGAGACGTTCGTTCATCTAGCACCAAGGGAACGGGTTGCAGGAGACACATTTTCTCTGCTTTCTCAGTCTGTTTCCTAGTGCCGGTTTGAAGTTCCTGCAGTTTTCACTGTAAAACCAAGTTGGAGCTTGTACCTCCCCATATATATGTATGGAATGGAGTTTGCAACTGAAAAGAAACTTTGTGCTCCCAACAAGCTAGGTGAAGGACGGCTTTCACACACACTTATCTCTCAGAACTGAGCAAGTGGAGAGACGTTCGTTCATCTAGCACCAAGGGAACGGGTTGCAGGAGACACTTTTTCTCTGCTTTCTCAGTCTGTTTCCTAGTGCCGTTTTGAAGTTCCTGCAGTTTTCACTGTCAAACCGATTTGGAGCTAGTACCTCCCCATATATATGTATGGAATGGAGTTTGCAAATGAAAAGAAACTTTGTGTTCCCAACAAGGTAGGTGAAGGACGGCTTTCACATAAACTTATCTCTCAGAACTGAGCAAGTGGAGAGACGTTCGTTCATCTAGCACCAAGGGAACTGGTTACAGGAGACACTATTTCTCTGCTTTCTCAGTCTGTTTCCTAGTGCCGGTTTGAAGTTCCTGCAGTTTTCACTGTCAAACCGATTTGGAGCTAGTACCTCCCCATATATATGTATGGAATGGAGTTTGTAACTTAAAAGAAACTTTGTTTTCCCAACAAGCTAGTTGAAGGACGGCTTTCACACACACTTATCTCTCAGATCTGAGCAAGTGGAGAGACGTTCGTTCATCTAGCACCAAGGGAACGGGTTGCAGGAGACACTTTTTCTCTGCTTTCTCAGTCTGTTTCCTAGTGCCGCTTTGAAGTTCCTGCAGATTTCACTGTAAAACCGAGTTGGAGCTAGTACCTCCCCATATATATGTATGGAATGGACTTTGCAACTGAAAAGAAACTTTGTGTTCCCATCAAGCTAGGTGAAGGACGGCTTTCACACACACTTTTCTCTCAGAACTGAGCAAGTGGAGAGACGTTCGTTCATCTAGCACCAAGGGAACTGGTTACAGGAGACACTTTTTCTCTGCTTTCTCAGTCTGTTTCCTAGTGCCGGTTTGAAGTTCCTGCAATTTCAATGTAAAACAGAGTTGGAGCTTGTACCTCACCATATATATGTATGGAATGGAGTTGGAAACTGAAAAGAAACTTTGTGTTCCCAACAAGCTAGGTGAAGGACGGCTTTCACACACACTTATCACTCAGAACTGAGCAAGTGGAGAGACTTTCGTTCATCTAGCACCAAGGGAACGGGTTGCAGGAGGCACTTTTTCTCTGCTTTCTCAGTCTGTTCCCTAGTGCCGGTTGGAAGTTCCTGCAGTTTTCACTGTAAAATCGAGTTGGAGCTTCTACCTCCCCATATATATGTGTGGAATGGAGTTTGCAACTGAAAAGAAACTTTGTGTTCCCAACAAGCTAGGTGAAGGACGGCTTTCACACACACTTATCTCTCAGAACTGAGCAAGTGGAGAGACGTTCGTTCATCTAGCACCAAGGGAACGGGTTGCAGGAGACACTTTTTCTCTGCTTTCTCAGTCTGTTTCCTAGTGCCGGTTTGAAGTTCCTGCAGTTTTCACTGTAAAACGGAGTTGGAGCTTCTATCTCCCCATATATATGTATGGAATGGAGTTTGCAACTGAAAAGAAACTTTGTGTTCCCAACAAGCTAGGTGAAGGACGGCTTTCACACACACTTATCTCTCAGAACTGAGCAAGTGGAGAGACGTTCGTTCATCTAGCACCAAGGGAACGGGTTGCAGGAGAAACATTTTCTCTGCTTTCTCAGTCTGTTTCCTAGTGCCGGTATGAAGTTCCTGCAGTTTTCACTGTCAAACCTAGTTGGAGCTATTACCTCCCCATATATATGTATGGAATGGAGTTTGTAACTTAAAAAAACTTTGTGTTCCCAACAAGCTAGTTGAAGGAGAGCTTTCACACACACTTATCTCTCAGAACTGAGCAAGTGGAGAGACGTACGTTCATCTAGCACCAAGGGAACGGGTTGCAGGAGACACTTTTTCTCTGATTTCTCAGTCAGTTTCCTAGTGCCGGTTGGAAGTTCCTGCAGATTTCACTGTAAAACCGAGTTGGAGCTAGTACCTCACCATATATATGTATGGAATGTAGTTTGCAACTGAAAAGAAACTTTGTGTTCCCAACAAGCTAGGTGAAGGACGGCTTTCACACACACTTATCTCTCAGAACTGAGCAAGTGGAGAGACGTTCGTTCATCTAGCACCAAGGGAACGGGTTGCAGGAGACACTTTTTCTCTGCTTTGTCAGTCTGTTTCCTAGTGCCGGTTTGAAGTTCCTGCAGTTTTCACTGTAAAACCGAGTTGGAGCTAGTACCTCCCCATATATATGTATGGAATGGACTTTGCAACTGAAAAGAAACTTTGTGTTCCCAACAAGATAGGTGAAGGACGGCTTTCACACACACTTATCTCTCAGAACTGAGCAAGTGGAGAGACGTTCGTTCATCTAGCACCAAGGGAACGGGTTGAAGGAGACACTTTTTCTCTGCTTTCTCAGTCTGTTTCCTAGTGTCGGTTTGAAGTTCCTGCCGTTTTCTCTGCAAAACCGAGTTGGAGCTAGTACCTCCCCATATATATGTATGGAATGGGGTTTGCAACTTAAAAGAAACTTTGTGTTCCCAACAATCTAGGTGAAGGACGGCTTTCACACACACATATCTTTCAGAACTGAGCAAGTGGGGAGACCTTCGTTCATCTAGCACCAAGGGAACGGTTTGCCGGAGAAACATTTTCTCTGCTTTCTCAGTCTGTTTCCTAGTGCCGGTTGGAAGTTCCTGCAGATTTCACTGTAAAACCGAGTTGGAGCTAGTACCTCCCCATATATATGTATGGAATGGAGTTTGCAACTGAAAAGAAACTTTGTGTTCCCAACAATCTAGGTGAAGGACGGCTTTCACACACACTTATCTCTCAGAACTGAGCAAGTGGAGAGACGTTCGTTCATCTAGCACCAAGGGAACGGGTTGCAGGAGACACTTTTTCTCTGCTTTCTCAGTCTGTTTCCTAGTGCCGGTTTGAAATTCCTGCAGTTTTCACTGTAAAACCGAGTTGGATCTAGTACCTCCCCATATATATGTATGGAATGGAGTTTGCAACTAAAAAGAAACTTTGTGTTCCCAACAAGCTAGGTGAAGGACGGCTTTCACACACACTTATCTCTCAGAACTGAGCAAGTGGAGAGACGTTCGTTCATCTAGCACCAAGGGAACGGGTTGCAGGAAACACTTTTTCTCTGCTTTCTCAGGCTGTTTCCTAGTGCCGGTTTGAAGTTCCTGCAGTTTTCACTGTCAAATCGAGTTGGAGCTTGTACCTCCCCATATATATGTATGGAATGGATTTTGCAACTGAAAAGAAACTTTGTGTTCCCAACAAGCTTGTTGAAGGACGGCTTTCACACACACTTATCTCTCAGAACAGAGCAAGTGGAGAGACGTTCGTTCATCTAGCACCAAGGGAACTGGTTACAGGAGACACTATTTCTCTGCTTTCTCAGTCTGTTTCCTAGTGCCGGTTTGAAGTTCCTGCAGTTTTCACTGTCAAACCGATTTGGAGCTAGTACCTCCCCATATATATGTATGGAATGGAGTTTGTAACTTAAAAGAAACTTTGTTTTCCCAACAAGCTAGTTGAAGGACGGCTTTCACACACACTTATCTCTCAGATCTGAGCAAGTGGAGAGACGTTCGTTCATCTAGCACCAAGGGAACGGGTTGCAGGAGACACTTTTTCTCTGCTTTCTCAGTCTGTTTCCTAGTGCCGCTTTGAAGTTCCTGCAGATTTCACTGTAAAACCGAGTTGGAGCTAGTACCTCCCCATATATATGTATGGAATGGACTTTGCAACTGAAAAGAAACTTTGTGTTCCCATCAAGCTAGGTGAAGGACGGCTTTCACACACACTTTTCTCTCAGAACTGAGCAAGTGGAGAGACGTTCGTTCATCTAGCACCAAGGGAACTGGTTACAGGAGACACTTTTTCTCTGCTTTCTCAGTCTGTTTCCTAGTGCCGGTTTTTAAGTTCCTGCAATTTCAATGTAAAACAGAGTTGGAGCTTGTACCTCACCATATATATGTATGGAATGGAGTTGGAAACTGAAAAGAAACTTTGTGTTCCCAACAAGCTAGGTGAAGGACGGCTTTCACACACACTTATCACTCAGAACTGAGCAAGTGGAGAGACTTTCGTTCATCTAGCACCAAGGGAACGGGTTGCAGGAGGCACTTTTTCTCTGCTTTCTCAGTCTGTTCCCTAGTGCCGGTTGGAAGTTCCTGCAGTTTTCACTGTAAAATCGAGTTGGAGCTTCTACCTCCCCATATATATGTGTGGAATGGAGTTTGCAACTGAAAAGAAACTTTGTGTTCCCAACAAGCTAGGTGAAGGACGGCTTTCACACACACTTATCTCTCAGAACTGAGCAAGTGGAGAGACGTTCGTTCATCTAGCACCAAGGGAACGGGTTGCAGGAGACACTTTTTCTCTGCTTTCTCAGTCTGTTTCCTAGTGCCGGTTTGAAGTTCCTGCAGTTTTCACTGTAAAACGGAGTTGGAGCTTCTATCTCCCCATATATATGTATGGAATGGAGTTTGCAACTGAAAAGAAACTTTGTGTTCCCAACAAGCTAGGTGAAGGACGGCTTTCACACACACTTATCTCTCAGAACTGAGCAAGTGGAGAGACGTTCGTTCATCTAGCACCAAGGGAACGGGTTGCAGGAGAAACATTTTCTCTGCTTTCTCAGTCTGTTTCCTAGTGCCGGTATGAAGTTCCTGCAGTTTTCACTGTCAAACCTAGTTGGAGCTATTACCTCCCCATATATATGTATGGAATGGAGTTTGTAACTTAAAAAAACTTTGTGTTCCCAACAAGCTAGTTGAAGGACAGCTTTCACACACACTTATCTCTCAGAACTGAGCAAGTGGAGAGACGTACGTTCATCTAGCACCAAGGGAACGGGTTGCAGGAGACACTTTTTCTCTGATTTCTCAGTCAGTTTCCTAGTGCCGGTTGGAAGTTCCTGCAGATTTCACTGTAAAACCGAGTTGGAGCTAGTACCTCACCATATATATGTATGGAATGTAGTTTGCAACTGAAAAGAAACTTTGTGTTCCCAACAAGCTAGGTGAAGGACGGCTTTCACACACACTTATCTCTCAGATCTGAGCAAGTGAAGAGACGTTCGTTCATTTAGCACCAAGGGAACGGGTTGCAGGAGACACTTTTTCTCTGCTTTGTCAGTCTGTTTCCTAGTGCCGGTTTGAAGTTCCTGCAGTTTTCACTGTAAAACCGAGTTGGAGCTAGTACCTCCCCATATATATGTATGGAATGGACTTTGCAACTGAAAAGAAACTTTGTGTTCCCAACAAGATAGGTGAAGGACGGCTTTCACACACACTTATCTCTCAGAACTGAGCAAGTGGAGAGACGTTCGTTCATCTAGCACCAAGGGAACGGGTTGAAGGAGACACTTTTTCTCTGCTTTCTCAGTCTGTTTCCTAGTGTCGGTTTGAAGTTCCTGCCGTTTTCTCTGCAAAACCGAGTTGGAGCTAGTACCTCCCCATATATATGTATGGAATGGGGTTTGCAACTTAAAAGAAACTTTGTGTTCCCAACAATCTAGGTGAAGGACGGCTTTCACACACACATATCTTTCAGAACTGAGCAAGTGGGGAGACCTTCGTTCATCTAGCACCAAGGGAACGGTTTGCCGGAGAAACATTTTCTCTGCTTTCTCAGTCTGTTTCCTAGTGCCGGTTGGAAGTTCCTGCAGATTTCACTGTAAAACCGAGTTGGAGCTAGTACCTCCCCATATATATGTATGGAATGGAGTTTGCAACTGAAAAGAAACTTTGTGTTCCCAACAATCTAGGTGAAGGACGGCTTTCACACACACTTATCTCTCAGAACTGAGCAAGTGGAGAGACGTTCGTTCATCTAGCACCAATTGAACGGGTTGCAGGAGACCCTTTTTCTCTGCTTTCTCAGTCTGTTTCCTAGTGCCGGTTTGAAGTTCCTGCAGTTTTCACTGTAAAACCGAGTTGGATCTAGTACCTCCCCATATATATGTATGGAATGGAGTTTGCAACTGAAAAGAAACTTTGTGTTCCCAACAAGCTAGGTGAAGGACGGCTTTCACACACACTTATCTCTCAGAACAGAGCAAGTGGAGAGACGTTCGTTCATCTAGCACCAAGGGAACGGGTTGCAGGAAACACTTTTTCTCTGCTTTCTCAGGCTGTTTCCTAGTGCCGGTTTGAAGTTCCTGCAGTTTTCACTGTCAAATCGAGTTGGAGCTTGTACCTCCCCATATATATGTATGGAATGGATTTTGCAACTGAAAAGAAACTTTGTGTTCCCAACAAGCTTGTTGAAGGACGGCTTTCACACACACTTATCTCTCAGAACTGAGCAAGTGGAGAGACGTTCGTTCATCTAGCACCAAGGGAACGGGTTGCAGGAGACACTTTTTCTCTGGTTTCTCAGTCTGTTTCCTAGTGCCGGTTTGAAGTTCCTGCAGTTTTCACTGTAAAACCGAGTTGGAGCTTGTACCTCCCCATATATATGTATGGAATGGAGTTTGCAACTTAAAAGAAACTTTGTGTTCCCAACAAGCTATGTGAAGGACGGCTTTCACACACACTTATCTCTCAGATCTGAGCAAGTGGAGAGACGTTCGTTCATCTAGCACCAAGGGAACAGGTTGCAGGAGACACTTTTTCTCTGCTTCCTCAGTCTGTTTCCTAGTGCCGTTTTGAAGTTCCTGCAGTTTTCACTGTCAAACCGAGTTGGAGCTAGTACCTCCACATATATATGTATGGAATGGAGTTTGCAACTGAAAAGAAACTTTGTGTTCCCAACAAGATATGTGAAGGATGGCTTTCACACACACTTATCTCTCAGAACTGAGCAAGTGGAGAGACGTTCGTTCATCTAGCACCAAGGGAACGGGTTGCAGGGACACTTTTTCTCTGCTTTCTCAGTCTGTTTCCTAGTGCCAGTTTGAAGTTCCTGCAGTTTTCACTGTAAAACCGAGTTGGAGCTTCTATCTCCCCATATGTATGTATGGAATAGAGTTTGCAACTGAAAAGAAACTTTGTGTTCCCAACAAGCTAGGTGAAGGACGGCTTTCACACACACTTATCTCTCAGAACTGAGCAAGTGGAGAGACGTTCGTTCATCTAGCACCAAGGGAACGGGTTGCAGGAAACACTTTTTCTCTGCTTTCTCAGGCTGTTTCCTAGTGCCGGTTTGAAGTTCCCGCAGTTTTCACTGTCAAACCGAGTTGGAGCTTGTACCTCCCCATATATATGTATGGAATGGATTTTGCAACTGAAAAGAAACTTTGTGTTCCCAACAAGCTAGGTGAAGGACGGCTTTCACACACACTTATCTCTCAGAACTGAGCAAGTGGAGAGACGTTCGTTCATCTAGCACCAAGGGAACGGGTTGCAGGAGACACTTTTTCTCTGCTTTCTCAGTCTGTTTCCTAGTGCCGGTTTGAAGTTCCTGCAGTTTTCACTGTAAAACAGAGTTGGAGCTTGTACCTCACCATATATATGTATGGAATGGAGTTGGCAACTGAAAAGAAACTTTGTGTTCCCAACAAGCTATGTGAAGGACGGCTTTCACACACACTTATCTCTCAGATCTGAGCAAGTGGAGAGACGTTCGTTCATCTAGCACCAAGGGAACAGGTTGCAGGAGACACTTTTTCTCTGCTTTCTCAGTCTGTTTCCTAGTGCCGGATTGAAGTTCCTGCAGTTTTCACTGTAAAACCGAGTTGAAGCTTCTATCTCCCCATATATATGTATGGAATGGCGTTTGCAACTGAAAAGAATCTTTGTGTTCCCAACAAGCTAGGTGAAGGACGGCTTTCACACACACTTATCTCTCAGAACTGAGCAAGTGGAGAGACGTTCTTTCATCTAGCACCAAGGGAACGGGTTTCAGGAGACACTTTTTCTCTGCTTTCTCAGTCTGTTTCCTAGTGCCGGTTTGAAGTTCCTGCAGTTTTCTCTGTAAAACCGAGTTGGAGCTAGTACCTCCCTATATATATGTATGGAATGGACTTTGCAACTGAAAAGAAACTTTGTGTTCCCAACAATCTAGGTGAAGGACGGCTTTCACACACACTTATCTCTCAGAACTGAGCAAGTGGACACACGTTCGTTCATCTAGCACCAAGGGAACGGGTTGCAGGAGACACTTTTTCTCTGCTTTCTCAGTCTGTTTCCTAGTGCCGGATTGAAGTTCCTGCAGTTTTCACTGTAAAACCGAGTTGGATCTAGTACCTCCCCATATATATGTATGGAATGGAGTTTGCAACTGAAAAGGAACCTTGTGTTCCCAACAAGCTAGGTGAAGGACGGCTTTCACACACACTTATCTCTCAGAACAGAGCAAGTGGAGAGACGTTCGTTCATCTAGCACCAAGGGAACGGGTTGCAGGAAAAACTTTTTCTCTGCTTTCTCAGGCTGTTTCCTAGTGCCGGTTTGAAGTTCCTGCAGTTTTCACTGTCAAACCGAGTTGGAGCTTGTACCTCCCCATATATATGTATGGAATGGATTTTGCAACTGAAAAGAAACTTTGTGTTCCCAACAAGCTAGTTGAAGGACGGCTTTCACACACAATTATCTCTCAGAACTGAGCAAGTGGAGAGACTTTCGTTCATCTAGCACCAAGGGAACGGGTTGCAGGAGACACTTTTTCTCTGCTTTCTCAGTCTGTTTCCTAGTGCCGGTTTGAATTTCCTGCAGTTTTCACTGTAAAACAGAGTTGGAGCTTGTACCTCACCATATATATGTATGGAATGGAGTTGGCAACTGAAAAAAAACTTTGTGTTCCCAACAAGCTATGTGAAGGACGGCTTTCACACACACTTATCTCTCAGATCTGAGCAAGTGGAGAGACGTTCGTTCATCTAGCACCAAGGGAACAGGTTGCAGGAGACACTTTTTCTCTGCTTTCTCAGTCTGTTTCCTAGTGCCGGTTTGAAGTTCCTGCAGTTTTCACTGTCAAACCGAGTTGGAGCTAGTACCTCCCCCTATATATGTATGGAATGGAGTTTGCAACTGAAAAGAAACTTTGTGTTCCCAACAAGATAGGTGAAGGACGGCTTTCACATATACTTATCTCTCAGAACTGAGCAAGTGGAGAGACGTTCGTTCATCTAGCACCAAGGGAACGGGTTGCAGGTGACACTTTTTCTCTGCTTTCTCAGTCTGTTTCCTAGTGCCGGTTTGAAGTTCCTGCAGTTTTCACTGTAAAACCGAGTTGGAGCTTCAATCTCCCCATATATATGTATGGAATGGAGTTTGCAACTGAAAAGAAACTTTGTGTTCCCAACAAGCTAGATGAAGGACGGCTTTCACACAGACTTAACTCTCAGAACTGAGCAAGTGGAGAGACGTTCGTTCATCTAGCACCAAGGGAACGGGTTGAAGGAGACACTTTTTCTCTGCTTTCTCAGTCTGTTTCCTAGTGTCGGTTTGAAGTTCCTGCCGTTTTCTCTGCAAAACCGAGTTGGAGCTAGTACCTCCCCATATATATGTATGGAATGGGGTTTGCAACTTAAAAGAAACTTTGTGTTCCCAACAATCTAGGTGAAGGACGGCTTTCACACACACATATCTTTCAGAACTGAGCAAGTGGGGAGACCTTCGTTCATCTAGCACCAAGGGAACGGTTTGCCGGAGAAACATTTTCTCTGCTTTCTCAGTCTGTTTCCTAGTGCCGGTTGGAAGTTCCTGCAGATTTCACTGTAAAACCGAGTTGGAGCTAGTACCTCCCCATATATATGTATGGAATGGAGTTTGCAACTGAAAAGAAACTTTGTGTTCCCAACAATCTAGGTGAAGGACGGCTTTCACACACACTTATCTCTCAGAACTGAGCAAGTGGAGAGACTTTCGTTCATCTAGCACCAAGGGAACGGGTTGCAGGAGACACTTTTTCTCTGCTTTCTCAGTCTGTTTCCTAGTGCCGGTTTGAAGTTCCTGCAGTTTTCACTGTAAAACCGAGTTGGAGCTTGTACCTCCCCATATATATGTATGGAATGGAGTTTGCAACTTAAAAGAAACTTTGTGTTCCCAACAAGCTATGTGAAGGACGGCTTTCACACACACTTATCTCTCAGATCTGAGCAAGTGGAGAGACGTTCGTTCATCTAGCACCAAGGGAACAGGTTGCAGGAGACACTTTTTCTCTGCTTCCTCAGTCTGTTTCCTAGTGCCGTTTTGAAGTTCCTGCAGTTTTCACTGTCAAACCGAGTTGGAGCTAGTACCTCCACATATATATGTATGGAATGGAGTTTGCAACTGAAAAGAAACTTTGTGTTCCCAACAAGGTATGTGAAGGATGGCTTTCACACACACTTATCTCTCAGAACTGAGCAAGTGGAGAGACGTTCGTTCATCTAGCACCAAGGGAACGGGTTGCAGGGACACTTTTTCTCTGCTTTCTCAGTCTGTTTCCTAGTGCCAGTTTGAAGTTCCTGCAGTTTTCACTGTAAAACCGAGTTGGAGCTTCTATCTCCCCATATGTATGTATGGAATAGAGTTTGCAACTGAAAAGAAACTTTGTGTTCCCAACAAGCTAGGTGAAGGACGGCTTTCACACACACTTATCTCTCAGAACTGAGCAAGTGGAGAGACGTTCGTTCATCTAGCACCAAGGGAACGGGTTGCAGGAAACACTTTTTCTCTGCTTTCTCAGGCTGTTTCCTAGTGCCGGTTTGAAGTTCCCGCAGTTTTCACTGTCAAACCGAGTTGGAGCTTGTACCTCCCCATATATATGTATGGAATGGATTTTGCAACTGAAAAGAAACTTTGTGTTCCCAACAAGCTAGGTGAAGGACGGCTTTCACACACACTTATCTCTCAGAACTGAGCAAGTGGAGAGACGTTCGTTCATCTAGCACCAAGGGAACGGGTTGCAGGAGACACTTTTTCTCTGCTTTCTCAGTCTGTTTCCTAGTGCCGGTTTGAAGTTCCTGCAGTTTTCACTGTAAAACAGAGTTGGAGCTTGTACCTCACCATATATATGTATGGAATGGAGTTGGCAACTGAAAAGAAACTTTGTGTTCCCAACAAGCTATGTGAAGGACGGCTTTCACACACACTTATCTCTCAGATCTGAGCAAGTGGAGAGACGTTCGTTCATCTAGCACCAAGGGAACAGGTTGCAGGAGACACTTTTTCTCTGCTTTCTCAGTCTGTTTCCTAGTGCCGGATTGAAGTTCCTGCAGTTTTCACTGTAAAACCGAGTTGAAGCTTCTATCTCCCCATATATATGTATGGAATGGCGTTTGCAACTGAAAAGAATCTTTGTGTTCCCAACAAGCTAGGTGAAGGACGGCTTTCACACACACTTATCTCTCAGAACTGAGCAAGTGGAGAGACGTTCTTTCATCTAGCACCAAGGGAACGGGTTTCAGGAGACACTTTTTCTCTGCTTTCTCAGTCTGTTTCCTAGTGCCGGTTTGAAGTTCCTGCAGTTTTCACTGTCAAACCGAGTTGGAGCTAATACCTCCCCATATATATGTATGGAATGGAGTATGTAACTTAAAAGAAACTTTGTTTTCCCAACAAGCTAGTTGAAGGACGGCTTTCACACACACTTAACACTCAGAACTGAGCAAGTGGAGAGACGTTCGTTCATCTAGCACCAAGGGAACGGGTTGCAGGAGACACTTTTTCTCTGCTTTCTCAGTCTTTTTCCTAGTGCCGGTTTGAAGTTCCTGCAGTTTTCTCTGTAAAACCGAGTTGGAGCTAGTACCTCCCTATATATATGTATGGAATGGACTTTGCAACTGAAAAGAAACTTTGTGTTCCCAACAATCTAGGTGAAGGACGGCTTTCACACACACTTATCTCTCAGAACTGAGCAAGTGGACACACGTTCGTTCATCTAGCACCAAGGGAACGGGTTGCAGGAGACACTTTTTCTCTGCTTTCTCAGTCTGTTTCCTAGTGCCGGATTGAAGTTCCTGCAGTTTTCACTGTAAAACCGAGTTGGATCTAGTACCTCCCCATATATATGTATGGAATGGAGTTTGCAACTGAAAAGAAACTTTGTGTTCCCAACAAGCTAGGTGAAGGACGGCTTTCACACACACTTATCTCTCAGAACAGAGCAAGTGGAGAGACGTTCGTTCATCTAGCACCAAGGGAACGGGTTGCAGGAGACACTTTTTCTCTGCTTTCTCAGGCTGTTTCCTAGTGCCGGTTTGAAGTTCCTGCAGTTTTCACTGTCAAACCGAGTTGGAGCTTGTACCTCCCCATATATATGTATGGAATGGATTTTGCAACTGAAAAGAAACTTTGTGTTCCCAACAAGCTAGTTGAAGGACGGCTTTCACACACAATTATCTCTCAGAACTGAGCAAGTGGAGAGACTTTCGTTCATCTAGCACCAAGGGAACGGGTTGCAGGAGACACTTTTTCTCTGCTTTCTCAGTCTGTTTCCTAGTGCCGGTTTGAATTTCCTGCAGTTTTCACTGTAAAACAGAGTTGGAGCTTGTACCTCACCATATATATGTATGGAATGGAGTTGGCAACTGAAAAAAAACTTTGTGTTCCCAACAAGCTATGTGAAGGACGGCTTTCACACACACTTATCTCTCAGATCTGAGCAAGTGGAGAGACGTTCGTTCATCTAGCACCAAGGGAACAGGTTGCAGGAGACACTTTTTCTCTGCTTTCTCAGTCTGTTTCCTAGTGCCGGTTTGAAGTTCCTGCAGTTTTCACTGTCAAACCGAGTTGGAGCTAGTACCTCCCCCTATATATGTATGGAATGGAGTTTGCAACTGAAAAGAAACTTTGTGTTCCCAACAAGATAGGTGAAGGACGGCTTTCACATATACTTATCTCTCAGAATTGAGCAAGTGGAGAGACGTTCGTTCATCTAGCACCAAGTGAACGGGTTACAGGAGACACTTTTTCTCTGCTTTCTCAGTCTGTTTCCTAGTGCCGGATTGAAGTTCCTGCAGTTTTCACTGTAAAACCGAGTTGAAGCTTCTATCTCCCCATATATATGTATGGAATGGCGTTTGCAACTGAAAAGAATCTTTGTGTTCCCAACAAGCTAGGTGAAGGACGGCTTTCACACACACTTATCTCTCAGAACTGAGCAAGTGGAGAGACGTTCTTTCATCTAGCACCAAGGGAACGGGTTCCAGGAGACACTTTTTCTCTGCTTTCTCAGTCTGTTTCCTAGTGCCGGTTTGAAGTTCCTGCAGTTTTCACTGTCAAACCGAGTTGGAGCTAGTACCTCCCCATATATATGTATGGAATGGAGTTTGTAACTTAAAAGAAACTTTGTTTTCCCAACAAGCTAGTTGAAGGACGGCTTTCACACACACTTAACTCTCAGAACTGAGCAAGTGGAGAGACGTTCGTTCATCTAGCACCAAGGGAACGGGTTGCAGGAGACACTTTTTCTCTGCTTTCTCAGTCTGTTTCCTAGTGCCGGTTTGAAGTTCCTGAAGTTTTCTCTGTAAAACCGATTTGGAGCTAGTACCTCCCTATATATATGTATGGAATGGACTTTGCAACTGAAAGAAACTTTGTGTTCCCAACAATCTAGGTGAAGGACGGCTTTCACACACACTTATCTCTCAGAACTGAGCAAGTGGACAGACTTTCGTTCATCTAGCACCAAGGGAACGGGTTGCAGGAGACACTTTTTCTCTGCTTTCTCAGTCTGTTTCCTAGTGCCGGTTTGAAATTCCTGCAGTTTTCACTGTAAAACAGAGTTGGATCTAGTACCTCCCAATATATATGTATGGAATGGAGTTTGCAACTGAAAAGAAAATTTGTGTTCCCAACAAGCTAGGTGAAGGACGGCTTTCACACGAACTTATCTCTCAGAACAGAGCAAGTGGAGAGACGTTCGTTCATCTAGCACCAAGGGAACGGGTTGCAGGAAACACTTTTTCTCTGCTTTCTCAGTCTGTTTCCTAGTGCCGGTTTGAAGTTCCTGCAGTTTTCACTGTCAAACCGAGTTGGAGCTTGTACCTCCCCATATATATGTATGGAATGGATTTTGCAACTGAAAAGAAACTTTGTGTTCCCAACAAGCTAGTTGAAGGACGGCTTTCACACACACTTATCTCTCAGAACTGAGCAAGTGGAGAGACTTTCGTTCATCTAGCACCAAGGGAACGGGTTGCAGGAGACACTTTTTCTCTGCTTTCTCAGTCTGTTTCCTAGTGCCGGTTTGAAGTTCCTGCAGTTTTCACTGTAAAACCGAGTTGGATCTAGTACCTCCCCATATATATGTATGGAATGGAGTTTGCAACTGAAAAGAAACTTTGTGTTCCCAACAAGCTAGGTGAAGGACGGCTTTCACACACACTTATCTCTCAGAACAGAGCAAGTGGAGAGACGTTCGTTCATCTAGCACCAAGGGAACGGGTTGCAGGAAACACTTTTTCTCTGCTTTCTCAGGCTGTTTCCTAGTGCCGGTTTGAAGTTCCTGCAGTTTTCACTGTCAAATCGAGTTGGAGCTTGTACCTCCCCATATATATGTATGGAATGGATTTTGCAACTGAAAAGAAACTTTGTGTTCCCAACAAGCTTGTTGAAGGACGGCTTTCACACACACTTATCTCTCAGAACTGAGCAAGTGGAGAGACTTTCGTTCATCTAGCACCAAGGGAACGGGTTGCAGGAGACACTTTTTCTCTGGTTTCTCAGTCTGTTTCCTAGTGCCGGTTTGAAGTTCCTGCAGTTTTCACTGTAAAACCGAGTTGGAGCTTGTACCTCCCCATATATATGTATGGAATGGAGTTTGCAACTTAAAAGAAACTTTGTGTTCCCAACAAGCTATGTGAAGGACGGCTTTCACACACACTTATCTCTTAGATCTGAGCAAGTGGAGAGACGTTCGTTCATCTAGCACCAAGGGAACAGGATGCAGGAGACACTTTTTCTCTGCTTCCTCAGTCTGTTTCCTAGTGCCGTTTTGAAGTTCCTGCAGTTTTCACTGTCAAACCGAGTTGGAGCTAGTACCTCCACATATATATGTATGGAATGGAGTTTGCAACTGAAAAGAAACTTTGTGTTCCCAACAAGATATGTGAAGGATGGCTTTCACACACACTTATCTCTCAGAACTGAGCAAGTGGAGAGACGTTCGTTCATCTAGCACCAAGGGAACGGGTTGCAGGGACACTTTTTCTCTGCTTTCTCAGTCTGTTTCCTAGTGCCAGTTTGAAGTTCCTGCAGTTTTCACTGTAAAACCGAGTTGGAGCTTCTATCTCCCCATATGTATGTATGGAATAGAGTTTGCAACTGAAAAGAAACTTTGTGTTCCCAACAAGCTAGGTGAAGGACGGCTTTCACACACACTTATCTCTCAGAACTGAGCAAGTGGAGAGACGTTCGTTCATCTAGCACCAAGGGAACGGGTTGCAGGAAACACTTTTTCTCTGCTTTCTCAGGCTGTTTCCTAGTGCCGGTTTGAAGTTCCCGCAGTTTTCACTGTCAAACCGAGTTGGAGCTTGTACCTCCCCATATATATGTATGGAATGGATTTTGCAACTGAAAAGAAACTTTGTGTTCCCAACAAGCTAGGTGAAGGACGGCTTTCACACACACTTATCTCTCAGAACTGAGCAAGTGGAGAGACGTTCGTTCATCTAGCACCAAGGGAACGGGTTGCAGGAGACACTTTTTCTCTGCTTTCTCAGTCTGTTTCCTAGTGCCGGTTTGAAGTTCCTGCAGTTTTCACTGTAAAACAGAGTTGGAGCTTGTACCTCACCATATATATGTATGGAATGGAGTTGGCAACTGAAAAGAAACTTTGTGTTCCCAACAAGCTATGTGAAGGACGGCTTTCACACACACTTATCTCTCAGATCTGAGCAAGTGGAGAGACGTTCGTTCATCTAGCACCAAGGGAACAGGTTGCAGGAGACACTTTTTCTCTGCTTTCTCAGTCTGTTTCCTAGTGCCGGATTGAAGTTCCTGCAGTTTTCACTGTAAAACCGAGTTGAAGCTTCTATCTCCCCATATATATGTATGGAATGGCGTTTGCAACTGAAAAGAATCTTTGTGTTCCCAACAAGCTAGGTGAAGGACGGCTTTCACACACACTTATCTCTCAGAACTGAGCAAGTGGAGAGACGTTCGTTCATCTAGCACCAAGGGAACGGGTTTCAGGAGACACTTTTTCTCTGCTTTCTCAGTCTGTTTCCTAGTGCCGGTTTGAAGTTCCTGCAGTTTTCACTGTCAAACCGAGTTGGAGCTAGTACCTCCCCATATATATGTATGGAATGGAGTTTGTAACTTAAAAGAAACTTTGTTTTCCCAACAAGCTAGTTGAAGGACGGCTTTCACACACACTTAACACTCAGAACTGAGCAAGTGGAGAGACGTTCGTTCATCTAGCACCAAGGGAACGGGTTGCAGGAGACACTTTTTCTCTGCTTTCTCAGTCTTTTTCCTAGTGCCGGTTTGAAGTTCCTGCAGTTTTCTCTGTAAAACCGAGTTGGAGCTAGTACCTCCCTATATATATGTATGGAATGGACTTTGCAACTGAAAAGAAACTTTGTGTTCCCAACAATCTAGGTGAAGGACGGCTTTCACACACACTTATCTCTCAGAACTGAGCAAGTGGACACACGTTCGTTCATCTAGCACCAAGGGAACGGGTTGCAGGAGACACTTTTTCTCTGCTTTCTCAGTCTGTTTCCTAGTGCCGGATTGAAGTTCCTGCAGTTTTCACTGTAAAACCGAGTTGGATCTAGTACCTCCCCATATATATGTATGGAATGGAGTTTGCAACTGAAAAGAAACTTTGTGTTCCCAACAAGCTAGGTGAAGGACGGCTTTCACACACACTTATCTCTCAGAACAGAGCAAGTGGAGAGACGTTCGTTCATCTAGCACCAAGGGAACGGGTTGCAGGAAAAACTTTTTCTCTGCTTTCTCAGGCTGTTTCCTAGTGCCGGTTTGAAGTTCCTGCAGTTTTCACTGTCAAACCGAGTTGGAGCTTGTACCTCCCCATATATATGTATGGAATGGATTTTGCAACTGAAAAGAAACTTTGTGTTCCCAACAAGCTAGTTGAAGGACGGCTTTCACACACAATTATCTCTCAGAACTGAGCAAGTGGAGAGACTTTCGTTCATCTAGCACCAAGGGAACGGGTTGCAGGAGACACTTTTTCTCTGCTTTCTCAGTCTGTTTCCTAGTGCCGGTTTGAAGTTCCTGCAGTTTTCACTGTCAAACCGAGTTGGAGCTAGTACCTCCCCCTATATATGTATGGAATGGAGTTTGCAACTGAAAAGAAACTTTGTGTTCCCAACAAGATAGGTGAAGGACGGCTTTCACATATACTTATCTCTCAGAATTGAGCAAGTGGAGAGACGTTCGTTCATCTAGCACCAAGTGAACGGGTTACAGGAGACACTTTTTCTCTGCTTTCTCAGTCTGTTTCCTAGTGCCGGATTGAAGTTCCTGCAGTTTTCACTGTAAAACCGAGTTGAAGCTTCTATCTCCCCATATATATGTATGGAATGGCGTTTGCAACTGAAAAGAATCTTTGTGTTCCCAACAAGCTAGGTGAAGGACGGCTTTCACACACACTTATCTCTCAGAACTGAGCAAGTGGAGAGACGTTCTTTCATCTAGCACCAAGGGAACGGGTTTCAGGAGACACTTTTTCTCTGCTTTCTCAGTCTGTTTCCTAGTGCCGGTTTGAAGTTCCTGCAGTTTTCACTGTCAAACCGAGTTGGAGCTAGTACCTCCCCATATATATGTATGGAATGGAGTTTGTAACTTAAAAGAAACTTTGTTTTCCCAACAAGCTAGTTGAAGGACGGCTTTCACACACACTTAACTCTCAGAACTGAGCAAGTGGAGAGACGTTCGTTCATCTAGCACCAAGGGAACGGGTTGCAGGAGACACTTTTTCTCTGCTTTCTCAGTCTGTTTCCTAGTGCCGGTTTGAAGTTCCTGAAGTTTTCTCTGTAAAACCGATTTGGAGCTAGTACCTCCCTATATATATGTATGGAATGGACTTTGCAACTGAAAGAAACTTTGTGTTCCCAACAATCTAGGTGAAGGACGGCTTTCACACACACTTATCTCTCAGAACTGAGCAAGTGGACAGACGTTCGTTCATCTAGCACCAAGGGAACGGGTTGCAGGAGACACTTTTTCTCTGCTTTCTCAGTCTGTTTCCTAGTGCCGGTTTGAAGTTCCTGCAGTTTTCACTGTAAAACAGAGTTGGATCTAGTACCTCCCCATATATATGTATGGAATGGAGTTTGCAACTGAAAAGAAAATTTGTGTTCCCAACAAGCTAGGTGAAGGACGGCTTTCACACGAACTTATCTCTCAGAACAGAGCAAGTGGAGAGACGTTCGTTCATCTAGCACCAAGGGAACGGGTTGCAGGAAACACTTTTTCTCGGCTTTCTCAGTCTGTTTCCTAGTGCCGGTTTGAAGTTCCTGCAGTTTTCACTGTCAAACCGAGTTGGAGCTTGTACCTCCCCATATATATGTATGGAATGGATTTTGCAACTGAAAAGAAACTTTGTGTTCCCAACAAGCTAGTTGAAGGACGGCTTTCACACACACTTATCTCTCAGAACTGAGCAAGTGGAGAGACTTTCGTTCATCTAGCACCAAGGGAACGGGTTGCAGGAGACACTTTTTCTCTGCTTTCTCAGTCTGTTTCCTAGTGCCGGTTTGAAGTTCCTGCAGTTTTCACTGTAAAACCGAGTTGGATCTAGTACCTCCCCATATATATGTATGGAATGGAGTTTGCAACTGAAAAGATACTTTGTGTTCCCAACAAGCTAGGTGAAGGACGGCTTTCACACACACTTATCTCTCAGAACAGAGCAAGTGGAGAGACGTTCGTTCATCTAGCACCAAGGGAACGGGTTGCAGAAAACACTTTTTCTCTGCTTTCTCAGGCTGTTTCCTAGTGCCGGTTTGAAGTTCCTGCAGTTTTCACTGTCAAACCGAGTTGGAGCTTGTACCTCCCCATATATATGTATGGAATGGATTTTGCAACTGAAAAGAAACTTTGTGTTCCCAACAAGCTAGTTGAAGGACGGCTTTCACACACAATTATCTCTCAGAACTGAGCAAGTGGAGAGACTTTCGTTCATCTAGCACCAAGGGAACGGGTTGCAGGAGACACTTTTTCTCTGCTTTCTCAGTCTGTTTCCTAGTGCCGGTTTCAAGTTCCTGCAGTTTTCACTGTAAAACAGAGTTGGAGCTTGTACCTCACCATATATATGTATGGAATGGAGTTGGCAACTGAAAAGAAACTTTGTGTTCCCAACAAGCTATGTGAAGGACGGCTTTCACACACACTTATCTCTCAGATCTGAGCAAGTGGATAGACGTTCGTTCATCTAGCACCGAGGGAACAGGTTGCAGGAGACACTTTTTCTCTGCTTTCTCAGTCTGTTTCCTAGTGCCGGTTTGAAGTTCCTGCAGTTTTCACTGTCAAACCGAGTTGGAGCTAGTACCTCCCCCTATATATGTATGGAATGGAGTTTGCAACTGAAAAGAAACTTTGTGTTCCCAACAAGATAGGTGAAGGACGGCTTTCACACACACTTATCTCTCAGAACTGAGCAAGTGGAGAGACGTTCGTTCATCTAGCCCCAAGGGAACGGGTTGCAGGAGACACTTTTTCTCTGCTTTCTCAGTCTGTTTCCTAGTGCCGGTTTGAAGTTCCTGCAGTTTTCACTGTAAAACCGAGTTGGAGCTTCTATCTCCCCATATATATGTATGGAATGGACTTTGCAACTGAAAAGAAACTTTGTGTTCCCAACAAGATATGTGAAGGACGGCTTTCACACACACTTATCTCTCAGATCTGAGCAAGTGGAGAGACGTTCGTTCATCTAGCACCAAGGGAACGGGTTGCAGGAGACACTTTTTCTCTGCTTTCTCAGTCTGTTTCCTAGTGCCGGTTTGAAGTTCCTGCAGTTTTCACTGTAAAACCGAGTTGGAGCTTCTATCTCCCCATATATATGTATGGAATGGACTTTGCAACTGAAAAGAAACTTTGTGTTCCCAACAAGCTAGGTGAAGGACGGCTTTCACACACACTTAACTCTCAGAACTGAGCAAGTGGAGAGACGTTCGTTCATCTAGCACCAAGGGAACGGGTTGCAGGAGACACTTTTTCTCTGCTTTCTCAGTCTGTTTCCTAGTGCCGGTTTGAAGTTCCTGCAGTTTTCACTGTCAAACCGAGTTGGAGCTAGTACCTCCCCATATATATGTATGGAATGGAGGTTGTAACTTAAAAGAAACTTTGTGTTCCCAACAAGCTAGTTGAAGGACGGCTTTCACACACACTTAACTCTCAGAACTGAGCAAGTGGAGAGACGTTCGTTCATCTAGCACCAAGGGAACGGGTTGCAGGAGACACTTTTCCTCTGCTTTCTCAGTCTGTTTCCTAGTGCCGGTTTGAAGTTCCTGCAGTTTTCTCTGCAAAACCGAGGTGGAGCTAGTACTTCCCCATATATATGTATGGAATGGAGTTTGCAACTTAAAACAAACTTTGTGTTCCCAACAAGCTAGGTGAAGGACGGCTTTCACACACACTTATCATTCAGAACTGAGCAAGTGGAGAGACCTTCCTTCATCTATCACCAAGGGAACGGTTTGCCGGAGACACATTTTCTCTGCTTTCTCAGTCTGTTTCCTAGTGCCGGTTTGAAGTTCCTGCAGTTTTCACTGTAAAACCGAGTTGGAGCTAGTACCTCAACATATGTATGTATGGAATGGAGTTTGCAACTGAAAAGAAACTTTGTGTTCCCAACAAGCTAGGTGAAGGACGGCTTTCACACACACTTATCTCTCAGATCTGAGCAAGTGGAGAGACTTTCGTTCATCTAGCACCAAGGGAACGGGTTGCAGGAGACACTTTTTCTCTGCTTTCTCAGTCTGTTTCCTAGTGCCGGTTGGAAGTTCCTGCAGATTTCACTGTAAAACCGAGTTGGAGCTAGTACCTCCCCATATATATGTATGGAATGGTCTTTGCAACTGAAAAGAAACTTTGTGTTCCCAACAATCTAGTGAAGGACGGCTTTCACACACACTTATCTCTCAGAACTGAGCAAGTGGACAGAGGTTCGTTTATCTAGCACCAAGGGAACGGGTTGCAGGAGACACTTTTTCTCTGCTTTCTGAGTCTGTTTCCTAGTGCCGGTTTCAAGTTCCTGCAGTTTTCACTGTAAAACCGAGTTGGATCTAGTACCTCCCCATATATATGTATGGAATGGAGTTTGCAACTGAAAAGAAACTTTGTGTTCCCAACAAGCTAGGTGAAGGACGGCATTCACACACACTTATCTCTCAGAACAGAGCAAGTGGAGAGACGTTCGTTCATCTAGCAACAAGGGAACGGGTTGCAGGAAACACTTTTTCTCTACTTTCTCAGGCTGTTTCCTAGTGCCGGTTTGAAGTTCCTGCAGTTTTCACTGTCAAACCGAGTTGGAGCTTGTACCTCCCCATATATATGTATGGAATGGATTTTGCAACTGAAAAGAAACTTTGTGTTCCCAACAAGGTAGTTAAAGGACGGCTTTCACACACACTTATCTCTCAGAACTGAGCAAGTGGAGAGACGTTCGTTCATCTAGCACCAAGGGAACGGGTTGCAGGAGAAACTTTTTCTCTGCTTTCTCAGTCTGTTTCCTAGTGCCGGTTTGAAATTCCTGAATTTTCACTGTAAAACAGAGTTGGAGCTTGTACCTCACCATATATATGTATGGAATTGAGTTGGCAACTGAAAAGATACTTTGTGTTCCCAACAAGCTATGTGAAGGACGGCTTTCACACACAATTATCTCTCAGATCTGAGCAAGTGGAGAGACGTTCGTTCATCTAGCACCAAGGGAACGGGTTGCAGGAGACACTTTTTCTCTGCTTTCTCAGTCTGTTTCCTAGTGCCGTTTTGAAGTTCCTGCAGTTTTCACTGTCAAAACGAGTTGGAGCTAGTACCTCCACATATATATGTATGGAATGGAGTTTGCAACTGAAAAGAAACTTTGTGTTCCCAACAAGCTAGGTGAAGGACGGCTTTCACACACAATTATCTCTCTGAAATGAGCAAGTGGAGAGACGTTCGTTCATCTAGCACCAAGGGAACGGGTTGCAGGAGTCACTTTTTCTCTGCTTTCTCAGTCTGTTTCCTAGTGCCGGTTTGAAGTTCCTGCAGTTTTCACTGTAAAACCGATTTGGAGCTTCTATCTCCCAATATATATGTATGGAATGGAGTTTGCAACTGAAAAGAAATTTTGTGTTCCCAACAAGCTAGGTGAAGGACGGCTTTCACACACACTTATCTCTCAGAACTGAGCAAGTGGAGAGACGTTCGTTCATCTAGCACCAAGGGAACGGGTTGCAGGAGACACTTTTTCTCTGCTTTCTCAGTCTGTTTCCTAGTGCCGTTTTGAAGTTCCTGCAGTTTTCACTGTCAAACCGTGTTGGAGCTTGTACCTCACCATATAAATGTATGGAATGGAGTTTGCAACTGAAAAGAAACTTTGTGTTCCCAACAAGATAGGTGAAGGACGGCTTTCACACACACTTATCTCTCAGAACTGAGCAAGTGGAGAGACGTTCGTTCATCTAGCACCAAGGGAACGGGTTGCAGGAGACACTTTTTCTCTGCTTTCTTAGTCTGTTTCCTAGTGCCGGTTTGAAGTTCCTGCAGTTTTCACTGTAAAACCGAGTTGGAGCTTCTATCTCCCCATATATATGTATGGATTGGAGTTTGCAACTTAAAAGAAACTTTGTGTTCCCAACAAGCTAGGTGAAGGACGGCTTTCACACACACTTATCTCTCAGAACTGAGCAAGTGGAGAGACGTTCGTTCATCTAGCACCAAGGGAACGGGTTGCAGGAGACACTTTTTCTCTGATTTCTCATTCTGTTTCCTAGTGCCGTTTTGAAGTTCCTGCAGTTTTCACTGTAAAACCGAGTTGGAGCTAGTACCTCCCCATATATATGTATGGAATGGAGTTTGCAACTTAAAAGAAACTTTGTGTTCCCAACAAGATAGGTGAAGGATGGCTTTCACACACACTTATCTCTCAGAACTGAGCAAGTGGAGAGACGTTCGTTCATCTAGCACCAAGGGAACGGGTTGCAGGAGACACTTTTTCTCTGCTTTCTCAGTCTGTTTCCTAGTGCCGGTTTGAAGTTCCTGCAGTTTTCACTGTCAAACCGAGTTGGAGGTAGTACCTCCCCATATATATGTATGGAATGGAATTTGCAACTGAAAAGAAACTTTGTGTTCCCAACAAGCTAGGTGAAGGACGGCTTTCACACACACTTATCTCTCAGAACTGAGCAAGTGGAGAGACGTTCGTTCATCTAGCACCAAGGGAACGGGTTGCAGGAGACACTTTTTCTCTGCTTTCTCAGTCTGTTTCCTAGTGCCGGTTTGAAGTTCCTGCAGTTTTCACTGTCAAACCGAGTTGGAGTTGGTACCTCCCCATATATATGTATGGAATGGAGTTTGTAACTTAAAAGAAACTTTGTTTTCCCAACAAGCTAGTTGAAGGACGGCTTTCACACACACTTAACTCTCAGAACTGAGCAAGTGGAGAGACGTTCGTTCATCTAGCACCAAGGGAACGGGTTGCAGGAGACACTTTTTCTCCGCTTTCTCAGTCTGTTTCCTAGTGCCGGTTTGAAGTTCCTGCAGTTTTCTCTGTAAAACCGAGTTGGAGCTAGTACCTCCCCATATATATGTATGGAATGGAGTTTGCAACTGAAAAGAAACTTTGTGTTCCCAACAAGATAGGAGAAGGACGGCTTTCACACACACATCATTCAGAACTGAGCAAGTGGAGAGACCTTCGTTCATCTAGCACCAAGGGAACGGGTTGCAGGAGACACATTTTCTCTGCTTTCTCAGTCTGTTTCCTAGTGCCGGTTTGAAGTTCCTGCAGTTTTCACTGTCAAAACGAGTTTTAGCTAGTACCTTCCCATATATATGTATGGAATGGAGTTTGCAACTGAAAAGAAACTTTGTGTTCCCAACAAGATAGGTGAAGGACGGCTTTCACACACACATATCTCTCAGATCTGAGCAAGTGGAGAGACGTTCGTTCATCTAGCACCAATGGAACGGGTTGCAGGAGACACTTTATCTCTGCTTTCTCAGTCTGTTTCCTAGTGCCGGTTTGAAGTTCCTACAGATTTCACTGTAAAACCGAGTTGGAGCTTGTACCTCCCCATATATATGTATGGAATGGACTTTGCAACTGAAAAGAAACTTTGTGTTCCCAACAATCTAGGTGAAGGACGGCTTTCACACACATTTATCTCTCAGAACTGAGCAAGTGGACAGACTTTCGTTCATCTAGCACCAAGGGAACGGTTTGCAGGAGACACTTTTTCTCTGCTTTCTCAGTCTGTTTCCTAGTGCCGGTTTGAATTTCCTGCAGTTTTCACTGTAAAACCGAGTTGGATCTAGTACCTCCCCATATATATGTATGGAATGGAGTTTGCAACTTAAAAGAAACTTTGTGTTCCCAACAAGCTAGGTGAAGGACGGCTTTCACACACAATTGTCTCTCAGAACTGAGCAAGTGGAGAGACGTTCGTTCATCTAGCACCAAGGGAACGGGTTGCAGGAGACACTTTTTCTCTGCTTTCTCAGTCTGTTTCCTAGTGCCGGTTTGAAGTTCCTGCAGTTTTCACTGTCAAAACGAGTTGGAGCTAGTACCTTCCCATATATATGTATGGAATGGAGTTTGCAACTGAAAAGAAACTTTGTGTTCCCAACAAGATAGGTGAAGGACGGCTTTCACACACACTTATCTCTCAGATCTGAGCAAGTGGAGAGACGTTCGTTCATCTAGCACCAAGGGAACGGGTTGCAGGAGACACATTTTCTCTGCTTTCTCAGTCTGTTTCCTAGTGCCGGTTTGAAGTTCCTGCAGTTTTCACTGTCAAAACGAGTTGGAGCTAGTACGTTCCCATATATATGTATGGAATGGAGTTTGCAACTGAAAAGAAACTTTGTGTTCCCAACAAGATAGGTGAAGGACGGCTTTCACACACACTTATCTCTCAGATCTCAGCAAGTGGAGAGACGTTCGTTCATCTAGCACCAAGGGAACGGGTTGCAGGAGACACTTTTTCTCTGCTTTCTCAGTCTGTTTCCTAGTGCCGGTTTGAAGTTCCTGCAGTTTTCACTGTCAAAACGAGTTGGAGCTAGTACCTTCCCATATATATGTATGGAATGGAGTTTGCAACTGAAAAGAAACTTTGTGTTCCCAACAAGATAGGTGAAGGACGGCTTTCACACACACTTATCTCTCAGATCTGAGCAAGTGGAGAGACGTTCGTTCATCTAGCACCAAGGGAACGGGTTGCAGGAGACACATTTTCTCTGCTTTCTCAGTCTGTTTCCTAGTGCCGGTTTGAAGTTCCTGCAGTTTTCACTGTCAAAACGAGTTGGAGCTAGTACGTTCCCATATATATGTATGGAATGGAGTTTGCAACTGAAAAGAAACTTTGTGTTCCCAACAAGATAGGTGAAGGACGGCTTTCACACACACTTATCTCTCAGATCTGAGCAAGTGGAGAGACGTTCGTTCATCTAGCACCAAGGGAACGGGTTGCAGGAGTCACTTTTTCTCTGCTTTCTCAGTCTGTTTCCTAGTGCCGGTTTGAAGTTCCTGCAGATTTCACTGTAAAACCGAGTTGGAGCTAGTACCACCCCATATATATGTATGGAATGAACTTTGCAACTGAAAAGAAACTTTGTGTTCCCAACAAGATAGGTGAAGGACGGCTTTCACACACACTTATCTCTCAGATCTGAGCAAGTGGAGAGACGTTCGTTCATCTAGCACGGGAACGGGTTGCAGGAGACACTTTTTCTCTGCTTTCTCAGTCTGTTTCCTAGTGCCGGTTAGAAGTTCCTGCAGTTTTCACTGTAAAACCGAGTTGGAGCTTCTATCTCCCCATATATATGTATGGAATGGACTTTGCAACTGAAAAGAAACTTTGTGTTCCCAACAAGCTAGGTGAAGTACGGCTTTCACACACACTTATCTCTCAGAACTGAGCAAGTGGAGAGACGTTCGTTCATCTAGCACCAAGGGAACGGGTTGCAGGAGACACTTTTTCTCTGCTTTCTCAGTCTGTTTCCTAGTGCCGGTTTGAAGTTCCTGCAGTTTTCACTGTCAAACCGAGTTGGAGCTAGTACCTCCCCATATATATGTATGGAATGGAGGTTGTAACTTAAAAGAAACTTTGTGTTCCCAACAAGCTAGTTGAAGGACGGCTTTCACACACACTTAACTCTCAGAACTGAGCAAGTGGAGAGACGTTCGTTCATCTAGCACCAAGGGAACGGGTTGCAGGAGACACTTTTCCTCTGCTTTCTCAGTCTGTTTCCTAGTGCCGGTTTGAAGTTCCTGCAGTTTTCTCTGCAAAACCGAGGTGGAGCTAGTACTTCCCCATATATATGTATGGAATGGAGTTTGCAACTTAAAACAAACTTTGTGTTCCCAACAAGCTAGGTGAAGGACGGCTTTCACACACACTTATCATTCAGAATTGAGCAAGAGGAGAGACCTTCCTTCATCTAGCACCAAGGGAACGGTTTGCCGGAGACACATTTTCTCTGCTTTCTCAGTCTGTTTCCTAGTGCCGGTTTGAAGTTCCTGCAGTTTTCACTGTAAAACCGAGTTGGAGCTAGTACCTCAACATATGTATGTATGGAGTGGAGTTTGCAACTGAAAAGAAACTTTGTGTTCCCAACAATCTAGGTGAAGGACGGCTTTCACACACACATATCTCTCAGATCTGAGCAAGTGGAGAGACGTTCGTTCATCTAGCACCAAGGGAACGGGTTGCAGGAGACACTTTTTCTCTGCTTTCTCAGTCTGTTTCCTAGTGCAGGTTGGAAGTTCCTGCAGATTTCACTGTAAAACCGAGTTGGAGCTAGTACCTCCCCATATATATGTATGGAATGGTCTTTGCAACTGAAAAGAAACTTTGTGTTCCCAACAATCTAGTGAAGGACGGCTTTCACACACACTTATCTCTCAGAACTGAGCAAGTGGACAGACGTTCGTTCATCTAGCACCAAGGGAACGGGTTGCAGGAGACACTTTTTCTCTGCTTTCTGAGTCTGTTTACTAGTGCCGGTTTCAAGTTCCTGCAGTTTTCACTGTAAAACCGAGTTGGATCTAGTACCTCCCCATATATATGTATGGAATGGAGTTTGCAACTGAAAAGAAACTTTGTGTTCCCAACAAGCTAGGTGAAGGACGGCTTTCACACACACTTATCTCTCAGAACAGAGCAAGTGGAGAGACGTTCGTTCATCTAGCACCAAGGGAACGGGTTGCAGGAGAAACTTTTTCTCTGCTTTCTCAGTCTGTTTCCTAGTGCCAGTTTGAAATTCCTGAATTTTCACTGTAAAACAGAGTTGGAGCTTGTACCTCACCATATATATGTATGGAATTGAGTTGGCAACTGAAAAGATACTTTGTGTTCCCAACAAGCTATGTGAAGGACGGCTTTCACACACAATTATCTCTCAGAACTGAGCAAGTGGAGAGACGTTCGTTCATCTAGCACCAAGGGAACGGGTTGCAGGAGACACTTTTTCTCTGCTTTCTCAGTCTGTTTCCTAGTGCCGTTTTGAAGTTCCTGCAGTTTTCACTGTCAAAACGAGTTGGAGCTAGTACCTCCACATATATATGTATGGAATGGAGTTTGCAACTGAAAAGAAACTTTGTGTTCCCAACAAGCTAGGTGAAGGACGGCTTTCACACACAATTATCTCTCAGAAATGAGCAAGTGGAGAGACGTTCGTTCATCTAGCACCAAGGGAACGGGTTGCAGGAGTCACTTTTTCTCTGCTTTCTCAGTCTGTTTCCTAGTGCCGGTTTGAAGTTCCTGCAGTTTTCACTGTAAAACCGATTTGGAGCTTCTATCTCCCCATATATATGTATGGAATGGAGTTTGCAACTGAAAAGAAACTTTGTGTTCCCAACAAGCTAGGTGAAGGACGGCTTTCACACACACTTATCTCTCAGAACTGAGCAAGTGGAGAGACGTTCGTTCATCTAGCACCAAGGGAACGGGTTGCAGGAGACACTTTTTCTCTGCTTTCTCAGTCTGTTTCCTAGTGCCGTTTTGAAGTTCCTGCAGTTTTCACTGTCAAACAGTGTTGGAGCTTGTACCTCACCATATATATGTATGGAATGGAGTTTGCAACTGAAAAGAAACTTTGTGTTCCCAACAAGATAGGTGAAGGACGGCTTTCACACACACTTATCTCTCAGAACTGAGCAAGTGGAGAGACGTTCGTTCATCTAGCAC
This sequence comes from Camelus bactrianus, assembly GCF_048773025.1. Taxonomy (NCBI): domain Eukaryota; kingdom Metazoa; phylum Chordata; class Mammalia; order Artiodactyla; family Camelidae; genus Camelus; species Camelus bactrianus. Next base: position 135,376,872 of record NC_133541.1, read on the forward strand.
CAAGGGAACGGGTTGCAGGATACACTTTTTCTCTGCTTTCTCAGTCTGTTTCCTAGTGCCGGTTTGAAGTTCCTGCAGTTTTCACAGTAAAACCGAGTTGGAGCTTCTATCTCCCCATATATATGTATGGATTGGAGTTTGCAACTTAAAAGAAAGTTTGTGTTCCCAACAAGCTAGGTGAAGGACGGCTTTCACACACACTTATCTCTCAGAACTGAGCAAGTGGAGAGACGTTCGTTCATCTAGCACCAAGGGAACGGGTTGCAGGAGACACTTTTTCTCTGCTTTCTCATTATGTTTCCTAGTGCCGTTTTGAAGTTCCTGCAGTTTTCACTGTAAAACCGAGTTGGAGCTAGTACCTCCCCATATATATGTATGGAATGGAGTTTGCAACTGAAAAGAAACTTTGTGTTCCCAACAAGATAGGTGAAGGATGGCTTTCACACACACTTATCTCTCAGAACTGAGCAAGTGGAGAGACGTTCGTTCATCTAGCACCAAGGGAACGGGTTGCAGGGGACACTTTTTCTCTGCTTTCTCAGTCTGTTTCCTAGTGCCGGTTTGAAGTTCCTGCAGTTTTCACTGTCAAACCGAGTTGGAGGTAGTACCTCCCCATATATATGTATGGAATGGAATTTGCAACTGAAAAGAAACTTTGTGTTCCCAACAAGCTAGGTGAAGGACGGCTTTCACACACACTTATCTCTCAGAACTGAGCAAGTGGAGAGACGTTCGTTCATCTAGCACCAAGGGAACGGGTTGCAGGAGACACTTTTTCTCTGCTTTCTCAGTCTGTTTCCTAGTGCCGGTTTGAAGTTCCTGCAGTTTTCACTGTCAAACCGAGTTGGAGTTGGTACCTCCCCATATATATGTATGGAATGGAGTTTGTAACTTAAAAGAAACTTTGTTTTCCCAACAAGCTAGTTGAAGGACGGCTTTCACACACACTTAATTCTCAGAACTGAGCAAGTGGAGAGACGTTCGTTCATCTAGCACCAAGGGAACGGGTTGCAGGAGACACTTTTTCTCCGCTTTCTCAGTCTGTTTCCTAGTGCCGGTTTGAAGTTCCTGCAGTTTTCTCTGTAAAACCGAGTTGGAGCTAGTACCTCCCCATATATATGTATGGAATGGAGTTTGCAACTTAAAAGAAACTTTGTGTTCCCAACAATCTAGGTGAAGGACGGCTTTCACACACACATCATTCAGAACTGAGCAAGTGGAGAGACCTTCGTTCATCTAGCACCAAGGGAACGGGTTGCAGGAGACACATTTTCTCTGCTTTCTCAGTCTGTTTCCTAGTGCCGGTTTGAAGTTCCTGCAGTTTTCACTGTCAAAACGAGTTGGAGCTAGTACCTTCCCATATATATGTATGGAATGGAGTTTGCAACTGAAAAGAAACTTTGTGTTCCCAACAATCTAGGTGAAGGACGGCTTTCACACACATTTATCTCTCAGAACTGAGCAAGTGGACAGACTTTCGTTCATCTAGCACCAAGGGAACGGTTTGCAGGAGACACTTTTTCTCTGCTTTCTCAGTCTGTTTCCTAGTGCCGGTTTGAATTTCCTGCAGTTTTCACTGTAAAACCGAGTTGGATCTAGTACCTCCCCATATATATGTATGGAATGGAGTTTGCAACTTAAAAGAAACTTTGTGTTCCCAACAAGCTAGGTGAAGGACGGCTTTCACACACAATTGTCTCTCAGAACTGAGCAAGTGGAGAGACGTTCGTTCATCTAGCACCAAGGGAACGGGTTGCAGGAGACACTTTTTCTCTGCTTTCTCAGTCTGTTTCCTAGTGCCGGTTTGAAGTTCCTGCAGTTTTCACTGTCAAAACGAGTTGGAGCTAGTACCTTCCCATATATATGTATGGAATGGAGTTTGCAACTGAAAAGAAACTTTGTGTTCCCAACAAGATAGGTGAAGGACGGCTTTCACACACACTTATCTCTCAGATCTGAGCAAGTGGAGAGACGTTCGTTCATCTAGCACCAAGGGAACGGGTTGCAGGAGACACATTTTCTCTGCTTTCTCACTCTGTTTCCTAGTGCCGGTTTGAAGTTCCTGCAGTTTTCACTGTCAAAACGAGTTGGAGCTAGTACGTTCCCATATATATGTATGGAATGGAGTTTGCAACTGAAAAGAAACTTTGTGTTCCCAACAAGATAGGTGAAGGACGGCTTTCACACACACTTATCTCTCAGATCTGAGCAAGTGGAGAGACGTTCGTTCATCTAGCACCAAGGGAACGGGTTGCAGGAGTCACTTTTTCTCTGCATTCTCAGTCTGTTTCCTAGTGCCGGTTTGAAGTTCCTGCAGATTTCACTGTAAAACCGAGTTGGAGATAGTACCACCCCATATATATGTATGGAATGGACTTTGCAACTGAAAAGAAACTTTGTGTTCCCAACAATCTAGGTGAAGGACGGCTTTCACACACATTTATCTCTCAGAACTGAGCAAGTGGACAGACTTTCGTTCATCTAGCACCAAGGGAACGGTTTGCAGGTGACACTTTTTCTCTGCTTTCTCAGTCTGTTTCCTAGTGCCGGTTTGAAGTTCCTGCAGTTTTCACTGTAAAACCAAGTTGGAGCTAGTACCTCCCCATACATATGTATGGAATGGAGTTTGCAACTGAAAAGAAACTTTGTGTTCCCAACAAGCTAGGAGAAGGACGGCTTTCACACACACTTATCTCTCAGAACTGAGCAAGTGGAGAGACGTTCGTTCATCTAGCACCAAGGGAACGGGTTGCAGGAGACACATTTTCTCTGCTTTCTCAGTCTGTTTCCTAGTGCCGGTTTGAAGTTCCTGCAGTTTTCACTGTAAAACCAAGTTGGAGCTTGTACCTCCCCATATATATGTATGGAATGGAGTTTGCAACTGAAGAGAAACTTTGTGCTCCCAACAAGCTAGGTGAAGGACGGCTTTCACACACACTTATCTCTCAGAACTGAGCAAGTGGAGAGACGTTCGTTCATCTAGCACCAAGGGAACGGGTTGCAGGGGACACTTTTTCTCTGCTTTCTCAGTCTGTTTCCTAGTGCCGTTTTGAAGTTCCTGCAGTTTTCACTGTCAAACCGAGTTGGAGCTAGTACCTCCCCATATATATGTATGGAATGGAGTTTGCAACTGAAAAGAAACTTTGTGTTCCCAACAAGGTAGGTGAAGGACGGCTTTCACATAAACTTATCTCTCAGAACTGAGCAAGTGGAGAGACGTTCGTTCATCTAGCACCAAGGGAACTGGTTACAGGAGACACTATTTCTCTGCTTTCTCAGTCTGTTTCCTAGTGCCGGTTTGAAGTTCCTGCAGTTTTCACTGTCAAACCGATTTGGAGCTAGTACCTCCCCATATATATGTATGGAATGGAGTTTGTAACTTAAAAGAAACTTTGTTTTCCCAACAAGCTAGTTGAAGGACGGCTTTCACACACACTTATCTCTCAGATCTGAGCAAGTGGAGAGACGTTCGTTCATCTAGCACCAAGGGAACGGGTTGCAGGAGACACTTTTTCTCTGCTTTCTCAGTCTGTTTCCTAGTGCCGCTTTGAAGTTCCTGCAGATTTCACTGTAAAACCGAGTTGGAGCTAGTACCTCCCCATATATATGTATGGAATGGACTTTGCAACTGAAAAGAAACTTTGTGTTCCCATCAAGCTAGGTGAAGGACGGCTTTCACACACACTTTTCTCTCAGAACTGAGCAAGTGGAGAGACGTTCGTTCATCTAGCACCAAGGGAACTGGTTACAGGAGACACTTTTTCTCTGCTTTCTCAGTCTGTTTCCTAGTGCCGGTTTGAAGTTCCTGCAATTTCAATGTAAAACAGAGTTGGAGCTTGTACCTCACCATATATATGTATGGAATGGAGTTGGAAACTGAAAAGAAACTTTGTGTTCCCAACAAGCTAGGTGAAGGACGGCTTTCACACACACTTATCACTCAGAACTGAGCAAGTGGAGAGACCTTCGTTCATCTAGCACCAAGGGAACGGGTTGCAGGAGGCACTTTTTCTCTGCTTTCTCAGTCTGTTCCCTAGTGCCGGTTGGAAGTTCCTGCAGTTTTCACTGTAAAATCGAGTTGGAGCTTCTACCTCCCCATATATATGTGTGGAATGGAGTTTGCAACTGAAAAGAAACTTTGTGTTCCCAACAAGCTAGGTGAAGGACGGCTTTCACACACACTTATCTCTCAGAACTGAGCAAGTGGAGAGACGTTCGTTCATCTAGCACCAAGGGAACGGGTTGCAGGAGACACTTTTTCTCTGCTTTCTCAGTCTGTTTCCTAGTGCCGGTTTGAAGTTCCTGCAGTTTTCACTGTAAAACGGAGTTGGAGCTTCTATCTCCCCATATATATGTATGGAATGGAGTTTGCAACTGAAAAGAAACTTTGTGTTCCCAACAAGCTAGGTGAAGGACGGCTTTCACACACACTTATCTCTCAGAACTGAGCAAGTGGAGAGACGTTCGTTCATCTAGCACCAAGGGAACGGGTTGCAGGAGAAACATTTTCTCTGCTTTCTCAGTCTGTTTCCTAGTGCCGGTTTGAAGTTCCTGCAGTTTTCACTGTCAAACCTAGTTGGAGCTATTACCTCCCCATATATATGTATGGAATGGAGTTTGTAACTTAAAAAAACTTTGTGTTCCCAACAAGCTATTTGAAGGACAGCTTTCACACACATTTAACTCTCAGAACTGAGCAAGTGGAGAGACGTACGTTCATCTAGCACCAAGGGAACGGGTTGCAGGAGACACTTTTTCTCTGATTTCTCAGTCAGTTTCCTAGTGCCGGTTGGAAGTTCCTGCAGATTTCACTGTAAAACCGAGTTGGAGCTAGTACCTCACCATATATATGTATGGAATGTAGTTTGCAACTGAAAAGAAACTTTGTGTTCCCAACAAGCTAGGTGAAGGACGGCTTTCACACACACTTATCTCTCAGATCTGAGCAAGTGAAGAGACGTTCGTTCATTTAGCACCAAGGGAACGGGTTGCAGGAGACACTTTTTCTCTGCTTTGTCAGTCTGTTTCCTAGTGCCGGTTTGAAGTTCCTGCAGTTTTCACTGTAAAACCGAGTTGGAGCTAGTACCTCCCCATATATATGTATGGAATGGACTTTGCAACTGAAAAGAAACTTTGTGTTCCCAACAAGATAGGTGAAGGACGGCTTTCACACACACTTATCTCTCAGAACTGAGCAAGTGGAGAGACGTTCGTTCATCTAGCACCAAGGGAACGGGTTGCAGGTGACACTTTTTCTCTGCTTTCTCAGTCTGTTTCCTAGTGCCGGTTTGAAGTTCCTGCAGTTTTCACTGTAAAACCGAGTTGGAGCTTCAATCTCCCCATATATATGTATGGAATGGAGTTTGCAACTGAAAAGAAACTTTGTGTTCCCAACAAGCTAGATGAAGGACGGCTTTCACACAGACTTAACTCTCAGAACTGAGCAAGTGGAGAGACGTTCGTTCATCTAGCACCAAGGGAACGGGTTGAAGGAGACACTTTTTCTCTGCTTTCTCAGTCTGTTTCCTAGTGTCGGTTTGAAGTTCCTGCAGTTTTCTCTGCAAAACCGAGTTGGAGCTAGTACCTCCCCATATATATGTATGGAATGGGGTTTGCAACTTAAAAGAAACTTTGTGTTCCCAACAATCTAGGTGAAGGACGGCTTTCACACACACATATCTTTCAGAACTGAGCAAGTGGGGAGACCTTCGTTCATCTAGCACCAAGGGAACGGTTTGCCGGAGAAACATTTTCTCTGCTTTCTCAGTCTGTTTCCTAGTGCCGGTTGGAAGTTCCTGCAGATTTCACTGTAAAACCGAGTTGGAGCTAGTACCTCCCCATATATATGTATGGAATGGAGTTTGCAACTGAAAAGAAACTTTGTGTTCCCAACAATCTAGGTGAAGGACGGCTTTCACACACACTTATCTCTCAGAACTGAGCAAGTGGAGAGACTTTCGTTCATCTAGCACCAAGGGAACGGGTTGCAGGAGACACTTTTTCTCTGCTTTCTCAGTCTGTTTCCTAGTGCCGGTTTGAAGTTCCTGCAGTTTTCACTGTAAAACCGAGTTGGATCTAGTACCTCCCCATATATATGTATGGAATGGAGTTTGCAACTGAAAAGAAACTTTGTGTTCCCAACAAGCTAGGTGAAGGACGGCTTTCACACACACTTATCTCTCAGAACAGAGCAAGTGGAGAGACGTTCGTTCATCTAGCACCAAGGGAACGGGTTGCAGGAAACACTTTTTCTCTGCTTTCTCAGGCTGTTTCCTAGTGCCGGTTTGAAGTTCCTGCAGTTTTCACTGTCAAATCGAGTTGGAGCTTGTACCTCCCCATATATATGTATGGAATGGATTTTGCAACTGAAAAGAAACTTTGTGTTCCCAACAAGCTTGTTGAAGGACGGCTTTCACACACACATATCTCTCAGAACTGAGCAAGTGGAGAGACGTTCGTTCATCTAGCACCAAGGGAACGGGTTGCAGGAGACACTTTTTCTCTGGTTTCTCAGTCTGTTTCCTAGTGCCGGTTTGAAGTTCCTGCAGTTTTCACTGTAAAACCGAGTTGGAGCTTGTACCTCCCCATATATATGTATGGAATGGAGTTTGCAACTTAAAAGAAACTTTGTGTTCCCAACAAGCTATGTGAAGGACGGCTTTCACACACACTTATCTCTCAGATCTGAGCAAGTGGAGAGACGTTCGTTCATCTAGCACCAAGGGAACAGGTTGCAGGAGACACTTTTTCTCTGCTTCCTCAGTCTGTTTCCTAGTGCCGTTTTGAAGTTCCTGCAGTTTTCACTGTCAAACCGAGTTGGAGCTAGTACCTCCACATATATATGTATGGAATGGAGTTTGCAACTGAAAAGAAACTTTGTGTTCCCAACAAGATATGTGAAGGATGGCTTTCACACACACTTATCTCTCAGAACTGAGCAAGTGGAGAGACGTTCGTTCATCTAGCACCAAGGGAACGGGTTGCAGGGACACTTTTTCTCTGCTTTCTCAGTCTGTTTCCTAGTGCCAGTTTGAAGTTCCTGCAGTTTTCACTGTAAAACCGAGTTGGAGCTTCTATCTCCCCATATGTATGTATGGAATAGAGTTTGCAACTGAAAAGAAACTTTGTGTTCCCAACAAGCTAGGTGAAGGACGGCTTTCACACACACTTATCTCTCAGAACTGAGCAAGTGGAGAGACGATCGTTCATCTAGCACCAAGGGAACGGGTTGCAGGAAACACTTTTTCTCTGCTTTCTCAGGCTGTTTCCTAGTGCCGGTTTGAAGTTCCCGCAGTTTTCACTGTCAAACCGAGTTGGAGCTTGTACCTCCCCATATATATGTATGGAATGGATTTTGCAACTGAAAAGAAACTTTGTGTTCCCAACAAGCTAGGTGAAGGACGGCTTTCACACACACTTATCTCTCAGAACTGAGCAAGTGGAGAGACGTTCGTTCATCTAGCACCAAGGGAACGGGTTGCAGGAGACACTTTTTCTCTGCTTTCTCAGTCTGTTTCCTAGTGCCGGTTTGAAGTTCCTGCAGTTTTCACTGTAAAACAGAGTTGGAGCTTGTACCTCACCATATATATGTATGGATTGGAGTTGGCAACTGAAAAGAAACTTTGTGTTCCCAACAAGCGAGGTGAAAGACGCCTTTCACACACACTTATCTCTCAGAACTGAGCAAGTGGAGAGACGTTCGTTCATCTAGCACCAAGGGAACGGGTTGCAGGAGACACTTTTTCTCTGCTTTCTCAGTCTGTTTCCTAGTGCCGGTTTGAAGTTTCTGCAGTTTTCACTGTAAAACCGAGTTGGAGCTAGTACCTCCCCATATATATGTATGGAATGGAGTTTGCAAGTGAAAAGAAACTTTGTGTTCCCAACAAGCTAGGTGAAGGACGGCTTTCACACACACTTATCTCTCAGAACTGAGCAAGTGGAGAGACGTTCGTTCATCTAGCACCAAGGGAACGGGTTGCAGGAGACACTTTTTCTCTGCTTTCTCAGTCTGTTTCCTAGTGCCGGTTTGAAGTTCCTGCAGTTTTCACTGTAAAACCGAGTTGGAGCTAGTACCTCCCCATATATATGTATGGAATGGAGTTTGCAAGTGAAAAGAAACTTTGTGTTCCCAACAAGCTAGGTGAAGGACGGCTTTCACACACACTTATCTCTCAGAACTGAGCAAGTGGAGAGACGTTCGTTCTTCTAGCACCAAGGGAACGGGTTGCAGGAGACACTTTTTCTCTGCTTTCTCAGTCTGTTTCCTAGTGCCGGTTTGAAGTTCCTGCAGTTTTCACTGTCAAACCGAGTTGGAGCTAGTACCTCCCCATATATATGTATGGAATGGAGTTTGCAACTGAAAAGAAACTTTGTGTTCCCAACAAGCGATGTGAAGGACGCCTTTCACACACACTTATCTCTCAGAACTGAGCAAGTGGAGAGACGTTCGTTCATCTAGCACCAAGGGAACGGGTTGCAGGAGACACTTTTTCTCTGCATTCTCAGTCTGTTTCCTAGTGCTGGTTGGAAGTTCCTGCAGTTTTCACTGTCAAACAGAGTTGGAGCTTGTACCTCCCCTTATATATGTATGGAATGGAGTTTGCAACTGAAAAGAAACTTTGTGTTCCCAACAAGCTAGTTGAAGGACGGCTTTCACACACACTTATCTCTCTGAAATGAGCAAGTGGAGAGACGTTCGTTCATCTAGCACCAAGGGAACGGGTTGCAAGTGACACTTTTTCTCTGCTTTGTCAGTCTGTTTCCTAGTGCCGGTTTGAAGTTCCTGCAGTTTTCACTGTCAAACCTAGTTGGAGCTAGTACCTCCCCATTTATATGTATGGAATGGAGTTTGCAACTGAAAAGAAACTTTGTGTTCCCGACAAGCAAGGTGAAGGACGGCTTTCACACACACATATCTCTCAGAACTGAGCAAGTGGAGGGACGTTCGTTCATCTAGCACCAAGGGAACGGGTTGCAGGGGACACTTTTTCTCTGCTTTCTCAGTCTGTTTCCTAGTGCCGGTTTGAAGTTCCTGCAGTTTTCACTGTAAAATCGAGTTGGAGCTTCTACCTCCCCATATATATGTATGGAATGGAGTTTGCAACTGAAAAGAAACTTTGTGTTCCCAACAAGATAGGTGAAGGACGGCTTTCACACACACTTATCTCTCAGAACTGAGCAAGTGGAGAGACGTTCGTTCATCTAGCACCAGGGGAACGGGTTGCAGGAGACACTTTTTCTCTGCTTTCTCAGTCTGTTTCCTAGTGCCGGTTTGAAGTTCCTGCTGTTTTCACTGTAAAACCGAGTTGGAGCTTCTTTCTCCCCATATATATGTATGGAATGGAGTTTGCAACTGAAAAGAAACTTTGTGTTCCCAACAAGCTAGGTGAAGGACGGCTTTCACACACACTTATCTCTCAGAACTGAGCATGTGGAGAGACGTTCGTTCATCTAGCACCAAGGGAACGGGTTGCAGGAGACACTTTTCCTCTGCTTTCTCAGTCTGTTTCCTAGTGCCGGTTTGAAGTTCCTGCAGTTTTCACTGTCAAACCGTGTTGGAGCTTGTACCTCCCCATATATATGTATGGAATGGAGTTTGCAACTGAAAAGAAACTTTGTGTTCCCAACAAGCGAGGTGAAAGACGCCTTTCACACACACTTATCTCTCAGAACTGAGCAAGTGGAGAGACGTTCGTTCATCTAGCACCAAGGGAACGGGTTGCAGGGGACACTTTTTCTCTGCTTTCTCAGTCTGTTTCCTAGTGCCGGTTTGAAGTTCCTGCAGTTTTCACTGTAAAATCGAGTTGGAGCTTCTACCTCCCCATATATATGTATGGAATGGAGTTTGCAACTGAAAAGAAACTTTGTGTTCCCAACAAGATAGGTGAAGGACGGCTTTCACACACACTTATCTCTCAGAACTGAGCAAGTGGAGAGACGTTCGTTCATCTAGCACCAGGGGAACGGGTTGCAGGAGACACTTTTTCTCTGCTTTCTCAGTCTGTTTCCTAGTGCCGGTTTGAAGTTCCTGCTGTTTTCACTGTAAAACCGAGTTGGAGCTTCTTTCTCCCCATATATATGTATGGAATGGAGTTTGCAACTGAAAAGAAACTTTGTGTTCCCAACAAGCTAGGTGAAGGACGGCTTTCACACACACTTATCTCTCAGAACTGAGCATGTGGAGAGACGTTCGTTCATCTAGCACCAAGGGAACGGGTTGCAGGAGACACTTTTCCTCTGCTTTCTCAGTCTGTTTCCTAGTGCCGGTTTGAAGTTCCTGCAGTTTTCACTGTCAAACCGTGTTGGAGCTTGTACCTCCCCATATATATGTATGGAATGGAGTTTGTAACTTAAAAGAAACTTTGTTTTCCCAACAAGCTAGCTGAAGGACGGCTTTCACACACACTTATCTCTCAGAACTGAGCAAGAGGAGAGACGTTCGTTCATCTAGCACCAAGGGAACGGGTTGCAGGAGACACTTTTTCTCTGCTTTCTCAGTCTGTTTCCTAGTGCCGGTTTGAAGTTCCTGCAGTTTTCACTGTAAAACCGAGTTGGAGCTAGTACCTCCCCATATATATGTATGGAATGGAGTTTGCAAGTGAAAAGAAACTTTGTGTTCCCAACAAGCTAGGTGAAGGACGGCTTTCACACACACTTATCTCTCAGAACTGAGCAAGTGGAGAGACGTTCGTTCATCTAGCACCAAGGGAACGGGTTGCAGGAGACACTTTTTCTCTGCTTTCTCAGTCTGTTTCCTAGTGCCGGTTTGAAGTTCCTGCAGTTTTCACTGTCAAACCGAGTTGGAGCTAGTACCTCCCCATATATATGTATGGAATGGAGTTTGCAACTGAAAAGAAACTTTGTGTTCCCAACAAGCGAGGTGAAAGACGCCTTTCACACACACTTATCTCTCAGAACTGAGCAAGTGGAGAGACGTTCGTTCATCTAGCACCAAGGGAACGGGTTGCAGGAGACACTTTTTCTCTGCTTTCTCAGTCTGTTTCCTAGTGCCGTTTTGAAGTTCCTGCAGTTTTCACTGTCAAACCGAGTTGGAGCTAGTACCTCCCCATTTATATGTATGGAATGGAGTTTGCAACTGAAAAGGAACTTTGTGTTCCCGACAAGCAAGGTGAAGGACGGCTTTCACACACTCTTAACTCTCGGAACTGAGCAAGTGGAGAGACGTTCGTTCATCTAGCACCAGGTGAACGGGTTGCAGGGGACACTTTTTCTCTGCTTTCTCAGTCTGTTTCCTAGTGCTGGTTGGAAGTTCCTGCAGTTTTCACTGTCAAACAGAGTTGGAGCTTGTACCTCCCCTTATATATGTATGGAATGGAGTTTGCAACTGAAAAGAAACTTTGTGTTCCCAACAAGCTAGTTGAAGGACGGCTTTCACACACACTTATCTCTCTGAAATGAGCAAGTGGAGAGACGTTCGTTCATCTAGCACCAAGGGAACGGGTTGCAAGTGACACTTTTTCTCTGCTTTCTCAGTCTGTTTCCTAGTGCCGGTTTGAAGTTCCTGCAGTTTTCACTGTCAAACCTAGTTGGAGCTAGTACCTCCCCATTTATATGTATGGAATGGAGTTTGCAACTGAAAAGAAACTTTGTGTTCCCGACAAGCAAGGTGAAGGACGGCTTTCACACACACATATCTCTCAGAACTGAGCAAGTGGAGTGACGTTCGTTCATCTAGCACCAAGGGAACGGGTTGCAGGGGACACTTTTTCTCTGCTTTCTCAGTCTGTTTCCTAGTGCCGGTTTGAAGTTCCTGCAGTTTTCACTGTAAAATCGAGTTGGAGATTCTACCTCCCCATATATATGTATGGAATGGAGTTTGCAACTGAAAAGAAACTTTGTGTTCCCAACAAGATAGGTGAAGGACGGCTTTCACACACACTTATCTCTCAGAACTGAGCAAGTGGAGAGACGTTCGTTCATCTAGCACCAGGGGAACGGGTTGCAGGAGACACTTTTTCTCTGCTTTCTCAGTCTGTTTCCTAGTGCCGGTTTGAAGTTCCTGCTGTTTTCACTGTAAAACCGAGTTGGAGCTTCTTTCTCCCCATATATATGTATGGAATGGAGTTTGCAACTGAAAAGAAACTTTGTGTTCCCAACAAGCTAGGTGAAGGACGGCTTTCACACACACTTATCTCTCAGAACTGAGCATGTGGAGAGACGTTCGTTCATCTAGCACCAAGGGAACGGGTTGCAGGAGACACTTTTCCTCTGCTTTCTCAGTCTGTTTCCTAGTGCCGGTTTGAAGTTCCTGCAGTTTTCACTGTCAAACCGTGTTGGAGCTTGTACCTCCGCATATATATGTATGGAATGGAGTTTGTAACTTAAAAGAAACTTTGTTTTCCCAACAAGCTAGCTGAAGGACGGCTTTCACACACACTTATCTCTCAGAACTGAGCAAGAGGAGAGACGTTCGTTCATCTAGCACCAAGGGAACGGGTTGCAGGAGACACTTTTTCTCTGCTTTCTCAGTCTGTTTCCTAGTGCCGGTTTGAAGTTCCTGCAGTTTTCACTGTAAAACCGAGTTGGAGCTAGTACCTCCCCATATATATGTATGGAATGGAGTTTGCAAGTGAAAAGAAACTTTGTGTTCCCAACAAGCTAGGTGAAGGACGGCTTTCACACACACTTATCTCTCAGAACTGAGCAAGTGGAGAGACGTTCGTTCATCTAGCACCAAGGGAACGGGTTGCAGGAGACACTTTTTCTCTGCTTTCTCAGTCTTTTTCCTAGTGCCGGTTTGAAGTTCCTGCAGTTTTCTCTGTAAAACCGATTTGGAGCTAGTACCTCCCTATATATATGTATGGAATGGACTTTGCAACTGAAAAGAAACTTTGTGTTCCCAACAATCTAGGTGAAGGACGGCTTTCACACACACTTATCTCTCAGAACTGAGCAAGTGGACACACGTTCGTTCATCTAGCACCAAGGGAACGGGTTGCAGGAGACACTTTTTCTCTGCTTTCTCAGTCTGTTTCCTAGTGCCGGATTGAAGTTCCTGCAGTTTTCACTGTAAAACCGAGTTGGATCTAGTACCTCCCCATATATATGTATGGAATGGAGTTTGCAACTGAAAAGAAACTTTGTGTTCCCAACAAGCTAGGTGAAGGACGGCTTTCACACACACTTATCTCTCAGAACAGAGCAAGTGGAGAGACGTTCGTTCATCTAGCACCAAGGGAACGGGTTGCAGGAAAAACTTTTTCTCTGCTTTCTCAGGCTGTTTCCTAGTGCCGGTTTGAAGTTCCTGCAGTTTTCACTGTCAAACCGAGTTGGAGCTTGTACCTCCCCATATATATGTATGGAATGGATTTTGCAACTGAAAAGAAACTTTGTGTTCCCAACAAGCTAGTTGAAGGACGGCTTTCACACACAATTATCTCTCAGAACTGAGCAAGTGGAGAGACTTTCGTTCATCTAGCACCAAGGGAACGGGTTGCAGGAGACACTTTTTCTCTGCTTTCTCAGTCTGTTTCCTAGTGCCGGTTTGAAGTTCCTGCAGTTTTCACTGTCAAACCGAGTTGGAGCTAGTACCTCCCCCTATATATGTATGGAATGGAGTTTGCAACTGAAAAGAAACTTTGTGTTCCCAACAAGATAGGTGAAGGACGGCTTTCACATATACTTATCTCTCAGAATTGAGCAAGTGGAGAGACGTTCGTTCATCTAGCACCAAGTGAACGGGTTACAGGAGACACTTTTTCTCTGCTTTCTCAGTCTGTTTCCTAGTGCCGGATTGAAGTTCCTGCAGTTTTCACTGTAAAACCGAGTTGAAGCTTCTATCTCCCCATATATATGTATGGAATGGCGTTTGCAACTGAAAAGAATCTTTGTGTTCCCAACAAGCTAGGTGAAGGACGGCTTTCACACACACTTATCTCTCAGAACTGAGCAAGTGGAGAGACGTTCTTTCATCTAGCACCAAGGGAACGGGTTTCAGGAGACACTTTTTCTCTGCTTTCTCAGTCTGTTTCCTAGTGCCGGTTTGAAGTTCCTGCAGTTTTCACTGTCAAACCGAGTTGGAGCTAGTACCTCCCCATATATATGTATGGAATGGAGTTTGCAAGTGAAAAGAAACTTTGTGTTCCCAACAAGCTAGGTGAAGGACGGCTTTCACACACACTTATCTCTCAGAACTGAGCAAGTGGAGAGACGTTCGTTCATCTAGCACCAAGGGAACGGGTTGCAGGAGACACTTTTTCTCTGCTTTCTCAGTCTGTTTCCTAGTGCCGGTTTGAAGTTCCTGCAGTTTTCACTGTCAAACCGAGTTGGAGCTAGTACCTCCCCATATATATGTATGGAATGGAGTTTGCAACTGAAAAGAAACTTTGTGTTCCCAACAAGCGATGTGAAGGACGCCTTTCACACACACTTATCTCTCAGAACTGAGCAAGTGGAGAGACGTTCGTTCATCTAGCACCAAGGGAACGGGTTGCAGGAGACACTTTTTCTCTGCATTCTCAGTCTGTTTCCTAGTGCTGGTTGGAAGTTCCTGCAGTTTTCACTGTCAAACAGAGTTGGAGCTTGTACCTCCCCTTATATATGTATGGAATGGAGTTTGCAACTGAAAAGAAACTTTGTGTTCCCAACAAGCTAGTTGAAGGACGGCTTTCACACACACTTATCTCTCTGAAATGAGCAAGTGGAGAGACGTTCGTTCATCTAGCACCAAGGGAACGGGTTGCAAGTGACACTTTTTCTCTGCTTTGTCAGTCTGTTTCCTAGTGCCGGTTTGAAGTTCCTGCAGTTTTCACTGTCAAACCTAGTTGGAGCTAGTACCTCCCCATTTATATGTATGGAATGGAGTTTGCAACTGAAAAGAAACTTTGTGTTCCCGACAAGCAAGGTGAAGGACGGCTTTCACACACACATATCTCTCAGAACTGAGCAAGTGGAGGGACGTTCGTTCATCTAGCACCAAGGGAACGGGTTGCAGGGGACACTTTTTCTCTGCTTTCTCAGTCTGTTTCCTAGTGCCGGTTTGAAGTTCCTGCAGTTTTCACTGTAAAATCGAGTTGGAGCTTCTACCTCCCCATATATATGTATGGAATGGAGTTTGCAACTGAAAAGAAACTTTGTGTTCCCAACAAGATAGGTGAAGGACGGCTTTCACACACACTTATCTCTCAGAACTGAGCAAGTGGAGAGACGTTCGTTCATCTAGCACCAGGGGAACGGGTTGCAGGAGACACTTTTTCTCTGCTTTCTCAGTCTGTTTCCTAGTGCCGGTTTGAAGTTCCTGCTGTTTTCACTGTAAAACCGAGTTGGAGCTTCTTTCTCCCCATATATATGTATGGAATGGAGTTTGCAACTGAAAAGAAACTTTGTGTTCCCAACAAGCTAGGTGAAGGACGGCTTTCACACACACTTATCTCTCAGAACTGAGCATGTGGAGAGACGTTCGTTCATCTAGCACCAAGGGAACGGGTTGCAGGAGACACTTTTCCTCTGCTTTCTCAGTCTGTTTCCTAGTGCCGGTTTGAAGTTCCTGCAGTTTTCACTGTCAAACCGTGTTGGAGCTTGTACCTCCCCATATATATGTATGGAATGGAGTTTGCAACTGAAAAGAAACTTTGTGTTCCCAACAAGCGAGGTGAAAGACGCCTTTCACACACACTTATCTCTCAGAACTGAGCAAGTGGAGAGACGTTCGTTCATCTAGCACCAAGGGAACGGGTTGCAGGGGACACTTTTTCTCTGCTTTCTCAGTCTGTTTCCTAGTGCCGGTTTGAAGTTCCTGCAGTTTTCACTGTAAAATCGAGTTGGAGCTTCTACCTCCCCATATATATGTATGGAATGGAGTTTGCAACTGAAAAGAAACTTTGTGTTCCCAACAAGATAGGTGAAGGACGGCTTTCACACACACTTATCTCTCAGAACTGAGCAAGTGGAGAGACGTTCGTTCATCTAGCACCAGGGGAACGGGTTGCAGGAGACACTTTTTCTCTGCTTTCTCAGTCTGTTTCCTAGTGCCGGTTTGAAGTTCCTGCTGTTTTCACTGTAAAACCGAGTTGGAGCTTCTTTCTCCCCATATATATGTATGGAATGGAGTTTGCAACTGAAAAGAAACTTTGTGTTCCCAACAAGCTAGGTGAAGGACGGCTTTCACACACACTTATCTCTCAGAACTGAGCATGTGGAGAGACGTTCGTTCATCTAGCACCAAGGGAACGGGTTGCAGGAGACACTTTTCCTCTGCTTTCTCAGTCTGTTTCCTAGTGCCGGTTTGAAGTTCCTGCAGTTTTCACTGTCAAACCGTGTTGGAGCTTGTACCTCCCCATATATATGTATGGAATGGAGTTTGTAACTTAAAAGAAACTTTGTTTTCCCAACAAGCTAGCTGAAGGACGGCTTTCACACACACTTATCTCTCAGAACTGAGCAAGAGGAGAGACGTTCGTTCATCTAGCACCAAGGGAACGGGTTGCAGGAGACACTTTTTCTCTGCTTTCTCAGTCTGTTTCCTAGTGCCGGTTTGAAGTTCCTGCAGTTTTCACTGTAAAACCGAGTTGGAGCTAGTACCTCCCCATATATATGTATGGAATGGAGTTTGCAAGTGAAAAGAAACTTTGTGTTCCCAACAAGCTAGGTGAAGGACGGCTTTCACACACACTTATCTCTCAGAACTGAGCAAGTGGAGAGACGTTCGTTCATCTAGCACCAAGGGAACGGGTTGCAGGAGACACTTTTTCTCTGCTTTCTCAGTCTGTTTCCTAGTGCCGGTTTGAAGTTCCTGCAGTTTTCACTGTCAAACCGAGTTGGAGCTAGTACCTCCCCATTTATATGTATGGAATGGAGTTTGCAACTGAAAAGGAACTTTGTGTTCCCGACAAGCAAGGTGAAGGACGGCTTTCACACACTCTTAACTCTCGGAACTGAGCAAGTGGAGAGACGTTCGTTCATCTAGCACCAGGTGAACGGGTTGCAGGGGACACTTTTTCTCTGCTTTCTCAGTCTGTTTCCTAGTGCTGGTTGGAAGTTCCTGCAGTTTTCACTGTCAAACAGAGTTGGAGCTTGTACCTCCCCTTATATATGTATGGAATGGAGTTTGCAACTGAAAAGAAACTTTGTGTTCCCAACAAGCTAGTTGAAGGACGGCTTTCACACACACTTATCTCTCTGAAATGAGCAAGTGGAGAGACGTTCGTTCATCTAGCACCAAGGGAACGGGTTGCAAGTGACACTTTTTCTCTGCTTTCTCAGTCTGTTTCCTAGTGCCGGTTTGAAGTTCCTGCAGTTTTCACTGTCAAACCTAGTTGGAGCTAGTACCTCCCCATTTATATGTATGGAATGGAGTTTGCAACTGAAAAGAAACTTTGTGTTCCCGACAAGCAAGGTGAAGGACGGCTTTCACACACACATATCTCTCAGAACTGAGCAAGTGGAGTGACGTTCGTTCATCTAGCACCAAGGGAACGGGTTGCAGGGGACACTTTTTCTCTGCTTTCTCAGTCTGTTTCCTAGTGCCGGTTTGAAGTTCCTGCAGTTTTCACTGTAAAATCGAGTTGGAGATTCTACCTCCCCATATATATGTATGGAATGGAGTTTGCAACTGAAAAGAAACTTTGTGTTCCCAACAAGATAGGTGAAGGACGGCTTTCACACACACTTATCTCTCAGAACTGAGCAAGTGGAGAGACGTTCGTTCATCTAGCACCAGGGGAACGGGTTGCAGGAGACACTTTTTCTCTGCTTTCTCAGTCTGTTTCCTAGTGCCGGTTTGAAGTTCCTGCTGTTTTCACTGTAAAACCGAGTTGGAGCTTCTTTCTCCCCATATATATGTATGGAATGGAGTTTGCAACTGAAAAGAAACTTTGTGTTCCCAACAAGCTAGGTGAAGGACGGCTTTCACACACACTTATCTCTCAGAACTGAGCATGTGGAGAGACGTTCGTTCATCTAGCACCAAGGGAACGGGTTGCAGGAGACACTTTTCCTCTGCTTTCTCAGTCTGTTTCCTAGTGCCGGTTTGAAGTTCCTGCAGTTTTCACTGTCAAACCGTGTTGGAGCTTGTACCTCCCCATATATATGTATGGAATGGAGTTTGTAACTTAAAAGAAACTTTGTTTTCCCAACAAGCTAGCTGAAGGACGGCTTTCACACACACTTATCTCTCAGAACTGAGCAAGAGGAGAGACGTTCGTTCATCTAGCACCAAGGGAACGGGTTGCAGGAGACACTTTTTCTCTGCTTTCTCAGTCTGTTTCCTAGTGCCGGTTTGAAGTTCCTGCAGTTTTCACTGTAAAACCGAGTTGGAGCTAGTACCTCCCCATATATATGTATGGAATGGAGTTTGCAAGTGAAAAGAAACTTTGTGTTCCCAACAAGCTAGGTGAAGGACGGCTTTCACACACACTTATCTCTCAGAACTGAGCAAGTGGAGAGACGTTCGTTCATCTAGCACCAAGGGAACGGGTTGCAGGAGACACTTTTTCTCTGCTTTCTCAGTCTTTTTCCTAGTGCCGGTTTGAAGTTCCTGCAGTTTTCTCTGTAAAACCGATTTGGAGCTAGTACCTCCCTATATATATGTATGGAATGGACTTTGCAACTGAAAAGAAACTTTGTGTTCCCAACAATCTAGGTGAAGGACGGCTTTCACACACACTTATCTCTCAGAACTGAGCAAGTGGACACACGTTCGTTCATCTAGCACCAAGGGAACGGGTTGCAGGAGACACTTTTTCTCTGCTTTCTCAGTCTGTTTCCTAGTGCCGGATTGAAGTTCCTGCAGTTTTCACTGTAAAACCGAGTTGGATCTAGTACCTCCCCATATATATGTATGGAATGGAGTTTGCAACTGAAAAGAAACTTTGTGTTCCCAACAAGCTAGGTGAAGGACGGCTTTCACACACACTTATCTCTCAGAACAGAGCAAGTGGAGAGACGTTCGTTCATCTAGCACCAAGGGAACGGGTTGCAGGAAAAACTTTTTCTCTGCTTTCTCAGGCTGTTTCCTAGTGCCGGTTTGAAGTTCCTGCAGTTTTCACTGTCAAACCGAGTTGGAGCTTGTACCTCCCCATATATATGTATGGAATGGATTTTGCAACTGAAAAGAAACTTTGTGTTCCCAACAAGCTAGTTGAAGGACGGCTTTCACACACAATTATCTCTCAGAACTGAGCAAGTGGAGAGACTTTCGTTCATCTAGCACCAAGGGAACGGGTTGCAGGAGACACTTTTTCTCTGCTTTCTCAGTCTGTTTCCTAGTGCCGGTTTGAAGTTCCTGCAGTTTTCACTGTCAAACCGAGTTGGAGCTAGTACCTCCCCCTATATATGTATGGAATGGAGTTTGCAACTGAAAAGAAACTTTGTGTTCCCAACAAGATAGGTGAAGGACGGCTTTCACATATACTTATCTCTCAGAATTGAGCAAGTGGAGAGACGTTCGTTCATCTAGCACCAAGTGAACGGGTTACAGGAGACACTTTTTCTCTGCTTTCTCAGTCTGTTTCCTAGTGCCGGATTGAAGTTCCTGCAGTTTTCACTGTAAAACCGAGTTGAAGCTTCTATCTCCCCATATATATGTATGGAATGGCGTTTGCAACTGAAAAGAATCTTTGTGTTCCCAACAAGCTAGGTGAAGGACGGCTTTCACACACACTTATCTCTCAGAACTGAGCAAGTGGAGAGACGTTCTTTCATCTAGCACCAAGGGAACGGGTTTCAGGAGACACTTTTTCTCTGCTTTCTCAGTCTGTTTCCTAGTGCCGGTTTGAAGTTCCTGCAGTTTTCACTGTCAAACCGAGTTGGAGCTAGTACCTCCCCATATATATGTATGGAATGGAGTTTGTAACTTAAAAGAAACTTTGTTTTCCCAACAAGCTAGTTGAAGGACGGCTTTCACACACACTTAACTCTCAGAACTGAGCAAGTGGAGAGACGTTCGTTCATCTAGCACCAAGGGAACGGGTTGCAGGAGACACTTTTTCTCTGCTTTCTCAGTCTGTTTCCTAGTGCCGGTTTGAAGTTCCTGAAGTTTTCTCTGTAAAACCGATTTGGAGCTAGTACCTCCCTATATATATGTATGGAATGGACTTTGCAACTGAAAGAAACTTTGTGTTCCCAACAATCTAGGTGAAGGACGGCTTTCACACACACTTATCTCTCAGAACTGAGCAAGTGGACAGACGTTCGTTCATCTAGCACCAAGGGAACGGGTTGCAGGAGACACTTTTTCTCTGCTTTCTCAGTCTGTTTCCTAGTGCCGGTTTGAAGTTCCTGCAGTTTTCACTGTAAAACAGAGTTGGATCTAGTACCTCCCCATATATATGTATGGAATGGAGTTTGCAACTGAAAAGAAAATTTGTGTTCCCAACAAGCTAGGTGAAGGACGGCTTTCACACGAACTTATCTCTCAGAACAGAGCAAGTGGAGAGACGTTCGTTCATCTAGCACCAAGGGAACGGGTTGCAGGAAACACTTTTTCTCGGCTTTCTCAGTCTGTTTCCTAGTGCCGGTTTGAAGTTCCTGCAGTTTTCACTGTCAAACCGAGTTGGAGCTTGTACCTCCCCATATATATGTATGGAATGGATTTTGCAACTGAAAAGAAACTTTGTGTTCCCAACAAGCTAGTTGAAGGACGGCTTTCACACACACTTATCTCTCAGAACTGAGCAAGTGGAGAGACTTTCGTTCATCTAGCACCAAGGGAACGGGTTGCAGGAGACACTTTTTCTCTGCTTTCTCAGTCTGTTTCCTAGTGCCGGTTTGAAGTTCCTGCAGTTTTCACTGTAAAACCGAGTTGGATCTAGTACCTCCCCATATATATGTATGGAATGGAGTTTGCAACTGAAAAGATACTTTGTGTTCCCAACAAGCTAGGTGAAGGACGGCTTTCACACACACTTATCTCTCAGAACAGAGCAAGTGGAGAGACGTTCGTTCATCTAGCACCAAGGGAACGGGTTGCAGAAAACACTTTTTCTCTGCTTTCTCAGGCTGTTTCCTAGTGCCGGTTTGAAGTTCCTGCAGTTTTCACTGTCAAACCGAGTTGGAGCTTGTACCTCCCCATATATATGTATGGAATGGATTTTGCAACTGAAAAGAAACTTTGTGTTCCCAACAAGCTAGTTGAAGGACGGCTTTCACACACAATTATCTCTCAGAACTGAGCAAGTGGAGAGACTTTCGTTCATCTAGCACCAAGGGAACGGGTTGCAGGAGACACTTTTTCTCTGCTTTCTCAGTCTGTTTCCTAGTGCCGGTTTCAAGTTCCTGCAGTTTTCACTGTAAAACAGAGTTGGAGCTTGTACCTCACCATATATATGTATGGAATGGAGTTGGCAACTGAAAAGAAACTTTGTGTTCCCAACAAGCTATGTGAAGGACGGCTTTCACACACACTTATCTCTCAGATCTGAGCAAGTGGATAGACGTTCGTTCATCTAGCACCGAGGGAACAGGTTGCAGGAGACACTTTTTCTCTGCTTTCTCAGTCTGTTTCCTAGTGCCGGTTTGAAGTTCCTGCAGTTTTCACTGTCAAACCGAGTTGGAGCTAGTACCTCCCCCTATATATGTATGGAATGGAGTTTGCAACTGAAAAGAAACTTTGTGTTCCCAACAAGATAGGTGAAGGACGGCTTTCACACACACTTATCTCTCAGAACTGAGCAAGTGGAGAGACGTTCGTTCATCTAGCCCCAAGGGAACGGGTTGCAGGAGACACTTTTTCTCTGCTTTCTCAGTCTGTTTCCTAGTGCCGGTTTGAAGTTCCTGCAGTTTTCACTGTCAAACCGAGTTGGAGTTGGTTCCTCCCCATATATATGTATGGAATGGAGTTTGTAACTTAAAAGAAACTTTGTTTTCCCAACAAGCTAGTTGAAGGACGGCTTTCACACACACTTAACTCTCAGAACTGAGCAAGTGGAGATACGTTCGTTCATCTAGCACCAAGGGAACGGGTTGCAGGAGACACTTTTTCTCTGCTTTCTCAGTCTGTTTCCTAGTGCCGGTTTCAAGTTCCTGCAGTTTTCTCTGTAAAACCGAGTTGGAGCTAGTACCTCCCCATATATATGTATGGAATGGAGTTTGCAACTGAAAAGAAACTCTGTGTTCCCAACAATCTAGGTGAAGGACGGCTTTCACACACACTTATCATTCAGAACTGAGCAAGTGGAGAGACCTTCGTTCATCTAGCACCAAGGGAACGGGATGCCGGAGACACATTTTCTCTGCTTTCTCAGTCTGTTTCCTAGTGCCGGTTTGAAGTTCCTGCAGTTTTCACTGTCAAAACGAGTTGGAGCTTGTACCTTCCCTTATATATGTATGGAATGGAGTTTGCAACTGAAAAGAAACTTTGTGTTCCCAACAAGCTAGTTGAAGGACGGCTTTCACACAAACTTATCTCTCAGAACAGAGCAAGTGGAGAGACGTTCGTTCATCTAGCACCAAGGGAACGGGTTGCAGGAAACACTTTTTCTCTGCTTTCTCAGGCTGTTTCCTTGTGCCGGTTTGAAGTTCCTGCAGTTTTCACTGTCAAACCGAGTTGGAGCTTGTACCTCCCCATATATATGTATGGAATGGATTTTGCAACTGAAAAGAGACTTTGTGTTCCCAACAAGCTAGTTGAAGGACGGCTTTCACACACACTTATCTCTCAGAACTGAGCAAGTGGAGAGACATTCGTTCATCTAGCACCAAGGGAACGGGTTGCAGGAGACACTTTTTCTCTGCTTTCTCAGTCTGTTTCCTAGTGCCGGTTTGAAGTTCCTGCAGTTTTCACTGTCAAAACGAGTTGGAGCTAGTACCTTCCCATATATATGTATGGAATGGAGTTTGCAACTGAAAAGAAACTTTGTGTTCCCAACAAGATAGTTGAAGGACGGCTTTCACACACACTTATCTCTCAGATCTGAGCAAGTGGAGAGACGTTCGTTCATCTAGCACCAAGGGAACGGGTTGCAGGAGTCAATTTTTCTCTGCTTTCTCAGTCTGTTTCCTAGTGCCGGTTTGAAGTTCCTGCAGATTTCACTGTAAAACCGAGTTGGAGCTAGTACCACCCCATATATATGTATGGAATGAACTTTGCAACTGAAAAGAAACTTTGTGTTCCCAACAAGATAGGTGAAGGACGGCTTTCACACACACTTATCTCTCAGATCTGAGCAAGTGGAGAGACGTTCGTTCATCTAGCACCAAGGGAACGGGTTGCAGGAGACACTTTTTCTCTGCTTTCTCAGTCTGTTTCCTAGTGCCGGTTTGAAGTTCCTGCAGTTTTCACTGTAAAACCGAGTTGGAGCTTCTATCTCCCCATATATATGTATGGAATGGACTTTGCAACTGAAAAGAAACTTTGTGTTCCCAACAAGATATGTGAAGGACGGCTTTCACACACACTTATCTCTCAGATCTGAGCAAGTGGAGAGACGTTCGTTCATCTAGCACCAAGGGAACGGGTTGCAGGAGACACTTTTTCTCTGCTTTCTCAGTCTGTTTCCTAGTGCCGGTTTGAAGTTCCTGCAGTTTTCACTGTAAAACCGAGTTGGAGCTTCTATCTCCCCATATATATGTATGGAATGGACTTTGCAACTGAAAAGAAACTTTGTGTTCCCAACAAGCTAGGTGAAGGACGGCTTTCACACACACTTAACTCTCAGAACTGAGCAAGTGGAGAGACGTTCGTTCATCTAGCACCAAGGGAACGGGTTGCAGGAGACACTTTTTCTCTGCTTTCTCAGTCTGTTTCCTAGTGCCGGTTTGAAGTTCCTGCAGTTTTCACTGTCAAACCGAGTTGGAGCTAGTACCTCCCCATATATATGTATGGAATGGAGGTTGTAACTTAAAAGAAACTTTGTGTTCCCAACAAGCTAGTTGAAGGACGGCTTTCACACACACTTAACTCTCAGAACTGAGCAAGTGGAGAGACGTTCGTTCATCTAGCACCAAGGGAACGGGTTGCAGGAGACACTTTTCCTCTGCTTTCTCAGTCTGTTTCCTAGTGCCGGTTTGAAGTTCCTGCAGTTTTCTCTGCAAAACCGAGGTGGAGCTAGTACTTCCCCATATATATGTATGGAATGGAGTTTGCAACTTAAAACAAACTTTGTGTTCCCAACAAGCTAGGTGAAGGACGGCTTTCACACACACTTATCATTCAGAACTGAGCAAGTGGAGAGACCTTCCTTCATCTATCACCAAGGGAACGGTTTGCCGGAGACACATTTTCTCTGCTTTCTCAGTCTGTTTCCTAGTGCCGGTTTGAAGTTCCTGCAGTTTTCACTGTAAAACCGAGTTGGAGCTAGTACCTCAACATATGTATGTATGGAATGGAGTTTGCAACTGAAAAGAAACTTTGTGTTCCCAACAAGCTAGGTGAAGGACGGCTTTCACACACACTTATCTCTCAGATCTGAGCAAGTGGAGAGACTTTCGTTCATCTAGCACCAAGGGAACGGGTTGCAGGAGACACTTTTTCTCTGCTTTCTCAGTCTGTTTCCTAGTGCCGTTTGGAAGTTCCTGCAGATTTCACTGTAAAACCGAGTTGGAGCTAGTACCTCCCCATATATATGTATGGAATGGTCTTTGCAACTGAAAAGAAACTTTGTGTTCCCAACAATCTAGTGAAGGACGGCTTTCACACACACTTATCTCTCAGAACTGAGCAAGTGGACAGAGGTTCGTTTATCTAGCACCAAGGGAACGGGTTGCAGGAGACACTTTTTCTCTGCTTTCTGAGTCTGTTTCCTAGTGCCGGTTTCAAGTTCCTGCAGTTTTCACTGTAAAACCGAGTTGGATCTAGTACCTCCCCATATATATGTATGGAATGGAGTTTGCAACTGAAAAGAAACTTTGTGTTCCCAACAAGCTAGGTGAAGGACGGCATTCACACACACTTATCTCTCAGAACAGAGCAAGTGGAGAGACGTTCGTTCATCTAGCAACAAGGGAACGGGTTGCAGGAAACACTTTTTCTCTACTTTCTCAGGCTGTTTCCTAGTGCCGGTTTGAAGTTCCTGCAGTTTTCACTGTCAAACCGAGTTGGAGCTTGTACCTCCCCATATATATGTATGGAATGGATTTTGCAACTGAAAAGAAACTTTGTGTTCCCAACAAGGTAGTTAAAGGACGGCTTTCACACACACTTATCTCTCAGAACTGAGCAAGTGGAGAGACGTTCGTTCATCTAGCACCAAGGGAACGGGTTGCAGGAGAAACTTTTTCTCTGCTTTCTCAGTCTGTTTCCTAGTGCCGGTTTGAAATTCCTGAATTTTCACTGTAAAACAGAGTTGGAGCTTGTACCTCACCATATATATGTATGGAATTGAGTTGGCAACTGAAAAGATACTTTGTGTTCCCAACAAGCTATGTGAAGGACGGCTTTCACACACAATTATCTCTCAGATCTGAGCAAGTGGAGAGACGTTCGTTCATCTAGCACCAAGGGAACGGGTTGCAGGAGACACTTTTTCTCTGCTTTCTCAGTCTGTTTCCTAGTGCCGTTTTGAAGTTCCTGCAGTTTTCACTGTCAAAACGAGTTGGAGCTAGTACCTCCACATATATATGTATGGAATGGAGTTTGCAACTGAAAAGAAACTTTGTGTTCCCAACAAGCTAGGTGAAGGACGGCTTTCACACACAATTATCTCTCAGAAATGAGCAAGTGGAGAGACGTTCGTTCATCTAGCACCAAGGGAACGGGTTGCAGGAGACACTTTTTCTCTGCTTTCTCAGTCTGTTTCCTAGTGCCGGTTTGAAGTTCCTGCAGTTTTCACTGTAAAACCGATTTGGAGCTTCTATCTCCCAATATATATGTATGGAATGGAGTTTGCAACTGAAAAGAAATTTTGTGTTCCCAACAAGCTAGGTGAAGGACGGCTTTCACACACACTTATCTCTCAGAACTGAGCAAGTGGAGAGACGTTCGTTCATCTAGCACCAAGGGAACGGGTTGCAGGAGACACTTTTTCTCTGCTTTCTCAGTCTGTTTCCTAGTGCCGTTTTGAAGTTCCTGCAGTTTTCACTGTCAAACCGTGTTGGAGCTTGTACCTCACCATATAAATGTATGGAATGGAGTTTGCAACTGAAAAGAAACTTTGTGTTCCCAACAAGATAGGTGAAGGACGGCTTTCACACACACTTATCTCTCAGAACTGAGCAAGTGGAGAGACGTTCGTTCATCTAGCACCAAGGGAACGGGTTGCAGGAGACACTTTTTCTCTGCTTTCTTAGTCTGTTTCCTAGTGCCGGTTTGAAGTTCCTGCAGTTTTCACTGTAAAACCGAGTTGGAGCTTCTATCTCCCCATATATATGTATGGATTGGAGTTTGCAACTTAAAAGAAACTTTGTGTTCCCAACAAGCTAGGTGAAGGACGGCTTTCACACACACTTATCTCTCAGAACTGAGCAAGTGGAGAGACGTTCGTTCATCTAGCACCAAGGGAACGGGTTGCAGGAGACACTTTTTCTCTGATTTCTCATTCTGTTTCCTAGTGCCGTTTTGAAGTTCCTGCAGTTTTCACTGTAAAACCGAGTTGGAGCTAGTACCTCCCCATATATATGTATGGAATGGAGTTTGCAACTTAAAAGAAACTTTGTGTTCCCAACAAGATAGGTGAAGGATGGCTTTCACACACACTTATCTCTCAGAACTGAGCAAGTGGAGAGACGTTCGTTCATCTAGCACCAAGGGAACGGGTTGCAGGAGACACTTTTTCTCTGCTTTCTCAGTCTGTTTCCTAGTGCCGGTTTGAAGTTCCTGCAGTTTTCACTGTCAAACCGAGTTGGAGGTAGTACCTCCCCATATATATGTATGGAATGGAATTTGCAACTGAAAAGAAACTTTGTGTTCCCAACAAGCTAGGTGAAGGACGGCTTTCACACACACTTATCTCTCAGAACTGAGCAAGTGGAGAGACGTTCGTTCATCTAGCACCAAGGGAACGGGTTGCAGGAGACACTTTTTCTCTGCTTTCTCAGTCTGTTTCCTAGTGCCGGTTTGAAGTTCCTGCAGTTTTCACTGTCAAACCGAGTTGGAGTTGGTACCTCCCCATATATATGTATGGAATGGAGTTTGTAACTTAAAAGAAACTTTGTTTTCCCAACAAGCTAGTTGAAGGACGGCTTTCACACACACTTAACTCTCAGAACTGAGCAAGTGGAGAGACGTTCGTTCATCTAGCACCAAGGGAACGGGTTGCAGGAGACACTTTTTCTCCGCTTTCTCAGTCTGTTTCCTAGTGCCGGTTTGAAGTTCCTGCAGTTTTCTCTGTAAAACCGAGTTGGAGCTAGTACCTCCCCATATATATGTATGGAATGGAGTTTGCAACTGAAAAGAAACTTTGTGTTCCCAACAAGATAGGAGAAGGACGGCTTTCACACACACATCATTCAGAACTGAGCAAGTGGAGAGACCTTCGTTCATCTAGCACCAAGGGAACGGGTTGCAGGAGACACATTTTCTCTGCTTTCTCAGTCTGTTTCCTAGTGCCGGTTTGAAGTTCCTGCAGTTTTCACTGTCAAAACGAGTTTTAGCTAGTACCTTCCCATATATATGTATGGAATGGAGTTTGCAACTGAAAAGAAACTTTGTGTTCCCAACAAGATAGGTGAAGGACGGCTTTCACACACACATATCTCTCAGATCTGAGCAAGTGGAGAGACGTTCGTTCATCTAGCACCAATGGAACGGGTTGCAGGAGACACTTTATCTCTGCTTTCTCAGTCTGTTTCCTAGTGCCGGTTTGAAGTTCC
Organism: Camelus bactrianus; assembly: GCF_048773025.1. Classification (NCBI taxonomy): domain Eukaryota; kingdom Metazoa; phylum Chordata; class Mammalia; order Artiodactyla; family Camelidae; genus Camelus; species Camelus bactrianus. The sequence continues at coordinate 135,404,574 of NC_133541.1, forward strand.
TACAGATTTCACTGTAAAACCGAGTTGGAGCTTGTACCTCCCCATATATATGTATGGAATGGACTTTGCAACTGAAAAGAAACTTTGTGTTCCCAACAATCTAGGTGAAGGACGGCTTTCACACACATTTATCTCTCAGAACTGAGCAAGTGGACAGACTTTCGTTCATCTAGCACCAAGGGAACGGTTTGCAGGAGACACTTTTTCTCTGCTTTCTCAGTCTGTTTCCTAGTGCCGGTTTGAATTTCCTGCAGTTTTCACTGTAAAACCGAGTTGGATCTAGTACCTCCCCATATATATGTATGGAATGGAGTTTGCAACTTAAAAGAAACTTTGTGTTCCCAACAAGCTAGGTGAAGGACGGCTTTCACACACAATTGTCTCTCAGAACTGAGCAAGTGGAGAGACGTTCGTTCATCTAGCACCAAGGGAACGGGTTGCAGGAGACACTTTTTCTCTGCTTTCTCAGTCTGTTTCCTAGTGCCGGTTTGAAGTTCCTGCAGTTTTCACTGTCAAAACGAGTTGGAGCTAGTACCTTCCCATATATATGTATGGAATGGAGTTTGCAACTGAAAAGAAACTTTGTGTTCCCAACAAGATAGGTGAAGGACGGCTTTCACACACACTTATCTCTCAGATCTGAGCAAGTGGAGAGACGTTCGTTCATCTAGCACCAAGGGAACGGGTTGCAGGAGACACATTTTCTCTGCTTTCTCAGTCTGTTTCCTAGTGCCGGTTTGAAGTTCCTGCAGTTTTCACTGTCAAAACGAGTTGGAGCTAGTACGTTCCCATATATATGTATGGAATGGAGTTTGCAACTGAAAAGAAACTTTGTGTTCCCAACAAGATAGGTGAAGGACGGCTATCACACACACTTATCTCTCAGATCTCAGCAAGTGGAGAGACGTTCGTTCATCTAGCACCAAGGGAACGGGTTGCAGGAGACACTTTTTCTCTGCTTTCTCAGTCTGTTTCCTAGTGCCGGTTTGAAGTTCCTGCAGTTTTCACTGTCAAAACGAGTTGGAGCTAGTACCTTCCCATATATATGTATGGAATGGAGTTTGCAACTGAAAAGAAACTTTGTGTTCCCAACAAGATAGGTGAAGGACGGCTTTCACACACACTTATCTCTCAGATCTGAGCAAGTGGAGAGACGTTCGTTCATCTAGCACCAAGGGAACGGGTTGCAGGAGACACATTTTCTCTGCTTTCTCAGTCTGTTTCCTAGTGCCGGTTTGAAGTTCCTGCAGTTTTCACTGTCAAAACGAGTTGGAGCTAGTACGTTCCCATATATATGTATGGAATGGAGTTTGCAACTGAAAAGAAACTTTGTGTTCCCAACAAGATAGGTGAAGGACGGCTTTCACACACACTTATCTCTCAGATCTGAGCAAGTGGAGAGACGTTCGTTCATCTAGCACCAAGGGAACGGGTTGCAGGAGTCACTTTTTCTCTGCTTTCTCAGTCTGTTTCCTAGTGCCGGTTTGAAGTTCCTGCAGATTTCACTGTAAAACCGAGTTGGAGCTAGTACCACCCCATATATATGTATGGAATGAACTTTGCAACTGAAAAGAAACTTTGTGTTCCCAACAAGATAGGTGAAGGACGGCTTTCACACACACTTATCTCTCAGATCTGAGCAAGTGGAGAGACGTTCGTTCATCTAGCACGGGAACGGGTTGCAGGAGACACTTTTTCTCTGCTTTCTCAGTCTGTTTCCTAGTGCCGGTTAGAAGTTCCTGCAGTTTTCACTGTAAAACCGAGTTGGAGCTTCTATCTCCCCATATATATGTATGGAATGGACTTTGCAACTGAAAAGAAACTTTGTGTTCCCAACAAGCTAGGTGAAGTACGGCTTTCACACACACTTATCTCTCAGAACTGAGCAAGTGGAGAGACGTTCGTTCATCTAGCACCAAGGGAACGGGTTGCAGGAGACACTTTTTCTCTGCTTTCTCAGTCTGTTTCCTAGTGCCGGTTTGAAGTTCCTGCAGTTTTCACTGTCAAACCGAGTTGGAGCTAGTACCTCCCCATATATATGTATGGAATGGAGGTTGTAACTTAAAAGAAACTTTGTGTTCCCAACAAGCTAGTTGAAGGACGGCTTTCACACACACTTAACTCTCAGAACTGAGCAAGTGGAGAGACGTTCGTTCATCTAGCACCAAGGGAACGGGTTGCAGGAGACACTTTTCCTCTGCTTTCTCAGTCTGTTTCCTAGTGCCGGTTTGAAGTTCCTGCAGTTTTCTCTGCAAAACCGAGGTGGAGCTAGTACTTCCCCATATATATGTATGGAATGGAGTTTGCAACTTAAAACAAACTTTGTGTTCCCAACAAGCTAGGTGAAGGACGGCTTTCACACACACTTATCATTCAGAATTGAGCAAGTGGAGAGACCTTCCTTCATCTAGCACCAAGGGAACGGTTTGCCGGAGACACATTTTCTCTGCTTTCTCAGTCTGTTTCCTAGTGCCGGTTTGAAGTTCCTGCAGTTTTCACTGTAAAACCGAGTTGGAGCTAGTACCTCAACATATGTATGTATGGAGTGGAGTTTGCAACTGAAAAGAAACTTTGTGTTCCCAACAATCTAGGTGAAGGACGGCTTTCACACACACATATCTCTCAGATCTGAGCAAGTGGAGAGACGTTCGTTCATCTAGCACCAAGGGAACGGGTTGCAGGAGACACTTTTTCTCTGCTTTCTCAGTCTGTTTCCTAGTGCAGGTTGGAAGTTCCTGCAGATTTCACTGTAAAACCGAGTTGGAGCTAGTACCTCCCCATATATATGTATGGAATGGTCTTTGCAACTGAAAAGAAACTTTGTGTTCCCAACAATCTAGTGAAGGACGGCTTTCACACACACTTATCTCTCAGAACTGAGCAAGTGGACAGACGTTCGTTCATCTAGCACCAAGGGAACGGGTTGCAGGAGACACTTTTTCTCTGCTTTCTGAGTCTGTTTCCTAGTGCCGGTTTCAAGTTCCTGCAGTTTTCACTGTAAAACCGAGTTGGATCTAGTACCTCCCCATATATATGTATGGAATGGAGTTTGCAACTGAAAAGAAACTTTGTGTTCCCAACAAGCTAGGTGAAGGACGGCTTTCACACACACTTATCTCTCAGAACAGAGCAAGTGGAGAGACGTTCGTTCATCTAGCACCAAGGGAACGGGTTGCAGGAGAAACTTTTTCTCTGCTTTCTCAGTCTGTTTCCTAGTGCCAGTTTGAAATTCCTGAATTTTCACTGTAAAACAGAGTTGGAGCTTGTACCTCACCATATATATGTATGGAATTGAGTTGGCAACTGAAAAGATACTTTGTGTTCCCAACAAGCTATGTGAAGGACGGCTTTCACACACACTTATCTCTCAGATCTGAGCAAGTGGAGAGACGTTCGTTCATCTAGCACCAAGGGAACGGGTTGCAGGAGACACTTTTTCTCTGCTTTCTCAGTCTGTTTCCTAGTGCCGTTTTGAAGTTCCTGCAGTTTTCACTGTCAAAACGAGTTGGAGCTAGTACCTCCACATATATATGTATGGAATGGAGTTTGCAACTGAAAAGAAACTTTGTGTTCCCAACAAGCTAGGTGAAGGACGGCTTTCACACACAATTATCTCTCAGAAATGAGCAAGTGGAGAGACGTTCGTTCATCTAGCACCAAGGGAACGGGTTGCAGGAGTCACTTTTTCTCTGCTTTCTCAGTCTGTTTCCTAGTGCCGGTTTGAAGTTCCTGCAGTTTTCACTGTAAAACCGATTTGGAGCTTCTATCTCCCCATATATATGTATGGAATGGAGTTTGCAACTGAAAAGAAACTTTGTGTTCCCAACAAGCTAGGTGAAGGACGGCTTTCACACACACTTATCTCTCAGAACTGAGCAAGTGGAGAGACGTTCGTTCATCTAGCACCAAGGGAACGGGTTGCAGGAGACACTTTTTCTCTGCTTTCTCAGTCTGTTTCCTAGTGCCGTTTTGAAGTTCCTGCAGTTTTCACTGTCAAACAGTGTTGGAGCTTGTACCTCACCATATATATGTATGGAATGGAGTTTGCAACTGAAAAGAAACTTTGTGTTCCCAACAAGATAGGTGAAGGACGGCTTTCACACACACTTATCTCTCAGAACTGAGCAAGTGGAGAGACGTTCGTTCATCTAGCACCAAGGGAACGGGTTGCAGGATACACTTTTTCTCTGCTTTCTCAGTCTGTTTCCTAGTGCCGGTTTGAAGTTCCTGCAGTTTTCACAGTAAAACCGAGTTGGAGCTTCTATCTCCCCATATATATGTATGGATTGGAGTTTGCAACTTAAAAGAAAGTTTGTGTTCCCAACAAGCTAGGTGAAGGACGGCTTTCACACACACTTATCTCTCAGAACTGAGCAAGTGGAGAGACGTTCGTTCATCTAGCACCAAGGGAACGGGTTGCAGGAGACACTTTTTCTCTGCTTTCTCATTATGTTTCCTAGTGCCGTTTTGAAGTTCCTGCAGTTTTCACTGTAAAACCGAGTTGGAGCTAGTACCTCCCCATATATATGTATGGAATGGAGTTTGCAACTGAAAAGAAACTTTGTGTTCCCAACAAGATAGGTGAAGGATGGCTTTCACACACACTTATCTCTCAGAACTGAGCAAGTGGAGAGACGTTCGTTCATCTAGCACCAAGGGAACGGGTTGCAGGGGACACTTTTTCTCTGCTTTCTCAGTCTGTTTCCTAGTGCCGGTTTGAAGTTCCTGCAGTTTTCACTGTCAAACCGAGTTGGAGGTAGTACCTCCCCATATATATGTATGGAATGGAATTTGCAACTGAAAAGAAACTTTGTGTTTCCAACAAGCTAGGTGAAGGACGGCTTTCACACACACTTATCTCTCAGAACTGAGCAAGTGGAGAGACGTTCGTTCATCTAGCACCAAGGGAACGGGTTGCAGGAGACACTTTTTCTCTGCTTTCTCAGTCTGTTTCCTAGTGCCGGTTTGAAGTTCCTGCAGTTTTCACTGTCAAACCGAGTTGGAGTTGGTACCTCCCCATATATATGTATGGAATGGAGTTTGTAACTTAAAAGAAACTTTGTTTTCCCAACAAGCTAGTTGAAGGACGGCTTTCACACACACTTAATTCTCAGAACTGAGCAAGTGGAGAGACGTTCGTTCATCTAGCACCAAGGGAACGGGTTGCAGGAGACACTTTTTCTCCGCTTTCTCAGTCTGTTTCCTAGTGCCGGTTTGAAGTTCCTGCAGTTTTCTCTGTAAAACCGAGTTGGAGCTAGTACCTCCCCATATATATGTATGGAATGGAGTTTGCAACTTAAAAGAAACTTTGTGTTCCCAACAATCTAGGTGAAGGACGGCTTTCACACACACATCATTCAGAACTGAGCAAGTGGAGAGACCTTCGTTCATCTAGCACCAAGGGAACGGGTTGCAGGAGACACATTTTCTCTGCTTTCTCAGTCTGTTTCCTAGTGCCGGTTTGAAGTTCCTGCAGTTTTCACTGTCAAAACGAGTTGGAGCTAGTACCTTCCCATATATATGTATGGAATGGAGTTTGCAACTGAAAAGAAACTTTGTGTTCCCAACAATCTAGGTGAAGGACGGCTTTCACACACATTTATCTCTCAGAACTGAGCAAGTGGACAGACTTTCGTTCATCTAGCACCAAGGGAACGGTTTGCAGGAGACACTTTTTCTCTGCTTTCTCAGTCTGTTTCCTAGTGCCGGTTTGAATTTCCTGCAGTTTTCACTGTAAAACCGAGTTGGATCTAGTACCTCCCCATATATATGTATGGAATGGAGTTTGCAACTTAAAAGAAACTTTGTGTTCCCAACAAGCTAGGTGAAGGACGGCTTTCACACACAATTGTCTCTCAGAACTGAGCAAGTGGAGAGACGTTCGTTCATCTAGCACCAAGGGAACGGGTTGCAGGAGACACTTTTTCTCTGCTTTCTCAGTCTGTTTCCTAGTGCCGGTTTGAAGTTCCTGCAGTTTTCACTGTCAAAACGAGTTGGAGCTAGTACCTTCCCATATATATGTATGGAATGGAGTTTGCAACTGAAAAGAAACTTTGTGTTCCCAACAAGATAGGTGAAGGACGGCTTTCACACACACTTATCTCTCAGATCTGAGCAAGTGGAGAGACGTTCGTTCATCTAGCACCAAGGGAACGGGTTGCAGGAGACACATTTTCTCTGCTTTCTCACTCTGTTTCCTAGTGCCGGTTTGAAGTTCCTGCAGTTTTCACTGTCAAAACGAGTTGGAGCTAGTACGTTCCCATATATATGTATGGAATGGAGTTTGCAACTGAAAAGAAACTTTGTGTTCCCAACAAGATAGGTGAAGGACGGCTTTCACACACACTTATCTCTCAGATCTGAGCAAGTGGAGAGACGTTCGTTCATCTAGCACCAAGGGAACAGGTTGCAGGAGTCACTTTTTCTCTGCATTCTCAGTCTGTTTCCTAGTGCCGGTTTGAAGTTCCTGCAGATTTCACTGTAAAACCGAGTTGGAGATAGTACCACCCCATATATATGTATGGAATGGACTTTGCAACTGAAAAGAAACTTTGTGTTCCCAACAATCTAGGTGAAGGACGGCTTTCACACACATTTATCTCTCAGAACTGAGCAAGTGGACAGACTTTCGTTCATCTAGCACCAAGGGAACGGTTTGCAGGAGACACTTTTTCTCTGCTTTCTCAGTCTGTTTCCTAGTGCCGGTTTGAAGTTCCTGCAGTTTTCACTGTAAAACCAAGTTGGAGCTAGTACCTCCCCATACATATGTATGGAATGGAGTTTGCAACTGAAAAGAAACTTTGTGTTCCCAACAAGCTAGGAGAAGGACGGCTTTCACACACACTTATCTCTCAGAACTGAGCAAGTGGAGAGACGTTCGTTCATCTAGCACCAAGGGAACGGGTTGCAGGAGACACATTTTCTCTGCTTTCTCAGTCTGTTTCCTAGTGCCGGTTTGAAGTTCCTGCAGTTTTCACTGTAAAACCAAGTTGGAGCTTGTACCTCCCCATATATATGTATGGAATGGAGTTTGCAACTGAAGAGAAACTTTGTGCTCCCAACAAGCTAGGTGAAGGACGGCTTTCACACACACTTATCTCTCAGAACTGAGCAAGTGGAGAGACGTTCGTTCATCTAGCACCAAGGGAACGGGTTGCAGGGGACACTTTTTCTCTGCTTTCTCAGTCTGTTTCCTAGTGCCGTTTTGAAGTTCCTGCAGTTTTCACTGTCAAACCGAGTTGGAGCTAGTACCTCCCCATATATAAGTATGGAATGGAGTTTGCAACTGAAAAGAAACTTTGTGTTCCCAACAAGGTAGGTGAAGGACGGCTTTCACATAAACTTATCTCTCAGAACTGAGCAAGTGGAGAGACGTTCGTTCATCTAGCACCAAGGGAACTGGTTACAGGAGACACTATTTCTCTGCTTTCTCAGTCTGTTTCCTAGTGCCGGTTTGAAGTTCCTGCAGTTTTCACTGTCAAACCGATTTGGAGCTAGTACCTCCCCATATATATGTATGGAATGGAGTTTGTAACTTAAAAGAAACTTTGTTTTCCCAACAAGCTAGTTGAAGGACGGCTTTCACACACACTTATCTCTCAGATCTGAGCAAGTGGAGAGACGTTCGTTCATCTAGCACCAAGGGAACGGGTTGCAGGAGACACTTTTTCTCTGCTTTCTCAGTCTGTTTCCTAGTGCCGCTTTGAAGTTCCTGCAGATTTCACTGTAAAACCGAGTTGGAGCTAGTACCTCCCCATATATATGTATGGAATGGACTTTGCAACTGAAAAGAAACTTTGTGTTCCCATCAAGCTAGGTGAAGGACGGCTTTCACACACACTTTTCTCTCAGAACTGAGCAAGTGGAGAGACGTTCGTTCATCTAGCACCAAGGGAACTGGTTACAGGAGACACTTTTTCTCTGCTTTCTCAGTCTGTTTCCTAGTGCCGGTTTGAAGTTCCTGCAATTTCAATGTAAAACAGAGTTGGAGCTTGTACCTCACCATATATATGTATGGAATGGAGTTGGAAACTGAAAAGAAACTTTGTGTTCCCAACAAGCTAGGTGAAGGACGGCTTTCACACACACTTATCACTCAGAACTGAGCAAGTGGAGAGACCTTCGTTCATCTAGCACCAAGGGAACGGGTTGCAGGAGGCACTTTTTCTCTGCTTTCTCAGTCTGTTCCCTAGTGCCGGTTGGAAGTTCCTGCAGTTTTCACTGTAAAATCGAGTTGGAGCTTCTACCTCCCCATATATATGTGTGGAATGGAGTTTGCAACTGAAAAGAAACTTTGTGTTCCCAACAAGCTAGGTGAAGGACGGCTTTCACACACACTTATCTCTCAGAACTGAGCAAGTGGAGAGACGTTCGTTCATCTAGCACCAAGGGAACGGGTTGCAGGAGACACTTTTTCTCTGCTTTCTCAGTCTGTTTCCTAGTGCCGGTTTGAAGTTCCTGCAGTTTTCACTGTAAAACGGAGTTGGAGCTTCTATCTCCCCATATATATGTATGGAATGGAGTTTGCAACTGAAAAGAAACTTTGTGTTCCCAACAAGCTAGGTGAAGGACGGCTTTCACACACACTTATCTCTCAGAACTGAGCAAGTGGAGAGACGTTCGTTCATCTAGCACCAAGGGAACGGGTTGCAGGAGAAACATTTTCTCTGCTTTCTCAGTCTGTTTCCTAGTGCCGGTTTGAAGTTCCTGCAGTTTTCACTGTCAAACCTAGTTGGAGCTATTACCTCCCCATATATATGTATGGAATGGAGTTTGTAACTTAAAAAAACTTTGTGTTCCCAACAAGCTATTTGAAGGACAGCTTTCACACACATTTAACTCTCAGAACTGAGCAAGTGGAGAGACGTACGTTCATCTAGCACCAAGGGAACGGGTTGCAGGAGACACTTTTTCTCTGATTTCTCAGTCAGTTTCCTAGTGCCGGTTGGAAGTTCCTGCAGATTTCACTGTAAAACCGAGTTGGAGCTAGTACCTCACCATATATATGTATGGAATGTAGTTTGCAACTGAAAAGAAACTTTGTGTTCCCAACAAGCTAGGTGAAGGACGGCTTTCACACACACTTATCTCTCAGATCTGAGCAAGTGAAGAGACGTTCGTTCATTTAGCACCAAGGGAACGGGTTGCAGGAGACACTTTTTCTCTGCTTTGTCAGTCTGTTTCCTAGTGCCGGTTTGAAGTTCCTGCAGTTTTCACTGTAAAACCGAGTTGGAGCTAGTACCTCCCCATATATATGTATGGAATGGACTTTGCAACTGAAAAGAAACTTTGTGTTCCCAACAAGATAGGTGAAGGACGGCTTTCACACACACTTATCTCTCAGAACTGAGCAAGTGGAGAGACGTTCGTTCATCTAGCACCAAGGGAACGGGTTGCAGGTGACACTTTTTCTCTGCTTTCTCAGTCTGTTTCCTAGTGCCGGTTTGAAGTTCCTGCAGTTTTCACTGTAAAACCGAGTTGGAGCTTCAATCTCCCCATATATATGTATGGAATGGAGTTTGCAACTGAAAAGAAACTTTGTGTTCCCAACAAGCTAGATGAAGGACGGCTTTCACACAGACTTAACTCTCAGAACTGAGCAAGTGGAGAGACGTTCGTTCATCTAGCACCAAGGGAACGGGTTGAAGGAGACACTTTTTCTCTGCTTTCTCAGTCTGTTTCCTAGTGTCGGTTTGAAGTTCCTGCAGTTTTCTCTGCAAAACCGAGTTGGAGCTAGTACCTCCCCATATATATGTATGGAATGGGGTTTGCAACTTAAAAGAAACTTTGTGTTCCCAACAATCTAGGTGAAGGACGGCTTTCACACACACATATCTTTCAGAACTGAGCAAGTGGGGAGACCTTCGTTCATCTAGCACCAAGGGAACGGTTTGCCGGGGAAACATTTTCTCTGCTTTCTCAGTCTGTTTCCTAGTGCCGGTTGGAAGTTCCTGCAGATTTCACTGTAAAACCGAGTTGGAGCTAGTACCTCCCCATATATATGTATGGAATGGAGTTTGCAACTGAAAAGAAACTTTGTGTTCCCAACAATCTAGGTGAAGGACGGCTTTCACACACACTTATCTCTCAGAACTGAGCAAGTGGAGAGACTTTCGTTCATCTAGCACCAAGGGAACGGGTTGCAGGAGACACTTTTTCTCTGCTTTCTCAGTCTGTTTCCTAGTGCCGGTTTGAAGTTCCTGCAGTTTTCACTGTAAAACCGAGTTGGATCTAGTACCTCCCCATATATATGTATGGAATGGAGTTTGCAACTGAAAAGAAACTTTGTGTTCCCAACAAGCTAGGTGAAGGACGGCTTTCACACACACTTATCTCTCAGAACAGAGCAAGTGGAGAGACGTTCGTTCATCTAGCACCAAGGGAACGGGTTGCAGGAAACACTTTTTCTCTGCTTTCTCAGGCTGTTTCCTAGTGCCGGTTTGAAGTTCCTGCAGTTTTCACTGTCAAATCGAGTTGGAGCTTGTACCTCCCCATATATATGTATGGAATGGATTTTGCAACTGAAAAGAAACTTTGTGTTCCCAACAAGCTTGTTGAAGGACGGCTTTCACACACACATATCTCTCAGAACTGAGCAAGTGGAGAGACGTTCGTTCATCTAGCACCAAGGGAACGGGTTGCAGGAGACACTTTTTCTCTGGTTTCTCAGTCTGTTTCCTAGTGCCGGTTTGAAGTTCCTGCAGTTTTCACTGTAAAACCGAGTTGGAGCTTGTACCTCCCCATATATATGTATGGAATGGAGTTTGCAACTTAAAAGAAACTTTGTGTTCCCAACAAGCTATGTGAAGGACGGCTTTCACACACACTTATCTCTCAGATCTGAGCAAGTGGAGAGACGTTCGTTCATCTAGCACCAAGGGAACAGGTTGCAGGAGACACTTTTTCTCTGCTTCCTCAGTCTGTTTCCTAGTGCCGTTTTGAAGTTCCTGCAGTTTTCACTGTCAAACCGAGTTGGAGCTAGTACCTCCACATATATATGTATGGAATGGAGTTTGCAACTGAAAAGAAACTTTGTGTTCCCAACAAGATATGTGAAGGATGGCTTTCACACACACTTATCTCTCAGAACTGAGCAAGTGGAGAGACGTTCGTTCATCTAGCACCAAGGGAACGGGTTGCAGGGACACTTTTTCTCTGCTTTCTCAGTCTGTTTCCTAGTGCCAGTTTGAAGTTCCTGCAGTTTTCACTGTAAAACCGAGTTGGAGCTTCTATCTCCCCATATGTATGTATGGAATAGAGTTTGCAACTGAAAAGAAACTTTGTGTTCCCAACAAGCTAGGTGAAGGACGGCTTTCACACACACTTATCTCTCAGAACTGAGCAAGTGGAGAGACGTTCGTTCATCTAGCACCAAGGGAACGGGTTGCAGGAAACACTTTTTCTCTGCTTTCTCAGGCTGTTTCCTAGTGCCGGTTTGAAGTTCCCGCAGTTTTCACTGTCAAACCGAGTTGGAGCTTGTACCTCCCCATATATATGTATGGAATGGATTTTGCAACTGAAAAGAAACTTTGTGTTCCCAACAAGCTAGGTGAAGGACGGCTTTCACACACACTTATCTCTCAGAACTGAGCAAGTGGAGAGACGTTCGTTCATCTAGCACCAAGGGAACGGGTTGCAGGAGACACTTTTTCTCTGCTTTCTCAGTCTGTTTCCTAGTGCCGGTTTGAAGTTCCTGCAGTTTTCACTGTAAAACAGAGTTGGAGCTTGTACCTCACCATATATATGTATGGATTGGAGTTGGCAACTGAAAAGAAACTTTGTGTTCCCAACAAGCTATGTGAAGGACGGCTTTCACACACACTTATCTCTCAGAACTGAGCAAGTGGAGAGACGTTCGTTCATCTAGCACCAAGGGAACAGGTTGCAGGAGACACTTTTTCTCTGCTTTCTCAGTCTGTTTCCTAGTGCCGGATTGAAGTTCCTGCAGTTTTCACTGTAAAACCGAGTTGAAGCTTCTATCTCCCCATATATATGTATGGAATGGCGTTTGCAACTGAAAAGAATCTTTGTGTTCCCAACAAGCTAGGTGAAGGACGGCTTTCACACACACTTATCTCTCAGAACTGAGCAAGTGGAGAGACGTTCTTTCATCTAGCACCAAGGGAACGGGTCTCAGGAGACACTTTTTCTCTGCTTTCTCAGTCTGTTTCCTAGTGCCGGTTTGAAGTTCCTGCAGTTTTCACTGTCAAACCGAGTTGGAGCTAGTACCTCCCCATATATATGTATGGAATGGAGTTTGTAACTTAAAAGAAACTTTGTTTTCCCAACAAGCTAGTGGAAGGACGGCTTTCACACACACTTAACACTCAGAACTGAGCAAGTGGAGAGACGTTCGTTCATCTAGCACCAAGGGAACGGGTTGCAGGAGACACTTTTTCTCTGCTTTCTCAGTCTTTTTCCTAGTGCCGGTTTGAAGTTCCTGCAGTTTTCTCTGTAAAACCGAGTTGGAGCTAGTACCTCCCTATATATATGTATGGAATGGACTTTGCAACTGAAAAGAAACTTTGTGTTCCCAACAATCTAGGTGAAGGACGGCTTTCACACACACTTATCTCTCAGAACTGAGCAAGTGGACACACGTTCGTTCATCTAGCACCAAGGGAACGGGTTGCAGGAGACACTTTTTCTCTGCTTTCTCAGTCTGTTTCCTAGTGCCGGATTGAAGTTCCTGCAGTTTTCACTGTAAAACCGAGTTGGATCTAGTACCTCCCCATATATATGTATGGAATGGAGTTTGCAACTGAAAAGAAACTTTGTGTTCCCAACAAGCTAGGTGAAGGACGGCTTTCACACACACTTATCTCTCAGAACAGAGCAAGTGGAGAGACGTTCGTTCATCTAGCACCAAGGGAACGGGTTGCAGGAAAAACTTTTTCTCTGCTTTCTCAGGCTGTTTCCTAGTGCCGGTTTGAAGTTCCTGCAGTTTTCACTGTCAAACCGAGTTGGAGCTTGTACCTCCCCATATATATGTATGGAATGGATTTTGCAACTGAAAAGAAACTTTGTGTTCCCAACAAGCTAGTTGAAGGACGGCTTTCACACACAATTATCTCTCAGAACTGAGCAAGTGGAGAGACTTTCGTTCATCTAGCACCAAGGGAACGGGTTGCAGGAGACACTTTTTCTCTGCTTTCTCAGTCTGTTTCCTAGTGCCGGTTTGAATTTCCTGCAGTTTTCACTGTAAAACAGAGTTGGAGCTTGTACCTCACCATATATATGTATGGAATGGAGTTGGCAACTGAAAAAAAACTTTGTGTTCCCAACAAGCTATGTAAAGGACGGCTTTCACACACACTTATCTCTCAGATCTGAGCAAGTGGAGAGACGTTCGTTCATCTAGCACCAAGGGAACAGGTTGCAGGAGACACTTTTTCTCTGCTTTCTCAGTCTGTTTCCTAGTGCCGGTTTGAAGTTCCTGCAGTTTTCACTGTCAAACCGAGTTGGAGCTAGTACCTCCCCCTATATATGTATGGAATGGAGTTTGCAACTGAAAAGAAACTTTGTGTTCCCAACAAGATAGGTGAAGGACGGCTTTCACATATACTTATCTCTCAGAATTGAGCAAGTGGAGAGACGTTCGTTCATCTAGCACCAAGTGAACGGGTTACAGGAGACACTTTTTCTCTGCTTTCTCAGTCTGTTTCCTAGTGCCGGATTGAAGTTCCTGCAGTTTTCACTGTAAAACCGAGTTGAAGCTTCTATCTCCCCATATATATGTATGGAATGGCGTTTGCAACTGAAAAGAATCTTTGTGTTCCCAACAAGCTAGGTGAAGGACGGCTTTCACACACACTTATCTCTCAGAACTGAGCAAGTGGAGAGACGTTCTTTCATCTAGCACCAAGGGAACGGGTTTCAGGAGACACTTTTTCTCTGCTTTCTCAGTCTGTTTCCTAGTGCCGGTTTGAAGTTCCTGCAGTTTTCACTGTCAAACCGAGTTGGAGCTAGTACCTCCCCATATATATGTATGGAATGGAGTTTGTAACTTAAAAGAAACTTTGTTTTCCCAACAAGCTAGTTGAAGGACGGCTTTCACACACACTTAACTCTCAGAACTGAGCAAGTGGAGAGACGTTCGTTCATCTAGCACCAAGGGAACGGGTTGCAGGAGACACTTTTTCTCTGCTTTCTCAGTCTGTTTCCTAGTGCCGGTTTGAAGTTCCTGAAGTTTTCTCTGTAAAACCGATTTGGAGCTAGTACCTCCCCATATATATGTATGGAATGGAGTTTGCAACTGAAAAGAAAATTTGTGTTCCCAACAAGCTAGGTGAAGGACGGCTTTCACACGAACTTATCTCTCAGAACAGAGCAAGTGGAGAGACGTTCGTTCATCTAGCACCAAGGGAACGGGTTGCAGGAAACACTTTTTCTCTGCTTTCTCAGTCTGTTTCCTAGTGCCGGTTTGAAGTTCCTGCAGTTTTCACTGTCAAACCGAGTTGGAGCTTGTACCTCCCCATATATATGTATGGAATGGATTTTGCAACTGAAAAGAAACTTTGTGTTCCCAACAAGCTAGTTGAAGGACGGCTTTCACACACACTTATCTCTCAGAACTGAGCAAGTGGAGAGACTTTCGTTCATCTAGCACCAAGGGAACGGGTTGCAGGAGACACTTTTTCTCTGCTTTCTCAGTCTGTTTCCTAGTGCCGGTTTGAAGTTCCTGCAGTTTTCACTGTAAAACCGAGTTGGATCTAGTACCTCCCCATATATATGTATGGAATGGAGTTTGCAACTGAAAAGAAACTTTGTGTTCCCAACAAGCTAGGTGAAGGACGGCTTTCACACACACTTATCTCTCAGAACAGAGCAAGTGGAGAGACGTTCGTTCATCTAGCACCAAGGGAACGGGTTGCAGAAAACACTTTTTCTCTGCTTTCTCAGGCTGTTTCCTAGTGCCGGTTTGAAGTTCCTGCAGTTTTCACTGTCAAACCGAGTTGGAGCTTGTACCTCCCCATATATATGTATGGAATGGATTTTGCAACTGAAAAGAAACTTTGTGTTCCCAACAAGCTAGTTGAAGGACGGCTTTCACACACAATTATCTCTCAGAACTGAGCAAGTGGAGAGACTTTCGTTCATCTAGCACCAAGGGAACGGGTTGCAGGAGACACTTTTTCTCTGCTTTCTCAGTCTGTTTCCTAGTGCCGGTTTCAAGTTCCTGCAGTTTTCACTGTAAAACAGAGTTGGAGCTTGTACCTCACCATATATATGTATGGAATGGAGTTGGCAACTGAAAAGAAACTTTGTGTTCCCAACAAGCTATGTGAAGGACGGCTTTCACACACACTTATCTCTCAGATCTGAGCAAGTGGAGAGACGTTCGTTCATCTAGCACCAAGGGAACAGGTTGCAGGAGACACTTTTTCTCTGCTTTCTCAGTCTGTTTCCTAGTGCCGGTTTGAAGTTCCTGCAGTTTTCACTGTCAAACCGAGTTGGAGCTAGTACCTCCCCCTATATATGTATGGAATGGAGTTTGCAACTGAAAAGAAACTTTGTGTTCCCAACAAGATAGGTGAAGGACGGCTTTCACACACACTTATCTCTCAGAACTGAGCAAGTGGAGAGACGTTCGTTCATCTAGCACCAAGGGAACGGGTTGCAGGAGACACTTTTTCTCTGCTTTCTCAGTCTGTTTCCTAGTGCCGGTTTGAAGTTCCTGCAGTTTTCACTGTCAAACCGAGTTGGAGTTGGTTCCTCCCCATATATATGTATGGAATGGAGTTTGTAACTTAAAAGAAACTTTGTTTTCCCAACAAGCTAGTTGAAGGACGGCTTTCACACACACTTAACTCTCAGAACTGAGCAAGTGGAGATACGTTCGTTCATCTAGCACCAAGGGAACGGGTTGCAGGAGACACTTTTTCTCTGCTTTCTCAGTCTGTTTCCTAGTGCCGGTTTCAAGTTCCTGCAGTTTTCTCTGTAAAACCGAGTTGGAGCTAGTACCTCCCCATATATATGTATGGAATGGAGTTTGCAACTGAAAAGAAACTTTGTGTTCCCAACAATCTAGGTGAAGGACGGCTTTCACACACACTTATCATTCAGAACTGAGCAAGTGGAGAGACCTTCGTTCATCTAGCACCAAGGGAACGGGATGCCGGAGACACATTTTCTCTGCTTTCTCAGTCTGTTTCCTAGTGCCGGTTTGAAGTTCCTGCAGTTTTCACTGTCAAAACGAGTTGGAGCTTGTACCTTCCCTTATATATGTATGGAATGGAGTTTGCAACTGAAAAGAAACTTTGTGTTCCCAACAAGCTAGGTGAAGGAAGGCTTTCACACAAACTTATCTCTCAGAACAGAGCAAGTGGAGAGACGTTCGTTCATCTAGCACCAAGGGAACGGGTTGCAGGAAACACTTTTTCTCTGCTTTCTCAGGCTGTTTCCTTGTGCCGGTTTGAAGTTCCTGCAGTTTTCACTGTCAAACCGAGTTGGAGCTTGTACCTCCCCATATATATGTATGGAATGGATTTTGCAACTGAAAAGAGACTTTGTGTTCCCAACAAGCTAGTTAAAGGACGGCTTTCACACACACTTATCTCTCAGAACTGAGCAAGTGGAGAGACATTCGTTCATCTAGCACCAAGGGAACGGGTTGCAGGAGACACTTTTTCTCTGCTTTCTCAGTCTGTTTCCTAGTGCCGGTTTGAAGTTCCTGCAGTTTTCAGTGTAAAACAGAGTTGGAGCTTGTACCTCCCCATATATATGTATGGAATGGAGTTGGCAACTGAAAAGAAACTTTGTGTTCCCAACAAGCTATGTGAAGGACGGCTTTCACACACACTTATCTCTCAGATCTGAGCAAGTGGAGAGACGTTCGTTCATCTAGCACCAAGGGAACAGGTTGCAGGAGACACTTTTTCTCTGCTTTCTCAGTCTGTTTCCTAGTGCCGTTTTGAAGTTCCTGCAGTTTTCACTGTCAAACCGTGTTGGAGCTAGTACCTCCCCATATAAATGTAAGGAATGGAGTTTGCAACTGAAAAGAAACTTTGTGTTCCCAACAAGATATGTGAAGGATGGCTTTCACACACACTTATCTCTCAGAACTGAGCAAGTGGAGAGACGTTCGTTCATCTAGCACCAAGGGTACGTTTTGCAGGGACACTTTTTCTCTGCTTTCTCAGTCTGTTTCCTAGTGCCAGTTTGAAATTCCTGCAGTTTTCACTGTAAAACAGAATTGGAGCTTCTATCTCCCCATATATATGTAAGGAATAGAGTTTGCAACTTAAAAGAAACTTTGTGCTCCCAACAAGCTAGGTGAAGGATGGCTTTCACACACACTTATCTCTCAGAACTGAGCAAGTGGAGAGACGTTCGTTCATCTAGCACCAAGGGAACGGGTTGCAGGAGACACTTTTTCTCTGCTTTCTCAGTCTGTTTCCTAGTGCCGGTTTGAAGTTCCTGCAGTTTTCACTGTCAAACCGAGTTGGAGTTGGTTCCTCCCCATATATATGTATGGAATGGAGTTTGTAACTTAAAAGAAACTTTGTTTTCCCAACAAGCTAGTTGAAGGACGGCTTTCACACACACTTAACTCTCAGAACTGAGCAAGTGGAGATACGTTCGTTCATCTAGCACCAAGGGAACGGGTTGCAGGAGACACTTTTTCTCTGCTTTCTCAGTCTGTTTCCTAGTGCCGGTTTCAAGTTCCTGCAGTTTTCTCTGTAAAACCGAGTTGGAGCTAGTACCTCCCCATATATATGTATGGAATGGAGTTTGCAACTTAAAAGAAACTTTGTGTTCCCAACAATCTAGGTGAAGGACGGCTTTCACACACACTTATCATTCAGAACTGAGCAAGTGGAGAGACCTTCGTTCATCTAGCACCAAGGGAACGGGATGCCGGAGACACATTTTCTCTGCTTTCTCAGTCTGTTTCCTAGTGCCGGTTTGAAGTTCCTGCAGTTTTCACTGTCAAAACGAGTTGGAGCTTGTACCTTCCCTTATATATGTATGGAATGGAGTTTGCAACTGAAAAGAAACTTTGTGTTCCCAACAAGATAGGTGAAGGACGGCTTTCACACACACTTATCTCTCAGATCTGAGCAAGTGGACAGACGTTCGTTCATCTAGCACCAAGGGAACGGGTTGCAGGAGACACTTTTTCTCTGCTTTCTCAGTCTGTTTCCTAGTGCCGGTTTGAAGTTCCTGCAGTTTTCACTGTAAAACCGAGTTGGAGCTAGTACCTCCCCATATATATGTATGGAATGGAGTTTGCAACTGAAAAGAAACTTTGTGTTCCCAACAAGCTAGGTGAAGGAAGGCTTTCACACACACTTATTTCTCAGAACTGAGCAAGTGGAGAGACGTTCGTTCATCTAGCACCAAGGGAACGGGATGCAGGAGACACTTTTTCTCTGCTTTCTCAGTCTGTTTCCTAGTGCCGGTTTGAAGTTCCTGCAGTTTTCACTGTCAAAACGAGTTGGAGCTAGTACCTTCCCATATATATGTATGGAATGGAGTTTGCAACTGAAAAGAAACTTTGTGTTCCCAACAATCTAGGTGAAGGACGGCTTTCACACACACTTATCTCTCAGATCTGAGCAAGTGGAGAGACGTACGTTCATCTAGCACCAAGGGAACGGGTTGCAGGAGACACTTTTTCTCTGCTTTCTCAGTGTGTTTCCTAGTGCCGGTTTGAAGTTCCTGCAGATTTCACTGTAAAACCGAGTTGGAGCTAGTACCTCCCCATATATATGTATGGAATGGACTTTGCAACTGAAAAGAAACTTTGTGTTCCCAACAATCTAGGTGAAGGACGGCTTTCACACACATTTATCTCTCAGAACTGAGCAAGTGGAGAGACGTTCGTTCATCTAGCACCAAGGGAACGGTTTACCGGAGACACTTTTTCTCTGCTTTCTCAGTCTGTTTCCTAGTGCCGGTTTGAAGTTCCTGCAGTTTTCACTGTAAAACCGAGTTGGAGCTAGTACCTCCCCATATATATGTATGGAATGGAGTTTGCAACTGAAAAGAATCTTTGTGTTCCCAACAAGCTAGGTGAAGGACGGCTTTCAGACACACTTATCTCTCAGAACTGAGCAAGTGGAGAGACGTTCGTTCATCTAGCACCAAGGGAACGGGTTTCAGGAGACACTTTTTCTCTGCTTTCTCAGTCTGTTTCCTAGTGCCGGTTTGAAGTTCCTGCAGTTTTCACTGTAAAACCGAGTTGGAGCTAGTACCTCCCCATATATATGTATGGAATGGAGTTTGTAACTTAAAAGAAACTTTGTTTTCCCAACAAGGTAGTTGAAGGACGGCTTTCACACACACTTAACTCTCAGAACTGAGCAAGTGGAGAGACGTTCGTTCATCTAGCACCAAGGAAACGGGTTGCAGGAGACACTTTTTCTCTGCTTTCTCAGTCTGTTTCCTAGTGCCGGTTTGAAGTTCCTGCAGTTTTCTCTGTAAAACCGAGTTGGAGCTAGTACCTCCCTATATATATGTATGGAATGGACTTTGCAACTGAAAAGAAACTTTGTGTTCCCAACAATCTAGGTGAAGGACGGCTTTCACACACACTTATCTCTCAGAACTGAGCAAGTGGACAGACGTTCGTTCATCTAGCACAAAGGGAACGGGTTGCAGGAGACACTTTTTCTCTGCTTTCTCAGTCTGTTTCCTAGTGCCGGTTTGAAGTTCCTGCAGTTTTCACTGTAAAACCGAGTTGGATCTAGTACCTCCCCATATATATGTATGGAATGGATTTTGCAACTGAAAAGAAACTTTGTGTTCCCAACAAGCTAGTTGAAGGACGGCTTTCACACACACTTATCTCTCAGAACTGAGCAAGTGGAGAGACGTTCGTTCATCTAGCACCAAGGGAACGGGTTGCAGGAGACACTTTTTCTCTGCTTTCTCAGTCTGTTTCCTAGTGCCGGTTTGAAGTTCCTGCAGTTTTCACTGTAAAACCGAGTTGGAGCTAGTACCTCAACATATGTATGTATGGAATGGAGTTTGCAACTGAAAAGAAACTTTGTGTTCCCAACAAGCTAGTTGAAGGACGGCTTTCACTCACACTTATCTCTCAGATCTGAGCAAGTGGAGAGTCGTTCGTTCATCTAGCACCAAGGGAACTGGTTGCAGGAGACACTATTTCTCTGCTTTCTCAGTCTGTTTCCTAGTGCCGGTTTGAAGTTCCTGCAGTTTTCACTGTCAAAACGAGTTGGAGCTAGTACCTCCCCATATATGTGTATGGAATGGAGTTTGCAACTGAAAAGAAACTTTGTGTTCCCAACAAGCTAGGTGAAGGACGGCTTTCACACACACTAATCTCTCAGATCTGAGCAAGTGGAGAGACGTTCGTTCATCTAGCACCAAGGGAACGGGTTGCAGGAGACTCTTTTTCTCTGCTTTCTCAGTCTGTTTCCTAGTGCCGGTTTGAAGTTCCTGCAGTTTACACTGTAAAACCGAGTTGGAGCTTCTATCTCCCCATATATATGTATGGAATGGAGTTTGCAACTGAAAAGAAACTTTGTGTTCCCAACAAGCTAGTTGAAGGACGGCTTTCACACACACTTATCTCTCAGAACTGAGCAAGTGGAGAGACGTTCGTTCATCTAGCACCAAGGGAACGGGTTGCAGGAGACACTATTTCTCTGCTTTCTCAGTCTGTTTCCTAGTGCCGGTTTGAAGTTCCTGCAGTTTTCACTGTCAAACCGAGTTGGAGCTAGTACCTCCCCATATATATGTATGGAATGGAGTTTGTAACTTAAAAGAAACTTTGTGTTCCCAACAAGCTAGTTGAAGGACGGCTTTCACACACACTTATCATTCAGAACTGAGCAAGTGGAGAGACCTTCGTTCATCTAGCACCAATGGAACTGTTTGCCGGAGACACATTTTCTCTGCTTTCTCAGTCTGTTTCCTAGTGCCGGTTTGAAGTTCCTGCAGTTTTCACTGTAAAATCGAGTTGGAGCTAGTACCTCAACATATATATGTGTGGAATGGAGTTTGCAACTGAAAAGAAACTTTGTGTTCCCAACAAGCTAGGTGAAGTACGGCTTTCACACACACTTATTTCTCAGAACTGAGCAAGTGGAGAGACGTTCGTTCATCTAGCACCAAGGGAACGGGTTGCAGGAGAAACGTTTTATCTGCTTTCTCAGTCTGTTTCCTAGTGCCGGTTTGAAGTTCCTGCAGTTTTCACTGTCAAACCGAGTTGGAGCTAGTACCTCCCCATATATGTATGGAATGGAGTTTGTAACTTAAAAGAAACTTTGTGTTCCCAACAAGCTAGTTGAAGGACAGCTTTCACACACATTTAACTCTCAGAACTGAGCAAGTGGAGAGACGTTAGTTCATCTAGCACCAACGGAACGGGTTGCAGGAGACACTTTTTCTCTGCTTTGTCAGTCTGTTTCCTAGTGCCGGTTTGAAGTTCCTGCAGTTTTCTCTGTAAAACCGAGTTGGAGCTAGTACCTCCCCATATGTATGTATGGAATGGAGTTTGCAAATGAAAAGAAACTTTGTGTTCCCAACAATCTAGGTGAAGGACGGCTTTCACACACACTTATCTCTCAAATCTGAGCAAGTGGAGAGACGTTCGTTCATCTAGCACCAAGGGAACGGGTTGCAGGAGACACTTTTTCTCTGCTTTCTCAGTCTGTTTCCTAGTGCCGGTTGGAAGTTCCTGCAGATTTCACTGTAAAACCGAGTTGGAGCTAGTACCTCCCCATATATATGTATGGAATGGACTTTGCAACTGAAAAGAAACTTTGTGTTCCCAACAATCTAGGTGAAGGACGGCTTTCACACACATTTATCTCTCAGAACTGAGCAAGTGGAGAGACGTTCGTTCATCTAGCACCAAGGGAACGGTTTACCGGAGACACTTTTTCTCTGCTTTCTCAGTCTGTTTCCTAGTGCCGGTTTGAAGTTCCTGCAGTTTTCACTGTAAAACCGAGTTGGAGCTAGTACCTCCCCATATATATGTATGGAATGGAGTTTGCAACTGAAAAGAATCTTTGTGTTCCCAACAAGCTAGGTGAAGGACGGCTTTCAGACACACTTATCTCTCAGAACTGAGCAAGTGGAGAGACGTTCGTTCATCTAGCACCAAGGGAACGGGTTTCAGGAGACACTTTTTCTCTGCTTTCTCAGTCTGTTTCCTAGTGCCGGTTTGAAGTTCCTGCAGTTTTCACTGTAAAACCGAGTTGGAGCTAGTACCTCCCCATATATATGTATGGAATGGAGTTTGTAACTTAAAAGAAACTTTGTTTTCCCAACAAGGTAGTTGAAGGACGGCTTTCACACACACTTAACTCTCAGAACTGAGCAAGTGGAGAGACGTTCGTTCATCTAGCACCAAGGAAACGGGTTGCAGGAGACACTTTTTCTCTGCTTTCTCAGTCTGTTTCCTAGTGCCGGTTTGAAGTTCCTGCAGTTTTCTCTGTAAAACCGAGTTGGAGCTAGTACCTCCCTATATATATGTATGGAATGGACTTTGCAACTGAAAAGAAACTTTGTGTTCCCAACAATCTAGGTGAAGGACGGCTTTCACACACACTTATCTCTCAGAACTGAGCAAGTGGACAGACGTTCGTTCATCTAGCACCAAGGGAACGGGTTGCAGGAGACACTTTTTCTCTGCTTTCTCAGTCTGTTTCCTAGTGCCGGTTTGAAGTTCCTGCAGTTTTCACTGTAAAACCGAGTTGGATCTAGTACCTCCCCATATATATGTATGGAATGGATTTTGCAACTGAAAAGAAACTTTGTGTTCCCAACAAGCTAGTTGAAGGACGGCTTTCACACACACTTATCTCTCAGAACTGAGCAAGTGGAGAGACGTTCGTTCATCTAGCACCAAGGGAACGGGTTGCAGGAGACACTTTTTCTCTGCTTTCTCAGTCTGTTTCCTAATGCCGGTTTGAAGTTCCTGCAGTTTTCACTGTAAAACCGAGTTGGAGCTAGTACCTCAACATATGTATGTATGGAATGGAGTTTGCAACTGAAAAGAAACTTTGTGTTCCCAACAAGCTAGGTGAAGGACGGCTTTCACTCACACTTATCTCTCAGATCTGAGCAAGTGGAGAGTCGTTCGTTCATCTAGCACCAAGGGAACTGGTTGCAGGAGACACTATTTCTCTGCTTTCTCAGTCTGTTTCCTAGTGCCGGTTTGAAGTTCCTGCAGTTTTCACTGTCAAAACGAGTTGGAGCTAGTACCTCCCCATATATGTGTATGAAATGGAGTTTGCAACTGAAAAGAAACTTTGTGTTCCCAACAAGCTAGGTGAAGGACGGCTTTCACACACACTAATCTCTCAGATCTGAGCAAGTGGAGAGACGTTCGTTCATCTAGCACCAAGGGAACGGGTTGCAGGAGACACTTTTTCTCTGCTTTCTCAGTCTGTTTCCTAGTGCCGGTTTGAAGTTCCTGCAGTTTTCACTGTAAAACCGAGTTGGAGCTTCTATCTCCCCATATATATGTATGGAATGGAGTTTGCAACTGAAAAGAAACTTTGTGTTCCCAACAAGCTAGGTGAAGGACGGCTTTCACACACACTTATCTCTCAGAACTGAGCAAGTGGAGAGACGTTCGTTCATCTAGCACCAAGGGAACGGGTTGCAGGAGACACTATTTCTCTGCTTTCTCAGTCTGTTTCCTAGTGCCGGTTTGAAGTTCCTGCAGTTTTCACTGTCAAACCGAGTTGGAGCTAGTACCTCCCCATATATATGTATGGAATGGAGTTTGTAACTTAAAAGAAACTTTGTGTTCCCAACAAGCTAGTTGAAGGACGGCTTTCACACACACTTATCATTCAGAACTGAGCAAGTGGAGAGACCTTCGTTCATCTAGCACCAATGGAACTGTTTGCCGGGGACACATTTTCTCTGCTTTCTCAGTCTGTTTCCTAGTGCCGGTTTGAAGTTCCTGCAGTTTTCACTGTAAAATCGAGTTGGAGCTAGTACCTCAACATATATATGTGTGGAATGGAGTTTGCAACTGAAAAGAAACTTTGTGTTCCCAACAAGCTAGGTGAAGTACGGCTTTCACACACACTTATTTCTCAGAACTGAGCAAGTGGAGAGACGTTCGTTCATCTAGCACCAAGGGAACGGGTTGCAGGAGAAACGTTTTATCTGCTTTCTCAGTCTGTTTCCTAGTGCCGGTTTGAAGTTCCTGCAGTTTTCACTGTCAAACCGAGTTGGAGCTAGTACCTCCCCATATATGTATGGAATGGAGTTTGTAACTTAAAAGAAACTTTGTGTTCCCAACAAGCTAGTTGAAGGACAGCTTTCACACACATTTAACTCTCAGAACTGAGCAAGTGGAGAGACGTTAGTTCATCTAGCACCAAGGGAACGGGTTGCAGGAGACACTTTTTCTCTGCTTTGTCAGTCTGTTTCCTAGTGCCGGTTTGAAGTTCCTGCAGTTTTCTCTGTAAAACCGAGTTGGAGCTAGTACCTCCCCATATGTATGTATGGAATGGAGTTTGCAAATGAAAAGAAACTTTGTGTTCCCAACAATCTAGGTGAAGGACGGCTTTCACACACACTTATCTCTCAAATCTGAGCAAGTGGAGAGACGTTCGTTCATCTAGCACCAAGGGAACGGGTTGCAGGAGACACTTTTTCTCTGCTTTCTCAGTCTGTTTCCTAGTGCCGGTTGGAAGTTCCTGCAGATTTCACTGTAAAACCGAGTTGGAGCTAGTACCTCCCCATATATATGTATGGAATGGACTTTGCAACTGAAAAGAAACTTTGTGTTCCCAACAATCTAGGTGAAGGACGGCTTTCACACACACTTATCTCTCAGAACTGAGCAAGTGGAGAGACGTTCGTTCATCTAGCACCAAGGGAACGGTTTGCAGGAGACACTTTTTCTCTGCTTTCTCAGTCTGTTTCCTAGTGCCGGTTGGAAGTTCCTGCAGATTTCACTGTAAAACCGAGTTGGAGCTAGTACCTCCCCATATATATGTATGGAATGGACTTTGCAACTGAAAAGAAACTTTGTGTTCCCAACAATCTAGGTGAAGGACGGCTTTCACACACACTTATCTCTCAGAACTGAGCAAGTGGACAGACGTTCGTTCATCTAGCACCAAGGGAACGTGTTGCAGGAGACACTTTTTCTCTGCTTTCTCAGTCTGTTTCCTAGTGCCGGTTTGAAGTTCCTGCAGTTTTCACTGTAAAACCGAGTTGGATCTAGTACCTCCCCGTATATATGTATGGAATGGTGTTTGCAACTGAAAAGAAACTTTGTGTTCCCAACAAGCTAGGTGAAGGACGGCTTTCACACACACTTATCTTTCAGAACTGAGCAAGTGGAGAGACGTTCGTTCATCTAGCACCAAGGGAACGGGTTGCAGGAGACACTTTTTCTCTGCTTTCTCAGGCTGTTTCCTAGTGCCGGTTTGAAGTTCCTGCAGTTTTCACTGTCAAACCGAGTGGAGCTTGTACTTCCCCATATATATGTATGGAATGGAGTTTGCAACTGAAAGAAACTTTGTGTTCCCAACAAGCTAGTTGAAGGACGGCTTTCACACACACTTATCTCTCAGAACTGAGCAAGTGGAGAGACGTTCGTTCATCTAGCACCAAGGGAACGGGTTGCAGGAGACAATTTTTCTCTGCTTTCTCAGTCTGTTTCCTAGTGCCGGTTTGAAGTTCCTGCAGTTTTCACTGTAAACCCGAGTTGGATCTAGTACCTCCCCGTATATATGTATGGAATGGTGTTTGCAACTGAAAAGAAACTTTGTGTTCCCAACAAGCTAGGTGAAGGACGGCTTTCACACACACTTATCTTTCAGAACTGAGCAAGTGGAGAGACGTTCGTTCATCTAGCACCAAGGGAACGGGTTGCAGGAGACACTTTTTCTCTGCTTTCTCAGGCTGTTTCCTAGTGCCGGTTTGAAGTTCCTGAAGTTTTCAATGTAAAACAGAGTTGGAGCTTGTACCTCACCATATATATGTATGGAATGGAGTTGGAAACTGAAAAGAAACTTTGTGTTCCCAACAAGCTAGGTGAAGGACGGCTTTCACACACACTTATCACTCAGAACTGAGCAAGTGGAGAGACTTTCGTTCATCTAGCACCAAGGGAACGGGTAGCAGGAGGCACTTTTTCTCTGCTTTCTCAGTCTGTTCCCTAGTGCCGGTTGGAAGTTCCTGCAGTTTTCAGTGTAAAATCGAGTTGGAGCTTCTACCTCCCCATATATATGTGTGGAATGGAGTTTGCAACTTAAAAGAAACTTTGTGTTCCCAACAATCTAGGTGAAGGACGGCTTTCACACACACTTATCATTCAGAACTGAGCAAGTGGAGAGACCTTCGTTCATCTAGCACCAAGGGAACGGGATGCCGGAGACACATTTTCTCTGCTTTCTCAGTCTGTTTCCTAGTGCCGGTTTGAAGTTCCTGCAGTTTTCACTGTCAAAACGAGTTGGAGCTTGTACCTTCCCTTATATATGTATGGAATGGAGTTTGCAACTGAAAAGAAACTTTGTGTTCCCAACAAGATAGGTGAAGGACGGCTTTCACACACACTTATCTCTCAGATCTGAGCAAGTGGAGAGACGTTCGTTCATCTAGCACCAAGGGAACGGGTTGCAGGAGACACTTTTTCTCTGCTTTCTCAGTCTGTTTCCTAGTGCCGGTTTGAAGTTCCTGCAGTTTTCACAGTCAAACCGAGTTGGAGCTAGTACCTCCCCATATATATGTATGGAATGGAGTTTGCAACTGAAAAGAAACTTTGTGTTCCCAACAAGCTAGGTGAAGGAAGGCTTTCACACACACTTATTTCTCAGAACTGAGCAAGTGGAGAGACGTTCGTTCATCTAGCACCAAGGGAACGGGATGCAGGAGACACTTTTTCTCTGCTTTCTCAGTCTGTTTCCTAGTGCCGGTTTGAAGTTCCTGCAGTTTTCACTGTCAAAACGAGTTGGAGCTAGTACCTTCCCATATATATGTATGGAATGGAGTTTGCAACTGAAAAGAAACTTTGTGTTCCCAACAATCTAGGTGAAGGACGGCTTTCACAAACACTTATCTCTCAGATCTGAGCAAGTGGAGAGACGTTCGTTCATCTAGCACCAAGGGAACGGGTTGCATGAGACACTTTTTCTCTGCTTTCTCAGTCTGTTTCCTAGTGCCGGTTTGAAGTTCCTGCAGATTTCACTGTAAAACCGAGTTGGAGCTAGTACCTCCCCATATATATGTATGGAATGGACTTTGCAACTGAAAAGAAACTTTGTGTTCCCAACAATCTAGGTGAAGGACGGCTTTCACACACATTTATCTCTCAGAACTGAGCAAGTGGAGAGACGTTCGTTCATCTAGCACCAAGGGAACGGTTTACCGGAGACACTTTTTCTCTGCTTTCTCAGTCTGTTTCCTAGTGCCGGTTTGAAGTTCCTGCAGTTTTCACTGTAAAACCGAGTTGGAGCTAGTACCTCCCCATATATATGTATGGAATGGAGTTTGCAACTGAAAAGAATCTTTGTGTTCCCAACAAGCTAGGTGAAGGACGGCTTTCAGACACACTTATCTCTCAGAACTGAGCAAGTGGAGAGACGTTCGTTCATCTAGCACCAAGGGAACGGGTTTCAGGAGACACTTTTTCTCTGCTTTCTCAGTCTGTTTCCTAGTGCCGGTTTGAAGTTCCTGCAGTTTTCACTGTAAAACCGAGTTGGAGCTAGTACCTCCCCATATATATGTATGGAATGGAGTTTGTAACTTAAAAGAAACTTTGTTTTCCCAACAAGGTAGTTGAAGGACGGCTTTCACACACACTTAACTCTCAGAACTGAGCAAGTGGAGAGACGTTCGTTCATCTAGCACCAAGGAAACGGGTTGCAGGAGACACTTTTTCTCTGCTTTCTCAGTCTGTTTCCTAGTGCCGGTTTGAAGTTCCTGCAGTTTTCTCTGTAAAACCGAGTTGGAGCTAGTACCTCCCTATATATATGTATGGAATGGACTTTGCAACTGAAAAGAAACTTTGTGTTCCCAACAATCTAGGTGAAGGACGGCTTTCACACACACTTATCTCTCAGAACTGAGCAAGTGGACAGACGTTCGTTCATCTAGCACCAAGGGAACGGGTTGCAGGAGACACTTTTTCTCTGCTTTCTCAGTCTGTTTCCTAGTGCCGGTTTGAAGTTCCTGCAGTTTTCACTGTAAAACCGAGTTGGATCTAGTACCTCCCCATATATATGTATGGAATGGATTTTGCAACTGAAAAGAAACTTTGTGTTCCCAACAAGCTAGTTGAAGGACGGCTTTCACACACACTTATCTCTCAGAACTGAGCAAGTGGAGAGACGTTCGTTCATCTAGCACCAAGGGAACGGGTTGCAGGAGACACTTTTTCTCTGCTTTCTCAGTCTGTTTCCTAGTGCCGGTTTGAAGTTCCTGCAGTTTTCACTGTAAAACCGAGTTGGAGCTAGTACCTCAACATATGTATGTATGGAATGGAGTTTGCAACTGAAAAGAAACTTTGTGTTCCCAACAAGCTAGGTGAAGGACGGCTTTCACTCACACTTATCTCTCAGATCTGAGCAAGTGGAGAGTCGTTCGTTCATCTAGCACCAAGGGAACTGGTTGCAGGAGACACTATTTCTCTGCTTTCTCAGTCTGTTTCCTAGTGCCGGTTTGAAGTTCCTGCAGTTTTCACTGTCAAAACGAGTTGGAGCTAGTACCTCCCCATATATGTGTATGGAATGGAGTTTGCAACTGAAAAGAAACTTTGTGTTCCCAACAAGCTAGGTGAAGGACGGCTTTCACACACACTAATCTCTCAGATCTGAGCAAGTGGAGAGACGTTCGTTCATCTAGCACCAAGGGAACGGGTTGCAGGAGACACTTTTTCTCTGCTTTCTCAGTCTGTTTCCTAGTGCCGGTTTGAAGTTCCTGCAGTTTTCACTGTAAAACCGAGTTGGAGCTTCTATCTCCCCATATATATGTATGGAATGGAGTTTGCAACTGAAAAGAAACTTTGTGTTCCCAACAAGCTAGGTGAAGGACGGCTTTCACACACACTTATCTTTCAGAACTGAGCAAGTGGAGAGACGTTCGTTCATCTAGCACCAAGGGAACGGGTTGCAGTAGACACTATTTCTCTGCTTTCTCAGTCTGTTTCCTAGTGCCGGTTTGAAGTTCCTGCAGTTTTCACTGTCAAACCGAGTTGGAGCTAGTACCTCCCCATATATATGTATGGAATGGAGTTTGTAACTTAAAAGAAACTTTGTGTTCCCAACAAGCTAGTTGAAGGACGGCTTTCACACACACTTATCATTCAGAACTGAGCAAGTGGAGAGACCTTCGTTCATCTAGCACCAATGGAACTGTTTGCCGGAGACACATTTTCTCTGCTTTCTCAGTCTGTTTCCTAGTGCCGGTTTGAAGTTCCTGCAGTTTTCACTGTAAATCCAAGTTGGAGCTAGTACCTCCCCATATATATGTATGGAATGGAGTTTGCAACTGAAAAGAAACTTTATGTTCCCAACAAGCTAGGTGAAGTACGGCTTTCACACACACTTATCTCTCAGAACTGAGCAAGTGGAGAGACGTTCGTTCATCTAGCACCAAGGGAACGGGTTGCAGGAGACACTTTTTCTCTGCTTTCTCAGTCTGTTTCCTAGTGCCGGTTTGAAGTTCCTGCAGTTTTCACTGTAAAACCGTGTTGGAGCTTGTACCTCCCCATATATATGTATGGAATGGACTTTGCAACTGAAAAAAAACTATGTTTTCCCAACAAGCTAGG
Source organism: Camelus bactrianus (assembly GCF_048773025.1). Classification (NCBI taxonomy): domain Eukaryota; kingdom Metazoa; phylum Chordata; class Mammalia; order Artiodactyla; family Camelidae; genus Camelus; species Camelus bactrianus. The sequence continues at coordinate 135,434,293 of NC_133541.1, forward strand.
TGAAGACCGGCTTTCATACACACTTATCACTCAGAACTGAGCAAGTGGAGAGACGTTCGTTCATCTAGCACCAAGGGAACGGGTTGCAGGAGACACTTTTTCTCTGCTTTCTCAGTCTGTTTCCTAGTGCCGGTTTGAAGTTCCTGCAGTTTTCTCTGTAAAACCGAGTTGGAGCTAGTACCTCCCCATATATATGTATGGAATGGAGTTTGCAACTGAAAAGAAACTTTGTGTTCCCAACAAGCTAGTTGAAGGACGGCTTTCACACACACTTATCTCTCAGAACTGAGCAAGTGGAGAGACGTTCGTTCATCTAGCACCAAGGGAACGGGTTGCAGGAGACACTTTTTCTCTGCTTTCTCAGTCTGTTTCCTAGTGCCGGTTTGAAGTTCCTGCAGTTTTCACTGTAAAACCGAGTTGGAGCTAGTACCTCCCCATATATATGTATGGAATGGAGTTTGCAACTGAAAAGAAACTTTGTGTTCCCAACAAGCTAGCTGAAGGACGGCTTTCACACACACCTATATCTCAGAACTGAGCAAGTGGAGAGACTTTCGTTCATCTAGCACCAAGGAAACGGGTTGCAGGAGACACTTTTTCTCTGCTTTCTCTGTCTGTTTCCTAGTGCCGGATTGAAGTTCCTGCAGTTTTCACTGTAAAACCGAGTTGGAGCTAGTACCTCCCCATATATATGTATGGAATGGAGTTTGAAACTGAAAAGAAAATTGTGTTCCCAACAAGCTAGTTGAAGGACGGCTTTCACACACACATATCTCTCAGAACTGAGCAAATGGAGAGACGTTCGTTCATCTAGCACCAATGGAACCGGTTGCAGGAGACACTTTTCTCTGGTTTCTCAGTTTGTTTCCTAGTGCCGGTTTGAAGTTCCTGCAGTTTTCACTGTAAAACCGAGTTGGAGCTAGTACCTCCCCATATATATGTATGGAATGGAGTTTGCAACTGAAAAGAAACTTTGTGTTCCCAACAAGCTAGGTGAAGGACGGCTTTCACACACACTTATCTCTCAGAACTGAGCAAGTTGAGAGACGTTCGTTCATCTAGCACCAAGGGAACGGGTTACAGGATACACTTTTTCTCTGCTTTCTCAGTGTGTTTCCTAGTGACGGTTTGAATTTCCTGCAGTTTTCACTGTAAAACCGAGTTCGACCTTCTACCTCTCCATATATATATATGGAATGGAGTTTGCAACTGAAAAGAAACTTTGTGTTCCCAAAAAGCTACGTGAAGGAAGGCTTTCACACACACTTATCTCTCAGAACTGAGCAAGTGGTGAGACGTTCGTTCATCTAGCACCAAGGGAATGGGTTGCAGGTGACACTTTTTCTCTGCTTTCTCAGTCTGTTTCCTAGTGCCGGTTTGAAGTTCCTGCAGTTTTCACTGTAAAACCGAGTTGGAGCTAGTGCCTCCCCATATATATGTATGGAATGGAGTTTGCAACTGAAAAGAAACTTTGTGTTCCCAACAAGCTAGTTGAAGGACGGCTTTCACACACACTTATCATTCAGAACTGAGCAAGTGGAGAGACCTTCGTTCATCTAGCACCAATGGAACTGTTTGCCGGAGACACATTTTCTCTGCTTTCTCAGTCTGTTTCCTAGTGCCGGTTTGAAGTTCCTGCAGTTTTCACTGTAAATCCAAGTTGGAGCTAGTACCTCCCCATATATATGTATGGAATGGAGTTTGCAACTGAAAAGAAACTTTATGTTCCCAACAAGCTAGGTGAAGTACGGCTTTCACACACACTTATCTCTCAGAACTGAGCAAGTGGAGAGACGTTCGTTCATCTAGCACCAAGGGAACGGGTTGCAGGAGACACTTTTTCTCTGCTTTCTCAGTCTGTTTCCTAGTGCCGGTTTGAAGTTCCTGCAGTTTTCACTGTAAAACCGTGTTGGAGCTTGTACCTCCCCATATATATGTATGGAATGGACTTTGCAACTGAAAAAAAACTATGTTTTCCCAACAAGCTAGGTGAAGACCGGCTTTCATACACACTTATCACTCAGAACTGAGCAAGTGGAGAGACGTTCGTTCATCTAGCACCAAGGGAACGGGTTGCAGGAGACACTTTTTCTCTGCTTTCTCAGTCTGTTTCCTAGTGCCGGTTTGAAGGTCCTGCAGTTTTCACTGTAAAACCGAGTTGGAGCTAGTACCTCCCCATATATAAGTATGGAATGGAGTTTGCAACTGAAAAGAAACTTTGTGTTCCCAACAAGCTAGTTGAAGGACGGCTTTCACACACACTTATCTCTCAGAACTGAGCAAGTGGAGAGACGTTCGTTCATCTAGCACCAAGGGAACGGGTTGCAGGAGACACTTTTTCTCTGCTTTCTCAGTCTGTTTCCTAGTGCCGGTTTGAAGTTCCTGCAGTTTTCACTGTAAAACCGAGTTGGAGCTAGTACCTCCCCATATATATGTATGGAATGGAGTTTGCAACTGAAAAGAAACTTTGTGTTCCCAACAAGCTAGCTGAAGGACGGCTTTCACACACACCTATATCTCAGAACTGAGCAAGTGGAGAGACTTTCGTTCATCTAGCACCAAGGAAACGGGTTGCAGGAGACACTTTTTCTCTGCTTTCTCTGTCTGTTTCCTAGTGCCGGATTGAAGTTCCTGCAGTTTTCACTGTAAAACCGAGTTGGAGCTAGTACCTCCCCATATATATGTATGGAATGGAGTTTGCAACTGAAAAGAAAATTGTGTTCCCAACAAGCTAGTTGAAGGACGGCTTTCACACACACATATCTCTCAGAACTGAGCAAATGGAGAGACGTTCGTTCATCTAGCACCAATGGAACCGGTTGCAGGAGACACTTTTCTCTGGTTTCTCAGTTTGTTTCCTAGTGCCGGTTTGAAGTTCCTGCAGTTTTCACTGTAAAACCGAGTTGGAGCTAGTACCTCCCCATATATATGTATGGAATGGAGTTTGCAACTGAAAAGAAACTTTGTGTTCCCAACAAGCTAGGTGAAGGACGGCTTTCACACACACTTATCTCTCAGAACTGAGCAAGTTGAGAGACGTTCGTTCATCTAGCACCAAGGGAACGGGTTACAGGATACACTTTTTCTCTGCTTTCTCAGTCTGTTTCCTAGTGACGGTTTGAATTTCCTGCAGTTTTCACTGTAAAACCGAGTTCGACCTTCTACCTCTCCATATATATATATGGAATGGAGTTTGCAACTGAAAAGAAACTTTGTGTTCCCAAAAAGCTACGTGAAGGAAGGCTTTCACACACACTTATCTCTCAGAACTGAGCAAGTGGTGAGACGTTCGTTCATCTAGCACCAAGGGAATGGGTTGCAGGTGACACTTTTTCTCTGCTTTCTCAGTCTGTTTCCTAGTGCCGGTTTGAAGTTCCTGCAGTTTTCACTGTAAAACCGAGTTGGAGCTAGTGCCTCCCCATATATATGTATGGAATGGAGTTTGCAACTGAAAAGAAACTTTGTGTTCCCAACAAGCTAGGTGAAGGAAGGCTTTCACACACACTTATCTCTCAGAACTGAGCAAGTGGAGAGACGTTCGTTCATCTAGCACCAAGGGAACGGGTTGCAGGGGACACTTTTCTCTGCTTTCTCAGTCTGTTTCCTAGTGCCGGTTTGAAGTTCCTGCAGTTTTCACTGTAAAACCGAGTTGGAGCTAGCACCTCCCCATATGTATGTATGGAATGGAGTTTGCAACTGAAAAGAAACTTTGTGTTCCCAACAAGCTAGTTGAAGGACGGCTTTCACACACACTTATCTCTCAGAACTGAGCAAGTGGAGAGACGTTCGTTCATCTAGCACCAAGGGAACGGGTTGCAGGAGACACTTTTTCTCTGCTTTCTCAGTCTGTTTCCTAGTGCCGGTTTGAAGTTCCTGCAGTTTTCACTGTAAAACCGAGTTGGAGCTAGTACCTCCCCATATATATGTATGGAAAGGAGTTTGCAACTGAAAAGAAACTTTGTGTTCCCAACAAGCTAGGTGAAGGACGGCTTTCACACACACTTATCTCTCAGAACTGAGCAAGTGGAGAGACGTTCGTTCATCTAGCACCAAGGGAACGTGTTACAGGATACACTTTTTCTCTGCTTTCTCAGTGTGTTTCCTAGTGACGGTTTGAATTTCCTGCAGTTTTCACTGTAAAACGGAGTTGGAGCTTCTACCTCCCCATATATATATATGGAATGGAGTTTGCAACTGAAAAGAAACTTTGTGTTCCCAAAAAGCTAGGTGAAGGAAGACTTTCACACACACTTATCTCTCAGAACTGAGCAAGTGGAGAGACGTTCGTTCATCTAGCACCAAGGGAACGGGTTGCAGGAGACACTTTTTCTCTGCTTTCTCAGTCTGTTTCCTAGTGCCGGTTTAAATTTCCTGCAGTTTTCACTGTCAAAACGAGTTGGAGCTTGTACATCCCCATATATATATATGGAATGGAGTTTGCAACTGAAAAGAAACTTTGTGTTCCCAACAAGCTAGTTGAAGGACGGCTTTCACACACACTTATCTCTCAGGACTGAGCAAGTGGAGAGACGTTCGTTCATCTAGCACCAAGGGAACGGGTTGCAGGAGACACTTTTTCTCTGCTTTCTCAGTGTGTTTCCTAGTGACGGTTTGAATTTCCTGCAGTTTTCACTGTAAAACGGAGTTGGAGCTTCTACCTCCCCATATATATATATGGAATGGAGTTTGCAACTGAAAAGAAACTTTGTGTTCCCAAAAAGCTAGGTGAAGGAAGACTTTCACACACACTTATCTCTCAGAACTGAGCAAGTGGAGAGACGTTCGTTCATCTAGCACCAAGGGAACGGGTTGCAGGAGACACTTTTTCTCTGCTTTCTCAGTCTGTTTCCTAGTGCCGGTTTAAATTTCCTGCAGTTTTCACTGTCAAAACGAGTTGGAGCTTGTACATCCCCATATATATATATGGAATGGAGTTTGCAACTGAAAAGAAACTTTGTGTTCCCAACAAGCTAGTTGAAGGACGGCTTTCACACACACTTATCTCTCAGGACTGAGCAAGTGGAGAGACGTTCGTTCATCTAGCACCAAGGGAACGGGTTGCAGGAGACACTTTTTCTCTGCTTTCTCAGTCTGTTTCCTAGTGCCGGTTTGAAATTCCTGCAGTTTTCACTGTCAAACCGAGTTGGAGCTTGTACCTCCCCATATATATGTATGGAATGGAGTTTGCAACTGAAAAGAAACTTTATGTTCCCAACAAGATAGTTGAAGGACGGCTTTCACACAGACTTATCTCTCAGAACTGAGCAAGTGGAGAGACTTTCGTTCATCTAGCACCAAGGGAACGGGTTGCAGGAGACACTTTTTCTCTGCTTTCTAAGTCTGTTTCCTAGTGCCGGTTTGAAGTTCCTGCAGTTTTCACTGTAAAACCGAGTTGGAGCTAGCACCTCCCCATATGTATGTATGGAATGGAGTTTGAAACTGAAACGAAACTTTGTGTTCCCAACAAGCTAGTTGAAGGACGGCTTTCACACACACTTATCTCTCAGAACTGAGCAAGTGGAGAGACGTTCGTTCATCTAGCACCAAGGGAACGGGTTGCAGGAGACACTTTTTCTCTGCTTTCTCAGTCTGTTTCCTAGTGCCGGTTTGAAGTTCCTGCAGTTTTCACTGTAAAACCGAGTTGGAGCTAGTACCTCCCCATATATATGTATGGAAAGGAGTTTGCAACTGAAAAGAAACTTTGTGTTCCCAACAAGCTAGGTGAAGGACGGCTTTCACACACACTTATCTCTCAGAACTGAGCAAGTGGAGAGACGTTCGTTCATCTAGCACCAAGGGAACGTGTTACAGGATACACTTTTTCTCTGCTTTCTCAGTGTGTTTCCTAGTGACGGTTTGAATTTCCTGCAGTTTTCACTGTAAAACGGAGTTGGAGCTTCTACCTCCCCATATATATATATGGAATGGAGTTTGCAACTGAAAAGAAACTTTGTGTTCCCAAAAAGCTAGGTGAAGGAAGACTTTCACACACACTTATCTCTCAGAACTGAGCAAGTGGAGAGACGTTCGTTCATCTAGCACCAAGGGAACGGGTTGCAGGAGACACTTTTTCTCTGCTTTCTCAGTCTGTTTCCTAGTGCCGGTTTAAATTTCCTGCAGTTTTCACTGTCAAAACGAGTTGGAGCTTGTACATCCCCATATATATATATGGAATGGAGTTTGCAACTGAAAAGAAACTTTGTGTTCCCAACAAGCTAGTTGAAGGACGGCTTTCACACACACTTATCTCTCAGGACTGAGCAAGTGGAGAGACGTTCGTTCATCTAGCACCAAGGGAACGGGTTGCAGGAGACACTTTTTCTCTGCTTTCTCAGTGTGTTTCCTAGTGACGGTTTGAATTTCCTGCAGTTTTCACTGTAAAACGGAGTTGGAGCTTCTACCTCCCCATATATATATATGGAATGGAGTTTGCAACTGAAAAGAAACTTTGTGTTCCCAAAAAGCTAGGTGAAGGAAGACTTTCACACACACTTATCTCTCAGAACTGAGCAAGTGGAGAGACGTTCGTTCATCTAGCACCAAGGGAACGGGTTGCAGGAGACACTTTTTCTCTGCTTTCTCAGTCTGTTTCCTAGTGCCGGTTTAAATTTCCTGCAGTTTTCACTGTCAAAACGAGTTGGAGCTTGTACATCCCCATATATATATATGGAATGGAGTTTGCAACTGAAAAGAAACTTTGTGTTCCCAACAAGCTAGTTGAAGGACGGCTTTCACACACACTTATCTCTCAGGACTGAGCAAGTGGAGAGACGTTCGTTCATCTAGCACAAAGGGAACGGGTTGCAGGAGACACTTTTTCTCTGCTTTCTCAGTCTGTTTCCTAGTGCCGGTTTGAAATTCCTGCAGTTTTCACTGTCAAACCGAGTTGGAGCTTGTACCTCCCCATATATATGTATGGAATGGAGTTTGCAACTGAAAAGAAACTTTATGTTCCCAACAAGATAGTTGAAGGACGGCTTTCACACAGACTTATCTCTCAGAACTGAGCAAGTGGAGAGACTTTCGTTCATCTAGCACCAAGGGAACGGGTTGCAGGAGACACTTTTTCTCTGCTTTCTAAGTCTGTTTCCTAGTGCCGGTTTGAAGTTCCTGCAGTTTTCACTGTAAAACCGAGTTGGAGCTAGCACCTCCCCATATGTATGTATGGAATGGAGTTTGCAACTGAAACGAAACTTTGTGTTCCCAACAAGCTAGTTGAAGGACGGCTTTCACACACACTTATCTCTCAGAACTGAGCAAGCGGAGAGACGTTCGTTCATCTAGCACCAAGGGAACGGGTTGCAGGAGACACTTTTTCTCTGCTTTCTCAGTCTGTTTCCTAGTGCCGGTTTGAAGTTCCTGCAGTTTTCACTGTAAAACCGAGTTGGAGCTAGTACCTCCCCATATATATGTATGGAAAGGAGTTTGCAACTGAAAAGAAACTTTGTGTTCCCAACAAGCTAGGTGAAGGACGGCTTTCACACACACTTATCTCTCAGAACTGAGCAAGTGGAGAGACGTTCGTTCATCTAGCACCAAGGGAACGTGTTACAGGAGACACTTTTTCTCTGCTTTCTCAGTGTGTTTCCTAGTGACGGTTTGAATTTCCTGCAGTTTTCACTGTAAAACCGAGTTGGAGCTTCTACCTCCCCATATATATATATGGAATGGAGTTTGCAACTGAAAAGAAACTTTGTGTTCCCAAAAAGCTAGGTGAAGGAAGACTTTCACACACACTTATCTCTCAGAACTGAGCAAGTGGAGAGACGTTCGTTCATCTAGCACCAAGGGAATAGTGTGCAGGTGACACTTTTTCTCTGCTTTCTCAGTCTGTTTCCTAGTGCCGGTTTGAAGTTCCTGCAGTTTTCACTGTAAAACCGAGTTGGAGCTAGTACCTCCCCATATATATGTATGGAATGGAGTTTGCAACTGAAAAGAAACTTTGTGTTCCCAACAAGCTAGGTGAAGGAAGGCTTTCACACACACTTATCTCTCACAACTGAGCAAGTGGAGAGACGTTCGTTCATCTAGCAATAAGGGAACGGGTTGCAGGAGACACATTTTATCTGCTTTCTCAGTCTGTTTCCTAGTGCCGGTTTAAATTTCCTGCAGTTTTCACTGTCAAAACGAGTTGGAGCTTGTACATCCCCATATATATATATGGAATGGAGTTTGCAACTGAAAAGAAACTTTGTGTTCCCAACAAGCTAGTTGAAGGACGGCTTTCACACACACTTATCTCTCAGGACTGAGCAAGTGGAGAGACGTTCGTTCATCTAGCACCAAGGGAACAGGTTGCAGGAGACACTTTTTCTCTGCTTTCTCAGTGTGTTTCCTAGTGCCGGTTTGAAATTCCTGCAGTTTTCACTGTCAAACCGAGTTGGAGCTTGTACCTCCCCATATATATGTATGGAATGGAGTTTGCAACTGAAAAGAAACTTTGTGTTCCCAACAAGATAGTTGAAGGACGGCTTTCACACAGACTTATCTCTCAGAACTGAGCAAGTGGAGAGACTTTCGTTCATCTAGCACGAAGGGAACGGGTTGCAGGAGACACTTTTTCTCTGCTTTCTAAGTCTGTTTCCTAGTGCCGGTTTGAAGTTCCTGCAGTTTTCACTGTTAATCCGATTTGGAGCTTGTACTCCCCCATATATATGTATGGAATGGAGTTTGCAACTGAAAAGAAACTTTGTGTTCCCAACAAGCTAGGTGAAGGACGGCTTTCACACACAATTATCTCTCAGAACTGAGCAAGTGGAGAGACGTTCGTTCATCTAGCACCAAGGAAACGGTTTGAAGGAGACACTTTTTCTCTGCATTCTCAGTCTGTTTCCTAGTGACGGTTTTAAGTTCCTGCAGATTTCACTGTCAAACCGAGTTGGAGCTAGTACCTCCCCATATATATGTATGGAATGGAGTTTGCAACTGAAAAGAAACTTTGTGTTCCCAACAAGCTAGGTGAAGTAAGGCTTTCACACACACTTATCTCTCAGAACTGAGCAAGTGGAGAGACGTTCGTTCATCTAGCACCAAGGGAACGGGTTGCAGGAGACACTTTTTCTCTGCTTTCTAAGTCTGTTTCCTAGTGCCGGTTTGAAGTTCCTGCAGTTTTCACTGTTAATCCGATTTGGAGCTAGTACCTCCCCATATATATGTATGGAATGGAGTTTGCAACTGAAAAGAAACTTTGTGTTCCCAACAAGCTAGGTGAAGGACGGCTTTCACACACAATTATCTCTCAGAACTGAGCAAGTGGAGAGACGTTCGTTCATCTAGCACCAAGGGAACGGGTTGCAGGAGACACTTTTTCTCTGCTTTCTCAGTCTGTTTCCTAGTGCCGGTTTGAAGTTCCTGCAGTTTTCACTGTTAATCTGATTTGGAGCTTGTACTCCCCCATATATATGTATGGAATGGAGTTTGCAACTGAAAAGAAACTTTGTGTTCCCAACAAGCTAGGTGAAGGAAGGCTTTCACACACACTTATCTCTCAGAACTGAGCAAGTGGAGAGACGTTCGTTCATCTAGCACCAAGGGAACGGGTTGCAGGAGACAATTTTTCTCTGCTTTCTCAGTCTGTTTCCTAGTGCCGGTTTGAAGTTCCTGCAGTTTTCACTGTAAAACCGAGGTGGAGCTTCTACCTCCCCATATATATGTATGGAATGGAGTTTGCAACTGAAAAGAAACTTTGTGTTCCCAACAAGCTAGTTGAAGGACGGCTTTCACACACATTTATCTCTCAGAACTGAGCAAGTGGAGAGACGTTCGTTCATCTAGCACCAAGGGAACGGGTTGCAGGAGACACTTTTTGTCTGCTTTCTCAGTCTGTTTCCTAGTGCCGGTTTGAAGTTCCTCCAGTTTTCACTGTAAAACCGAGTTGGAGCTAGTACCTCCCCATATATATGTATGGAATGGAGTTAGCAACTGAAAAGAAACTTTGTGTTCCCAACAAGCTAGGTGAAGGACGGCTTTCACACACACTTATCTCTCAGAACTGAGCAAGTGGAGAGACGATCATTCATTTAGCACCAAGGAAACGGTTTGAAGGAGACACTTTTTCTCTGCATTCTCAGTCTGTTTCCTAGTGACGGTTTTAAGTTCCTGCAGATTTCACTGTAAAACCGAGTTGGAGCTAGTACCTCCCCATATATATGTATGGAATGGAGTTTGCAACTGAAAAGAAACTTTGTGTTCCCAACAAGCTAGGTGCAGGAAGGCTTTCACACACACTTACCTCTCAGAAGTGAGCAAGTGGAGAGACGTTCGTTCATCTAGCACCAAGGGAACGGGTTGCAGGAAACACTTTTTCTCTGCTTTCTCAGTCTGTTTCCTAGTGCCGGTTTGAAGTACCTGCAGTTTTCACTGTCAAAACGAGTTGGATCTTGTACCTCCACATATATATGTATGGAATGGAGTTTGCATCTGAAAAGAAACTTTGTGTTCCCAACAAGCTAGTTGAAGGACGGCTTTCACACACACTTATCTCTCAGAACTGAGCAAGTGGAGAGACGTTCGTTCATCTAGCACCAAGGGAACGGGTTTAAGGAGACACTTTTCTCTGATTTCTCAGTCTGTTTCCTAGTGCCGGTTTTAAGTTCCTGCAGTTTTCACTGTAAAACCGAGTTGGAGCTTCTTCCTCCCCATATATATGTATGGAATGGAGTTTGCAAATGAAAAGAAACTTTGTGTTCCCAACAAGTTAGGTGAAGGATGGCTTTCACACCCACTTATCTCTCAGAACTGAGCAAGTGGAGAGACGTTCGTTCATCTAGCACCAAGGGAACGGGTTGCAGGAGACACTTTTTCTCTGCTTTCTCAGTCTGTTTCCTAGTGCCGGTTTGAAGTTCCTGCAGTTTTCACTGTAAAACAGAGTTGGAGCTAGTACCTCCCCATATATATGTATGGAATGGAGTTTGCAACTGAAAAGAAACTTTGTGTTCCCAACAAGCTAGTTGAAGGACGGCTTTCACACACACTTATATCTCAGAACTGAGCAAGTGGAGAGACTTTCGTTCATCTAGCCCCAAGGGAACGGGTTGCAGGAGACACTTTTTCTCTGCTTTCTCTGTCTGTTTCCTAGTGCCGGATTGAAGTTCCTGCAGTTTTCACTGTAAAACCGGGTTGGAGCTAGTACCTCCCCATATATATGTATTTAATGGATTTTGCATCTGAAAAGAAACTTTGTGTTCCCAACAAGCTAGTTGAAGGCGGCTTTCACACACACATATCTCTCAGAACTGAGCAAATGGAGAGACGTTCGTTCATCTAGCACCAATGGAACCGGTTGCAGGAGACACTTTTCTCTGGTTTCTCAGTTTGTTTCCTAGTGCCGGTTTGAAGTTCCTGCAGTTTTCACTGTAAAACCGAGTTGGAGCTAGTACCTCCCCACATATATGTATGGAATGGAGTTTGCAACTGAAAAGAAACTTTGTGTTCCCATAAAGATAGGTGAAGGACGGCTTTCACACACACTTATCTCTCAGAACTGAGCAAGTGGAGAGACGTTCGTTCATCTAGCACCAAGGGAACGGGTTACAGGATACACTTTTTCTCTGCTTTCTCAGTGTGTTTCCTAGTGACGGTTTGAATTTCCTGCAGTTTTCACTGTAAAGCCGAGTTGGAGCTTCTACCTCCCCATATATATATATGGAATGGAGTTTGCAACTGAAAAGAAACTTTGTGTTCCCAAAAAGCTAGGTGAAGGAAGGCTTTCACACACACTTATCTCTCAGAACTGAGCAAGTGGAGAGACGTTCGTTCATCTAGCACCAAGGGAATGGTGTGCAGGTGACACTTTTTCTCTGCTTTCTCAGTCTGTTTCCTAGTGCCGGTTTGAAGTTCCTGCAGTTTTCACTGTAAAACCGAGTTGGAGCTAGTACCTCCCCATATATATGTATGGAATGGAGTTTGCAACTGAAAAGAAACTTTGTGTTCCCAACAAGCTAGGTGAAGGAAGGCTTTCACACACACTTATCTCTCAGAACTGAGCAAGTGGAGAGACGTTCGTTCATCTAGCACCAAGGGAACGGGTTGCAGGTGACACTTTTCCTCTGCTTTCTCAGTCTGTTTCCTAGTGCCGGTTTGAAGTTCCTGCAGTTTTCACTGTAAAACGGAGTTGGAGCTAGTACCTCCCCATATATATGTATGGAATGGAGTTTGCAACTGAAAAGAAACTTTGTGTTCCCAACAGGCTAGATGAAGGACGACTTTCACACACATTTATCTCTCAGAACTGAGCAAGTGGAGAGACGTTCGTTCATCTAGCACCAAGGAAACGGTTTGAAGGAGACACTTTTTCTCTGCATTCTCAGTCTGTTTCCTAGTGACGGTTTTAAGTTCCTGCAGATTTCACTGTAAAACCGAGTTGGAGCTAGTACCTCCCCATATATATGTATGGAATGGAGTTTGCAACTGAAAAGAAACTTTGTGTTCCCAACAAGCTAGGTGAAGTAAGGCTTTCACACACACTTATCTCTCAGAACTGAGCAAGTGGAGAGACGTTCGTTCATCTAGCACCAAGGGAACGGGTTGCAGGAGACACTTTTTCTCTGCTTTCTAAGTCTGTTTCCTAGTGCCGGTTTGAAGTTCCTGCAGTTTTCACTGTTAATCCGATTTGGAGCTAGTACCTCCCCATATATATGTATGGAATGGAGTTTGCAACTGAAAAGAAACTTTGTGTTCCCAACAAGCTAGGTGAAGGACGGCTTTCACACACAATTATCTCTCAGAACTGAGCAAGTGGAGAGACGTTCGTTCATCTAGCACCAAGGGAACGGGTTGCAGGAGACACTTTTTCTCTGCTTTCTCAGTCTGTTTCCTAGTGCCGGTTTGAAGTTCCTGCAGTTTTCACTGTTAATCTGATTTGGAGCTTGTACTCCCCCATATATATGTATGGAATGGAGTTTGCAACTGAAAAGAAACTTTGTGTTCCCAACAAGCTAGGTGAAGGAAGGCTTTCACACACACTTATCTCTCAGAACTGAGCAAGTGGAGAGACGTTCGTTCATCTAGCACCAAGGGAACGGGTTGCAGGAGACAATTTTTCTCTGCTTTCTCAGTCTGTTTCCTAGTGCCGGTTTGAAGTTCCTGCAGTTTTCACTGTAAAACCGAGGTGGAGCTTCTACCTCCCCATATATATGTATGGAATGGAGTTTGCAACTGAAAAGAAACTTTGTGTTCCCAACAAGCTAGTTGAAGGACGGCTTTCACACACATTTATCTCTCAGAACTGAGCAAGTGGAGAGACGTTCGTTCATCTAGCACCAAGGGAACGGGTTGCAGGAGACACTTTTTGTCTGCTTTCTCAGTCTGTTTCCTAGTGCCGGTTTGAAGTTCCTCCAGTTTTCACTGTAAAACCGAGTTGGAGCTAGTACCTCCCCATATATATGTATGGAATGGAGTTAGCAACTGAAAAGAAACTTTGTGTTCCCAACAAGCTAGGTGAAGGACGGCTTTCACACACACTTATCTCTCAGAACTGAGCAAGTGGAGAGACGATCATTCATTTAGCACCAAGGAAACGGTTTGAAGGAGACACTTTTTCTCTGCATTCTCAGTCTGTTTCCTAGTGACGGTTTTAAGTTCCTGCAGATTTCACTGTAAAACCGAGTTGGAGCTAGTACCTCCCCATATATATGTATGGAATGGAGTTTGCAACTGAAAAGAAACTTTGTGTTCCCAACAAGCTAGGTGCAGGAAGGCTTTCACACACACTTACCTCTCAGAAGTGAGCAAGTGGAGAGACGTTCGTTCATCTAGCACCAAGGGAACGGGTTGCAGGAAACACTTTTTCTCTGCTTTCTCAGTCTGTTTCCTAGTGCCGGTTTGAAGTACCTGCAGTTTTCACTGTCAAAACGAGTTGGATCTTGTACCTCCACATATATATGTATGGAATGGAGTTTGCATCTGAAAAGAAACTTTGTGTTCCCAACAAGCTAGTTGAAGGACGGCTTTCACACACACTTATCTCTCAGAACTGAGCAAGTGGAGAGACGTTCGTTCATCTAGCACCAAGGGAACGGGTTTAAGGAGACACTTTTCTCTGATTTCTCAGTCTGTTTCCTAGTGCCGGTTTTAAGTTCCTGCAGTTTTCACTGTAAAACCGAGTTGGAGCTTCTTCCTCCCCATATATATGTATGGAATGGAGTTTGCAAATGAAAAGAAACTTTGTGTTCCCAACAAGTTAGGTGAAGGATGGCTTTCACACCCACTTATCTCTCAGAACTGAGCAAGTGGAGAGACGTTCGTTCATCTAGCACCAAGGGAACGGGTTGCAGGAGACACTTTTTCTCTGCTTTCTCAGTCTGTTTCCTAGTGCCGGTTTGAAGTTCCTGCAGTTTTCACTGTAAAACAGAGTTGGAGCTAGTACCTCCCCATATATATGTATGGAATGGAGTTTGCAACTGAAAAGAAACTTTGTGTTCCCAACAAGCTAGTTGAAGGACGGCTTTCACACACACTTATATCTCAGAACTGAGCAAGTGGAGAGACTTTCGTTCATCTAGCCCCAAGGGAACGGGTTGCAGGAGACACTTTTTCTCTGCTTTCTCTGTCTGTTTCCTAGTGCCGGATTGAAGTTCCTGCAGTTTTCACTGTAAAACCGGGTTGGAGCTAGTACCTCCCCATATATATGTATTTAATGGATTTTGCATCTGAAAAGAAACTTTGTGTTCCCAACAAGCTAGTTGAAGGCGGCTTTCACACACACATATCTCTCAGAACTGAGCAAATGGAGAGACGTTCGTTCATCTAGCACCAATGGAACCGGTTGCAGGAGACACTTTTCTCTGGTTTCTCAGTTTGTTTCCTAGTGCCGGTTTGAAGTTCCTGCAGTTTTCACTGTAAAACCGAGTTGGAGCTAGTACCTCCCCACATATATGTATGGAATGGAGTTTGCAACTGAAAAGAAACTTTGTGTTCCCATCAAGATAGGTGAAGGACGGCTTTCACACACACTTATCTCTCAGAACTGAGCAAGTGGAGAGACGTTCGTTCATCTAGCACCAAGGGAACGGGTTACAGGATACACTTTTTCTCTGCTTTCTCAGTGTGTTTCCTAGTGACGGTTTGAATTTCCTGCAGTTTTCACTGTAAAGCCGAGTTGGAGCTTCTACCTCCCCATATATATATATGGAATGGAGTTTGCAACTGAAAAGAAACTTTGTGTTCCCAAAAAGCTAGGTGAAGGAAGGCTTTCACACACACTTATCTCTCAGAACTGAGCAAGTGGAGAGACGTTCGTTCATCTAGCACCAAGGGAATGGTGTGCAGGTGACACTTTTTCTCTGCTTTCTCAGTCTGTTTCCTAGTGCCGGTTTGAAGTTCCTGCAGTTTTCACTGTAAAACCGAGTTGGAGCTAGTACCTCCCCATATATATGTATGGAATGGAGTTTGCAACTGAAAAGAAACTTTGTGTTCCCAACAAGCTAGGTGAAGGAAGGCTTTCACACACACTTATCTCTCAGAACTGAGCAAGTGGAGAGACGTTCGTTCATCTAGCACCAAGGGAACGGGTTGCAGGTGACACTTTTCCTCTGCTTTCTCAGTCTGTTTCCTAGTGCCGGTTTGAAGTTCCTGCAGTTTTCACTGTAAAACGGAGTTGGAGCTAGTACCTCCCCATATATATGTATGGAATGGAGTTTGCAACTGAAAAGAAACTTTGTGTTCCCAACAGGCTAGATGAAGGACGACTTTCACACACATTTATCTCTCAGAACTGAGCAAGAGAAGAGACGTTCGTTCATCTAGCACCAAGGGAACGGGTTGCAGGAGACACTTTTTCTCTGCTTTCTCAGTCTGTTTCCTAGTGCCGGTTTGAAGTTCCTGCAGTTTTCACTGTAAAATCGAGGTGGAGCTTCTACCTCCCCATATATATGTATGGAATGGAGTTTGCAACTGAAAAGAAACTTTGTGTTTCCAACAAGCTAGGTGAAGGACGGCTTTCATACACACTTATCTCTCAGAACTGAGCAAGTGGAGAGACGTTCGTTCATCTAGCATCAAGGGAACGGTTTGCAGGAGACACATTTTCTCTGCTTTCTCAGTCTGTTTCCTAGTGCCGGTTTGAAGTTCCTGCAGTTTTCACTGTAAAACCGAGTTGGAGCTAGCACCTCCCCATATGTATGTATGGAATGGAGTTTGCAACTGAAAAGAAACTTTGTGTTCCCAACAAGCTAGTTGAAGGACGGCTTTCACACACACTTATCTCTCAGAACTGAGCAAGTGGAGAGACGTTCGTTCATCTAGCACCAAGGGAATGGTGTGCAGGTGACACTTTTTCTCTGCTTTCTCAGTCTGTTTCCTAGTGCCGGTTTGAAGTTCCTGCAGTTTTCACTGTAAAACCGAGTTGGAGCTAGTACCTCCCCATATATATGTATGGAATGGAGTTTGCAACTGAAAAGAAACTTTGTGTTCCCAACAAGCTAGGTGAAGGAAGGCTTTCACACACACTTATCTCTCAGAACTGAGCAAGTGGAGAGACGTTCGTTCATCTAGCACCAAGGGAACGGGTTGCAGGGGACACTTTTCCTCTGCTTTCTCAGTCTGTTTCCTAGTGCCGGTTTGAAGTTCCTGCAGTTTTCACTGTAAAACGGAGTTGGAGCTAGTACCTCCCCATATATATGTATGGAATGGAGTTTGCAACTGAAAAGAAACTTTGTGTTCCCAACAGGCTAGATGAAGGACGACTTTCACACACATTTATCTCTCAGAACTGAGCAAGAGAAGAGACGTTCGTTCATCTAGCACCAAGGGAACGGGTTGCAGGAGACACTTTTTCTCTGCTTTCTCAGTCTGTTTCCTAGTGCCGGTTTGAAGTTCCTGCAGTTTTCACTGTAAAATCGAGGTGGAGCTTCTACCTCCCCATATATATGTATGAAATGGAGTTTGCAACTGAAAAGAAACTTTGTGTTTCCAACAAGCTAGGTGAAGGACGGCTTTCATACACACTTATCTCTCAGAACTGAGCAAGTGGAGAGACGTTCGTTCATCTAGCATCAAGGGAACGGTTTGCAGGAGACACATTTTCTCTGCTTTCTCAGTCTGTTTCCTAGTGCCGGTTTGAAGTTCCTGCAGTTTTCACTGTAAAACCGAGTTGGAGCTAGCACCTCCCCATATGTATGTATGGAATGGAGTTTGCAACTGAAAAGAAACTTTGTGTTCCCAACAAGCTAGTTGAAGGACGGCTTTCACACACACTTATCTCTCAGAACTGAGCAAGTGGAGAGACGTTCGTTCATCTAGCACCAAGGGAACGGGTTGCAGGAGACACTTTTTCTCTGCATTCTCAGTCTGTTTCCTAGTGCCGGTTTGAAGTTCCTGCAGTTTTCACTGTAAAACCGAGTTGGAGCAAGTACCTCCCCATATATATGTATGGAAAGGAGTTTGCAACTGAAAAGAAACTTTGTGTTCCCAACAAGCTAGGTGAAGGACGGCTTTCACACACACTTATCTCTCAGAACTGAGCAAGTGGAGAGACGTTCGTTCATCTAGCACCAAGGGAACGGGTTGCAGGAGACACTTTTTCTCTGCTTTCTCAGTGTGTTTCCTAGTGCCGGTTTGAAATTCCTGCAGTTTTCACTGTCAAAACGAGTTGGAGCTTGTACCTCCCCATATATATGTATGGAATGGAGTTTGCAACTGAAAAGAAACTTTGTGTTCCCAACAAGCTAGGTGAAGGACGGCTTTCACACACACTTATCTCTCAGAACTGAGCAAGTGGAGAGACGTTCGTTCATCTAGCACCAAGGGAACGGGTTGCAGGAGACACTTTTTCTCTGCTTTCTCAGTCTGTTTCCTAGTGCCGGTTTGAAGTTCCTGCAGTTTTCACTGTAAAATCGAGGTGGAGCTTCTACCTCCCCATATATATGTATGGAATGGAGTTTGCAAATGAAAAGAAACTTTGTGTTTCCAACAAGCTAGGTGAAGGACGGCTTTCATACACACTTATCTCTCAGAACTCAGCAAGTGGAGAGACGTTCGTTCATCTAGCATCAAGGGAACGGTTTGCAGGAGACACATTTTCTCTGCTTTCTCAGTCTGTTTCCTAGTGCCAGTTTGAAGTTCCTGCAGTTTTCACTGTTCAACCGAGTTGGAGCTAGCACCTCCCCATATGTATGTATGGAATGGAGTTTGCAACTGAAAAGAAACTTTGTGTTCCCAACAAGCTAGTTGAAGGACGGCTTTCACACACACTTATCTCTCAGAACTGAGCAAGTGGAGAGACGTTCGTTCATCTAGCACCAAGGGAACGGGTTGCAGGAGACACTTTTTCTCTGCTTTCTCAGTCTGTTTCCTAGTGCCGGTTTGAAGTTCCTGCAGTTTTCACTGTAAAACCGAGTTGGAGCAAGTACCTCCCCATATATATGTATGGAAAGGAGTTTGCAACTGAAAAGAAACTTTGTGTTCCCAACAAGCTAGATGAAGGACGGCTTTCACACACACTTATCTCTCAGAACTGAGCAAGTGGAGAGACGTTCGTTCATCTAGCACCAAGGGAACGTGTTACAGGATACACTTTTTCTCTGCTTTCTCAGTGTGTTTCCTAGTGACGGTTTGAATTTCCTGCAGTTTTCACTGTAAAACCGAGTCGGAGCTTCTACCTCCCCATATATATATATGGAATGGAGTTTGCAACAGAAAAGAAACTTTGTGTTCCCAAAAAGCTAGGTGAAGGAAGGCTTTCACACACACTTATCTCTCAGAACTGAGCAAGTGGAGAGACGTTCGTTCATCTAGCACCAAGGGAATGGTTTGCAGGTGACACTTTTTCTCTGCTTTCTCAGTCTGTTTCCTAGTGCCGGTTTGAAGTTCCTGCAGTTTTCACTGTAAAACCGAGTTGGAGTTTCTACCTCCCCTTATATATGTATGGAATGGAGTTTGCAACTGAAAAGAAACTTTGTGTTCCCAACAAGCTAGGTGAAGGAAGGCTTTCACACCCACTTATCTCTCACAACTGAGCAAGTGGAGAGACGTTCGTTCATCTAGCACCAAGGGAACGGGTTGCAGGAGACACATTTTCTCTGCTTTCTCAGTCTGTTTCCTAGTGCCGGTTTAAATTTCCTGCAGTTTTCACTGTGAAAACGAGTTGGAGCTTGTTCATCCCCATATATATATATGGAATGGAGTTTGCAACTGAAAAGAAACTTTGTGTTCCCAACAAGCTAGGTGAAGGACGGCTTTCACACACACTTATCTCTCAGAACTGAGCAAGTGGAGAGACGTTCGTTCATCTAGCACCAAGGGAACGGGTTGCAGGAGACACTTTTTCTCTGCTTTCTCAGTGTGTTTCCTAGTGCCGGTTTGAAATTCCTGCAGTTTTCACTGTCAAACCGAGTTGGAGCTTGTACCTCCCCATATATATGTATGGAATGGAGTTTGCAACTGAAAAGAAACTTTGTGTTCCCAACAAGCTAGGTGAAGGACGGCTTTCACACACACTTATCTCTCAGAACTGAGCAAGTGGAGAGACGTTCGTTCATCTAGCACCAAGGGAACGGGTTGCAGGAGACACTTTTTCTCTGCTTTCTCAGTTTGTTTCCTAGTTCCGGTTTGAAGTTCCTGCAGTTTTCATTGTTAATCCGATTTGGAGCTTGTACTCCCCCATATATATGTATGGAATGGAGTTTGCAACTGAAAAGAAACTTTGTGTTCCCAACAAGCTAGGTGAAGGAAGGCTTTCACACACACTTATCTCTCACAACTGAGCAAGTGGAGAGACGTTCGTTCATCTAGCACCAAGGGAACGGGTTGCAGGAGACACTTTTTCTCTGCTTTCTCAGTCTGTTTCCTAGTGCCGGTTTGAAGTTCCTGCAGTATTCACTGTAAAACCGAGGTGGAGCTTCTACCTCCCCATATATATGTATGGAATGGAGTTTGCAACTGAAAAGAAACTTTGTGTTCCCAACAAGCTAGTTGAAGGACGGCTTTCACACACATTTATCTCTCAGAACTGAGCAAGTGGAGAGACGTTCGTTCATCTAGCACCAAGGGAACGGTTTGCAGGAGACACTTTTTGTCTGCTTTCTCAGTCTGTTCCCTAGAGCCGGTTTGAAGTTCCTGCAGTTTTCACTGTAAAACCGAGTTGGAGCTAGTACCTCCCCATATATATGTATGGAATGGAGTTTGCAACTGAAAAGAAACTTTGTGTTCCCAACAAGCTAGGTGAAGGACGGCTTTCACACACACTTATCTCTCAGAACTGAGCAAGTGGAGAGACGTTCATTCATTTAGCACCAAGGAAACGGTTTGAAGGAGACACTTTTCCTCTGCATTCTCAGTCTGTTTCCTAGTGCCGGTTTGAAGTTCCTGCAGTTTTCACTGTAAAACCGAGTTGGAGCAAGTACCTCCCCATATATATGTATGGAAAGGAGTTTGCAACTGAAAAGAAACTTTGTGTTCCCAACAAGCTAGATGAAGGACGGCTTTCACACACACTTATCTCTCAGAACTGAGCAAGTGGAGAGACGTTCGTTCATCTAGCACCAAGGGAACGTGTTACAGGATACACTTTTTCTCTGCTTTCTCAGTGTGTTTCCTAGTGACGGTTTGAATTTCCTGCAGTTTTCACTGTAAAACCGAGTCGGAGCTTCTACCTCCCCATATATATATATGGAATGGAGTTTGCAACTGAAAAGAAACTTTGTGTTCCCAAAAAGCTAGGTGAAGGAAGGCTTTCACACACACTTATCTCTCAGAACTGAGCAAGTGGAGAGACGTTCGTTCATCTAGCACCAAGGGAATGGTTTGCAGGTGACACTTTTTCTCTGCTTTCTCAGTCTGTTTCCTAGTGCCGGTTTGAAGTTCCTGCAGTTTTCACTGTAAAACCGAGTTGGAGTTTCTACCTCCCCTTATATATGTATGGAATGGAGTTTGCAACTGAAAAGAAACTTTGTGTTCCCAACAAGCTAGGTGAAGGAAGGCTTTCACACCCACTTATCTCTCACAACTGAGCAAGTGGAGAGACGTTCGTTCATCTAGCACCAAGGGAACGGGTTGCAGGAGACACATTTTCTCTGCTTTCTCAGTCTGTTTCCTAGTGCCGGTTTAAATTTCCTGCAGTTTTCACTGTGAAAACGAGTTGGAGCTTGTTCATCCCCATATATATATATGGAATGGAGTTTGCAACTGAAAAGAAACTTTGTGTTCCCAACAAGCTAGTTGAAGGACGGCTTTCACACACACTTATCTCTCAGAACTGAGCAAGTGGAGAGACGTTCGTTCATCTAGCACCAAGGGAACGGGTTGCAGGAGACACTTTTTCTCTGCTTTCTCAGTGTGTTTCCTAGTGCCGGTTTGAAATTCCTGCAGTTTTCACTGTCAAACCGAGTTGGAGCTTGTACCTCCCCATATATATGTATGGAATGGAGTTTGCAACTGAAAAGAAACTTTGTGTTCCCAACAAGCTAGGTGAAGGACGGCTTTCACACACACTTATCTCTCAGAACTGAGCAAGTGGAGAGACGTTCGTTCATCTAGCACCAAGGGAACGGGTTGCAGGAGACACTTTTTCTCTGCTTTCTCAGTTTGTTTCCTAGTTCCGGTTTGAAGTTCCTGCAGTTTTCACTGTTAATCCGATTTGGAGCTTGTACTCCCCCATATATATGTATGGAATGGAGTTTGCAACTGAAAAGAAACTTTGTGTTCCCAACAAGCTAGGTGAAGGAAGGCTTTCACACACACTTATCTCTCACAACTGAGCAAGTGGAGAGACGTTCGTTCATCTAGCACCAAGGGAACGGGTTGCAGGAGACACTTTTTCTCTGCTTTCTCAGTCTGTTTCCTAGTGCCGGTTTGAAGTTCCTGCAGTTTTCACTGTAAAACCGAGGTGGAGCTTCTACCTCCCCATATATATGTATGGAATGGAGTTTGCAACTGAAAAGAAACTTTGTGTTCCCAACAAGCTAGTTGAAGGACGGCTTTCACACACATTTATCTCTCAGAACTGAGCAAGTGGAGAGACGTTCGTTCATCTAGCACCAAGGGAACGGGTTGCAGGAGACACTTTTTGTCTGCTTTCTCAGTCTGTTCCCTAGAGCCGGTTTGAAGTTCCTGCAGTTTTCACTGTAAAACCGAGTTGGAGCTAGTACCTCCCCATATATATGTATGGAATGGAGTTAGCAACTGAAAAGAAACTTTGTGTTCCCAACAAGCTAGGTGAAGGACGGCTTTCACACACACTTATCTCTCAGAACTGAGCAAGTGGAGAGACGTTCATTCATTTAGCACCAAGGAAACGGTTTGAAGGAGACACTTTTCCTCTGCATTCTCAGTCTGTTTCCTAGTGCCGGTTTGAAGTTCCTGCAGTTTTCACTGTTAATCCGATTTGGAGCTTGTACTCCCCCATATATATGTATGGAATGGAGTTTGCAACTGAAAAGAAACTTTGTGTTCCCAACAAGCTAGGTGAAGGAAGGCTTTCACACACACTTATCTCTCAGAACTGAGCAAGTGGAGAGACGTTCGTTCATCTAGCACCAAGGGAACGGGTTGCAGGAGACACTTATTCTCTGCTTTCTCAGTCTGTTTCCTAGTGCCGGTTTGAAGTTCCTGCAGTTTTCACTGTAAAACCGAGGTGGAGCTTCTACCTCCCCATATATATGTATGGAATGGAGTTTGCAACTGAAAAGAAACTGTGTGTTCCCAACAAGCTAGTTGAAGGACGGCTTTCACACACATTTATCTCTCAGAACTGAGCAAGTGGAGAGACGTTCGTTCATCTAGCACCAAGGGAACGGGTTGCAGGAGACACTTTTTGTCTGCTTTCTCAGTCTGTTTCCTAGTGCCGGTTTGAAGTTCCTGCAGTTTTCACTGTAAAACCGAGTTGGAGCTAGTACCTCCCCATATATATGTATGGAATGGAGTTAGCAACTGAAAAGAAACTTTGTGTTCCCAACAAGCTAGGTGAAGGACGGCTTTCACACACACTTATCTCTCAGAACTGAGCAAGTGGAGAGACGTTCATTCATTTAGCACCAAGGAAACGGTTTGAAGGAGACACTTTTCCTCTGCATTCTCAGTCTGTTTCCTAGTGCCGGTTTGAAGTTCCTGCAGTTTTCACTGTAAAACCGAGTTGGAGCAAGTACCTCCCCATATATATGTATGGAAAGGAGTTTGCAACTGAAAAGAAACTTTGTGTTCCCAACAAGCTAGGTGAAGGACGGCTTTCACACACACTTATCTCTCAGAACTGAGCAAGTGGAGAGACGTTCGTTCATCTAGCACCAAGGGAACGGGTTGCAGGAGACACTTTTTCTCTGCTTTCTCAGTGTGTTTCCTAGTGCCGGTTTGAAATTCCTGCAGTTTTCACTGTCAAACCGAGTTGGAGCTTGTACCTCCCCATATATATGTATGGAATGGAGTTTGCAACTGAAAAGAAACTTTGTGTTCCCAACAAGCTAGTTGAAGGACGGCTTTCACACAGACTTATCTCTCAGAACTGAGCAAGTGGAGAGACGTTCGTTCATCTAGCACCAAGGGAACGGGTTGCAGGAGACACTTTTTCTCTGCTTTCTAAGTCTGTTTCCTAGTGCCGGTTTGAAGTTCCTGCAGTTTTCAATGTTAATCCGATTTGGAGCTTGTACTCCCCCATATATATGTATGGAATGGAGTTTGCAACTGAAAAGAAACTTTGTGTTCCCAACAAGCTAGGTGAAGGACGACTTTCACACACACTTATCTCTCAGAACTGAGCAAGTGGAGAGACGTTCGTTCATCTAGCACCAAGGGAACGGGTTGCAGGAGACACTTTTTCTCTGCTTTCTCAGTCTGTTTCCTAGTGCCGGTTTGAAGTTCCTGCAGTTTTCACTGTAAAACCGAGGTGGAGCTTCTACCTCCCCATATATATGTATGGAATGGAGTTTGCAACTGAAAAGAAACTGTGTGTTCCCAACAAGCTAGTTGAAGGACGGCTTTCACACACATTTATCTCTCAGAACTGAGCAAGTGGAGAGACGTTCGTTCATCTAGCACCAAGGGAACGGGTTGCAGGAGACACTTTTTGTCTGCTTTCTCAGTCTGTTCCCTAGAGCCGGTTTGAAGTTCCTGCAGTTTTCACTGTAAAACCGAGTTGGAGCTAGTACCTCCCCATATATATGTATGGAATGGAGTTAGCAACTGAAAAGAAACTTTGTGTTCCCAACAAGCTAGGTGAAGGACGGCTTTCACACACACTTATCTCTCAGAACTGAGCAAGTGGAGAGACGTTCATTCATTTAGCACCAAGGAAACGGTTTGAAGGAGACACTTTTCCTCTGCATTCTCAGTCTGTTTCCTAGTGCCGGTTTGAAGTTCCTGCAGTTTTCACTGTTAATCCGATTTGGAGCTTGTACTCCCCCATATATATGTATGGAATGGAGTTTGCAACTGAAAAGAAACTTTGTGTTCCCAACAAGCTAGGTGAAGGAAGGCTTTCACACACACTTATCTCTCAGAACTGAGCAAGTGGAGAGACGTTCGTTCATCTAGCACCAAGGGAACGGGTTGCAGGAGACACTTTTTCTCTGCTTTCTCAGTCTGTTTCCTAGTGCCGGTTTGAAGTTCCTGCAGTTTTCACTGTAAAACCGAGGTGGAGCTTCTACCTCCCCATATATATGTATGGAATGGAGTTTGCAACTGAAAAGAAACTGTGTGTTCCCAACAAGCTAGTTGAAGGACGGCTTTCACACACATTTATCTCTCAGAACTGAGCAAGTGGAGAGACGTTCGTTCATCTAGCACCAAGGGAACGGGTTGCAGGAGACACTTTTTGTCTGCTTTCTCAGTCTGTTTCCTAGTGCCGGTTTGAAGTTCCTGCAGTTTTCACTGTAAAACCGAGTTGGAGCTAGTACCTCCCCATATATATGTATGGAATGGAGTTAGCAACTGAAAAGAAACTTTGTGTTCCCAACAAGCTAGGTGAAGGACGGCTTTCACACACACTTATCTCTCAGAACTGAGCAAGTGGAGAGACGTTCATTCATTTAGCACCAAGGAAACGGTTTGAAGGAGACACTTTTCCTCTGCATTCTCAGTCTGTTTCCTAGTGCCGGTTTGAAGTTCCTGCAGTTTTCACTGTAAAACCGAGTTGGAGCAAGTACCTCCCCATATATATGTATGGAAAGGAGTTTGCAACTGAAAAGAAACTTTGTGTTCCCAACAAGCTAGGTGAAGGACGGCTTTCACACACACTTATCTCTCAGAACTGAGCAAGTGGAGAGACGTTCGTTCATCTAGCACCAAGGGAACGGGTTGCAGGAGACACTTTTTCTCTGCTTTCTCAGTGTGTTTCCTAGTGCCGGTTTGAAATTCCTGCAGTTTTCACTGTCAAACCGAGTTGGAGCTTGTACCTCCCCATATATATGTATGGAATGGAGTTTGCAACTGAAAAGAAACTTTGTGTTCCCAACAAGCTAGTTGAAGGACGGCTTTCACACAGACTTATCTCTCAGAACTGAGCAAGTGGAGAGACGTTCGTTCATCTAGCACCAAGGGAACGGGTTGCAGGAGACACTTTTTCTCTGCTTTCTAAGTCTGTTTCCTAGTGCCGGTTTGAAGTTCCTGCAGTTTTCAATGTTAATCCGATTTGGAGCTTGTACTCCCCCATATATATGTATGGAATGGAGTTTGCAACTGAAAAGAAACTTTGTGTTCCCAACAAGCTAGGTGAAGGACGACTTTCACACACACTTATCTCTCAGAACTGAGCAAGTGGAGAGACGTTCGTTCATCTAGCACCAAGGGAACGGGTTGCAGGAGACACTTTTTCTCTGCTTTCTCAGTCTGTTTCCTAGTGCCGGTTTGAATTTCCTGCAGTTTTCACTGTAAAATCGAGGTGGAGCTTCTACCTCCCCATATATATGTATGGAATGGAGTTTGCAACTGAAAAGAAACTTTGTGTTTCCAACAAGCTAGGTGAAGGACGGCTTTCATACACACTTATCTCTCAGAACTGAGCAAGTGGAGAGACGTTCGTTCATCTAGCATCAAGGGAACGGTTTGCAGGAGACACATTTTCTCTGCTTTTTCAGTCTGTTTCCTAGTGCCGGTTTGAAGTTCCTGCAGTTTTCACTGTAAAACCGAGTTGGAGCTAGCACCTCCCCATATGTATGTATGGAATGGAGTTTGCAACTGAAAAGAAACTTTGTGTTCCCAACAAGCTAGTTGAAGGACGGTTTTCACACACACTTATCTCTCAGAACTGAGCAAGTGGAGAGACGTTCGTTCATCTAGCACCAAGGGAACGGGTTGCAGGAGACACTTTTTCTCTGCTTTCTCAGTCTGTTTCCTAGTGCCGGTTTGACGTTCCTGCAGTTTTCACTGTAAAACCGAGTTGGAGCAAGTACCTCCCCATATATATGTATGGAAAGGAGTTTGCAACTGAAAAGAAACTTTGTGTTCCCAACAAGCTAGGTGAAGGACGGCTTTCACACACACTTATCTCTCAGAACTGAGCAAGTGGAGAGACGTTCGTTCATCTAGCAACAAGGGAACGTGTTACAGGATACACTTTTTCTCTGCTTTCTCAGTGTGTTTCCTAGTGACGGTTTGAATTTCCTGCAGTTTTCACTGTAAAACCGAGTCGGAGCTTCTACCTCCCCATATATATATATGGAATGGAGTTTGCAACTGAAAAGAAACTTTGTGTTCCCAAAAAGCTAGGTGAAGGAAGGCTTTCACACACACTTATCTCTCAGAACTGAGCAAGTGGAGAGACGTTCGTTCATCTAGCACCAAGGGAATGGTTTGCAGGTGACACTTTTTCTCTGCTTTCTCAGTCTGTTTCCTAGTGCCGGTTTGAAGTTCCTGCAGTTTTCACTGTAAAACCGAGTTGGAGCTAGTACCTCCCCATATATATGTATGGAATGGAGTTTGCAACTGAAAAGAAACTTTGTGTTCCCAACAAGCTAGGTGAAGGAAGGCTTTCACACACACTTGTCTCTCACAACTGAGCAAGTGGAGAGACGTTCGTTCATCTAGCACCAAGGGAACGGGTTGCAGGAGACACATTTTCTCTGCTTTCTCAGTCTGTTTCCTAGTGCCGGTTTAAATTTCCTGCAGTTTTCACTGTCAAAACGAGTTGGAGCTTGTACATCCCCATATATATATATGGAATGGAGTTTGCAACTGAAAAGAAACTTTGTGTTCCCAACAAGCTAGTTGAAGGACGGCTTTCACACACACTTATCTCTCAGAACTGAGCAAGTGGAGAGACGTTCGTTCATCTAGCACCAAGGGAACGGGTTGCAGGAGACACTTTTTCTCTGCTTTCTCAGTGTGTTTCCTAGTGCCGGTTTGAAATTCCTGCAGTTTTCACTGTCAAACCGAGTTGGAGCTTGTACCTCCCCATATATATGTATGGAATGGAGTTTGCAACTGAAAAGAAACTTTGTGTTCCCAACAAGCTAGGTGAAGGACGGCTTTCACACACACTTATCTCTCAGAACTGAGCAAGTGGAGAGACGTTCGTTCATCTAGCACCAAGGGAACGGGTTGCAGGAGACACTTTTTCTCTGCTTTCTCAGTCTGTTTCCTAGTGCCGGTTTGAAGTTCCTGCAGTTTTCACTGTCAAACCGAGTTGGAGGTAGTACCTCCCCATATATATGTATGGAATGGAATTTGCAACTGAAAAGAAACTTTGTGTTCCCAACAAGCTAGGTGAAGGACGGCTTTCACACACACTTATCTCTCAGAACTGAGCAAGTGGAGAGACGTTCGTTCATCTAGCACCAAGGGAACGGGTTGCAGGAGACACTTTTTCTCTGCTTTCTCAGTCTGTTTCCTAATGCCGGTTTGAAGTTCCTGCAGTTTTCACTGTTAATCCGATTTGGAGCTTGTACTCCCCCATATATATGTATGGAATGGAGTTTGCAACTGAAAAGAAACTTTGTGTTCCCAACAAGCTAGGTGAAGGAAGGCTTTCACACACACTTATCTCTCAGAACTGAGCAAGTGGAGAGACGTTCGTTCATCTAGCACCAAGGGAACGGGTTGCAGGAGACACTTTTTCTCTGCTTTCTCAGTCTGTTTCCTAGTGCCGGTTTGAAGTTCCTGCAGTTTTCACTGTAAAACCGAGGTGGAGCTTCTACCTCCCCATATATATGTATGGAATGGAGTTTGCAACTGAAAAGAAACTGTGTGTTCCCAACAAGCTAGTTGAAGGACGGCTTTCACACACATTTATCTCTCAGAACTGAGCAAGTGGAGAGACGTTCGTTCATCTAGCACCAAGGGAACGGGTTGCAGGAGACACTTTTTGTCTGCTTTCTCAGTCTGTTTCCTAGTGCCGGTTTGAAGTTCCTGCAGTTTTCACTGTAAAACCGAGTTGGAGCTAGTACCTCCCCATATATATGTATGGAATGGAGTTAGCAACTGAAAAGAAACTTTGTGTTCCCAACAAGCTAGGTGAAGGACGGCTTTCACACACACTTATCTCTCAGAACTGAGCAAGTGGAGAGACGTTCATTCATTTAGCACCAAGGAAACGGTTTGAAGGAGACAATTTTCCTCTGCATTCTCAGTCTGTTTCCTAGTGACGGTTTTAAGTTCCTGCAGATTTCACTGTAAAACCGAGTTGGAGCTAGTACCTCCCCATATATATGTATGGAATGGAGTTTGCAACTGAAAAGAAACTTTGTGTTCCCAACAAGCTAGGTGAAGGAAGGCTTTCACACACACTTATCTCTCAGAACTGAGCAAGTGGAGAGACGTTCGTTCATCTAGCACCAAGGGAACGGGTTGCAGGAGACACTTTTTCTCTGCTTTCTCAGTCTGTTTCCTAGTGCCGGTTTGAAGTACCTGCAGTTTTCACTGTCAAAACGAGTTGGATCTTGTACCTCCACATATATATGTATGGAATGGAGTTTGCATCTGAAAAGAAACTTTGTGTTCCCAACAAGCTAGTTGAAGGACGGCTTTCACACACACTTATCTCTCAGAACTGAGCAAGTGGAGAGACGTTCGTTCATCTAGCACCAAGGGAACGGGTTTAAGGAGACACTTTTCTCTGCTTTCTCAGTCTGTTTCCTAGTGCCGGTTTGAAGTTCCTGCAGTTTTCACTGTAAAACCGAGTTGGAGCTTCTTCCTTCCCATATATATGTATGGAATGGAGTTTGCAAATGAAAAGAAACTTTGTGTTCCCAACAAGTTAGGTGAAGGATGGCTTTCACACCCACTTATCTCTCAGAACTGAGCAAGTGGAGAGACGTTCGTTCATCTAGCACCAAGGGAACGGGTTGCAGGAGACACTTTTTCTCTGCTTTCTCAGTCTGTTTCCTAGTGCCGGTTTGAAGTTCCTGCAGTTTTCACTGTAAAACCGAGTTGGAGTTAGTACCTCCCCATATATAAGTATGGAATGGAGTTTGCAACTGAAAAGAAACTTTGTGTTCCCAACAAGCTAGGTGAAGGACGGCTTTCACACACACTTATCTCTCAGAACTGAGCAAGTGGAGAGACGTTCGTTCATCTAGCACCAAGGGAACAGGTTGCAGGAGACACTTTTTCTCTGCTTTCTCAGTCTGTTTCCTAGTGCCGGTTTGAAGTTCCTGCAGTTTTCACTGTAAAACCGAGTTGGAGCTAGTACCTCCCCATATATATGTATGGAATGGAGTTTGCAACTGAAAAGAAACTTTGTGTTCCCAACAACCTAGTTGAAGGACGGCTTTCACACACACTTATCTCTCAGAACTCAGCAAGTGGAGAGACGTTCGTTCACCTAGCACCAAGGGAACGGGTTGCAGGGGACACTTTTTCTCTGCTTTCTCATTCTGTTTCCTAGTGCCGGTTTGAAATTCCTGCAGTTTTCACTGTCAAACCGAGTTGGAACTTGTACCTCCCCATATATATTTAAGGAATGGAGTTTGGAACTGAAAAGAAACTTTGTGTTCCCAACAAGCTAGGTGAAGGACGGCTTTCACACACACTTATCTCTCAGAACTGAGCAAGTTGAGAGACGTTCGTTCATCTAGCACCAAGGGAACGGGATGCAGGAGACACCTTTTCTTTGCTTTCTCAGTCTGTTTCCTAGTGCCGGTTTGAAGTTCCTGCAGTTTTCACTGTAAAACCGAGTTGGAGCTAGTACCTCCCCATATATATTTATGGAATGGAGTTTGCAACTGAAAAGAAACTTTGTGTTCCCAACAAGGTAGGTGAAGTAAGGCTTTCACACACACTTATCTCTCAGAAATGAGCAAGTGGAGAGACGTTCGTTCATGTAGCACCAAGGGAACGGGTTGCAGGAGACACTTTTTCTCTGCTTTCTCAGTCTGTTTCCTAGTGCCGGTTTGAAATTCCTGCAGTTTTCACTGTCAAACCAAGTAGGAGCTAGTACCTCCCCATTTATATGTATGGACTGGAGTTTGCAACTGAAAAGAAAGTTTGTATTCCCAACTAGCTAGGTGAAGGACGGCTTTCACACACACTTATCTCTCAGAACTGAGCATGTGGAGAGACGTTCATTCATCTAGCACCAAGGGAACGGTTTGCAGGAGACACTTTTTCTCTGCTTTCTCAGTCTGTTTCATAGTGCCGGTTTGAAGATCCTGCAGTTTTCACTGTAAAACCGAGTTGGAGCTAGTACCTCCCCATTTATATGTATGGAATGGAGTTTGCAACTGAAAAGAAACTGTGTGTTCCCAACGAGCTAGTTGAAGGAAGGCTTTCACACACACTTATCTCTCAGAACTGAGCAAGTGGAGAGACGTTCGTTCATCTAGCACCAAGGGAACGGGTTGCAGGAGACACTTTTTCTCTGCTTTCTCAGTCTGTTTCCTAGTGCCGGTTTGAAGTTCCTGCAGTTTTCACTGTAAAATCGAGGTGGAGCTTCTACCTCCCCATATATATGTATGGAATGGAGTTTGCAACTGAAAAGAAACTTTGTGTTCCCAACAAGCTAGGTGTAGGAAGGCTTTCACTCACACTTATCTCTCAGAACTGAGCAAGTGGAGAGACGTTCGTTCATCTAGGACCAAGGGAACGGGATGCAGGAGACACTTTTTCTCTGCTTTCTCAGTCTGTTTCCTAGTGCCGGTTTGAAGTTCCTGCAGTTTTCACTGTAAAACCGAGTTGGAGCTTCCACCTCCCCTAATATATGAATGGAATGGAGTTTGCAACTGAAAAGAAACTTTGTGTTCCCAACAAGCTAGGTGAAGGACGGCTTTCACACACACTTATCTCTCAGAACTGAGCAAGTGGAGAGACGTTCGTTCATCTAGCACCAAGGGAACGGGTTGCAGGAGACACTTTTTCTCTGCTTTCTCAGTCTGTTTCCTAGTGCCGGTTTGAAGTTCCTGCAGTTTTCACTGTAAAACCGAGTTGGAGCTTCTACCTCCCCATATAAATGTATGGAATGGAGTTTGCAACTGAAAAGAATCTATGTGTTCCCAACAAGCTAGGTGAAGGACGGCTTTCACACACGCTTATCTCTCAGAACTGAGCAAGTGGAGAGACGTTCGTTCATCTAGCACCAAGGGAACGGGTTGCAGGAGACACTTTTTCTCTGCTTTCTCAGTCTGTTTCCTAGTGCCGGTTTGAAGTTCCTGCAGTTTTCACTGTAAAACCGAGTTGGAGCTTCTACCTCCCCATATAAATGTATGGAATGGAGTTTGCAACTGAAAAGAAACTATGTGTTCCCAACAAGCTAGTTGAAGGACGGCTTTCACACACACTTATCTCTCAGAACTGAGCAAGTGGAGAGACGTTCGTTCATCTAGCACCAAGGGAACGGGTTGCAGTAGACACTTTTTCTCTGCTTTGTCAGTCTGTTTCCTAGTGCCGGTTTGAAGTTCCTGCAGTTTTCACTGTCAAACCGAGTTGGAGCTAGTACCTCCCCATATATATGTATGGAATGGAGTTTGCAACTGAAAAGAAACTATGTGTTCCCAACAAGCTAGGTGAAGGACGGCTTTCACACACACTTATCACTCAGAACTGAGCAAGTGGAGAGACGTTCGTTCATCTAGCACCAAGGGAACGGGTTGCAGGAGACACTTTTTCTCTGCTTTCTCAGTCTGTTTCCTAGTGCCGGTTTGAAGTTCCTGCAGTTTTCACTGTAAAATCGAGGTGGAGCTTCTACCTCCCCATATATATGTATGGAATGCAGTTTGCAACTGAAAAGAAACTTTGTGTTCCCAACAAGCTAGGTTTAGGAAGGCTTTCACTCACACTTATCTCTCAGAACTGAGCAAGTTGAGAGACGTTCGTTCATCTAGCACCAAGGGAACGGGTTGCAGGAGACACCTTTTCTCTGCTTTCTCAGTCTGTTTCCTAGTGCCGGTTTGAAGTTCATGCAGTTTTAACTGTAAAACCGAGTTGGAGCTAGTACCTCCCCATATATATTTATGGAATGGAGGTTGCAACTGAAAAGAAACTTTGTGTTCCCAACAAGGTAGGTGAAGTAAGGCTTTCACACACACTTATCTCTCAGAAATGAGCAAGTGGAGAGACGTTCGTTCATCTAGCACCAAGGGAACTGGTTGCAGGAGACGCTTTTTCTCTGCTTTCTCAGTCTGTTTCCTAGTGCCGGTTTGAAATTCCTGCAGTTTTCTCTGTCAAACCGAGTTGGAGCTAGTACCTCCCCATTTATATGTAAGGACTGGAGTTTGCAACTGAAAAGAAACTTTGTATTCCCAACTAGCTAGGTGAAGGACGGCTTTCACACACAATTATCTCTCAGAACTGAACATGTGGAGAGACGTTCGTTCATCTAGCACCAAGGGAACGGTTTGCAGGAGACACTTTTTCTCTGCTTTCTCAGTCTGTTTCCTAGTGCCGGTTTGAAGTTCCTGCAGTTTTCACTGTAAAACCGAGTTGGAGCTAGTACCTCCCCATATATACGTATGGAATGTAGTTTGCAACTGAAAAGAAACTTTGTGTTCCCAACAAGCTAGGTGAAGGAAGGCTTTCACACACACTTATCTCTCAGAACTGAGCAAGGTGAGAGACGTTCGTTCATCTAGCACCAAGGGAACGGGTTGCAGGAGACACATTTTCTCTGCTTTCTCAGTCTGTTTCCTAGTGCCGGTTTGAAGTTCCTGCAGTTTTCACTGTAAAACCGAGTTGGAGCTTCTACCTCGCCATATATATGTATGGAATGGAGTTTGCAACTGAAAAGAAACTTTGTGTTCCCAACAAGATAGGTGAAGGACGGCTTTCACACACACTTATCTCTCAGAACTGAGCAAGTGGAGAGACGTTCGTTCATCTAGCACCAAGGGAACGGGATGCAGGAGACACTTTTTCTCTGCTTTCTCAGTCTGTTTCCTAGTGCCGGTTTGAAGTTCCTGCAGTTTTCACTGTAAAACCGAGTTGGAGCTAGTACCTCCCCATATATATGTATGGAATGGAGTTTGTAACTGAAAAGAAACTGTGTGTTCCCAACGAGCTAGGTGAAGGAAGGCTTTCACACACACTTATCTCTCAGAACTGAGCAAGTGGAGAGACGTTCGTTCATCTAGGACCCAGGGAACGGGTTGCAGGGACACTTTTTCTCTGTTTCTCAGTCTGTTTCCTAGTGCCGGTTTGAAATTCCTGCAGTTTTCACTGTAAAACCGAGTTGGAGCTAGTACCTCCCCATATATATGTATGGAATGGAGGTTGCAACTGAAAAGAAACTGTGTTCCCAACAAGCTAGGTGAAGGAAGGCTTTCACACACACTTATCTCTCAGAACTGAGCAAGTGGAGAGACGTTCGTTCATCTAGCACCAAGGGAACGGGTTGCAGGAGACAGTTTTTCTCTGCTTTCTCAGTCTGTTTCCTAGTGCCGGTTTCAAGTTCCTGCAGTTTTCACTGTAAAACGAGTTGGAGCTTCTACCTCCCCTAATATATGTATGGAATGGAGTTTGCAACTGAAAAGAAACTTTGTGTTCCCAACAAGCTAGGTGAAGGACGGCTTTCACACACACTTATCTCTCAGAACTGAGCAAGTTGAGAGACGTTCGTTCATCTAGCACCAAGTGAACGGGATGCAGGAGACACCTTTTCTCTGCTTTCTCAGTCTGTTTCCTAGTGCCGGTTTGAAGTTCATGCCGTTTTAACTGTAAAACCGAGTTGGAGCTAGTACCTCCCCATATATATGTATGGAATGGAGTTTGCAACTGAAAAGAAACTTTGTGTTCCCAACAAGGTAGGTGAAGTAAGGCTTTCACACACACTTATCTCTCAGAAATGAGCAAGTGGAGAGACGTTCGTTCATCTAGCACCAAGGGAACGGTTTGCAGGAGACACTTTTTCTCTGCTTTCTCAGTCTGTTTCCTAGTGCCGGTTTGAAGTTCCTGCAGTTTTCACTGTCAAACCGAGTTGGAGCTAGTACCTCCCCATATATATGTACGGAATGGAGTTTGCAACTGAAAAGAAACTTTGTGTTCCCAACAAGCTAGTTGAAGGACGGCTTTCACACACACTTATCTCTCAGAACTGAGCAAGTGGAGAGACGTTCGTTCATCTAGCACCAAGGGAACGGGTTGCAGGAGACACTTTTTCTCTGCTTTCTCAGTTTGTTTCCTAGTGCCGGTTTGAAATTCCTGCAGTTTTCACTGTCAAACCGAGTTGGAGCTAGTACCTCCCCATATATATGTATGGAATGGAGGTTGCAACTGAAAAGAAACTTTGTGTTCCCAACAATCTAGGTGAAGGAAGACTTTCAAACACACTTATCTCTCAGAAGTGAGCAAGTGGAGAGACGTTCGTTCATCTAGCACCAAGGGAACGGGTTGCAGGAGACAGATTTTCTCTGCTTTCTCAGGCTGTTTCCTAGTGCCGGTTTGAAGTTCCTGCAGTTTTCACTGTAAAACCGAGTTGGAGCTTCTACCTCCCCTAATATATGTATGGAATGGAGTTTGCAACTGAAAAGAAACTTAGTGTTCCCAACAAGCTAGGTGAAGGACGTCTTTCACACACACTTATGTCTCAGAACTGAGCAAGGGGAGAAACGTTCGTTCATCTAGCACCAAGGGAACGGGTTGCAGGAGACACTTTTTCCCTGTTTTCTCAGTCTGTTTCCTAGTGCCGGTTTGAAGTTCCTGCAGTTTTCACTGTCAAACCGAGTTTGAGCTAGTACCTCCCCATATATAAGTATGGAATGGAGTTTGCAACTGAAAAGAAACTATGTGTTCCCAACAAGCTAGGTGAAGGAAGGCTTTCACACACACTTATCTCTCAGAACTGAGCAAGTGGAGAGACGTTCGTTCATCTAGCACCAAGGGAACGGGTTGCAGGAGACACTTTTTCTCTGCTTTCTCAGTCTGTTTCCTAGTGCCGGTTTGAAGTTCCTGCAGTTTTCACTGTAAAATCGAGGTGGAGCTTCTACCTCCCCATATATATGTATGGAATGGAGTTTGCAACTGAAAAGAAACTTTGTGTTCCCAACAAGCTAGGTGTAGGAAGGCTTTCACTCACACTTATCTCTCAGAACTGAGCAAGTGGAGAGACGTTCGTTCATCTAAGACCAAGGGACGGGTAGCAGGAGACACTTTTTCTCTGCTTTCTCAGTCTGTTTCCTAGTGCCGGTTTGAAGTTCCTGCAGTTTTCAGTGTAAAACCGAGTTGGAGCTTCCACCTCCCCTAATATATGTATGGAATGGAGTTTGCAACTGAAAAGAAACTTTGTGTTCCCAACAACCTAGGTGAAGGACGGTTTTCACACACACTTATCTCTCAGAACTGAGCAAGTGGAGAGACTTTCGTTCATCTAGCACCAAGGGAACGGGTTGCAGGAGACACTTTTTCTCTGCTTTCTCAGTCTGTTTCCTAGTGCCGGTTTGAAGTACCTGCAGTTTTCCCTGTAAAACCGAGTTGGAGCTTCTACCTCCCCATATAAATGTATGGAATGGAGTTTGCAACTGAAAAGAAACTATGTGTTCCCAACAAACTAGGTGAAGGACGGCTTTCACACACACTTATCTCTCAGAACTGAGCAAGTGGAGAGACGTTCGTTCATCTAGGACCCAGGGAACGGGTTGCAGGAGACACTTTTTCTCTGTTTCTCAGTTTGTTTCCTAGTGCCGGTTTGAAATTCCTGCAGTTTTCACTGTAAAACCGAGTTGGAGCTAGTACCTCCCCATATATATGTATGGAATGGAGGTTGCAACTGAAAAGAAACTTTGTGTTCCCAACAATCTAGGTGAAGGAAGACTTTCAAACACACTTATCTCTGAGAACTGAGCAAGTGGAGAGACGTTCGTTCATCTAGCACCAAGGGAACGGGTTGCAGGAGACAGATTTTCTCTGCTTTCTCAGGCTGTTTCCTAGTGCCGGTTTGAAGTTCCTGCAGTGTTCACTGTAAAACCGAGTTGGAGCTTCTACCTCCCCTAATATATGTATGGAATGGAGTTTGCAACTGAAAAGAAACTTAGTGTTCCCAACAAGCTAGGTGAAGGACGGCTTTCACACACACTTATCTCTCAGAACTGAGCAAGTGGAGAAACGTTCGTTCATCTAGCACCAAGGGAACGGGTTGCAGGAGACACTTTTTCCCTGCTTTCTCAGTCTGTTTCCTAGTGCCGGTTTGAAGTTCCTGCAGTTTTCACTGTCAAACCGAGTTTGAGCTAGTACCTCCCCATATATAAGTATGGAATGGAGTTTGCAACTGAAAAGAATCTATGTGTTCCCAACAAGCTAGGTGAAGGACGGCTTTCACACACACTTATCTCTCAGAACTGAGCAAGTGGAGAGACGTTCGTTCATCTAGCACCAAGGGAACGGGTTGCAGGAGACACTTTTTCTCTGCTTTCTCAGTCTGTTTCCTAGTGCCGGTTTGTAGTTCCTGCAGTTTTCACTGTAAAATCGAGGTGGAGCTTCTACCTCCCCATATATATGTATGGAATGGAGTTTGCAACTGAAAAGAAACTTTGTGTTCCCAACAAGCTAGGTGTAGGAAGGCTTTCACTCACACTTATCTCTCAGAACTGAGCAAGTGGAGAGACGTTCGTTCATCTAGGCCAAGGGAACGGGATGCAGGAGACACTTTTTCTCTGTTTCTCAGTCTGTTTCCTAGTGCCGGTTTGAAGATCCTGCAGTTTTCACTGTAAAACCGAGTTGGAGCTTCCACCTCCCCTAATATATGTATGGAATGGAGTTTGCAACTGAAAAGAAACTTTGTGTTCCCAACAAGCTAGGTGAAGGACGGCTTTCACACACACTTATCTCTCAGAACTGAGCAAGTGGAGAGACGTTCGTTCATCTAGCACCAAGGGAACGGGTTGCAGGAGACACTTTTTCTCTGCTTTCTCAGTCTGTTTCCTAGTGCCGGTTTGAAGTTCCTGCAGTTTTCCCTGTAAAACCGAGTTGGAGCTTCTACCTCCCCATATAAATGTATGGAATGGAGTTTGCAACTTAAAAGAAACTATGTGTTCCCAACAAGCTAGGTGAAGGACGGCTTTCACACACACTTATCTCTCAGAACTGAGCAAGTGGAGAGACGTTCGTTCATCTAGCACCAAGGGAACGGGTTGCAGGAGACACTTTTTCTCTGCTTTCTCAGTCTGTTTCCTAGTGCCGGTTTGAAGTTCCTGCAGTTTTCACTGTCAAACCGAGTTGGAGCTAGTACCTCCCCATATATATCTATGGAATGGAGTTTGCAACTGAAAAGAAACTATGTGTTCCCAACAAGCTAGGTGAAGGACGGCTTTCACACACACTTATCACTCAGAACTGAGCAAGTGGAGAGACGTTCGTTCATCTAGCACCAAGGGAACGGGTTGCAGGAGACACTTTTTCTCTGCTTTCTCAGTCTGTTTCCTAGTGCCGGTTTGAAGTTCCTGCAGTTTTCACTGTAAAATCGAGGTGGAGCTTCTACCTCCCCATATATATGTATGGAATGCAGTTTGCAACTGAAAAGAAACTTTGTGTTCCCAACAAGCTAATTTTAGGAAGGCTTTCACTCACACTTATCTCTCAGAACTGAGCAAGTTGAGAGACGTTCGTTCATCTAGCACCAAGGGAACGGGTTGCAGGAGACACCTTTTCTCTGCTTTCTCAGTCTGTTTCCTAGTGCCGGTTTGAAGTTCATGCAGTTTTAACTGTAAAACCGAGTTGGAGCTAGTACCTCCCCTTTTATATGTATGGACTGGAGTTTGCAACTGAAAAGAAACTTTGTATTCCCAACTAGCTAGGTGAAGGACGGCTTTCACACACACTTATCTCTCAGAAATGAGCATGTGGAGAGACGTTCGTTCATCTAGCACCAAGGGAACGGTTTGAGGAGACACTTTTTCTCTGCTTTCTCAGTCTGTTTCCTAGTGCCGGTTTGAAGTTCCTGCAGAATTCACTGTAAAACCGAGTTGGAGCTAGTACCTCCCCATATATATGTATGGAATGGAGTTTGCAACTGAAAAGAACTTTGTGTTCCCAACAAGCTAGGTGAAGGAAGGCTTTCACACACACTTATCTCTCAGAACTGAGCAAGTGGAGAGAAGCTCGTTCATCTAGCACCAAGGGAACGGGTTGCAGGGGACACTTTTCTCTGCTTTCTCAGTCTGTTTCCTAGTGCCGGTTTGAAGTTCCTGCAGTTTTCACTGTAAAACCGAGTTGGAGCTTCTACCTCCCCATATATATGTATGGAATGGAGTTTGCAACTGAAAAGAAACTTTGTGTTCCCATCAAGCTAGGTGAAGTACGGCTTTCACACACACTTATCTCTCAGAACTGAGCAAGAGGAGAGACGTTCGTTCATCTAGCACCAAGTGAACGGGATGCAGGAGACACTTTTTCTCTGCTTTCTCAGTCTGTTTCCTAGTGCCGGTTTGAAGTTCCTGCAGTTTTCACTGTAAAACCGAGTTGGAGCTAGTACCTCCCCATATATATGTATGGAATGGAGTTTGTAACTGAAAAGAAACTGTGTGTTCCCAACGAGCTAGGTGAAGGAAGGCTTTCACACACACTTATCTCTCAGAACTGAGCAAGTGGAGAGACGTTCGTTCATCTACGACCCAGGGAACGGGTTGCAGGAGACACTTTTTCTCTGTTTCTCAGTCTGTTTCCTAGTGCCGGTTTGAAATTCCTGCAGTTTTCACTGTAAAACCGAGTTGGAGCTAGTACCTCCCCATATATATGTATGGAATGGAGGTTGCAACTGAAAAGAAACTTTGTGTTCCCAACAAGCTAGGTGAAGGATGGCTTTCAAACACACTTATCTCTCAGAACTGAGCAAGTGGAGAGACGTTCGTTCATCTAGCACCAAGGGAACGGGTTGCAGGAGACAGTTTTTCTCTGCTTTCTCAGTCTGTTTCCTAGTGCCGGTTTCAACTTCCTGCAGTTTTCACTGTAAAACCGAGTTGGAGATTCTACCTCCCCTAATATATGTATGGAATGGAGTTTGCAACTGAAAAGAAACTTTGTGTTCCCAACAAGCTAGGTGAAGGACAGCTTTCACACACACTTATCTCTCAGAACTGAGCAAGTTGAGAGACGTTCATTCATCTAGCACCAAGGGAACGGTTTGCAGGAGACACTTTTTCTCTGCTTTCTCAGTCTCTTTCCTAGTGCCGGTTTGAAGTTCCTGCAGTTTTCACTGTAAAACCGAGTTGGAGCTAGTACCTCCCCATATATATGTATGGAATGGAGTTTGCAACTGAAAAGAAACTTTGTGTTCCCAACAAGCTAGTTGAAGGACGGCTTTCACACACACTTATCTCTCAGAACTGAGCAAGTGGAGAGACGTTCGTTCATCTAGCACCAAGGGAACGGGTTGCAGGAGACACTTTTTCTCTGCTTTCTCAGTCTGTTTCCTAGTGCCGGTTTGAAGTTCCTGCAGTTTTCACTGTCAAACCGAGTTGGAGCTAGTACCTCCCCATATATATGTATGGAATGGAGTTTGCAATGAAAAGAAACTTTGTGTTCCCAACAAGCTAGGTGAAGGAAGGCTTTCACACACACTTATCTCTCAGAACTGAGCAAGTTGAGAGACGTTCGTTCATCTAGGACCCAGGGAACGGGTTGCAGGAGACACTTTTTCTCTGTTTCTCAGTTTGTTTCCTAGTTCCGGTTTGAAATTCCTGCAGTTTTCACTGTAAAACCGAGTTGGAGCTAGTACCTCCCCATATATATGTAAGGAATGGAGGTTGCAACTGAAAAGAAACTTTGTGTTCCCAACAATTTAGGTGAAGGAAGACTTTCAAACACACTTATCTCTCAGAAGTGAGCAAGTGGAGAGACGTTCGTTCATCTAGCACCAAGGGAACGGGTTGCAGGAGACAGATTTTCTCTGCTTTCTCAGGCTGTTTCCTAGTGCCGGTTTGAAGTTCCTGCAGTTTTCACTGTAAAACCGAGTTGGAGCTTCTACCTCCCCTAATATATGTATGGAATGGAGTTTGCAACTGAAAAGAAAGTTAGTGTTCCCAACAAGCTAGGTGAAGGACGGCTTTCACACACACATATCTCTCAGAACTGAGCAAGTGGAGAAACGTTCGTTCATCTAGCACCAAGGGAACGGGTTGCAGGAGACACTTTTTCCCTGCTTTCTCAGTCTGTTTCCTAGTGCCGGTTTGAAGTTCCTGCAGTTTTCACTGTCAAACCGAGTTTGAGCTAGTACCTCCCCATATATAAGTATGGAATGGAGTTTGCAACTTAAAGAAACTATGTGTTCCCAACAAGCTAGGTGAAGGAAGGCTTTCACACACACTTATCTCTCAGAACTGAGCAAGTGGAGAGACGTTCGTTCATCTAGCACCAAGGGAACGGGTTGCAGGAGACACTTTTTCTCTGCTTTCTCAGTCTGTTTCCTAGTGCCGGTTTGAAGTTCCTGCAGTTTTCACTGTAAAATCGAGGTGGAGCTTCTACTTCCCCATATATATGTATGGAATGGAGTTTGCAACTGAAAAGAAACTTTGTGTTCCCAACAAGCTAGTTGTAGGAAGGCTTTCACTCACACTTATCTCTCAGAACTGAGCAAGTGGAGAGACGTTCGTTCATCTAGGACCAAGGGAACGGGTTGCAGGAGACACTTTTTCTCTGCTTTCTCAGTCTGTTTCCTAGTGCCGGTTTGAAGTTCCTGCAGTTTTCACTGTAAAACCGAGTTGGAGCTAGTACCTCCCCATATATATGTATGGAATGGAGTTTGCAACTGAAAAGAAACTTTGTGTTCCCAACAAGCTAGGTGAAGGACGGCTTTCACACACACTTATCTCTCAGAACTGAGCAAGTGGAGAGACGTTCGTTCATCTAGCACCAAGGGAACGGGTTGCAGGAGACATTTTTTCTCTGCTTTCTCAGTCTGTTTCCTAGTGCCGGTTTGAAGTTCCTGCAGTTTTCACTGTAAAACCGAGTTGGAGCTTCTACCTACCCATATAAATGTATGGAATGGAGTTTGCAACTGAAAAGAAACTATGTGTTCCCAACAAGCTAGGTGAAGGACGGCTTTCACACACACTTATCTCTCAGAACTGAGCAAGTGGAGAGACGTTCGTTCATCTAGCACCAAGGGAACGGGTTGCAGGAGACACTTTTTCTCTGCTTTCTCAGTCTGTTTCCTAGTGCCGGTTTGAAGTTCCTGCAGTTTTCACTGTCAAACCGAGTTGGAGCTAGTACCTCCCCATATATATGTATGGAATGGAGTTTGCAACTGAAAAGAAACTATGTGTTCCCAACAAGCTAGGTGAAGGACGGCTTTCACACACACTTATCACTCAGAACTGAGCAAGTGGAGAGACGTTCGTTCATCTAGCACCAAGGGAACGGGTTGCAGGAGACACTTTTTCTCTGCTTTCTCAGTCTGTTTCCTAGTGCCGGTTTGAAGTTCCTGCAGTTTTCACTGTAAAATCGAGGTGGAGCTTCTACCTCCCCATATATATGTATGGAATGGAGTTTGCAACTGAAAAGAAACTTTGTGTTCCCAACAAGCTAGGTGAAGGACGGCTTTCACACACAATTATCTCTCAGAACTGAGCAAGTGGAGAGACGTTCGTTCATCTAGCACCAAGGGAACGGGATGCAGGAGACACTTTTTCTCTGCTTTCTCAGTCTGTTTCCTAGTGCCGGTTTGAAGTTCCTGCAGTTTTCACTGTAAAACCGAGTTGGAGCTAGTACCTCCCCATATATATGTATGGAATGGAGTTTGTAACTGAAAAGAAACTGTGTGTTCCCAACGAGCTAGGTGAAGGAAGGCTTTCACACACACTTAACTCTCAGAACTGAGCAAGTAGAGAGACGTTCGTTCATCTAGGACCCAGGGAACGGGTTGCAGGAGACACTTTTTCTCTGTTTCTCAGTCTGTTTCCTAGTGCCGGTTTGAAATTCCTGCAGTTTTCACTGTCAAACCGAGTTGGAGCTTTTACCTCCCCATATATATGTATGGAATGGAGTTAGCAACTGAAAAGAAA
Organism: Camelus bactrianus; assembly: GCF_048773025.1. Classification (NCBI taxonomy): domain Eukaryota; kingdom Metazoa; phylum Chordata; class Mammalia; order Artiodactyla; family Camelidae; genus Camelus; species Camelus bactrianus. The sequence goes on from NC_133541.1 coordinate 135,476,571, forward strand.
CTTTGTGTTCCCAACAAGCTAGGTGAAGGAAGGCTTTCACACACACTTATCTCTCAGAACTGAGCAAGTGGAGAGACCTTCGTTCATCTAGCACCAAGGGAACGGGTTGCAGGAGACAATTTTTCTCTGCTTTCTCAGTCTGTTTCCTAGTGCCGGTTTGAAGTTCCTGCAGTTTTCACTGTAAAACCGAGGTGGAGCTTCTACCTCCCCATATATATGTATGGAATGGAGTTTGCAACTGAAAAGAAACTTTGTGTTCCCAACAAGCTAGGTGAAGGACGGCTTTCACACACACTTATCTCTCAGAACTGAGCAAGTGGAGAGACGTTCGTTCATCTAGCACCAAGGGAACGGTTTGCAGGAGACACTTTTTCTCTGCTTTCTCAGTCTGTTTAATAGTGCCGGTTTGAAGTTCCTGCAGTTTTCACTGTCAAACCGAGTTGGAGCTAGTACCTCCCCATATATATGTATGGAATGGAGTTTGCAACTGAAAAGAAACTTTGTGTTCCCAACAAGCTAGGTGAAGGACGGCTTTCATACACACTTATCTCTCAGAACTGAGCAAGTGGAGAGACGTTCACTCATTTAGCACCAAGGAAATGGTTTGAAGGCGACACTTTTTCTCTGCATTCTCAGTCTGTTTCCTAGTGACGGTTTTAAGTTCCTGCAGATTTCACTGTAAAACCGAGTTGGAGCTAGTACCTCCCCATATATATGTATGGAATGGGGTTGGCAACTGAAAAGAAACTTTGTGTTCCCAACAAGCTAGGTCAAGGAAGGCTTTCACACACACTTATATCTCAGAACTGAGCAAGTGGAGAGACGTTCGTTCATCTAGCACCAAGGGAACGGGTTGCAGGAGACAGTTTTACTCTGCTTTCTCAGTCTGTTTCCTAGTGCCGGTTTGAAGTTCCTGCAGTTTTCACTGTAAAACCGAGTTGGAGCTTCTACCTCCCCTAATATATGTATGGAATGGAGTTTGCAAATGAAAAGAAACTTTGTGTTCCCAACAAGCTAGGTGAAGGACGGCTTTCACACACACTTATCTCTCAGAACTGAGCAAGTGGAGAGACGTTCGTTCATCTAGCACCAAGGGAACGGGTTGCAGGAGACACTTTTTCTCTGCTTTCTCAGTCTGTTTAGTAGTGCCGGTTTGAAGTTCCTGCAGTTTTCACTGTAAAATCGAGGTGGAGTTTCTACCTCCCCATATATATGTATGGAATGGAGTTTGCAACTGAAAAGAAACTTTGTGTTCCCAACAAGCTAGGTGTAGGAAGGCTTTCACTCACACTTATCTCTCAGAACTGAGCAAGTTGAGAGACGTTCGTTAATCTAGCACCAAGGGAACGGGTTGCAGGAGACACCTTTTCTCTGCTTTCTCAGTCTGTTTCCTAGTGCCGGTTTGAAGTTCCTGCAGTTTTCACTGTAAAACCGATTTGGAGCTAGTACCTCCCCATATATATGTATGGAATGGAGTTTGCAACTGAAAAGAAACTTTTTGTTCCCAACAAGCTAGGTGAAGGAAGTCTTTCACACACACTTATCTCTCAGAACTGAGCAAGTGGAGAGACGTTCGTTCATCTAGCACCAAGGGAACGGGTTGCAGGAGTCACTTTTTCTCGGCTTTCTCAGTCTGTTTCCTAGTGCCGGTTTGAAGTTCCTGCAGTTTTCACTGTAAAATCGAGGTGGAGCTTCTACCTCCCTATATATATGTATGGAATGGAGTTTGCAACTGAAAAGAAACTTTGTGTTCCCAACAAGCTAGTTGAAGGACGACTTTCACACACACTTATCTCTCAGAACTGAGCAAGTGGAGAGACGTTCGTTCATCTAGCACCAAGGAAACGGTTTGAAGGAGACACTTTTTCTCTGCATTCTCAGTCTGTTTCCTAGTGACGGTTTTAAGTTCCTGCAGATTTCACTGTAAAACCGAGTTGGAGCTAGTACCTCCCCATATATATGTATGGAATGGGGTTTGCAACTGAAAAGAAACTTTGTGTTCCCAACAAGCTAGGTGAAGGAAGGCTTTCACACACAGTTATCTCTCAGAACTGAGCAAGTGGAGAGACGTTCGTTCATCTAGCACCAAGGGAACGGGTTGCAGGAGACAGTTTTTCTCTGCTTTCTCAGTCTGTTTCCTAGTGCCGGTTTGAAATTCCTGCAGTTTTCACTGTCAAACCGAGTTGGAGCTTGTACCTCCCCATATATATGTATGGAATGGAGTTAGCAACTGAAAAGAAACTTTGTGTTCCCAACAAGCTAGGTGAAGGAAGGCTTTCACACACAATTATCTCTCAGAACTGAGCAAGTGGAGAGACGTTCGTTCATCTAGCACCAAGGGAACGGGTTGCAGGAGACACTTTTTCTCTACTTTCTCAGTCTGTTTCCTAGTGCCGGTTTGAAGTTCCTACAGTTTTCACTGTTAATCCGATTTGGAGCTTGTACTCCCCCATTTATATGTATGGAATGGAGTTTGCAACTGAAAAGAAACTTTGTGCTCCCAACAAGCTAGGTGAAGGACGGCTTTCACACACACTTATCTCTCAGAACTGAGCAAGTGGAGAGACTATCGTTCATCTAGCACCAAGGGAACGGGTTGCAGGAGACACATTTTCTATGCTTTCTCAGTCTTTTCCCTAGTGCCGGTTTAAATTTCCTGCAGTTTTCACTGTCAAAACGAGTTGGAGCTTGTACCTCCCCATATATATGTATGGAATGGAGTTTGCAACTGAAAAGAAACTTTGTGTTCCCAACAAGCTAGGTGAAAGAAGGCTTTCACACACACTTATCTCTCAGAACTGAGCAAGTGGAGAGACGTTCGTTCATCTAGCACCAAGGGAACGGGTTGCAGGAGACACTTTTTCTCTGCTTTCTCAGTTTGTTTCCTAGTGCCGGTTTGAAGTTCCTACAGTTTTCACTGTTAATCCGATTTGGAGCTTGTACTCCCCCATTTATATGTATGGAATGGAGTTTGCAACTGAAAAGAAACTTTGTGCTCCCAACAAGCTAGGTGAAGAACGGCTTTCACACACACTTATCTCTCAGAACTGAGCAAGTGGAGAGACGTTCGTTCATCTAGCACCAAGGGAACGGGTTGCAGGAGACACATTTTCTATGCTTTCTCAGTCTTTTCCCTAGTGCCGGTTTAAATTTCCTGCAGTTTTCACTGTCAAAACGAGTTGGAGCTTGTACCTCCCCATATATATGTATGGAATGGAGTTTGCAACTGAAAAGAAACTTTGTGTTCCCAACAAGCTAGGTGAAAGAAGGCTTTCACACACACTTATCTCTCAGAACTGAGCAAGTGGAGAGACGTTCGTTCATCTAGCACCAAGGGAACGGGTTGCAGGAGACACTTTTTCTCTGCTTTCTCAGTCTGTTTCCTAGTGCCGGTTTGAAGTTCCTGCAGTTTTCACTGTTAATGCGATTTGGAGCTTGTACTCCCCCATATATATGTATGGAATGGAGTTTGCAACTGAAAAGAAACTTTGTGTTCCCAACAAGCTAGGTGAAGGAAGGCTTTCACACACACTTATCTCTCAGAACTGAGCAAGTGGAGAGACGTTCGTTCATCTAGCACCAAGGGAACGGGTTGCAGGAGACACTTTTTCTCTGCTTTCTCAGACTGTTTCCTAGTGCCGGTTTGAAGTTCCTGCAGTTTTCACTGTAAAACCGAGTTGGAGCTTCTACCTCCCCATATAAATGTATGGAATGGAGTTTGCAACTGAAAAGAAACTATGTGTTCCCAACAAGCTAGGTGAAGGACGGCTTTCACACACACTTATCTCTCAGAACTGAGCAAGTGGAGAGACGTTCGTTCATCTAGCACCAAGGGAACGGGTTGCAGGAGACACTTTTTCTCTGCTTTCTCAGTCTGTTTCCTAGTGCCAGTTTGAAGTTCCTGCAGTTTTCACTGTTAATCCGATTTGGAGCTTGTACTCCCCCTTATATATGTATGGAATGGAGTTTGCAACTGAAAAGAAACTTTGTGTTCCCAACAAGCTAGGTGAAGGACGGCTTTCACACACACTTATCTCTCAGAACTGAGCAAGTGGAGAGACGTTCGTTCATCTAGCACCAAGGGAACGGGTTGCAGGAGACACTTTTTCTCTGCTTTCTCATTCTGTTTCCTAGTGCCGGTTTGAAGTTCCTGTAGTTTTCACTGTTAATGCGATTTGGAGCTTGTACTCCCCCATATATATGTATGGAATGGAGTTTGCAACTGAAAAGAAACTTTGTGTTCCCAACAAGCTAGGTGAAGGACGGCTTTCACACACACTTATCTCTCAGAACTGAGCAAGTGGAGAGACGTTCGTTCATCTAGCACCAAGGGAACGGGTTGCAGGGGACAATTTTTCTCTGCTTTCTCAGGCTGTTTCCTAGTGCCGGTTTGAAGTTCCTGCAGTTTTCACTGTAAAACATAGTTGGAGCTTTTACCTCCCCATATATATGTATGGAATGGAGTTTGCAACTGAAAAGAAACTTTGTGTTCCCAACAAGCTAGTTGAAGGACGGCTTTCACACACACATATCTCTCAGAACTGAGCAAGTGGAGAGACGTTCGTTCATCTAGCACCAAGGGAACGTGTTGCAGGAGACACAATTTCTCTGCTTTCTCAGTCTGTTTCCTAGTGACGGTTTGAAGTTCCTGCAGTTTTCACTGTCAAACCGAGTTGGAGCTAGTACCTCCCCATATATATGTATGGAATGGAGTTTGCAACTGAAAAGAAACTTTGTGTTCCCAACAAGCTAGGTGAAGGACGGCTCTCACACACACTTATCTCTCAGAACTGAGCAAGTGGAGAGACGTTCATTCATTTAGCACAAAGGAAACGGTTTGAAGGAGACACTTTTTCTCTGCATTCTCAGTCTGTTTCCTAGTGACGGTTTTAAGTTCCTGCAGATTTCACTGTTAAACCGAGTTGGAGCTAGTACCTCCCCATATATATGTATGGAATGGAGTTTGCAACTGAAAAGAAACTTTGTGTTCCCAACAAGCTAGGTGAAGGAAGGCTTTCACACACACTTATCTCTCAGAACTGAGCAAGTGGAGAGACGTTCGTTCAACTAGCACCAAGGGAACGGGTTGCAGGAGACACTTTTTCTCTGCTTTCTCAGTCTGTTTCCTAGTGCCGGTTTGAAGTTCCTGCAGTTTTCACTGTAAAATCGAGGTGGAGCTTCTACCTCCCCATATATATGTATGGAATGGAGTTTGCAACTGAAAAGAAACTTTGTGTTCCCAACAAGCTAGGTGTAGGAAGGCTTTCACTCACACTTATCTCTCAGAACTGAGCAAGTGGAGAGACGTTCGTTCATCTAGGACCAAGGGAACGGGTTGCAGGAGACACTTTTTCTCTGCTTTCTCTGTCTGTTTCCTAGTGCCGGTTTGAAGTTCCTGCAGTTTTCACTGTCAAACCGAGTTGGAGCTTGTACCTCCCCATATATATGTATGGAATGGAGTTTGCAACTGAAAAGAAACTTTTTGTTCCCAACAAGCTAGGTGAAGGAAGTCTTTCACACACACTTATCTCTCAGAACTGAGCAAGTGGAGAGACGTTCTTTCATTTAGCACCAAGGGAACGGGTTGCAGGAGTCACTTTTTCTCTGCTTTCTCAGTCTGTTTCCTAGTGCCGGTTTGAAGTTCCTGCAGTTTTCACTGTAAAATCGAGGTGGAGCTTCTACCTCCCCATATATATGTATGGAATGGAGTTTGCAACTGAAAAGAAACTTTGTGTTCCCAACAAGCTAGTTGAAGGACGACTTTCACACACACTTATCTCTCAGAACTGAGCAAGTGGAGAGACGTTCGTTCATCTAACACCAAGGGAACGGGTTGCAGGAGACACTTTTTCTCTGCTTTCTCAGTCTGTTTCCTAGTGCCGGTTTGAAGTTCCTGCAGTTTTCACTGTCAAACCGAGTTGGAGCTAGTACCTCCCCATATATATGTATGGAATGGAGTTTGCAACTTAAAAGAAACTTTGTGTTCCCAACAAGCTAGGTGAAGGACGGCTTTCACACACACTTATCTCTCAGAACTGAGCAAGTGGAGAGACGTTCATTCATTTAGCACCAAGGAAACGGTTTGAAGGCGACACTTTTTCTCTGCATTCTCAGTCTGTTTCCTAGTGACGGTTTTAAGTTCCTGCAGATTTCACTGTAAAACCGAGTTGGAGCTAGTACCTCCCCATATATATGTATGGAATGGGGTTTGCAACTGAAAAGAAACTTTGTGTTCCCAACAAGCTAGGTGAAGTTAGGCTTTCACACACAGTTATCTCTCAGAACTGAGCAAGTGGAGAGACGTTCGTTCATCTAGCACCAAGGGAACGGGTTGCAAGAGACACTTTTTCTCTGCTTTCTCAGTCTGTTTCCAAGTGCCGGTTTGAAATTCCTGCAGTTTTCACTGTCAAACCGAGTTGGAGCTTGTACCTCCCCATATATATGTATGGAATGGAGTTTGCAACTGAAAAGAAACTTTGTGTTCCCAACAAGCTAGGTGAAGGACGGCTTTCACACACACTTATCTCTCAGAACTGAGCAAGTGGAGAGACGTTCATTCATTTAGCACCAAGGAAACGGTTTGAAGGAGACACTTTTTCTCTGCATTCTCAGTCTGTTTCCTAGTGACGGTTTTAAGTTCCTGCAGATTTCACTGTAAAACATAGTTGGAGCTTTTACCTCCCCATATATATGTATGGAATGGAGTTTGCAACTGAAAAGAAACTTTGTGTTCCCAACAAGCTAGTTGAAGGACGGCTTTCACACACACATATCTCTCAGAACTGAGCAAGTGGAGAGACGTTCGTTCATCTAGCACCAAGGGAACGGGTTGCAGGAGACACAATTTCTCTGCTTTCTCAGTCTGTTTCCTAGTGCCGGTTAGAAGATCCTGCAGTTTTCACTGTCAAACCGAGTTGGAGCTAGTACCTCCCCATATATATGTATGGAATGGAGTTTGCAACTGAAAAGAAACTTTGTGTTCCCAACAAGCTAGGTGAAGGACGGCTCTCACACACACTTATCTCTCAGAACTGAGCAAGTGGAGAGACGTTCATTCATTTAGCACCAAGGAAACGGTTTGAAGGAGACACTTTTTCTCTGCATTCTCAGTCTGTTTCCTAGTGACGGTTTTAAGTTCCTGCAGATTTCACTGTTAAACCGAGTTGGAGCTAGTACCTCCCCATATATATGTATGGAATGGAGTTTGCAACTGAAAAGAAACTTTGTGTTCCCAACAAGCTAGGTGAAGGAAGGCTTTCACACACACTTATCTCTCAGAACTGAGCAAGTGGAGAGACGTTCGTTCATCTAGCACCAAGGGAACGGGTTGCAGGAGACACTTTTTCTCTGCTTTCTCAGTCTGTTTCGTTGTGCCGGTTTGAAGTTCCTGCAGTTTTCACTGTCAAACCGAGTTGGAGCTTGTACCTCCCCATATATATGTATGGAATGGAGTTTGCAACTGAAAAGAAACTATGTGTTCCCAACAAGCTAGGTGAAGGACGGGTTTCACACACACTTATCTCTCAGAACTGAGCAAGTGGAGAGACGTTCGTTCAACTAGCACCAAGGGAACGGGTTGCAGGAGACACTTTTTCTCTGCTTTCTCAGTCTGTTTCCTAGTGCCGGTTTGAAGTTCCTGCAGTTTTCACTGTAAAATCGAGGTGGAGCTTCTACCTCCCCATATATATGTATGGAATGGGGTTTGCAACTGAAAAGAAACTTTGTGTTCCCAACAAGCTAGTTGAAGGACGACTTTCACACACACTTATCTCTCAGAACTGAGCAAGTGGAGAGACGTTCGTTCATCTAACACCAAGGGAACGGGTTGCAGGAGACACTTTTTCTCTGCTTTCTCAGTCTGTTTCCTAGTGCCGGTTTGAAGTTCCTGCAGTTTTCACTGTCAAACCGAGTTGGAGCTAGTACCTCAACATATATATGTATGGAATGGAGTTGGCAACTGAAAAGAAACTTTGTGTTCCCAACAAGCTAGCTGAAGGACGGCTTTCACACACACTTATCTCTCAGAACTGAGCAAGTGGAGAGACGTTCATTCATTTAGCACCAAGGAAACGGTTTGAAGGCGACACTTTTTCTCTGCATTCTCAGTCTGTTTCCTAGTGACGGTTTTAAGTTCCTGCAGATTTCACTGTAAAACCGAGTTGGAGCTAGTACCTCCCCATATATATGTATGGAATGGGGTTTGCAACTGAAAAGAAACTTTGTGTTCCCAACAAGCTAGGTGAAGGTAGGCTTTCACACACAGTTATCTCTCAGAACTGAGCAAGTGGAGAGACGTTCGTTCATCTAGCACCAAGGGAACGGGTTGCAAGAGACACTTTTTCTCTGCTTTCTCAGTCTGTTTCCAAGTGCCGGTTTGAAATTCCTGCAGTTTTCACTGTCAAACCGAGTTGGAGCTTGTACCTCCCCATATATATGTATGGAATGGAGTTTGCAACTGAAAAGAAACTTTGTGTTCCCAACAAGCTAGGTGAAGGACGGCTTTCACACACACTTATCTCTCAGAACTGAGCAAGTGGAGAGACGTTCATTCATTTAGCACCAAGGAAACGGTTTGAAGGAGACACTTTTTCTCTGCATTCTCAGTCTGTTTCCTAGTGACGGTTTTAAGTTCCTGCAGATTTCACTGTAAAACCGAGTTGGAGCTAGTACCTCCCCATATATATGTATGGAATGGAGTTTGCAACTGAAAAGAAACTTTGTGTTCCCAACAAGCTAGGTGAAGGAAGGCTTTCACACACAGTTATCTCTCAAAACTGAGCAAGTATAGAGACGTTCGTTCATCTAGCACCAAGGGAACGGGTTGCAAGAGACAATTTTTCTCTGCTTTCTCAGTCTGTTTCCTAGTTCCGGTTTGAAATTCCTGCAGTTTTCACTGTCAAACCGAGTTGGAGCTTGTAACTCACCATATATATGTATGGAATGGAGTTTGCAACTGAAAAGAAACTTTGTGTTCCCAACAAGCTAGTTGAAGGACGGCTTTCACACACACTTATCTCTCAGAACTGAGCAAGTGGAGAGACGTTCGTTCATCTAGCACCAAGGGAACGGGTTGCAGGAGACACTTTTTCTCTGCTTTCTCAGTCTGTTTCCTAGTGCCGGTTTGAAGTTCCTACAGTTTTCACTATTAATCCGATTTGGAGCTTCTACCTCCCCATATATATGTATGGAATGGAGTTTGCAACTGAAAAGAAACTTTGTGTTCCCAACAAGCTAGGTGAAGGAAGGCTTTCACACACAGTTATCTCTCAAAACTGAGCAAGTATAGAGACGTTCGTTCATCTAGCACCAAGGGAACGGGTTGCAAGAGACAATTTTTCTCTGCTTTCTCAGTCTGTTTCCTAGTTCCGGTTTGAAATTCCTGCAGTTTTCACTGTCAAACCGAGTTGGAGCTTGTAACTCACCATATATATGTATGGAATGGAGTTTGCAACTGAAAAGAAACTTTGTGTTCCCAACAAGCTAGTTGAAGGACGGCTTTCACACACACTTATCTCTCAGAACTGAGCAAGTGGAGAGACGTTCGTTCATCTAGCACCAAGGGAACGGGTTGCAGGAGACACTTTTTCTCTGCTTTTTCAGTCTGTTTCCTAGTGCCGGTTTGAAGTTCCTACAGTTTTCACTATTAATCCGATTTGGAGCTTCTACCTCCCCATATATATGTATGGAATGGAGTTTGCAACTGAAAAGAAACTTTGTGTTCCCAACAAGCTAGGTGAAGGACGGCTTTCCCACACACTTATCTCTCAGAACTGAGCAAGTGGAGAGACGTTCGTTCATCTAGCACCAAGGGAACGGGTTGCAGGAGACAATTTTTCTCTGCTTTCTCAGTCTGTTTCCTAGTGCCTGTTTGAAGTTCCTGCAGTTTTCACTGTCACCCAAGTTGGAGCTTGTACCTCCCCATATATATGTATGGAATGGAGTTTGCAAATGATAAGAAACTTTGTGTTTCCAGCAAGCTAGTTGAAGGAAGGCTTTCACACACACTTATCTCTCAGAACTGAGCAAGTGGAGAGACTTTCGTTCGTCTAGCACCAAGTGAACTGGTTGCAGGAGACACTTTTTCTCTGCTTTCTCAGTCTGTTTCCTAGTGCCGGTTTGAAGTTCCAGCAGTTTTCAATGTCACCCGAGTTGGAGCTTGTACATCCCCATATATCTGTATGGAATGGAGTTTGCAACTGAAAAGAAACTTTGTGTTCCCAAGAAGCTAGGTGAAGGACGGCTTTCACACACACTTATCTCTCAGAACTGAGCAAGTGGAGAGACGTTCGTTCATCTAGCACCAAGGGAATGGGTTGCCGGAGACACTTTTTCTCTGCTTTCTCAGTCTGTTTCCTAGTGCCGGTTTGAATTTCCTGCAGTTTTCACTGTAAAACCGAGTTGGAGCTTGTACCTCCCCATATATATGTATGGAATGGAGTTTGCATCTGAAAAGAAACTTTGTTTTCCCAACAAGCTAGGTGAAGAGCGGCTTTCATACACACTTATCTCTCAGAACTGAGCAAGTGGAGAGACGTTCGTTCATCTAGCACCAGGGGAACGGGTTGCAGGAGACACTTTTTCTCTGCTTTCTCAGTCTGTTTCCTAGTGCCGGTTTGAAGTTCCTGCAGTTTTCACTGTAAAACCGAGTTGGAGCTAGTACCTCCCCATATATATGTATGGAATGGAGTTTGCAACTGAAAAGAAACTTTGTGTTCCCAACAAGCTAGGTGAAGGACGGCTTTCACACACACTTATCTCTCAGAACTGAGCAAGGGGAGAGACGTTCGTTCATCTAGCACCAAGTGAACGGGTTGCAGGAGACACTTTTTCTCTGCTTTCTCAGTCTGTTTCCTAGTGCCGGTAAGAAGTTCCTGCAGTTTTCACTGTAAAACAGTGTTGGAGTTTCTACCTCCCCATATATATGTATGGAATGGAGTTTGCAACTGAAAAGAAACTTTGTGTTCCCAACAAGCTTGGTGAAGGACGGCTTTCACACACACTTTTCTCTCAGAACTGAGCAAGTGGAGAGACGTTCGTTCATCTAGCACCAAGGGAACGGGTTGCAGGAGACACTTTTTCTCTGCTTTCTCAGTATTTTTCCTAGTGCCGTTTTGAAGTTCCTGCAGTTTTCACTGTAAAACCGAGTTGGAGCTTCTACCTCCCCATATATATGTATGGAATGGAGTTTGCAACTGAAAAGAAACTTTGTGTTCCCAGCAAGCTAGGTGAAGGACGGCTTTCACACACACTTATCTCTCAGAACTGAGCAAGTGGAGAGACGTTCGTTCATCTAGCACCAAGGGAACGGGTTGCAGGAGACAATTTTTCTCTGCTTTCTCAGTCTGTTTCCTAGTGCCTGTTTGAAGTTCCAGCAGTTTTCAATGTCACCCGAGTTGGAGCTTGTACATCCCCATATATCTGTATGGAATGGAGTTTGCAACTGAAAAGAAACTTTGTGTTCCCAACAAGCTAGGTGAAGGACGGCTTTCACACACACTTATCTCTCAGAACTGAGCAAGTGGAGAGACGTTCGTTCATCTAGCACCAAGGGAACGGGTTACAGGATAAACTTTTTCTCTGCTTTCTCAGTGTGTTTCCTAGTGACGGTTTGAATTTCCTGCAGTTTTCACTGTAAAACCGAGTTGGAGCTTCTACCTCCCCATATATATGTATGGAATGGAGTTTGCATCTGAAAAGAAACTTTGTTTTCCCAACAAGCTAGGTGAAGAGCGGCTTTCATACACACTTATCTCTCAGAACTGAGCAAGTGGAGAGACGTTCGTTCATCTAGCACCAAGGGAACGGGTTGCAGGAGACACTTTTTCTCTGCTTTCTCAGTCTGTTTCCTAGTGCCGGTTTGAAGTTCCTGCAGTTTTCACTGTAAAACCGAGTTGGAGCTAGTACCTCCCCATATATATGTATGGAATGGAGTTTGCAACTGAAAAGAAACTTTGTGTTCCCAACAAGCTAGGTGAAGGACGGCTTTCACACACACTTATCTCTCAGAACTGAGCAAGGGGAGAGACGTTCGTTCATCTAGCACCAAGTGAACGGGTTGCAGGAGACACTTTTTCTCTGCTTTCTCAGTGTGTTTCCTAGTGCCGGTAAGAAGTTCCTGCAGTTTTCACTGTAAAACCGAGTTGGAGCTAGCACCTCCCCATATGTATGTATGGAATGGAGTTTGCAACTGAAAAGAAACTTTGTGTTCCCAACAAGCTAGTTGAAGGACGGCTTTCACACACACTTTTCTCTCAGAACTGAGCAAGTGGAGAGACGTTCGTTCATCTAGCACCAAGGGAACGGGTTGCAGGAGACACTTTTTCTCTGCTTTCTCAGTATTTTTCCTAGTGCCGGTTTGAAGTTCCTGCAGTTTTCACTGTAAAACCGAGTTGGAGCTAGTACCTCCCCATATATATGTATGGAATGGAGTTTGCAACTGAAAAGAAACTTTGTGTTCCCAACAAGCTAGGTGAAGGACGGCTTTCACACACACTTATCTCTCAGAACTGAGCAAGGGGAGAGACGTTCGTTCATCTAGCACCAAGTGAACGGGTTGCAGGAGACACTTTTTCTCTGCTTTCTCAGTCTGTTTCCTAGTGCCGGTAAGAAGTTCCTGCAGTTTTCACTGTAAAACCGAGTTGGAGCTAGCACCTCCCCATATGTATGTATGGAATGGAGTTTGCAACTGAAAAGAAACTTTGTGTTCCCAACAAGCTAGTTGAAGGACGGCTTTCACACACACTTTTCTCTCAGAACTGAGCAAGTGGAGAGACGTTCGTTCATCTAGCACCAAGGGAACGGGTTGCAGGAGACACTTTTTCTCTGCTTTCTCAGTATTTTTCCTAGTGCCGTTTTGAAGTTCCTGCAGTTTTCACTGTCAAACCGAGTTGGAGCTTGTAACTCACCATATATATGTATGGAATGGAGTTTGCAACTGAAAAGAAACTTTGTGTTCCCAACAAGCTAGTTGAAGGACGGCTTTCACACACACTTATCTCTCAGAACTGAGCAAGTGGAGAGACGTTCGTTCATCTAGCACCAAGGGAACGGTTTGCAGGAGACACTTTTTCTCTGCTTTCTCAGTCTGTTTCCTAGTGCCGGTTTGAAGTTCCTACAGTTTTCACTATTAATCCGATTTGGAGCTTCTACCTCCCCATATATATGTATGGAATGGAGTTTGCAACTGAAAAGAAACTTTGTGTTCCCAACAAGCTAGGTGAAGGACGGCTTTCCCACACACTTATCTCTCAGAACTGAGCAAGTGGAGAGACGTTCGTTCATCTAGCACCAAGGGAACGGGTTGCAAGTGACAATTTTTCTCTGCTTTCTCAGTCTGTTTCCTAGTGCCTGTTTGAAGTTCCTGCAGTTTTCACTGTCACCCAAGTTGGAGCTTGTACCTCCCCATATATATGTATGGAATGGAGTTTGCAAATGATAAGAAACTTTGTGTTTCCAGCAAGCTAGTTGAAGGAAGGCTTTCACACACACTTATCTCTCAGAACTGAGCAAGTGGAGAGACTTTCGTTCGTCTAGCACCAAGTGAACTGGTTGCAGGAGACACTTTTTCTCTGCTTTCTCAGTCTGTTTCCTAGTGCCGGTTTGAAGTTCCAGCAGTTTTCAATGTCACCCGAGTTGGAGCTTGTACATCCCCATATATCTGTATGGAATGGAGTTTGCAACTGAAAAGAAACTTTGTGTTCCCAAGAAGCTAGGTGAAGGACGGCTTTCACACACACTTATCTCTCAGAACTGAGCAAGTGGAGAGACGTTCGTTCATCTAGCACCAAGGGAATGGGTTGCCGGAGACACTTTTTCTCTGCTTTCTCAGTCTGTTTCCTAGTGCCGGTTTGAAGTTCCTGCAGTTTTCACTGTAAAACCGAGTTGGAGCTTGTACCTCCCCATATATATGTATGGAATGGAGTTTGCATCTGAAAAGAAACTTTGTTTTCCCAACAAGCTAGGTGAAGAGCGGCTTTCATACACACTTATCTCTCAGAACTGAGCAAGTGGAGAGACGTTCGTTCATCTAGCACCAAGGGAACGGGTTGCAGGAGACACTTTTTCTCTGCTTTCTCAGTCTGTTTCCTAGTGCCGGTTTGAAGTTCCTGCAGTTTTCACTGTAAAACCGAGTTGGAGCTAGTACCTCCCCATATATATGTATGGAATGGAGTTTGCAACTGAAAAGAAACTTTGTGTTCCCAACAAGCTAGGTGAAGGACGGCTTTCACACACACTTATCACTCAGAACTGAGCAAGGGGAGAGACGTTCGTTCATCTAGCACCAAGTGAACGGGTTGCAGGAGACACTTTTTCTCTGCTTTCTCAGTCTGTTTCCTAGTGCCGGTAAGAAGTTCCTGCAGTTTTCACTGTAAAACAGTGTTGGAGTTTCTACCTCCCCATATATATGTATGGAATGGAGTTTGCAACTGAAAAGAAACTTTGTGTTCCCAACAAGCTTGGTGAAGGACGGCTTTCACACACACTTTTCTCTCAGAACTGAGCAAGTGGAGAGACGTTCGTTCATCTAGCACCAAGGGAACGGGTTGCAGGAGACACTTTTTCTCTGCTTTCTCAGTATTTTTCCTAGTGCCGTTTTGAAGTTCCTGCAGTTTTCACTGTAAAACCGAGTTGGAGCTTCTACCTCCCCATATATATGTATGGAATGGAGTTTGCAACTGAAAAGAAACTTTGTGTTCCCAGCAAGCTAGGTGAAGGACGGCTTTCACACACACTTATCTCTCAGAACTGAGCAAGTGGAGAGACGTTCGTTCATCTAGCACCAAGGGAACGGGATGCTGGGGACACTTTTTCTCTGCTTTCTCAGTCTGTTTCCTAGTGCCGGTTTGAAGTTCCTGCAGTTTTCACTGTAAAACGGAGTTGGAGCTAGTACCTCCCCATATATATGTATGGAATGGAGTTTGCAACTGAAAAGAAACTTTGTGTTCCCAACAGGCTAGGTGAAGGACGACTTTCACACACATTTATCTCTCAGAACTGAGCAAGAGAAGAGACGTTCGTTCATCTTGCACCAAGGGAACGGGTTGCAGGAGACACTTTTTCTCTGCTTTCTCAGTCTGTTTCCTAGTGCCGGTTTGAAGTTCCTGCAGTTTTCACTGTAAAACCGAGTTGGAGCTTGTACCTCCCCATATATATGTATGGAATGGAGTTTGCAACTGAAAAGAAACTTTGTGTTCCCAACAAGCTAGGTGAAGGACGGCTTTCACACACAATTATCTCTCAGAACTGAGCAAGGGGAGAGACGTTCGTTCATCTAGCACCAAGTGAACGGGTTGCAGGAGACACTTTTTCTCTGCTTTCTCAGTCTGTTTCCTAGTGCCGGTTAGAAGTTCCTGCAGTTTTCACTGTAAAACTGTGTTGGAGCTTCTACCTCCCCATATATATGTATGGAATGGAGTTTGCAACTGAAAAGAAACTTTGTGTTCCCAACAAGCTAGGTGAAGGACGGCTTTCACACACACTTTTCTCTCAGAACTGAGCAAGTGGAGAGACGTTCGTTCATCTAGCACCAAGGGAACGGGTTGCAGGAGACACTTTTTCTCTGCTTTCTCAGTCTGTTTCCTAGTGCCGGTTTGAAGTTCCTGCAGTTTTCACTGTAAAACCGAGTTGGAGCTTGTACCTCCCCATATATATGTATGGATTGGAGTTTGCAACTGAAAAATATGTGTTCCCAAAAAGCTAGGTGAAGACCGGCTTTCATACACACTTATCTCTCAGAACTGAGCAAGTGGAGAGACGTTCGTTCATCTAGCACCAAGGGAACGGGTTGCAGGAGACACTTTTTCTCTGCTTTCTCAGTCTGTTTCCTAGTGCCGGTTTGAAGTTCCTGCAGTTTTCACTGTAAAACCGAGTTGGAGCTAGTACCTCCCCATATATATGTATGGAATGGAGTTTGCAACTGAAAAGAAACTTTGTGTTCCCAACAAGCTAGGTGAAGGACGGCTTTCACACACACTTATCTCTCAGAACTGAGCAAGGGGAGAGACGTTCGTTCATCTAGCACCAAGTGAACGGGTTGCATGAGACACTTTTTCTCTGCTTTCTCAGTCTGTTTCCTAGTGCCGGTAAGAAGTTCCTGCAGTTTTCACTGTAAAACAGTGTTGGAGTTTCTACCTCCCCATATATATGTATGGAATGGAGTTTGCAACTGAAAAGAAACTTTGTGTTCCCAAAAAGCTAGGTGAAGGAAGGCTTTCACACACACTTATCTCTCAGAACTGAGCAAGTGGAGAGACGTTCGTTCATCTAGCACCAAGGGAATGGGTTGCAGGTGACACTTTTTCTCTGCTTTCTAAGTCTGTTTCCTAGTGCCGGTTTGAAGTTCCTGCAGTTTTCACTGTAAAACCGAGTTGGAGCTAGTACCTCCCCATATATATGTATGGAATGGAGTTTGCAACTGAAAAGAAACTTTGTGTTCCCAACAAGCTAGGTGAAGGAAGGCTTTCACACACACTTATCTCTCAGAACTGAGCAAGTGGAGAGACGTTCGTTCATCTAGCACCAAGGGAACGGTATGCAGGGGACACTTTTTCTCTGCTTTCTCAGTCTGTTTCCTAGTGCCGGTTTGAAGTTCCTGCAGTTTTCACTGTAAAACGGAGTTGGAGCTAGTACCTCCCCATATATATGTATGGAATGGAGTTTGCAACTGAAAAGAAACTTTGTGTTCCCAACAGGCTAGGTGAAGGACGACTTTCACACACATTTATCTCTCAGAACTGAGCAAGAGAAGAGACGTTCGTTCATCTTGCACCAAGGGAACGGGTTGCAGGAGACAATTTTTCTCTGCTTTCTCAGTCTGTTTCCTAGTGCCGGTTTGAAGTTCCTGCACTTTTCACTGTAAAACCGAGTTGGAGCTAGTACCTCCCCTTATATATGTATGGAATGGAGTTTGCAACTGAAAAGAAACTTTGTGTTCCCAACAAGCTAGGTGAAGGACGGCTTTCACACACAATTATCTCTCAGAACTGAGCAAGGGGAGAGACGTTCGTTCATCTAGCACCAAGTGAACGGGTTGCAGGAGACACTTTTTCTCTGCTTTCTCAGTCTGTTTCCTAGTGCCGGTTAGAAGTTCCTGCAGTTTTCACTGTAAAACAGTGTTGGAGCTTCTACCTCCCCATATATATGTATGGAATGGAGTTTGCAACTGAAAAGAAACTTTGTGTTCCCAACAAGCTAGGTGAAGGACGGCTTTCACACACACTTTTCTCTCAGAACTGAGCAAGTGGAGAGACGTTCGTTCATCTAGCACCAAGGGAACGGGTTGCAGGAGACACTTTTTCTCTGCTTTCTCAGTCTGTTTCCTAGTGCCGGTTTGAAGTTCCTGCAGTTTTCACTGTAAAACCGAGTTGGAGCTTGTACCTCCCCATATATATGTATGGATTGAAGTTTGCAACTGAAAAATATGTGTTCCCAACAAGCTAGGTGAAGACCGGCTTTCATACACACTTATCTCTCAGAACTGAGCAAGTGGAGAGACGTTCGTTCATCTAGCACCAAGGGAACGGGTTGCAGGAGACACTTTTTCTCTGCTTTCTCAGTCTGTTTCCTAGTGCCGGTTTGAAGTTCCTGCAGTTTTCACTGTAAAACCGAGTTGGAGCTAGTACCTCCCCATATATATGTATGGAATGGAGTTTGCAACTGAAAAGAAACTTTGTGTTCCCAACAAGCTAGGTGAAGGACGGCTTTCACACACACTTATCTCTCAGAACTGAGCAAGGGGAGAGACGTTCGTTCATCTAGCACCAAGTGAACGGGTTGCAGGAGACACTTTTTCTCTGCTTTCTCAGTCTGTTTCCTAGTGCCGGTAAGAAGTTCCTGCAGTTTTCACTGTAAAACTGTGTTGGAGTTTCT
This sequence comes from Camelus bactrianus, assembly GCF_048773025.1. Classification (NCBI taxonomy): domain Eukaryota; kingdom Metazoa; phylum Chordata; class Mammalia; order Artiodactyla; family Camelidae; genus Camelus; species Camelus bactrianus. The sequence continues at coordinate 135,494,439 of NC_133541.1, forward strand.
ACCTCCCCATATATATGTATGGAATGGAGTTTGCAACTGAAAAGAAACTTTGTGTTCCCAACAAGCTTGGTGAAGGACGGCTTTCACACACACTTTTCTCTCAGAACTGAGCAAGTGGAGAGACGTTCGTTCATCTAGCACCAAGGGAACGGGTTGCAGGAGACACTTTTTCTCTGCTTTCTCAGTATTTTTCCTAGTGCCGTTTTGAAGTTCCTGCAGTTTTCACTGTAAAACCGAGTTGGAGCTTCTACCTCCCCATATATATGTATGGAATGGAGTTTGCAACTGAAAAGAAACTTTGTGTTCCCAGCAAGCTAGGTGAAGGACGGCTTTCACACAGACTTATCTCTCAGAACTGAGCAAGTGGAGAGACGTTCGTTCATCTAGCACCAAGGGAACGGGTTGCAGGAGACAATTTTTTTCTGCTTTCTCAGTCAGTTTCCTAGTGCGTGTTTGAAGTTCCTGCAGTTTTCACTGTCACCCAAGTTGGAGCTTGTACCTCCCCATATATATGTATGGAATGGAGTTTGCAAATGAAAAGAAACTTTGTGTATCCAGCAAGCTAGTTGAAGGAAGGCTTTCACAAACACTTATCTCTCAGAACTGAGCAAGTGGAGAGACGTTCGTTCGTCTAGCACCAAGTGAACGGGTTGCAGGAGACACTTTTTCTCTGCTTTCTCAGTCTGTTTCCTAGTGACGGTTTGAAGTTCCAGCAGTTTTCAATGTCACCCGAGTTGGAGCTTGTACATCCCCATATATCTGTATGGAATGGAGTTTGCAACTGAAAAGAAACTTTGTGTTCCCAACAAGCTAGGTGAAGGACGGCTTTCACACACACTTATCTCTCAGAACTGAGCAAGTGGAGAGACGTTCGTTCATCTAGCACCAAGGGAACGGGTTACAGGATACACTTTTTCTCTGCTTTCTCAGTGTGTTTCCTAGTGACGGTTTGAATTTCCTGCAGTTTTCACTGTAAAACCGAGTTGGAGCTTCTACCTCCCCATATATATATATGGAATGGAGTTTGCAACTGAAAAGAAACTTTGTGTTCCCAAAAAGCTAGGTGAAGGAAGGCTTTCACACACACTTATCTCTCAGAACTGAGCAAGTGGAGAGACGTTCGTTCATCTAGCACCAAGGGAATGGGTTGCAGGTGACACTTTTTCTCTGCTTTCTCAGTCTGTTTCCTAGTGCCGGTTTGAAGTTCCTGCAGTTTTCACTGTAAAACCGAGTTGGAGCTAGTACCTCCCCATATATATGTATGGAATGGAGTTTGCAACTGAAAAGAAACTTTGTGTTCCCAACAAGCTAGGTGAAGGAAGGCTTTCACACACAGTTATCTCTCAGAACTGAGCAAGTGGAGAGACGTTCGTTCATCTAGCACCAAGGGAACGGGTTGCAGGAGACACTTTTTCTCTGCTTTCTCAGTCTGTTTCCTAGTGCCGGTTTGAAGTTCCTGCAGTTTTCACTGTAAAACGGAGTTGGAGCTAGTACCTCCCCATATATATGTATGGAATGGAGTTTGCAACTGAAAAGAAACTTTGTGTTCCCAACAGGCTAGGTGAAGGACGACTTTCACACACATTTATCTCTCAGAACTGAGCAAGAGAAGAGACGTTCGTTCATCTTGCACCAAGGGAACGGGTTGCAGGAGACACTTTTTCTCTGCTTTCTCAGTCTGTTTCCTAGTGCCGGTTTGAAGTTCCTGCAGTTTTCACTGTAAACCCGAGTTGGAGCTAGTACCTCCCCATATATATGTATGGAATGGAGTTTGCAACTGAAAAGAAACTTTGTGTTCCCAACAAGCTAGGTGAAGGACGGCTTTCACACACAATTATCTCTCAGAACTGAGCAAGGGGAGAGACGTTCGTTCATCTAGCACCAAGTGAACGGGTTGCAGGAGACACTTTTTCTCTGCTTTCTCAGTCTGTTTCCTAGTGCCGGTTAGAAGTTCCTGCATTTTTCACTGTAAAACAGTGTTGGAGCTTCTACCTCCCCATATATATGTATGGAATGGAGTTTGCAACTGAAAAGAAACTTTGTGTTCCCAACAAGCTAGGTGAAGGACGGCTTTCACACACACTTTTCTCTCAGAACTGAGCAAGTGGAGAGACGTTCGTTCATCTAGCACCAAGGGAACGGGTTGCAGGAGACACTTTTTCTCTGCTTTCTCAGTCTGTTTCCTAGTGCCGGTTTGAAGTTCCTGCAGTTTTCACTGTAAAACCGATTTGGAGCTTGTACCTCCCCATATATATGTATGGATTGGAGTTTGCAACTGAAAAATATGTGTTCCCAACAAGCTAGGTGAAGACCGGCTTTCATACACACTTATCTCTCAGAACTGAGCAAGTGGAGAGACGTTCGTTCATCTAGCACCAAGGGAACGGGTTGCAGGAGACACTTTTTCTCTGCTTTCTCAGTCTGTTTCCTAGTGCCGGTTTGAAGTTCCTGCAGTTTTCACTGTAAAACCGAGTTGGAGCTAGTACCTCCCCATATATATGTATGGAATGGAGTTTGCAACTGAAAAGAAACTTTGTGTTCCCAACAAGCTAGGTGCAGGATGGCTTTCACACACACTTATCTCTCAGAACTGAGCAAGTTGAGAGACGTTCGTTCACCTAGCACCAAGGGAACGGGTTACAGGATACACTTTTTCTCTGCTTTCTCAGTGTGTTTCCTAGTGACGGTTTGAATTTCCTGCAGTTTTCACTGTAAAACCGAGTTGGAGCTTCTACCTCCCCATATATATATATGGAATGGAGTTTGCAACTGAAAAGAAACTTTGTGTTCCCAGAAAGCTAGGTGAAGGAAGGCTTTCACACACACTTATCTCTCAGAACTGAGCAAGTGGTGAGACGTTCGTTCATCTAGCACCAAGGGAATGGGTTGCAGGTGACACTTTTTCTCTGCTTTCTCAGTCTGTTTCCTAGTGCCGGTTAGAAGATCCTGCAGTTTTCACTGTCAAACCGAGTTGGAGCTAGTACCTCCCCATATATATGTATGGAATGGAGTTTGCAACTGAAAAGAAACTTTGTGTTCCCAACAAGCTAGGTGAAGGACGGCTCTCACACACACTTATCTCTCAGAACTGAGCAAGTGGAGAGACGTTCATTCATTTAGCACCAAGGAAACGGTTTGAAGGAGACACTTTTTCTCTGCATTCTCAGTCTGTTTCCTAGTGACGGTTTTAAGTTCCTGCAGATTTCACTGTTAAACCGAGTTGGAGCTAGTACCTCCCCATATATATGTATGGAATGGAGTTTGCAACTGAAAAGAAACTTTGTGTTCCCAACAAGCTAGGTGAAGGAAGGCTTTCACACACACTTATCTCTCAGAACTGAGCAAGTGGAGAGACGTTCGTTCATCTAGCACCAAGGGAACGGGTTGCAGGAGACACTTTTTCTCTGCTTTCTCAGTCTGTTTCGTTGTGCCGGTTTGAAGTTCCTGCAGTTTTCACTGTCAAACCGAGTTGGAGCTTGTACCTCCCCATATATATGTATGGAATGGAGTTTGCAACTGAAAAGAAACTATGTGTTCCCAACAAGCTAGGTGAAGGACGGGTTTCACACACACTTATCTCTCAGAACTGAGCAAGTGGAGAGACGTTCGTTCAACTAGCACCAAGGGAACGGGTTGCAGGAGACACTTTTTCTCTGCTTTCTCAGTCTGTTTCCTAGTGCCGGTTTGAAGTTCCTGCAGTTTTCACTGTAAAATCGAGGTGGAGCTTCTACCTCCCCATATATATGTATGGAATGGAGTTTGCAACTGAAAAGAAACTTTGTGTTCCCAACAAGCTAGTTGAAGGACGACTTTCACACACACTTATCTCTCAGAACTGAGCAAGTGGAGAGACGTTCGTTCATCTAACACCAAGGGAACGGGTTGCAGGAGACACTTTTTCTCTGCTTTCTCAGTCTGTTTCCTAGTGCCGGTTTGAAGTTCCTGCAGTTTTCACTGTCAAACCGAGTTGGAGCTAGTACCTCAACATATATATGTATGGAATGGAGTTGGCAACTGAAAAGAAACTTTGTGTTCCCAACAAGCTAGCTGAAGGACGGCTTTCACACACACTTATCTCTCAGAACTGAGCAAGTGGAGAGACGTTCATTCATTTAGCACCAAGGAAACGGTTTGAAGGCGACACTTTTTCTCTGCATTCTCAGTCTGTTTCCTAGTGACGGTTTTAAGTTCCTGCAGATTTCACTGTAAAACCGAGTTGGAGCTAGTACCTCCCCATATATATGTATGGAATGGGGTTTGCAACTGAAAAGAAACTTTGTGTTCCCAACAAGCTAGGTGAAGGTAGGCTTTCACACACAGTTATCTCTCAGAACTGAGCAAGTGGAGAGACGTTCGTTCATCTAGCACCAAGGGAACGGGTTGCAAGAGACACTTTTTCTCTGCTTTCTCAGTCTGTTTCCAAGTGCCGGTTTGAAATTCCTGCAGTTTTCACTGTCAAACCGAGTTGGAGCTTGTACCTCCCCATATATATGTATGGAATGGAGTTTGCAACTGAAAAGAAACTTTGTGTTCCCAACAAGCTAGGTGAAGGACGGCTTTCACACACACTTATCTCTCAGAACTGAGCAAGTGGAGAGACGTTCATTCATTTAGCACCAAGGAAACGGTTTGAAGGAGACACTTTTTCTCTGCATTCTCAGTCTGTTTCCTAGTGACGGTTTTAAGTTCCTGCAGATTTCACTGTAAAACCGAGTTGGAGCTAGTACCTCCCCATATATATGTATGGAATGGAGTTTGCAACTGAAAAGAAACTTTGTGTTCCCAACAAGCTAGGTGAAGGAAGGCTTTCACACACAGTTATCTCTCAAAACTGAGCAAGTATAGAGACGTTCGTTCATCTAGCACCAAGGGAACGGGTTGCAAGAGACAATTTTTCTCTGCTTTCTCAGTCTGTTTCCTAGTTCCGGTTTGAAATTCCTGCAGTTTTCACTGTCAAACCGAGTTGGAGCTTGTAACTCACCATATATATGTATGGAATGGAGTTTGCAACTGAAAAGAAACTTTGTGTTCCCAACAAGCTAGTTGAAGGACGGCTTTCACACACACTTATCTCTCAGAACTGAGCAAGTGGAGAGACGTTCGTTCATCTAGCACCAAGGGAACGGGTTGCAGGAGACACTTTTTCTCTGCTTTCTCAGTCTGTTTCCTAGTGCCGGTTTGAAGTTCCTACAGTTTTCACTATTAATCCGATTTGGAGCTTCTACCTCCCCATATATATGTATGGAATGGAGTTTGCAACTGAAAAGAAACTTTGTGTTCCCAACAAGCTAGGTGAAGGAAGGCTTTCACACACAGTTATCTCTCAAAACTGAGCAAGTATAGAGACGTTCGTTCATCTAGCACCAAGGGAACGGGTTGCAAGAGACAATTTTTCTCTGCTTTCTCAGTCTGTTTCCTAGTTCCGGTTTGAAATTCCTGCAGTTTTCACTGTCAAACCGAGTTGGAGCTTGTAACTCACCATATATATGTATGGAATGGAGTTTGCAACTGAAAAGAAACTTTGTGTTCCCAACAAGCTAGTTGAAGGACGGCTTTCACACACACTTATCTCTCAGAACTGAGCAAGTGGAGAGACGTTCGTTCATCTAGCACCAAGGGAACGGGTTGCAGGAGACACTTTTTCTCTGCTTTTTCAGTCTGTTTCCTAGTGCCGGTTTGAAGTTCCTACAGTTTTCACTATTAATCCGATTTGGAGCTTCTACCTCCCCATATATATGTATGGAATGGAGTTTGCAACTGAAAAGAAACTTTGTGTTCCCAACAAGCTAGGTGAAGGACGGCTTTCCCACACACTTATCTCTCAGAACTGAGCAAGTGGAGAGACGTTCGTTCATCTAGCACCAAGGGAACGGGTTGCAGGAGACAATTTTTCTCTGCTTTCTCAGTCTGTTTCCTAGTGCCTGTTTGAAGTTCCTGCAGTTTTCACTGTCACCCAAGTTGGAGCTTGTACCTCCCCATATATATGTATGGAATGGAGTTTGCAAATGATAAGAAACTTTGTGTTTCCAGCAAGCTAGTTGAAGGAAGGCTTTCACACACACTTATCTCTCAGAACTGAGCAAGTGGAGAGACTTTCGTTCGTCTAGCACCAAGTGAACTGGTTGCAGGAGACACTTTTTCTCTGCTTTCTCAGTCTGTTTCCTAGTGCCGGTTTGAAGTTCCAGCAGTTTTCAATGTCACCCGAGTTGGAGCTTGTACATCCCCATATATCTGTATGGAATGGAGTTTGCAACTGAAAAGAAACTTTGTGTTCCCAAGAAGCTAGGTGAAGGACGGCTTTCACACACACTTATCTCTCAGAACTGAGCAAGTGGAGAGACGTTCGTTCATCTAGCACCAAGGGAATGGGTTGCCGGAGACACTTTTTCTCTGCTTTCTCAGTCTGTTTCCTAGTGCCGGTTTGAAGTTCCTGCAGTTTTCACTGTAAAACCGAGTTGGAGCTTGTACCTCCCCATATATATGTATGGAATGGAGTTTGCATCTGAAAAGAAACTTTGTTTTCCCAACAAGCTAGGTGAAGAGCGGCTTTCATACACACTTATCTCTCAGAACTGAGCAAGTGGAGAGACGTTCGTTCATCTAGCACCAAGGGAACGGGTTGCAGGAGACACTTTTTCTCTGCTTTCTCAGTCTGTTTCCTAGTGCCGGTTTGAAGTTCCTGCAGTTTTCACTGTAAAACCGAGTTGGAGCTAGTACCTCCCCATATATATGTATGGAATGGAGTTTGCAACTGAAAAGAAACTTTGTGTTCCCAACAAGCTAGGTGAAGGACGGCTTTCACACACACTTATCTCTCAGAACTGAGCAAGGGGAGAGACGTTCGTTCATCTAGCACCAAGTGAACGGGTTGCAGGAGACACTTTTTCTCTGCTTTCTCAGTCTGTTTCCTAGTGCCGGTAAGAAGTTCCTGCAGTTTTCACTGTAAAACAGTGTTGGAGTTTCTACCTCCCCATATATATGTATGGAATGGAGTTTGCAACTGAAAAGAAACTTTGTGTTCCCAACAAGCTTGGTGAAGGACGGCTTTCACACACAATTTTCTCTCAGAACTGAGCAAGTGGAGAGACGTTCGTTCATCTAGCACCAAGGGAACGGGTTGCAGGAGACACTTTTTCTCTGCTTTCTCAGTATTTTTCCTAGTGCCGTTTTGAAGTTCCTGCAGTTTTCACTGTAAAACCGAGTTGGAGCTTCTACCTCCCCATATATATGTATGGAATGGAGTTTGCAACTGAAAAGAAACTTTGTGTTCCCAGCAAGCTAGGTGAAGGACGGCTTTCACACACACTTATCTCTCAGAACTGAGCAAGTGGAGAGACGTTCGTTCATCTAGCACCAAGGGAACGGGTTGCAGGAGACAATTTTTCTCTGCTTTCTCAGTCTGTTTCCTAGTGCCTGTTTGAAGTTCCTGCAGTTTTCACTGTCACCCAAGTTGGAACTTGTACCTCCCCATATATATGTATGGAATGGAGTTTGCAAATGAAAAGAAACTTTGTGTTTCCAGCAAGCTAGTTGAAGGAAGGCTTTCACACACACTTATCTCTCAGAACTGAGCAAGTGGAGAGACTTTCGTTCGTCTAGCACCAAGTGAACGGGTTGCAGGAGACATTTTTTCTCCGCTTTCTCAGTCTGTTTCCTAGTGCCGGTTTGAAGTTCCAGCAGTTTTCAATGTCACCCGAGTTGGAGCTTGTACATCCCCATATATCTGTATGGAATGGAGTTTGCAACTGAAAAGAAACTTTGTGTTCCCAACAAGCTAGGTGAAGGACGGCTTTCACACACACTTATCTCTCAGAACTGAGCAAGTGGAGAGACGTTCGTTCATCTAGCACCAAGGGAACGGGTTACAGGATAAACTTTTTCTCTGCTTTCTCAGTGTGTTTCCTAGTGACGGTTTGAATTTCCTGCAGTTTTCACTGTAAAACCGAGTTGGAGCTTCTACCTCCCCATATATATGTATGGAATGGAGTTTGCATCTGAAAAGAAACTTTGTTTTCCCAACAAGCTAGGTGAAGAGCGGCTTTCATACACACTTATCTCTCAGAACTGAGCAAGTGGAGAGACGTTCGTTCATCTAGCACCAAGGGAACGGGTTGCAGGAGACACTTTTTCTCTGCTTTCTCAGTCTGTTTCCTAGTGCCGGTTTGAAGTTCCTGCAGTTTTCACTGTAAAACCGAGTTGGAGATAGTACCTCCCCATATATATGTATGGAATGGAGTTTGCAACTGAAAAGAAACTTTGTGTTCCCAACAAGCTAGGTGAAGGACGGCTTTCACACACACTTATCTCTCAGAACTGAGCAAGGGGAGAGACGTTCGTTCATCTAGCACCAAGTGAACGGGTTGCAGGAGACACTTTTTCTCTGCTTTCTCAGTCTGTTTCCTAGTGCCGGTAAGAAGTTCCTGCAGTTTTCACTGTAAAACCGAGTTGGAGCTAGCACCTCCCCATATGTATGTATGGAATGGAGTTTGCAACTGAAAAGAAACTTTGTGTTCCCAACAAGCTAGTTGAAGGACGGCTTTCACACACACTTTTCTCTCAGAACTGAGCAAGTGGAGAGACGTTCGTTCATCTAGCACCAAGGGAACGGGTTGCAGGAGACACTTTTTCTCTGCTTTCTCAGTATTTTTCCTAGTGCCGGTTTGAAGTTCCTGCAGTTTTCACTGTAAAACCGAGTTGGAGCTAGTACCTCCCCATATATATGTATGGAATGGAGTTTGCAACTGAAAAGAAACTTTGTGTTCCCAACAAGCTAGGTGAAGGACGGCTTTCACACACACTTATCTCTCAGAACTGAGCAAGGGGAGAGACGTTCGTTCATCTAGCACCAAGTGAACGGGTTGCAGGAGACACTTTTTCTCTGCTTTCTCAGTCTGTTTCCTAGTGCCGGTAAGAAGTTCCTGCAGTTTTCACTGTAAAACCGAGTTGGAGCTAGCACCTCCCCATATGTATGTATGGAATGGAGTTTGCAACTGAAAAGAAACTTTGTGTTCCCAACAAGCTAGTTGAAGGACGGCTTTCACACACACTTTTCTCTCAGAACTGAGCAAGTGGAGAGACGTTCGTTCATCTAGCACCAAGGGAACGGGTTGCAGGAGACACTTTTTCTCTGCTTTCTCAGTATTTTTCCTAGTGCCGTTTTGAAGTTCCTGCAGTTTTCACTGTCAAACCGAGTTGGAGCTTGTAACTCACCATATATATGTATGGAATGGAGTTTGCAACTGAAAAGAAACTTTGTGTTCCCAACAAGCTAGTTGAAGGACGGCTTTCACACACACTTATCTCTCAGAACTGAGCAAGTGGAGAGACGTTCGTTCATCTAGCACCAAGGGAACGGGTTGCAGGAGACACTTTTTCTCTGCTTTCTCAGTCTGTTTCCTAGTGCCGGTTTGAAGTTCCTACAGTTTTCACTATTAATCCGATTTGGAGCTTCTACCTCCCCATATATATGTATGGAATGGAGTTTGCAACTGAAAAGAAACTTTGTGTTCCCAACAAGCTAGGTGAAGGACGGCTTTCCCACACACTTATCTCTCAGAACTGAGCAAGTGGAGAGACGTTCGTTCATCTAGCACCAAGGGAACGGGTTGCAAGTGACAATTTTTCTCTGCTTTCTCAGTCTGTTTCCTAGTGCCTGTTTGAAGTTCCTGCAGTTTTCACTGTCACCCAAGTTGGAGCTTGTACCTCCCCATATATATGTATGGAATGGAGTTTGCAAATGATAAGAAACTTTGTGTTTCCAGCAAGCTAGTTGAAGGAAGGCTTTCACACACACTTATCTCTCAGAACTGAGCAAGTGGAGAGACTTTCGTTCGTCTAGCACCAAGTGAACTGGTTGCAGGAGACACTTTTTCTCTGCTTTCTCAGTCTGTTTCCTAGTGCCGGTTTGAAGTTCCAGCAGTTTTCAATGTCACCCGAGTTGGAGCTTGTACATCCCCATATATCTGTATGGAATGGAGTTTGCAACTGAAAAGAAACTTTGTGTTCCCAAGAAGCTAGGTGAAGGACGGCTTTCACACACACTTATCTCTCAGAACTGAGCAAGTGGAGAGACGTTCGTTCATCTAGCACCAAGGGAATGGGTTGCCGGAGACACTTTTTCTCTGCTTTCTCAGTCTGTTTCCTAGTGCCGGTTTGAAGTTCCTGCAGTTTTCACTGTAAAACCGAGTTGGAGCTTGTACCTCCCCATATATATGTATGGAATGGAGTTTGCATCTGAAAAGAAACTTTGTTTTCCCAACAAGCTAGGTGAAGAGCGGCTTTCATACACACTTATCTCTCAGAACTGAGCAAGTGGAGAGACGTTCGTTCATCTAGCACCAAGGGAACGGGTTGCAGGAGACACTTTTTCTCTGCTTTCTCAGTCTGTTTCCTAGTGCCGGTTTGAAGTTCCTGCAGTTTTCACTGTAAAACCGAGTTGGAGCTAGTACCTCCCCATATATATGTATGGAATGGAGTTTGCAACTGAAAAGAAACTTTGTGTTCCCAACAAGCTAGGTGAAGGACGGCTTTCACACACACTTATCACTCAGAACTGAGCAAGGGGAGAGACGTTCGTTCATCTAGCACCAAGTGAACGGGTTGCAGGAGACACTTTTTCTCTGCTTTCTCAGTCTGTTTCCTAGTGCCGGTAAGAAGTTCCTGCAGTTTTCACTGTAAAACAGTGTTGGAGTTTCTACCTCCCCATATATATGTATGGAATGGAGTTTGCAACTGAAAAGAAACTTTGTGTTCCCAACAAGCTTGGTGAAGGACGGCTTTCACACACACTTTTCTCTCAGAACTGAGCAAGTGGAGAGACGTTCGTTCATCTAGCACCAAGGGAACGGGTTGCAGGAGACACTTTTTCTCTGCTTTCTCAGTATTTTTCCTAGTGCCGTTTTGAAGTTCCTGCAGTTTTCACTGTAAAACCGAGTTGGAGCTTCTACCTCCCCATATATATGTATGGAATGGAGTTTGCAACTGAAAAGAAACTTTGTGTTCCCAGCAAGCTAGGTGAAGGACGGCTTTCACACACACTTATCTCTCAGAACTGAGCAAGTGGAGAGACGTTCGTTCATCTAGCACCAAGGGAACGGGATGCTGGGGACACTTTTTCTCTGCTTTCTCAGTCTGTTTCCTAGTGCCGGTTTGAAGTTCCTGCAGTTTTCACTGTAAAACGGAGTTGGAGCTAGTACCTCCCCATATATATGTATGGAATGGAGTTTGCAACTTAAAAGAAACTTTGTGTTCCCAACAGGCTAGGTGAAGGACGACTTTCACACACATTTATCTCTCAGAACTGAGCAAGAGAAGAGACGTTCGTTCATCTTGCACCAAGGGAACGGGTTGCAGGAGACACTTTTTCTCTGCTTTCTCATTCTGTTTCCTAGTGCCGGTTTGAAGTTCCTGCAGTTTTCACTGTAAAACCGAGTTGGAGCTTGTACCTCCCCATATATATGTATGGAATGGAGTTTGCAACTGAAAAGAAACTTTGTGTTCCCAACAAGCTAGGTGAAGGACGGCTTTCACACACAATTATCTCTCAGAACTGAGCAAGGGGAGAGACGTTCGTTCATCTAGCACCAAGTGAACGGGTTGCAGGAGACACTTTTTCTCTGCTTTCTCAGTCTGTTTCCTAGTGCCGGTTAGAAGTTCCTGCAGTTTTCACTGTAAAACTGTGTTGGAGCTTCTACCTCCCCATATATATGTATGGAATGGAGTTTGCAACTGAAAAGAAACTTTGTGTTCCCAACAAGCTAGGTGAAGGACGGCTTTCACACACACTTTTCTCTCAGAACTGAGCAAGTGGAGAGACGTTCGTTCATCTAGCACCAAGGGAACGGGTTGCAGGAGACACTATTTCTCTGCTTTCTCAGTCTGTTTCCTAGTGCCGGTTTGAAGTTCCTGCAGTTTTCACTGTAAAACCGAGTTGGAGCTTGTACCTCCCCATATATATGTATGGATTGGAGTTTGCAACTGAAAAATATGTGTTCCCAACAAGCTAGGTGAAGACCGGCTTTCATACACACTTATCTCTCAGAACTGAGCAAGTGGAGAGACGTTCGTTCATCTAGCACCAAGGGAACGGGTTGCAGGAGACACTTTTTCTCTGCTTTCTCAGTCTGTTTCCTAGTGCCGGTTTGAAGTTCCTGCAGTTTTCACTGTAAAACCGAGTTGGAGCTAGTACCTCCCCATATATATGTATGGAATGGAGTTTGCAACTGAAAAGAAACTTTGTGTTCCCAACAAGCTAGGTGAAGGACGGCTTTCACACACACTTATCTCTCAGAACTGAGCAAGGGGAGAGACGTTCGTTCATCTAGCACCAAGTGAACGGGTTGCATGAGACACTTTTTCTCTGCTTTCTCAGTCTGTTTCCTAGTGCCGGTAAGAAGTTCCTGCAGTTTTCACTGTAAAACAGTGTTGGAGTTTCTACCTCCCCATATATATGTATGGAATGGAGTTTGCAACTGAAAAGAAACTTTGTGTTCCCAAAAAGCTAGGTGAAGGAAGGCTTTCACACACACTTATCTCTCAGAACTGAGCAAGTGGAGAGACGTTCGTTCATCTAGCACCAAGGGAATGGGTTGCAGGTGACACTTTTTCTCTGCTTTCTAAGTCTGTTTCCTAGTGCCGGTTTGAAGTTCCTGCAGTTTTCACTGTAAAACCGAGTTGGAGCTAGTACCTCCCCATATATATGTATGGAATGGAGTTTGCAACTGAAAAGAAACTTTGTGTTCCCAACAAGCTAGGTGAAGGAAGGCTTTCACACACACTTATCTCTCAGAACTGAGCAAGTGGAGAGACGTTCGTTCATCTAGCACCAAGGGAACGGTATGCAGGGGACACTTTTTCTCTGCTTTCTCAGTCTGTTTCCTAGTGCCGGTTTGAAGTTCCTGCAGTTTTCACTGTAAAACGGAGTTGGAGCTAGTACCTCCCCATATATATGTATGGAATGGAGTTTGCAACTGAAAAGAAACTTTGTGTTCCCAACAGGCTAGGTGAAGGACGACTTTCACACACATTTATCTCTCAGAACTGAGCAAGAGAAGAGACGTTCGTTCATCTTGCACCAAGGGAACGGGTTGCAGGAGACAATTTTTCTCTGCTTTCTCAGTCTGTTTCCTAGTGCCGGTTTGAAGTTCCTGCACTTTTCACTGTAAAACCGAGTTGGAGCTAGTACCTCCCCATATATATGTATGGAATGGAGTTTGCAACTGAAAAGAAACTTTGTGTTCCCAACAAGCTAGGTGAAGGACGGCTTTCACACACAATTATCTCTCAGAACTGAGCAAGGGGAGAGACGTTCGTTCATCTAGCACCAAGTGAACGGGTTGCAGGAGACACTTTTTCTCTGCTTTCTCAGTCTGTTTCCTAGTGCCGGTTAGAAGTTCCTGCAGTTTTCACTGTAAAACAGTGTTGGAGCTTCTACCTCCCCATATATATGTATGGAATGGAGTTTGCAACTGAAAAGAAACTTTGTGTTCCCAACAAGCTAGGTGAAGGACGGCTTTCACACACACTTTTCTCTCAGAACTGAGCAAGTGGAGAGACGTTCGTTCATCTAGCACCAAGGGAACGGGTTGCAGGAGACACTTTTTCTCTGCTTTCTCAGTCTGTTTCCTAGTGCCGGTTTGAAGTTCCTGCAGTTTTCACTGTAAAACCGAGTTGGAGCTTGTACCTCCCCATATATATGTATGGATTGAAGTTTGCAACTGAAAAATATGTGGTCCCAACAAGCTAGGTGAAGACCGGCTTTCATACACACTTATCTCTCAGAACTGAGCAAGTGGAGAGACGTTCGTTCATCTAGCACCAAGGGAACGGGTTGCAGGAGACACTTTTTCTCTGCTTTCTCAGTCTGTTTCCTAGTGCCGGTTTGAAGTTCCTGCAGTTTTCACTGTAAAACCGAGTTGGAGCTAGTACCTCCCCATATATATGTATGGAATGGAGTTTGCAACTGAAAAGAAACTTTGTGTTCCCAACAAGCTAGGTGAAGGACGGCTTTCACACACACTTATCTCTCAGAACTGAGCAAGGGGAGAGACGTTCGTTCATCTAGCACCAAGTGAACGGGTTGCAGGAGACACTTTTTCTCTGCTTTCTCAGTCTGTTTCCTAGTGCCGGTAAGAAGTTCCTGCAGTTTTCACTGTAAAACTGTGTTGGAGTTTCTACCTCCCCATATATATGTATGGAATGGAGTTTGCAACTGAAAAGAAACTTTGTGTTCCCAACAAGCTTGGTGAAGGACGGCTTTCACACACACTTTTCTCTCAGAACTGAGCAAGTGGAGAGACGTTCGTTCATCTAGCACCAAGGGAACGGGTTGCAGGAGACACTTTTTCTCTGCTTTCTCAGTATTTTTCCTAGTGCCGTTTTGAAGTTCCTGCAGTTTTCACTGTAAAACCGAGTTGGAGCTTCTACCTCCCCATATATATGTATGGAATGGAGTTTGCAACTGAAAAGAAACTTTGTGTTCCCAGCAAGCTAGGTGAAGGACGGCTTTCACACAGACTTATCTCTCAGAACTGAGCAAGTGGAGAGACGTTCGTTCATCTAGCACCAAGGGAACGGGTTGCAGGAGACAATTTTTTTCTGCTTTCTCAGTCAGTTTCCTAGTGCCTGTTTGAAGTTCCTGCAGTTTTCACTGTCACCCAAGTTGGAGCTTGTACCTCCCCATATATATGTATGGAATGGAGTTTGCAAATGAAAAGAAACTTTGTGTATCCAGCAAGCTAGTTGAAGGAAGGCTTTCACAAACACTTATCTCTCAGAACTGAGCAAGTGGAGAGACGTTCGTTCGTCTAGCACCAAGTGAACGGGTTGCAGGAGACACTTTTTCTCTGCTTTCTCAGTCTGTTTCCTAGTGACGGTTTGAAGTTCCAGCAGTTTTCAATGTCACCCGAGTTGGAGCTTGTACATCCCCATATATCTGTATGGAATGGAGTTTGCAACTGAAAAGAAACTTTGTGTTCCCAACAAGCTAGGTGAAGGACGGCTTTCACACACACTTATCTCTCAGAACTGAGCAAGTGGAGAGACGTTCGTTCATCTAGCACCAAGGGAACGGGTTACAGGATACACTTTTTCTCTGCTTTCTCAGTGTGTTTCCTAGTGACGGTTTGAATTTCCTGCAGTTTTCACTGTAAAACCGAGTTGGAGCTTCTACCTCCCCATATATATATATGGAATGGAGTTTGCAACTGAAAAGAAACTTTGTGTTCCCAAAAAGCTAGGTGAAGGAAGGCTTTCACACACAATTATCTCTCAGAACTGAGCAAGTGGAGAGACGTTCGTTCATCTAGCACCAAGGGAATGGGTTGCAGGTGACACTTTTTCTCTGCTTTCTCAGTCTGTTTCCTAGTGCCGGTTTGAAGTTCCTGCAGTTTTCACTGTAAAACCGAGTTGGAGCTAGTACCTCCCCATATATATGTATGGAATGGAGTTTGCAACTGAAAAGAAACTTTGTGTTCCCAACAAGCTAGGTGAAGGAAGGCTTTCACACACAGTTATCTCTCAGAACTGAGCAAGTGGAGAGACGTTCGTTCATCTAGCACCAAGGGAACGGGTTGCAGGAGACACTTTTTCTCTGCTTTCTCAGTCTGTTTCCTAGTGCCGGTTTGAAGTTCCTGCAGTTTTCACTGTAAAACGGAGTTGGAGCTAGTACCTCCCCATATATATGTATGGAATGGAGTTTGCAACTGAAAAGAAACTTTGTGTTCCCAACAGGCTAGGTGAAGGACGACTTTCACACACATTTATCTCTCAGAACTGAGCAAGAGAAGAGACGTTCGTTCATCTTGCACCAAGGGAACGGGTTGCAGGAGACACTTTTTCTCTGCTTTCTCAGTCTGTTTCCTAGTGCCGGTTTGAAGTTCCTGCAGTTTTCACTGTAAAACCGAGTTGGAGCTAGTACCTCCCCATATATATGTATGGAATGGAGTTTGCAACTGAAAAGAAACTTTGTGTTCCCAACAAGCTAGGTGAAGGACGGCTTTCACACACAATTATCTCTCAGAACTGAGCAAGGGGAGAGACGTTCGTTCATCTAGCACCAAGTGAACGGGTTGCAGGAGACACTTTTTCTCTGCTTTCTCAGTCTGTTTCCTAGTGCCGGTTAGAAGTTCCTGCATTTTTCACTGTAAAACAGTGTTGGAGCTTCTACCTCCCCATATATATGTATGGAATGGAGTTTGCAACTGAAAAGAAACTTTGTGTTCCCAACAAGCTAGGTGAAGGACGGCTTTCACACACACTTTTCTCTCAGAACTGAGCAAGTGGAGAGACGTTCGTTCATCTAGCACCAAGGGAACGGGTTGCAGGAGACACTTTTTCTCTGCTTTCTCAGTCTGTTTCCTAGTGCCGGTTTGAAGTTCCTGCAGTTTTCACTGTAAAACCGATTTGGAGCTTGTACCTCCCCATATATATGTATGGATTGGAGTTTGCAACTGAAAAATATGTGTTCACAACAAGCTAGGTGAAGACCGGCTTTCATACACACTTATCTCTCAGAACTGAGCAAGTGGAGAGACGTTCGTTCATCTAGCACCAAGGGAACGGGTTGCAGGAGACACTTTTTCTCTGCTTTCTCAGTCTGTTTCCTAGTGCCGGTTTGAAGTTCCTGCAGTTTTCACTGTAAAACCGAGTTGGAGCTAGTACCTCAACATATATATGTATGGAATGGAGTTTGCAACTGAAAAGAAACTTTGTGTTCCCAACAAGCTAGCTGAAGGACGGCTTTCACACACACTTATCTCTCAGAACTGAGCAAGTGGAGAGACGTTCGTTCATCTAGCACCAAGGGGACGGGTTGCAGGAGACACTTTTTCTCTGCTTTCTCATTCTGTTTCCTAGTGCCGGATTGAAGTTCCTGCAGTTTTCACTGTAAAACCGAGTTGGAGCTAGTACCTCCCCATATATATGTATGGAATGGAGTTTGCAACTGAAAAGAAACTTTGTGTTCCCAACAAGCTAGTTGAAGGACGGCTTTCACACACACATATCTCTCAGAACTGAGCAAATGGAGAGACGTTCGTTCATCTAGCACCAATGGAACCGGTTGCAGGAGACACTTTTCTCTGGTTTCTCAGTTTGTTTCCTAGTGCCGGTTTGAAGTTCCTGCAGTTTTCACTGTAAAACCGAGTTGGAGCTAGTACCTCCCCATATATATGTATGGAATGGAGTTTGCAACTGAAAAGAAACTTTGTGTTCCCAACAAGCTAGGTGCAGGATGGCTTTCACACACACTTATCTCTCAGAACTGAGCAAGTTGAGAGACGTTCGTTCACCTAGCACCAAGGGAACGGGTTACAGGATACACTTTTTCTCTGCTTTCTCAGTGTGTTTCCTAGTGACGGTTTGAATTTCCTGCAGTTTTCACTGTAAAACCGAGTTGGAGCTTCTACCTCCCCATATATATATATGGAATGGAGTTTGCAACTGAAAAGAAACTTTGTGTTCCCAGAAAGCTAGGTGAAGGAAGGCTTTCACACACACTTATCTCTCAGAACTGAGCAAGTGGTGAGACGTTCGTTCATCTAGCACCAAGGGAATGGGTTGCAGGTGACACTTTTTCTCTGCTTTCTCAGTCTGTTTCCTAGTGCCGGTTTGAAGTTCCTGCAGTTTTCACTGTAAAACCGAGTTGGAGCTAGTACCTCCCCATATATATGTATGGAATGGAGTTTGCAACTGAAAAGAAACTTTGTGTTCCCAACAAGCTAGGTGAAGGAAGGCTTTCACACACAGTTATCTCTCAGAACTGAGCAAGTGGAGAGACGTTCGTTCATCTAGCACCAAGGGAACGGGTTGCAGGAGACACTTTTTCTCTGCTTTCTCAGTCTGTTTCCTAGTGCCGGTTTGAAGTTCCTGCAGTTTTCACTGTAAAACGGAGTTGGAGCTAGTACCTCCCCATATATATGTATGGAATGGAGTTTGCAACTGAAAAGAAACTTTGTGTTCCCAACAGGCTAGGTGAAGGACGACTTTCACACACATTTATCTCTCAGAACTGAGCAAGAGAAGAGACGTTCGTTCATCTTGCACCAAGGGAACGGGTTGCAGGAGACACTTTTTCTCTGCTTTCTCAGTCTGTTTCCTAGTGCCGGTTTGAAGTTCCTGCAGTTTTCACTGTAAAACCGAGTTGGAGCTAGTACCTCCCCATATATATGTATGGAATGGAGTTTGCAACTGAAAAGAAACTTTGTGTTCCCAACAAGCTAGGTGAAGGACGGCTTTCACACACAATTATCTCTCAGAACTGAGCAAGGGGAGAGACGTTCGTTCATCTAGCACCAAGTGAACGGGTTGCAGGAGACACTTTTTCTCTGCTTTCTCAGTCTGTTTCCTAGTGCCGGTTAGAAGTTCCTGCATTTTTCACTGTAAAACAGTGTTGGAGCTTCTACCTCCCCATATATATGTATGGAATGGAGTTTGCAACTGAAAAGAAACTTTGTGTTCCCAACAAGCTAGGTGAAGGACGGCTTTCACACACACTTTTCTCTCAGAACTGAGCAAGTGGAGAGACGTTCGTTCATCTAGCACCAAGGGAACGGGTTGCAGGAGACACTTTTTCTCTGCTTTCTCAGTCTGTTTCCTAGTGCCGGTTTGAAGTTCCTGCAGTTTTCACTGTAAAACCGATTTGGAGCTTGTACCTCCCCATATATATGTATGGATTGGAGTTTGCAACTGAAAAATATGTGTTCCCAACAAGCTAGGTGAAGACCGGCTTTCATACACACTTATCTCTCAGAACTGAGCAAGTGGAGAGACGTTCGTTCATCTAGCACCAAGGGAACGGGTTGCAGGAGACACTTTTTCTCTGCTTTCTCAGTCTGTTTCCTAGTGCCGGTTTGAAGTTCCTGCAGTTTTCACTGTAAAACCGAGTTGGAGCTAGTACCTCAACATATATATGTATGGAATGGTGTTTGCAACTGAAAAGAAACTTTGTGTTCCCAACAAGCTAGCTGAAGGACGGCTTTCACACACACTTATCTCTCAGAACTGAGCAAGTGGAGAGACGTTCGTTCACCTAGCACCAAGGGAACGGGTTACAGGATACACTTTTTCTCTGCTTTCTCAGTGTGTTTCCTAGTGACGGATTGAATTTCCTGCAGTTTTCACTGTAAAACCGAGTTGGAGCTTCTACCTCCCCATATATATATATGGAATGGAGTTTGCAACTGAAAAGAAACTTTGTGTTCCCAGAAAGCTAGGTGAAGGAAGGCTTTCACACACACTTATCTCTCAGAACTGAGCAAGTGGTGAGACGTTCGTTCATCTAGCACCAAGGGAATGGGTTGCAGGTGACACTTTTTCTCTGCTTTCTCAGTCTGTTTCCTAGTGCCGGTTTGAAGTTCCTGCAGTTTTCACTGTAAAACCGAGTTTGAGCTAGTGCCTCCCCATATATATGTATGGAATGGAGTTTGCAACTGAAAAGAAACTTTGTGTTCCCAACAAGCTAGGTGAAGGAAGGCTTTCACACACACTTATCTCTCAGAACTGAGCAAGTGGAGAGACGTTCGTTCATCTAGCACCAAGGGAACGGGTTGCAGGGGACACTTTTTCTCTGCTTTCTCAGTCTGTTTCCTAGTGCCGGTTTGAAGTTCCTGCAGTTTTCACTGTAAAACCGAGTTGGAGCTAGCACCTCCCCATATGTATTTATGGAATGGAGTTTGCAACTGAAAAGAAACTTTGTGTTCCCAACAAGCTAGTTGAAGGACGGCTTTCACACACACTTATCTCTCAGAACTGAGCAAGTGGAGAGACGTTCGTTCATCTAGCACCAAGGGAACGGGTTGCAGGAGACACTTTTTCTCTGCTTTCTCAGTCTGTTTCCTAGTGCCGGTTTGAAGTTCCTGCAGTTTTCACTGTAAAACCGAGTTGGAGCTAGTACCTCCCCATATATATGTATGGAAAGGAGTTTGCAACTGAAAAGAAACTTTGTGTTCCCAACAAGCTAGGTGAAGGACGGCTTTCACACACACTTATCTCTCAGAACTGAGCAAGTGGAGAGACGTTCGTTCATCTAGCACCAAGGGAACGTGTTACAGGATACACTTTTTCTCTGCTTTCTCAGTGTGTTTCCTAGTGACGGTTTGAATTTCCTGCAGTTTTCACTGTAAAACGGAGTTGGAGCTTCTACCTCCCCATATATATATATGGAATGGAGTTTGCAACTGAAAAGAAACTTTGTGTTCCCAAAAAGCTAGGTGAAGGAAGACTTTCACACACACTTATCTCTCAGAACTGAGCAAGTGGAGAGACGTTCGTTCATCTAGCACCAAGGGAATAGTGTGCAGGTGACACTTTTTCTCTGCTTTCTCAGTCTGTTTCCTAGTGCCGGTTTGAAGTTCCTGCAGTTTTCACTGTAAAACCGAGTTGGAGCTAGTACCTCCCCATATATATGTATGGAATGGAGTTTGCAACTGAAAAGAAACTTTGTGTTCCCAACAAGCTAGGTGAAGGAAGGCTTTCACACACACTTATCTCTCACAACTGAGCAAGTGGAGAGACGTTCGTTCATCTAGCACCAAGGGAACGGGTTGCAGGAGACACATTTTCTCTGCTTTCTCAGTCTGTTTCCTAGTGCCGGTTTAAATTTCCTGCAGTTTTCACTGTCAAAACGAGTTGGAGCTTGTACATCCCCATATATATATATGGAATGGAGTTTGCAACTGAAAAGAAACTTTGTGTTCCCAACAAGCTAGTTGAAGGACGGCTTTCACACACACTTATCTCTCAGGACTGAGCAAGTGGAGAGACGTTCGTTCATCTAGCACCAAGGGAACGGGTTGCAGGAGACACTTTTTCTCTGCTTTCTCAGTCTGTTTCCTAGTGCCGGTTTGAAATTCCTGCAGTTTTCACTGTCAAACCGAGTTGGAGCTTGTACCTCCCCATATATATGTATGGAATGGAGTTTGCAACTGAAAAGAAACTTTATGTTCCCAACAAGATAGTTGAAGGACGGCTTTCACACAGACTTATCTCTCAGAACTGAGCAAGTGGAGAGACTTTCGTTCATCTAGCACCAAGGGAACGGGTTGCAGGAGACACTTTTTCTCTGCTTTCTAAGTCTGTTTCCTAGTGCCGGTTTGAAGTTCCTGCAGTTTTCACTGTAAAACTGAGTTAGAGCTAGCACCTCCCCATATGTATGTATGGAATGGAGTTTGCAACTGAAAAGAAACTTTGTGTTCCCAACAAGCTAGTTGAAGGACGGCTTTCACACACACTTATCTCTCAGAACTGAGCAAGTGGAGAGACGTTCGTTCATCTAGCACCAAGGGAACGGGTTGCAGGAGACACTTTTTCTCTGCTTTCTCAGTCTGTTTCCTAGTGCCGGTTTGAAGTTCCTGCAGTTTTCACTGTAAAACCGAGTTGGAGCTAGTACCTCCCCATATATATGTATGGAAAGGAGTTTGCAACTGAAAAGAAACTTTGTGTTCCCAACAAGCTAGGTGAAGGACGGCTTTCACACACACTTATCTCTCAGAACTGAGCAAGTGGAGAGACGTTCGTTCATCTAGCACCAAGGGAACGTGTTACAGGATACACTTTTTCTCTGCTTTCTCAGTGTGTTTCTTGGGACGGTTTGAATTTCCTGCAGTTTTCACTGTAAAACCGAGTTGGAGCTTCTACCTCCCCATATATATATATGGAATGGAGTTTGCAACTGAAAAGAAACTTTGTGTTCCCAAAAAGCTAGGTGAAGGAAGACTTTCACACACACTTATCTCTCAGAACTGAGCAAGTGGAGAGACGTTCGTTCATCTAGCACCAAGGGAATAGTGTGCAGCTGACACTTTTTCTCTGCTTTCTCAGTCTGTTTCCTAGTGCCGGTTTGAAGTTCCTGCAGTTTTCACTGTAAAACCGAGTTGGAGCTAGTACCTCCCCATATATATGTATGGAATGGAGTTTGCAACTGAAAAGAAACTTTGTGTTCCCAACAAGCTAGGTGAAGGAAGGCTTTCACACACACTTATCTTTCACAACTGAGCAAGTGGAGAGACGTTCGTTCATCTAGCACCAAGGGAACGGGTTGCAGGAGACACTTTTTCTCTGCTTTCTCAGTCTGTTTCCTAGTGCCGGTTTAAATTTCCTGCAGTTTTCACTGTCAAAACGAGTTGGAGCTTGTACATCCCCATATGTATATATGGAATGGAGTTTGCAACTGAAAAGAAACTTTGTGTTCCCAACAAGCTAGTTGAAGGACGGCTTTCACACACACTTATCTCTCAGGACTGAGCAAGTGGAGAGACGTTCGTTCATCTAGCACCAAGGGAACGGGTTGCAGGAGACACTTTTTCTCTGCTTTCTCAGTGTGTTTCCTAGTGCCGGTTTGAAATTCCTGCAGTTTTCACTGTCAAACCGAGTTGGAGCTTGTACCTCCCCATATATATGTATGGAATGGAGTTTGCAACTGAAAAGAAACTTTGTGTTCCCAACAAGATAGTTGAAGGACGGCTTTCACACAGACTTATCTCTCAGAACTGAGCAAGGGGAGAGACTTTCGTTCATCTAGCACGAAGGGAACGGGTTGCAGGAGACACTTTTTCTCTGCTTTCTAAGTCTGTTTCCTAGTGCCGGTTTGAAGTTCCTGCAGTTTTCACTGTTAATCCGATTTGGAGCTTGAACTCCCCCATATATATGTATGGAATGGAGTTTGCAACTGAAAAGAAACTTTGTGTTCCCAACAAGCTAGGTGAAGGACGGCTTTCACACACAATTATCTCTCAGAACTGAGCAAGTGGAGAGACGTTCGTTCATCTAGCACCAAGGGAACGGGTTGCAGGAGACACTTTTTCTCTGCTTTCTCAGTCTGTTTCCTAGTGCCGGTTTAAAGTTCCTGCAGTTTTCACTGTTAATCTGATTTGGAGCTTGTACTCCCCCATATATATGTATGGAATGGAGTTCGCAACTGAAAAGAAACTTTGTGTTCCCAACAAGCTAGGTGAAGGAAGGCTTTCACACACACTTATCTCTCAGAACTGAGCAAGTGGAGAGACGTTCGTTCATCTAGCACCCAGGGAACGGGTTGCAGGAGACAATTTTTCTCTGCTTTCTCAGTCTGTTTCCTAGTGCCGGTTTGAAGTTCCTGCAGTTTTCACTGTAAAACCGAGGTGGAGCTTCTACCTCCCCATATATATGTATGGAATGGTGTTTGCAACTGAAAAGAAACTTTGTGTTCCCAACAAGCTAGTTGAAGGACGGCTTTCACACACATTTATCTCTCAGAACTGAGCAAGTGGAGAGACGTTCGTTCATCTAGCACCAAGGGAACGGGTTGCAGGAGACACTTTTTCTCTGCTTTCTCAGTCTGTTTCCTAGTGCCGGTTTGAAGTTCCTGCAGTTTTCACTGTAAAACCGAGTTGGAGCTAGTACCTCCCCATATATATGTATGGAATGGAGTTAGCAACTGAAAAGAAACTTTGTGTTCCCAACAAGCTAGGTGAAGGACGGCTTTCACACACACTTATCTCTCAGAACTGAGCAAGTGGAGAGACGTTCATTCATTTAGCACCAAGGAAACTGTTTGAAGGAGACACTTTTTCTCTGCATTCTCAGTCTGTTTCCTAGTGACGGTTTTAAGTTCCTGCAGATTTCACTGTAAAACCGAGTTGGAGCTAGTACCTCCCCATATATATGTATGGAATGGAGTTTGCAACTGAAAAGAAACTTTGTGTTCCCAACAAGCTAGGTGAAGGAAGGCTTTCACACACACATATCTCTCAGAACTGAGCAAGTGGAGAGACGTTCGTTCATCTAGCACCAAGGGAACGGGTTGCAGGAAACACTTTTTCTCTGCTTTCTCAGTCTGTTTCCTAGTGCCGGTTTGAAGTACCTGCAGTTTTCACTGTCAAAACGAGTTGGATCTTGTACCTCCACATATATATGTATGGAATGGAGTTTGCATCTGAAAAGAAACTTTGTGTTCCCAACAAGCTAGTTGAAGGACGGCTTTCACACACACTTATCTCTCAGAACTGAGCAAGTGGAGAGACGTTCGTTCATCTAGCACCAAGGGAACGGGTTTAAGGAGACACTTTTCTCTGCTTTCTCAGTCTGTTTCCTAGTGCCGGTTTGAAGTTCCTGCAGTTTTCACTGTAAAACCGAGTTGGAGCTTCTTCCTCTCCATATATATGTATGGAATGGAGTTTGCAAAGGAAAAGAAACTTTGTGTTCCCAACAAGTTAGGTGAAGGATGGCTTTCACACCCACTTATCTCTCAGAAGTGAGCAAGTGGAGAGACGTTCGTTCATCTAGCACCAAGGGAACGGGTTGCAGGAGACACTTTTTCTCTGCTTTCTCAGTCTGTTTCCTAGTGCCGGTTTGAAGTTCCTGCAGTTTTCACTGTAAAACAGAGTTGGAGCTAGTACCTCCCCATATATATGTATGGAATGGAGTTTGCAACTGAAAAGAAACTTTGTGTTCCCAACAAGCTAGTTGAAGGATGGCTTTCACACACACTTATATCTCAGAACTGAGCAAGTGGAGAGACTTTCGTTCATCTAGCACCAAGGGAACGGGTTGCAGGAGACACTTTTTCTCTGCTTTCTCTGTCAGTTTCCTAGTGCCGGTTTGAAGTTCCTGCATTTTTCACTGTAAAACAGAGTTGGAGCTAGTACCTCCCCATATATATGTATGGAATGGATTTTGCATCTGAAAAGAAATTTTGTGTTCCCAACAAGCTAGTTGAAGGACGGCTTTCACACACACTTATCTCTCAGAACTGAGCAAGTGGAGAGACGTTCGTTCATCTAGCACCAAGGGAACGGGTTTATGGAGACACTTTTCTCTGCTTTCTCAGTCTGTTTCCTAGTGCCGGTTTGAAGTTCCTGCAGTTTTCACTGTAAAACCGAGTTGGAGCTTCTTCCTCCCCATATATATGTATGGAATGGAGTTTGCAAATGAAAAGAAACTTTGTGTTCCCAACAAGTTAGGTGAAGGATGGCTTTCACACCCTCTTATCTCTCAGAACAGAGCAAGTGGAGAGACGTTCGTTCATCTAGCACCAAGGGAACGGGTTGCAGGAGACACTTTTTCTCTGCTTTCTCAGTCTGTTTCCTAGTGCCGGATTGAAGTTCCTGCAGTTTTCACTGTAAAACCGGGTTGGAGCTTGTACCTACCCATATATATGTATGGAATGGAGTTTGCAACTTAAAAGAAACTTTGTGTTCCCAACAAGCTATTTGAAGGACGGCTTTCACACACACATATCTCTCAGAACTGAGCAAATGGAGAGACGTTCGTTCATCTAGCACCAATGGAACCGGTTGCAGGAGACACTTTTCTCTGGTTTCTCAGTTTGTTTCCTAGTGCCGGTTTGAAGTTCCTGCAGTTTTCACTGTAAAACCGAGTTGGAGCTAGTACCTCCCCATATATATGTATGGAATGGAGTTTGCAACTGAAAAGAAACTTTGTGTTCCCAACAAGCTAGGTGAAGGACGGCTTTCACACACACTTATCTCTCAGAACTGAACAAGTGGAGAGACGTTCGTTCATCTAGCACCAAGGGAACGGGTTACAGGATACACTTTTTCTCTACTTTCTCAGTGTGTTTCCTAGTGACGGTTTGAATTTCCTGCAGTTTTCACTGTAAAACCGAGTTGGAGCTTCTACCTCCCCATATATATATATGGAATGGAGTTTGCAACTGAAAAGAAACTTTGTGTTCCCAAAAAGCTAGGTGAAGGAAGGCTTTCACACACACTTATCTCTCAGAACTGAGCAAGTGGAGAGACGTTCGTTCATCTAGCACCAAGGGAACGGGTTGCAGGGGACACTTTTTCTCTGCTTTCTCAGTCTGTTTCCTAGTGCCGGTTTGAAGTTCCTGCAGTTTTCACTGTAAAACCGAGTTGGAGCTAGTACCTCCCCATATATATTTATGGAAAGGAGTTTGCAACTGAAAAGAAACTTTGTGTTCCCAACAAGCTAGGTGAAGGACGGCTTTCACACACACTTATCTCTCAGAACTGAGCAAGTGGAGAGACGTTCGTTCATCTAGAACCAAGGGAACGTGTTACAGGATACACTTTTTCTCTGCTTTCTCAGTGTGTTTCCTAGTGACGGTTTGAATTTCCTGCAGTTTTCACTGTAAAACGGAGTTGGAGCTTCTACCTCCCCATATATATATATGGAATGGAGTTTGCAACTGAAAAGAAACTTTGTGTTCCCAAAAAGCTAGGTGAAGGAAGACTTTCACACACACTTATCTCTCAGAACTGAGCAAGTGGAGAGACGTTCGTTCATCTAGCACCAAGGGAATAGTGTGCAGGTGACACTTTTTCTCTGCTTTATCAGTCTGTTTCCTAGTGCCGGTTTGAAGTTCCTGCAGTTTTCACTGTAAAACCGAGTTGGAGCTTCTTCCTCTCCATATATATGTATGGAATGGAGTTTGCAAATGAAAAGAAACTTTGTGTTCCCAACAAGTTATGTGAAGGATGGCTTTCACACCCACTTATCTCTCAGAACTGAGCAAGTTGAGAGACGTTCGTTCATCTAGCACCAAGGGAACGGGTTGCAGGAGACACTTTTTCTCTGCTTTCTCAGTCTGTTTCCTAGTGCCGGATTGAAGTTCCTGCAGTTTTCACTGTAAAACCGGGTTGGAGCTTGTACCTACCCATATATATGTATGGAATGGAGTTTGCAACTTAAAAGAAACTTTGTGTTCCCAACAAGCTATTTGAAGGACGGCTTTCACACACACATATCTCTCAGAACTGAGCAAATGGAGAGACGTTCGTTCATCTAGCACCAATGGAACCGGTTGCAGGAGACACTTTTCTCTGGTTTCTCAGTTTGTTTCCTAGTGCCGGTTTGAAGTTCCTGCAGTTTTCACTGTAAAACCGAGTTGGAGCTAGTACCTCCCCATATATATGTATGGAATGGAGTTTGCAACTGAAAAGAAACTTTGTGTTCCCAACAAGCTAGGTGAAGGACGGCTTTCACACACACTTATCTCTCAGAACTGAGCAAGTGGAGAGACGTTCGTTCATCTAGCACCAAGGGAACGGGTTACAGGATACACTTTTTCTCTACTTTCTCAGTGTGTTTCCTAGTGACGGTTTGAATTTCCTGCAGTTTTCACTGTAAAACCGAGTTGGAGCTTCTACCTCCCCATATATATATATGGAATGGAGTTTGCAACTGAAAAGAAACTTTGTGTTCCCAAAAAGCTAGGTGAAGGAAGGCTTTCACACACACTTATCTCTCAGAACTGAGCAAGTGGAGAGACGTTCGTTCATCTAGCACCAAGGGAACGGGTTGCAGGGGACACTTTTTCTCTGCTTTCTCAGTCTGTTTCCTAGTGCCGGTTTGAAGTTCCTGCAGTTTTCACTGTAAAACCGAGTTGGAGCTAGCACCTCCCCATATGTATTTATGGAATGGAGTTTGCAACTGAAAAGAAACTTTGTGTTCCCAACAAGCTAGTTGAAGGACGGCTTTCACACACACTTATCTCTCAGAACTGAGCAAGTGGAGAGACGTTCGTTCATCTATCACCAATGGAACGGGTTGCAGGAGACACTTTTTCTCTGCTTTCTCAGTCTGTTTCCTAGTGCCGGTTTGAAGTTCCTGCAGTTTTCACTGTAAAACCGAGTTGGAGCTAGTACCTCCCCATATATATTTATGGAAAGGAGTTTGCAACTGAAAAGAAACTTTGTGTTCCCAACAAGCTAGGTGAAGGACGGCTTTCACACACACTTATCTCTCAGAACTGAGCAAGTGGAGAGACGTTCGTTCATCTAGCACCAAGGGAACGTGTTACAGGATACACTTTTTCTCTGCTTTCTCAGTGTGTTTCCTAGTGACGGTTTGAATTTCCTGCAGTTTTCACTGTAAAACGGAGTTGGAGCTTCTACCTCCCCATATATATATATGGAATGGAGTTTGCAACTGAAAAGAAACTTTGTGTTCCCAAAAAGCTAGGTGAAGGAAGACTTTCACACACACTTATCTCTCAGAACTGAGCAAGTGGAGAGACGTTCGTTCATCTAGCACCAAGGGAATAGTGTGCAGGTGACACTTTTTCTCTGCTTTCTCAGTCTGTTTCCTAGTGCCGGTTTGAAGTTCCTGCAGTTTTCACTGTAAAACCGAGTTGGAGCTAGTACCTTCCCATATATATGTATGGAATGGAGTTTGCAACTGAAAAGAAACTTTGTGTTCCCAACAAGCTAGGTGAAGGAAGGCTTTCACACACACTTATCTCTCACAACTGAGCAAGTGGAGAGACTTTCGTTCATCTAGCACCAAGGGAACGGGTTGCAGGAGACACTTTTTCTCTGCTTTCTCAGTCTGTTTCCTAGTGCCGGTTTAAATTTCCTGCAGTTTTCACTGTCAAAACGAGTTGGAGCTTGTACATCCCCATATATATATATGGAATGGAGTTTGCAACTGAAAAGAAACTTTGTGTTCCCAACAAACTAGTTGAAGGACGGCTTTCACACACACTTATCTCTCAGGACTGAGCAAGTGGAGAGACGTTCGTTCATCTAGCACCAAGGGAACGGGTTGCAGGAGACACTTTTTCTCTGCTTTCTCAGTCTGTTTCCTAGTGCCGGTTTGAAATTCCTGCAGTTTTCACTGTCAAACCGAGTTGGAGCTTGTACCTCCCCATATATATGTATGGAATGGAGTTTGCAACTGAAAAGAAACTTTATGTTCCCAACAAGATAGTTGAAGGACGGCTTTCATACACACTTATCTCTCAGAACTGAGCAAGTGGAGAGACTTTCGTTCATCTAGCACCAAGGGAACGGGTTGCAGGAGACACTTTTTCTCTGCTTTCTAAGTCTGTTTCCTAGTGCCGGTTTGAAGTTCCTGCAGTTTTCACTGTAAAACCGAGTTGGAGCTAGCACCTCCCCATATGTATGTATGGAATGGAGTTTGCAACTGAAAAGAAACTTTGTGTTCCCAACAAGCTAGTTGAAGGACGGCTTTCACACACACTTATCTCTCAGAACTGAGCAAGTGGAGAGACGTTCGTTCATCTAGCACCAAGGGAACGGGTTGCAGGAGACACTTTTTCTCTGCTTTCTCAGTCTGTTTCCTAGTGCCGGTTTGAAGTTCCTGCAGTTTGCACTGTAAAACCGAGTTGGAGCTAGTACCTCCCCATATATATGTATGGAAAGGAGTTTGCAACTGAAAAGAAACTTTGTGTTCCCAACAAGCTAGGTGAAGGACGGCTTTCACACACACTTATCTCTCAGAACTGAGCAAGTGGAGAGACGTTTGTTCATCTAGCACCAAGGGAACGTGTTACAGGATACACTTTTTCTCTGCTTTCTCAGTGTGTTTCATAGTGACGGTTTGAATTTCCTGCAGTTTTCACTGTAAAACCGAGTTGGAGCTTCTACCTCCCCATATATATATATGGAATGGAGTTTGCAACTGAAAAGAAACTTTGTGTTCCCAAAAAGCTAGGTGAAGGAAGACTTTCACACACACTTATCTCTCAGAACTGAGCAAGTGGAGAGACGTTCGTTCATCTAGCACCAAGGGAATAGTGTGCAGGTGACACTTTTTCTCTGCTTTCTCAGTCTGTTTCCTAGTGCCGGTTTGAAGTTCCTGCAGTTTTCACTGTAAAACCGAGTTGGAGCTAGTACCTCCCCATATATATGTATGGAATGGAGTTTGCAACTGAAAAGAAACTTTGTGTTCCCAACAAGCTAGGTGAAGGAAGGCTTTCACACACACTTATCTCTCACAACTGAGCAAGTGGAGAGACGTTCGTTCATCTAGCACCAAGGGAACGGGTTGCAGGAGACACTTTTTCTCTGCTTTCTCAGTCTGTTTCCTAGTGCCGGTTTAAATTTCCTGCAGTTTTCACTGTCAAAACGAGTTGGAGCTTGTACATCCCCATATATATATATGGAATGGAGTTTGCAACTGAAAAGAAACTTTGTGTTCCCAACAAGCTAGTTGAAGGACGGCTTTCACACACACTTATCTCTCAGGACTGAGCAAGTGGAGAGACGTTCGTTCATCTAGCACCAAGGGAACGGGTTGCAGGAGACACTTTTTCTCTGCTTTCTCAGTGTGTTTCCTAGTGCCGGTTTGAAATTCCTGCAGTTTTCACTGTCAAACCGAGTTGGAGCTTGTACCTCCCCATATATATGTATGGAATGGAGTTTGCAACTGAAAAGAAACTTTGTGTTCCCAACAAGATAGTTGAAGGACGGCTTTCACACAGACTTATCTCTCAGAACTGAGCAAGTGGAGAGACTTTCGTTCATCTAGCACGAAGGGAACGGGTTGCAGGAGACACTTTTTCTCTGCTTTCTAAGTCTGTTTCCTAGTGCCGGTTTGAAGTTCCTGCAGTTTTCACTGTTAATCCGATTTGGAGCTTGTACTCCCCCATATATATGTATGGAATGGAGTTTGCAACTGAAAAGAAACTTTGTATTCCCAACAAGCTAGGTGAAGGACGGCTTTCACACACAATTATCTCTCAGAACTGAGCAAGTGGAGAGACGTTCGTTCATCTAGCACCAAGGGAACGGGTTGCAGGAGACACTTTTTCTCTGCTTTCTCAGTCTGTTTCCTAGTGCCGGTTTGAAGTTCCTGCAGTTTTCACTGTTAATCTGATTTGGAGCTTGTACTCCCCCATATATATGTATGGAATGGAGTTTGCAACTGAAAAGAAACTTTGTGTTCCCAACAAGCTAGGTGAAGGAAGGCTTTCACACACACTTATCTCTCAGAACTGAGCAAGTGGAGAGACGTTCGTTCATCTAGCACCAAGGGAACGGGTTGCAGGAGACAATTTTTCTCTGCTTTCTCAGTCTGTTTCCTAGTGACGGTTTGAAGTTCCTGCAGTTTTCACTGTAAAACCGAGGTGGAGCTAGTACCTCCCCATATATATGTATGGAATGGAGTTTGCAACTGAAAAGAAACTTTGTGTTCCCAACAAGCTAGTTGAAGAACGGCTTTCACACACATTTATCTCTCAGAACTGAGCAAGTGGAGAGACGTTCGTTCATCTAGCACCAAGGGAACGGGTTGCAGGAGACACTTTTTCTCTGCTTTCTCAGTCTGTTTCCTAGTGCCGGTTTGAAGTTCCTGCAGTTTTCACTGTAAAACCGAGTTGGAGCTAGTACCTCCCCATATATATGTATGGAATGGAGTTAGCAACTGAAAAGAAACTTTGTGTTCCCAACAAGCTAGGTGAAGGACGGCTTTCACACACACTTATCTCTCAGAACTGAGCAAGTGGAGAGACGTTCATTCATTTAGCACCAAGGAAACGGTTTGAAGGAGACACTTTTTCTCTGCATTCTCAGTCTGTTTCCTAGTGACGGTTTTAAGTTCCTGCAGATTTCACTGTAAAACCGAGTTGGAGCTAGTACCTCCCCATATATATGTATGGAATGGAGTTTGCAACTGAAAAGAAACTTTGTGTTCCCAACAAGCTAGGTGAAGGAAGGCTTTCACACACACATATCTCTCAGAACTGAGCAAGTGGAGAGACGTTCGTTCATCTAGCACCAAGGGAACGGGTTGCAGGAAACACTTTTTCTCTGCTTTCTCAGTCTGTTTCCTAGTGCCGGTTTGAATTACCTGCAGTTTTCACTGTCAAAACGAGTTGGATCTTGTACCTCCACATATATATGTATGGAATGGAGTTTGCATCTGAAAAGAAACTTTGTGTTCCCAACAAGCTAGTTGAAGGACGGCTTTCACACACACTTATCTCTCAGAACTGAGCAAGTGGAGAGACGTTCGTTCATCTAGCACCAAGGGAACGGGTTTAAGGAGACACTTTTCTCTGCTTTCTCAGTCTGTTTCCTAGTGCCGGTTTGAAGTTCCTGCAGTTTTCACTGTAAAACCGAGTTGGAGCTTCTTCCTCCCCATATATATGTATGGAATGGAGTTTGCAAATGAAAAGAAACTTTGTGTTCCCAACAAGTTAGGTGAAGGATGGCTTTCACACCCACTTATCTCTCAGAACAGAGCAAGTGGAGAGACGTTCGTTCATCTAGCACCAAGGGAACGGGTTGCAGGAGACACTTTTTCTCTGCTTTCTCAGTCTGTTTCCTAGTGCCGGATTGAAGTTCCTGCAGTTTTCACTGTAAAACCGGGTTGGAGCTAGTACCTCCCCATATATATGTATGGAATGGAGTTTGCAACTGAAAAGAAACTTTGTGTTCCCAACAAGCTAGTTGAAGGACGGCTTTCACACACACATATCTCTCAGAACTGAGCAAATGGAGAGACGTTCGTTCATCTAGCACCAATGGAACCGGTTGCAGGAGACACTTTTCTCTGGTTTCTCAGTTTGTTTCCTAGTGCCGGTTTGAAGTTCCTGCAGTTTTCACTGTAAAACCGAGTTGGAGCTAGTACCTCCCTATATATATGTATGGAATGGAGTTTGCAACTGAAAAGAAACTTTGTGTTCCCAACAAGCTAGGTGAAGGACGGCTTTCACACACACTTATCTCTCAGAACTGAGCAAGTGGAGAGACGTTCGTTCATCTAGCACCAAGGGAACGGGTTGCAGGAGTCACTTTTTCTCTGCTTTCTCAGTCTGTTTCCTAGTGCCGGTTTGAAATTCCTGCAGTTTTCACTGTCAAACCGAGTTGGAGCTTGTACCTCCCCATATATATGTATGGAATGGAGTTAGCAACTGAAAAGAAACTTTGTGTTCCCAACAAGCTAGGTGAAGGAAGGCTTTCACACACACTTATCTCTCAGAACTGAGCAAGTGGAGAGACTTTCGTTCATCTAGCACGAAGGGAACGGGTTGCAGGAGACACTTTTTCTCTGCTTTCTAAGTCTGTTTCCTAGTGCCGGTTTGAAGTTCCTGCAGTTTTCACTGTTAATCCGATTTGGAGCTTGTACTCCCCCATATATATGTATGGAATGGAGTTTGCAACTGAAAAGAAACTTTGTATTCCCAACAAGCTAGGTGAAGGACGGCTTTCACACACAATTATCTCTCAGAACTGAGCAAGTGGAGAGACGTTCGTTCATCTAGCACCAAGGGAACGGGTTGCAGGAGACACTTTTTCTCTGCTTTCTCAGTCTGTTTCCTAGTGCCGGTTTGAAGTTCCTGCAGTTTTCACTGTTAATCTGATTTGGAGCTTGTACTCCCCCATATATATGTATGGAATGGAGTTTGCAACTGAAAAGAAACTTTGTGTTCCCAACAAGCTAGGTGAAGGAAGGCTTTCACACACACTTATCTCTCAGAACTGAGCAAGTGGAGAGACGTTCGTTCATCTAGCACCAAGGGAACGGGTTGCAGGAGACAATTTTTCTCTGCTTTCTCAGTCTGTTTCCTAGTGACGGTTTGAAGTTCCTGCAGTTTTCACTGTAAAACCGAGGTGGAGCTAGTACCTCCCCATATATATGTATGGAATGGAGTTTGCAACTGAAAAGAAACTTTGTGTTCCCAACAAGCTAGTTGAAGGACGGCTTTCACACACATTTATCTCTCAGAACTGAGCAAGTGGAGAGACGTTCGTTCATCTAGCACCAAGGGAACGGGTTGCAGGAGACACTTTTTCTCTGCTTTCTCAGTCTGTTTCCTAGTGCCGGTTTGAAGTTCCTGCAGTTTTCACTGTAAAACCGAGTTGGAGCTAGTACCTCCCCATATATATGTATGGAATGGAGTTAGCAACTGAAAAGAAACTTTGTGTTCCCAACAAGCTAGGTGAAGGACGGCTTTCACACACACTTATCTCTCAGAACTGAGCAAGTGGAGAGACGTTCATTCATTTAGCACCAAGGAAACGGTTTGAAGGAGACACTTTTTCTCTGCATTCTCAGTCTGTTTCCTAGTGACGGTTTTAAGTTCCTGCAGATTTCACTGTAAAACCGAGTTGGAGCTAGTACCTCCCCATATATATGTATGGAATGGAGTTTGCAACTGAAAAGAAACTTTGTGTTCCCAACAAGCTAGGTGAAGGAAGGCTTTCACACACACATATCTCTCAGAACTGAGCAAGTGGAGAGACGTTCGTTCATCTAGCACCAAGGGAACGGGTTGCAGGAAACACTTTTTCTCTGCTTTCTCAGTCTGTTTCCTAGTGCCGGTTTGAATTACCTGCAGTTTTCACTGTCAAAACGAGTTGGATCTTGTACCTCCACATATATATGTATGGAATGGAGTTTGCATCTGAAAAGAAACTTTGTGTTCCCAACAAGCTAGTTGAAGGACGGCTTTCACACACACTTATCTCTCAGAACTGAGCAAGTGGAGAGACGTTCGTTCATCTAGCACCAAGGGAACGGGTTTAAGGAGACACTTTTCTCTGCTTTCTCAGTCTGTTTCCTAGTGCCGGTTTGAAGTTCCTGCAGTTTTCACTGTAAAACCGAGTTGGAGCTTCTTCCTCCCCATATATATGTATGGAATGGAGTTTGCAAATGAAAAGAAACTTTGTGTTCCCAACAAGTTAGGTGAAGGATGGCTTTCACACCCACTTATCTCTCAGAACAGAGCAAGTGGAGAGACGTTCGTTCATCTAGCACCAAGGGAACGGGTTGCAGGAGACACTTTTTCTCTGCTTTCTCAGTCTGTTTCCTAGTGCCGGATTGAAGTTCCTGCAGTTTTCACTGTAAAACCGGGTTGGAGCTAGTACCTACCCATATATATGTATGGAATGGAGTTTGCAACTTAAAAGAAACTTTGTGTTCCCAACAAGCTAGTTGAAGGACGGCTTTCACACACACATATCTCTCAGAACTGAGCAAATGGAGAGACGTTCGTTCATCTAGCACCAATGGAACCGGTTGCAGGAGACACTTTTCTCTGGTTTCTCAGTTTGTTTCCTAGTGCCGGTTTGAAGTTCCTGCAGTTTTCACTGTAAAACCGAGTTGGAGCTAGTACCTCCCTATATATATGTATGGAATGGAGTTTGCAACTGAAAAGAAACTTTGTGTTCCCAACAAGCTAGGTGAAGGACGGCTTTCACACACACTTATCTCTCAGAACTGAGCAAGTGGAGAGACGTTCGTTCATCTAGCACCAAGGGAACGGGTTGCAGGAGTCACTTTTTCTCTGCTTTCTCAGTCTGTTTCCTAGTGCCGGTTTGAAATTCCTGCAGTTTTCACTGTCAAACCGAGTTGGAGCTTGTACCTCCCCATATATATGTATGGAATGGAGTTAGCAACTGAAAAGAAACTTTGTGTTCCCAACAAGCTAGGTGAAGGAAGGCTTTCACACACACTTATCTCTCAGAACTGAGCAAGTGGAGAGACTTTCGTTCATCTAGCACCAAGGGAACGGGTTGCAGGAGTCACTTTTTCTCTGCTTTCTCAGTCTGTTTCCTAGTGCCGGTTTGAATTTCCTGCAGTTTTCACTGTAAAACCGAGTTGGAGCTTCTACCTCCCCATATATATATATGGAATGGAGTTTGCAACTGAAAAGAAACTTTGTGTTCCCAAAAAGCTAGGTGAAGGAAGACTTTCACACACACTTATCTCTCAGAACTGAGCAAGTGGAGAGACGTTCGTTCATCTAGCACCAAGGGAATAGTGTGCAGGTGACACTTTTTCTCTGCTTTCTCAGTCTGTTTCCTAGTGCCGGTTTGAAGTTCCTGCAGTTTTCACTGTAAAACCGAGTTGGAGCTAGTACCTCCCCATATATATGTATGGAATGGAGTTTGCAACTGAAAAGAAACTTTGTGTTCCCAACAAGCTAGGTGAAGGAAGGCTTTCACACACACTTATCTCTCACAACTGAGCAAGTGGAGAGACGTTCGTTCATCTAGCACCAAGGGAACGGGTTGCAGGAGACACTTTTTCTCTGCTTTCTCAGTCTGTTTCCTAGTGCCGGTTTAAATTTCCTGCAGTTTTCACTGTCAAAACGAGTTGGAGCTTGTACATCCCCATATATATATATGGAATGGAGTTTGCAACTGAAAAGAAACTTTGTGTTCCCAACAAGCTAGTTGAAGGACGGCTTTCACACACACTTATCTCTCAGGACTGAGCAAGTGGAGAGACGTTCGTTCATCTAGCACCAAGGGAACGGGTTGCAGGAGACACTTTTTCTCTGCTTTCTCAGTGTGTTTCCTAGTGCCGGTTTGAAATTCCTGCAGTTTTCACTGTCAAACCGAGTTGGAGCTTGTACCTCCCCATATATATGTATGGAATGGAGTTTGCAACTGAAAAGAAACTTTGTGTTCCCAACAAGATAGTTGAAGGACGGCTTTCACACAGACTTATCTCTCAGAACTGAGCAAGTGGAGAGACTTTCGTTCATCTAGCACGAAGGGAACGGGTTGCAGGAGACACTTTTTCTCTGCTTTCTAAGTCTGTTTCCTAGTGCCGGTTTGAAGTTCCTGCAGTTTTCACTGTTAATCCGATTTGGAGCTTGTACTCCCCCATATATATGTATGGAATGGAGTTTGCAACTGAAAAGAAACTTTGTGTTCCCAACAAGCTAGGTGAAGGACGGCTTTCACACACAATTATCTCTCAGAACTGAGCAAGTGGAGAGACGTTCGTTCATCTAGCACCAAGGGAACGGGTTGCAGGAGACACTTTTTCTCTGCTTTCTCAGTCTGTTTCCTAGTGCCGGTTTGAAGTTCCTGCAGTTTTCACTGTTAATCTGATTTGGAGCTTGTACTCCCCCATATATATGTATGGAATGGAGTTTGCAACTGAAAAGAAACTTTGTGTTCCCAACAAGCTAGGTGAAGGACGGCTTTCACACACAATTATCTCTCAGAACTGAGCAAGTGGAGAGACGTTCGTTCATCTAGCACCAAGGGAACGGGATGCAGGAGACACTTTTTCTCTGCTTTCTCAGTCTGTTTCCTAGTGCCGGTTTGAAGTTCCTGCAGTTTTCACTGTAAAATCGAGGTGGAGCTTCTACCTCCCCATATATATGTATGGAATGGAGTTTGCAACTGAAAAGAAACTTTGTGTTCCCAACAATCTAGTTGAAGGACGACTTTCACACACACTTATCTCTCAGAACTGAGCAAGTGGAGAGACGTTCGTTCATCTAGCACCAAGGAAACGGTTTGAAGGAGACACTTTTTCTCTGCATTCTCAGTCTGTTTCCTAGTGACGGTTTTAAGTTCCTGCAGATTTCACTGTAAAACCGAGTTGGAGCTAGTACCTCCCCATATATGTGTATGGAATGGGGTTTGCAACTGAAAAGAAACTTTGTGTTCCCAACAAGCTAGGTGAAGGAAGGCTTTCACACACAGTTATCTCTCAGAACTGAGCAAGTGGAGAGACGTTCGTTCATCTAGCACCAAGGGAACGGGTTGCAGGAGACACTTTTTCTCTGCTTTCTCAGTCTGTTTCCTAGTGCCGGTTTGAAATTCCTGCAGTTTTCACTGTCAAACCGAGTTGGAGCTTGTACCTCCCCATATATATGTATGGAATGGAGTTTGCAACTGAAAAGAAACTTTGTGTTCCCAACAAGCTAGGTGAAGGACGGCTTTCACACACACTTATCTCTCAGAACTGAGCAAGTGGAGAGACGTTCGTTCATCTAGCACCAAGGGAACGGGTTACAGGATACACTTTTTCTCTACTTTCTCAGTGTGTTTCCTAGTGACTGTTTGAATTTCCTGCAGTTTTCACTGTAAAACCGAGTTGGAGCTTCTACCTCCCCATATATATATATGGAATGGAGTTTGCAACTGAAAAGAAACTTTGTGTTCCCAAAAAGCTAGGTGAAGGAAGGCTTTCACACACACTTATCTCTCAGAACTGAGCAAGTGGAGAGACGTTCGTTCATCTAGCACCAAGGGAACGGGTTGCAGGGGACACTTTTTCTCTGCTTTCTCAGTCTGTTTCCTAGTGCCGGTTTGAAGTTCCTGCAGTTTTCACTGTAAAACCGAGTTGGAGCTAGCACCTCCCCATATGTATTTATGGAATGGAGTTTGCAACTGAAAAGAAACTTTGTGTTCCCAACAAGCTAGTTGAAGGACGGCTTTCACACACACTTATCTCTCAGAACTGAGCAAGTGGAGAGACGTTCGTTCATCTAGCACCAATGGAACGGGTTGCAGGAGACACTTTTTCTCTGCTTTCTCAGTCTGTTTCCTAGTGCCGGTTTGAAGTTCCTGCAGTTTTCACTGTAAAACCGAGTTGGAGCTAGTACCTCCCCATATATATTTATGGAAAGGAGTTTGCAACTGAAAAGAAACTTTGTGTTCCCAACAAGCTAGGTGAAGGACGGCTTTCACACACACTTATCTCTCAGAACTGAGCAAGTGGAGAGACGTTCGTTCATCTAGCACCAAGGGAACGTGTTACAGGATACACTTTTTCTCTGTTTTCTCAGTGTGTTTCCTAGTGACGGTTTGAATTTCCTGCAGTTTTCACTGTAAAACGGAGTTGGAGCTTCTACCTCCCCATATATATATATGGAATGGAGTTTGCAACTGAAAAGAAACTTTGTGTTCCCAAAAAGCTAGGTGAAGGAAGACTTTCACACACACTTATCTCTCAGAACTGAGCAAGTGGAGAGACGTTCGTTCATCTAGCACCAAGGGAATAGTGTGCAGGTGACACTTTTTCTCTGCTTTCTCAGTCTGTTTCCTAGTGCCGGTTTGAAGTTCCTGCAGTTTTCACTGTAAAACCGAGTTGGAGCTAGTACCTTCCCATATATATGTATGGAATGGAGTTTGCAACTGAAAAGAAACTTTGTGTTCCCAACAAGCTAGGTGAAGGAAGGCTTTCACACACACTTATCTCTCACAACTGAGCAAGTGGAGAGACGTTCGTTCATCTAGCACCAAGGGAACGGGTTGCAGGAGACACATTTTCTCTGCTTTCTCAGTCTGTTTCCTAGTGCCGGTTTAAATTTCCTGCAGTTTTCACTGTCAAAACGAGTTGGAGCTTGTACATCCCCATATATATATATGGAATGGAGTTTACAACTGAAAAGAAACTTTGTGTTCCCAACAAACTAGTTGAAGGACGGCTTTCACACACACTTATCTCTCAGGACTGAGCAAGTGGAGAGACGTTCGTTCATCTAGCACCAAGGGAACGGGTTGCAGGAGACACTTTTTCTCTGCTTTCTCAGTCTGTTTCCTAGTGCCGGTTTGAAATTCCTGCAGTTTTCACTGTCAAACCGAGTTGGAGCTTGTACCTCCCCATATATATGTATGGAATGGAGTTTGCAACTGAAAAGAAACTTTATGTTCCCAACAAGATAGTTGAAGGACGGCTTTCATACACACTTATCTCTCAGAACTGAGCAAGTGGAGAGACTTTCGTTCATCTAGCACCAAGGGAACGGGTTGCAGGAGACACTTTTTCTCTGCTTTCTAAGTCTGTTTCCTAGTGCCGGTTTGAAGTTCCTGCAGTTTTCACTGTAAAACCGAGTTGGAGCTAGCACCTCCCCATATGTATGTATGGAATGGAGTTTGCAACTGAAAAGAAACTTTGTGTTCCCAACAAGCTAGTTGAAGGACGGCTTTCACACACACTTATCTCTCAGAACTGAGCAAGTGGAGAGACGTTCGTTCATCTAGCACCAAGGGAACGGGTTGCAGGAGACACTTTTTCTCTGCTTTCTCAGTCTGTTTCCTAGTGCCGGTTTGAAGTTCCTGCAGTTTGCACTGTAAAACCGAGTTGGAGCTAGTACCTCCCCATATATATGTATGGAAAGGAGTTTGCAACTGAAAAGAAACTTTGTGTTCCCAACAAGCTAGGTGAAGGACGGCTTTCACACACACTTATCTCTCAGAACTGAGCAAGTGGAGAGACGTTCGTTCATCTAGCACCATTGGAACGTGTTACAGGATACACTTTTTCTCTGCTTTCTCAGTGTGTTTCCTAGTGACGGTTTGAATTTCCTGCAGTTTTCACTGTAAAACCGAGTTGGAGCTTCTACCTCCCCATATATATATATGGAATGGAGTTTGCAACTGAAAAGAAACTTTGTGTTCCCAAAAAGCTAGGTGAAAGAAGACTTTCACACACACTTATCTCTCAGAACTGAGCAAGTGGAGAGACGTTCGTTCATCTAGCACCAAGGGAATAGTGTGCAGGTGACACTATTTCTCTGCTTTCTCAGTCTGTTTCCTAGTGCCGGTTTGAAGTTCCTGCAGTTTTCACTGTAAAACCGAGTTGGAGCTAGTACCTCCCCATATATATGTATGGAATGGAGTTTGCAACTGAAAAGAAACTTTGTGTTCCCAACAAGCTAGGTGAAGGAAGGCTTTCACACACACTTATCTCTCACAACTGAGCAAGTGGAGAGACGTTCGTTCATCTAGCACCAAGGGAACGGGTTGCAGGAGACACTTTTTCTCTGCTTTCTCAGTCTGTTTCCTAGTGCCGGTTTAAATTTCCTGCAGTTTTCACTGTCAAAACGAGTTGGAGCTTGTACATCCCCATATATATATATGGAATGGAGTTTGCAACTGAAAAGAAACTTTGTGTTCCCAACAAGCTAGTTGAAGGACGGCTTTCACACACACTTATCTCTCAGGACTGAGCAAGTGGAGAGACGTTCGTTCATCTAGCACCAAGGGAACGGGTTGCAGGAGACACTTTTTCTCTGCTTTCTCAGTGTGTTTCCTAGTGCCGGTTTGAAATTCCTGCAGTTTTCACTGTCAAACCGAGTTGGAGCTTGTACCTCCCCATATATATGTATGGAATGGAGTTTGCAACTGAAAAGAAACTTTGTGTTCCCAACAAGATAGTTGAAGGACGGCTTTCACACAGACTTATCTCTCAGAACTGAGCAAGTGGAGAGACTTTCGTTCATCTAGCACGAAGGGAACGGGTTGCAGGAGACACTTTTTCTCTGCTTTCTAAGTCTGTTTCCTAGTGCCGGTTTGAAGTTCCTGCAGTTTTCACTGTTAATCCGATTTGGAGCTTGTACTCCCCCATATATATGTATGGAATGGAGTTTGCAACTGAAAAGAAACTTTGTGTTCCCAACAAGCTAGGTGAAGGACGGCTTTCACACACAATTATCTCTCAGAACTGAGCAAGTGGAGAGACGTTCGTTCATCTAGCACCAAGGGAATGGGTTGCAGGAGACACTTTTTCTCTGCTTTCTCAGTCTGTTTCCTAGTGCCGGTTTGAAGTTCCTGCAGTTTTCACTGTTAATCTGATTTGGAGCTTGTACTCCCCCATATATATGTATGGAATGGAGTTTGCAACTGAAAAGAAACTTTGTGTTCCCAACAAGCTAGGTGAAGGAAGGCTTTCACACACACTTATCTCTCAGAACTGAGCAAGTGGAGAGACGTTCGTTCATCTAGCACCAAGGGAACGGGTTGCAGGAGACAATTTTTCTCTGCTTTCTCAGTCTGTTTCCTAGTGACGGTTTGAAGTTCCTGCAGTTTTCACTGTAAAACCGAGGTGGAGCTAGTACCTCCCCATATATATGTATGGAATGGAGTTTGCAACTGAAAAGAAACTTTGTGTTCCCAACTAGCTAGGTGAAGGACGGCTTTCACACACACTTATCTCTCAGAACTGAGCAAGTGGAGAGACGTTCGTTCATCTAGCACCAAGGGAACAGTTTGCAGGAGACACTTTTTCTCTGCTTTCTCAGTCTGTTTCCTAGTGCCGGTTTGAAGTTCCTGCAGTTTTCACTGTAAAACCGAATTGTAGCTAGTACCTCCCCATATATATGTATGGAATGGAGTTTGCAACTGAAAAGAAACTTTTGTTCCCAACAAGCTAGGTGAAGGAAGGCTTTCACACACACTTATCTCTCAGAACTGAGCAAGTGGAGAGACGTTCGTTCATCTAGCACCAAGGGAACGGGTTGCAGGAGACACTTTTTCTCTGCTTTCTCAGTCTGTTTCCTAGTGCCGGTTTGAAGTTCCTGCAGTTTTCACTGTAAAACCGAGTTGGAGCTTCTACCTCCCCATATATATGTATGGAATGGAGTTTGCAACTGAAAAGAAACTTTGTGTTCCCAACAAGCTAGGTGAAGGACGGCTTTCACACACAATTATCTCTCAGAACTGAGCAAGTGGAGAGACGTTCGTTCATCTAGCACCAAGGGAACGGGATGCAGGAGACACTTTTTCTCTGCTTTCTCAGTCTGTTTCCTAGTGCCGGTTTGAAGTTCCTGCAGTTTTCACTGTAAAATCGAGGTGGAGCTTCTACCTCCCCATATATATGTATGGAATGGAGTTTGCAACTGAAAAGAAACTTTGTGTTCCCAACAAGCTAGGTGAAGGAAGGCTTTCACACACACTTATCTCTCAGAACTGAGCAAGTGGAGAGACGTTCGTTCATGTAGCACCAAGGGAACGGGTTGCAGGAGACAATTTTTCTCTGCTTTCTCAGTCTGTTTCCTAGTGCCGGTTTGAAATTCCTGCAGTTTTCACTGTCAAACCGAGTTGGAGCTTGTACCTCCCCATATATATGTATGGAATGGAGTTAGCAACTGAAAAGAAACTTTGTGTTCCCAACAAGCTAGGTGAAGGAAGGCTTTCACACACACTTATCTCTCAGAACTGAGCAAGTGGAGAGACCTTCGTTCATCTAGCACCAAGGGAACGGGTTGCAGGAGTCACTTTTTCTCTGCTTTCTCAGTCTGTTTCCTAGTGCCGGTTTGAAGTTCCTGCAGTTTTCACTGTAAAACCGAGGTGGAGCTTCTACCTCCCCATATATATGTATGGAATGGAGTTTGCAACTGAAAAGAAACTTTGTGTTCCCAACAAGCTAGTTGAAGGACGGCTTTCACACACACTTATCTCTCAGAACTGAGCAAGTGGAGAGACGTTCGTTCATCTAGCACCAAGGGAACGGTTTGCAGGAGACACTTTTTCTCTGCTTTCTCAGTCTGTTTCCTAGTGCCGGTTTGAAGTTCCTGCAGTTTTCACTGTCAAACCGAGTTGGAGCTTCTACCTCCCCATATATATATATGGAGTGGAGTTTGCAACTGAAAAGAAACTTTGTGTTCCCAACAAGCTAGGTGAAGGACGGCTTTCATACACACTTATCTGTCAGAACTGAGCAAGTGGAGAGACGTTCATTCATTTAGCACCAAGGAAATGGTTTGAAGGCGACACTTTTTCTCTGCATTCTCAGTCTGTTTCCTAGTGACGGTTTTAATTTCCTGCAGATTTCACTGTAAAACCGAGTTGGAGCTAGTACCTCCCCATATATATGTATGGAATGGGGTTTGCAACTGAAAAGAAACTTTGTGTTCCCAACAAGCTAGGTCAAGGAAGGCTTTCACACACACTTATCTCTCAGAACTGAGCAAGTGGAGAGACGTTCGTTCATCTAGCACCAAGGGAACGGGTTGCAGGAGACAGTTTTACTCTGCTTTCTCAGTCTGTTTCCTAGTGCCGGTTTGAAATTCCTGCAGTTTTCACTGTAAAACCGAGTTGGAGCTTCTACCTCCCCTAATATATGTATGGAATGGAGTTTGCAAATGAAAAGAAACTTTGTGTTCCCAACAAGCTAGGTGAAGGACGGCTTTCACACACACTTATCTCTCAGAACTGAGCAAGTGGTGAGACGTTCGTTCATATAGCACCAAGGGAACGGGTTGCAGGAGACACTTTTTCTCTGCTTTCTCAGTGTGTTTCCTAGTGCCGGTTTGAAATTCCTGCAGTTTTCACTGTCAAACCGAGTTGGAGCTTGTACCTCCCCATATATATGTATGGAATGGAGTTTGCAACTGAAAAGAAACTTTGTGTTCCCAACAAGATAGTTGAAGGACGGCTTTCACACAGACTT
Organism: Camelus bactrianus; assembly: GCF_048773025.1. Lineage (NCBI taxonomy): Eukaryota > Metazoa > Chordata > Mammalia > Artiodactyla > Camelidae > Camelus > Camelus bactrianus. The sequence continues at coordinate 135,538,068 of NC_133541.1, forward strand.
ATCTCTCAGAACTGAGCAAGTGGAGAGACTTTCGTTCATCTAGCACGAAGGGAACGGGTTGCAGGAGACACTTTTTCTCTGCTTTCTAAGTCTGTTTCCTAGTGCCGGTTTGAAGTTCCTGCAGTTTTCACTGTTAATCCGATTTGGAGCTTGTACTCCCCCATATATATGTATGGAATGGAGTTTGCAACTGAAAAGAAACTTTGTGTTCCCAACAAGCTAGGTGAAGGACGGCTTTCACACACAATTATCTCTCAGAACTGAGCAAGTGGAGAGACGTTCGTTCATCTAGCACCAAGGGAACGGGTTGCAGGAGACACTTTTTCTCTGCTTTCTCAGTCTGTTTCCTAGTGCCGGTTTGAAGTTCCTGCAGTTTTCACTGTTAATCTGATTTGGAGCTTGTACTCCACCATATATATGTATGGAATGAAGTTTGCAACTGAAAAGAAACTTTGTGTTCCCAACAATCTAGGTGAAGGAAGGCTTTCACACACACTTATCTCTCAGAACTGAGCAAGTGGAGAGACGTTCGTTCATCTAGCACCAAGGGAACGGGTTGCAGGAGACAATTTTTCTCTGCTTTCTCAGTCTGTTTCCTAGTGACGGTTTGAAGTTCCTGCAGTTTTCACTGTAAAACCGAGGTGGAGCTAGTACCTCCCCATATATATATATGGAATGGAGTTTGCAACTGAAAAGAAACTTTGTGTTCCCAACTAGCTAGGTGAAGGACGGCTTTCACACACACTTATCTCTCAGAACTGAGCAAGTGGAGAGACGTTCGTTCATCTAGCACCAAGGGAACAGTTTGCAGGAGACACTTTTTCTCTGCTTTCTCAGTCTGTTTCCTAGTGCCGGTTTGAAGTTCCTGCAGTTTTCACTGTAAAACCGAGTTGTAGCTAGTACCTCCCCATATATATGTATGGAATGGAGTTTGCAACTGAAAAGAAACTTTTGTTCCCAACAAGCTAGGTGAAGGAAGGCTTTCACACACACTTATCTCTCAGAACTGAGCAAGTGGAGAGACGTTCGTTCATCTAGCACCAAGGGAACGGGTTGCAGGAGACACTTTTTCTCTGCTTTCTCAGTCTGTTTCCTAGTGCCGGTTTGAAGTTCCTGCAGTTTTCACTGTAAAACCGAGTTGGAGCTTCTACCTCCCCATATATATGTATGGAATGGAGTTTGCAACTGAAAAGAAACTTTGTGTTCCCAACAAGCTAGGTGAAGGACGGCTTTCACACACAATTATCTCTCAGAACTGAGCAAGTGGAGAGACGTTCGTTCATCTAGCACCAAGGGAACGGGATGCAGGAGACACTTTTTCTCTGCTTTCTCAGTCTGTTTCCTAGTGCCGGTTTGAAGTTCCTGCAGTTTTCACTGTAAAATCGAGGTGGAGCTTCTACCTCCCCATATATATGTATGGAATGGAGTTTGCAACTGAAAAGAAACTTTGTGTTCCCAACAATCTAGTTGAAGGACGGCTTTCACACACACTTATCTCTCAGAACTTAGCAAGTGGAGAGACGTTCGTTCATGTAGCACCAAGGGAACGGGTTGCAGGAGAAAATTTTTCTCTGCTTTCTCAGTCTGTTTCCTAGTGCCGGTTTGAAATTCCTGCAGTTTTCACTGTCAAACCGAGTTGGAGCTTGTACCTCCCCATATATATGTATGGAATGGAGTTAGCAACTGAAAAGAAACTTTGTGTTCCCAACAAGCTAGGTGAAGGAAGGCTTTCACACACACTTATCTCTCAGAACTGAGCAAGTGGAGAGACCTTCGTTCATCTAGCACCAAGGGAACGGGTTGCAGGAGTCACTTTTTCTCTGCTTTCTCAGTGTGTTTCCTAGTGCCGGTTTGAAGTTCCTGCAGTTTTCACTGTAAAACCGAGGTGGAGCTTCTACCTCCCCATATATATGTATGGAATGGAGTTTGCAACTGAAAAGAAACTTTGTGTTCCCAACGAGCTAGTTGAAGGACGGCTTTCACACACACTTATCTCTCAGAACTGAGCAAGTGGAGAGACGTTCGTTCATCTAGCACCAAGGGAAAGGTTTGCAGGAGACACTTTTTCTCTGCTTTCTCAGTCTGTTTCCTAGTGCCGGTTTGAAGTTCCTGCTGTTTTCACTGTCAAACCGAGTTGGAGCTTCTACCTCCCCATATATATATATGGAGTGGAGTTTGCAACTGAAAAGAAACTTTGTGTTCCCAACAAGCTAGGTGAAGGACGGCTTTCATACACACTTATCTGTCAGAACTGAGCAAGTGGAGAGACGTTCATTCATTTAGCACCAAGGAAATGGTTTGAAGGCGACACTTTTTCTCTGCATTCTCAGTCTGTTTCCTAGTGACGGTTTTAAGTTCCTGCAGATTTCACTGTAAAACCGAGTTGGAGCTAGTACCTCCCCATATATATGTATGGAATGGGGTTTGCAACTGAAAAGAAACTTTGTGTTCCCAACAAGCTAGGTCAAGGAAGGCTTTCACACACACTTATCTCTCAGAACTGAGCAAGTGGAGAGACGTTCGTTCATCTAGCACCAAGGAAACGGGTTGCAGGAGACAGTTTTACTCTGCTTTCTCAGTCTGTTTCCTAGTGCCGGTTTGAAATTCCTGCAGTTTTCACTGTAAAACCGAGTTGGAGCTTCTACCTCCCCTAATATATGTATGGAATGGAGTTTGCAAATGAAAAGAAACTTTGTGTTCCCAACAAGATAGTTGAAGGACGGCTTTCACACACACTTATCTCTCAGAACTGAGCAAGTGGAGAGACTTTCGTTCATCTAGCACGAAGGGAACGGGTTGCAGGAGACACTTTTTCTCTGCTTTCTAAGTCTGTTTCCTAGTGCCGGTTTGAAGTTCCTGCAGTTTTCACTGTTAATCCGATTTGGAGCTTGTACTCCCCCATATATATGTATGGAATGGAGTTTGCAACTGAAAAGAAACTTTTGTTCCCAACAAGCTAGGTGAAGGACGGCTTTCACACACAATTATCTCTCAGAACTGAGCAAGTGGAGAGACGTTCGTTCATCTAGCACCAAGGGAACGGGTTGCAGGAGACACTTTTTCTCTGCTTTCTCAGTCTGTTTCCTAGTGCCGGTTTGAAGTTCCTGCAGTTTTCACTGTTAATCTGATTTGGAGCTTGTACTCCCCCATATATATGTATGGAATGGAGTTTGCAACTGAAAAGAAACTTTGTGTTCCCAACAAGCTAGGTGAAGGAAGGCTTTCACACACACTTATCTCTCAGAACTGAGCAAGTGGAGAGACGTTCGTTCATCTAGCACCAAGGGAACGGGTTGCAGGAGACAATTTTTCTCTGCTTTCTCAGTCTGTTTCCTAGTGACGGTTTGAAGTTCCTGCAGTTTTCACTGTAAAACCGAGGTGGAGCTAGTACCTCCCCATATATATTTATGGAAAGGAGTTTGCAACTGAAAAGAAACTTTGTGTTCCCAACTAGCTAGGTGAAGGACGGCTTTCACACACACTTATCTCTCAGAACTGAGCAAGTGGAGAGACGTTCGTTCATCTAGCACCAAGGGAACAGTTTGCAGGAGACACTTTTTCTCTGCTTTCTCAGTCTGTTTCCTAGTGCCGGTTTGAAGTTCCTGCAGTTTTCACTGTAAAACCGAGTTGTAGCTAGTACCTCCCCATATATATGTATGGAATGGAGTTTACAACTGAAAAGAAACTTTTGTTCCCAACAAGCTAGGTGAAGGAAGGCTTTCACACACACTTATCTCTCAGAACTGAGCAAGTGGAGAGACGTTCGTTCATCTAGCACCAAGGGAACGGGTTGCAGGAGACACTTTTTCTCTGCTTTCTCAGTCTGTTTCCTAGTGCCAGTTTGAAGTTCCTGCAGTTTTCACTGTAAAACCGAGTTGGAGCTTCTACCTCCCCATATAAATGTATGGAATGGAGTTTGCAACTGAAAAGAAACTTTGTGTTCCCAACAAGCTAGGTGAAGGACGGCTTTCACACACAATTATCTCTCAGAACTGAGCAAGTGGAGAGACGTTCGTTCATCTAGCACCAAGGGAACGGGATGCAGGGGACACTTTTTCTCTGCTTTCTCAGTCTGTTTCCTAGTGCCGGTTTGAAGTTCCTGCAGTTTTCACTGTAAAACCGAGGTGGAGCTAGTACCTCCCCATATATATGTATGGAATGGAGTTTGCAACTGAAAAGAAACTTTGTGTTCCCAACTAGCTAGGTGAAGGACGGCTTTCACACACACTTATCTCTCAGAACTGAGCAAGTGGAGAGACGTTCGTTCATCTAGCACCAAGGGAACAGTTTGCAGGAGACACTTTTTCTCTGCTTTCTCAGTCTGTTTCCTAGTGCCGGTTTGAAGTTCCTGCAGTTTTCACTGTAAAACCGAGTTGTAGCTAGTACCTCCCCATATATATGTATGGAATGGAGTTTGCAACTGAAAAGAAACTTTTGTTCCCAACAAGCTAGGTGAAGGAAGGCTTTCACACACACTTATCTCTCAGAACTGAGCAAGTGGAGAGACGTTCGTTCATCTAGCACCAAGGGAACGGGTTGCAGGAGACACTTTTTCTCTGCTTTCTCAGTCTGTTTCCTAGTGCCGGTTTGAAGTTCCTGCAGTTTTCACTGTAAAACCGAGTTGGAGCTTCTACCTTCCCATATATATGTACGGAATGGAGTTTGCAACTGAAAAGAAACTTTGTGTTCCCAACAAGCTAGGTGAAGGACGGCTTTCACACACAATTATCTCTCAGAACTGAGCAAGTGGAGAGACGTTCGTTCATCTAGCACCAAGGGAACGGGATGCAGGAGACACTTTTTCTCTGCTTTCTCAGTCTGTTTCCTAGTGCCGGTTTGAAGTTCCTGCAGTTTTCACTGTAAAATCGAGGTGGAGCTTCTACCTCCCCATATATATGTATGGAATGGAGTTTGCAACTGAAAAGAAACTTTGTGTTCCCAACAATCTAGTTGAAGGACGGCTTTCACACACACTTATCTCTCAGATCTGAGCATGTGGAGAGACGTTCGTTCATGTAGCACCAAGGGAACGGGTTGCAGGAGACAATTTTTCTCTGCTTTCTCAGTCTGTTTCCTAGTGCCGGTTTGAAATTCCTGCAGTTTTCACTGTCAAACCGAGTTGGAGCTTGTACCTCCCCATATATATGTATGGAATGGAGTTAGCAACTGAAAAGAAACTTTGTGTTCCCAACAAGCTAGGTGAAGGAAGGCTTTCACACACACTTATCTCTCAGAACTGAGCAAGTGGAGAGACCTTCGTTCATCTAGCACCAAGGGAACGGGTTGCAGGAGTCACTTTTTCTCTGCTTTCTCAGTCTGTTTCCTAGTGCCGGTTTGAAATTCCTGCAGTTTTCACTGTCAAACCGAGTTGGAGCTTGTACCTCCCCATATATATGTATGGAATGGAGTTAGCAACTGAAAAGAAACTTTGTGTTCCCAACAAGCTAGGTGAAGGAAGGCTTTCACACACACTTATCTCTCAGAACTGAGCAAGTGGAGAGACGTTCGTTCATCTAGCACCAAGGGAACGGGTTGCAGGAGACACTTTTTCTCTGCTTTCTCAGTCTGTTTCCTAGTGCCGGTTTGAAGTTCCTGCAGTTTTCACTGTAAAACCGAGTTGGAGCTTCTACCTCCCCATATATATGTACGGAATGGAGTTTGCAACTGAAAAGAAACTTTGTGTTCCCAACAAGCTAGGTGAAGGACGGCTTTCACACACAATTATCTCTCAGAACTGAGCAAGTGGAGAGACGTTCGTTCATCTAGCACCAAGGGAACGGGATGCAGGAGACACTTTTTCTCTGCTTTCTCAGTCTGTTTCCTAGTGCCGGTTTGAAGTTCCTGCAGTTTTCACTGTAAAATCGAGGTGGAGCTTCTACCTCCCCATATATATGTATGGAATGGAGTTTGCAACTGAAAAGAAACTTTGTGTTCCCAACAATCTAGTTGAAGGACGGCTTTCACACACACTTATCTCTCAGAACTGAGCAAGTGGAGAGACGTTCGTTCATGTAGCACCAAGGGAACGGGTTGCAGGAGACAATTTTTCTCTGCTTTCTCAGTCTGTTTCCTAGTGCCGGTTTGAAATTCCTGCAGTTTTCACTGTCAAACCGAGTTGGAGCTTGTACCTCCCCATATATATGTATGGAATGGAGTTAGCAACTGAAAAGAAACTTTGTGTTCCCAACAAGCTAGGTGAAGGAAGGCTTTCACACACACTTATCTCTCAGAACTGAGCAAGTGGAGAGACCTTCGTTCATCTAGCACCAAGGGAACGGGTTGCAGGAGTCACTTTTTCTCTGCTTTCTCAGTCTGTTTCCTAGTGCCGGTTTGAAATTCCTGCAGTTTTCACTGTCAAACCGAGTTGGAGCTTGTACCTCCCCATATATATGTATGGAATGGAGTTAGCAACTGAAAAGAAACTTTGTGTTCCCAACAAGCTAGGTGAAGGAAGGCTTTCACACACACTTATCTCTCAGAACTGAGCAAGTGGAGAGACCTTCGTTCATCTAGCACCAAGGGAACGGGTTGCAGGAGTCACTTTTTCTCTGCTTTCTCAGTCTGTTTCCTAGTGCCGGTTTGAATTTCCTGCAGTTTTCACTGTAAAACCGAGTTGGAGCTTCTACCTCCCCATATATATATATGGAATGGAGTTTGCAACTGAAAAGAAACTTTGTGTTCCCAAAAAGCTAGGTGAAGGAAGACTTTCACACACACTTATCTCTCAGAACTGAGCAAGTGGAGAGACGTTCGTTCATCTAGCACCAAGGGAATAGTGTGCAGGTGACACTTTTTCTCTGCTTTCTCAGTCTGTTTCCTAGTGCCGGTTTGAAGTTCCTGCAGTTTTCAGTGTAAAACCGAGTTGGAGCTAGTACCTCCCCATATATATGTATGGAATGGAGTTTGCAACTGAAAAGAAACTTTGTGTTCCCAACAAGCTAGGTGAAGGAAGGCTTTCACACACACTTATCTCTCACAACTGAGCAAGTGGAGAGACGTTCGTTCATCTAGCACCAAGGGAACGGGTTGCAGGAGACACTTTTTCTCTGCATTCTCAGTCTGTTTCCTAGTGCCGGTTTAAATTTCCTGCAGTTTTCACTGTCAAAACGAGTTGGAGCTTGTACATCCCCATATATATATATGGAATGGAGTTTGCAACTGAAAAGAAACTTTGTGTTCCCAACAAGCTAGTTGAAGGACGGCTTTCACACACACTTATCTCTCAGGACTGAGCAAGTGGAGAGACGTTCGTTCATCTAGCACCAAGGGAACGGGTTGCAGGAGACACTTTTTCTCTGCTTTCTCAGTGTGTTTCCTAGTGCCGGTTTGAAATTCCTGCAGTTTTCACTGTCAAACCGAGTTGGAGCTTGTACCTCCCCATATATATGTATGGAATGGAGTTTGCAACTGAAAAGAAACTTTGTGTTCCCAACAAGATAGTTGAAGGACGGCTTTCACACAGACTTATCTCTCAGAACTGAGCAAGTGGAGAGACGTTCGTTCATCTAGCACCAAGGGAACGGGTTGCAGGAGACACTTTTTCTCTGCTTTCTCAGTCTGTTTCCTAGTGCCGGTTTGTAGTTCCTGCAGTTTTCACTGTTAATCTGATTTGGAGCTTGTACTCCCCCATATATATGTATGAAATGGAGTTTGCAACTGAAAAGAAACTTTGTGTTCCCAACAAGCTAGGTGAAGGACGGCTTTCACACACAATTATCTCTCAGAACTGAGCAAGTGGAGAGACGTTCGTTCATCTAGCACCAAGGGAACGGGATGCAGGAGACACTTTTTCTCTGCTTTCTCAGTGTGTTTCCTAGTGCCGGTTTGAAGTTCCTGCAGTTTTCACTGTAAAATCGATGTGGAGCTTCTACCTCCCCATATATATGTATGGAATGGAGTTTGCAACTGAAAAGAAACTTTGTGTTCCCAACAATCTAGTTGAAGGACGACTTTCACACACACTTATCTCTCAGAACTGAGCAAGTGGAGAGACGTTCGTTCATCTAGCACCAAGGAAACGGTTTGAAGGAGACACTTTTTCTCTGCATTCACAGTCTGTTTCCTAGTGACGGTTTTAAGTTCCTGCAGATTTCACTGTAAAACCGAGTTGGAGCTAGTACCTCCCCATATATGTGTATGGAATGGGGTTTGCAACTGAAAAGAAACTTTGTGTTCCCAACAAGCTAGGTGAAGGAAGGCTTTCACACACAGTTATCTCTCAGAACTGAGCAAGTGGAGAGACGTTCGTTCATCTAGCACCAAGGGAACGGGTTGCAGGAGACACTTTTTCTCTGCTTTCTCAGTCTGTTTCCTAGTGCCGGTTTGAAGTTCCTGCAGTTTTCACTGTCAAACCGAGTTGGAGCTAGTACCTCCCCATATATATGTATGGAATGGAGTTTGCAACTGAAAAGAAACTTTGTGTTCCCAACAAGCTAGGTGAAGGACGGCTTTCACACACACTTATCTCTCAGAACTGAGCAAGTGGAGAGACGTTCGTTCATCTAGCACCAAGGGAACGGGTTACAGGATACACTTTTTCTCTACTTTCTCAGTGTGTTTCCTAGTGACGGTTTGAATTTCCTGCAGTTTTCACTGTAAAACCGAGTTGGAGCTTCTACCTCCCCATATATATATATGGAATGGAGTTTGCAACTGAAAAGAAACTTTGTGTTCCCAAAAAGCTAGTTGAAGGAAGGCTTTCACACACACTTATCTCTCAGAACTGAGCAAGTGGAGAGACGTTCGTTCATCTAGCACCAAGGGAACGGGTTGCCGGGGACACTTTTTCTCTGCTTTCTCAGTCTGTTTCCTAGTGCCGGTTTGAAGTTCCTGCAGTTTTCACTGTAAAACCGAGTTGGAGCTAGCACCTCCCCATATGTATTTATGGAATGGAGTTTGCAACTGAAAAGAAACTTTGTGTTCCCAACAAGCTAGTTGAAGGACGGCTTTCACACACACTTATCTCTCAGAACTGAGCAAGTGGAGAGACGTTCGTTCATCTAGCACCAATGGAACGGGTTGCAGGAGACACTTTTTCTCTGCTTTCTCAGTCTGTTTCCTAGTGCCGGTTTGAAGTTCCTGCAGTTTTCACTGTCAAACCGAGTTGGAGCTAGTACCTCCCCATATATATTTATGGAAAGGAGTTTGCAACTGAAAAGAAACTTTGTGTTCCCAACAAGCTAGGTGAAGGAAGGCTTTCACACACACTTATCTCTCAGAACTGAGCAAGTGGAGAGACGTTCGTTCATCTAGCACCAAGGGAACGTGTTACAGGATACACTTTTTCTCTGCTTTCTCAGTGTGTTTCCTAGTGACGGTTTGAATTTCCTGCAGTTTTCACTGTAAAACGGAGTTGGAGCTTCTACCTCCCCATATATATATATGGAATGGAGTTTGCAACTGAAAAGAAACTTTGTGTTCCCAAAAAGCTAGGTGAAGGAAGACTTTCACACACATTATCTCTCAGAACTGAGCAAGTGGAGAGACGTTCGTTCATCTAGCACCAAGGGAATAGTGTGCAGGTGACACTTTTTCTCTGCTTTCTCAGTCTGTTTCCTAGTGCCGGTTTGAAGTTCCTGCAGTTTTCACTGTAAAACCGAGTTGGAGCTAGTACCTTCCCATATATATGTATGGAATGGAGTTTGCAACTGAAAAGAAACTTTGTGTTCCCAACAAGCTAGGTGAAGGAAGGCTTTCACACACACTTATCTCTCACAACTGAGCAAGTGGAGAGACGTTCGTTCATCTAGCACCAAGGGAACGGGTGGCAGGAGACACATTTTCTCTGCTTTCTCAGTCTGTTTCCTAGTGCCGGTTTAAATTTCCTGCAGTTTTCACTGTCAAAACGAGTTGGAGCTTGTACATCCCCATATATATATATGGAATGGAGTTTGCAACTGAAAAGAAACTTTGTGTTCCCAACAAACTAGTTGAAGGACGGCTTTCACACACACTTATCTCTCAGGACTGAGCAAGTGGAGAGACGTTCGTTCATCTAGCACCAAGGGAACGGGTTGCAGGAGACACTTTTTCTCTGCTTTCTCAGTCTGTTTCCTAGTGCCGGTTTGAAATTCCTGCAGTTTTCACTGTCAAACCGAGTTGGAGCTTGTACCTCCCCATATATATGTATGGAATGGAGTTTGCAACTGAAAAGAAACTTTATGTTCCCAACAAGATAGTTGAAGGACGGCTTTCATACACACTTATCTCTCAGAACTGAGCAAGTGGAGAGACTTTCGTTCATCTAGCACCAAGGGAACGGGTTGCAGGAGACACTTTTTCTCTGCTTTCTAAGTCTGTTTCCTAGTGCCGGTTTGAAGTTCCTGCAGTTTTCACTGTAAAACCGAGTTGGAGCTAGCACCTCCCCATATGTATGTATGGAATGGAGTTTGCAACTGAAAAGAAACTTTGTGTTCCCAACAAGCTAGTTGAAGGACGGCTTTCACACACACTTATCTCTCAGAACTGAGCAAGTGGAGAGACGTTCGTTCATCTAGCACCAAGGGAACGGGTTGCAGGAGACACTTTTTCTCTGCTTTCTCAGTCTGTTTCCTAGTGCCGGTTTGAAGTTCCTGCAGTTTGCACTGTAAAACCGAGTTGGAGCTAGTACCTCCCCATATATATGTATGGAAAGGAGTTTGCAACTGAAAAGAAACTTTGTGTTCCCAACAAGCTAGGTGAAGGACGGCTTTCACACACACTTATCTCTCAGAACTGAGCAAGTGGAGAGACGTTCGTTCATCTAGCACCAAGGGAACGGGTTGCAGGAGTCACTTTTTCTCTGCTTTCTCAGTCTGTTTCCTAGTGCCGGTTTGAAATTCCTGCAGTTTTCACTGTCAAACCGAGTTGGAGCTTGTACCTCCCCATATATATGTATGGAATGGAGTTAGCAACTGAAAAGAAACTTTGTGTTCCCAACAAGCTAGGTGAAGGAAGGCTTTCACACACACTTATCTCTCAGAACTGAGCAAGTGGAGAGACCTTCGTTCATCTAGCACCAAGGGAACGGGTTGCAGGAGTCACTTTTTCTCTGCTTTCTCAGTCTGTTTCCTAGTGCCGGTTTGAATTTCCTGCAGTTTTCACTGTAAAACCGAGTTGGAGCTTCTACCTCCCCATATATATATATGGAATGGAGTTTGCAACTGAAAAGAAACTTTGTGTTCCCAAAAAGCTAGGTGAAGGAAGACTTTAACACACACTTATCTCTCAGAACTGAGCAAGTGGAGAGACGTTCGTTCATCTAGCACCAAGGGAATAGTGTGCAGGTGACACTTTTTCTCTGCTTTCTCAGTCTGTTTCCTAGTGCCGGTTTGAAGTTCCTGCAGTTTTCACTGTAAAACCGAGTTGGAGCTAGTACCTCCCCATATATATGTATGGAATGGAGTTTGCAACTGAAAAGAAACTTTGTGTTCCCAACAAGCTAGGTGAAGGAAGGCTTTCACACACACTTATCTCTCACAACTGAGCAAGTGGAGAGACGTTCGTTCATCTAGCACCAAGGGAACGGGTTGCAGGAGACACTTTTTCTCTGCTTTCTCAGTCTGTTTCCTAGTGCCGGTTTAAATTTCCTGCAGTTTTCACTGTCAAAACGAGTTGGAGCTTGTACATCCCCATATATATATATGGAATGGAGTTTGCAACTGAAAAGAAACTTTGTGTTCCCAACAAGCTAGTTGAAGGACGGCTTTCACACACACTTATCTCTCAGGACTGAGCAAGTGGAGAGACGTTCGTTCATCTAGCACCAAGGGAACGGGTTGCAGGAGACACTTTTTCTCTGCTTTCTCAGTCTGTTTCCTAGTGCCGGTTTGAAATTCCTGCAGTTTTCACTGTCAAACCGAGTTGGAGCTTGTACCTCCCCATATATATGTATGGAATGGAGTTTGCAACTGAAAAGAAACTTTGTGTTCCCAACAAGATAGTTGAAGGACGGCTTTCACACAGACTTATCTCTCAGAACTGAGCAAGTGGAGAGACTTTCGTTCATCTAGCACGAAGGGAACGGGTTGCAGGAGACACTTTTTCTCTGCTTTCTAAGTCTGTTTCCTAGTGCCGGTTTGAAGTTCCTGCAGTTTTCACTGTTAATCCGATTTGGAGCTTGTACTCCCCCATATATATGTATGGAATGGAGTTTGCAACTGAAAAGAAACTTTGTGTTCCCAACAAGCTAGGTGAAGGACGGCTTTCACACACAATTATCTCTCAGAACTGAGCAAGTGGAGAGACGTTCGTTCATCTAGCACCAAGGGAACGGTTTGCAGGAGACACTTTTTCTCTGCTTTCTCAGTCTGTTTCCTAGTGCCGGTTTGAAGTTCCTGCAGTTTTCACTGTAAAATCGAGGTGGAGCTTCTACCTCCCCATATATATGTATGGAATGGAGTTTGCAACTGAAAAGAAACTTTGTGTTCCCAACAATCTAGTTGAAGGACGACTTTCACACACACTTATCTCTCAGAACTGAGCAAGTGGCGAGACGTTCGTTCATCTAGCACCAAGGAAACGGTTTGAAGGAGACACTTTTTCTCTGCATTCTCAGTCTGTTTCCTAGTGACGGTTTTAAGTTCCTGCAGATTTCACTGTAAAACCGAGTTGGAGCTAGTACCTCCCCATATATGTGTATGGAATGGGGTTTGCAACTGAAAAGAAACTTTGTGTTCCCAACAAGCTAGGTGAAGGAAGGCTTTCACACACAGTTATCTCTCAGAACTGAGCAAGTGGAGAGACGTTCGTTCATCTAGCACCAAGGGAACGGGTTGCAGGAGACACTTTTTCTCTGCTTTCTCAGTCTGTTTCCTAGTGCCGGTTTGAAATTCCTGCAGTTTTCACTGTCAAACCGAGTTGGAGCTTGTACCTCCCCATATATATGTATGGAATGGAGTTTGCAACTGAAAAGAAACTTTGTGTTCCCAACAAGCTAGGTGAAGGACGGCTTTCACACACACTTATCTCTCAGAACTGAGCAAGTGGAGAGACGTTCGTTCATCTAGCACCAAGGGAACGGGTTACAGGATACACTTTTTCTCTACTTTCTCAGTGTGTTTCCTAGTGACGGTTTGAAGTTCCTGCAGTATTCACTGTAAAACCGAGTTGGAGCTTCTACCTCCCCATATATATATATGGAATGGAGTTTGCAACTGAAAAGAAACTTTGTGTTCCCAAAAAGCTAGGTGAAGGAAGGCTTTCACACACACTTATCTCTCAGAACTGAGCAAGTGGAGAGACGTTCGTTCATCTAGCACCAAGGGAACGGGTTGCAGGAGACACTTTTTCTCTGCTTTCTCAGTCTGTTTCCTAGTGCCGGTTTGAAGTTCCTGCAGTTTTCACTGTAAAACCGAGTTGGAGCTAGCACCTCCCCATATGTATTTATTGAATGGAGTTTGCAACTGAAAAGAAACTTTGTGTTCCCAACAAGCTAGTTGAAGGACGGCTTTCACACACACTTATCTCTCAGAACTGAGCAAGTGGAGAGACGTTCGTTCGTCTAGCACCAATGGAACGGGTTGCAGGAGACACTTTTTCTCTGCTTTCTCAGTCTGTTTCCTAGTGCCGGTTTGAAGTTCCTGCAGTTTTCACTGTAAAACCGAGTTGGAGCTAGTACCTCCCCATATATATTTATGGAAAGGAGTTTGCAACTGAAAAGAAACTTTGTGTTCCCAACAAGCTAGGTGAAGGACGGCTTTCACACACACTTATCTCTCAGAACTGAGCAAGTGGAGAGACGTTCGTTCATCTAGCACCAAGGGAACGTGTTACAGGATACACTTTTTCTCTGCTTTCTCAGTGTGTTTCCTAGTGACGGTTTGAATTTCCTGCAGTTTTCACTGTAAAACCGAGTTGGAGCTTCTACCTCCCCATATATATATATGGAATGGAGTTTGCAACTGAAAAGAAACTTTGTGTTCCCAAAAAGCTAGGTGAAGGAAGACTTTCACACACACTTATCTCTCAGAACTGAGCAAGTGGAGAGACGTTCGTTCATCTAGCACCAAGGGAATAGTGTGCAGGTGACACTTTTTCTCTGCTTTCTCAGTCTGTTTCCTAGTGCCGGTTTGAAGTTCCTGCAGTTTTCACTGTAAAACCGAGTTGGAGCTAGTACCTTCCCATATATATGTATGGAATGGAGTTTGCAACTGAAAAGAAACTTTGTGTTCCCAACAAGCTAGGTGAAGGAAGGCTTTCACACACACTTATCTCTCACAACTGAGCAAGTGGAGAGACGTTCGTTCATCTAGCACCAAGGGAACGGGTTGCAGGAGACACATTTTCTCTGCTTTCTCAGTCTGTTTCCTAGTGCCGGTTTAAATTTCCTGCAGTTTTCACTGTCAAAACGAGTTGGAGCTTGTACATCCCCATATATATATATGGAATGGAGTTTGCAACTGAAAAGAAACTTTGTGTTCCCAACAAACTAGTTGAAGGACGGCTTTCACACACACTTATCTCTCAGGACTGAGCAAGTGGAGAGACGTTCGTTCATCTAGCACCAAGGGAACGGGTTGCAGGAGACACTTTTTCTCTGCTTTCTCAGTCTGTTTCCTAGTGCCGGTTTGAAATTCCTGCAGTTTTCACTGTCAAACCGAGTTGGAGCTTGTACCTCCCCATATATATGTATGGAATGGAGTTTGCAACTGAAAAGAAACTTTATGTTCCCAACAAGATAGTTGAAGGACGGCTTTCATACACACTTATCTCTCAGAACTGAGCAAGTGGAGAGACTTTCGTTCATCTAGCACCAAGGGAACGGGTTGCAGGAGACACTTTTTCTCTGCTTTCTAAGTCTGTTTCCTAGTGCCGGTTTGAAGTTCCTGCAGTTTTCACTGTAAAACCGAGTTGGAGCTAGCACCTCCCCATATGTATGTATGGAATGGAGTTTGCAACTGAAAAGAAACTTTGTGTTCCCAACAAGCTAGTTGAAGGACGGCTTTCACACACACTTATCTCTCAGAACTGAGCAAGTGGAGAGACGTTCGTTCATCTAGCACCAAGGGAACGGGTTGCAGGAGACACTTTTTCTCTGCTTTCTCAGTCTGTTTCCTAGTGCCGGTTTGAAGTTCCTGCAGTTTGCACTGTAAAACCGAGTTGGAGCTAGTACCTCCCCATATATATGTATGGAAAGGAGTTTGCAACTGAAAAGAAACTTTGTGTTCCCAACAAGCTAGGTGAAGGACGGCTTTCACACACACTTATCTCTCAGAACTGAGCAAGTGGAGAGACGTTCGTTCATCTAGCACCAAGGGAACGTGTTACAGGATACACTTTTTCTCTGCTTTCTCAGTGTGTTTCCTAGTGACGGTTTGAATTTCCTGCAGTTTTCACTGTAAAACCGAGTTGGAGCTTCTACCTCCCCATATATATATATGGAATGGAGTTTGCAACTGAAAAGAAACTTTGTGTTCCCAAAAAAATAGGTGAAGGAAGACTTTCACACACACTTATCTCTCAGAACTGAGCAAGTGGAGAGACGTTCGTTCATCTAGCACCAAGGGAATAGTGTGCAGGTGACACTTTTTCTCTGCTTTCTCAGTCTGTTTCCTAGTGCCGGTTTGAAGTTCCTGCAGTTTTCACTGTAAAACCGAGTTGGAGCTAGTACCTCCCCATATATATTTATGGAAAGGTGTTTGCAACTGAAAAGAAACTTTGTGTTCCCAACAAGCTAGGTGAAGGACGGCTTTCACACACACTTATCTCTCAGAACTGAGCAAGTGGAGAGACGTTCGTTCATCTAGCACCAAGGGAACGGGATGCAGGAGACACTTTTTCTCTGCTTTCTCAGTCTGTTTCCTAGTGCCGGTTTGAAGTTCCTGCAGTTTTCACTGTAAAACCGAGTTGGAGCTTCTACCTCCCCATATATATGTATGGAATGGAGTTTGCAACTGAAAAGAAACTTTGTGTTCCCAACAATCTAGTTGAAGGACGGCTTTCACACACACTTATCTCTCAGAACTGAGCAAGTGGAGAGACGTTCGTTCATGTAGCACCAAGGGAACGGGTTGCAGGAGACAATTTTTCTCTGCTTTCTCAGTCTGTTTCCTAGTGCCGGTTTGAAATTCCTGCAGTTTTCACTGTCAAACCGAGTTGGAGCTTGTACCTCCCCATATATATGTATGGAATGGAGTTAGCAACTGAAAAGAAACTTTGTGTTCCCAACAAGCTAGGTGAAGGAAGGCTTTCACACACACTTATCTCTCAGAACTGAGCAAGTGGAGAGACCTTCGTTCATCTAGCACCAAGGGAACGGGTTGCAGGAGTCACTTTTTCTCTGCTTTCTCAGTCTGTTTCCTAGTGCCGGTTTGAAGTTCCTGCAGTTTTCACTGTAAAACCGAGGTGGAGCTTCTACCTCCCCATATATATGTATGGAATGGAGTTTGCAACTGAAAAGAAACTTTGTGTTCCCAACAAGCTAGTTGAAGGACGGCTTTCACACACACTTATCTCTCAGAACTGAGCAAGTGGAGAGACGTTCGTTCATCTAGCACCAAGGGAACGGTTTGCAGGAGACACTTTTTCTCTGCTTTCTCAGTCTGTTTCCTAGTGCCGGTTTGAAGTTCCTGCAGTTTTCACTGTGAAACCGAGTTGGAGCTTCTACCTCCCCATATATATATATGGAGTGGAGTTTGCAACTGAAAAGAAACTTTGTGTTCCCAACAAGCTAGGTGAAGGACGGCTTTCATACACACTTATCTGTCAGAACTAAGCAAGTGGAGAGACGTTCATTCATTTAGCACCAAGGAAATGGTTTGAAGGCGACACTTTTTCTCTGCATTCTCAGTCTGTTTCCTAGTGACGGTTTTAAGTTCCTGCAGATTTCACTGTAAAACCGAGTTGGAGCTAGTACCTCCCCATATATATGTATGGAATGGGGTTTGCAACTGAAAAGAAACTTTGTGTTCCCAACAAGCTAGGTCAAGGAAGGCTTTCACACACACTTATCTCTCAGAACTGAGCAAGTGGAGAGACGTTCGTTCATCTAGCACCAAGGGAACGGGTTGCAGGAGACAGTTTTACTGTGCTTTCTCAGTCTGTTTCCTAGTGCCGGTTTGAAATTCCTGCAGTTTTCACTGTAAAACCGAGTTGGAGCTTCTACCTCCCCTAATATATGTATGGAATGGAGTTTGCAAATGAAAAGAAACTTTGTGTTCCCAACAAGCTAGGTGAAGGACGGCTTTCACACACACTTATCTCTCAGAACTGAGCAAGTGGTGAGACGTTCGTTCATCTAGCACCAAGGGAACGGGTTGCAGGAGACACTTTTTCTCTGCTTTCTCAGTCTGTTTAGTAGTGCCGGTTTGAAGTTCCTGCAGTTTTCACTGTAAAATCGAGGTGGAGTTTCTACCTCTCCATATATATGTATGGAATGGAGTTTGCAACTGAAAAGAAACTTTGTGTTCCCAACAAGCTAGGTGTAGGAAGGCTTTCACTCACACTTATCTCTCAGAACTGAGCAAGTTGAGAGACGTTCGTTCATCTAGCACCAAGGGAACGGGTTGCAGGAGACACCTTTTCTCTGCTTTCTCAGTCTGTTTCCTAGTGCCGGTTTGAAGTTCATGCAGTTTTAACTGTAAAACCGAGTTGGAGCTAGTACCTCCCCATATATATGTATGGAATGGAGTTTGCAACTGAAAAGAAACTTTGTGTTCCCAACAAGCTAGGTGAAGGACGGCTTTCACACACACTTATCTCTCAGAACTGAGCAAGTGGAGAGACGTTCGTTCATCTAGCACCAAGGGAACAGGTTGCAGGAGACACTTTTTCTCTGCTTTCTCAGTCTGTTTCCTAGTGCCGGTTTGAAGTTCCTGCAGTTTTAACTGTAAAATCGAGGTGGAGCTTCTACCTCCCCATATATATGTATGGAATGGAGTTTGCAACTGAAAAGAAACTTTGTGTTCCCAACAAGCTAGGTGTAGGAAGGCTTTCACTCACACTTATCTCTCAGAACTGAGCAAGTGGAGAGACGTTCGTTCATCTAGCACCAAGGGAATAGTGCGCAGGTGACACTTTTTCTCTGCTTTCTCAGTCTGTTTCCTAGTGCCGGTTTGAAGTTCCTGCAGTTTTCACTGTAAAACCGAGTTGGAGCTAGTACCTCCCCATATATATGTATGGAATGGAGTTTGCAACTGAAAAGAAACTTTGTGTTCCCAACAAGCTAGGTGAAGGAAGGCTTTCACACACACTTATCTCTCACAACTGAGCAAGTGGAGAGACGTTCGTTCATCTAGCACCAAGGGAACGGGTTGCAGGAGACACTTTTTCTCTGCTTTCTCAGTCTGTTTCCTAGTGCCGGTTTAAATTTCCTGCAGTTTTCACTGTCAAAACGAGTTGGAGCTTGTACATCCCCATATATATATATGGAATGGAGTTTGCAACTGAAAAGAAACTTTGTGTTCCCAACAAGCTAGTTGAAGGACGGCTTTCACACACACTTATCTCTCAGGACTGAGCAAGTGGAGAGACGTTCGTTCATCTAGCACCAAGGGAACGGGTTGCAGGAGACACTTTTTCTCTGCTTTCTCAGTCTGTTTCCTAGTGCCGGTTTGAAATTCCTGCAGTTTTCACTGTCAAACCGAGTTGGAGCTTGTACCTCCCCATATATATGTATGGAATGGAGTTTGCAACTGAAAAGAAACTTTGTGTTCCCAACAAGATAGTTGAAGGACGGCTTTCACACAGACTTATCTCTCAGAACTGAGCAAGTGGAGAGACTTTCGTTCATCTAGCACGAAGGGAACGGGTTGCAGGAGACACTTTTTCTCTGCTTTCTAAGTCTGTTTCCTAGTGCCGGTTTGAAGTTCCTGCAGTTTTCACTGTTAATCCGATTTGGAGCTTGTACTCCCCCATATATATGTATGGAATGGAGTTTGCAACTGAAAAGAAACTTTGTGTTCCCAACAAGCTAGGTGAAGGACGGCTTTCACACACAATTATCTCTCAGAACTGAGCAAGTGGAGAGACGTTCGTTCATCTAGCACCAAGGGAACGGGTTGCAGGAGACACTTTTTCTCTGCTTTCTCAGTCTGTTTCCTAGTGCCGGTTTGAAGTTCCTGCAGTTTTCACTGTTAATCTGTTTTGGAGCTTGTACTCCCCCATATATATGTATGGAATGGAGTTTGCAACTGAAAAGAAACTTTGTGTTCCCAACAAGCTAGGTGAAGGACGGCTTTCACACACAATTATCTCTCAGAACTGAGCAAGTGGAGAGACGTTCGTTCATCTAGCACCAAGGGAACGGTTTGCAGGAGACACTTTTTCTCTGCTTTCTCAGTCTGTTTCCTAGTGCCGGTTTGAAGTTCCTGCAGTTTTCACTGTAAAATCGAGGTGGAGCTTCTACCTCCCCATATATATGTATGGAATGGAGTTTGCAACTGAAAAGAAACTTTGTGTTCCCAACAATCTAGTTGAAGGACGACTTTCACACACACTTATCTCTCAGAACTGAGCAAGTGGAGAGACGTTCGTTCATCTAGCACCAAGGAAACGGTTTGAAGGAGACACTTTTTCTCTGCATTCTCAGTCTGTTTCCTAGTGACGGTTTTAAGTTCCTGCAGATTTCACTGTAAAACCGAGTTGGAGCTAGTACCTCCCCATATATGTGTATGGAATGGGGTTTGCAACTGAAAAGAAACTTTGTGTTCCCAACAAGCTAGGTGAAGGAAGGCTTTCACACACAGTTATCTCTCAGAACTGAGCAAGTGGAGAGACGTTCGTTCATCTAGCACCAAGGGAACGGGTTGCAGGAGACACTTTTTCTCTGCTTTCTCAGTCTGTTTCCTAGTGCCGGTTTGAAATTCCTGCAGTTTTCACTGTCAAACCGAGTTGGAGCTTGTACCTCCCCATATATATGTATGGAATGGAGTTTGCAACTGAAAAGAAACTTTGTGTTCCCAACAAGCTAGGTGAAGGACGGCTTTCACACACACTTATCTCTCAGAACTGAGCAAGTGGAGAGACGTTCGTTCATCTAGCACCAAGGGAACGGGTTACAGGATACACTTTTTCTCTACTTTCTCAGTGTGTTTCCTAGTGACGGTTTGAAGTTCCTGCAGTATTCACTGTAAAACCGAGTTGGAGCTTCTACCTCCCCATATATATATATGGAATGGAGTTTGCAACTGAAAAGAAACTTTGTGTTCCCAAAAAGCTAGGTGAAGGAAGGCTTTCACACACACTTATCTCTCAGAACTGAGCAAGTGGAGAGACGTTCGTTCATCTAGCACCAAGGGAACGGGTTGCAGGAGACACTTTTTCTCTGCTTTCTCAGTCTGTTTCCTAGTGCCGGTTTGAAGTTCCTGCAGTTTTCACTGTAAAACCGAGTTGGAGCTAGCACCTCCCCATATGTATTTATGGAATGGAGTTTGCAACTGAAAAGAAACTTTGTGTTCCCAACAAGCTAGTTGAAGGACGGCTTTCACACACACTTATCTCTCAGAACTGAGCAAGTGGAGAGACGTTCGTTCATCTAGCACCAATGGAACGGGTTGCAGGAGACACTTTTTCTCTGCTTTCTCAGTCTGTTTCCTAGTGCCGGTTTGAAGTTCCTGCAGTTTTCACTGTAAAACCGAGTTGGAGCTAGTACCTCCCCATATATATTTATGGAAAGGAGTTTGCAACTGAAAAGAAACTTTGTGTTCCCAACAAGCTAGGTGAAGGACGGCTTTCACACACACTTATCTCTCAGAACTGAGCAAGTGGAGAGACGTTCGTTCATCTAGCACCAAGGGAACGTGTTACAGGATACACTTTTTCTCTGCTTTCTCAGTGTGTTTCCTAGTGACGGTTTGAATTTCCTGCAGTTTTCACTGTAAAACCGAGTTGGAGCTTCTACCTCCCCATATATATATATGGAATGGAGTTTGCAACTGAAAAGAAACTTTGTGTTCCCAAAAAGCTAGGTGAAGGAAGACTTTCACACACACTTATCTCTCAGAACTGAGCAAGTGGAGAGACGTTCGTTCATCTAGCACCAAGGGAATAGTGTGCAGGTGACACTTTTTCTCTGCTTTCTCAGTCTGTTTCCTAGTGCCGGTTTGAAGTTCCTGCAGTTTTCACTGTAAAACCGAGTTGGAGCTTGTACCTTCCCATATATATGTATGGAATGGAGTTTGCAACTGAAAAGAAACTTTGTGTTCCCAACAAGCTAGGTGAAGGAAGGCTTTCACACACACTTATCTCTCACAACTGAGCAAGTGGAGAGACGTTCGTTCATCTAGCACCAAGGGAACGGGTTGCAGGAGACACATTTTCTCTGCTTTCTCAGTCTGTTTCCTAGTGCCGGTTTAAATTTCCTGCAGTTTTCACTGTCAAAACGAGTTGGAGCTTGTACATCCCCATATATATATATGGAATGGAGTTTGCAACTGAAAAGAAACTTTGTGTTCCCAACAAACTAGTTGAAGGACGGCTTTCACACACACTTATCTCTCAGGACTGAGCAAGTGGAGAGACGTTCGTTCATCTAGCACCAAGGGAACGGGTTGCAGGAGACACTTTTTCTCTGCTTTCTCAGTCTGTTTCCTAGTGCCGGTTTGAAATTCCTGCAGTTTTCACTGTCAAACCGAGTTGGAGCTTGTACCTCCCCATATATATGTATGGAATGGAGTTTGCAACTGAAAAGAAACTTTATGTTCCCAACAAGATAGTTGAAGGACGGCTTTCATACACACTTATCTCTCAGAACTGAGCAAGTGGAGAGACTTTCGTTCATCTAGCACCAAGGGAACGGGTTGCAGGAGACACTTTTTCTCTGCTTTCTAAGTCTGTTTCCTAGTGCCGGTTTGAAGTTCCTGCAGTTTTCACTGTAAAACCGAGTTGGAGCTAGCACCTCCCCATATGTATGTATGGAATGGAGTTTGCAACTGAAAAGAAACTTTGTGTTCCCAACAAGCTAGTTGAAGGACGGCTTTCACACACACTTATCTCTCAGAACTGAGCAAGTGGAGAGACGTTCGTTCATCTAGCACCAAGGGAACGGGTTGCAGGAGACACTTTTTCTCTGCTTTCTCAGTCTGTTTCCTAGTGCCGGTTTGAAGTTCCTGCAGTTTGCACTGTAAAACCGAGTTGGAGCTAGTACCTCCCCATATATATGTATGGAAAGGAGTTTGCAACTGAAAAGAAACTTTGTGTTCCCAACAAGCTAGGTGAAGGACGGCTTTCACACACACTTATCTCTCAGAACTGAGCAAGTGGAGAGACGTTCGTTCATCTAGCACCAAGGGAACGTGTTACAGGATACACTTTTTCTCTGCTTTCTCAGTGTGTTTCCTAGTGACGGTTTGAATTTCCTGCAGTTTTCACTGTAAAACCGAGTTGGAGCTTCTACCTCCCCATATATATATATGGAATGGAGTTTGCAACTGAAAAGAAACTTTGTGTTCCCAAAAAGATAGGTGAAGGAAGACTTTCACACACACTTATCTCTCAGAACTGAGCAAGTGGAGAGACGTTCGTTCATCTAGCACCAAGGGAATAGTGTGCAGGTGACACTTTTTCTCTGCTTTCTCAGTCTGTTTCCTAGTGCCGGTTTGAAGTTCCTGCAGTTTTCACTGTAAAACCGAGTTGGAGCTAGTACCTCCCCATATATATTTATGGAAAGGTGTTTGCAACTGAAAAGAAACTTTGTGTTCCCAACAAGCTAGGTGAAGGACGGCTTTCACACACACTTATCTCTCAGAACTGAGCAAGTGGAGAGACGTTCGTTCATCTAGCACCAAGGGAACGGAATGCAGGAGACACTTTTTCTCTGCTTTCTCAGTCTGTTTCCTAGTGCCGGTTTGAAGTTCCTGCAGTTTTCACTGTAAAATCGAGGTGGAGCTTCTACCTCCCCATATATATGTATGGAATGGAGTTTGCAACTGAAAAGAAACTTTGTGTTCCCAACAATCTAGTTGAAGGACGGCTTTCACACACACTTATCTCTCAGAACTGAGCAAGTGGAGAGACGTTCGTTCATGTAGCACCAAGGGAACGGGTTGCAGGAGACAATTTTTCTCTGCTTTCTCAGTCTGTTTCCTAGTGCCGGTTTGAAATTCCTGCAGTTTTCACTGTCAAACCGAGTTGGAGCTTGTACCTCCCCATATATATGTATGGAATGGAGTTAGCAACTGAAAAGAAACTTTGTGTTCCCAACAAGCTAGGTGAAGGAAGGCTTTCACACACACTTATCTCTCAGAACTGAGCAAGTGGAGAGACCTTCGTTCATCTAGCACCAAGGGAACGGGTTGCAGGAGTCACTTTTTCTCTGCTTTCTCAGTCTGTTTCCTAGTGCCGGTTTGAAGTTCCTGCAGTTTTCACTGTAAAACCGAGGTGGAGCTTCTACCTCCCCATATATATGTATGGAATGGAGTTTGCAACTGAAAAGAAACTTTGTGTTCCCAACAAGCTAGTTGAAGGACGGCTTTCACACACACTTATCTCTCAGAACTGAGCAAGTGGAGAGACGTTCGTTCATCTAGCACCAAGGGAACGGTTTGCAGGAGACACTTTTTCTCTGCTTTCTCAGTCTGTTTCCTAGTGCCGGTTTGAAGTTCCTGCAGTTTTCACTGTCAAACCGAGTTGGAGCTTCTACCTCCCCATATATATATATGGAGTGGAGTTTGCAACTGAAAAGAAACTTTGTGTTCCCAACAAGCTAGGTGAAGGACGGCTTTCATACACACTTATCTGTCAGAACTAAGCAAGTGGAGAGACGTTCATTCATTTAGCACCAAGGAAATGGTTTGAAGGCGACACTTTTTCTCTGCATTCTCAGTCTGTTTCCTAGTGACGGTTTTAAGTTCCTGCAGATTTCACTGTAAAACCGAGTTGGAGCTAGTACCTCCCCATATATATGTATGGAATGGGGTTTGCAACTGAAAAGAAACTTTGTGTTCCCAACAAGCTAGGTCAAGGAAGGCTTTCACACACACTTATCTCTCAGAACTGAGCAAGTGGAGAGACGTTCGTTCATCTAGCACCAAGGGAACGGGTTGCAGGAGACAGTTTTACTGTGCTTTCTCAGTCTGTTTCCTAGTGCCGGTTTGAAATTCCTGCAGTTTTCACTGTAAAACCGAGTTGGAGCTTCTACCTCCCCTAATATATGTATGGAATGGAGTTTGCAAATGAAAAGAAACTTTGTGTTCCCAACAAGCTAG
This sequence comes from Camelus bactrianus, assembly GCF_048773025.1. NCBI lineage: Eukaryota > Metazoa > Chordata > Mammalia > Artiodactyla > Camelidae > Camelus > Camelus bactrianus. Next base: position 135,562,190 of record NC_133541.1, read on the forward strand.
GTGAAGGACGGCTTTCACACACACTTATCTCTCAGAACTGAGCAAGTGGTGAGACGTTCGTTCATCTAGCACCAAGGGAACGGGTTGCAGGAGACACTTTTTCTCTGCTTTCTCAGTCTGTTTAGTAGTGCCGGTTTGAAGTTCCTGCAGTTTTCACTGTAAAATCGAGGTGGAGTTTCTACCTCTCCATATATATGTATGGAATGGAGTTTGCAACTGAAAAGAAACTTTGTGTTCCCAACAAGCTAGGTGTAGGAAGGCTTTCACTCACACTTATCTCTCAGAACTGAGCAAGTTGAGAGACGTTCGTTCATCTAGCACCAAGGGAACGGGTTGCAGGAGACACCTTTTCTCTGCTTTCTCAGTCTGTTTCCTAGTGCCGGTTAGAAGTTCATGCAGTTTTAACTGTAAAACCGAGTTGGAGCTAGTACCTCCCCATATATATGTATGGAATGGAGTTTGCAACTGAAAAGAAACTTTGTGTTCCCAACAAGCTAGGTGAAGGACGGCTTTCACACACACTTATCTCTCAGAACTGAGCAAGTGGAGAGACGTTCGTTCATCTAGCACCAAGGGAACAGGTTGCAGGAGACACTTTTTCTCTGCTTTCTCAGTCTGTTTCCTAGTGCCGGTTTGAAGTTCCTGCAGTTTTAACTGTAAAATCGAGGTGGAGCTTCTACCTCCCCATATATATGTATGGAATGGAGTTTGCAACTGAAAAGAAACTTTGTGTTCCCAACAAGCTAGGTGTAGGAAGGCTTTCACTCACACTTATCTCTCAGAACTGAGCAAGTGGAGAGACGTTCGTTCATCTAGGACCAAGGGAACGGGTTGCAGGAGACACTTTTTCTCTGCTTTCTCAGTCTGTTTCCTAGTGCCGGTTTGAAGTTCCTGCAGTTTTCACTGTAAAACCGAGTTGGAGCTAGTACCTCTCCATATATATGTATGGAATGGAGTTTGCAACTGAAAAGAAACTTTTTGTTCCCAACAATCTAGGTGTAGGAAGGCTTTCACTCACACTTATCTCTCAGAACTGAGCAAGTGGAGAGACGTTCGTTCATCTAGGACCAAGGGAACGGGTTGCAGGAGACACTTTTTCTCTGCTTTCTCAGTCTGTTTCCTAGTGCCGGTTTGAAGTTCCTGCAGTTTTCACTGTAAAACCGATTTGGAGCTAGTACCTCCCCATATATATGTATGGAATGGAGTTTGCAACTGAAAAGAAACTTTTTGTTCCCAACAAGCTAGGTGAAGGAAGTCTTTCACACACACTTATCTCTCAGAACTGAGCAAGTGGAGAGACGTTCGTTCATCTAGCACCAAGGGAACGGGTTGCAGGAGTCACTTTTTCTCTGATTTCTCAGTCTATTTCCTAGTGCCGGTTTGAAGTTCCTGCAGTTTTCACTGTAAAATCGAGGTGGAGCTTCCACCTCATTATATATATATATGGAATGGAGTTTGCAACTGAAAAGAAACTTTGTGTTCCCAACAATCTAGTTGAAGGACGACTTTCACACACACTTATCTCTCAGAACTGAGCAAGTGGAGAGACGTTCGTTCATCTAGCACCAAGGAAACGGTTTGAAGGAGACACTTTTTCTCTGCATTCTCAGTCTGTTTCTTAGTGACGGTTTTAAGTTCCTGCAGATTTCACTGTAAAACCGAGTTGGAGCTAGTACCTCCCCATATATGTGTATGGAATGGGGTTTGCAACTGAAAAGAAACTTTGTGTTCCCAACAAGCTAGGTGAAGGAAGGCTTTCACACACAGTTATCTCTCAGAACTGAGCAAGTGGAGAGACGTTCGTTCATCTAGCACCAAGGGAACGGGTTGCAGGAGACACTTTTTCTCTGCTTTCTCAGTCTGTTTCCTAGTGCCGGTTTGAAATTCCTGCAGTTTTCACTGTCAAACCGAGTTGGAGCTTGTACCTCCCCATATATATGTATGGAATGGAGTTAGCAACTGAAAAGAAACTTTGTGTTCCCAACAAGCTAGGTGAAGGAAGGCTTTCACACACAATTATCTCTCAGAACTGAGCAAGTGGAGAGACGTTCGTTCATCTAGCACCAAGGGAACGGGTTGCAGGAGACACTTTTTCTCTACTTTCTCAGTCTGTTTCCTAGTGCCGGTTTGAAGTTCCTACAGTTTTCACTGTTAATCCGATTTGGAGCTTGTACTCCCCCATTTATATGTATGGAATGGAGTTTGCAACTGAAAAGAAACTTTGTGTTCCCAACAAGCTAGGTGAAGGACGGCTTTCACACACACTTATCTCTCAGAACTGAGCAAGTGGAGAGACGTTCGTTCATCTAGCACCAAGGGAACGGGTTGCAGGAGACACATTTTCTATGCTTTCTCAGTCTTTTCCCTAGTGACGGTTTAAATTTCCTGCAGTTTTCACTGTCAAAACGAGTTGGAGCTTGTACCTCCCCATATATATGTATGGAATGGAGTTTGCAACTGAAAAGAAACTTTGTGTTCCCAACAAGCTAGGTGAAAAAAGGCTTTCACAAACACTTATCTCTCAGAACTGAGCAAGTGGAGAGACGTTCGTTCATCTAGCACCAAGGGAACGGGTTGCAGGAGACACTTTTTCTCTGCTTTCTCAGTCTGTTTCCTAGTGCCAGTTTGAAGTTCCTGCAGTTTTCACTGTTAATCCGATTTGGAGCTTGTACTCCCCCATATATATGTATGGAATGGAGTTTGCAACTGAAAAGAAACTTTGTGTTCCCAACAAGCTAGTTGAAGGAAGGCTTTCACACACACTTATCTCTCAGAACTGAGCAAGTGGAGAGACGTTCGTTCATCTAGCACCAAGGGAACGGGTTGCAGGAGACACTTTTTCTCTGCTTTCTCAGTCTGTTTCCTAGTGCCGGTTTGAAGTTCCTGCAGTTTTCACTGTTAATGCGATTTGGAGCTTGTACTCCCCCATATATATGTATGGAATGGAGTTTGCAACTGAAAAGAAACTTTGTGTTCCCAACAAGCTAGGTGAAGGAAGGCTTTCACACACACTTATCTCTCAGAACTGAGCAAGTGGAGAGACGTTCGTTCATCTAGCACCAAGGGAACGGGTTGCAGGAGACACTTTTTCTCTGCTTTCTCAGTCTGTTTCCTAGTGCCGGTTTGAAGTTCCTGCAGTTTTCACTGTAAAACCGAGTTGGAGCTAGTACCTCTCCATATATATGTATGGAATGGAGTTTGCAACTGAAAAGAAACTTTTTGTTCCCAACAATCTAGGTGTAGGAAGGCTTTCACTCACACTTATCTCTCAGAACTGAGCAAGTGGAGAGACGTTCGTTCATCTAGGACCAAGGGAACGGGTTGCAGGAGACACTTTTTCTCTGCTTTCTCAGTCTGTTTCCTAGTGCCGGTTTGAAGTTCCTGCAGTTTTCACTGTAAAACCGATTTGGAGCTAGTACCTCCCCATATATATGTATGGAATGGAGTTTGCAACTGAAAAGAAACTTTTTGTTCCCAACAAGCTAGGTGAAGGAAGTCTTTCACACACACTTATCTCTCAGAACTGAGCAAGTGGAGAGACGTTCGTTCATCTAGCACCAAGGGAACGGGTTGCAGGAGTCACTTTTTCTCTGATTTCTCAGTCTATTTCCTAGTGCCGGTTTGAAGTTCCTGCAGTTTTCACTGTAAAATCGAGGTGGAGCTTCCACCTCATTATATATATATATGGAATGGAGTTTGCAACTGAAAAGAAACTTTGTGTTCCCAACAATCTAGTTGAAGGACGACTTTCACACACACTTATCTCTCAGAACTGAGCAAGTGGAGAGACGTTCGTTCATCTAGCACCAAGGAAACGGTTTGAAGGAGACACTTTTTCTCTGCATTCTCAGTCTGTTTCTTAGTGACGGTTTTAAGTTCCTGCAGATTTCACTGTAAAACCGAGTTGGAGCTAGTACCTCCCCATATATGTGTATGGATTGGGGTTTGCAACTGAAAAGAAACTTTGTGTTCCCAACAAGCTAGGTGAAGGAAGGCTTTCACACACAGTTATCTCTCAGAACTGAGCAAGTGGAGAGACGTTCGTTCATCTAGCACCAAGGGAACGGGTTGCAGGAGACACTTTTTCTCTGCTTTCTCAGTCTGTTTCCTAGTGCCGGTTTGAAATTCCTGCAGTTTTCACTGTCAAACCGAGTTGGAGCTTGTACCTCCCCATATATATGTATGGAATGGAGTTAGCAACTGAAAAGAAACTTTGTGTTCCCAACAAGCTAGGTGAAGGAAGGCTTTCACACACAATTATCTCTCAGAACTGAGCAAGTGGAGAGACGTTCGTTCATCTAGCACCAAGGGAACGGGTTGCAGGAGACACTTTTTCTCTACTTTCTCAGTCTGTTTCCTAGTGCCGGTTTGAAGTTCCTACAGTTTTCACTGTTAATCCGATTTGGAGCTTGTACTCCCCCATTTATATGTATGGAATGGAGTTTGCAACTGAAAAGAAACTTTGTGTTCCCAACAAGCTAGGTGAAGGACGGCTTTCACACACACTTATCACTCAGAACTGAGCAAGTGGAGAGACGTTCGTTCATCTAGCACCAAGGGAACGGGTTGCAGGAGACACATTTTCTATGCTTTCTCAGTCTTTTCCCTAGTGACGGTTTAAATTTCCTGCAGTTTTCACTGTCAAAACGAGTTGGAGCTTGTACCTCCCCATATATATGTATGGAATGGAGTTTGCAACTGAAAAGAAACTTTGTGTTCCCAACAAGCTAGGTGAAAAAAGGCTTTCACAAACACTTATCTCTCAGAACTGAGCAAGTGGAGAGACGTTCGTTCATCTAGCACCAAGGGAACGGGTTGCAGGAGACACTTTTTCTCTGCTTTCTCAGTCTGTTTCCTAGTGCCAGTTTGAAGTTCCTGCAGTTTTCACTGTTAATCCGATTTGGAGCTTGTACTCCCCCATATATATGTATGGAATGGAGTTTGCAACTGAAAAGAAACTTTGTGTTCCCAACAAGCTAGTTGAAGGAAGGCTTTCACACACACTTATCTCTCAGAACTGAGCAAGTGGAGAGACGTTCGTTCATCTAGCACCAAGGGAACGGGTTGCAGGAGACACTTTTTCTCTGCTTTCTCAGTCTGTTTCCTAGTGCCGGTTTGAAGTTCCTGCAGTTTTCACTGTTAATGCGATTTGGAGCTTGTACTCCCCCATATATATGTATGGAATGGAGTTTGCAACTGAAAAGAAACTTTGTGTTCCCAACAAGCTAGGTGAAGGAAGGCTTTCACACACACTTATCTCTCAGAACTGAGCAAGTGGAGAGACGTTCGTTCATCTAGCACCAAGGGAACGGGTTGCAGGAGACACTTTTTCTCTGCTTTCTCAGTCTGTTTCCTAGTGCCGGTTTGAAGTTCCTGCAGTTTTCACTGTAAAACCGTGTTGGAGCTTCTACCTCCCCATATATATGTATGGAATGGAGTTTGCAACTGAAAAGAAACTTTGTGTTCCCAACTAGCTAGGTGAAGGACGGCTTTCATACACACTTATCTCTCAGAACTGAGCAAGTGGAGAGACGTTCGTTCATCTAGCACCAAGGGAACGGGTTGCAAGAGACACTTTTTCTCTGCATTCTCAGTCTGTTTCCTAGTGACGGTTTTAAGTTCCTGCAGATTTCACTGTAAAACCGAGTTGGAGCCAGTACCTCCCCATATATATGTATGGAATGGGGTTTGCAACTGAAAAGAAACTTTGTGTTCCCAACAAGCTAGGTGAAGGAAGGCTTTCACACACAGTTATCTCTCAGAACTGAGCAAGTGGAGAGACGTTCGTTCATCTAGCACCAAGGGAACGGGTTGCAGGAGACACTTTTTCTCTGCTTTCTCAGTCTGTTTCCTAGTGCCGGTTTGAAATTCCTGCAGTTTTCACTGTCAAACCGAGTTGGAGCTTGTACCTCCCCATATATATGTATGGAATGGAGTTAGCAACTGAAAAGAAACTTTGTGTTCCCAACAAGCTAGGTGAAGGAAGGCTTTCACACACAATTATCTCTCAGAACTGAGCAAGTGGAGAGACGATCGTTCATCTAGCACCAAGGGAACGGGTTGCAGGAGACACTTTTTCTCTACTTTCTCAGTCTGTTTCCTAGTGCCGGTTTGAAGTTCCTACAGTTTTCACTGTTAATCCGATTTGGAGCTTGTACTCCCCCATTTATATGTATGGAATGGAGTTTGCAACTGAAAAGAAACTTTGTGTTCCCAACAAGCTAGGTGAAGGACGGCTTTCACACACACTTATCTCTCAGAACTGAGCAAGTGGAGAGACGTTCGTTCATCTAGCACCAAGGGAACGGGTTGCAGGAGACACATTTTCTATGCTTTCTCAGTCTTTTCCCTAGTGCCGGTTTAAATTTCCTGCAGTTTTCACTGTCAAAACGAGTTGGAGCTTTTACCTCCCCATATATATGTATGGAATGGAGTTTGCAACTTAAAAGAAACTTTGTGTTCCCAACAAGCTAGGTGAAAGAAGGCTTTCACAAACACTTATCTCTCAGAACTGAGCAAGTGGAGAGACGTTCGTTCATCTAGCACCAAGGGAACGGGTTGCAGGAGACACTTTTTCTCTGCTTTCTCAGTCTGTTTCCTAGTGCCAGTTTGAAGTTCCTGCAGTTTTCACTGTTAATCCGATTTGGAGCTTGTACTCCTTCATATATATGTATGGAATGGAGTTTGCAACTGAAAAGAAACTTTGTGTTCCCAACAAGCTAGGTGAAGGAAGGCTTTCACACACACTTATCTCTCAGAACTGAGCAAGTGGAGAGACGTTCGTTCATATAGCACCAAGGGAACGGGTTGCAGGAGACACTTTTTCTCTGCTTTCTCAGTCTGTTTCCTAGTGCCGGTTTGAAGTTCCTGCAGTTTTCACTGTTAATGCGATTTGGAGCTTGTACTCCCCCATATATATGTATGGAATGGAGTTTGCAACTGAAAAGAAACTTTGTGTTCCCAACAAGCTAGGTGAAGGAAGGCTTTCACACACACTTATCTCTCAGAACTGAGCAAGTGGAGAGACGTTCGTTCATCTAGCACCAAGGGAACGGGTTGCAGGAGACACTTTTTCTCTGCTTTCTCAGTCTGTTTCCTAGTGCCGGTTTGAAGTTCCTGCACTTTTCACTGTAAAACCGAGTTGGAGCTTCTACCTCCCCATATATATGTATGGAATGGAGTTTGCAACTGAAAAGAAACTTTGTGTTCCCAACAAGCTAGGTGAAGGACGGCTTTCACACACACTTATCTCTCAGAACTGAGCAAGTGGAGAGACGTTCGTTCATCTAGCACCAAGGGAACGGGTTGCAAGAGACAATTTTTCTCTGCTTTCTCAGTCTGTTTCCTAGTGCCGGTTTGAAATTCCTGCAGTTTTCACTGTCAAACCGATTTGGAGCTTGTATCTCACCATATATATGTATGGAATGGAGTTTGCAACTGAAAAGAAACTTTGTGTTCCCAACAATTTAGTTGAAGGACGGCTTTCACAAACACTTATCTCTCAGAACTGAGCAAGTGGAGAGACGTTCGTTCATCTAGCACCAAGGGAACGGGTTGCAGGAGACACTTTTTCTCTGCTTTCTCAGTCTGTTTCCTAGTGCCAGTTTGAAGTTCCTGCAGTTTTCACTGTTAATCCGATTTGGAGCTTGTACTCCCCCATATATATGTATGGAATGGAGTTTGCAACTGAAAAGAAACTTTGTGTTCCCAACAAGCTAGTTGAAGGAAGGCTTTCACACACACTTATCTCTCAGAACTGAGCAAGTGGAGAGACGTTCGTTCATCTAGCACCAAGGGAACGGGTTGCAGGAGACACTTTTTCTCTGCTTTCTCAGTCTGTTTCCTAGTGCCGGTTTGAAGTTCCTGCAGTTTTCACTGTTAATGCGATTTGGAGCTTGTACTCCCCCATATATATGTATGGAATGGAGTTTGCAACTGAAAAGAAACTTTGTGTTCCCAACAAGCTAGGTGAAGGAAGGCTTTCACACACACTTATCTCTCAGAACTGAGCAAGTGGAGAGACGTTCGTTCATCTAGCACCAAGGGAACAGGTTGCAGGAGACACTTTTTCTCTGTTTCTCAGTCTGTTTCCTAGTGCCGGTTTGAAGTTCCTGCAGTTTTCACTGTAAAACCGAGTTGGAGCTTCTACCTCCCCATATATATGTATGGAATGGAGTTTGCAACTGAAAAGAAACTTTGTGTTCCCAACAAGCTAGGTGAAGGACGGCTTTCACACACACTTATCTCTCAGAACTGAGCAAGTGGAGAGACGTTCGTTCATCTAGCACCAAGGGAACGGGTTGCAAGAGACAATTTTTCTCTGCTTTCTCAGTCTGTTTCCTAGTGCCGGTTTGAAATTCCTGCAGTTTTCACTGTCAAACCGTGTTGGAGCTTGTACCTCACCATATATATGTATGGAATGGAGTTTGCAACTGAAAAGAAACTTTGTGTTCCCAACAAGCTAGTTGAAGGACGACTTTCACACACACTTATCTCTCAGAACTGAGCAAGTGGAGAGACGTTCGTTCATCTAGCACCAAGGAAACGGTTTGAAGGAGACACTTTTTCTCTGCATTCTCAGTCTGTTTCCTAGTGACGGTTTTAAGTTCCTGCAGATTTCACTGTAAAACCGAGTTGGAGCTAGTACCTCCCCATATATATGTATGGAATGGGGTTTGCAACTGAAAAGAAACTTTGTGTTCCCAACAAGCTAGGTGAAGGAAGGCTTTCACACACAGTTATCTCTCAGAACTGAGCAAGTGGAGAGACGTTCGTTCATCTAGCACCAAGGGAACGGGTTGCAGGAGACACTTTTTCTCTGCTTTCTCAGTCTGTTTCCTAGTGCCGGTTTGAAATTCCTGCAGTTTTCACTGTCAAACCGAGTTGGAGCTTGTACCTCCCCATATATATGTATGGAATGGAGTTAGCAACTGAAAAGAAACTTTGTGTTCCCAACAAGCTAGGTGAAGGAAGGCTTTCACACACAATTATCTCTCAGAACTGAGCAAGTGGAGAGACGTTCGTTCATCTAGCACCAAGGGAACGGGTTGCAGGAGACACTTTTTCTCTACATTCTCAGTCTGTTTCCTAGTGCCGGTTTGAAGTTCCTACAGTTTTCACTGTTAATCCGATTTGGAGCTTGTACTCCCCCATTTATATGTATGGAATGGAGTTTGCAACTGAAAAGAAACTTTGTGTTCCCAACAAGCTAGGTGAAGGACGGCTTTCACACACACTTATCTCTCAGAACTGAGCAAGTGGAGAGACGTTCGTTCATCTAGCACCAAGGGAACGGGTTGCAGGAGACACTTTTTCTCTGTTTCTCAGTCTGTTTCCTAGTGCCGGTTTGAAGTTCCTGCAGTTTTCACTGTTAATGCGATTTGGAGCTTGTACTCCCCCATATATATGTATGGAATGGAGTTTGCAACTGAAAAGAAACTTTGTGTTCCCAACAAGCTAGGTGAAGGAAGGCTTTCACACACACTTATCTCTCAGAACTGAGCAAGTGGAGAGACGTTCGTTCATCTAGCACCAAGGGAACGGGTTGCAGGAGACACTTTTTCTCTGCTTTCTCAGTCTGTTTCCTAGTGCCGGTTTGAAGTTCCTGCAGTTTTCACTGTAAAACCGTGTTGGAGCTTCTACCTCCCCATATATATGTATGGAATGGAGTTTGCAACTGAAAAGAAACTTTGTGTTCCCAACAAGCTAGGTGAAGGACGGCTTTCATACACACTTATCTCTCAGAACTGAGCAAGTGGAGAGACGTTCGTTCATCTAGCACCAAGGGAACGGGTTGCAAGAGACACTTTTTCTCTGCATTCTCAGTCTGTTTCCTAGTGACGGTTTTAAGTTCCTGCAGATTTCACTGTAAAACCGAGTTGGAGCTAGTACCTCCCCATATATATGTATGGAATGGGGTTTGCAACTGAAAAGAAACTTTGTGTTCCCAACAAGCTAGGTGAAGGAAGGCTTTCACACACAGTTATCTCTCAGAACTGAGCAAGTGGAGAGACGTTCGTTCATCTAGCACCAAGGGAACGGGTTGCAGGAGACACTTTTTCTCTGCTTTCTCAGTCTGTTTCCTAGTGCCGGTTTGAAATTCCTGCAGTTTTCACTGTCAAACCGAGTTGGAGCTTGTACCTCCCCATATATATGTATGGAATGGAGTTAGCAACTGAAAAGAAACTTTGTGTTCCCAACAAGCTAGGTGAAGGAAGGCTTTCACACACAATTATCTCTCAGAACTGAGCAAGTGGAGAGACGTTCGTTCATCTAGCACCAAGGGAACGGGTTGCAGGAGACACTTTTTCTCTACTTTCTCAGTCTGTTTCCTAGTGCCGGTTTGAAGTTCCTACAGTTTTCACTGTTAATCCGATTTGGAGCTTGTACTCCCCCATTTATATGTATGGAATGGAGTTTGCAACTGAAAAGAAACTTTGTGTTCCCAACAAGCTAGGTGAAGGACGGCTTTCACACACACTTATCTCTCAGAACTGAGCAAGTGGAGAGACGTTCGTTCATCTAGCACCAAGGGAACGGGTTGCAGGAGACACATTTTCTATGCTTTCTCAGTCTTTTCCCTAGTGCCGGTTTAAATTTCCTGCAGTTTTCACTGTCAAAACGAGTTGGAGCTTGTACCTCCCCATATATATGTATGGAATGGAGTTTGCAACTGAAAAGAAACTTTGTGTTCCCAACAAGCTAGGTGAAAGAAGGCTTTCACAAACACTTATCTCTCAGAACTGAGCAAGTGGAGAGACGTTCGTTCATCTAGCACCAAGGGAACGGGTTGCAGGAGACACTTTTTCTCTGCTTTCTCAGTCTGTTTCCTAGTGCCAGTTTGAAGTTCCTGCAGTTTTCACTGTTAATCCGATTTGGAGCTTGTACTCCTTCATATATATGTATGGAATGGAGTTTGCAACTGAAAAGAAACTTTGTGTTCCCAACAAGCTAGGTGAAGGAAGGCTTTCACACACACTTATCTCTCAGAACTGAGCAAGTGGAGAGACGTTCGTTCATATAGCACCAAGGGAACGGGTTGCAGGAGACACTTTTTCTCTGCTTTCTCAGTCTGTTTCCTAGTGCCGGTTTGAAGTTCCTGCAGTTTTCACTGTTAATGCGATTTGGAGCTTGTACTCCCCCATATATATGTATGGAATGGAGTTTGCAACTGAAAAGAAACTTTGTGTTCCCAACAAGCTAGGTGAAGGAAGGCTTTCACACACACTTATCTCTCAGAACTGAGCAAGTGGAGAGACGTTCGTTCATCTAGCACCAAGGGAACGGGTTGCAGGAGACACTTTTTCTCTGCTTTCTCAGTCTGTTTCCTAGTGCCGGTTTGAAGTTCCTGCACTTTTCACTGTAAAACCGAGTTGGAGCTTCTACCTCCCCATATATATGTATGGAATGGAGTTTGCAACTGAAAAGAAACTTTGTGTTCCCAACAAGCTAGGTGAAGGACGGCTTTCACACACACTTATCTCTCAGAACTGAGCAAGTGGAGAGACGTTCGTTCATCTAGCACCAAGGGAACGGGTTGCAAGAGACAATTTTTCTCTGCTTTCTCAGTCTGTTTCCTAGTGCCGGTTTGAAATTCCTGCAGTTTTCACTGTCAAACCGATTTGGAGCTTGTACCTCACCATATATATGTATGGAATGGAGTTTGCAACTGAAAAGAAACTTTGTGTTCCCAACAATTTAGTTGAAGGACGGCTTTCACAAACACTTATCTCTCAGAACTGAGCAAGTGGAGAGACGTTCGTTCATCTAGCACCAAGGGAACGGGTTGCAGGAGACACTTTTTCTCTGCTTTCTCAGTCTGTTTCCTAGTGCCAGTTTGAAGTTCCTGCAGTTTTCACTGTTAATCCGATTTGGAGCTTGTACTCCCCCATATATATGTATGGAATGGAGTTTGCAACTGAAAAGAAACTTTGTGTTCCCAACAAGCTAGTTGAAGGAAGGCTTTCACACACACTTATCTCTCAGAACTGAGCAAGTGGAGAGACGTTCGTTCATCTAGCACCAAGGGAACGGGTTGCAGGAGACACTTTTTCTCTGCTTTCTCAGTCTGTTTCCTAGTGCCGGTTTGAAGTTCCTGCAGTTTTCACTGTTAATGCGATTTGGAGCTTGTACTCCCCCATATATATGTATGGAATGGAGTTTGCAACTGAAAAGAAACTTTGTGTTCCCAACAAGCTAGGTGAAGGAAGGCTTTCACACACACTTATCTCTCAGAACTGAGCAAGTGGAGAGACGTTCGTTCATCTAGCACCAAGGGAACAGGTTGGAGGAGACACTTTTTCTCTGTTTCTCAGTCTGTTTCCTAGTGCCGGTTTGAAGTTCCTGCAGTTTTCACTGTAAAACCGAGTTGGAGCTTCTACCTCCCCATATATATGTATGGAATGGAGTTTGCAACTGAAAAGAAACTTTGTGTTCCCAACAAGCTAGGTGAAGGACGGCTTTCACACACACTTATCTCTCAGAACTGAGCAAGTGGAGAGACGTTCGTTCATCTAGCACCAAGGGAACGGGTTGCAAGAGACAATTTTTCTCTGCTTTCTCAGTCTGTTTCCTAGTGCCGGTTTGAAATTCCTGCAGTTTTCACTGTCAAACCGAGTTGGAGCTTGTACCTCACCATATATATGTATGGAATGGAGTTTGCAACTGAAAAGAAACTTTGTGTTCCCAACAAGCTAGTTGAAGGACGACTTTCACACACACTTATCTCTCAACTGAGCAAGTGGAGAGACGTTCGTTCATCTAGCACCAAGGAAACGGTTTGAAGGAGACACTTTTTCTCTGCATTCTCAGTCTGTTTCCTAGTGACGGTTTTAAGTTCCTGCAGATTTCACTGTCAAACCGATTTGGAGCTAGTACCTCCCCATATATATGTATGGAATGGGGTTTGCAACTGAAAAGAAACTTTGTCTTCCCAACAAGCTAGGTGAAGGAAGGCTTTCACACACAGTTATCTCTCAGAACTGAGCAAGTGGAGAGACGTTCGTTCATCTAGCACCAAGGGAACGGGTTGCAGGAGACACTTTTTCTATGCTTTCTCAGTCTGTTTCCTAGTGCCGGTTTGAAATTCCTGCAGTTTTCACTGTCAAACCGAGTTGGAGCTTGTACCTCCCCATATATATGTATGGAATGGAGTTAGCAACTGAAAAGAAACTTTGTGTTCCCAACAAGCTAGGTGAAGGAAGGCTTTCACACACAATTATCTCTCAGAACTGAGCAAGTGGAGAGACGTTCGTTCATCTAGCACCAAGGGAACGGGTTGCAGGAGACACTTTTTCTCTACATTCTCAGTCTGTTTCCTAGTGCCGGTTTGAAGTTCCTACAGTTTTCACTGTTAATCCGATTTGGAGCTTGTACTCCCCCATTTATATGTATGGAATGGAGTTTGCAACTGAAAAGAAACTTTGTGTTCCCAACAAGCTAGGTGAAGGACGGCTTTCACACACACTTATCTCTCAGAACTGAGCAAGTGGAGAGACGTTCGTTCATCTAGCACCAAGGGAACGGGTTGCAGGAGACACATTTTCTATGCTTTCTCAGTCTTTTCCCTAGTGCCGGTTTAAATTTCCTGCAGTTTTCACTGTCAAAACGAGTTGGAGCTTGTACCTCCCCATATATATGTATGGAATGGAGTTTGCAACTGAAAAGAAACTTTGTGTTCCCAACAAGCTAGGTGAAAGAAGGCTTTCACAAACACTTATCTCTCAGAACTGAGCAAGTGGAGAGACGTTCGTTCATCTAGCACCAAGGGAACGGGTTGCAGGAGACACTTTTTCTCTGCTTTCTCAGTCTGTTTCCTAGTGCCAGTTTGAAGTTCCTGCAGTTTTCACTGTTAATCCGATTTGAAGCTTGTACTCCTTCATATATATGTATGGAATGGAGTTTGCAACTGAAAAGAAACTTTGTGTTCCCAACAAGCTAGGTGAAGGAAGGCTTTCACACACACTTATCTCTCAGAACTGAGCAAGTGGAGAGACGTTCGTTCATATAGCACCAAGGGAACGGGTTGCAGGAGACACTTTTTCTCTGCTTTCTCAGTCTGTTTCCTAGTGCCGGTTTGAAGTTCCTGCAGTTTTCACTGTTAATGCGATTTGGAGCTTGTACTCCCCCATATATATGTATGGAATGGAGTTTGCAACTGAAAAGAAACTTTGTGTTCCCAACAAGCTAGGTGAAGGAAGGCTTTCACACACACTTATCTCTCAGAACTGAGCAAGTGGAGAGACGTTCGTTCATCTAGCACCAAGGGAACGGGTTGCAGGAGACACTTTTTCTCTGCTTTCTCAGTCTGTTTCCTAGTGCCGGTTTGAAGTTCCTGCAGTTTTCACTGTAAAACCGAGTTGGAGCTTCTACCTCCCCATATATATGTATGGAATGGAGTTTGCAACTGAAAAGAAACTTTGTGTTCCCAACAAGCTAGGTGAAGGACGGCTTTCACACACACTTATCTCTCAGAACTGAGCAAGTGGAGAGACGTTCGTTCATCTAGCACCAAGGGAACGGGTTGCAAGAGACAATTTTTCTCTGCTTTCTCAGTCTGTTTCCTAGTGCCGGTTTGAAATTCCTGCAGTTTTCACTGTCAAACCGATTTGGAGCTTGTACCTCACCATATATATGTAAGGAATGGAGTTTGCAACTGAAAAGAAACTTTGTATTCCCAACAATTTAGTTGATGGACGGCTTTCACACACACTTATCTCTCAGAACTGAGCAAGTGGAGAGACGTTCGTTCATGTAGCACCAAGGGAACGGGTTGCAGGACACACTTTTTCTCTGCTTTCTCAGTCTGTTTCCTAGTGCCGGTTTGAAATTCCTGCAGTTTTCACTGTCAAACCGAGTTGGAGCTTGTACCTCCCCATATATATGTATGGAATGGAGTTAGCAACTGAAAAGAAACTTTGTGTTCCCAACAAGCTAGGTGAAGGAAGGCTTTCACACACAATTATCTCTCAGAACTGAGCAAGTGGAGAGACGTTCGTTCATCTAGCACCAAGGGAACGGGTTGCAGGAGACACTTTTTCTCTGCTTTCTCAGTCTGTTTCCTAGTGCCGGTTTGAAGTTCCTACAGTTTTCACTATTAATCCGATTTGGAGCTTGTACTCCCCCATATATATGTAAGGAATGGAGTTTGCAACTGAATAGAAACTTTGTGTTCCCAACAAGCTAGGTGAAGGACGGCTTTCACACACACTTATCTCTCAGAACTGAGCAAGTGGAGAGACGTTCATTCATCTAGCACCAAGGGAACGGGTTGCAGGAGACACATTTTCTATGCTTTCTCAGTCTTTTTCCTAGTGCCGGTTTAAATTTATTACAGTTTTCACTGTCAAAACGAGTTGGAGCTTGTACCTCCCCATATATATATATGGAATGGAGTTTGCAACTGAAAAGAAACTTTGTGTTCCCAACAAGCTAGGTGAAAGAAGGCTTTCACACACACTTATCTCTCAGAACTGAGCAAGTGGAGAGACGTTCGTTCATCTAGCACCAAGGGAACGGGTTGCAGGAGACACTTTTTCTCTGCTTTCTCAGTCTGTTTCCTAGTGCCAGTTTGAAGTTCCTGCAGTTTTCACTGTTAATCCGATTTGGAGCTTGTACTCCCCCTTATATATGTATGGAATGGAGTTTGCAACTGAAAAGAAACTTTGTGTTCCCAACAAGCTAGGTGAAGGACGGCTTTCACACACACTTATCTCTCAGAACTGAGCAAGTGGAGAGACGTTCGTTCATCTAGCACCAAGGGAACGGGTTGCAAGAGACACTTTTTCTCTGCTTTCTCAGTCTGTTTCCTAGTGCCGGTTTGAAATTCCTGCAGTTTTCACTGTCAAACCGAGTTGGAGCTTGTACCTCACCATATATATGTATGGAATGGAGTTTGCAACTGAAAAGAAACTTTGTGTTCCCAACAAGTTAGTTGAAGGACGGCTTTCACACACACTTATCTCTCAGAACTGAGCAAGTGGAGAGACGTTCGTTCATGTAGCACCAAGGGAACGGGTTGCAGGACACACTTTTTCTCTGCTTTCTCAGTCTGTTTCCTAGTGCCGGTTTGAAATTCCTGCAGTTTTCACTGTCAAACCGAGTTGGAGCTTGTACCTCCCCATATATATGTATGGAATGGAGTTAGCAACTGAAAAGAAACTTTGTGTTCCCAACAAGCTAGGTGAAGGAAGGCTTTCACACACAATTATCTCTCAGAACTGAGCAAGTGGACAGACGTTCGTTCATCTAGCACCAAGGGAACGGGTTGCAGGAGACACTTTTTCTCTGCTTTCTCAGTCTGTTTCCTAGTGCCGGTTTGAAGTTCCTACAGTTTTCACTATTAATCCGATTTGGAGCTTGTACTCCCCCATATATATGTATGGAATGGAGTTTGCAACTGAATAGAAACATTGTGTTCCCAACAAGCTAGGTGAAGGACGGCTTTCACACACACTTATCTCTCAGAACTGAGCAAGTGGAGAGACGTTCGTTCATCTAGCACCAAGGGAACGGGTTGCAGGAGACACATTTTCTATGCTTTCTCAGTCTTTTTCCTAGTGCCGGTTTAAATTTCCTGCAGTTTTCACTGTCAAAACGAGTTGGAGCTTGTACCTCCCCATATATATATATGGAATGGAGTTTGCAACTGAAAAGAAACTTTGTGTTCCCAACAAGCTAGGTGAAAGAAGGCTTTCACACACACTTATCTCTCAGAACTGAGCAAGTGGAGAGACGTTCGTTCATGTAGCACCAAGGGAACGGGTTGCAGGACACACATTTTCTCTGCTTTCTCAGTCTGTTTCCTAGTGCCGGTTTGAAATTCCTGCAGTTTTCACTGTCAAACCGAGTTGGAGCTTGTACCTCCCCATATATATGTATGGAATGGAGTTAGCAACTGAAAAGAAACTTTGTGTTCCCAACAAGCTAGGTGAAGGAAGGCTTTCACACACAATTATCTCTCAGAACTGAGCAAGTGGAGAGACGTTCTTTCATCTAGCACCAAGGGAACGGGTTGCAGGAGACACTTTTTCTCTACATTCTCAGTCTGTTTCCTAGTGCCGGTTTGAAGTTCCTACAGTTTTCACTGTTAATCCGATTTGGAGCTTGTACTCCCCCATTTATATGTATGGAATGGAGTTTGCAACTGAAAAGAAACTTTGTGTTCCCAACAAGCTAGGTGAAGGACGGCTTTCACACACACTTATCTCTCAGAACTGAGCAAGTGGAGAGACGTTCGTTCATCTAGCACCAAGGGAACGGGTTGCAGCAGACACTTTTTCTCTGTTTCTCAGTCTGTTTCCTAGTGCCGGTTTGAAGTTCCTGCAGTTTTCACTGTTAATGCGATTTGGAGCTTGTACTCCCCCATATATATGTATGGAATGGAGTTTGCAACTGAAAAGAAACTTTGTGTTCCCAACAAGCTAGGTGAAGGACGGCTTTCATACACACTTATCTCTCAGAACTGAGCAAGTGGAGAGACGTTCGTTCATCTAGCACCAAGGGAACGGGTTGCAAGAGACACTTTTTCTCTGCATTCTCAGTCTGTTTCCTAGTGACGGTTTTAAGTTCCTGCAGATTTCACTGTAAAACCGAGTTGGAGCTAGTACCTCCCCATATATATGTATGGAATGGGGTTTGCAACTGAAAAGAAACTTTGTGTTCCCAACAAGCTAGGTGAAGGAAGGCTTTCACACACAGTTATCTCTCAGAACTGAGCAAGTGGAGAGACGTTCGTTCATCTAGCACCAAGGGAACGGGTTGCAGGAGACACTTTTTCTCTACTTTCTCAGTCTGTTTCCTAGTGCCGGTTTGAAGTTCCTACAGTTTTCACTGTTAATCCGATTTGGAGCTTGTACTCCCCCATTTATATGTATGGAATGGAGTTTGCAACTGAAAAGAAACTTTGTGTTCCCAACAAGCTAGGTGAAGGACGGCTTTCACACACACTTATCTCTCAGAACTGAGCAAGTGGAGAGACGTTCGTTCATCTAGCACCAAGGGAACGGGTTGCAGGAGACACATTTTCTATGCTTTCTCAGTCTTTTCCCTAGTGCCGGTTTAAATTTCCTGCAGTTTTCACTGTCAAAACGAGTTGGAGCTTGTACCTCCCCATATATATGTATGGAATGGAGTTTGCAACTGAAAAGAAACTTTGTGTTCCCAACAAGCTAGGTGAAAGAAGGCTTTCACAAACACTTATCTCTCAGAACTGAGCAAGTGGAGAGACGTTCGTTCATCTAGCACCAAGGGAACGGGTTGCAGGAGACACTTTTTCTCTGCTTTCTCAGTCTGTTTCCTAGTGCCAGTTTGAAGTTCCTGCAGTTTTCACTGTTAATCCGATTTGGAGCTTGTACTCCTTCATATATATGTATGGAATGGAGTTTGCAACTGAAAAGAAACTTTGTGTTCCCAACAAGCTAGGTGAAGGAAGGCTTTCACACACACTTATCTCTCAGAACTGAGCAAGTGGAGAGACGTTCGTTCATATAGCACCAAGGGAACGGGTTGCAGGAGACACTTTTTCTCTGCTTTCTCAGTCTGTTTCCTAGTGCCGGTTTGAAGTTCCTGCAGTTTTCACTGTTAATGCGATTTGGAGCTTGTACTCCCCCATATATATGTATGGAATGGAGTTTGCAACTGAAAAGAAACTTTGTGTTCCCAACAAGCTAGGTGAAGGACGGCTTTCACACACACTTATCTCTCAGAACTGAGCAAGTGGAGAGACGTTCGTTCATCTAGCACCAAGGGAACGGGTTGCAGGAGACACATTTTCTATGCTTTCTCAGTCTGTTTCCTAGTGCCGGTTTGAAATTCCTGCAGTTTTCACTGTCAAACCGAGTTGGAGCTTGTACCTCCCCATATATATGTATGGAATGGAGTTAGCAACTGGAAAGAAACTTTGTGTTCCCAACAAGCTAGGTGAAGGAAGGCTTTCACACACAATTATCTCTCAGAACTGAGCAAGTGGAGAGACGTTCGTTCATCTAGCACCAAGGGAACGGGTTGCAGGAGACACTTTTTCTCTACTTTCTCAGTCTGTTTCCTAGTGCCGGTTTGAAGTTCCTACAGTTTTCACTGTTAATCCGATTTGGAGCTTGTACTCCCCCATTTATATGTATGGAATGGAGTTTGCAACTGAAAAGAAACTTTGTGTTCCCAACAAGCTAGGTGAAGGACGGCTTTCACACACACTTATCTCTCAGAACTGAGCAAGTGGAGAGACGTTCGTTCATCTAGCACCAAGGGAACGGGTTGCAGGAGACACATTTTCTATGCTTTCTCAGTCTTTTCCCTAGTGCCGGTTTAAATTTCCTGCAGTTTTCACTGTCAAAACGAGTTGGAGCTTGTACCTCCCCATATATATGTATGGAATGGAGTTTGCAACTGAAAAGAAACTTTGTGTTCCCAACAAGCTAGGTGAAAGAAGGCTTTCACAAACACTTATCTCTCAGAACTGAGCAAGTGGAGAGACGTTCGTTCATCTAGCACCAAGGGAACGGGTTGCAGGAGACACTTTTTCTCTGCTTTCTCAGTCTGTTTCCTAGTGCCAGTTTGAAGTTCCTGCAGTTTTCACTGTTAATCCGATTTGGAGCTTGTACTCCTTCATATATATGTATGGAATGGAGTTTGCAACTGAAAAGAAACTTTGTGTTCCCAACAAGCTAGGTGAAGGAAGGCTTTCACACACACTTATCTCTCAGAACTGAGCAAGTGGAGAGACGTTCGTTCATATAGCACCAAGGGAACGGGTTGCAGGAGACACTTTTTCTCTGCTTTCTCAGTCTGTTTCCTAGTGCCGGTTTGAAGTTCCTGCAGTTTTCACTGTTAATGCGATTTGGAGCTTGTACTCCCCCATATATATGTATGGAATGGAGTTTGCAACTGAAAAGAAACTTTGTGTTCCCAACAAGCTAGGTGAAGTAAGGCTTTCACACACACTTATCTCTCAGAACTGAGCAAGTGGAGAGACGTTCGTTCATCTAGCACCAAGGGAACAGGTTGGAGGAGACACTTTTTCTCTGTTTCTCAGTCTGTTTCCTAGTGCCGGTTTGAAGTTCCTGCAGTTTTCACTGTAAAACCGAGTTGGAGCTTCTACCTCCCCATATATATGTATGGAATGGAGTTTGCAACTGAAAAGAAACTTTGTGTTCCCAACAAGCTAGGTGAAGGACGGCTTTCACACACACTTATCTCTCAGAACTGAGCAAGTGGAGAGACGTTCGTTCATCTAGCACCAAGGGAACGGGTTGCAAGAGACAATTTTTCTCTGCTTTCTCAGTCTGTTTCCTAGTGCCGGTTTGAAATTCCTGCAGTTTTCACTGTCAAACCGAGTTGGAGCTTGTACCTCACCATATATATGTATGGAATGGAGTTTGCAACTGAAAAGAAACTTTGTGTTCCCAACAAGCTAGTTGAAGGACGACTTTCACACACACTTATCTCTCAACTGAGCAAGTGGAGAGACGTTCGTTCATCTAGCACCAAGGAAACGGTTTGAAGGAGACACTTTTTCTCTGCATTCTCAGTCTGTTTCCTAGTGACGGTTTTAAGTTCCTGCAGATTTCACTGTAAAACCGATTTGGAGCTAGTACCTCCCCATATATATGTATGGAATGGGGTTTGCAACTGAAAAGAAACTTTGTGTTCCCAACAAGCTAGGTGAAGGAAGGCTTTCACACACAGTTATCTCTCAGAACTGAGCAAGTGGAGAGACGTTCGTTCATCTAGCACCAAGGGAACGGGTTGCAGGAGACACTTTTTCTCTGCTTTCTCAGTCTGTTTCCTAGTGCCGGTTTGAAATTCCTGCAGTTTTCACTGTCAAACCGAGTTGGAGCTTGTACCTCCCCATATATATGTATGGAATGGAGTTAGCAACTGAAAAGAAACTTTGTGTTCCCAACAAGCTAGGTGAAGGAAGGCTTTCACACACAATTATCTCTCAGAACTGAGCAAGTGGAGAGACGTTCGTTCATCTAGCACCAAGGGAACGGGTTGCAGGAGACACTTTTTCTCTACATTCTCAGTCTGTTTCCTAGTGCCGGTTTGAAGTTCCTACAGTTTTCACTGTTAATCCGATTTGGAGCTTGTACTCCTTCATATATATGTATGGAATGGAGTTTGCAACTGAAAAGAAACTTTGTGTTCCCAACAAGCTAGGTGAAGGACGGCTTTCACACACACTTATCTCTCAGAACTGAGCAAGTGGAGAGACGTTCGTTCATCTAGCACCAAGGGAACGGGTTGCAGGAGACACATTTTCTATGCTTTCTCAGTCTTTTCCCTAGTGCCGGTTTAAATTTCCTGCAGTTTTCACTGTCAAAACGAGTTGGAGCTTGTACCTCCCCATATATATGTATGGAATGGAGTTTGCAACTGAAAAGAAACTTTGTGTTCCCAACAAGCTAGGTGAAAGAAGGCTTTCACAAACACTTATCTCTCAGAACTGAGCAAGTGGAGAGACGTTCGTTCATCTAGCACCAAGGGAACGGGTTGCAGGAGACACTTTTTCTCTGCTTTCTCAGTCTGTTTCCTAGTGCCAGTTTGAAGTTCCTGCAGTTTTCACTGTTAATCCGATTTGGAGCTTGTACTCCTTCATATATATGTATGGAATGGAGTTTGCAACTGAAAAGAAACTTTGTGTTCCCAACAAGCTAGGTGAAGGAAGGCTTTCACACACACTTATCTCTCAGAACTGAGCAAGTGGAGAGACGTTCGTTCATATAGCACCAAGGGAACGGGTTGCAGGAGACACTTTTTCTCTGCTTTCTCAGTCTGTTTCCTAGTGCCGGTTTGAAGTTCCTGCAGTTTTCACTGTTAATGCGATTTGGAGCTTGTACTCCCCCATATATATGTATGGAATGGAGTTTGCAACTGAAAAGAAACTTTGTGTTCCCAACAAGCTAGGTGAAGGAAGGCTTTCACACACACTTATCTCTCAGAACTGAGCAAGTGGAGAGACGTTCGTTCATCTAGCACCAAGGGAACGGGTTGCAGGGGACACTTTTTCTCTGCTTTCTCAGTCTGTTTCCTAGTGCCGGTTTGAAGTTCCTGCAGTTTTCACTGTAAAACCGAGTTGGAGCTTCTACCTCCCCATATATATGTATGGAATGGAGTTTGCAACTGAAAAGAAACTTTGTGTTCCCAACAAGCTAGGTGAAGGACGGCTTTCACACACACTTATCTCTCAGAACTGAGCAAGTGGAGAGACGTTCGTTCATCTAGCACCAAGGGAACGGGTTGCAAGAGACAATTTTTCTCTGCTTTCTCAGTCTGTTTCCTAGTGCCGGTTTGAAATTCCTGCAGTTTTCACTGTCAAACCGATTTGGAGCTTGTACCTCACCATATATATGTAAGGAATGGAGTTTGCAACTGAAAAGAAACTTTGTGTTCCCAACAATTTAGTTGATGGACGGCTTTCACACACACTTATCTCTCAGAACTGAGCAAGTGGAGAGACGTTCGTTCATGTAGCACCAAAGGAACGGGTTGCAGGACACACTTTTTCTCTGCTTTCTCAGTCTGTTTCCTAGTGCCGGTTTGAAATTCCTGCAGTTTTCACTGTCAAACCGAGTTGGAGCTTGTACCTCCCCATATATATGTATGGAATGGAGTTAGCAACTGAAAAGAAACTTTGTGTTCCCAACAAGCTAGGTGAAGGAAGGCTTTCACACACAATTATCTCTCAGAACTGAGCAAGTGGAGAGACGTTCGTTCATCTAGCACCAAGGGAACGGGTTGCAGGAGACACTTTTTCTCTGCTTTCTCAGTCTGTTTCCTAGTGCCGGTTTGAAGTTCCTACAGTTTTCACTATTAATCCGATTTGGAGCTTGTACTCCCCCATATATATGTATGGAATGGAGTTTGCAACTGAATAGAAACTTTGTGTTCCCAACAAGCTAGGTGAAGGACGGCTTTCACACACACTTATCTCTCAGAACTGAGCAAGTGGAGAGACGTTCATTCATCTAGCACCAAGGGAACGGGTTGCAGGAGACACATTTTCTATGCTTTCTCAGTCTTTTTCCTAGTGCCGGTTTAAATTTCCTACAGTTTTCACTGTCAAAACGAGTTGGAGCTTGTACCTCCCCATATATATATATGGAATGGAGTTTGCAACTGAAAAGAAACTTTGTGTTCCCAACAAGCTAGGTGAAAGAAGGCTTTCACACACACTTATCTCTCAGAACTGAGCAAGTGGAGAGACGTTCGTTCATCTAGCACCAAGGGAACGGGTTGCAGGAGACACTTTTTCTCTGCTTTCTCAGTCTGTTTCCTAGTGCCAGTTTGAAGTTCCTGCAGTTTTCACTGTTAATCCGATTTGGAGCTTGTACTCCCCCTTATATATGTATGGAATGGAGTTTGCAACTGAAAAGAAACTTTGTGTTCCCAACAAGCTAGGTGAAGGACGGCTTTCACACACACTTATCTCTCAGAACTGAGCAAGTGGAGAGACGTTCGTTCATCTAGCACCAAGGGAACGGGTTGCAAGAGACAATTTTTCTCTGCTTTCTCAGTCTGTTTCCTAGTGCCGGTTTGAAATTCCTGCAGTTTTCACTGTCAAACCGAGTTGGAGCTTGTACCTCACCATATATATGTATGGAATGGAGTTTGCAACTGAAAAGAAACTTTGTGTTCCCAACAAGTTAGTTGAAGGACGGCTTTCACACACACTTATCTCTCAGAACTGAGCAAGTGGAGAGACGTTCGTTCATGTAGCACCAAGGGAACGGGTTGCAGGACACACTTTTTCTCTGCTTTCTCAGTCTGTTTCCTAGTGCCGGTTTGAAATTCCTGCAGTTTTCACTGTCAAACCGAGTTGGAGCTTGTACCTCCCCATATATATGTATGGAATGGAGTTAGCAACTGAAAAGAAACTTTGTGTTCCCAACAAGCTAGGTGAAGGAAGGCTTTCACACACAATTATCTCTCAGAACTGAGCAAGTGGACAGACGTTCGTTCATCTAGCACCAAGGGAACGGGTTGCAGGAGACACTTTTTCTCTGCTTTCTCAGTCTGTTTCCTAGTGCCGGTTTGAAGTTCCTACAGTTTTCACTATTAATCCGATTTGGAGCTTGTACTCCCCCATATATATGTATGGAATGGAGTTTGCAACTGAATAGAAACTTTGTGTTCCCAACAAGCTAGGTGAAGGACGGCTTTCACACACACTTATCTCTCAGAACTGAGCAAGTGGAGAGACGTTCGTTCATCTAGCACCAAGGGAACGGGTTGCAGGAGACACATTTTCTATGCTTTCTCAGTCTTTTTCCTAGTGCCGGTTTAAATTTCCTGCAGTTTTCACTGTCAAAACGAGTTGGAGCTTGTACCTCCCCATATATATATATGGAATGGAGTTTGCAACTGAAAAGAAACTTTGTGTTCCCAACAAGCTAGGTGAAAGAAGGCTTTCACACACACTTATCTCTCAGAACTGAGCAAGTGGAGAGACGTTCGTTCATGTAGCACCAAGGGAACGGGTTGCAGGACACACTTTTTCTCTGCTTTCTCAGTCTGTTTCCTAGTGCCGGTTTGAAATTCCTGTAGTTTTCACTGTCAAACCGAGTTGGAGCTTGTACCTCCCCATATATATGTATGGAATGGAGTTAGCAACTGAAAAGAAACTTTGTGTTCCCAACAAGCTAGGTGAAGGAAGGCTTTCACACACACTTATCTCTCAGAACTGAGCAAGTGGAGAGACGTTCGTTCATCTAGCACCAAGGGAACGGGTTGCAGGAGACACTTTTTCTCTGCTTTCTCAGTTTGTTTCCTAGTGCCGGTTTGAAGTTCCTACAGTTTTCACTATTAATCCGATTTGGAGCTTGTACCTCCCCATATATATGTATGGAATGGAGTTTGCAACTGAATAGAAACTTTGTGTTCCCAACAAGCTAGGTGAAGGACGGCTTTCACACACACTTATCTCTCAGAACTGAGCAAGTGGAGAGACGTTCGTTCATCTAGGACCAAGGGAACGGGTTGCAGGAGACACTTTTTCTCTGCTTTCTCAGTCTGTTTCCTAGTGCCGGTTTGAAGTTCCTGCAGTTTTCACTGTAAAACCGATTTGGAGCTAGTACCTCCCCATATATATGTATGGAATGGAGTTTGCAACTGAAAAGAAACTTTTTGTTCCCAACAAGCTAGGTGAAGGAAGTCTTTCACACACACTTATCTCTCAGAACTGAGCAAGTGGAGAGACGTTCGTTCATCTAGCACCAAGGGAACGGGTTGCAGGAGTCACTTTTTCTCTGCTTTCTCAGTCTGTTTCCTAGTGCCGGTTTGAAGTTCCTGCAGATTTCACTGTAAAATCGAGGTGGAGCTTGTACCTCCCCATATATATATATGGAATGGAGTTTGCAACTGAAAAGAAACTTTGTGTTCCCAACAAGCTAGTTGAAGGACGACTTTCACACACACTTATCTCTCAGAACTGAGCAAGTGGAGAGACGTTCGTTCATCTAGCACCAAGGAAACGGTTTGAAGGAGACACTTTTTCTCTGCATTCTCAGTCTGTTTCCTAGTGACGGTTTTATGTTCCTGCAGATTTCACTGTAAAACCGATTTGGAGCTAGTACCTCCCCATATATATGTATGGAATGGGGTTTGCAACTGAAAAGAAACTTTGTGTTCCCAACAAGCTAGGTGAAGGAAGGCTTTCACACACAGTTATCTCTCAGAACTGAGCAAGTGGAAAGACGTTCGTTCATCTAGCACCAAGGGAACGGGTTGCAGGAGACACTTTTTCTCTGCTTTCTCAGTCTGTTTCCTAGTGCCGGTTTGAAATTCCTGCAGTTTTCACTGTCAAACCGAGTTGGAGCTTGTACCTCCCCATATATATGTATGGAATGGAGTTAGCAACTGAAAAGAAACTTTGTGTTCCCAACAAGCTAGGTGAAGGAAGGCTTTCACACACAATTATCTCTCAGAACTGAGCAAGTGGAGAGACGTTCGTTCATCTAGCAGCAAGGGAACGGGTTGCAGGAGACACTTTTTCTCTACTTTCTCAGTCTGTTTCCTAGTGCCGGTTTGAAGTTCCTACAGTTTTCACTGTTAATCCGATTTGGAGCTTGTACTCCCCCATTTATATGTATGGAATGGAGTTTGCAACTGAAAAGAAACTTTGTGTTCCCAACAAGCTAGGTGAAGGACGGCTTTCACACACACTTATCTCTCAGAACTGAGCAAGTGGAGAGACGTTTGTTCATCTAGCACCAAGGGAACGGGTTGCAGGAGACACATTTTCTATGCTTTCTCAGTCTTTTCCCTAGTGCCGGTTTAAATTTCCTGCAGTTTTCACTGTCAAAACGAGTTGGAGCTTGTACCTCCCCATATATATGTATGGAATGGAGTTTGCAACTGAAAAGAAACTTTGTGTTCCCAACAAGCTAGGTGAAAGAAAGCTTTCACAAACACTTATCTCTCAGAACTGAGCAAGTGGAGAGACGTTCGTTCATCTAGCACCAAGGGAACGGGTTGCAGGAGACACTTTTTCTCTGCTTTCTCAGTCTGTTTCCTAGTGCCAGTTTGAAGTTCCTGCAGTTTTCACTGTTAATCCGATTTGGAGCTTGTACTCCTTCATATATATGTATGGAATGGAGTTTGCAACTGAAAAGAAACTTTGTGTTCCCAACAAGCTAGGTGAAGGAAGGCTTTCACACACACTTATCTCTCAGAACTGAGCAAGTGGAGAGACGTTCGTTCATCTAGCACCAAGGGAACGGGTTGCAGGAGACACTTTTTCTCTGCTTTCTCAGTCTGTTTCCTAGTGCCGGTTTGAAGTTCCTGCCGTTTTCACTGTTAATGCGATTTGGAGCTTGTACTCCCCCATATATATGTATGGAATGGAGTTTGCAACTGAAAAGAAACTTTGTGTTCCCAACAAGCTAGGTGAAGGAAGGCTTTCACACACATTTATCTCTCAGAACTGAGCAAGTGGAGAGACGTTCGTTCATCTAGCACCAAGGGAACGGGTTGCAGGAGACACTTTTTCTCTGCTTTCTCAGTCTGTTTCCTAGTGCCGGTTTGAAGTTCCTGCAGTTTTCACTGTAAAACCGAGTTGGAGCTTCTACCTCCCCATATATATGTATGGAATGGAGTTTGCAACTGAAAAGAAACTTTGTGTTCCCAACAAGCTAGGTGAAGGACGGCTTTCACACACACTTATCTCTCAGAACTGAGCAAGTGGAGAGACGTTCGTTCATCTAGCACCAAGGGAACGGGTTGCAAGAGACAATTTTTCTCTGCTTTCTCAGTCTGTTTCCTAGTGCCGGTTTGAAATTCCTGCAGTTTTCACTGTCAAACCGATTTGGAGCTTGTACCTCACCATATATATGTATGGAATGGAGTTTGCAACTGAAAAGAAACTTTGTGTTCCCAACAATTTAGTTGAAGGACGGCTTTCACACACACTTATCTCTCAGAACTGAGCAAGTGGAGAGACGTTCGTTCATGTAGCACCAAGGGAACGGGTTGCAGGACACACTTTTTCTCTGCTTTCTCAGTCTGTTTCCTAGTGCCGGTTTGAAATTCCTGCAGTTTTCACTGTCAAACCGAGTTGGAGCTTGTACCTCCCCATATATATGTATGGAATGGAGTTAGCAACTGAAAAGAAACTTTGTGTTCCCAACAAGCTAGGTGAAGGAAGGCTTTCACACACAATTATCTCTCAGAACTGAGCAAGTGGAGAGACGTTCGTTCATCTAGCACCAAGGGAACGGGTTGCAGGAGACACTTTTTCTCTGCTTTCTCAGTCTGTTTCCTAGTGCCAGTTTGAAGTTCCTGCAGTTTTCACTGTTAATCCGATTTGGAGCTTGTACTCCCCCTTATATATGTATGGAATGGAGTTTGCAACTGAAAAGAAACTTTGTGTTCCCAACAAGCTAGGTGAAGGACGGCTTTCACACACACTTATCTCTCAGAACTGAGCAAGTGGAGAGACGTTCGTTCATCTAGCACCAAGGGAACGGGTTGCAAGAGACAATATTTCTCTGCTTTCTCAGTCTGTTTCCTAGTGCCGGTTTGAAATTCCTGCAGTTTTCACTGTCAAACCGAGTTGGAGCTTGTACCTCACCATATATATGTATGGAATGGAGTTTGCAACTGAAAAGAAACTTTGTGTTCCCTACAAGTTAGTTGAAGGACGGCTTTCACACACACTTATCTCTCAGAACTGAGCAAGTGGAGAGACGTTCGTTCATGTAGCACCAAGGGAACGGGTTGCAGGACACACTTTTTCTCTGCTTTCTCAGTCTGTTTCCTAGTGCCGGTTTGAAATTCCTGCAGTTTTCACTGTCAAACCGAGTTGGAGCTTGTACCTCCCCATATATATGTATGGAATGGAGTTAGCAACTGAAAAGAAACTTTGTGTTCCCAACAAGCTAGGTGAAGGAAGGCTTTCACACACAATTATCTCTCAGAACTGAGCAAGTGGAGAGACGTTCGTTCATCTAGCACCAAGGGAACGGGTTGCAGGAGACACTTTTTCTCTGCTTTCTCAGTCTGTTTCCTAGTGCCGGTTTGAAGTTCCTACAGTTTTCACTATTAATCCGATTTGGAGCTTGTACTCCCCCATATATATGTATGGAATGGAGTTTGCAACTGAATAGAAACTTTGTGTTCCCAACAAGCTAGGTGAAGGACGGCTTTCACACACACTTATCTCTCAGGACTGAGCAAGTGGAGAGACGTTCGTTCATCTAGCACTAAGGGAACGGGTTGCAGGAGACACATTTTCTATGCTTTCTCAGTCTTTTTCCTAGTGCCGGTTTAAATTTCCTGCAGTTTTCACTGTCAAAACGAGTTGGAGCTTGTACCTCCCCATATATATATATATGGAATGGAGTTTGCAACTGAAAAGAAACTTTGTGTTCCCAACAAGCTAGGTGAAAGAAGGCTTTCACACACACTTATCTCTCAGAACTGAGCAAGTGGAGAGACGTTCGTTCATCTAGCACCAAGGGAACGGGTTGCAGGAGACACTTTTTCTCTGCTTTCTCAGTATGTTTCCTAGTGCCAGTTTGAAGTTCCTGCAGTTTTCACTGTTAATCCGATTTGGAGCTTGTACTCCCCCTTATATATGTATGGAATGGAGTTTGCAACTGAAAAGAAACTTTGTGTTCCCAACAAGCTAGGTGAAGGACGGCTTTCACACACACTTATCTCTCAGAACTGAGCAAGTGGAGAGACGTTCGTTCATGTAGCACCAAGGGAACGGGTTGCAGGACACACTTTTTCTCTGCTTTCTCAGTCTGTTTCCTAGTGCCGGTTTGAAATTCCTGCAGTTTTCACTGTCAAACCGAGTTGGAGCTTGTACCTCCCCATATATATGTATGGAATGGAGTTAGCAACTGAAAAGAAACTTTGTGTTCCCAACAAGCTAGGTGAAGGAAGGCTTTCACACACAATTATCTCTCAGAACTGAGCAAGTGGAGAGACGTTCGTTCATCTAGCACCAAGGGAACGGGTTGCAGGAGACACTTTTTCTCTGCTTTCTCAGTCTGTTTCCTAGTGCCGGTTTGAAGTTCCTACAGTTTTCACTATTAATCCGATTTGGAGCTTGTACCTCCCCATATATATGTATGGAATGGAGTTTGCAACTGAATAGAAACTTTGTGTTCCCAACAAGCTAGGTGAAGGACGGCTTTCACACACACTTATCTCTCAGAACTGAGCAAGTGGAGAGACGTTCGTTCATCTAGCACCAAGGGAACGGGTTGCAGGAGACACATTTTCTATGCTTTCTCAGTCTTTTTCCTAGTGCCGGTTTAAATTTCCTGCAGTTTTCACTGTCAAAACGAGTTGGAGCTTGTACCTCCCCATATATATATATGGAATGGAGTTTGCAACTGAAAAGAAACTTTGTGTTCCCAACAAGCTAGGTGAAAGAAGGCTTTCACACACACTTATCTCTCAGAACTGAGCAAGTGGAGAGACGTTCGTTCATCTAGCACCAAGGGAACGGGTTGCAGGAGACACTTTTTCTCTGCTTTCTCAGTCTGTTTCCTAGTGCCAGTTTGAAGTTCCTGCAGTTTTCACTGTTAATCCGATTTGGAGCTTGTACTCCCCCTTATATATGTATGGAATGGAGTTTGCAACTGAAAAGAAACTTTGTGTTCCCAACAAGCTAGGTGAAGGACGGCTTTCACACACACTTATCTCTCAGAACTGAGCAAGTGGAGAGACGTTCGTTCATCTAGCACCAAGGGAACGGGTTGCAGGGGACACTTTTTCTCTGCTTTCTCATTCTGTTTCCTAGTGCCGGTTTGAAGTTCCTGCAGTTTTCACTGTTAATGCGATTTGGAGCTTGTACTCCCCCATATATATGTATGGAATGGAGTTTGCAACTGAAAAGAAACTTTGTGTTCCCAACAAGCTAGGTGAAGGACGGCTTTCAAACACACTTATCTCTCAGAACTGAGCAAGTGGAGAGACGTTCGTTCATCTAGCACCAAGGGAACGGGTTGCAGGGGACAATATTTCTCTGCTTTCTCAGGCTTTTTCCTAGTGCCGGTTTGAAGTTCCTGCAGTTTTCACTGTAAAACATAGTTGGAGCTTTTACCTCCCCATATATATGTATGGAATGGAGTTTGCAACTGAAAAGAAACTTTGTGTTCCCAACAAGCTAGTTGAAGGACGGCTTTCACACACACATATCTCTCAGAACTGAGCAAGTGGAGAGACGTTCGTTCATCTAGCACCAAGGGAACGGGTTGCAGGAGACACAATTTCTCTGCTTTCTCAGTCTGTTTCCTAGTGCCGGTTTGAAATTCCTGCAGTTTTCACTGTAAAATCGAGGTGGAGCTTCTACCTCCCCATATATATGTATGGAATGGAGTTTGCAACTGAAAAGAAACTTTGTGTTCCCAACAAGCTAGGTGTAGGAAGGCTTTCACTCACACTTATCTCTCAGAACTGAGCAAGTGGAGAGACGTTCGTTCATCTAGGACCAAGGGAACGGGTTGCAGGAGACACTTTTTCTCTGCTTTCTCAGTCTGTTTCCTAGTGCCGGTTTGAAGTTCCTGCAGTTTTCACTGTCAAACCGAGTTGGAGCTTGTACCTCCCCATATATATGTATGGAATGGAGTTTGAAACTGAAAAGAAACTTTTTGTTCCCAACAAGCTAGGTGAAGGAAGTCTTTCACACACACTTATCTCTCAGAACTGAGCAAGTGGAGAGACGTTCTTTCATTTAGCACCAAGGGAACGGGTTGCAGGAGTCACTTTTTCTCTGCTTTCTCAGTCTGTTTCCTAGTGCCGGTTTGAAGTTCCTGCAGTTTTCACTGTAAAATCGAGGTGGAGCTTCTACCTCGCCATATATATGTATGGAATGGAGTTTGCAACTGAAAAGAAACTTTGTGTTCCCAACAAGCTAGTTGAAGGACGACTTTCACACACACTTATCTCTCAGAACTGAGCAAGTGGAGAGACGTTCGTTCATCTAGCACCAAGGGAACGGGTTGCAGGAGACACTTTTTCTCTGCTTTCTCAGTCTGTTTCCTAGTGCCGGTTTGAAGTTCCTGCAGTTTTCACTGTCAAACCGAGTTGGAGCTAGTACCTCCCCATATATATGTATGGAATGGAGTTTGCAACTTAAAAGAAACTTTGTGTTCCCAACAAGCTAGGTGAAGGACGGCTTTCACACACACTTATCTCTCAGAACTGAGCAAGTGGAGAGACGTTCATTCATTTAGCACCAAGGAAACGGTTTGAAGGCGACACTTTTTCTCTGCATTCTCAGTGTGTTTCCTAGTGACGGTTTTAAGTTCCTGCAGATTTCACTGTAAAACCGAGTTGGAGCTAGTACCTCCCCATATATATGTATGGAATGGGGTTTGCAACTGAAAAGAAACTTTGTGTTCCCAACAAGCTAGGTGAAGGTAGGCTTTCACACACAGTTATCTCTCAGAACTGAGCAAGTGGAGAGACGTTCGTTCATCTAGCACCAAGGGAACGGGTTGCAGGAGACACTTTTTCTCTGCTTTCTCAGTCTGTTTCCTAGTGCCGGTTTGAAGTTCCTGCAGTTTTCACTGTCAAACCGAGTTGGAGCTTGTACCTCCCCATATATATGTATGGAATGGAGTTTGCTACTGAAAAGAAACTTTGTGTTCCCAACAAGCTAGGTGAAGGGCGGCTTTCACACACACTTATCTCTCAGAACTGAGCAAGTGGAGAGACGTTCGTTCATCTAGCACCAAGAAAACGGGTTGCAAGAGATAATTTTTTTCTGCTTTCTCAGTCTGTTTCCTAGTGCCGGTTTGAAATTCCTGCAGTTTTCACTGTCAAACCGAGTTGGAGCTTGTACCTCACCATATATATGTATGGAATGGAGTTTGCAACTGAAAAGAAACTTTGTGTTCCCAACAAGCTAGTTGAAGGACGGCTTTCACACACACTTATCTCTCAGAACTGAGCAAGTGGAGAGACGTTCTTTCATTTAGCACCAAGGGAACGGGTTGCAGGAGTCACTTTTTCTCTGCTTTCTCAGTCTGTTTCCTAGTGCCGGTTTGAAGTTCCTGCAGTTTTCACTGTAAAATCGAGGTGGAGCTTCTACCTCGCCATATATATGTATGGAATGGAGTTTGCAACTGAAAAGAAACTTTGTGTTCCCAACAAGCTAGTTGAAGGACGACTTTCACACACACTTATCTCTCAGAACTGAGCAAGTGGAGAGACGTTCGTTCATCTAGCACCAAGGGAACGGGTTGCAGGAGACACTTTTTCTCTGTTTCTCAGTCTGTTTCCTAGTGCCGGTTTGAAGTTCCTGCAGTTTTCACTGTCAAACCGAGTTGGAGCTAGTACCTCCTCATATATATGTATGGAATGGAGTTTGCAACTTAAAAGAAACTTTGTGTTCCCAACAAGCTAGGTGAAGGACGGCTTTCACACACACTTATCTCTCAGAACTGAGCAAGTGGAGAGACGTTCATTCATTTAGCACCAAGGAAACGGTTTGAAGGCGACACTTTTTCTCTGCATTCTCAGTGTGTTTCCTAGTGACGGTTTTAAGTTCCTGCAGATTTCACTGTAAAACCGAGTTGGAGCTAGTACCTCCCCATATATATGTATGGAATGGGGTTTGCAACTGAAAAGAAACTTTGTGTTCCCAACAAGCTAGGTGAAGGTAGGCTTTCACACACAGTTATCTCTCAGAACTGAGCAAGTGGAGAGACGTTCGTTCATCTAGCACCAAGGGAACGGGTTGCAAGGGACACTTTTTCTCTGCTTTCTCAGTCTGTTTCCTAGTGCCGGTTTGAAATTCCTGCAGTTTTCACTGTCAAACCGAGTTGGAGCTTGTACCTCCCCATATATATGTATGGAATGGAGTTTGCAACTGAAAAGAAACTTTGTGTTCCCAACAAGCTAGGTGAAGGACGGCTTTCACACACACTTATCTCTCAGAACTGAGCAAGTGGAGAGACGTTCATTCATTTAGCACCAAGGAAACGGTTTGAAGGAGACACTTTTTCTCTGCATTCTCAGTCTGTTTCCTAGTGACGGTTTTAAGTTCCTGCAGATTTCACTGTAAAACCGAGTTGGAGCTAGTACCTCCCCATATATATGTATGGAATTGAGTTTGCAACTGAAAAGAAACTTTGTGTTCCCAACAAGCTAGGTGAAGGAAGGCTTTCACACACAGTTATCTCTCAAAACTGAGCAAGTATAGGGACGTTCGTTCATCTAGCACAAAGGGAACGGGTTGCAAGAGACAATTTTTCTCTGCTTTCTCAGTCTGTTTCCTAGTGCCGGTTTGAAATTCCTGCAGTTTTCACTGTCAAACCGAGTTGGAGCTTGTACCTCACCATATATATGTATGGAATGGAGTTTGCAACTGAAAAGAAACTTTGTGTTCCCAACAAGCTAGGTGAAGGACGGCTTTCACACACACTTATCTCTCAGAACTGAGCAAGTGGAGAGACGTTCGTTCATTTAGCACCAAGGGAACGGGTTGCAGGAGACACTTTTTCTCTGCTTTCTCAGTCTTTTTCCTAGTGCCAGTTTGAAGTTCCTGCAGTTTTCACTGTTAATCCGATTTGGAGCTTGTACTCCCCCATATATATGTATGGAATGGAGTTTGCAACTGAAAAGAAACTTTGTGTTCCCAACAAGCTAGGTGAAGGAAGGCTTTCACACACACTTATCTCTCAGAACTGAGCAAGTGGAGAGACGTTCGTTCATCTAGCACCAAGGGAACGGGTTGCAGGAGACACTTTTTCTCTGCTTTCTCAGTCTGTTTCCTAGTGCCGGTTTGAAGTTCCTGCAGTTTTCACTGTTAATGCGATTTGGAGCTTGTACTCCCCCATATATATGTATGGAATGGAGTTTGCAACTGAAAAGAAACTTTGTGTTCCCAACAAGCTAGGTGAAGGAAGGCTTTCACACACACTTATCTCTCAGAACTGAGCAAGTGGAGAGACGTTCGTTCATCTAGCACCAAGGGAACGGGTTGCAGGAGACACTTTTTCTCTGCTTTCTCAGTCTGTTTCCTAGTGCCGGTTTGAAGTTCCTGCAGTTTTCACAGTAAAACCGAGTTGGAGCTTCTACCTCCCCATATATATGTATGGAATGGAGTTTGCAACTGAAAAGAAACTTTGTGTTCCCAACAAGCTAGGTGAAGGACGGCTTTCACACACACTTATCTCTCAGAACTGAGCAAGTGGAGAGACGTTCGTTCATCTAGCACCAAGAAAACGGGTTGCAAGAGACAATTATTTTCTGCTTTCTCAGTCTGTTTCCTAGTGCCGGTTTGAAATTCCTGCAGTTTTCACTGTCAAACCGAGTTGGAGCTTGTACCTCACCATATATATGTATGGAATGGAGTTTGCAACTGAAAAGAATCTTTGTGTTCCCAACAAGCTAGTTGAAGGACGGCTTTCACACACACTTATCTCTCAGAACTGAGCAAGTGGAGAGACGTTCGTTCATGTAGCACCAAGGGAACGGGTTGCAGGAGACACTTTTTCTCTGATTTCTCAGTCTGTTTCCTAGTGCCGGTTTGAAATTCCTGCAGTTTTCACTGTCAAACCGAGTTGGAGCTTGTACCCCCCCATATATATGTATGGAATGGAGTTAGCAACTGAAAAGAAACTTTGTGTTCCCAACAAGCTAGGTGAAGGAAGGCTTTCACACACAATTATCTCTCAGAACTGAGCAAGTGGGGAGACGTTCGTTCATCTAGCACCAAGGGAACGGGTTGCAGGAGACACTTTTTCTCTGCTTTCTCAGTCTGTTTCCTAGTGCCAGTTTGAAGTTCATGCAGTTTTCACTGTTAATCCGATTTGGAGCTTGTACTCCCCCTTATAAATGTATGGAATGGAGTTTGCAACTGAAAAGAAACTTTGTGTTCCCAACAAGCTAGGTGAAGGACGGCTTTCACACACACTTATCTCTCAGAACTGAGCAAGTGGAGAGACGTTCGTTCATCTAGCACCAAGGGAACGGTTTGCAGGAGACACTTTTTTCCGGCTTTCTCAGTGTGTTTCCTAGTGCCGGTTTGAAGTTCCTGAAGTTTTCACTGTAAAATCGAGGTGGAGCTTCTACCTCCCCATATATATGTATGGAATGGAGTTTGCAACTGAAAAGAAACTTTGTGTTCCCAACAAGCTAGTTGAAGGACGGCTTTCACACACACTTATCTCTCAGAACTGAGCAAGTGGAGAGACGTTCGTTCATGTAGCACCAAGGGAACGGGTTGCAGGAGACACTTTTTCTCTGCTTTCTCAGTCTGTTTCCTAGTGCCAGTTTGAAGTTCCTGCAGTTTTCACTGTTAATCCGATTTGGAGCTTGTACTCCCCCATATATATGTATGGAATGGAGTTTGCAACTGAAAAGAAACTTTGTGTTCCCAACAAGCTAGGTGAAGGACGGCTTTCACACACACTTATCTCTCAGAACTGAGCAAGTGGAGAGACGTTCGTTCATCTAGCACCAAGGGAACGGGTTGCAGGAGACACTTTTTCTCTGCTTTCTCAGTCTGTTTCCTAGTGCCGATTTGAAGTTCCTGCAGTTTTCACTGTTAATGCGATTTGGAGCTT
Source organism: Camelus bactrianus (assembly GCF_048773025.1). Classification (NCBI taxonomy): domain Eukaryota; kingdom Metazoa; phylum Chordata; class Mammalia; order Artiodactyla; family Camelidae; genus Camelus; species Camelus bactrianus. Next base: position 135,598,216 of record NC_133541.1, read on the forward strand.
GTACTCCCCCATATATATGTATGGAATGGAGTTTGCAACTGAAAAGAAACTTTGTGTTCCCAACAAGCTAGGTGAAGGAAGGCTTTCACACACACTTATCTCTCAGAACTGAGCAAGTGGAGAGACGTTCGTTCATCTAGCACCAAGGGAACGGGTTGCAGGAGACACTTTTTCTCTGCTTTCTCAGTCTGTTTCCTAGTGCCGGTTTGAAGTTCCTGCAGTTTTCACAGTAAAACCGAGTTGGAGCTTCTACCTCCCCATATATATGTATGGAATGGAGTTTGCAACTGAAAAGAAACTTTGTGTTCCCAACAAGCTAGGTGAAGGACGGCTTTCACACACACTTATCTCTCAGAACTGAGCAAGTGGAGAGACGTTCGTTCATCTAGCACCAAGAAAACGGGTAGCAAGAGACAATTTTTTTCTGCTTTCTCAGTCTGTTTCCTAGTGCCGGTTTGAAATTCCTGCAGTTTTCACTGTCAAACCGAGTTGAAGCTTGTACCTCACCATATATATGTATGGAATGGAGTTTGCAACTGAAAAGAAACTTTGTGTTCCCAACAAGCTAGGTGAAGGACGGCTTTCACACACACTTATCTTTCAGAACTGAGCAAGTGGAGAGACGTTCGTTCATCTAGCACCAAGGGAACGGGTTGCAGGAGACACTTTTTTCCGGCTTTCTCAGTCTGTTTCCTAGTGCCGGTTTGAAGTTCCTGAAGTTTTCACTGTAAAATCGAGGTGGAGCTTCTACCTCCCCATATATATGTATGGAATGGAGTTTGCAACTGAAAAGAAACTTTGTGTTCCCAACAAGCTAGTTGAAGGACGGCTTTCACACACACTTATCTCTCAGAACTGAGCAAGTGGAGAGACGTTCGTTCATGTAGCACCAAGGGAACGGGTTGCAGGAGACACTTTTTCTCTGCTTTCTCAGTCTGTTTCCTAGTGCCGGTTTGAAATTCCTGCAGTTTTCACTGTAAAACCGAGTTGGAGCTAGTACCTCCCCATATATATGTATGGAATGGAGTTAGCAACTGAAAAGAAACTTTGTGTTCCCAACAAGCTAGGTGAAGGAAGGCTTTCACACACAATTATCTCTCAGAACTGAGCAAGTGGAGAGACGTTCGTTCATCTAGCACCAAGGGAACGGGTTGCAGGAGACACTTTTTCTCTGCTTTCTCAGTCTGTTTCCTAGTGCCAGTTTGAAGTTCCTGCAGTTTTCACTGTTAATCCGATTTGGAGCTTGTACTCCCCCTTATATATGTATGGAATGGAGTTTGCAACTGAAAAGAAACTTTGTGTTCCCAACAAGCTAGGTGAAGGACGGCTTTCACACACACTTATCTCTCAGAACTGAGCAAGTGGAGAGACGTTCGTTCATCTAGCACCAAGGGAACGGGTTGCAGGAGACACTTTTTCTCTGCTTTCTCAGTCTGTTTCCTAGTGCCGGTTTGAAGTTCCTGCAGTTTTCACTGTTAATGCGATTTGGAGCTTGTAGTCCCCCATATATATGTATGGAATGGAGTTTGCAACTGAAAAGAAACTTTGTGTTCCCAACAAGCTAGGTGAAGGACGGCTTTCACACACACTTATTTCTCAGAACTGAGCAAGTGGAGAGACGTTCGTTCATCTAGCACCAAGGGAACGGGTTGCAGGGGACAATTTTTCTCTGCTTTCTCAGGCTGTTTCCTAGTGCCGGTTTGAAGTTCCTGCAGTTTTCACTGTAAAACATAGTTGGAGCTTTTACCTCCCCATATATATGTATGGAATGGAGTTTGCAACTGAAAAGAAACTTTGTGTTCCCAACAAGCTATTTGAAGGACGGCTTTCACACACACATATCTCTCAGAACTGAGCAAGTGGAGAGACGTTCGTTCATCTAGCACCAAGGGAACGGGTTGCAGGAGACACAATTTCTCTGCTTTCTCAGTCTGTTTCCTAGTGCCGGTTTGAAGTTCCTGCAGTTTTCACTGTCAAACCGAGTTGGAGCTAGTACCTCCCCATATATATGTATGGAATGGAGTTTGCTACTGAAAAGAAACTTTGTGTTCCCAAAAAGCTAGGTGAAGGATGGCTCTCACACACACTTATCTCTCAGAACTGAGCAAGTGGAGAGACGTTCATTCATTTTGCACAAAGGAAACGGTTTGAAGGAGACACTTTTTCTCTGCATTCTCAGTCTGTTTCCTAGTGACGGTTTTAAGTTCCTGCAGATTTCACTGTTAAACCGAGTTGGAGCTAGTACCTACCCATATATATGTATGGAATGGAGTTTGCAACTGAAAAGAAACTTTGTGTTCCCAACAAGCTAGGTGAAGGAAGGCTTTCACACACACTTATCTCTCAGAACTGAGCAAGTGGAGAGACGTTCGTTCATCTAGCACCCAGGGAACGGGTTGCAGGAGACACTTTTTCTCTGCTTTCTCAGTCTGTTTCCTAGTGCCGGTTTGAAGTTCCTGCAGTTTTCACTGTCAAACCGAGTTGGAGCTAGTACCTCCCCATATATATGTATGGAATGGAGTTTGCAACTGAAAAGAAACTATGTGTTCCCAACACGCTAGGTGAAGAACGGCTTTCACACACACTTATCTCTCAGAACTGAGCAAGTGGAGAGACGTTCGTTCATCTAGCACCAAGGGAACGGGTTGCAGGAGACACTTTTTCTCTTATTTCTCAGTCTGTTTCCTAGTGCCGGTTTGAAGTTCCTGCAGTTTTCACTGTAAAATCGAGGTGGAGCTTCTACCTCCCCATATATATGTATGGAATGGAGTTTGCAACTGAAAAGAAACTTTGTGTTCCCAACAAGCTAGGTGTAGGAAGGCTTTCACTCACACTTATCTCTCAGAACTGAGCAAGTGGAGAGACGTTCGTTCATCTAGGACCAAGGGAACGGGTTGCAGGAGACACTTTTTCTCTGCTTTCTCAGTCTGTTTCCTAGTGCCGGTTTGAAGTTCCTGCAGTTTTCACTGTCAAACCGAGTTGGAGCTAGTACCTCCCCATATATATGTATGGAATGGAGTTTGCAACTGAAAAGAAACTTTTTGTTCCCAACAAGCTAGGTGAAGGAAGTCTTTCACACACACTTATCTCTCAGAACTGAGGAAGTGGAGAGACGTTCGTTCATTTAGCACAAAGGGAACGGGTTGCAGGAGTCACTTTTTCTCTGCTTTCTCAGTCTGTTTCCTAGTGCCGGTTTGAAGTTCCTGCAGTTTTCACTGTAAAATCGAGGTGGAGCTTCTACCTCCCCATATATATGTATGGAATGGAGTTTGCAACTGAAAAGAAACTTTGTGTTCCCAACAAGCTAGTTGAAGTACGACTTTCACACACACTTATCTCTCAGAACTGAGCAAGTGGAGAGACGTTCGTTCATCTAGCACCAAGGGAACGGGTTGCAGGAGACACTTTTTCCCTACTTTCTCAGTCTGTTTCCTAGTGCCGGTTTGAAGTTCCTGCAGTTTTCACTGTTAATCCGATTTGGAGCTTGTACTCCCCCTTATATATGTATGGAATGGAGTTTGCAACTGAAAAGAAACTTTGTGTTCCCAACAAGCTAGGTGAAGGACGGCTTTCACACACACTTATCTCTCAGAACTGAGCAAGTGGAGAGACGTTCGTTCATCTAGCACCAAGGGAACGGGTTGCAGGAGACACTTTTTCTCTGCTTTCTCAGTCTGTTTCCTAGTGCCGGTTTGAAGTTCCTGCAGTTTTCACTGTTAATGCGATTTGGAGCTTGTAGTCCCCCATATATATGTATGGAATGGAGTTTGCAACTGAAAAGCAACTTTGTGTTCCCAACAAGCTAGGTGAAGGACGGCTTTCACACACACTTATTTCTCAGAACTGAGCAAGTGGAGAGACGTTCGTTCATCTAGCACCAAGGGAACGGGTTGCAGGAGACACAATTTCTCTGCTTTCTCAGTCTGTTTCCTAGTGCCGGTTTGAAGTTCCTGCAGTTTTCACTGTCAAACCGAGTTGGAGCTAGTACCTCCCCATATATATGTATGGAATGGAGTTTGCTACTGAAAAGAAACTTTGTGTTCCCAAAAAGCTAGGTGAAGGATGGCTCTCACACACACTTATCTCTCAGAACTGAGCAAGTGGAGAGACGTTCATTCATTTTGCACAAAGGAAACGGTTTGAAGGAGACACTTTTTCTCTGCATTCTCAGTCTGTTTCCTAGTGACGGTTTGAAGTTCCTGCAGTTTTCACTGTTAATGCGATTTGGAGCTTGTAGTCCCCCATATATATGTATGGAATGGAGTTTGCAACTGAAAAGAAACTTTGTGTTCCCAACAAGCTAGGTGAAGGACGGCTTTCACACACACTTATTTCTCAGAACTGAGCAAGTGGAGAGACGTTCGTTCATCTAGCACCAAGGGAACGGGTTGCAGGGGACAATTTTTCTCTGCTTTCTCAGGCTGTTTCCTAGGGCCGGTTTGAAGTTCCTGCAGTTTTCACTGTAAAACATAGTTGGAGCTTTTACCTCCCCATATATATGTATGGAATGGAGTTTGCAACTGAAAAGAAACTTTGTGTTCCCAACAAGCTAGTTGAAGGACGGCTTTCACACACACATATCTCTCAGAACTGAGCAAGTGGAGAGACGTTCGTTCATCTAGCACCAAGGGAACGGGTTGCAGGAGACACAATTTCTCTGCTTTCTCAGTCTGTTTCCTAGTGCCGGTTTGAAGTTCCTGCAGTTTTCACTGTCAAACCGAGTTGGAGCTAGTACCTCCCCATATATATGTATGGAATGGAGTTTGCTACTGAAAAGAAACTTTGTGTTCCCAAAAAGCTAGGTGAAGGATGGCTCTCACACACACTTATCTCTCAGAACTGAGCAAGTGGAGAGACGTTCATTCATTTTGCACAAAGGAAACGGTTTGAAGGAGACACTTTTTCTCTGCATTCTCAGTCTGTTTCCTAGTGACGGTTTTAAGTTCCTGCAGATTTCACTGTTAAACCGAGTTGGAGCTAGTACCTACCCATATATATGTATGGAATGGAGTTTGCAACTGAAAAGAAACTTTGTGTTCCCAACAAGCTAGGTGAAGGAAGGCTTTCACACACACTTATCTCTCAGAACTGAGCAAGTGGAGAGACGTTCGTTCATCTAGCACCCAGGGAACGGGTTGCAGGAGACACTTTTTCTCTGCTTTCTCAGTCTGTTTCCTAGTGCCGGTTTGAAGTTCCTGCAGTTTTCACTGTCAAACCGAGTTGGAGCTAGTACCTCCCCATATATATGTATGGAATGGAGTTTGCAACTGAAAAGAAACTATGTGTTCCCAACAAGCTAGGTGAAGAACGGCTTTCACACACACTTATCTCTCAGAACTGAGCAAGTGGAGAGACGTTCGTTCATCTAGCACCAAGGGAACGGGTTGCAGGAGACACTTTTTCTCTGCTTTCTCAGTCTGTTTCCTAGTGCCGGTTTGAAGTTCCTGCAGTTTTCACTGTAAAATCGAGGTGGAGCTTCTACCTCCCCATATATATGTATGGAATGGAGTTTGCAACTGAAAAGAAACTTTGTGTTCCCAACAAGCTAGGTGTAGGAAGGCTTTCACTCACACTTATCTCTCAGAACTGAGCAAGTGGAGAGACGTTCGTTCATCTAGGACCAAGGGAACGGGTTGCAGGAGACACTTTTTCTCTGCTTTCTCAGTCTGTTTCCTAGTGCCGGTTTGAAGTTCCTGCAGTTTTCACTGTAAAACCGAGTTGGAGCTAGTACCTCCCCATATATATGTATGGAATGGAGTTTGCAACTGAAAAGAAACTTTTTGTTCCCAACAAGCTAGGTGAAGGAAGTCTTTCACACACACTTATCTCTCAGAACTGAGGAATTGGAGAGACGTTCGTTCATTTAGCACAAAGGGAACGGGTTGCAGGAGTCACTTTTTCTCTGCTTTCTCAGTCTGTTTCCTAGTGCCGGTTTGAAGTTCCTGCAGTTTTCACTGTAAAATCGAGGTGGAGCTTCTACCTCCCCATATATATGTATGGAATGGAGTTTGCAACTGAAAAGAAACTTTGTGTTCCCAACAAGCTAGTTGAAGGACGACTTTCACACACACTTATCTCTCAGAACTGAGCAAGTGGAGAGACGTTCGTTCATCTAGCACCAAGGGAACGGGTTGCAGGAGACACTTTTTCTCTGCTTTCTCAGTCTGTTTCCTAGTGCCGGTTTGAAGTTCCTGCAGTTTTCACTGTCAAACCGAGTTGGAGCTAGTACCTCCCCATATATATGTATGGAATGGAGTTTGCAACTGAAAAGAAACTTTGTGTTCCCAACAAGCTAGGTGAAGGACGGCTTTCACACACACTTATCTCTCAGAAATGAGCAAGTGGAGAGACGTTCGTTCATCTAGCACCAAGGAAACGGTTTGAAGGAGACACTTTTTCTCTGCATTCTCAGTCTGTTTCCTAGTGACGGTTTTAAGTTCCTGCAGATTTCACTGTAAAACCGAGTTGGAGCTAGTACCTCCCCATATATATGTATGGAATGGAGTTGGCAACTGAAAAGAAACTTTGTGTTCCCAACAAGCTAGGTGAAGGAAGGCTTTCACACACAGTTATCTCTCAGAACTGAGCAAGTGGACAGACGTTCGTTCATCTAGCACCAAGGGAACGGGTTGCAAGGGACAGTTTTTCTCTGCTTTCTCAGTCTGTTTCCTACGGCCGGTTTGAAATTCCTGCAGTTTTCACTGTTAATGCGATTTGGAGCTTGTACCTCCCCATATATATGTATGGAATGGAGTTTGCAACTGAAAAGAAACTTTGTGTTCCCAACAAGCTAGGTGATGGACGGCTTTCACACACACTTATCTCTCAGAACTGAGCAAGTGGAGAGACGTTCGTTCATCTAGCACCAAGGGAACGGGTTGCAGGAGACACTTTTTCTCTGCTTTCTCAGTCTGTTTCCTAGTGCCGGTTTGAAGTTCCTGAAGTTTTCACTGTCAAACCGAGGTGGAGCTTCTACCTCCCCATATATATGTATGGAATGGAGTTTGCAACTGAAAAGAAACTTTGTGTTCCCAACAAGCTAGGTGAAGGAAGGCTTTCACACACACTTATCTCTCAGAACTGAGCAAGTGGAGAGACGTTCGTTCATCTAGCACCAAGGGAACGGGTTGCAGGAGACACTTTTTCTCTGCTTTCTCAGTCTGTTTCCTAGTGCCGGTTTGAAGTTCCTGCAGTTTTCACTGTAAAATCGAGGTGGAGCTTCTACCTCCCCATATATATGTATGGAATGGAGTTTGCAACTGAAAAGAAACTTTGTGTTCCCAACAATCTAGGTGTAGGAAGGCTTTCACTCACACTTATCTCTCAGAACTGAGCAAGTGGAGAGACGTTCGTTCATCTAGGACCAAGGGAACGGGTTGCAGGAGACACTTTTTCTCTGCATTCTCAGTCTGTTTCCTAGTGCCGGGTTGAAGTTCCTGCAGTTTTCACTGTAAAACCGAGTTGGAGCTAGTACCTCCCCATATATATGTATGGAATGGAGTTTGCAACTGAAAAGAAACTTTTTGTTCCCAACAAGCTAGGTGAAGGAAGTCTTTCACACACACTTATCTCTCAGAACTGAGCAAGTGGAGAGACGTTCGTTCATTTAGCACAAAGGGAACGGGTTGCAGGAGACACTTTTTCTCTGCTTTCTCAGTCTGTTTCCTAGTGCCGGTTTGAAGATCCTGCAGTTTTCACTGTCAAACCGAGTTGGAGCTAGTACCTCCCCATATATATGTATGGAATGGAGTTTGCAACTGAAAAGAAACTTTGTGTTCCCAACAAGCTAGGTGAAGGACGGCTTTTACACACACTTATCTCTCAGAAATGAGCAAGTGGAGAGACGTTCGTTCATCTAGCACCAAGGAAACGGTTTGAAGGAGACACTTTTTCTCTGCATTCTCAGTCTGTTTCCTAGTGACGGTTTTAAGTTCCTGCAGATTTCACTGTAAAACCGAGTTGGATCTAGTACCTCCCCATATATATGAATGGAATGTAGTTAGCAACTGAAAAGAAACTTTGTGTTCCCAACAAGCTAGGTGAAGGAAGGCTTTCACACACAATTATCTCTCAGAACTGAGCAAGTGGAGAGACGTTCGTTCATCTAGCACCAAGGGAACGGGTTGCAGGAGACAATTTTTCTCTGCTTTCTCAGTCTGTTTCCTAGTGCCGGTTTGAAGTTCCTGCAGTTTTCACTGTAAAACCGAGGTGGAGCTTCTACCTCCCCATATATATGTATGGAATGGAGTTTGCAACTGAAAAGAAACTTTGTGTTCCCAACAAGCTAGTTGAAGGACGGCTTTCACACACACTTATCACTCAGAATTGAGCAAGTGGAGAGACGTTCGTTCATCTAGCACCAAGGGAACGGGTTGCAGGAGACACTTTTTCTCTTCTTTCTCAGTCTGTTTCCTTGTGCCGGTTTGAAGTTCCTGCAGTTTTCACTGTCAAACCCAGTTGGAGCTAGTACCTCCCCATATATATGTATGGAATGGAGTTTGCAACTGAAAAGAAACTTTGTGTTCCCAACAAGCTAGGTGAAGGACGGCTTTCACACACACTTATCTCTCAGAACTGAGCAAATGGAGAGACGTTCCTTCATTTAGCACCAAGGAAACGAGTTGCAAGAGACACTTTTTCTCTGCTTTCTCAGTCTGTTTCCTAGTGACGGTTTTAAGTTCCTGCAGATTTCACTGTAAAACCGAGTTGGAGCTAGTACCTCCCCATATATATGTATGGAATGGGGTTTGCAACTGAAAAGAAACTTTGTGTTCCCAACAAGCTAGGTGAAGGAAGGCTTTCACACACATTTATCTCTCAGAACTGAGCAAGTGGAGAGACGTTCGTTCATCTAGCACCAAGGGAACGAGTTGCAAGAGACACTTTTTCTCTGCTTTCTCAGTCTGTTTCCTAGTGGCGGTTTGAAATTCCTGCAGTTTTCACTGTCAAACCGAGTTGGAGCTAGTACCTCCCCATATATATGTATGGAATGGAGTTTGCTACTGAAAAGAAACTTTGTGTTCCCAACAAGCTAGGTGAAGGACGGCTCTCACACACACTTATCTCTCAGAACTGAGCAAGTGGAGAGACGTTCATTCATTTTGCACAAAGGAAACGGTTTGAAGGAGACACTTTTTCTCTGCATTCTCAGTCTGTTTCCTAGTGACGGTTTTAAGTTCCTGCAGATTTCACTGTTAAACCGAGTTGGAGCTAGTACCTCCCCATATATATGTATGGAATGGAGTTTGCAACTGAAAAGAAACTTTTTGTTCCCAACAAGCTAGGTGAAGGAAGGCTTTCACACACACTTATCTCTCAGAACTGAGCAAGTGGAGAGACTTTCGTTCATCTAGCACCAAGGGAACGGGTTGCAGGAGACACTTTTTCTCTGCTTTCTCAGTCTGTTTCCTAGTGCCGGTTTGAAGTTCCTGCAGTTTTCACTGTCAAACCGAGTTGGAGCTAGTACCTCCCCATATATATGTATGGAATGGAGTTTGCAACTGAAAAGAAACTATGTGTTCCCAACAAGCTAGGTGAAGAACGGCTTTCACACACACTTATCTCTCAGAACTGAGCAAGTGGAGAGACGTTCGTTCATCTAGCCCCAAGGGAACGGGTTGCAGGAGACACTTTTTCTCAGCTTTCTCAGTCTGTTTCCTAGTGCCGGTTTGAGATTCCTGCAGTTTTCACTGTAAAATCGAGGTGGAGCTTCTACCTCCCCATATATATGTATGGAATGGAGTTTGCAACTGAAAAGAAACTTTGTGTTCCCAACAAGCTAGGTGTAGGAAGGCTTTCACTCACACCTATCTCTCAGAACTGAGCAAGTGGAGAGACGTTCGTTCATCTAGGACCAAGGGAACGGGTTGCAGGAGACACTTTTTCTCTGCTTTCTCAGTCTGTTTCCTAGTGCCGGTTTGAAGTTCCTGCAGTTTTCACTGTAAAACCGAGTTGGAGCTAGTACCTCCCCATATATATGTATGGAATGGAGTTTGCAACTGAAAAGAAACTTTTTGTTCCCAACAAGCTAGGTGAAGGAAGTCTTTCACACACACTTATCTCTCAGAACTGAGCAAGTGGAGAGACGTTCGTTCATTTAGCACAAAGGGAACGGGTTGCAGGAGTCACTTTTTCTCTGCTTTCTCAGTCTGTTTCCTAGTGCCGGTTTGAAGTTCCTGCAGTTTTCACTGTAAAATCGAGGTGGAGCTTCTACCTCCCCATATATATGTATGGAATGGAGTTTGCAACTGAAAAGAAACTTTGTGTTCCCAACAAGCTAGGTGAAGGACGGCTTTCACACACACTTATCTCTCAGAAATGAGCAAGTGGAGAGACGTTCGTTCATCTAGCACCAAGGAAACGGTTTGAAGGAGACACTTTTTCTCTGCATTCTCATTCTGTTTCCTAGTGACGGTTTTAAGTTCCTGCAGATTTCACTGTAAAACCGAGTTGGAGCTAGTACCTCCCCATATATATGTATGGAATGGAGTTGGCAACTGAAAAGAAACTTTGTGTTCCCAACAAGCTAGGTGAAGGAAGGCTTTCACACACAGTTATCTCTCAGAACTGAGCAAGTGGACAGACGTTCGTTCATCTAGCACCAAGGGAACGGGTTGCAAGGGACAGTTTTTCTCTGCTTTCTCAGTCTGTTTCCTACGGCCGGTTTGAAATTCCTGCAGTTTTCACTGTCAAACCGTGTTGGAGCTTGTACCTCCCCATATATATGTATGGAATGGAGTTTGCAACTGAAAAGAAACTTTGTGTTCCCAACAAGCTAGGTGAAGGACGGCTTTCACACACACTTATCTCTCAGAACTGAGCAAGTGGAGAGACGTTCGTTCATGTAGCACCAAGGGAACGGGTTGCAGGAGACACTTTTTCTCTGCTTTCTCAGTCTGTTTCCTAGTGCCGGTTTGAAGTTCCTGCAGTTTTCACTGTCAAACCGAGGTGGAGCTTCTACCTCCCCATATATATGTATGGAATGGAGTTTGCAACTGAAAAGAAACTTTGTGTTCCCAACAAGCTAGGTGAAGGAAGGCTTTCACACACATTTATCTCTCAGAACTGAGCAAGTGGAGAGACGTTCGTTCATCTAGCACCAAGGGAACGGGTTGCAGGAGACACTTTTTCTCTGCTTTCTCAGTCTGTTTCCTAGTGCCGGTTTGAAGTTCCTGCAGTTTTCACTGTAAAATCGAGGTGGAGCTTCTACCTCCCCATATATATGTATGGAATGGAGTTTGCAACTGAAAAGAAACTTTGTGTTCCCAACAATCTAGGTGTAGGAAGGCTTTCACTCACACTTATCTCTCAGAACTGAGCAAGTGGAGAGACGTTCGTTCATCTAGGACCAAGGGAACGGGTTGCAGGAGACACTTTTTCTCTGCTTTCTCAGTCTGTTTCCTAGTGCCGGTTTGAAGTTCCTGCAGTTTTCACTGTAAAACCGAGTTGGAGCTAGTACCTCCCCATATATATGTATGGAATGGAGTTTGCAACTGAAAAGAAACTTTTTGTTCCCAACAATCTAGGTGAAGGAAGTCTTTCACACACACTTATCTCTCAGAACTGAGCAAGTGGAGAGACGTTCGTTCATTTAGCACAAAGGGAACGGGTTGCAGGAGACACTTTTTCTCTGCTTTCTCAGTCTGTTTCCTAGTGCCGGTTTGAAGTTCCTGCAGTTTTCACTGTCAAACCGAGTTGGAGCTAGTACCTCCCCATATATATGTATGGAATGGAGTTTGCAACTGAAAAGAAACTTTGTGTTCCCAACAAGCTAGGTGAAGGACGGCTTTTACACACACTTATCTCTCAGAAATGAGCAAGTGGAGAGACGTTCGTTCATCTAGCACCAAGGAAACGGTTTGAAGGAGACACTTTTTCTCTGCATTCTCAGTCTGTTTCCTAGTGACGGTTTTAAGTTCCTGCAGATTTCACTGTAAAACCGAGTTGGAGCTAGTACCTCCCCATATATATGTATGGAATGGAGTTGGCAACTGAAAAGAAACTTTGTGTTCCCAACAAGCTAGGTGAAGGAAGGCTTTCATACACAGTTGTCTCTCAGAACTGAGCAAGTGGACAGACGTTCGTTCATCTCGCACCAAGGGAACGGGTTGCAAGGGACAGTTTTTCTCTGCTTTCTCAGTCTGTTTCCTAGTGGCGGTTTGAAATTCCTGCAGTTTTCACTGTCAAACCGAGTTGGAGCTTGTACCTCCCCATATATATGAATGGAATGTAGTTAGCAACTGAAAAGAAACTTTGTGTTCCCAACAAGCTAGGTGAAGGAAGGCTTTCACACACAATTATCTCTCAGAACTGAGCAAGTGGAGAGACGTTCGTTCATCTAGCACCAAGGGAACGGGTTGCAGGAGACAATTTTTCTCTGCTTTCTCAGTCTGTTTCCTAGTGCCGGTTTGAAGTTCCTGCAGTTTTCACTGTAAAACCGAGGTGGAGCTTCTACCTCCCTATATATATGTATGGAATGGAGTTTGCAACTGAAAAGAAACTTTGTGTTCCCAACAAGCTAGTTGAAGGACGGTTTTCACACACACTTATCACTCAGAATTGAGCAAGTGGAGAGACGTTCGTTCATCTAGCACCAAGGGAACGGGTTGCAGGAGACACTTTTTCTCTGCTTTCTCAGTCTGTTTCCTCGTGCCGGTTTGAAGTTCCTGCAGTTTTCACTGTCAAACCCAGTTGGAGCTAGTACCTCCCCATATATATGTATGGAATGGAGTTTGCAACTGAAAAGAAACTTTGTGTTCCCAACAAGCTAGGTGAAGGACGGCTTTCACACACACTTATCTCTCAGAACTGAGCAAATGGAGAGACGTTCCTTCATTTAGCACCAAGGAAACGGTTTGAAGGCGACACTTTTTCTCTGCATTCTCAGTCTGTTTCCAAGTGACGGTTTTAAGTTCCTGCAGATTTCACTGTAAAACCGAGTTGGAGCTAGTACCTCCCCATATATATGTATGGAATGGGGTTTGCAACTGAAAAGAAACTTTGTTTTCCCAACAAGCTAGGTGAAGGAAGGCTTTCACACACAGTTATCTCTCAGAACTGAGCAAGTGGAGAGACGTTCGTTCATCTAGCACCAAGGGAACGAGTTGCAAGAGACACTTTTTCTCTGCTTTCTCAGTCTGTTTCCTAGTGGCGGTTTGAAATTCCTGCAGTTTTCACTGTCAAACTGAGTTGGAGTTTGTACCTCCCCATATATATGTATGGAATGGAGTTTGCAACTGAAAAGTAACTTTGTGTTCCCAACAAGCTAGGTGAAGGACGGCTCTCACACACACTTATCTCTCAGAACTGAGCAAGTGGAGAGACGTTCATTCATTTAGCACAAAGGAAACGGTTTGAAGGAGACACTTTTTCTCTGCATTCTCACTGTGTTTCCTAGTGACGGTTTTAAGTTCCTGCAGATTTCACTGTTAAACCGAGTTGGAGCTAGTACCTCCCCATATATATGTATGGAATGGAGTTTGCAACTGAAAAGAAACTTTGTGTTCCCAACAAGCTAGGTGAAGGAAGGCTTTCACACACACTTATCTCTCAGAACTGAGCAAGTGGAGAGACGTTCGTTCATCTAGCACCAAGGGAACGGGTTGCAGGAGACACTTTTTCTCTGCTTTCTCAGTCTGTTTCCTAGTGCCGGTTTGAAGTTCCTGCAGTTTTCACTGTCAAACCGAGTTGGAGCTAGTACCTCCCCATATATATGTATGGAATGGAGTTTGCAAATGAAAAGAAACTATGTGTTCCCAACAAGCTAGGTGAAGGACGGCTTTCACACACACTTATCTCTCAGAACTGAGCAAGTGGAGAGACGTTCGTTCATCTAGCACCAAGGGAACGGGTTGCAGGAGACACTTTTTCTCTGCTTTCTCAGTCTGTTTCCTAGTGCCGGTTTGAAATTCCTGCAGTTTTCACTGTCAAACCGAGTTGGAGCTTGTACCTCCCCATATATATGAATGGAATGGAGTTAGCAACTGAAAAGAAACTTTGTGTTCCCAACAAGCTAGGTGAAGGAAGGCTTTCACACACAATTATCTCTCAGAACTGAGCAAGTGGACAGACGTTCTTTCATCTAGCACCAAGGGAACGGGTTGCAGGAGACAATTTTTCTCTGCTTTCTCAGTCTGTTTCCTAGTGCCGGTTTGAAGTTCCTGCAGTTTTCACTGTAAAACCGAGGTGGAGCTTCTACCTCCCCATATATATGTATGGAATGGAGTTTGCAACTGAAAAGAAACTTTGTGTTCCCAACAAGCTAGGTGAAGGACGGCTTTCACACACACTTATCTCTCAGAACTGAGCAAATGGAGAGACGTTCATTCATTTAGCACCAAGGAAACGGTTTGAAGGCGACACTTTTTCTCTGCATTCTCAGTCTGTTTCCTAGTGACGGTTTTAAGTTCCTGCAGATTTCACTGTAAAACCGAGTTGGAGCTAGTACCTCCCCATATATATGTATGGAATGGGGTTTGCAACTGAAAAGAAACTTTGTGTTCCCAACAAGCTAGGTGAAGGAAGGCTTTCACACACAGTTATCTCTCAGAACTGAGCAAGTGGAGAGACGTTCGTTCATCTAGCACCAAGGGAACGAGTTGCAAGAGACACTTTTTCTCTGCTTTCTCAGTCTGTTTCCTAGTGGCGGTTTGAAGTTCCTGCAGTTTTCACTGTAAAACCGAGGTGGAGCTTCTACCTCCCCATATATATGTATGGAATGGAGTTTGCAACTGAAAAGAAACTTTGTGTTCCCAACAAGCTAGGTGAAGGACGGCTTTCACACACACTTATCTCTCAGAACTGAGCAAATGGAGAGACGTTCATTCATTTAGCACCAAGGAAACGGTTTGAAGGCGACACTTTTTCTCTGCATTCTCAGTCTGTTTCCTAGTGACGGTTTTAAGTTCCTGCAGATTTCACTGTAAAACCGAGTTGGAGCTAGTACCTCCCCATATATATGTATGGAATGGGGTTTGCAACTGAAAAGAAACTTTGTGTTCCCAACAAGCTAGGTGAAGGAAGGCTTTCACACACAGTTATCTCTCAGAACTGAGCAAGTGGAGAGACGTTCGTTCATCTAGCACCAAGGGAACGAGTTGCAAGAGACACTTTTTCTCTGCTTTCTCAGTCTGTTTCCTAGTGGCGGTTTGAAATTCCTGCAGTTTTCACTGTCAAACCGAGTTGGAGCTTGTACCTCCCCATATATATGTATGGAATGGAGTTTGCAACTGAAAAGAAACTTTGTGTTCCCAACAAGCTAGGTGAAGGACGGCTCTCACACACACTTATCTCTCAGAACTGAGCAAGTGGAGAGACGTTCATTCACTTAGCACAAAGGAAACGGTTTGAAGGAGACACTGTTTCTCTGCATTCTCAGTGTGTTTCCTAGTGACGGTTTTAAGTTCCTGCAGATTTCACTGTTAAACCGAGTTGGAGCTAGTACCTCCCCATATATATGTATGGAATGGAGTTTGCAACTGAAAAGAAACTTTGTGTTCCCAACAAGCTAGGTGAAGGAAGGCTTTCACACACACTTATCTCTCAGAACTGAGCAAGTGGAGAGACGTTCGTTCATCTAGCACCAAGGGAACGGGTTGCAGGAGACACTTTTTCTCTGCTTTCTCAGTCTGTTTCCTAGTGCCGGTTTGAAGTTCCTGCAGTTTTCACTGTCAAACCGAGTTGGAGCTAGTACCTCCCCATATATATGTATGGAATGGAGTTTGCAAATGAAAAGAAACTATGTGTTCCCAACAAGCTAGGTGAAGGACGGCTTTCACACACACTTATCTCTCAGAACTGAGCAAGTGGAGAGACGTTCGTTCATCTAGCACCAAGGGAACGGGTTGCAGGAGACACTTTTTCTCTGCTTTCTCAGTCTGTTTCCTAGTGCCGGTTTGAAGTTCCTGCAGTTTTCACTGTAAAATCGAGGTGGAGCTTCTACCTCCCCATATATATGTATGGAATGGAGTTTGCAACTGAAAAGAAACTTTGTGTTCCCAACAAGCTAGGTGTAGGAAGGCTTTCACTCACACTTATCTCTCAGAACTGAGCAAGTGGAGAGACGTTCGTTCATCTAGGACCAAGGGAACGGGTTGCAGGAGACACTTTTTCTCTGCTTTCTCAGTCTGTTTCCTAGTGCCGGTTTGAAGTTCCTGCAGTTTTCACTGTAAAACCGAGTTGCAGCTAGTACCTCCCCATATATATGTATGGAATGGAGTTTGCAACTGAAAAGAAACTTTGTGTTCCCAACAAGCTAGGTGAAGGACGGCTTTTACACACACTTATCTCTCAGAAATGAGCAAGTGGAGAGACGTTCGTTCATCTAGCACCAAGGAAACGGTTTGAAGGAGAAACTTTTTCTCTGCATTCTCAGTCTGTTTCCTAGTGACGGTTTTAAGTTCCTGCAGATTTCACTGTAAAACCGAGTTGGAGCTTGTACCTCCCCATATACATGTATGGAATGGAGTTTGCAACTGAAAAGAAACTTTGTGTTCCCAACAAGCTAGGTGAAGGACGGCTTTTACACACACTTATCTCTCAGAAATGAGCAAGTGGAGAGACGTTCGTTCATCTAGCACCAAGGAAACGGTTTGAAGGAGAAACTTTTTCTCTGCATTCTCAGTCTGTTTCCTAGTGACGGTTTTAAGTTCCTGCAGATTTCACTGTAAAACCGAGTTGGAGCTTGTACCTCCCCATATACATGTATGGAATGGAGTTTGCAACTGAAAAGAAACTTTGTGTTCCCAACAAGCTAGGTGAAGGAAGGCTTTCACACACACTTATCTCTCAGAACTGAGCAAGTGGAGAGACGTTCGTTCATCTAGCACCAAGGGAACGGGTTGCAGGAGACACTTTTTCTCTGCTTTCTCAGTCTGTTTCCTAGTACCGGTTTGAAGTTCCTGCAGTTTTCACTGTAAAACCGAGTTGGAGCTTGTACCTCCCCATATACATGTATGGAATGGAGTTTGCAACTGAAAAGAAACTTTGTGTTCCCAACAAGCTAGGTGAAGGAAGGCTTTCACACACACTTATCTCTCAGAACTGAGCAAGTGGAGAGACGTTCGTTCATCTAGCACCAAGGGAACGGGTTGCAGGAGACATTTTTCTCTGCTTTCTCAGTCTGTTTCCTAGTGCCGGTTTGAAGTTCCTGCAGTTTTCACTGTAAAATCGAGGTGGAGCTTCTACCTCCCCATATATATGTATGGAATGGAGTTTGCAACTGAAAAGAAACTTTGTGTTCCCAACAATCTAGGTGTAGGAAGGCTTTCACTCACACTTATCTCTCAGAACTGAGCAAGTGGAGAGACGTTCGTTCATCTAGGACCAAGGGAACGGGTTGCAGGAGACACTTTTTCTCTGCATTCTCAGTCTGTTTCCTAGTGCCGGGTTGAAGTTCCTGCAGTTTTCACTGTAAAACCGAGTTGGAGCTAGTACCTCCCCATATATATGTATGGAATGGAGTTTGCAACTGAAAAGAAACTTTTTGTTCCCAACAAGCTAGGTGAAGGAAGTCTTTCACACACACTTATCTCTCAGAACTGAGCAAGTGGAGAGACGTTCGTTCATTTAGCACAAAGGGAACGGGTTGCAGGAGACACTTTTTCTCTGCTTTCTCAGTCTGTTTCCTAGTGCCGGTTTGAAGATCCTGCAGTTTTCACTGTCAAACCGAGTTGGAGCTAGTACCTCCCCATATATATGTATGGAATGGAGTTTGCAACTGAAAAGAAACTTTGTGTTCCCAACAAGCTAGGTGAAGGACGGCTTTTACACACACTTATCTCTCAGAAATGAGCAAGTGGAGAGACGTTCGTTCATCTAGCACCAAGGAAACGGTTTGAAGGAGACACTTTTTCTCTGCATTCTCAGTCTGTTTCCTAGTGACGGTTTTAAGTTCCTGCAGATTTCACTGTAAAACCGAGTTGGATCTAGTACCTCCCCATATATATGTATGGAATGGAGTTGGCAACTGAAAAGAAACTTTGTGTTCCCAACAAGCTAGGTGAAGGAAGGCTTTCATACACAGTTGTCTCTCAGAACTGAGCAAGTGGACAGACGTTCGTTCATCTAGCACCAAGGGAACGGGTTGCAGGAGACACTTTTTCTCTGCTTTCTCAGTCTGTTTCCTAGTGCCGGTTTGAAATTCCTGCAGTTTTCACTGTCAAACCGAGTTGGAGCTTGTACCTCCCCATATATATGTATGGAATGGAGTTTGCAACTGAAAAGAAACTTTGTGTTCCCAACAAGCTAGGTGAAGGAAGGCTTTCACACACACTTATCTCTCAGAACTGAGCAAGTGGAGAGACGTTCGTTCATCTAGCACCAAGGGAACGGGTTGCAGGAGACACTTTTTCTCTGCTTTCTCAGTCTGTTTCCTAGTGCCGGTTTAAAGTTCCTGCAGTTTTCACTGTCAATCCGAGGTGGAGCTTCTACCTCCCCATATATATGTAAGGAATGGAGTTTGCAACTGAAAAGAAACTTTGTGTTCCCAACAAGCTAGGTGAAGGACGGCTTTCACACACACTTATCTCTCAGAACTGAGCAAGTGGAGAGACGTTCGTTCATCTAGCACCAAGGGAACGGGTTGCAGGAGACACTTTTTCTCTTCTTTCTCAGTCTGTTTCCTAGTGCCGGTTTG
Source organism: Camelus bactrianus (assembly GCF_048773025.1). Classification (NCBI taxonomy): domain Eukaryota; kingdom Metazoa; phylum Chordata; class Mammalia; order Artiodactyla; family Camelidae; genus Camelus; species Camelus bactrianus. The sequence goes on from NC_133541.1 coordinate 135,616,850, forward strand.
AAATTCCTGCAGTTTTCACTGTCAAACCGAGTTGGAGCTTGTTCCTCCCCATATATATGAATGGAATGTAGTTAGCAACTGAAAAGAAACTTTGTGTTCCCAACAAGCTAGGTGAAGGAAGGCTTTCACACACAATTATCTCTCAGAACTGAGCAAGTGGAGAGACGTTCGTTCATCTAGCACCAAGGGAACGGGTTGCAGGAGACAATTTTTCTCTGCTTTCTCAGTCTGTTTCCTAGTGCCGGTTTGAAGTTCCTGCAGTTTTCACTGTAAAACCGAGGTGGAGCTTCTACCTCCCCATATATATGTATGGAATGGAGTTTGCAACTGAAAAGAAACTTTGTGTTCCCAACAAGCTAGTTGAAGGACGGCTTTCACACACACTTATCACTCAGAATTGAGCAAGTGGAGAGACGTTCGTTCATCTAGCACCAAGGGAACGGGTTGCAGGAGACACTTTTTCTCTTCTTTCTCAGTCTGTTTCCTTGTGCCGGTTTGAAGTTCCTGCAGTTTTCACTGTCAAACCCAGTTGGAGCTAGTACCTCCCCATATATATGTATGGAATGGAGTTTGCAACTGAAAAGAAACTTTGTGTTCCCAACAAGCTAGGTGAAGGAAGGCTTTCACACACACTTATCTCTCAGAACTGAGCAAGTGGAGAGACGTTCGTTCATCTAGCACCAAGGGAACGGGTTGCAGGAGACACTTTTTCTCTGCTTTCTCAGTCTGTTTCCTAGTGCCGGTTTAAAGTTCCTGCAGTTTTCACTGTCAATCCGAGGTGGAGCTTCTACCTCCCCATATATATGTATGGAATGGAGTTTGCAACTGAAAAGAAACTTTGTGTTCCCAACAAGCTAGGTGAAGGACGGCTTTCACACACACTTATCTCTCAGAACTGAGCAAGTGGAGAGACGTTCGTTCATCTAGCACCAAGGGAACGGGTTGCAGGAGACACTTTTTCTCTTCTTTCTCAGTCTGTTTCCTAGTGCCGGTTTGAAATTCCTGCAGTTTTCACTGTCAAACCGAGTTGGAGCTTGTTCCTCCCCATATATATGAATGGAATGTAGTTAGCAACTGAAAAGAAACTTTGTGTTCCCAACAAGCTAGGTGAAGGAAGGCTTTCACACACAATTATCTCTCAGAACTGAGCAAGTGGAGAGACGTTCGTTCATCTAGCACCAAGGGAACGGGTTGCAGGAGACAATTTTTCTCTGCTTTCTCAGTCTGTTTCCTAGTGCCGGTTTGAAGTTCCTGCAGTTTTCACTGTAAAACCGAGGTGGAGCTTCTACCTCCCCATATATATGTATGGAATGGAGTTTGCAACTGAAAAGAAACTTTGTGTTCCCAACAAGCTAGTTGAAGGACGGCTTTCACACACACTTATCACTCAGAATTGAGCAAGTGGAGAGACGTTCGTTCATCTAGCACCAAGGGAACGGGTTGCAGGAGACACTTTTTCTCTTCTTTCTCAGTCTGTTTCCTTGTGCCGGTTTGAAGTTCCTGCAGTTTTCACTGTCAAACCCAGTTGGAGCTAGTACCTCCCCATATATATGTATGGAATGGAGTTTGCAACTGAAAAGAAACTTTGTGTTCCCAACAAGCTAGGTGAAGGACGGCTTTCACACACACTTATCTCTCAGAACTGAGCAAATGGAGAGACGTTCCTTCATTTAGCACCAAGGAAACGAGTTGCAAGAGACACTTTTTCTCTGCTTTCTCAGTCTGTTTCCTAGTGACGGTTTTAAGTTCCTGCAGATTTCACTGTAAAACCGAGTTGGAGCTAGTACCTCCCCATATATATGTATGGAATGGGGTTTGCAACTGAAAAGAAACTTTGTGTTCCCAACAAGCTAGGTGAAGGAAGGCTTTCACACACAGTTATCTCTCAGAACTGAGCAAGTGGAGAGACGTTCGTTCATCTAGCACCAAGGGAACGAGTTGCAAGAGACACTTTTTCTCTGCTTTCTCAGTCTGTTTCCTAGTGGCGGTTTGAAATTCCTGCAGTTTTCACTGTCAAACCGAGTTGGAGCTAGTACCTCCCCATATATATGTATGGAATGGAGTTTGCTACTGAAAAGAAACTTTGTGTTCCCAACAAGCTAGGTGAAGGACGGCTCTCACACACACTTATCTCTCAGAACTGAGCAAGTGGAGAGACGTTCATTCATTTTGCACAAAGGAAACGGTTTGAAGGAGACACTTTTTCTCTGCATTCTCAGTCTGTTTCCTAGTGACGGTTTTAAGTTCCTGCAGATTTCACTGTTAAACCGAGTTGGAGCTAGTACCTCCCCATATATATGTATGGAATGGAGTTTGCAACTGAAAAGAAACTTTTTGTTCCCAACAAGCTAGGTGAAGGAAGGCTTTCACACACACTTATCTCTCAGAACTGAGCAAGTGGAGAGACGTTCGTTCATCTAGCACCAAGGGAACGGGTTGCAGGAGACACTTTTTCTCTGCTTTCTCAGTCTGTTTCCTAGTGCCGGTTTGAAGTTCCTGCAGTTTTCACTGTCAAACCGAGTTGGAGCTAGTACCTCCCCATATATATGTATGGAATGGAGTTTGCAACTGAAAAGAAACTATGTGTTCCCAACAAGCTAGGTGAAGAACGGCTTTCACACACACTTATCTCTCAGAACTGAGCAAGTGGAGAGACGTTCGTTCATCTAGCACCAAGGGAACGGGTTGCAGGAGACACTTTTTCTCTGCTTTCTCAGTCTGTTTCCTAGTGCCGGTTTGAAGTTCCTGCAGTTTTCACTGTAAAATCGAGGTGGAGCTTCTACCTCCCCATATATATGTATGGAATGGAGTTTGCAACTGAAAAGAAACTTTGTGTTCCCAACAAGCTAGGTGTAGGAAGGCTTTCACTCACACCTATCTCTCAGAACTGAGCAAGTGGAGAGACGTTCGTTCATCTAGGACCAAGGGAACGGGTTGCAGGAGACACTTTTTCTCTGCTTTCTCAGTCTGTTTCCTAGTGCCGGTTTGAAGTTCCTGCAGTTTTCACTGTAAAACCGAGTTGGAGCTAGTACCTCCCCATATATATGTATGGAATGGAGTTTGCAACTGAAAAGAAACTTTTTGTTCCCAACAAGCTAGGTGAAGGAAGTCTTTCACACACACTTATCTCTCAGAACTGAGCAAGTGGAGAGACGTTCGTTCATTTAGCACAAAGGGAACGGGTTGCAGGAGTCACTTTTTCTCTGCTTTCTCAGTCTGTTTCCTAGTGCCGGTTTGAAGTTCCTGCATTTTTCACTGTAAAATCGAGGTGGAGCTTCTACCTCCCCATATATATGTATGGAATGGAGTTTGCAACTGAAAAGAAACTTTGTGTTCCCAACAAGCTAGGTGAAGGACGGCTTTCACACACACTTATCTCTCAGAAATGAGCAAGTGGAGAGACGTTCGTTCATCTAGCACCAAGGAAACGGTTTGAAGGAGACACTTTTTCTCTGCATTCTCATTCTGTTTCCTAGTGACGGTTTTAAGTTCCTGCAGATTTCACTGTAAAACCGAGTTGGAGCTAGTACCTCCCCATATATATGTATGGAATGGAGTTGGCAAATGAAAAGAAACTTTGTGTTCCCAACAAGCTAGGTGAAGGAAGGCTTTCACACACAGTTATCTCTCAGAACTGAGCAAGTGGACAGACGTTCGTTCATCTAGCACCAAGGGAACGGGTTGCAAGGGACAGTTTTTCTCTGCTTTCTCAGTCTGTTTCCTACGGCCGGTTTGAAATTCCTGCAGTTTTCACTGTCAAACCGAGTTGGAGCTTGTACCTCCCCATATATATGTATGGAATGGAGTTTGCAACTGAAAAGAAACTTTGTGTTCCCAACAAGCTAGGTGAAGGACGGCTTTCACACACACTTATCTCTCAGAACTGAGCAAGTGGAGAGACGTTCGTTCATGTAGCACCAAGGGAACGGGTTGCAGGAGACACTTTTTCTCTGCTTTCTCAGTCTGTTTCCTAGTGCCGGTTTGAAGTTCCTGCAGTTTTCACTGTCAAACCGAGGTGGAGCTTCTACCTCCCCATATATATGTATGGAATGGAGTTTGCAACTGAAAAGAAACTTTGTGTTCCCAACAAGCTAGGTGAAGGAAGGCTTTCACACACATTTATCTCTCAGAACTGAGCAAGTGGAGAGACGTTCGTTCATCTAGCACCAAGGGAACGGGTTGCAGGAGACACTTTTTCTCTGCTTTCTCAGTCTGTTTCCTAGTGCCGGTTTGAAGTTCCTGCAGTTTTCACTGTAAAATCGAGGTGGAGCTTCTACCTCCCCATATATATGTATGGAATGGAGTTTGCAACTGAAAAGAAACTTTGTGTTCCCAACAATCTAGGTGTAGGAAGGCTTTCACTCACACTTATCTCTCAGAACTGAGCAAGTGGAGAGACGTTCGTTCATCTAGGACCAAGGGAACGGGTTGCAGGAGACACTTTTTCTCTGCTTTCTCAGTCTGTTTCCTAGTGCCGGTTTGAAGTTCCTGCAGTTTTCACTGTAAAACCGAGTTGGAGCTAGTACCTCCCCATATATATGTATGGAATGGAGTTTGCAACTGAAAAGAAACTTTTTGTTCCCAACAAGCTAGGTGAAGGAAGTCTTTCACACACACTTATCTCTCAGAACTGAGCAAGTGGAGAGACGTTCGTTCATTTAGCACAAAGGGAACGGGTTGCAGGAGACACTTTTTCTCTGCTTTCTCAGTCTGTTTCCTAGTGCCGGTTTGAAGTTCCTGCAGTTTTCACTGTCAAACCGAGTTGGAGCTAGTACCTCCCCATATATATGTATGGAATGGAGTTTGCAACTGAAAAGAAACTTTGTGTTCCCAACAAGCTAGGTGAAGGACGGCTTTTACACACACTTATCTCTCAGAAATGAGCAAGTGGAGAGACGTTCGTTCATCTAGCACCAAGGAAACGGTTTGAAGGAGACACTTTTTCTCTGCATTCTCAGTCTGTTTCCTAGTGACGGTTTTAAGTTCCTGCAGATTTCACTGTAAAACCGAGTTGGAGCTAGTACCTCCCCATATATATGTATGGAATGGAGTTGGCAACTGAAAAGAAACTTTGTGTTCCCAACAAGCTAGGTGAAGGAAGGCTTTCATACACAGTTGTCTCTCAGAACTGAGCAAGTGGACAGACGTTCGTTCATCTAGCACCAAGGGAACGGGTTGCAAGGGACAGTTTTTCTCTGCTTTCTCAGTCTGTTTCCTAGTGGCGGTTTGAAATTCCTGCAGTTTTCACTGTCAAACCGAGTTGGAGCTTGTACCTCCCCATATATATGAATGGAATGTAGTTAGCAACTGAAAAGAAACTTTGTGTTCCCAACAAGCTAGGTGAAGGAAGGCTTTCACACACAATTATCTCTCAGAACTGAGCAAGTGGAGAGACGTTCGTTCATCTAGCACCAAGGGAACGGGTTGCAGGAGACAATTTTTCTCTGCTTTCTCAGTCTGTTTCCTAGTGCCGGTTTGAAGTTCCTGCAGTTTTCACTGTAAAACCGAGGTGGAGCTTCTACCTCCCTATATATATGTATGGAATGGAGTTTGCAACTGAAAAGAAACTTTGTGTTCCCAACAAGCTAGTTGAAGGACGGCTTTCACACACACTTATCACTCAGAATTGAGCAAGTGGAGAGACGTTCGTTCATCTAGCACCAAGGGAACGGGTTGCAGGAGACACTTTTTCTCTGCTTTCTCAGTCTGTTTCCTCGTGCCGGTTTGAAGTTCCTGCAGTTTTCACTGTCAAACCCAGTTGGAGCTAGTACCTCCCCATATATATGTATGGAATGGAGTTTGCAACTGAAAAGAAACTTTGTGTTCCCAACAAGCTAGGTGAAGGACGGCTTTCACACACACTTATCTCTCAGAACTGAGCAAATGGAGAGACGTTCCTTCATTTAGCACCAAGGAAACGGTTTGAAGGCGACACTTTTTCTCTGCATTCTCAGTCTGTTTCCAAGTGACGGTTTTAAGTTCCTGCAGATTTCACTGTAAAACCGAGTTGGAGCTAGTACCTCCCCATATATATGTATGGAATGGGGTTTGCAACTGAAAAGAAACTTTGTTTTCCCAACAAGCTAGGTGAAGGAAGGCTTTCACACACAGTTATCTCTCAGAACTGAGCAAGTGGAGAGACGTTCGTTCATCTAGCACCAAGGGAACGAGTTGCAAGAGACACTTTTTCTCTGCTTTCTCAGTCTGTTTCCTAGTGGCGGTTTGAAATTCCTGCAGTTTTCACTGTCAAACTGAGTTGGAGCTTGTACCTCCCCATATATATGTATGGAATGGAGTTTGCAACTGAAAAGAAACTTTGTGTTCCCAACAAGCTAGGTGAAGGACGGCTCTCACACACACTTATCTCTCAGAACTGAGCAAGTGGAGAGACGTTCATTCATTTAGCACAAAGGAAACGGTTTGAAGGAGACACTTTTTCTCTGCATTCTCACTGCGTTTCCTAGTGACGGTTTTAAGTTCCTGCAGATTTCACTGTTAAACCGAGTTGGAGCTAGTACCTCCCCATATATATGTATGGAATGGAGTTTGCAACTGAAAAGAAACTTTGTGTTCCCAACAAGCTAGGTGAAGGAAGGCTTTCACACACACTTATCTCTCAGAACTGAGCAAGTGGAGAGACGTTCGTTCATCTAGCACCAAGGGAACGGGTTGCAGGAGACACTTTTTCTCTGCTTTCTCAGTCTGTTTCCTAGTGCCGGTTTGAAGTTCCTGCAGTTTTCACTGTCAAACCGAGTTGGAGCTAGTACCTCCCCATATATATGTATGGAATGGAGTTTGCAAATGAAAAGAAACTATGTGTTCCCAACAAGCTAGGTGAAGGACGGCTTTCACACACACTTATCTCTCAGAACTGAGCAAGTGGAGAGACGTTCGTTCATCTAGCACCAAGGGAACGGGTTGCAGGAGACACTTTTTCTCTGCTTTCTCAGTCTGTTTCCTAGTGCCGGTTTGAAATTCCTGCAGTTTTCACTGTCAAACCGAGTTGGAGCTTGTACCTCCCCATATATATGAATGGAATGGAGTTAGCAACTGAAAAGAAACTTTGTGTTCCCAACAAGCTAGGTGAAGGAAGGCTTTCACACACAATTATCTCTCAGAACTGAGCAAGTGGACAGACGTTCTTTCATCTAGCACCAAGGGAACGGGTTGCAGGAGACAATTTTTCTCTGCTTTCTCAGTCTGTTTCCTAGTGCCGGTTTGAAGTTCCTGCAGTTTTCACTGTAAAACCGAGGTGGAGCTTCTACCTCCCCATATATATGTATGGAATGGAGTTTGCAACTGAAAAGAAACTTTGTGTTCCCAACAAGCTAGGTGAAGGACGGCTTTCACACACACTTATCTCTCAGAACTGAGCAAATGGAGAGACGTTCATTCATTTAGCACCAAGGAAACGGTTTGAAGGCGACACTTTTTCTCTGCATTCTCAGTCTGTTTCCTAGTGACGGTTTTAAGTTCCTGCAGATTTCACTGTAAAACAGAGTTGGAGCTAGTACCTCCCCATATATATGTATGGAATGGGGTTTGCAACTGAAAAGAAACTTTGTGTTCCCAACAAGCTAGGTGAAGGAAGGCTTTCACACACAGTTATCTCTCAGAACTGAGCAAGTGGAGAGACGTTCGTTCATCTAGCACCAAGGGAACGAGTTGCAAGAGACACTTTTTCTCTGCTTTCTCAGTCTGTTTCCTAGTGGCGGTTTGAAGTTCCTGCAGTTTTCACTGTAAAACCGAGGTGGAGCTTCTACCTCCCCATATATATGTATGGAATGGAGTTTGCAACTGAAAAGAAACTTTGTGTTCCCAACAAGCTAGGTGAAGGACGGCTTTCACACACACTTATCTCTCAGAACTGAGCAAATGGAGAGACGTTCATTCATTTAGCACCAAGGAAACGGTTTGAAGGCGACACTTTTTCTCTGCATTCTCAGTCTGTTTCCTAGTGACGGTTTTAAGTTCCTGCAGATTTCACTGTAAAACCGAGTTGGAGCTAGTACCTCCCCATATATATGTATGGAATGGGGTTTGCAACTGAAAAGAAACTTTGTGTTCCCAACAAGCTAGGTGAAGTAAGGCTTTCACACACAGTTATCTCTCAGAACTGAGCAAGTGGAGAGACGTTCGTTCATCTAGCACCAAGGGAACGAGTTGCAAGAGACACTTTTTCTCTGCTTTCTCAGTCTGTTTCCTAGTGGCGGTTTGAAATTCCTGCAGTTTTCACTGTCAAACCGAGTTGGAGCTTGTACCTCCCCATATATATGTATGGAATGGAGTTTGCAACTGAAAAGAAACTTTGTGTTCCCAACAAGCTAGGTGAAGGACGGCTCTCACACACACTTATCTCTCAGAACTGAGCAAGTGGAGAGACGTTCATTCACTTAGCACAAAGGAAACGGTTTGAAGGAGACACTTTTTCTCTGCATTCTCAGTGTGTTTCCTAGTGACGGTTTTAAGTTCCTGCAGATTTCACTGTTAAACCGAGTTGGAGCTAGTACCTCCCCATATATATGTATGGAATGGAGTTTGCAACTGAAAAGAAACTTTGTGTTCCCAACAAGCTAGGTGAAGGAAGGCTTTCACACACACTTATCTCTCAGAACTGAGCAAGTGGAGAGACGTTCGTTCATCTAGCACCAAGGGAACGGGTTGCAGGAGACACTTTTTCTCTGCTTTCTCAGTCTGTTTCCTAGTGCCGGTTTGAAGTTCCTGCAGTTTTCACTGTCAAACCGAGTTGGAGCTAGTACCTCCCCATATATATGTATGGAATGGAGTTTGCAAATGAAAAGAAACTATGTGTTCCCAACAAGCTAGGTGAAGGACGGCTTTCACACACACTTATCTCTCAGAACTGAGCAAGTGGAGAGACGTTCGTTCATCTAGCACCAAGGGAACGGGTTGCAGGAGACACTTTTTCTCTGCTTTCTCAGTCTGTTTCCTAGTGCCGGTTTGAAGTTCCTGCAGTTTTCACTGTAAAATCGAGGTGGAGCTTCTACCTCCCCATATATATGTATGGAATGGAGTTTGCAACTGAAAAGAAACTTTGTGTTCCCAACAAGCTAGGTGTAGGAAGGCTTTCACTCACACTTATCTCTCAGAACTGAGCAAGTGGAGAGACGTTCGTTCATCTAGGACCAAGGGAACGGGTTGCAGGAGACACTTTTTCTCTGCTTTCTCAGTCTGTTTCCTAGTGCCGGTTTGAAGTTCCTGCAGTTTTCACTGTAAAACCGAGTTGCAGCTAGTACCTCCCCATATATATGTATGGAATGGAGTTTGCAACTGAAAAGAAACTTTGTGTTCCCAACAAGCTAGGTGAAGGACGGCTTTTACACACACTTATCTCTCAGAAATGAGCAAGTGGAGAGACGTTCGTTCATCTAGCACCAAGGAAACGGTTTGAAGGAGAAACTTTTTCTCTGCATTCTCAGTCTGTTTCCTAGTGACGGTTTTAAGTTCCTGCAGATTTCACTGTAAAACCGAGTTGGATCTAATACCTCCCCATATATATGTATGGAATGGAGTTGGCAACTGAAAAGAAACTTTGTGTTCCCAACAAGCTAGGTGAAGGAATGCTTTCACACACAGTTGTCTCTCAGAACTGAGCAAGTGGACAGACGTTCGTTCATCTAGCACCAAGGGAACGGGTTGCAAGGGACAGTTTTTCTCTGCTTTCTCAGTCTGTTTCCTAGTGCCGGTTTGAAATTCCTGCAGTTTTCACTGTCAAACCGAGTTGGAGCTTGTACCTCCCCATATATATGTATGGAATGGAGTTTGCAACTGAAAAGAAACTTTGTGTTCCCAACAAGCTAGGTGAAGGACGGCTTTCACACACACTTATCTCTCAGAACTGAGCAAGTGGAGAGACGTTCGTTCATGTAGCACCAAGGGAACGGGTTGCAGGAGACACTATTTCTCTGATTTCTCAGTCTGTTTCCTAGTGCCGGTTTGAAATTCCTGCAGTTTTCACTGTCAAACCGAGTTGGAGCTTGTACCTCCCCATATATATGTATGGAATGGAGTTTGCAACTGAAAAGAAACTTTGTGTTCCCAACAAGCTAGGTGAAGGAAGGCTTTCACACACACTTATCTCTCAGAACTGAGCAAGTGGAGAGACGTTCGTTCATCTAGCACCAAGGGAACGGGTTGCAGGAGACACTTTTTCTCTGCTTTCTCAGTCTGTTTCCTAGTACCGGTTTGATGTTCCTGCAGTTTTCACTGTAAAACCGAGTTGGAGCTTGTACCTCCCCATATACATGTATGGAATGGAGTTTGCAACTGAAAAGAAACTTTGTGTTCCCAACAAGCTAGGTGAAGGAAGTCTTTCACACACACTTATCTCTCAGAACTGAGCAAGTGGAGAGACGTTCGTTCATTTAGCACAAAGGGAACGGGTTGCAGGAGACACTTTTTCTCTGCTTTCTCAGTCTGTTTCCTAGTGCCGGTTTTAAGTTCCTGCAGATTTCACTGTTAAACCGAGTTGGAGCTAGTACCTCCCCATATATATGTATGGAATGGAGTTTGCAACTGAAAAGAAACTTTGTGTTCCCAACAAGCTAGGTGAAGTAAGGCTTTCACACACACTTATCTCTCAGAACTGAGCAAGTGGAGAGACGTTCGTTCATCTAGCACCAAGGGAACGGGTTGCAGGAGACAATTTTTCTCTGCTTTCTCAGTCTGTTTCCTAGTGCCGGTTTGAAGTTCCTGCAGTTTTCACTGTCAAACCGAGTTGGAGCTAGTACCTCCCCATATATATGTATGGAATGGAGTTTGCAAATGAAAAGAAACTATGTGTTCCCAACAAGCTAGGTGAAGGACGGCTTTCACACACACTTATCTCTCAGAACTGAGCAATTGGAGAGACGTTCGTTCATCTAGCACCAAGGGAACGGGTTGCAGGAGACACTTTTTCTCTGCTTTCTCAGTCTGTTTCCTAGTGCCGGTTTGAAGTTCCTGCAGTTTTCACTGTAAAATCGAGGTGGAGCTTCTACCTCCCCTTATATATGTATGGAATGGAGTTTGCAACTGAAAAGAAACTTTGTGTTCCCAACAAGCTAGGTGTAGGAAGGCTTTCACTCACACTTATCTCTCAGAACTGAGCAAGTGGAGAGACGTTCGTTCATCTAGGACCAAGGGAACGGGTTGCAGGAGACACTTTTTCTCTGCTTTCTCAGTCTGTTTCCTAGTGCCGGTTTGAAGTTCCTGCAGTTTTCACTGTAAAACCGAGTTGGAGCTAGTACCTCCCCATATATATGTATGGAATGGAGTTTGCAACTGAAAAGAAACTTTTTGTTCCCAACAAGCTAGGTGAAGGAAGTCTTTCACACACACTTATCTCTCAGAACTGAGCAAGTGGAGAGACGTTCGTTCATTTAGCACAAAGGGAACGGGTTGCAGGAGACACTTTTTCTCTGCTTTCTCAGTCTGTTTCCTAGTGCCGGTTTGAAGTTCCTGCAGTTTTCACTGTCAAACCGAGTTGCAGCTAGTACCTCCCCATATATATGTATGGAATGGAGTTTGCAACTGAAAAGAAACTTTGTGTTCCCAACAAGCTAGGTGAAGGACGGCTTTTACACACACTTATCTCTCAGAAATGAGCAAGTGGAGAGACGTTCGTTCATCTAGCACCAAGGAAACGGTTTGAAGGAGACACTTTTTCTCTGCATTCTCAGTCTGTTTCCTAGTGACGGTTTTAAGTTCCTGCAGATTTCACTGTAAAACCGAGTTGGATCTAGTACCTCCCCATATATATGTATGGAATGGAGTTGGCAACTGAAAAGAAACTTTGTGTTCCCAACAAGCTAGGTGAACGAAGGCTTTCACACACAGTTGTCTCTCAGAACTGAGCAAGTGGACAGACGTTCGTTCATCTAGCACCAAGGGAACGGGTTGCAAGGGACAGTTTTTCTCTGCTTTCTCAGTCTGTTTCCTAGTGCCGGTTTGAAATTCCTGCAGTTTTCACTGTCAAACCGAGTTGGAGCTTGTACCTCCCCATATATATGTATGGAATGGAGTTTGCAACTGAAAAGAAACTTTGTGTTCCCAACAAGCTAGGTGAAGGACGGCTTTCACACACACTTATCTCTCAGAACTGAGCAAGTGGAGAGACGTTCGTTCATCTAGCACCAAGGGAACGGTTTGCAGGAGACACTTTTTCTCTGATTTCTCAGTCTGTTTCCTAGTGCCGGTTTGAAATTCCTGCAGTTTTCACTGTCAAACCGAGTTGGAGCTTGTACCTCCCCATATATATGTATGGAATGGAGTTTGCAACTGAAAAGAAACTTTGTGTTCCCAACAAGCTAGGTGAAGGAAGGCTTTCACACACACTTATCTCTCAGAACTGAGCAAGTGGAGAGACGTTCGTTCATCTAGCACCAAGGGAACGGGTTGCAGGAGACACTTTTTCTCTGCTTTCTCAGTCTGATTCCTAGTACCGGTTTGAAGTTCCTGCAGTTTTCACTGTAAAACCGAGTTGGAGCTAGTACCTCCCCATATATATGTATGGAATGGAGTTTGCAACTGAAAAGAAACTTTTTGTTTCCAACAAGCTAGGTGAAGGAAGTCTTTCACACACACTTATCTCTCAGAACTGAGCAAGTGGAGAGACGTTCGTTCATCTAGCACCAAGGGAACGGGTTGCAGGAGACACTTTTTCTCTGCTTTCTCAGTCTGTTTCCTAGTGCCGGTTTGAAATTCCTGCAGTTTTCTCTGTCAAACCGAGTTGGAGCTTGTACCTCCCCATATATATGTATGGAATGGAGTTTGCAACTGAAAAGAAACTTTGTGTTCCCAACAAGCTAGGTGAAGGAAGGCTTTCACACACATTTATCTCTCAGAACTGAGCAATTGGAGAGACGTTCGTTCATCTAGCACCAAGGGAACGGGTTGCAGGAGACACTTTTTCTCTGCTTTCTCAGTCTGTTTCCTAGTGCCGGTTTGAAGTTCCTGCAGTTTTCACTGTCAAACCGAGGTGGAGCTTCTACCTCCCCATATATATGTATGGAATGGAGTTTGCAACTGAAAAGAAACTTTGTGTTCCCAACAAGCTAGGTGAAGGACGGCTTTCACACACACTTATCTCTCAGAACTGAGCAAGTGGAGAGACGTTCGTTCATTTAGCACCAAGGGAACGGGTTGCAGGAGACACTTTTTCTCTGCTTTCTCAGTCTGTTTCCTAGTGCCGGTTTGAAATTCCTGCAGTTTTCACTGTCAAACCGAGTTGGAGCTTGTACCTCCCCATATATATGAATGGAATGGAGTTAGCAACTGAAAAGAAACTTTGTGTTCCCAACAAGCTAGGTTAAGGAAGGCTTTCACACACAATTATCTCTCAGAACTGAGCAAGTGGAGAGACGTTCGTTCATCTAGCACCAAGGGAACGGGTTGCAGGAGACACTTTTTCTCTGCTTTCTCAGTCTGTTTCCTAGTGCCGGTTTGAAGTTCCTGCAGTTTTCACTGTAAAACCGAGTTGGAGCTAGTACCTCCCCATATATATGTATGGAATGGAGTTTGCAACTGAAAAGAAACTTTTTGTTCCCAACAAGCTAGGTGAAGGAAGTCTTTCACACACACTTATCTCTCAGAACTGAGCAAGTGGAGAGACGTTCGTTCATTTAGCACAAAGGGAACGGGTTGCAGGAGACACTTTTTCTCTGCTTTCTCAGTCTGTTTCCTAGTGCCGGTTTGAAGTTCCTTCAGTTTTCACTGTCAAACCGAGTTGCAGCTAGTACCTCCCCATATATATGTATGGAATGGAGTTTGCAACTGAAAAGAAACTTTGTGTTCCCAACAAGCTAGGTGAAGGTCGGCTTTTACACACACTTATCTCTCAGAAATGAGCAAGTGGAGAGACGTTCGTTCATCTAGCACCAAGGAAACGGTTTGAAGGAGACACTTTTTCTCTGCATTCTCAGTCTGTTTCCTAGTGACGGTTTTAAGTTCCTGCAGATTTCACTGTAAAACCGAGTTGGATCTAGTACCTCCCCATATATATGTATGGAATGGAGTTGGCAACTGAAAAGAAACTTTGTGTTCCCAACAAGCTAGGTGAAGGAAGGCTTTCACACACAGTTGTCTCTCAGAACTGAGCAAGTGGACAGACGTTCGTTCATCTAGCACCAAGGGAACGGGTTGCAAGGGACAGTTTTTCTCTGCTTTCTCAGTCTGTTTCCTAGTGCCGGTTTGAAATTCCTGCAGTTTTCACTGTCAAACCGAGTTGGAGCTTGTACCTCCCCATATATATGTATGGAATGGAGTTTGCAACTGAAAAGAAACTTTGTGTTCCCAACAAGCTAGGTGAAGGACGGCTTTCACACACACTTATCTCTCAGAACTGAGCAAGTGGAGAGACGTTCGTTCATGTAGCACCAAGGGAACGGGTTGCAGGAGACACTTTTTCTCTGATTTCTCAGTCTGTTTCCTAGTGCCGGTTTGAAATTCCTGCAGTTTTCACTGTCAAACCGAGTTGGAGCTTGTACCTCCCCATATATATGTATGGAATGGAGTTTGCAACTGAAAAGAAACTTTGTGTTCCCAACAAGCTAGGTGAAGGAAGGCTTTCACACACACTTATCTCTCAGAACTGAGCAAGCGGAGAGACGTTCGTTCATCTAGCACCAAGGGAACGGTTTGCAGGAGACACTTTTTCTCTGCTTTCTCAGTCTGTTTCCTAGTACCGGTTTGAAGTTCCTGCAGTTTTCACTGTCAAACCGAGTTGGAGCTAGTACCTCCCCATATATATGTATGGAATGGAGTTTGCAACTGAAAAGAAACTTTTTGTTCCCAACAAGCTAGGTGAAGGAAGTCTTTCACACACACTTATCTCTCAGAATTGAGCAAGTGGAGAGACGTTCGTTCATTTAGCACAAAGGGAACGGGTTGCAGGAGACACTTTTTCTCTGCTTTCTCAGTCTGTTTCCTAGTGCCGGTTTAAAGTTCCTGCAGATTTCACTGTTAAACCGAGTTGGAGCTAGTACCTCCCCATATATATGTATGGAATGGAGTTTGCAACTGAAAAGAAACTTTGTGTTCCCAACAAGCTAGGTGAAGGAAGGCTTTCACACACACTTATCTCTCAGAACTGAGCAAGTGGAGAGACGTTCGTTCATCTAGCACCAAGGGAACGGGTTGCAGGAGACACTTTTTCTCTGCTTTCTCAGTCTGTTTCCTAGTGCCGGTTTGAAGTTCCTGCAGTTTTCACTGTCAAACCGAGTTGGAGCTAGTACCTCCCCATATATATGTATGGAATGGAATTTGCAAATGAAAAGAAACTATGTGTTCCCAACAAGCTAGGTGAAGGACGGCTTTCACACACACTTATCTCTCAGAACTGAGCAAGTGGAGAGACGTTCGTTCATCTAGCACCAAGGGAATGGGTTGCAGGAGACACTTTTTCTCTGCTTTCTCAGTCTGTTTCCTAGTGCCGGTTTGAAATTCCTGCAGTTTTCACTGTCAAACCGAGTTGGAGCTTGTACCTCCCCATATATATGTATGGAATGGAGTTTGCAACTGAAAAGAAACTTTGTGTTCCCAACAAGCTAGGTGAAGGAAGGCTTTCACACACACTTATCTCTCAGAACTGAGCAAGTGGAGAGACGTTCGTTCATCTAGCACAAAGGGAACGGGTTGCAGGAGACACTTTTTCTCTGCTTTCTCAGTCTGTTTCCTAGTGCCGGTTTGAAGTTCCTGCAGTTTTCACTGTCAAACCGAGGTGGAGCTTCTACCTCCCCATGTATATGTATGGAATGGAGTTTGCAACTGAAAAGAAACTTTGTGTTCCCAACAAGCTAGGTGAAGGACGGCTTTCACACACACTTATCTCTCAGAACTGAGCAAGTGGAGAGACGTTCGTTCATTTAGCACCAAGGGAACGGGTTGCAGGAGACACTTTTTCTCTGTTTCTCAGTCTGTTTCCTAGTGCCGGTTTGAAATTCCTGCAGTTTTCACTGTCAAACAGAGTTGGAGCTTGTACCTCCCCATATATATGAATGGAATGGAGTTAGCAACTGAAAAGAAACTTTGTGTTCCCAACAAGCTAGGTGAAGGAAGGCTTTCACACACAATTATCTCTCAGAACTGAGCAAGTGGAGAGACGTTCGTTCATCTAGCAACAAGGGAACGGGTTGCAGGAGACAATTTTTCTCTGCTTTCTCAGTCTGTTTCCTAGTGCCGGTTTGAAGTTCCTGCAGTTTTCACTGTAAAACCGAGGTGGAGCTTCTACCTCCCCATATATATGTATGGAATGGAGTTTGCAACTGAAAAGAAACTTTGTGTTCCCAACAAGCTAGTTGAAGGACGGCTTTCACACACACTTATCACTCAGAATTGAGCAAGTGGAGAGACGTTCGTTCATCTAGCACCAAGGGAACGGGTTACAGGAGACACTTTTTCTCTGCTTTCTCAGTCTGTTTCCTAGTGCCGGTTTGAAGTTCCTGCAGTTTTCACTGTCAAACCCATTTGGAGCTAGTACCTCCCCATATATATGTATGGAATGGAGTTTGCAACTGAAAAGAAACTTTGTGTTCCCAACAAGCTAGGTGAAGGACGGCTTTCACACACACTTATCTCTCAGAACTGAGCAAATGGAGAGACGTTCATTCATTTAGCACCAAGGAAACGGTTTGAAGGCGACACTTTTTCTCTGCATTCTCAGTCTGTTTCCTAGTGACGGTTTTAAGTTCCTGCAGATTTCACTGTAAAACCGAGTTGGAGCTAGTACCTCCCCATATATATGTATGGAATGGGGTTTGCAACTGAAAAGAAACTTTGTGTTCCCAACAAGCTAGGTGAAGGAAGGCTTTCACAAACAGTTATCTCTCAGAACTGAGCAAGTGGAGAGACGTTCGTTCATCTAGCACCAAGGAACGAGTTGCAAGAGACACTTTTTCTCTGCTTTCTCAGTCTGTTTCCTAGTGGCGGTTTGAAATTCCTGCAGTTTTCACTGTCAAACCGAGTTGGAGCTTGTACCTCCCCATATATATGTATGGAATAGAGTTTGCAACTGAAAAGAAACTTTGTGTTCCCAACAAGCTAGGTGAAGGACGGCTCTCACACACACTTATCTCTCAGAACTGAGCAAGTGGAGAGACGTTCATTAATTTAGCACAAAGGAAACGGTTTGAAGGAGACACTTTTTCTCTGCATTCTCAGTCTGTTTCCTAGTGACGGTTTTAAGTTCCTGCAGATTTCACTGTTAAACCGAGTTGGAGCTAGTACCTCCCCATATATATGTATGGAATGGAGTTTGCAACTGAAAAGAAACTTTGTGTTCCCAACAAGCTAGGTGAAGGAAGGCTTTCACACACACTTATCTCTCAGAACTGAGCAAGTGGAGAGACGTTCGTTCATCTAGCACCAAGGGAACGGGTTGCAGGAGACACTTTTTCTCTGCTTTCTCAGTCTGTTTCCTAGTGCCGGTTTGAAGTTCCTGCAGTTTTCACTGTAAAACCGAGTTGGAGCTAGTACCCCCCCATATATATGTATGGAATGGAGTTTTCAACTGAAATGAAACTTTGTGTTCCCAACAAGCTAGGTGAAGGAAGGCTTTCACACACACTTATCTCTCAGAACTGAGCAAGTGGAGAGACGTTCGTTCATCTAGCACCAAGGGAACGGGTTGCAGGAGACACTTTTTCTCTGCTTTCTCAGTCTGTTTCCTAGTGCCGGTTTGAAGTTCCTGCAGTTTTCACTGTCAAACCGAGTTGGAGCTAGTACCTCCCCATATATATGTATGGAATGGAGTTTGCAAATGAAAAGAAACTATGTGTTCCCAACAAGCTAGGTGAAGGACGGCTTTCACACACACTTATCTCTCAGAACTGAGCAAGTGGAGAGACGTTCGTTCATCTAGCACCAAGGGAACGGGTTGCAGGAGACACTTTTTCTCTGCTTTCTCAGTCTGTTTCCTAGTGCCGGTTTGAAATTCCTGCAGTTTTCACTGTAAAACCGAGTTGGAGCTTGTACCTCCCCATATATATGTATGGAATGGAGTTTGCAACTGAAAAGAAACTTTGTGTTCCCAACAAGCTAGTTGAAGGAAGTCTTTCACACACACTTATCTCTCAGAACTGAGCAAGTGGAGAGACGTTCGTTCATTTAGCACAAAGGGAACGGGATGCAGGAGACACTTTTTCTCTGCTTTCTCAGTCTGTTTCCTAGTGCCGGTTTGAAGTTCCTGCAGTTTTCACTGTCAAACCGAGTTGGAGCTAGTACCTCCCCATATATATGTATAGAATGGAGTTTGCAACTGAAAAGAAACTTTGTGTTCCCAACAAGCTAGGTGAAGGACGGCTTTTACACACACTTATCTCTCAGAAATGAGCAAGTGGAGAGACGTTCGTTCATCTAGCACCAAGGAAACGGTTTGAAGGAGACACTTTTTCTCTGCATTCTCAGTCTGTTTCCTAGTGACGGTTTTAAGTTCCTGCAGATTTCACTGTAAAACCGAGTTGGATCTAGTACCTCCCCATATAAATGTATGGAATGGAGTTGGCAACTGAAAAGAAACTTTGTGTTCCCAACAAGCTAGGTGAAGGAAGGCTTTCACACACAGTTGTCTCTCAGAACTGAGCAAGTGGACAGACGTTCGTTCATCTAGCACCAAGGGAACGGGTTGCAAGGGACAGTTTTTCTCTGCTTTCTCAGTCTGTTTCCTAGTGCCGGTTTGAAATTCCTGCAGTTTTCACTGTAAAACCGAGTTGGAGCTTGTACCTCCCCATATATATGTATGGAATGGAGTTTGCAACTGAAAAGAAACTTTGTGTTCCCAACAAGCTAGGTGAAGGACGGCTTTCACACACACTTATCTCTCAGAACTGAGCAAGTGGAGAGACGTTCGTTCATGTAGCACCAAGGGAACGGGTTGCAGGAGACACTTTTCTCTGATTTCTCAGTCTGTTTCCTAGTGCCGGTTTGAAATTCCTGCAGTTTTCACTGTCAAACCGAGTTGGAGCTTGTACCTCCCCATATATATGAATGGAATGGAGTTAGCAACTGAAAAGAAACTTTGTGTTCCCAACAAGCTAGGTGAAGGAAGGCTTTCACACACAATTATCTCTCAGAACTGAGCAAGTGGAGAGACGTTCGTTCATCTAGCACCAAGGGAACGGGTTGCAGGAGACAATTTTTCTCTGCTTTCTCAGTCTGTTTCCTAGTGCCGGTTTGAAGTTCCTGCAGTTTTCACTGTAAAACCGAGGTGGAGCTTCTACCTCCCCATATATATGTATGGAATGGAGTTTGCAACTGAAAAGAAACTTTGTGTTCCCAACAAGCTAGTTGAAGGACGGCTTTCACACACACTTATCACTCAGAATTGAGCAAGTGGAGAGACGTTCGTTCATCTAGCACCAAGGGAACGGGTTGCAGGAGACACTTTTTCTCTGCTTTCTCAGTCTGTTTCCTAGTGCCGGTTTGAAGTTCCTGCAGTTTTCACTGTCAAACCCAGTTGGAGCTTGTACCTCCCCATATATATGTATGGAATGGAGTTTGCAACTGAAAAGAAACTTTGTGTTCCCAACAAGCTAGGTGAAGGACGGCTTTCACACACACTTATCTCTCAGAACTGAGCAAATGGAGAGACGTTCATTCATTTAGCACCAAGGAAACGGTTTGAAGGCGACACTTTTTCTCTGCATTCTCAGTCTGTTTCCTAGTGACGGTTTTAAGTTCCTGCAGATTTCACTGTAAAACCGAGTTGGAGCTAGTACCTCCCCATATATATGTATGGAATGGGGTTTGCAACTGAAAAGAAACTTTGTGTTCCCAAAAAGCTAGGTGAAGGAAGGCTTTCACACACAGTTATCTCTCAGAACTGAGCAAGTGGAGAGACGTTCGTTCATCTAGCACCAAGGGAACGAGTTGCAAGAGACACTTTTTCTCTGCTTTCTCAGTCTGTTTCCTAGTGGCGGTTTGAAATTCCTGCAGTTTTCACTGTCAAACCGAGTTGGAGCTTGTACCTCCCCATATATATGTATGGAATGGAGTTTGCAACTGAAAAGAAACTTTGTGTTCCCAACAAGCTAGGTGAAGGACGGCTCTCACACACACTTATCTCTCAGAACTGAGCAAGTGGAGAGACGTTCATTAATTTAGCACATAGGAAACGGTTTGAAGGAGACACTTTTTCTCTGCATTCTCAGTCTGTTTCCTAGTGACGGTTTTAAGTTCCTGCAGATTTCACTGTTAAACCGAGTTGGAGCTAGTACCTCCCCATATATATGTATGGAATGGAGTTTGCAACTGAAAAGAAACTTTGTGTTCCCAACAAGCTAGGTGAAGGAAGGCTTTCACACACACTTATCTCTCAGAACTGAGCAAGTGGAGAGACGTTCGTTCATCTAGCACCAAGGGAACGGGTTGCAGGAGACACTTTTTCTCTGTTTCTCAGTCTGTTTCCTAGTGCCGGTTTGAAGTTCCTGCAGTTTTCACTGTCAAACCGAGTTGGAGCTAGTACCTCCCCATATATATGTATGGAATGGAGTTTGCAACCGAAAAGAAACTTTGTGTTCCCAACAAGCTAGGTGAAGGAAGGCTTTCACACACACTTATCTCTCAGAACTGAGCAAATGGAGAGACGTTCATTCATTTAGCACCAAGGAAACGGTTTGAAGGCGACACTTTTTCTCTGCATTCTCAGTCTGTTTCCTAGTGACGGTTTGAAGTTCCTGCAGTTTTCACTGTCAAACCGAGTTGGAGCTAGTACCTCCCCATATATATGTATGGAATGGAGTTTGCAACCGAAAAGAAACTTTGTGTTCCCAACAAGCTAGGTGAAGGAAGGCTTTCACACACACTTATCTCTCAGAACTGAGCAAATGGAGAGACGTTCATTCATTTAGCACCAAGGAAACGGTTTGAAGGCGACACTTTTTCTCTGCATTCTCAGTCTGTTTCCTAGTGACGGTTTTAAGTTCCTGCAGTTTTCACTGTAAAACCGAGTTGGAGCTAGTACCTCCCCATATATATGTATGGAATGGGGTTTGCAACTGAAAAGAAACTTTGTGTTCCCAACATGCTAGGTGAAGGAAGGCTTTCACACACACTTATCTCTCAGAACTGAGCAAGTGGAGAGACGTTCGTTCATCTAGCACCAAGGGAACGAGTTGCAAGAGACACTTTTTCTCTGCTTTCTCAGTCTGTTTCCTAGTGTCGGTTTGAAATTCCTGCAGTTTTCACTGTCAAACCGAGTTGGAGCTTGTACCTTCCCGTATATATGTATGGAATGGAGTTTGCAACTGAAAAGAAACTTTGTGTTCCCAACAAGCTAGGTGAAGGACGGCTCTCACACACACTTATCTCTCAGAACTGAGCAAGTGGAGAGACGTTCATTAATTTAGCACAAAGGAAACGGTTTGAAGGAGACACTTTTTCTCTGCATTCTCAGTCTGTTTCCTAGTGACGGTTTTAAGTTCCTGCAGATTTCACTTTTAAACCGAGTTGGAGCTAGTACCTCCCCATATATATGTATGGAATGGAGTTTGCAAGTGAAAAGAAACTTTGTGTTCCCAACAAGCTAGGTGAAGGAAGGCTTTCACACACACTTATCTCTCAGAACTGAGCAAGTGGAGAGACGTTCGTTCATGTAGCACCAAGGGAACGGGTTGCAGGAGACACTTTTTCTCTGCTTTCTCAGTCTGTTTCCTAGTGCCGGTTTGAAGTTCCTGCAGTTTTCACTGTAAAACCGAGTTGGAGCTTGTACCTCCCCATATATATGTATGGAATGGAGTTTGCAACTGAAAAGAAACTTTTTGTTCCCAACAAGCTAGGTGAAGGAAGTCTTTCACACACACTTATCTCTCAGAACTGAGCAAGTGGAGAGACGTTCGTTCATTTAGCACAAAGGGAACGGGTTGCAGGAGACACTTTTTCTCTGCTTTCTCAGTCTGTTTCCTAGTGCCGGTTTGAAGTTCCTGCAGTTTTCACTGTGAAACCGAGTTGGAGCTAGTACCTCCCCATATATATGTATGGAATGGAGTTTGCAACTGAAAAGAAACTTTGTGTTCCCAACAAGCTAGGTGAAGGACGGCTTTTACACACACTTATCTCTCAGAAATGAGCAAGTGGAGAGACGTTCGTTCATCTAGCACCAAGGAAACGGTTTGAAGGAGACACTTTTTCTCTGCATTCTCAGTCTGTTTCCTAGTGACGGTTTTAAGTTCCTGCAGATTTCACTGTAAAACCGAGTTGGATCTAGTACCTCCCCATATATATGTATGGAATGGAGTTGGCAACTGAAAAGAAACTTTGTGTTCCCAACAAGCTAGGTGAAGGAAGGCTTTCACACACAGATGTCTCTCAGAACTGAGCAAGTGGACAGACGTTCGTTCATCTAGCACCAAGGGAACGGGTTGCAAGGGAAAGTTTTTCTCTGCTTTCTCAGTCTGTTTCCTAGTGCCGGTTTGAAATTCCTGCAGTTTTCACTGTCAAACCGAGTTGGAGCTTGTACCTCCCCATATATATGTATGGAATGGAGTTTGCAACTGAAAAGAAACTTTGTGTTCCCAACAAGCTAGGTGAAGGAAGGCTTTCACACACACTTATCTCTCAGAACTGAGCAAGTGGAGAGACGTTCGTTCATCTAGCACCAAGGGAACGGGTTGCAGGAGACACTTTTTCTCTGCTTTCTCAGTCTGTTTCCTAGTGCCGGTTTGAAGTTCCTGCAGTTTTCACTGTCAAACCGTGGTGGAGCTTCTACCTCCCCATATATATGTATGGAATGGAGTTTGCAACTGAAAAGAAACTTTGTGTTCCCAACAAGCTAGGTGAAGGACGGCTTTCACACACACTTATCTCTCAGAACTGAGCAAGTGGAGAGACGTTCGTTCATCTAGCACCAAGGGAACGGGTTGCAGGAGACACATTTTCTCTGCTTTCTCAGTCTGTTTCCTAGTGCCGGTTTGAAATTCCTGCAGTTTTCACTGTCAAACCGAGTTGGAGCTTGTACCTCCCCATATATATGAAAGGAATGGAGTTAGCAACTGAAAAGAATCTTTGTGTTCCCAACAAGCTAGGTGAAGGAAGGCTTTCACACACAATTATCTCTCAGAACTGAGCAAGTGGAGAGACGTTCGTTCATCTAGCACCAAGGGAACGGGTTGCAGGAGACAATTTTTCTCTGCTTTCTCAGTCTGTTTCCTAGTGCCGGTTTGAAGTTCCTGCCGTTTTCACTGTAAAACCGAGGTGGAGCTTCTACCTCCCCATATATATGTATGGAATGGAGTTTGCAACTGAAAAGAAACTTTGTGTTCCCAACAAGCTAGTTGAAGGACGGCTTTCACACACACTTATCACTCAGAATTGAGCAAGTGGAGAGACGTTCGTTCATCTAGCACCAAGGGAACGGGTTGCAGGAGACACTTTTTCTCTGCTTTCTCAGTCTGTTTCCTAGTGCCGGTTTGAAGTTCCTGCAGTTTTCACTGTCAAACCCAGTTGGAGCTAGTACCTCCCCATATATATGTATGGAATGGAGTTTGCAACTGAAAAGAAACTTTGTGTTCCCAACAAGCTAGGTGAAGGACGGCTTTCACACACACTTATCTCTCAGAACTGAGCAAATGGAGAGACGTTCATTCATTTAGCACCAAGGAAACGGTTTGAAGGCGACACTTTTTCTCTGCATTCTCAGTCTGTTTCCTAGTGACGGTTTTAAGTTCCTGCAGATTTCACTGTAAAACCGAGTTGGAGCTAGTACCTCCCCATATATATGTATGGAATGGGGTTTGCAACTGAAAAGAAACTTTGTGTTCCCAACAAGCTAGGTGAAGGAAGGCTTTCACACACAGTTATCTCTCAGAGCTGAGCAAGTGGAGAGACGTTCGTTCATCTAGCACCAAGGCAACGAGTTGCAAGAGACACTTTTTCTCTGCTTTCTCAGTCTGTTTCCTAGTGGCGGTTTGAAATTCCTGCAGTTTTCACTGTCAAACCGAGTTGGAGCTTGTACCTCCCCATATATATGTATGGAATGGAGTTTGCAACTAAAAAGAATCTTTGTGTTCCCAACAAGCTAGGTGAAGGACGGCTTTCACACACACATATCTCTCAGAACTGAGCAAGTGGAGAGACGTTCGTTCATGTAGCACCAAGGAAACGGGTTGCAGGAGCACTTTTTCTCTGCTTTCTCAGTCTGTTTCCTAGTGCCGGTTTGAAATTCCTGCAGTTTTCACTGTCAAACCGAGTTGGAGCTTGTACCTCCCCATATATATGTATGGAATGGAGTTAGCAACTGAAAATAAACTTTGTGTTCCCAACAAGCTAGGTGAAGGAAGGCTTTCACACACAATTATCTCTCAGAACTGAGCAAGTGGAGAGACGTTCGTTCATCTAGCACCAAGGGAATGGGTTGCAGGAGACACTTTTTCTCTGCTTTCTCAGTCTGTTTCCTAGTGCCGGTTTGAAGTTCCTACAGTTTTCACTGTTAATCCGATTTGGAGCTTGTACTCCCCCATATATATGTATGGAATGGAGTTTGCAACTGAAAAGAAACTTTGTGTTCCCAACAAGCTAGGTGAAGGACGGCTTTCACACACACTTATCTCTCAGAACTGAGCAAGTGGAGAGACGTTCGTTCATCTAGCACCAAGGGAACGGGTTGCAGGAGACACATTTTCTATGCTTTCTCAGTATTTTTCCTAGTGCGGTTTTAAATTTCCTGCAGTTTTCACTGTCAAAACGAGTTGGAGCTTGTACCTCCCATATATATATATGGAATGGAGTTTGCAACTGAAAAGAAACTTTGTGTTCCCAACAAGCTAGGTGAAAGAAGGCTTTCACACACACTTATCTCTCAGAACTGAGCAAGTGGAGAGACGTTCGTTCATCTAGCACAAAGGGAACGGGTTGCAGGAGACACTTTTTCTCTGCTTTCTCAGTCTGTTTCCTAGTGCCATTTTGAAGTTCCTGCAGTTTTCACTGTTAATCCGATTTGGAGCTTGTACTCCCCCATATATATGTATGGAATGGAGTTTGCAACTGAAAAGAAACTTTGTGTTCCCAACAAGCTAGTTGAAGTACGGCTTTCACACACACTTATCTCTCAGAACTGAGCAAGTGGAGAGACGTTCGTTCATCTAGCACCAAGGGAACGGGTTGCAGGAGACACTTTTTCTCTGCTTTCTCAGTCTGTTTCCTAGTGCCGGTTTGAAGTTCCTGCAGTTTTCACTGTTAATGCGATTTGGAGCTTGTACTCCCCCATATATATGTATGGAATGGAGTTTGCAACTGAAAAGAAACTTTGTGTTCCCAACAAGCTAGGTGAAGGAAGGCTTTCACACACAGTTATCTCTCAGAACTGAGCAAGTGGAGAGACGTTCGTTCATCTAGCACCAAGGGAACGGGTTGCAAGTGACAATTTTTCTCTGCTTTCTCAGTCTGTTTCCTAGTGCCGGTTTGAAATTCCTGCAGTTTTCACTGTCAAACCGAGTTGGAGCTTGTACCTCACCATATATATGTATGGAATGGAGTTTGCAACTGAAAAGAAACTATGTGTTCCCAACAAGCTAGTTGAAGGACGGCTTTCACACACAATTATCTCTCAGAACTGAGCAAGTGGAGAGACGTTCGTTCATGTAGCACCAAGGGAACGGGTTGCAGGAGACTCTTATTCTCTGCTTTCTCAGTCTGTTTCCTAGTGCCGGTTTGAAATTCCTGCAGTTTTCACTGTCAAACCGAGTTGGAGCTTGTACCTCCCCATATATATGTATGGAATGGAGTTAGCAACTGAAAAGAAACTTTGTGTTCCCAACAAGCTAGGTGAAGGAAGGCTTTCACACACAATTATCTCTCAGAACTGAGCAAGTGGAGAGACGTTCGTTCATCTAGCACCAAGGGAACGGGTGGCAGGAGACACTTTTTCTTTGCTTTCTCAGTCTGTTTCCTAGTGCCGGTTTGAAGTTCCTACAGTTTTCACTGTTAATCCGATTTGGAGCTTGTACTCCCCCATATATGTGTATGGAATGGAGTTTGCAACTGAAAAGAAACTTTGTGTTCCCAACAAGCTAGGTGAAGGACGGCTTTCACACACACTTATCTCTCAGAACTGAGCAAGTGGAGAGACGTTCGTTCATCTAGCACCAAGGGAACGGGTTGCAGGAGACACATTTTCTATTCTTTCTCAGTCTTTTTCCTAGTGCCGGTTTAAATTTTATGCAGTTTTCACTGTCAAAACGAGTTGGAGCTTGTACCTCCCCATATATACATATGGAATGGAGTTTGCAACTGAAAAGAAACTTTGTGTTCCCAACAAGCTAGGTGAAAGAAGGCTTTCACACACACTTATCTCTCAGAACTGAGCAAGTGGAGAGACGTTCATTCATCTAGCACCAAGGGAACGGGTTGCAGGAGACACTTTTTCTCTGCTTTCTCAGTCTGTTTCCTAGTGCCAGTTTGAAGTTCCTGCAGTTTTCACTGTTAATCCGATTTGGAGCTTGTACTCCCCCATATATATGTATGGAATGGAGTTTGCAACTGAAAAGAAACTTTGTTTTCCCAACAAGCTAGTTGAAGGACGGCTTTCACACACACTTATCTCTCAGAACTGAGCAAGTGGAGAGACGTTCGTTCATCTAGCACCAAGGGAACGGGTTGCAGGAGACACTTTTTCTCTGCTTTCTCAGTCTGTTTCCTAGTGCCGGTTTGAAGTTCCTGCAGTTTTCACTGTTAATGCGATTTGGAGCTTGTACTCCCCCATATATATGTATGGAATGGAGTTTGCAACTGAAAAGAAACTTTGTGTTCCCAACAAGCTAGGTGAAGGAAGGCTTTCACACACAGTTATCTCTCAGAACTGAGCAAGTGGAGAGACGTTCGTTCATCTAGCACCAAGGGAACGGGTTGCAAGTGACAATTTTTCTCTGCTTTCTCAGTCTGTTTCCTAGTGCCGGTTTGAAATTCCTGCAGTTTTCACTGTCAAACCGAGTTGGAGCTTGTACCTCACCATATATATGTATGGAATGGAGTTTGCAACTGAAAAGAAACTATGTGTTCCCAACAAGCTAGTTGAAGGACGGCTTTCACACACACTTATCTCTCAGAACTGAGCAAGTGGAGAGACGTTCGTTCATGTAGCACCAAGGTAACGGGTTGCAGGAGACACTTTTTCTCTGGTTTCTCAGACTCTTTCCTAGTGCCGGTTTGAAATTCCTGCAGTTTTCACTGTCAAACCGAGTTGGAGCTTGTACCTCCCCATATATATGTATGGAATGGAGTTAGCAACTGAAAAGAAACTTTGTGTTCCCAACAAGCTAGGTGAAGGAAGGCTTTCACACACAATTATCTCTCAGAACTGAGCAAGTGGAGAGACGTTCGTTCATCTAGCACCAAGGGAACGGGTTGCAGGAGACACATTTTCTCTGCTTTCTCAGTCTGTTTCCTAGTGCCGGTTTGAAGTTCCTACAGTTTTCACTGTTAATCCGATTTGGAGCTTGTACTCCCCCATATATATGTATGGAATGGAGTTTGCAACTGAAAAGAAACTTTGTGTTCCCAACAAGCTAGGTGAAGGACGGCTTTCACACACACTTATCTCTCAGAACTGAGCAAGTGGAGAGACGTTCGTTCATCTAGCACCAAGGGAACGGGTTGCAGGAGACACATTTTCTATGCTTTCTCAGTCTTTTTCCTAGTGCCGGTTTAAATTTCCTGCAGTTTTCACTGTCAAAACGAGTTGGAGCTTGTACCTCCCCATATATATATATGGAATGGAGTTTGCAACTGAAAAGAAACTTTGTGTTCCCAACAAGCTAGGTGAAAGAAGGCTTTCACACACACTTATCTCTCAGAACTGAGCAAGTGGAGAGACGTTCGTTCATCTAGCACCAAGGGAACGGGTTGCAGGAGACACTTTTTCTCTGCTTTCTCAGTCTGTTTCCTAGTGCCAGTTTGAAGTTCCTGCAGTTTTCACTGTTAATCCGATTTGGAGCTTGTACTCCCCCATATATATGTATGGAATGGAGTTTGCAACTGAAAAGAAACTTTGTGTTCCCAACAAGCTAGTTGAAGGACGGCTTTCACACACACTTATCTCTCAGAACTGAGCAAGTGGAGAGACGTTCGTTCATCTAGCACCAAGGGAACGGGTTGCAGGAGACACTTTTTCTCTGCTTTCTCAGTCTGTTTCCTAGTGCCGGTTTGAAGTTCCTGCAGTTTTCACTGTCAAAACGAGTTGGAGCTAGTACTCCCCCATATATATGTATGGAATGGAGTTTGCAACTGAAAAGAAACTTTGTGTTCCCAACAAGCTAGGTGAAGGACGGCTTTCACACACACTTATCTCTCACAACTGAGCAAGTGGAGAGACGTTCGTTCATCTAGCACCAAGGGAATGGGTTGCAGGGGACAATATTCCTCTGCTTTCTCAGGCTTTTTCCTAGTGCCGGTTTGAAGTTCCTGCAGTTTTCACTGTAAAAGATAGTTGGAGCTAGTACCTTCCCATATATATGTATGGAATGGAGTTTGCTACTGAAAAGAAACTTTGTGTTCCCAACAAGCTAGGTGAAGGACGGCTCTCACACACACTTATCTCTCAGAACTGAGCAAGTGGAGAGACGTTCATTCATTTAGCACAAAGGAAACGGTTTGAAGGAGACACTTTTTCTCTGCAATCTCAGTCTGTTTCCTAGTGACGGTTTTAAGTTCCTGCAGATTTCACTGTTAAACCGAGTTGGAGCTAGTACCTCCCCATATATATGTATGGAATGGAGTTTGCAACTGAAAAGAAACTTTGTGTTCCCAACAAGCTAGGTGAAGGAAGGCTTTCACACACACTTATCTCTCAGAACTGAGCAAGTGGAGAGACGTTCGTTCATCTAACACCAAGGGAACGGGTTGCAGGAGACACTTTTTCTCTGCATTCTCAGTCTGTTTCCTAGAGCCGTTTTGAAGTTCCTGCAGTTTTCACTGTCAAACCGAGTTGGAGCTTGTACCTCCCCATATATATGTATGGAATGGAGTTTGCAACTGAAAAGAAACTTTGTGTTCCCAACAAGCTAGTTGAAGGACGGCTTTCACACACACTTATCGCTCAGTACTGAGCAAGTGGAGAGACGTTCGTTCATCTAGCACCAAGGGAACGGGTTGCAGGAGACACTTTTTCTCTGCTTTCTCAGTCTGTTTCCTAGTGCCGGTTTGAAGTTCCTGCAGTTTTCACTGTAAAATCGAGGTGGAGCTTCTACCTCACCATATATATGTATGGAATGGAGTTTGCAACTGAAAAGAAACTTTGTGTTCCCAACAAGCTAGGTGTAGGAAGGCTTTCACTCACACTTATCTCTCAGAACTGAGCAAGTGGAGAGACGTTCGTTCATCTAGGACCAAGGGAACGGATTGCAGGAGACACTTTTCTCTGCTTTCTCAGTCTGTTTCCTAATGCCGGTTTGAAGTTCCTACAGTTTTCACTGTTAATCCGATTTGGAGCTTGTACTCCCCCATATATATGTATGGAATGGAGTTTGCAACTGAAAAGAAACTTTGTGTTCCCAACAAGCTAGTTGAAGGACGGCTTTCACACACACTTATCTCTCAGAACTGAGCAAGTGGAGAGACGTTCGTTCATCTAGCACCAAGGGAACGGGTTGCAGGAGACACTTTTTCTCTGCTTTCTCAGTCTGTTTCCTAGTGCCGGTTTGAAGTTCCTGCAGTTTTCACTGTTAATGCGATTTGGAGCTTGTACTCCCCCATATATATGTATGGAATGGAGTTTGCAACTGAAAAGAAACTTTGTGTTCCCAAAAAGCTAGGTGAAGGAAGGCTTTCACACACAGTTATCTCTCAGAACTGAGCAAGTGGAGAGACGTTCGTTCATCTAGCACCAAGGGAACGGGTTGCAAGTGACAATTTTTCTCTGCTTTCTCAGTCTGTTTCCTAGTGCCGGTTTGAAATTCCTGCAGTTTTCACTGTCAAACCGAGTTGGAGCTTGTACCTCACCATATATATGTATGGAATGGAGTTTGCAACTGAAAAGAAACTATGTGTTCCCAACAAGCTAGTTGAAGGACGGCTTTCACACACACTTATCTCTCAGAACTGAGCAAGTGGAGAGACGTTCGTTCATGTAGCACCAAGGTAACGGGTTGCAAGACACTTTTTCTCTGCTTTCTCAGTCTGTTTCCTAGTGCCGGTTTGAAATTCCTGCAGTTTTCACTGTCAAACCGAGTTGGAGCTTGTACCTCCCCATATATATGTATGGAATGGAGTTAGCAACTGAAAAGAAACTTTGTGTTCCCAACAAGCTAGGTGAAGGAAGGCTTTCACACACAATTATCTCTCAGAACTGAGCAAGTGGAGAGACGTTCGTTCATCTAGCACCAAGGGAACGGGTTGCAGGAGACACTTTTTCTCTGCTTTCTCAGTCTGTTTCCTAGAGCCGTTTTGAAGTTCCTGCAGTTTTCACTGTCAAACCGAGTTGGAGCTTGTACCTCCCCATATATATGTATGGAATGGAGTTTGCAACTGAAAAGAAACTTTGTGTTCCCAACAAGCTAGTTGAAGGACGGCTTTCACACACACTTATCGCTCAGTACTGAGCAAGTGGAGAGACGTTCGTTCATCTAGCACCAAGGGAACGGGTTGCAGGAGACACTTTTTCTCTGCTTTCTCAGTCTGTTTCCTAGTGCCGGTTTGAAGTTCCTGCAGTTTTCACTGTAAAATCGAGGTGGAGCTTCTACCTCACCATATATATGTATGGAATGGAGTTTGCAACTGAAAAGAAACTTTGTGTTCCCAACAAGCTAGGTGTAGGAAGGCTTTCACTCACACTTATCTCTCAGAACTGAGCAAGTGGAGAGACGTTCGTTCATCTAGGACCAAGGGAACGGATTGCAGGAGACACTTTTCTCTGCTTTCTCAGTCTGTTTCCTAATGCCGGTTTGAAGTTCCTACAGTTTTCACTGTTAATCCGATTTGGAGCTTGTACTCCCCCATATATATGTATGGAATGGAGTTTGCAACTGAAAAGAAACTTTGTGTTCCCAACAAGCTAGTTGAAGGACGGCTTTCACACACACTTATCTCTCAGAACTGAGCAAGTGGAGAGACGTTCGTTCATCTAGCACCAAGGGAACGGGTTGCAGGAGACACTTTTTCTCTGCTTTCTCAGTCTGTTTCCTAGTGCCGGTTTGAAGTTCCTGCAGTTTTCACTGTTAATGCGATTTGGAGCTTGTACTCCCCCATATATATGTATGGAATGGAGTTTGCAACTGAAAAGAAACTTTGTGTTCCCAAAAAGCTAGGTGAAGGAAGGCTTTCACACACAGTTATCTCTCAGAACTGAGCAAGTGGAGAGACGTTCGTTCATCTAGCACCAAGGGAACGGGTTGCAAGTGACAATTTTTCTCTGCTTTCTCAGTCTGTTTCCTAGTGCCGGTTTGAAATTCCTGCAGTTTTCACTGTCAAACCGAGTTGGAGCTTGTACCTCACCATATATATGTATGGAATGGAGTTTGCAACTGAAAAGAAACTATGTGTTCCCAACAAGCTAGTTGAAGGACGGCTTTCACACACACTTATCTCTCAGAACTGAGCAAGTGGAGAGACGTTCGTTCATGTAGCACCAAGGTAACGGGTTGCAAGACACTTTTTCTCTGCTTTCTCAGTCTGTTTCCTAGTGCCGGTTTGAAATTCCTGCAGTTTTCACTGTCAAACCGAGTTGGAGCTTGTACCTCCCCATATATATGTATGGAATGGAGTTAGCAACTGAAAAGAAACTTTGTGTTCCCAACAAGCTAGGTGAAGGAAGGCTTTCACACACAATTATCTCTCAGAACTGAGCAAGTGGAGAGACGTTCGTTCATCTAGCACCAAGGGAACGGGTTGCAGGAGACACTTTTTCTCTGCTTTCTCAGTCTGTTTCCTAGTGCCGGTTTGAAGTTCCTACAGTTTTCACTGTTAATCCGATTTGGAGCTTGTACTCCCCCATATATATGTATGGAAAGGAGTTTGCAACTGAAAAGAACTTTGTGTTCCCAACAAGCTAGGTGAAGGACGGCTTTCACACACACTTATCTCTCAGAACTGAGCAAGTGGAGAGACGTTCGTTCATGTAGCACCAAGGGAACGGGTTGCAGGAGACACATTTTCTATGCTTTCTCAGTCTTTTTCCTAGTGCCGGTTTAAATTTCTTGCAGTTTTCACTGTCAAAACGAGTTGGAGCTTGTACCTCCCCATATATATATATGGAATGGAGTTTGCAACTGAAAAGAAACTTTGTGTTCCCAACAAGCTAGGTGAAACAAGGCTTTCACACACACTTATCTCTCAGAACTGAGCAAGTGGAGAGACGTTCGTTCATCTAGCACCAAGGGAACGGGTTGCAGGAGACACTTTTTCTCTGCTTTCTCAGTCTGTTTCCTAGTGCCAGTTTGAAGTTCCTGCAGTTTTCACTGTTAATCCGATTTGGAGCTTGTACTCCCCCATATATATGTATGGAATGGAGTTTGCAACTGAAAAGAAACTTTGTGTTCCCAACAAGCTAGTTGAAGGACGGCTTTCACACACACTTATCTCTCAGAACTGAGCAAGTGGAGAGACGTTCGTTCATCTAGCACCAAGGGAACGGGTTGCAGGAGACACTTTTTCTCTGCTTTCTCAGTCTGTTTCCTAGTGCCGGTTTGAAGTTCCTGCAGTTTTCACTGTTAATGCGATTTGGAGCTTGTACTCCCCCATATATATGTATGGAATGGAGTTTGCAACTGAAAAGAAACTTTGTGTTCCCAACAAGCTAGGTGAAGGACGGCTTTCACACACACTTATCTCTCACAACTGAGCAAGTGGAGAGACGTTCGTTCATCTAGCACCAAGGGAACGGGTTGCAGGGGACAATTTTTCTCTGCTTTCTCAGGCTTTTTCCTAGTGCCGGTTTGAAGTTCCTGCAGTTTTCACTGTAAAACATAGTTGGAGCTAGTACCTCCCCATATATATGTATGGAATGGAGTTTGCTACTGAAAAGAAACTTTGTGTACCCAACAAGCTAGGTGAAGGACGGCTCTCACACACACTTATCTTTCAGAACTGAGCAAGTGGAGAGACGTTCATTCATTTAGCACAAAGGAAACGGTTTGAAGGAGACACTTTTTCTCTGCAATCTCAGTCTGTTTCCTAGTGACGGTTTTAAGTTCCTGCAGATTTCACTGTTAAACCGATTTGGAGCTAGTACCTCCCCATATATATGTATGGAATGGAGTTTGCAACTGAAAAGAAACTTTGTGTTCCCAACAAGCTAGGTGAAGGAAGGCTTTCACACACACTTATCTCTCAGAACTGAGCAAGTGGAGAGACGTTCGTTCATCTAACACCAAGGGAACGGGTTGCAGGAGACACTTTTTCTCTGCATTCTCAGTCTGTTTCCTAGTGCCGTTTTGAAGTTCCTGCAGTTTTCACTGTCAAACCGAGTTGGAGCTTGTACTTCCCCATATATATGTATGGAATGGAGTTTGCAACTGAAAAGAAACTTTGTGTTCCCAACAAGCTAGTTGAAGGACGGCTTTCACACACACTTATCGCTCAGTACTGAGCAAGTGGAGAGACGTTCGTTTATCTAGCACCAAGTGAACGGGTTGCAGGAGTCACTTTTTCTCTGCTTTCTCAGTCTGTTTCCTAGTGCCGGTTTGATGTTCCTGCAGTTTTCACTGTAAAATCGAGGTGGAGCTTCTACCTCACCATATATATGTATGGAATGGAGTTTGCAACTGAAAAGAAACTTTGTGTTCCCAACAAGCTAGGTGTAGGAAGGCTTTCACACACACTTATCTCTCAGAACTGAGCAAGTGGAGAGACGTTCGTTCATCTAGGACCAAGGGAACGGGTTGCAGGAGACACTTTTCTCTGCTTTCTCAGTCTGTTTCCTAGTGCCGGTTTGAAGTTCCTACAGTTTTCACTGTTAATCCGATTTGGAGCTTGTACTCCCCCATATATATGTATGGAATGGAGTTTGCAACTGAAAAGAAACTTTGTGTTCCCAACAAGCTAGGTGAAGGACGGCTTTCACACACACTTATCTCTCAGAACTGAGCAAGTGGAGAGACGTTCGTTCATCTAGCACCAAGGGAACGGGTTGCAGGAGACACATTTTCTATGCTTTTTCAGTCTTTTTCCTAGTGCCGGTTTAAATTTCCTGCAGTTTTCACTGTCAAAACGAGTTGGAGCTTGAACCTCCCCATATATATATATGGAATGGAGTTTGCAACTGAAAAGAAACTTTGTGTTCCCAACAAGGTAGGTGAAGGACGGCTTTCACACACACTTATCTCTCAGAACTGAGCAAGTGGAGAGACGTTCGTTCATCTAGCACCAAGGGAACGGGTTGCAGGAGACACTTTTTCTCTGCTTTCTCAGTCTGTTTCCTAGTGCCAGTTTGAAGTTCCTGCAGTTTTCACTGTTAATCCGATTTGGAGCTTGTACTCCCCCATATATATGTATGGAATGGAGTTTGCAACTGAAAAGAAACTTTGTGTTCCCAACAAGCTAGGTGAAGGACGGCTTTCACACACACTTATCTCTCAGAACTGAGCAAGTGGAGAGACGTTCGTTCATCTAGCACCAAGGGAACGGGTTGCAGGAGACACTTTTTCTCTGCTTTCTCAGTCTGTTTCCTAGTGCCGGTTTGAAGTTCCTGCAGTTTTCACTGTTAATGCTATTTGGAGCTTGTACTCCCCCATATATATGTATGGAATGGAGTTTGCAACTGAAAAGAAACTTTGTGTTCCCAACAAGCTAGGTGAAGGACGGCTTTCACACACACTTATCTCTCAGAACTGAGCAAGTGGAGAGACGTTCGTTCATCTAGCACCAAGGGAAAGGGTTGCAGGGGACAATTTTTCTCTGCTTTCTCAGGCTGTTTCCTAGTGCCGGTTTGAAGTTCCTGCAGTTTTCACTGTAAAACATAGTTGGAGCTTGTACATCCCCATATATATGTATGGAATGGAGTTTGCTACTGAAAAGAAACTTTGTGTTCCCAACAAGCTCGGTGAAGGACGGCTTTCACACACATTTATCTCTCAGAACTGAGCAAGTGGAGAGACGTTCATTCATTTAGCACAAAGGAAACGGTTTGAAGGAGACACTTTTTCTCTGCATTCTCAGTCTGTTTCCTAGTGACGGTTTTAAGTTCCTGCAGATTTCACTGTTAAACCGAGTTGGAGCTAGTACCTCCCCATATATATGTATGGAATGGAGTTTGCAACTGAAAAGAAACTTTGTGTTCCCAACAAGCTAGGTGAAGGAAGGCTTTCACACACACTTATCTCTCAGAACTGAGCAAGTGGAGAGACGTTCGTTCATCTAACACCAAGGGAACGGGTTGCATGAGACACTTTTTCTCTGCATTCTCAGTCTGTTTCCTAGTGCCGGTTTGAAGTTCCTGCAGTTTTCACTGTCAAACCGAGTTGGAGCTTGTACCTCACCATATATATGTATGGAATGGAGTTTGCAACTGAAAAGAAACTTTGTGTTCCCAACAAGCTAGTTGAAGGACGGCTTTCACACACACTTATCTCTCAGAACTGAGCAAGTGGAGAGACGTTCGTTCATCTAGCACCAAGGGAACGGGTTGCAGGAGACACTTTTTCTCTGCTTTCTCAGTCTGTTTCCTAGTGCCGGTTTGAAATTCCTGCAGTTTTCACTGTCAAACCGATTTGGAGCTTGTACCTACCCATATATATGTATGGAATGGAGTTTGCAACTGAAAAGAAACTTTGTGTTCCCAACAAGCTAGGTGAAGGACGGCTTTCACACACACTTATCTCTCAGAACTGAGCAAGTGGAGAGACGTTCGTTCATCTAGCACCAATGGAACGGGTTGCAGGAGACACTTTTTCTCTGCTTTCTCAGTCTGTTTCCTAGTGCCGGTTTGTAGTTCCTGCAGTTTTCACTATTAATCAGATTTGGAGCTTGTACTCCCCCATATAAATGTATGGAATGGAGTTTGCAACTGAAAAGAAACTTTGTGTTCCCAACAAGTTAGGTGAAGGACGGCTTTCACACACACTTATCTCTCAGAACTGAGCAAGTGGAGAGACGTTCGTTCATCTAGCACCAAGGGAACGGGTTGCTGGAGACACTTTTTCTCTGCTTTCTCAGTCTGTTTCCTAGTGCCGGTTTGAAGTTCCTGCAGTTTTCAATGTTAATCCGATTTCGAGCTTGTACTCCCCCATATATATTTATGGAATGGAGTTTGCAACTGAAAAGAAACTTTGTGTTCCCAACAAGCTAGTTGAAGGACGGCTTTCAAACACACATATCTCTCAGAACTGAGCAAGTGGAGAGACGTTCGTTCATCTAGCACCAAGGGAACAGGTTGCAGGAGACACAATTTCTCTGCTTTCTCAGTCTGTTTCCTAGTGCCGGTTTGAAGTTCCTGCTGTTTTCACTGTCAAACCGAGTTGGAGCTAGTACCTCCCCATATATATGTATGGAATGGAGTTTGCTACTGAAAAGAAACTTTGTGTTCCCAACAAGCTAGGTGAAGAGCGGCTCTCACACACACTTATCTCTCAGAACTGAGCAAGTGGAGAGACGTTCATTCATTTAGCACAAGGGAAACGGTTTGAAGGAGACACTTTTTCTCTGCATTCTCAGTCT
Organism: Camelus bactrianus; assembly: GCF_048773025.1. Lineage (NCBI taxonomy): Eukaryota > Metazoa > Chordata > Mammalia > Artiodactyla > Camelidae > Camelus > Camelus bactrianus. The sequence goes on from NC_133541.1 coordinate 135,653,420, forward strand.
GTTTCCTAGTGACGGTTTTAAGTTCCTGCAGATTTCACTGTTAAACCGAGTTGGAGCTAGTACCTCCCCATATATATGTATGGAATGGAGTTTGCAACTGAAAAGAAACTTTGTGTTCCCAACAAGCTAGGTGAAGGAAGGCTTTCACACACACTTATCTCTCAGAACTGAGCAAGTGGAGAGACGTTCGTTCATCTAGCACCAAGGGAACGGGTTGCAGGAGAAACTTTTTCTCTGCTTTCTCAGTCTGTTTCCTAGTGCCGGTTTGAAGTTCCTGCAGTTTTCACTGTCAAACCGAGTTGGAGCTAGTACCTCCCCATATATATGTATGGAATGGAGTTTGCAACTGAAAAGAAACTTTGTGTTCCCAACAAGCTAGGTGAAGGACGGCTTTCACACACACTTATCTCTCAGAACTGAGCAAGTGGAGAGACGTTCGTTCATCTAGCACCAAGGGAACGGGTTGCAGGAGACACTTTTTCTCTGCTTTCTCAGTCTGTTTCCTAGTGCCGGTTTGAAGTTCCTGCAGTTTTCACTGTAAAACCGAGTTGGAGCTAGTACCTCCCCATATATATGTATGGAATGGAGTTGGCAACTGAAAAGAAACTTTGTGTTCCCATCAAGCTAGGTGAAGGAAGGCTTTCACACACAGTTATCTCTCAGAACTGAGCAAGTGGACAGACGTTCTTTCATCTAGCACCAAGGGAACGGGTTGCAAGGGACAGTTTTTCTCTGCTTTCTCAGTCTGTTTCCTAGTGCCGGTTTGAAATTCCTGCAGTTTTCACTGTCAAACCGAGTTGGAGCTTGTACCTCCCCATATATATGTATGGAATGGAGTTTGCAACTGAAAAGAAACTTTGTGTTCCCAACAAGCTAGGTGAAGGACGGCTTTCACACACACTTATCTCTCAGAACTGAGCAAGTGGAGAGACGTTCGTTCATGTAGCACCAAGGAAACGGGTTGCAGGAGACACTTTTTCTCTGATTTCTCAGTCTGTTTCCTAGTGACGGTTTGAAATTCCTGCAGTTTTCACTGTCAAACCGATTTGGAGCTTGTACCTCCTCATATATATGTATGGAATGGAGTTTGCAACTGAAAAGAAACTTTGTGTTCCCAACAAGCTAGGTGAAGGAAGGCTTTCACACACACTTATCTCTCAGAACTGAGCAAGTGGAGAGACGTTCGTTCATCAACACCAAGGGAACGGGTTGCAGGAGACAATTTTTCTCTGCTTTCTCAGTCTGTTTCCTAGTGCCGGTTTGAAGTTCCTGCAGTTTTCACTGTAAAACCGAGGTGGAGCTTCTACCTTCCCATATATATGTATGGAATGGAGTTTGCAACTGAAAAGAAACTTTGTGTTCCCAACAAGCTAGTTGAAGGACGGCTTTCACACACACTTATCTCTCAGAACTTAGCAAGTGGAGAGACGTTCGTTCATCTAGCACCAAGGGAACGGGTTGCAGGAGACACTTTTTCTCTGCTTTCTCAGTCTGTTTCCTAGTGCCGGTTTGAAGTTCCTGCAGTTTTCACTATTAATCCGATTTGGAGCTTGTACTCCCCCATATAAATGTATGGAATGGAGTTTGCAACTGAAAAGAAACTTTGAGTTCCCAACAAGTTAGGTGAAGGACGGCTTTCACACACACTTATCTCTCAGAACTGAGCAAGTGGAGAGACGTTCGTTCATCTAGCACCAAGGGAACGGGTTGCAGGAGACACTTTTTCTCTGCTTTCTCAGTCTGTTTCCTAGTGCCGGTTTGAAGTTCCTGCAGTTTTCACTGTTAATTCGATTTCGAGCTTGTACTCCCCCATATATATTTATGGAATGGAGTTTGCAACTGAAAAGAAACTTTGAGTTCCCAACAAGTTAGGTGAAGGACGGCTTTCACACATACTTATCTCTCAGAACTGAGCAAGTGGAGAGACGTTCGTTCATCTAGCACCAAGGGAACGGGTTGCAGGAGACACTTTTTCTCTGCTTTCTCAGTCTGTTTCCTAGTGCCAGTTTGAAGTTCCTGCAGTTTTCACTGTTAATTCGATTTCGAGCTTGTACTCCCCCATATATATTTATGGAATGGAGTTTGCAACTGAAAAGAAACTTTGTGTTCCCAACAAGCTAGTTGAAGGACGGCTTTCACACACACATATCTCTCAGAACTGAGCAAGTGGAGAGACGTTCGTTCATCTAGCACCAAGGGAACGGGTTGCAGGAGACACTTTTTCTCTGCTTTCTCAGTCTGTTTCCTAGTGCCGGTTTGAAGTTCCTGCAGTTTTCACTGTAAAATCGAGGTGGAGCTTCTACCTCCCCATATATATGTATGGAATGGAGTTTGCAACTGAAAAGAAACTTTGTGTTCCCAACAATCTAGGTGTAGGAAGGCTTTCACTCACACTTATCTCTCAGAACTGAGCAAGTGGAGAGACGTTCGTTCATCTAGCACCAAGGGAACGGGTTGCAGGAGACACTTTTTCTCTGCTTTCTCAGTCTGTTTCCTAGTGCCGGTTTGAAGTTCCTGCAGTTTTCACTGTCAAACCGAGTTGGAGCTAGTACCTCCCCATATATATGTATGGAATGGAATTTGCAACTGAAAAGAAACTTTGTGTTCCCAACAAGCTAGGTGAAGGACGGCTTTCACACACACTTATCTCTCAGAAATGAGCAAGTGGAGAGACGTTCGTTCATCTAGCACCAAGGAAACGGTTTGAAGGAGACACTTTTTCTCTGCATTCTCAGTCTGTTTCCTAGTGACGGTTTTAAGTTCCTGCAGATTTCACTGTAAAACAGAGTTGGAGCTAGTACCTCCCCATATATATGTATGGAATGGAGTTGGCAACTGAAAAGAAACTTTGTGTTCCCAACAAGCTAGGTGAAGGAAGGCTTTCACACACAGTTATCTCTCAGAACTGAGCAAGTGGAGAGACGTTCGTTCATCTAGCACCAAGGAAACGGTTTGAAGGAGACACTTTTCTCTGCATTCTCAGTCTGTTTCCTAGTGCCGGTTTGAAGTTCCTGCAGTTTTCACTGTAAAACCGAGGTGGAGCTTCTACCTCCCCATATATATGTATGGAATGGAGTTTGCAACTGAAAAGAAACTTTGTGTTCCCAACAAGCTAGTTGAAGGACGGCTTTCACACACACTTATCTCTCAGAACTGAGCAAGTGGAGAGACGTTCGTTCATCTAGCACCAAGGGAACGGGTTGCAGGAGACACTTTTTCTCTGCTTTCTCAGTCTGTTTCCTAGTGCCGGTTTGAAGTTCCTGCAGTTTTCACTATTAATCCGATTTGGAGCTTGTACTCCCCCATATAAATGTATGGAATGGAGTTTGCAACTGAAAAGAAACTTTGAGTTCCCAACAAGTTAGGTGAAGGACGGCTTTCACACACACTTATCTCTCAGAACTGAGCAAGTGGAGAGACGTTCGTTCATCTAGCACCAAGGGAACGGGTTGCAGGAGACACTTTTTCTCTGCTTTCTCAGTCTGTTTCCTAGTGCCGGTTTGAAGTTCCTGCAGTTTTCACTGTTAATCCGATTTCGAGCTTGTACTCCCCCATATATATTTATGGAATGGAGTTTGCAACTGAAAAGAAACTTTGTGTTCCCAACAAGCTAGTTGAAGGACGGCTTTCACACACACATATCTCTCAGAACTGAGCAAGTGGAGAGACGTTCGTTCATCTAGCACCAAGGGAACGGGTTGCAGGAGACACTTTTTCTCTGCTTTCTCAGTCTGTTTCCTAGTGCCGGTTTGAAGTTCCTGCAGTTTTCACTGTAAAATCGAGGTGGAGCTTCTACCTCCCCATATATATGTATGGAATGGAGTTTGCAACTGAAAAGAAACTTTGTGTTCCCAACAATCTAGGTGTAGGAAGGCTTTCACTCACACTTATCTCTCAGAACTGAGCAAGTGGAGAGACGTTCGTTCATCTAGCACCAAGGGAACGGGTTGCAGGAGACACTTTTTCTCTGCTTTCTCAGTCTGTTTCCTAGTGCCGGTTTGAAGTTCCTGCAGTTTTCACTGTCAAACCGAGTTGGAGCTAGTACCTCCCCATATATATGTATGGAATGGAGTTTGCAACTGAAAAGAAACTTTGTGTTCCCAACAAGCTAGGTGAAGGACAGCTTTCACACACACTTATCTCTCAGAAATGAGCAAGTGGAGAGACGTTCGTTCATCTAGCACCAAGGAAACGGTTTGAAGGAGACACTTTTTCTCTGCATTCTCAGTCTGTTTCCTAGTGACGGTTTTAAGTTCCTGCAGATTTCACTGTAAAACCGAGTTGGAGCTAGTACCTCCCCATATATATGTATGGAATGGAGTTGGCAACTGAAAAGAAACTTTGTGTTCCCAACAAGCTAGGTGAAGGAAGGCTTTCACACACAGTTATCTCTCAGAACTGAGCAAGTGGACAGACGTTCGTTCATCTAGCACCAAGGGAACGGGTTGCAAGGGACAGTTTTTCTCTGCTTTCTCAGTCTGTTTCCTAGTGCCGGTTTGAAATTCCTGCAGTTTTCACTGTCAAACCGAGTTGGAGCTTGTACCTCCCCATATATATGTATGGAATGGAGTTTGCAACTGAAAAGAAACTTTGTGTTCCCAACAAGCTAGGTGAAGGACGGCTTTCACACACACTTATCTCTCAGAACTGAGCAAGTGGAGAGACGTTCGTTCATCTAGCACCAAGGGAACGGGTTGCAGGAGACAATTTTTCTCTGCTTTCTCAGTCTGTTTCCTAGTGCCGGTTTGAAGTTCCTGCAGTTTTCACTGTAAAACCGAGGTGGAGCTTCTACCTCCCCATATATATGTATGGAATGGAGTTTGCAACTGAAAAGAAACTTTGTGTTCCCAACAAGCTAGTTGAAGGACTGCTTTCACACACACTTATCTCTCAGAATTGAGCAAGTGGAGAGACGTTCGTTCATCTAGCACCAAGGGAACGGGTTGCAGGAGACACTTTTTCTCTGCTTTCTCAGTCTGTTTCCTAGTGCCGGTTTGAAGTTCCTGCAGTTTTCACTATTAATCCGATTTGGAGCTTGTACTCCCCCATATAAATGTATGGAATGGAGTTTGCAACTGAAAAGAAACTTTGTGTTCCCAACAAGTTAGGTGAAGGACGGCTTTCACACACACTTATCTCTCAGAACTGAGCAAGTGGAGAGACGTTCGTTCATCTAGCACCAAGGGAACGGGTTGCAGGAGACACTTTTTCTCTGCTTTCTCAGTCTGTTTCCTAGTGCCGGTTTGAAGTTCCTGCAGTTTTCACTGTTAATCCGATTTCGAGCTTGTACTCCCCCATATATATTTATGGAATGGAGTTTGCAACTGAAAAGAAACTTTGTGTTCCCAACAAGCTAGTTGAAGGACGGCTTTCACACACACATATCTCTCAGAACTGAGCAAGTGGAGAGACGTTCGTTCATCTAGCACCAAGGGAACGGGTTGCAGGAGACACTTTTTCTCTGCTTTCTCAGTCTGTTTCCTAGTGCCGGTTTGAAGTTCCTGCAGTTTTCACTGTAAAATCGAGGTGGAGCTTCTACCTCCCCATATATATGTATGGAATGGAGTTTGCAACTGAAAAGAAACTTTGTGTTCCCAACAATCTAGGTGTAGGAAGGCTTTCACTCACACTTATCTCTCAGAACTGAGCAAGTGGAGAGACGTTCGTTCATCTAGCACCAAGGGAACGGGTTGCAGGAGACACTTTTTCTCTGCTTTCTCAGTCTGTTTCCTAGTGCCGGTTTGAAGTTCCTGCAGTTTTCACTGTTAATCCGATTTCGAGCTTGTACTCCCCCATATATATTTATGGAATGGAGTTTGCAACTGAAAAGAAACTTTGTGTTCCCAACAAGCTAGTTGAAGGACGGCTTTCACACACACATATCTCTCAGAACTGAGCAAGTGGAGAGACGTTCGTTCATCTAGCACCAAGGGAACGGGTTGCAGGAGACACTTTTTCTCTGCTTTCTCAGTCTGTTTCCTAGTGACGGTTTTAAGTTCCTGCAGATTTCACTGTAAAACCGAGTTGGAGCTAGTACCTCCCCATATATATGTATGGAATGGAGTTGGCAACTGAAAAGAAACTTTGTGTTCCCAACAAGCTAGGTGAAGGAAGGCTTTCACACACAGTTATCTCTCAGAACTGAGCAAGTGGACAGACGTTCGTTCATCTAGCACCAAGGGAACGGGTTGCAAGGGACAGTTTTTCTCTGCTTTCTCAGTCTGTTTCCTAGTGCCGGTTTGAAATTCCTGCAGTTTTCACTGTCAAACCGAGTTGGAGCTTGTACCTCCCCATATATATGTATGGAATGGAGTTTGCAACTGAAAAGAAACTTTGTGTTCCCAACAAGCTAGGTGAAGGACGGCTTTCACACACACTTATCTCTCAGAACTGAGCAAGTGGAGAGACGTTCGTTCATGTAGCACCAAGAGAACGGGTTGCAGGAGACACTTTTTCTCTGCTTTCTCAGTCTGTTTCCTAGTGCCGGTTTGAAATTCCTGCAGTTTTCACTGTCAAACCGATTTGGAGCTTGTACCTCCTCATATATATGTATGGAATGGAGTTTGCAACTGAAAAGAAACTTTGTGTTCCCAATAAGCTATTTGAAGGAAGGCTTTCACACACACTTATCTCTCAGAACTGAGCAAGTGGAGAGACGTTCGTTCATCTAGCACCAAGGGAACGGGTTGCAGGAGACAATTTTTCTCTGCTTTCTCAGTCTGTTTCCTAGTGCCGGTTTGAAGTTCCTGCAGTTTTCACTGTAAAACCGAGGTGGAGCTTCTACCTCCCCATATATATGTATGGAATGGAGTTTGCAACTGAAAAGAAACTTTGTGTTCCCAACAAGCTAGTTGAAGGACGGCTTTCACACACACTTATCTCTCAGAATTGAGCAAGTGGAGAGACGTTCGTTCATGTAGCACCAAGGGAACGGGTTGCAGGAGACACTTTTTCTCTGCTTTCTCAGTCTGTTTCCTAGTGCCGGTTTGAAGTTCCTGCAGTTTTCACTATTAATCCGATTTGGAGCTTGTACTCCCCCATATAAATGTATGGAATGGAGTTTGCAACTGAAAAGAAACTTTGTGTTCCCAACAAGTTAGGTGAAGGAAGGCTTTCACACACACTTATCTCTCAGAATTGAGCAAGTGGAGAGACGTTCGTTCATCTAGCACCAAGGGAACGGGTTGCAGGAGACACTTTTTCTCTGCTTTCTCAGTCTGTTTCCTAGTGCCGGTTTGAAGTTCCTGCAGTTTTCACTGTTAATCCGATTTCGAGCTTGTACTCCCCCATATATATGTATGGAATGGAGTTTGCAACTGAAAAGAAACTTTGTGTTCCCAACAAGCTAGTTGAAGGACGGCTTTCACACACACATATCTCTCAGAACTGAGCAAGTGGAGAGACGTTCGTTCATCTAGCACCAAGGGAACGGGTTGCAGGAGACACTTTTTCTCTGCTTTCTCAGTCTGTTTCCTAGTGCCGGTTTGAAGTTCCTGCAGTTTTCACTGTAAAATCGAGGTGGAGCTTCTACCTCCCCATATATATGTATGGAATGGAGTTTGCAACTGAAAAGAAACTTTGTGTTCCCAACAATCTAGGTGTAGGAAGACTTTCACTCACACTTATCTCTCAGAACTGAGCAAGTGGAGAGACGTTCGTTCATCTAGGACCAAGGGAACGGGTTGCAGGAGACACTTTTTCTCTGCTTTCTCAGTCTGTTTCCTAGTGCCGGTTTGAAGTTTGTGCAGTTTTCCCTGTAAAACCGATTTGGAGCTAGTACCTCCCCATATATATGTATGGAATGGAGTTTGCAACTGAAAAGAAACTTTGTGTTCCCAACAAGTTAGGTGAAGTACGGCTTTCACACACACTTATCTCTCAGAACTGAGCAAGTGGAGAGACGTTCGTTCATCTAGCACCAAGGGAACGGGTTGCAGGAGACACTTTTTCTCTGCTTTCTCAGTCTGTTTCCTAGTGCCGGTTTGAAGTTCCTGCAGTTTTCACTGTAAAATCGAGGTGGAGCTTCTACCTCCCCATATATATGTATGGAATGGAGTTTGCAACTGAAAAGAAACTTTGTGTTCCCAACAAGCTAGTTGAAGGACGGCTTTCACACACACATATCTCTCAGAACTGAGCAAGTGGAGAGACGTTCGTTCATCTAGCACCAAGGGAACGGGTTGCAGGAGACACAATTTCTCTGCTTTCTCAGTCTGTTTCCTAGTGCCGGTTTGAAGTTCCTGCAGTTTTCACTGTCAAACCGAGTTGGAGCTAGTACCTCCCCATATATATGTATGGAATGGAGTTTGCTACTGAAAAGATACTTTGTGTTCCCAACAAGCTAGGTGAAGGACGGCTCTCACACACACTTATCTCTCAGAACTGAGCAAGTGGAGAGACGTTCATTCATTTAGCACAAAGGAAACGGTTTGAAGGAGACACTTTTTCTCTGCATTCTCAGTCTGTTTCCTAGTGACGGTTTTAAGTTCCTGCAGATTTCACTGTTAAACCGAGTTGGAGCTAGTACCTCCCCATATATATGTATGGAATGGAGTTTGCAACTGAAAAGAAACTTTGTGTTCCCAACAAGCTAGGTGAAGGAAGGCTTTCACACACACTTATCTCTCAGAACTGAGCAAGTGGAGAGACGTTCGTTCATCTAGCACCAAGGGAACGGGTTGCAGGAGAAACTTTTTCTCTGCTTTCTCAGTCTGTTTCCTAGTGCCGGTTTGAAGTTCCTGCAGTTTTCACTGTAAAATCGAGGTGGAGCTTCTACCTCCCCATATATATGTATGGAATGGAGTTTGCAACTGAAAAGAAACTTTGTGTTCCCAACAAGCTAGGTGAAGGACGGCTTTCACTCACACTTATCTCTCAGAACTGAGCAAGTGGAGAGACGTTCGTTCATCTAGGACCAAGGGAACGGGTTGCAGGAGACACTTTTTCTCTGCTTTCTCAGTCTGTTTCCTAGTGCCGGTTTGAAGTTCCTGCAGTTTTCACTGTAAAACCGAGTTGGAGCTAGTACCTCCCCATATATATGTATGGAATGGAGTTTGCAACTGAAAAGAAACTTTTTGTTCCCAACAAGCTAGGTGAAGGAAGTCTTTCACACACACTTATCTCTCAGAACTGAGCAAGTGGAGAGACGTTCGTTCATTTAGCACCAAGGGAACGGGTTGCAGGAGTCACTTTTTCTCTGCTTTCTCAGTCTGTTTCCTAGTGCCGGTTTGAAGTTCCTGCAGTTTTCACTGTAAAATCGAGGTGGAGCTTCTACCTCCCCATATATATGTATGGAATGGAGTTTGCAACTGAAAAGAAACTTTGTGTTCCCAACAAGCTAGTTGAAGGACGACTTTCACACACACTTATCTCTCAGAACTGAGCAAGTGGAGAGACGTTCGTTCATCTAGCACCAAGGGAACGGGTTGCAGGAGACACTTTTTCTCTGCTTTCTCAGTCTGTTTCCTAGTGCCGGTTTGAAATTCCTGCAGTTTTCACTGTCATACCGAGTTGGAGCTAGTACCTCCACATATATATGTATGGAATGGAGTTTGCAACTGAAAAGAAACTTTGTGTTCCCAAAAACCTAGGTGAAGGACGGCTTTCACACACACTTATCTCTCAGAAATGAGCAAGTGGAGAGACGTTCGTTCATTTAGCACCAAGGAAACGGTTTGAAGGAGACACTTATTCTCTGCATTCTCAGACTGTTTCCTAGTGACGGTTTGAAGTTCCTGCAGATTTCACTGTAAAACCGAGTTGGAGATAGTACCTCCCCATATATATGTATGGAATGGAGTTTGCAACTGAAAAGAAACTTTGTGTTCCCAACAAGCTAGGTGAAGGAAGGCTTTCACACACAGTTATCTCTCAGAACTGAGCAAGTGGACAGACGTTCGTTCATCTAGCACCAAGGGAACGGGTTGCAAGGGACATTTTTTCTCTGCTTTCTCAGTCTGTTTCCTAGTGCCGGTTTGAAATTCCAGCAGTTTTCACTGTCAAACCGAGTTGGAGCTTGTACCTCCCCATATATATGTATGGAATGGAGTTTGCAACTGAAAAGAAACTTTGTGTTCCCAACAAGCTAGGTGAAGGACGGCTTTCACACACACTTATCTCTCAGAACTGAGCAAGTGGAGAGACGTTCGTTCATGTAGCACCAAGGGAACGGGTTGCAGGAGACACTTTTTCTCTGATTTCTCAGTCTGTTTCCTAGTGCCGGTTTGAAATTCCTGCAGTTTTCACTGTCAAACCGATTTGGAGCTTGTACCTCCTCATATATATGTATGGAATGGAGTTTGCAACTGAAAAGAAACTTTGTGTTCCCAACAAGCTAGGTGAAGGAAGGCTTTCACACACACTTATCTCTCAGAACTGAGCAAGTGGAGAGACGTTCGTTCATCTAGCACCAAGGGAACGGGTTGCAGGAGACACTTTTTCTCTGCTTTCTCAGTCTGTTTCCTAGTGCCGGTTTGAAGTTCCTGCAGTTTTCACTGTAAAACCGAGTTGGAGCTTCTACCTCCCCATATATATGTATGGAATGGATTTTGCATCTGAAAAGAAACTTTGTGTTCCCAACAAGCTAGTTGAAGGACGGCTTTCACACACAATTATCTCTCAGAATTGAGCAAGTGGAGAGACGTTCGTTCATCTAGCACCAAGGGAACGGGTTGCAGGAGACACAATTTCTCTGCTTTCTCAGTCTGTTTCCTAGTGCCGGTTTGAAGTTCCTGCAGTTTTCACTGTCAAACCGAGTTGGAGCTAGTACCTCCCCATATATATGTATGGAATGGAGTTTGCTACTGAAAAGAAACTTTGTGTTCCCAACAAGCTAAGTGAAGGACGGCTCTCACACACACTTATCTCTCAGAACTGAGCAAGTGGATAGACGTTCATTCATTTAGCACAAAGGAAACGGTTTGAAGGAGACACTTTTTCTCTGCATTCTCAGTCTGTTTCCTAGTGACGGTTTTAAGTTCTTGCAGATTTCACTGTTAAAACGAGTTGGAGCTAGTACCTCCCCATATATATGTATGGAATGGAGTTTGCAACTGAAAAGAAACTTTGTGTTCCCAACAAGCTAGGTGAAGGAAGGCTTTCACACACACTTATCTCTCAGAACTGAGCAAGTGGAGAGACGTTCGTTCATCTAGCACCAAGGGAACGGGTTGCAGGAGACACTTTTTCTCTGCTTTCTCAGTCTGTTTCCTAGTGCCGGTTTGAAGTTCCTGCAGTTTTCACTGTAAAACCGAGTTGGAGCTAGTACCTCCCCATATATATGTATGGAATGGAGTTTGCAACTGAAAAGAAACTATGTGTTCCCAACAAGCTAGGTGAAGGACGGCTTTCACACACACTTATCTCTCAGAACTGAGCAAGTGGAGAGACGTTCGTTCATCTAGCACCAAGGGAACGGGTTTGCAGGAGACACTTTTTGTCTGCTTTCTCAGTCTGTTTCCTAGTGCCGGTTTGAAGTTCCTGCAGTTTTCACTGTAAAACCGTGTTGGAGCTAGTACCTCCCCATATATATGTATGGAATGGAGTTTGCAACTGAAAAGAAACTTTTTGTTCCCAACAAGCTAGGTGAAGGAAGTCTTTCACACACACTTATCTCTCAGAACTGAGCAAGTGGAGAGACGTTCGTTCATTTAGCACCAAGGGAACGGGTTGCAGGAGTCACTTTTTCTCTGCTTTCTCAGTCTGTTTCCTAGTGCCGGTTTGAAGTTCCTGCAGTTTTCACTGTAAAATCGAGGTGGAGCTTCTACCTCCCCATATATATGTATGGAATGGAGTTTGCAACTGAAAAGAAACTTTGTGTTCCCAACAAGCTAGTTGAAGGACGACTTTCACACACACTTATCTCTAAGAACTGAGCAAGTGGAGAGACGTTCGTTCATCTAGCACCAAGGGAACGGGTTGCAGGAGACACTTTTTCTCTGCTTTCTCAGTCTGTTTCCTAGTGCCGGTTTGAAATTCCTGCAGTTTTGACTGTCAAACCGAGTTGGAGCTAGTACCTCCCCATATATATGTATGGAATGGAGTTTGCAACTGAAAAGAAACTTTGTGTTCCCAACAAGCTAGGTGAAGGACGGCTTTCACACACACTTATCTCTCAGAAATGAGCAAGTGGAGAGACGTTCGTTCATCTAGCACCTAGGAAACGGTTTGAAGGAGACACTTTTTCTCTGCATTCTCAGTCTGTTTCCTAGTGACGGTTTTAAGTTCCTGCAGATTTCACTGTAAAACCGAGTTGGAGCTAGTACCTCCCCATATATATGTAGGGAATGGGGTTTGCAACTGAATAGAAACTTTGTGTTCCCAACAAGCTAGGTGAAGGAAGGCTTTCACACACAGTTATCTCTCAGAACTGAGCAAGTGGACAGACGTTCGTTCATCTAGCACCAAGGGAACGGGTTGCAAGGGACAGTTTTTCTCTGCTTTCTCAGTCTGTTTCCTAGTGCCGGTTTGAAATTCCTGCAGTTTTCACTGTCAAACCGAGTTGGAGCTTGTACCTACCCATATATATGTATGGAATGGAGTTTGCAACTGAAAAGAAACTTTGTGTTCCCAACAAGCTAGGTGAAGGACGGCTTTCACACACACTTATCTCTCAGAACTGAGCAAGTGGAGAGACGTTCGTTCATCTAGCACCAAGGGAACGGGTTGCAGGGGACACTTATTCTCTGCTTTCTCAGTCTGTTTCCTAGTGCCGGTTTGAAGTTCCTGCAGTTTTCACTATTAATCCGATTTGGAGCTTGTACTCCCCCATATAAATGTATGGAATGGAGTTTGCAACTGAAAAGAAACTTTGTGTTCCCAACAAGTTAGGTGAAGGACGGCTTTCACACACACTTATCTCTCAGAACTGAGCAAGTGGAGAGACGTTCGTTCATCTAGCACCAAGGGAACGGGTTGCAGGAGACACTTTTTCTCTGCTTTCTCAGTCTGTTTCCTAGTGCCGGTTTGAAGTTCCTGCAGTTTTCACTGTTAATCCGATTTCGAGCTTGTACTCCCCCATATATATGTATGGAATGGAGTTTGCAACTGAAAAGAAACTTTGTGTTCCCAACAAGCTAGTTGAAGGACGGCTTTCACACACATTTATCTCTCAGAACTGAGCAAGTGGACAGACGTTCGTTCATCTAGCACCAAGGGAACGGGTTGCAGGAGACACTTTTTGTCTGCTTTCTCAGTCTGTTTCCTAGTGCCGGTTTGAAGTTCCTGCAGTTTTCACTGTAAATCCGAGTTGGAGCTAGTACCTCCCCATATATATGTATGGAATGGAGTTTGCAACTGAAAAGAAACTTTGTGTTCCCAACAAGCTAGGTGAAGGACGGCTTTCACACACACTTATCTCTCAGAACTGAGCAAGTGGAGAGACGTTCATTCATTTAGCACCAATTAAACGGTTTGAAGGAGACACTTTTTCTCTGCATTCTCAGTCTGTTTCCTAGTGACGGTTTTAAGTTCCTGAAGATTTCACTGTAAAACCGAGTTGGAGCTAGTACCTCCCCATATATATGTATGGAATGGAGTTTGCAACTGAAAAGAAACTTTGTTTTCCCAACAAGCTAGGTGAAGGAAGGCTTTCACACACACTTATCTCTCAGAACTGAGCAAGTCGAGAGACGTTCGTTCATCTAGCACCAAGGGAACGGGTTGCATGAGAAACTTTTTCTCTGCTTTCTCAGTCTGTTTCCTAGTGCCGGTTAGAAGTACCTGCAGTTTTCACTGTCAAAACGAGTTGGACCTTGTACCTCCACATATATATGTATGGAATGGAGTTTGCATCTGAAAAGAAACTTTGTGTTCCCAACAAGCTATTTGAAGGACAGCTTTCACACACACGTATCTCTCAGAACTGAGCAAGTGGAGAGACGTTCGTTCATCTAGCACCAAGGGAACGGGTTGTAGGAGACACTTTTCTCTGCTTTCTCAGTCTGTTTCCTAGTGCCGGTTAGAAGTACCTGCAGTTTTCACTGTCAAAACGAGTTGGATCTTGTACCTCCACATATATATGTATGGAATGGAGTTTGCAACTGAAAAGAAACTTTGTTTTCCCAACAAGCTAGGTGAAGGAAGGCTTTCACACACACTTATCTCTCAGAACTGAGCAAGTGGAGAGACGTTCGTTCATCTAGCACCAAGGGAACGGGTTGCATGAGACACTTTTTCTCTGCTTTCTCAGTCTGTTTCCTAGTGCCGGTTAGAAGTACCTGCAGTTTTCACTGTCAAAACGAGTTTGATCTTGTACCTCCACATATATATGTATGGAATGGAGTTTGCAACTGAAAAGAAACTTTGTGTTCCCAACAAGCTAGGTGAAGGAAGGCTTTCACACACACTTATCTCTCAGAACTGAGCAAGTGGAGAGACGTTCGTTCATCTAGCACCAAGGGAACGGGTTGCAGGAGACACTTTTTCTCTGCTTTCTCAGTCTGTTTCCTAGTGCCGGTTTGAAGTTCCTGCAGTTTTCACTATTAATCCGATTTGGTGCTTGTACTCCCCCATATAAATGTATGGAATGGAGTTTGCAACTGAAAAGAAACTTTGTGTTCCCAACAAGTTAGGTGAAGGACGGCTTTCACACACACTTATCTCTCAGAACTGAGCAAGTGGAGAGACGTTCGTTCATCTAGCACCAAGGGAACGGGTTGCAGGAGACACTTTTTCTCTGCTTTCTCAGTCTGTTTCCTAGTGCCGGTTTGAAGTTCCTGCAGTTTTCACTGTTAATCCGATTTCGAGCTTGTACTCCCCCATATATATTTATGGAATGGAGTTTGCAACTGAAAAGAAACTTTGTGTTCCCAACAAGCTAGTTGAAGGACGGCTTTCACACACACATATCTCTCAGAACTGAGCAAGTAGAGAGACGTTCGTTCATCTAGCACCAAGGGAACGGGTTGCAGGAGACACAATTTCTCTGCTTTCTCAGTCTGTTTCCTAGTGCCGGTTTGAAGTTCCTGCAGTTTTCACTGTCAAACCGAGTTGGAGCTAGTACCTCCCCATATATATTTATGGAATGGAGTTTGCTACTGAAAAGAAACTTTGTGTTCCCAACAAGCTAGGTGAAGGACGGCTCTCACACACACTTATCTCTCAGAACTGAGCAAGTGGAGAGACGTTCATTCATTTAGCACAAAGGAAACGGTTTGAAGGAGACACTTTTTCTCTGCATTCTCAGTCTGTTTCCTAGTGACGGTTTTAAGTTCTTGCAGATTTCACTGTTAAAACGAGTTGGAGCTAGTACCTCCCCATATATATGTATGGAATGGAGTTTGCAACTGAAAAGAAACTTTGTGTTCCCAACAAGCTAGGTGAAGGAAGGCTTTCACACACACATATCTCTCAGAACTGAGCAAGTGGAGAGACGTTCGTTCATCTAGCACCAAGGAACGGGTTGCAGGAGACACTTTTTCTCTGCTTTCTCAGTCTGTTTCCTAGTGCCGGTTTGAAGTTCCTGCAGTTTTCACTGTAAAACCGAGTTGGAGCTAGTACCTCCCCATATATATGTATGGAATGGAGTTTGCAACTGAAAAGAAACTATGTGTTCCCAACAAGCTAGGTGAAGGACGGCTTTCACACACACTTATCTCTCAGAACTGAGCAAGTGGAGAGACTTTCGTTCATCTAGCACCAAGGGAACGGGTTGCAGGAGACACTTTTTGTCTGCTTTCTCAGTCTGTTTCCTAGTGCCGGTTTGAAGTTCCTGCAGTTTTCACTGTAAAACCGTGTTGGAGCTAGTACCTCCCCATATATATGTATGGAATGGAGTTTGCAACTGAAAAGAAACTTTTTGTTCCCAACAAGCTAGGTGAAGGAAGTCTTTCACACACACTTATCTCTCAGAACTGAGCAAGTGGAGAGACGTTCGTTCATTTAGCACCAAGGGAACGGGTTGCAGGAGTCACTTTTTCTCTGCTTTCTCAGTCTGTTTCCTAGTGCCGGTTTGAAGTTCCTGCAGTTTTCACTGTAAAATCGAGGTGGAGCTTCTACCTCCCCATATATATGTATGGAATGGAGTTTGCAACTGAAAAGAAACTTTGTGTTCCCAACAAGCTAGTTGAAGGACGACTTTCACACACACTTATCTCTCAGAACTGAGCAAGTGGAGAGACGTTCGTTCATCTAGCACCAAGGGAACGGGTTGCAGGAGACACTTTTTCTCTGCTTTCTCAGTCTGTTTCCTAGTGCCGGTTTGAAGTTCCTGCAGTTTTCACTGTCAAACCGAGTTGGAGCTAGTACCTCCCCATATATATGTATGGAATGGAGTTTGCAACTGAAAAGAACCTTTGTGTTCCCAACAAGCTAGGTGAAGGACGGCTTTCACACACACTTATCTCTCAGAAATGAGCAAGTGGAGAGACGTTCGTTCATCTAGCACCAAGGAAACGGTTTGAAGGAGACACTTTTTCTCTGCATTCTCAGTCTGTTTCCTAGTGACGGTTTTAAGTTCCTGCAGATTTCACTGTAAAATCGAGTTGGAGCTAGTACCTCCCCATAAATATGTATGGAATGGAGTTTGCAACTGAAAAGAAACTTTGTGTTCCCAACAAGCTAGGTGAAGGAAGGCTTTCACACACACTTATCTCTCAGAACTGAGCAAGTGGAGAGACGTTCGTTCATCTAGCACCAAGGGAACGGGTTGCAGGAGACACTTTTTCTCTGCTTTCTCAGTCTGTTTCCTAGTGCCGGTTTGAAGTTCCTGCAGTTTTCACTATTAATCCGATTTGGTGCTTGTACTCCCCCATATAAATGTATGGAATGGAGTTTGCAACTGAAAAGAAACTTTGTGTTCCCAACAAGTTAGGTGAAGGACGGCTTTCACACACACTTATCTCTCAGAACTGAGCAAGTGGAGAGACGTTCGTTCATCTAGCACCAAGGGAACGGGTTGCAGGAGACACTTTTTCTCTGCTTTCTCAGTCTGTTTCCTAGTGCCGGTTTGAAGTTCCTGCAGTTTTCACTGTTAATCCGATTTCGAGCTTGTACTCCCCCATATATATTTATGGAATGGAGTTTGCAACTGAAAAGAAACTTTGTGTTCCCAACAAGCTAGTTGAAGGACGGCTTTCACACACACATATCTCTCAGAACTGAGCAAGTAGAGAGACGTTCGTTCATCTAGCACCAAGGGAACGGGTTGCAGGAGACACAATTTCTCTGCTTTCTCAGTCTGTTTCCTAGTGCCGGTTTGAAGTTCCTGCAGTTTTCACTGTCAAACCGAGTTGGAGCTAGTACCTCCCCATATATATGTATGGAATGGAGTTTGCTACTGAAAAGAAACTTTGTGTTCCCAACAAGCTAGGTGAAGGACGGCTCTCACACACACTTATCTCTCAGAACTGAGCAAGTGGAGAGACGTTCATTCATTTAGCACAAAGGAAACGGTTTGAAGGAGACACTTTTTCTCTGCATTCTCAGTCTGTTTCCTAGTGACGGTTTTAAGTTCTTGCAGATTTCACTGTTAAAACGAGTTGGAGCTAGTACCTCCCCATATATATGTATGGAATGGAGTTTGCAACTGAAAAGAAACTTTGTGTTCCCAACAAGCTAGGTGAAGGAAGGCTTTCACACACACATATCTCTCAGAACTGAGCAAGTGGAGAGACGTTCGTTCATCTAGCACCAAGGGAACGGGTTGCAGGAGACACTTTTTCTCTGCTTTCTCAGTCTGTTTCCTAGTGCCGGTTTGAAGTTCCTGCAGTTTTCACTGTAAAACCGAGTTGGAGCTATTACCTCCCCATATATATGTATGGAATGGAGTTTGCAACTGAAAAGAAACTATGTGTTCCCAACAAGCTAGGTGAAGGACGGCTTTCACACACACTTATCTCTCAGAACTGAGCAAGTGGAGAGACTTTCGTTCATCTAGCACCAAGGGAACGGGTTGCAGGAGACACTTTTTGTCTGCTTTCTCAGTCTGTTTCCTAGTGCCGGTTTGAAGTTCCTGCAGTTTTCACTGTAAAACCGTGTTGGAGCTAGTACCTCCCCATATATATGTATGGAGTGGAGTTTGCAACTGAAAAGAAACTTTTTGTTCCCAACAAGCTAGGTGAAGGAAGTCTTTCACACACACTTATCTCTCAGAACTGAGCAAGTGGAGAGACGTTCGTTCATTTAGCACCAAGGGAACGGGTTGCAGGAGTCACTTTTTCTCTGCTTTCTCAGTCTGTTTCCTAGTGCCGGTTTGAAGTTCCTGCAGTTTTCACTGTAAAATCGAGGTGGAGCTTCTACCTCCCCATATATATGTATGGAATGGAGTTTGCAACTGAAAAGAAACTTTGTGTTCCCAACAAGCTAGTTGAAGGACGACTTTCACACACACTTATCTCTCAGAACTGAGCAAGTGGAGAGACGTTCGTTCATCTAGCACCAAGGGAACGGGTTGCAGGAGACACTTTTTCTCTGCTTTCTCAGTCTGTTTCCTAGTGCCGGTTTGAAGTTCCTGCAGTTTTCACTGTCAAACCGAGTTGGAGCTAGTACCTCCCCATATATATGTATGGAATGGAGTTTGCAACTGAAAAGAAACTTTGTGTTCCCAACAAGCTAGGTGAAGGACGGCTTTCACACACACTTATCTCTCAGAAATGAGCAAGTGGAGAGACGTTCGTTCATCTAGCACCAAGGAAACGGTTTGAAGGAGACACTTTTTCTCTGCATTCTCAGTCTGTTTCCTAGTGACGGTTTTAAGTTCCTGCAGATTTCACTGTAAAATCGAGTTGGAGCTAGTACCTCCCCATAAATATGTATGGAATGGAGTTTGCAACTGAAAAGAAACTTTGTGTTCCCAACAAGCTAGGTGAAGGAAGGCTTTCACACACAGTTATCTCTCACAACTGAGCAAGTGGACAGACGTTCGTTCATCTAGCACCAAGGGAACGGGTTGCAAGGGACAGTTTTTCTCTGCTTTCTCAGTCTGTTTCCTAGTGCCGGTTTGAAATTCCTGCAGTTTTCACTGTCAAACCGAGTTGGAGCTTGTACCTACCCATATATATGTATGGAATGGAGTTTGCAACTGAAAAGAAACTTTGTGTTCCCAACAAGCTAGGTGAAGGACGGCTTTCACACAGACTTATCTCTCAGAACTGAGCAAGTGGAGAGACGTTCGTTCATCTAGCACCAAGGGAACGGGTTGCAGGGACACTTTTTCTCTGCTTTCTCAGTCTGTTTCCTAGTGCCGGTTTGAAGTTCCTGCAGTTTTCACTATTAATCCGATTTGGAGCTTGTACTCACCCATATAAATGTATGGAATGGAGTTTGCAACTGAAAAGAAACTTTGTGTTCCCAACAAGTTAGGTGAAGGACGGCTTTCACACACACTTATCTCTCAGAACTGAGCAAGTGGAGAGACGTTCGTTCATCTAGCACCAAGGGAACGGGTTGCAGGAGACACTTTTTCTCTGCTTTCTCAGTCTGTTTCCTAGTGCCGGTTTGAAGTTCCTGCAGTTTTCACTGTTAATCCGATTTCGAGCTTGTACTCCCCCATATATATGTATGGAATGGAGTTTGCAACTGAAAAGAAACTTTGTGTTCCCAACAAGCTAGGTGAAGGACGGCTTTCACACACACTTATCTCTCAGAAATGAGCAAGTATAGAGACGTTCGTTCATCTAGCACCAAGGGAACGGTTTGCAGGAGACACTTTTTCTCTGCTTTCTCAGTCTGTTTCCTAGTGCCGGTTTGAAGTTCCTGCAGTTTTCACTGTAAAACCGAGGTGGAGCTTCTACCTCCCCATATATATGTATGGAATGGAGTTTGCAACTGAAAAGAAACTTTGTGTTCCCAACAAGCTAGTTGAAGGACGGCTTTCACACACATTTATCTCTCAGAACTGAGCAAGTGGAGAGACGTTCTTTCATCTAGCACCAAGGGAACGGGTTGCAGGAGACACTTTTTGTCTGCTTTCTCAGTCTGTTTCCTAGTGCCGGTTTGAAGTTCCTGCAGTTTTCACTGTAAAACCGATTTGGAGCTAGTACCTCCCCATATATATGTATGGAATGGAGTTTGCAACTGAAAAGAAACTTTGTGTTCCCAACAAGCTAGGTGAAGGACGGCTTTCACACACAATTATCTCTCAGAACTGAGCAAGTGGAGAGACGTTCATTCATTTAGCACCAATTAAACGGTTTGAAGGAGACACTTTTTCTCTGCATTCTCAGTCTGTTTCCTAGTGACGGTTTTAAGTTCCTGCAGATTTCACTGTAAAACCGAGTTGGAGCTAGTACCTCCCCATATATATGTATGGAATGGAGTTTGCAACTGAAAAGAAACTTTGTTTTCCCAACAAGCTAGGTGAAGGAAGGCTTTCACACACACTTATCTCTCAGAACTGAGCAAGTGGAGAGACGTTCGTTCATCTAGCACCAAGGGAACGGGTTGCATGAGACACTTTTTCTCTGCTTTCTCAGTCTGTTTCCTAGTGCCGGTTAGAAATACCTGCAGTTTTCACTGTCAAAACGAGTTGGATCTTGTACCTCCACATATATATGTATGGAATGGAGTTTGCATCTGAAAAGAAACTTTGTGTTCCCAACAAGCTTGTTGAAGGACGGCTTTCACACACACGTATCTCTCAGAACTGAGCAAGTGGAGAGACGTTCGTTCATCTAGCACCAAGGGAACGGGTTGTAGGAGACACTTTTCTCTGCTTTCTCAGTCTGTTTCCTAGTGCCGGTTTGAAGTTCCTGCAGTTTTCACTGTAAAACCGAGTTGGAGATTCTTCCTCCCCATATATATGTATGGAATGGAGTTTGCAAATGAAAAGAAACTTTGTGTTCCCAACAAGCTAGGTGAAGGATGGCTTTCACACCCACTTATCTCTCAGAACTGAGCAAGTGGAGAGACGTTCGTTCATCTAGCACCAAGGGAACGGGTTGCAGGAGACACTTTTTCTCTGCTTTCTCAGTCTGTTTCCTAGTGCCGGTTTGAAGTTCCTGCAGTTTTCACTGTAAAACCGAGTTGGAGCTAGTACCTCCCCATATATAAGTATGGATTGGAGTTTGCAACTGAAAAGAAACTTTGTGTTCCCAACAAGCTAGTTGAAGGACGGCTTTCACACACACTTATCTCTCAGAACTGAGCAAGTGGAGAGACGTTCGTTCATCTAGCACCAAGGGAACGGGTTGCAGGAGACAGTTTTTCTCTGCTTTCTCAGTCCGTTTCCTAGTGTCGGTTTGAAGTTCCTGCAGTTTTCACTGTCAAACCGAGTTGGAGCTTCTACCTCCCCTAATATATGTATGGAATGGAGTTTGCAACTGAAAAGAAACTTTGTGTTCCCAACAAGCTAGGTGAAGGACGGCTTTCACACACAATTATCTCTCAGAACTGAGCAAGTGGAGAGACGTTCGTTCATCTAGCACCAAGGGAACGGGTTACAGGAGACACTTTTTCTCTGCTTTCTCAGTCTGTTTCCTAGTGCCGGTTTGAAGTTCCTGCAGTTTTCACTGTAAAACCGAGTTGGAGCTAGTACCTCCCCATATATATGTATGGAATGGAGTTTGCAACTGAAAAGAAACTTTGTGTTCCCAACAAGCTAGGTGAAGGACGGCTTTCACACACACTTATCTCTCAGAACTGAGCAAGTGGAGAGACGTTCGTTCATCTAGCACCAAGGGAACGGGTTGAAGGAGACACTTTTCTCTGCTTTCTCAGTCTGTTTCCTAGTGCCGGTTTGAAGTTCCTGCAGTTTTCACTGTAAAACCGAGTTGGAGATTCTTCCTCCCCATATATATGTATGGAATGGAATTTGCAAATGAAAAGAAACTTTGTGTTCCCAACAAGCTAGGTGAAGGATGGCTTTCACACCCACTTATCTCTCAGAACTGAGCAAGTGGAGAGACGTTCGTTCATCTAGCACCAAGGGAACGGGTTGCAGGAGACAGTTTTTCTCTGCTTTCTCAGTCTGTTTCCTAGTGTCGGTTTGAAGTTCCTGCAGTTTTCACTGTCAAACCGAGTTGGAGCTTCTACCTCCCCTAATATATGTATGGAATGGAGTTTGCAACTGAAAAGAAACTTTGTGTTCCCAACAAGCTAGGTGAAGGACGGCTTTCACACACACTTATCTCTCAGAACTGAGCAAGTGGAGAGACGTTCGTTCATCTAGCACCAAGGGAACGGGTTACAGGAGACACTTTTTCTCTGCTTTCTCAGTCTGTTTCCTAGTGCCGGTTTGAAGTTCCTGCAGTTTTCACTGTCAAACCGAGTTGGAGCTAGTACCTCCCCATATATATGTATGGAATGGAGTTTGCAACTGAAAAGAAACTATGTGTTCCCAACAAGCTAGGTGAAGGACGGCTTTCACACACACTTATCCCTCAGAACTGAGCAAGTGGAGAGACGTTCGTTCATCTAGCACCAAGGGAACGGGTTGCAGGAGACACTTTTTCTCTGCTTTCTCAGTCTGTTTCCTAGTGCCGGTTTGAAGTTCCTGCAGTTTTCACTGTAAAATCGAGTTGGAGCTAGTACCTCCCCATATATATGTATGGAATGGAGTTTGCAACTGAAAAGAAACTTTGTGTTCCCAACAAGCTAGGTGAAGGAAGGCTTTCACACACACTTATCTCTCAGAACTGAGCAAGTGGAGAGACGTTCGTTCAACTAGCACCAAGGGAACGGGATGCAGGAGACACTTTTTCTCTGCTTTCTCAGTCTGTTTCCTAGTGCCGGTTTGAAGTTCCTGCAGTTTTCACTGTCAAACCGAGTTGGAGCTAGTACCTCCCCATATATATGTATGGAATGGAGTTTGCAACTGAAAAGAAACTATGTGTTCCCAACAAGCTAGGTGAAGGACGGCTTTCACACACACTTATCTCTCAGAACTGAGCAAGTGGAGAGACGTTCGTTCATCTAGCACCAAGGGAACGGGTTGCAGGAGACACTTTTTCTCTTATTTCTCAGTCTGTTTCCTAGTGCCGGTTTGAAGTTCCTGCAGTTTTCACTGTAATATCGAGGTGGAGCTTCTACCACCCCATATATATGTATGGAATGGAGTTTGCAACTGAAAAGAAACTTTGTGTTCCCAACAAGCTAGGTGTAGGAAGGCTTTCACTCACACTTATCTATCAGAAATGAGCAAGTAGAGAGACGTTCGTTCATCTAGGACCAAGGGAACGGTTTGCAGGAGACACTTTTTCTCTGCTTTCTCAGTGTGTTTCCTCGTGCCGGTTTGAAGTTCCTGCAGTTTTCACTGTAAAACCGAGTTGGAGCTAGTACCTCCCCATATATATGTGTGGAATGGAGTTTGCAACTGAAAAGAAACTTTTTGTTCCCAACACGCTAGGTGAAAGACGGCTTTCACACACACTTATCTCTCAGAACTGAGCAAGTGGAGAGACGTTCGTTCATTTAGCACCAAGGGAGCGGGTTGCAGGAGTCACTTTTTCTCTGCTTTCTCAGTCTGTTTCCTAGTGCCGGTTTGAAGTTCCTGCAGTTTTCACTGTAAAATCGAGGTGGAGCTTCTACCTCCCCATATATATGTATGGAATGGAGTTTGCAACTGAAATGAAACTTTGTGTTTCCAACAAGCTAGGTGAAGGACGGCTTTCACACACACTTATCTCTCAGAACTGAGCAAGTGGAGAGACGTTCGTTCATCTAGCACCAAGGATACGGTTTGCAGGAGACACTTTTTCTCTGCTTTCTCAGTCTGTTTCCTAGTGCCGGTATGAAGTTCCTGCAGTTTTCACTGTAAAATCGATTTGGAGCTAGTACCTCCCCATATATATGTGTGGAATGGAGTTTGCAACTGAAAAGAAACTTTGTGTTCCCAACAAGCTAGGTGAAGGAAGTCTTTCACACACACTTATCTCTCAGAACTGAGCAAGTGGAGAGACGTTCCTTCATTTAGCACCAAGGGAGCGGGTTGCCGGAGTCACTTTTTCTCTGCTTTCTCAGTCTGTTTCCTAGTGCCGGTTTGAAGTTCCTGCAGTTTTCACTGTAAAACCGAGTTGGAGCTAGTACCTCCCCATATATATGTATGGAATGGAGTTTGCAACTGAAAAGAAACTTTGTGTTCCCAACAAGCTAGGTGAAGGACGGCTTTCACACACACTTATCTCTCAGAACTGAGCAAGTGGAGAGACGTTCGTTCATCTAGCACCAAGGGAACGGGTTGCAGGAGACACTTTTCTCTGCTTTCTCAGTCTGTTTCCTAGTGCCGGTTTCAAGTTCCTGCAGTTTTCACTGTAAAACCGAGTTGGAGATTCTTCCTCCCCATATATATGTATGGAATGGAGTTTGCAAATGAAAAGAAACTTTGTGTTCCCAACAAGCTAGGTGAAGGATGGCTTTCACACCCACTTATCTCTCAGAACTGAGCAAGTGGAGAGACGTTCGTTCATCTAGCACCAAGGGAACGGGTTGCAGGAGACAGTTTTTCTCTGCTTTCTCAGTCTGTTTCCTAGTGTCGGTTTGAAGTTCCTGCAGTTTTCACTGTCAAACCGAGTTGGAGCTTCTACCTCCCCTAATATATGTATGGAATGGAGTTTGCAACTGAAAAGAAACTTTGTGTTCCCAACAAGCTAGGTGAAGGACGGCTTTCACACACACTTATCTCTCAGAACTGAGCAAGTGGAGAGACGTTCGTTCATCTAGCACCAAGGGAACGGGTTACAGGAGACACTTTTTCTCTGCTTTCTCAGTCTGTTTCCTAGTGCCGGTTTGAAGTTCCTGCAGTTTTCACTGTCAAACCGAGTTGGAGCTAGTACCTCCCCATATATATGTATGGAATGGAGTTTGCAACTGAAAAGAAACTATGTGTTCCCAACAAGCTAGGTGAAGGACGGCTTTCACACACACTTATCTCTCAGAACTGAGCAAGTGGAGAGACGTTCGTTCATCTAGCACCAAGGGAACGGGTTGCAGGAGACACTTTTTTTCTGCTTTCTCAGTCTGTTTCCTAGTACCGGTTTGAAGTTCCTGCAGTTTTCACTGTAAAATCGAGGTGGAGCTTCTACCTCCCCATATATATGTATGGAATGGAGTTTGCAACTGAAAAGAAACTTTGTGTTCCCAACAAGCTAGGTGTAGGAAGGCTTTCACTCACACTTATCTCTCAGAACTGAGCAAGTGGAGAGACGTTCGTTCATCTAGCACCAAGGGAACGGGTTGCAGGACACAATTTTTCTCTGCTTTCTCAGTCTGTTTCCTAGTGCCGGTTTGAAGTTCCTGCAGTTTTCACTGTAAAATCGAGTTGGAGCTAGAACCTCCCCATATATATGTATGGAATGGAGTTTGCAACTGAAAAGAAACTTTGTGTTCCCAACAAGCTAGGTGAAGGAAGGCTTTCACACACACTTATCTCTCAGAACTGAGCAAGTGGAGAGACGTTCGTTCAACTAGCACCAAGGGAACGGGATGCAGGAGACACTTTTTCTCTGCTTTCTCAGTCTGTTTCCTAGTGCCGGTTTGAAGTTCCTGCAGTTTTCACTGTCAAACCGAGTTGGAGCTAGTACCTCCCCATATATATGTATGGAATGGAGTTTGCAACTGAAAAGAAACTATGTGTTCCCAACAAGCTAGGTGAAGGACGGCTTTCACACACAATTATCTCTCAGAACTGAGCAAGTGGAGAGACGTTCGTTCATCTAGCACCAAGGGAACGGGTTGCAGGAGACACTTTTTCTCTTATTTCTCAGTCTGTTTCCTAGTGCCGGTTTGAAGTTCCTGCAGTTTTCACTGTAATATCGAGGTGGAGCTTCTACCACCCCATATATATGTATGGAATGGAGTTTGCAACTGAAAAGAAACTTTGTGTTCCCAACAAGCTAGGTGTAGGAAGGCTTTCACTCACACTTATCTCTCAGAACTGAGCAAGTAGAGAGACGTTCGTTCATCTAGGACCAAGGGAACGGTTTGCAGGAGACACTTTTTCTCTGCTTCCTCAGTCTGTTTCCTCGTGCCGGTTTGAAGTTCCTGCAGTTTTCACTGTAAAACCGAGTTGGAGCTAGTACCTCCCCATATATATGTGTGGAATGGAGTTTGCAACTGAAAAGAAACTTTTTGTTCCCAACAAGCTAGGTGAAGGAAGTCTTTCACACACACTTATCTCTCAGAACTGAGCAAGTGGAGAGACGTTCGTTCATTTAGCACCAAGGGAGCGGGTTGCAGGAGTCACTTTTTCTCTGCTTTCTCAGTCTGTTTCCTAGTGCCGGTTTGAAGTTCCTGCAGTTTTCACTGTAAAATCGAGGTGGAGCTTCTACCTCCCCATATATATGTATGGAATGGAGTTTGCAACTGAAATGAAACTTTGTGTTTCCAACAAGCTAGGTGAAGGACGGCTTTCACACACACTTATCTCTCAGAACTGAGCAAGTGGAGAGACGTTCGTTCATCTAGCACCAAGGATACGGTTTGCAGGAGACACTTTTTCTCTGCTTTCTCAGTCTGTTTCCTAGTGCCGGTATGAAGTTCCTGCAGTTTTCACTGTAAAATCGATTTGGAGCTAGTACCTCCCCATATATATGTGTGGAATGGAGTTTGCAACTGAAAAGAAACTTTGTGTTCCCAACAAGCTAGGTGAAGGAAGTCTTTCACACACACTTATCTCTCAGAACTGAGCAAGTGGAGAGACGTTCGTTCATTTAGCACCAAGGGAGCAGGTTGCCGGAGTCAATTTTTCTCTGCTTTCTCAGTCTGTTTCCTAGTGCCGGTTTGAAGTTCCTGCAGTTTTCACTGTAAAACCGAGTTGGAGCTAGTACCTCCCCATATATATGTATGGAATGGAGTTTGCAACTGAAAAGAAACTTTGTGTTCCCAACAAGCTAGGTGAAGGACGGCTTTCACACACACTTATCTCTCAGAACTGAGCAAGTGGAGAGACGTTCGTTCATCTAGCACCAAGGGAACGGGTTGCAGGAGACACTTTTCTCTGCTTTCTCAGTCTGTTTCCTAGTGCCGGTTTCAAGTTCCTGCAGTTTTCACTGTAAAACCGAGTTGGAGATTCTTCCTCCCCATATATATGTATGGAATGGAGTTTGCAAATGAAAAGAAACTTTGTGTTCGCAACAAGCTAGGTGAAGGATGGCTTTCACACCCACTTATCTCTCAGAACTGAGCAAGTGGAGAGACGTTCGTTCATCTAGCACCAAGGGAACGGGTTGCAGGAGACACTTTTTCTCTGCTTTCTCAGTCTGTTTCCTAGTGCCGGTTTGAAGTTCCTGCAGTTTTCACTGTCAAACCGAGTTGGAGCTAGTACCTCCCCATATATATGTATGGAATGGAGTTTGCAACTGAAAAGAACCTTTGTGTTCCCAACAAGCTTGGTGAAGGACGGCTTTCACACACACTTATCTCTCAGAAATGAGCAAGTGGAGAGACGTTCGTTCATCTAGCACCAAGGAAACGGTTTGAAGGAGACACTTTTTCTCTGCATTCTCAGTCTGTTTCCTAGTGACGGTTTTAAGTTCCTGCAGATTTCACTGTAAAATCGAGTTGGAGCTAGTACCTCCCCATAAATATGTATGGAATGGAGTTTGCAACTGAAAAGAAACTTTGTGTTCCCAACAAGCTAGGTGAAGGAAGGCTTTCACACACACTTATCTCTCAGAACTGAGCAAGTGGAGAGACGTTCGTTCATCTAGCACCAAGGGAACGGGTTGCAGGAGACACTTTTTCTCTGCTTTCTCAGTCTGTTTCCTAGTGCCGGTTTGAAGTTCCTGCAGTTTTCACTATTAATCCGATTTGGTGCTTGTACTCCCCCATATAAATGTATGGAATGGAGTTTGCAACTGAAAAGAAACTTTGTGTTCCCAACAAGTTAGGTGAAGGACGGCTTTCACACACACTTATCTCTCAGAACTGAGCAAGTGGAGAGACGTTCGTTCATCTAGCACCAAGGGAACGGGTTGCAGGAGACACTTTTTCTCTGCTTTCTCAGTCTGTTTCCTAGTGCCGGTTAGAAGTTCCTGCAGTTTTCACTGTAAAACCGAGTTGGAGCTAGTACCTCCCCATATATATGTATGGAGTGGAGTTTGCAAGTGAAAAGAAACTTTGTGTTCCCAACAAGCTAGGTGAAGGACGGCTTACACACACACTTATCTCTCAGAACTGAGCATGTGGAGAGACGTTCGTTCATCTAGCACAAAGGGAACGGGTTGCAGGAGAAACTTTTACTCTGGTTTCTCAGTCTGTTTCCTAGTGCCGGTTAGAAGTTCCTGCAGTTTTCACTGTAAAACCGAGTTGGAGCTAGTACCTCCCCATATATATGTATGGAGTGGAGTTTGCAAGTGAAAAGAAACTTTGTGTTCCCAACAAGCTAGGTGAAGGACGGCTTTCACACACACTTATCTCTCAGAACTGAGCATGTGGAGAGACGTTCGTTCATCTAGCACAAAGGGAACGGGTTGCAGGAGAAACTTTTACTCTGGTTTCTCAGTCTGTTTCCTAGTGCCGGTTTGAAGTTCCTGCAGTTTTCACTGTAAAACCGAGTTGGAGCTAGTACCTCCCCATATATATGTATGGAGTGGAGTTTGCAAGTGAAAAGAAACTTTGTGTTCCCAACAAGCTAGGTGAAGGACGGCTTTCACACACACTTATCTCTCAGAACTGAGCATGTGGAGAGACGTTCGTTCATCTAGCACAAAGGGAACGGGTTGCAGGAGAAACTTTTACTCTGGTTTCTCAGTCTGTTTCCTAGTGCCGGTTTGAAGTTCCTGCAGTTTTCACTGTAAAACCGAGTTGGAGCTAGTACCTCCCCATATACATGTATGGAGTGGAGTTTGCAAGTGAAAAGAAACTTTGTGTTCCCAACAAGCTAGGTGAAGGACGGCTTTCACACACACTTATCTCTCAGAACTGAGCATGTGGAGAGACGTTCGTTCATCTAGCACAAAGGGAACGGGTTGCAGGAGAAACTTTTACTCTGGTTTCTCAGTCTGTTTCCTAGTGCCGGTTTGAAGTTCCTGCAGTTTTCACTGTAAAACCGAGTTGGAGCTAGTACCTCCCCATATATATGTATGGAGTGGAGTTTGCAAGTGGAAAGAAACTTTGTGTTCCCAACAAGCTAGGTGAAGGACGGCTTTCACACACACTTTTCTCTCAGAACTGAGCATGTGGAGAGAAGTTCGTTCATTTAGCACAAAGGGAACGGGTTGCAGGAGAAACTTTTACTCTGGTTTCTCAGTCTGTTTCCTAGTGCCGGTTGGAAGTTCCTGCTGTTTTCACTGTAAAACCGAGTTGGAGCTAGTACCTCCCCATATATATGTATGGAGTGGAGTTTGCAAGTGAAAAGAAACTTTGTGTTCCCAACAAGCTAGGTGAAGGACGGCTTTCACACACACTTATCTCTCAGAACTGAGCATGTGGAGAGACGTTCGTTCATCTAGCACAAAGGGAACGGGTTGCAGGAGAAACTTTTACTCTGGTTTCTCAGTCTGTTTCCTAGTGCCGGTTTGAAGTTCCTGCAGTTTTCACTGTAAAACCGAGTTGGAGCTAGTACCTCCCCATATATATGTATGGAGTGGAGTTTGCAAGTGAAAAGAAACTTTGTGTTCCCAACAAGCTAGGTGAAGGACGGCTTTCACACACACTTATCTCTCAGAACTGAGCATGTGGAGAGACGTTCGTTCATCTAGCACAAAGGGAACGGGTTGCAGGAGAAACATTTACTCTGGTTTCTCAGTCTGTTTCCTAGTGCCGGTTTGAAGTTCCTGCAGTTTTCACTGTCAAACCGAGTTGGAGCTAGTACCTCCCCATATATATGTATGGAATGGAGTTTGCAACTGAAAAGAAACTATGTGTTCCCAACAAGCTAGGTGAAGGACGGCTTTCACACACACTTATCTCTCAGAACTGAGCAAGTGGAGAGACGTTCGTTCATCTAGCACCAAGGGAACGGGTTGCAGGAGACACTTTTTTTCTGCTTTCTCAGTCTGTTTCCTAGTACCGGTTTGAAGTTCCTGCAGTTTTCACTGTAAAATCGAGGTGGAGCTTCTACCTCCCCATATATATGTATGGAATGGAGTTTGCAACTGAAAAGAAACTTTGTGTTCCCAACAAGCTAGGTGTAGGAAGGCTTTCACTCACACTTATCTCTCAGAACTGAGCAAGTGGAGAGACGTTCGTTCATCTAGCACCAAGGGAACGGGTTGCAGGACACAATTTTTCTCTGCTTTCTCAGTCTGTTTCCTAGTGCCGGTTTGAAGTTCCTGCAGTTTTCACTGTAAAATCGAGTTGGAGCTAGAACCTCCCCATATATATGTATGGAATGGAGTTTGCAACTGAAAAGAAACTTTGTGTTCCCAACAAGCTAGGTGAAGGAAGGCTTTCACACACACTTATCTCTCAGAACTGAGCAAGTGGAGAGACGTTCGTTCAACTAGCACCAAGGGAACGGGATGCAGGAGACACTTTTTCTCTGCTTTCTCAGTCTGTTTCCTAGTGCCGGTTTGAAGTTCCTGCAGTTTTCACTGTCAAACCGAGTTGGAGCTAGTACCTCCCCATATATATGTATGGAATGGAGTTTGCAACTGAAAAGAAACTATGTGTTCCCAACAAGCTAGGTGAAGGACGGCTTTCACACACAATTATCTCTCAGAACTGAGCAAGTGGAGAGACGTTCGTTCATCTAGCACCAAGGGAACGGGTTGCAGGAGACACTTTTTCTCTTATTTCTCAGTCTGTTTCCTAGTGCCGGTTTGAAGTTCCTGCAGTTTTCACTGTAATATCGAGGTGGAGCTTCTACCACCCCATATATATGTATGGAATGGAGTTTGCAACTGAAAAGAAACTTTGTGTTCCCAACAAGCTAGGTGTAGGAAGGCTTTCACTCACACTTATCTCTCAGAACTGAGCAAGTAGAGAGACGTTCGTTCATCTAGGACCAAGGGAACGGTTTGCAGGAGACACTTTTTCTCTGCTTCCTCAGTCTGTTTCCTCGTGCCGGTTTGAAGTTCCTGCAGTTTTCACTGTAAAACCGAGTTGGAGCTAGTACCTCCCCATATATATGTGTGGAATGGAGTTTGCAACTGAAAAGAAACTTTTTGTTCCCAACAAGCTAGGTGAAGGAAGTCTTTCACACACACTTATCTCTCAGAACTGAGCAAGTGGAGAGACGTTCGTTCATTTAGCACCAAGGGAGCGGGTTGCAGGAGTCACTTTTTCTCTGCTTTCTCAGTCTGTTTCCTAGTGCCGGTTTGAAGTTCCTGCAGTTTTCACTGTAAAATCGAGGTGGAGCTTCTACCTCCCCATATATATGTATGGAATGGAGTTTGCAACTGAAATGAAACTTTGTGTTTCCAACAAGCTAGGTGAAGGACGGCTTTCACACACACTTATCTCTCAGAACTGAGCAAGTGGAGAGACGTTCGTTCATCTAGCACCAAGGATACGGTTTGCAGGAGACACTTTTTCTCTGCTTTCTCAGTCTGTTTCCTAGTGCCGGTATGAAGTTCCTGCAGTTTTCACTGTAAAATCGATTTGGAGCTAGTACCTCCCCATATATATGTGTGGAATGGAGTTTGCAACTGAAAAGAAACTTTGTGTTCCCAACAAGCTAGGTGAAGGAAGTCTTTCACACACACTTATCTCTCAGAACTGAGCAAGTGGAGAGACGTTCGTTCATTTAGCACCAAGGGAGCAGGTTGCCGGAGTCACTTTTTCTCTGCTTTCTCAGTCTGTTTCCTAGTGCCGGTTTGAAGTTCCTGCAGTTTTCACTGTAAAACCGAGTTGGAGCTAGTACCTCCCCATATATATGTATGGAATGGAGTTTGCAACTGAAAAGAAACTTTGTGTTCCCAACAAGCTAGGTGAAGGACGGCTTTCACACACACTTATCTCTCAGAACTGAGCAAGTGGAGAGACGTTCGTTCATCTAGCACCAAGGGAACGGGTTGCAGGAGACACTTTTCTCTGCTTTCTCAGTCTGTTTCCTAGTGCCGGTTTCAAGTTCCTGCAGTTTTCACTGTAAAACCGAGTTGGAGATTCTTCCTCCCCATATATATGTATGGAATGGAGTTTGCAAATGAAAAGAAACTTTGTGTTCGCAACAAGCTAGGTGAAGGATGGCTTTCACACCCACTTATCTCTCAGAACTGAGCAAGTGGAGAGACGTTCGTTCATCTAGCACCAAGGGAACGGGTTGCAGGAGACACTTTTTCTCTGCTTTCTCAGTCTGTTTCCTAGTGCCGGTTTGAAGTTCCTGCAGTTTTCACTGTCAAACCGAGTTGGAGCTAGTACCTCCCCATATATATGTATGGAATGGAGTTTGCAACTGAAAAGAACCTTTGTGTTCCCAACAAGCTTGGTGAAGGACGGCTTTCACACACACTTATCTCTCAGAAATGAGCAAGTGGAGAGACGTTCGTTCATCTAGCACCAAGGAAACGGTTTGAAGGAGACACTTTTTCTCTGCATTCTCAGTCTGTTTCCTAGTGACGGTTTTAAGTTCCTGCAGATTTCACTGTAAAATCGAGTTGGAGCTAGTACCTCCCCATAAATATGTATGGAATGGAGTTTGCAACTGAAAAGAAACTTTGTGTTCCCAACAAGCTAGGTGAAGGAAGGCTTTCACACACACTTATCTCTCAGAACTGAGCAAGTGGAGAGACGTTCGTTCATCTAGCACCAAGGGAACGGGTTGCAGGAGACACTTTTTCTCTGCTTTCTCAGTCTGTTTCCTAGTGCCGGTTTGAAGTTCCTGCAGTTTTCACTATTAATCCGATTTGGTGCTTGTACTCCCCCATATAAATGTATGGAATGGAGTTTGCAACTGAAAAGAAACTTTGTGTTCCCAACAAGTTAGGTGAAGGACGGCTTTCACACACACTTATCTCTCAGAACTGAGCAAGTGGAGAGACGTTCGTTCATCTAGCACCAAGGGAACGGGTTGCAGGAGACACTTTTTCTCTGCTTTCTCAGTCTGTTTCCTAGTGCCGGTTAGAAGTTCCTGCAGTTTTCACTGTAAAACCGAGTTGGAGCTAGTACCTCCCCATATATATGTATGGAGTGGAGTTTGCAAGTGAAAAGAAACTTTGTGTTCCCAACAAGCTAGGTGAAGGACGGCTTACACACACACTTATCTCTCAGAACTGAGCATGTGGAGAGACGTTCGTTCATCTAGCACAAAGGGAACGGGTTGCAGGAGAAACTTTTACTCTGGTTTCTCAGTCTGTTTCCTAGTGCCGGTTAGAAGTTCCTGCAGTTTTCACTGTAAAACCGAGTTGGAGCTAGTACCTCCCCATATATATGTATGGAGTGGAGTTTGCAAGTGAAAAGAAACTTTGTGTTCCCAACAAGCTAGGTGAAGGACGGCTTTCACACACACTTATCTCTCAGAACTGAGCATGTGGAGAGACGTTCGTTCATCTAGCACAAAGGGAACGGGTTGCAGGAGAAACTTTTACTCTGGTTTCTCAGTCTGTTTCCTAGTGCCGGTTTGAAGTTCCTGCAGTTTTCACTGTAAAACCGAGTTGGAGCTAGTACCTCCCCATATATATGTATGGAGTGGAGTTTGCAAGTGAAAAGAAACTTTGTGTTCCCAACAAGCTAGGTGAAGGACGGCTTTCACACACACTTATCTCTCAGAACTGAGCATGTGGAGAGACGTTCGTTCATCTAGCACAAAGGGAACGGGTTGCAGGAGAAACTTTTACTCTGGTTTCTCAGTCTGTTTCCTAGTGCCGGTTTGAAGTTCCTGCAGTTTTCACTGTAAAACCGAGTTGGAGCTAGTACCTCCCCATATACATGTATGGAGTGGAGTTTGCAAGTGAAAAGAAACTTTGTGTTCCCAACAAGCTAGGTGAAGGACGGCTTTCACACACACTTATCTCTCAGAACTGAGCATGTGGAGAGACGTTCGTTCATCTAGCACAAAGGGAACGGGTTGCAGGAGAAACTTTTACTCTGGTTTCTCAGTCTGTTTCCTAGTGCCGGTTTGAAGTTCCTGCAGTTTTCACTGTAAAACCGAGTTGGAGCTAGTACCTCCCCATATATATGTATGGAGTGGAGTTTGCAAGTGGAAAGAAACTTTGTGTTCCCAACAAGCTAGGTGAAGGACGGCTTTCACACACACTTTTCTCTCAGAACTGAGCATGTGGAGAGAAGTTCGTTCATTTAGCACAAAGGGAACGGGTTGCAGGAGAAACTTTTACTCTGGTTTCTCAGTCTGTTTCCTAGTGCCGGTTGGAAGTTCCTGCTGTTTTCACTGTAAAACCGAGTTGGAGCTAGTACCTCCCCATATATATGTATGGAGTGGAGTTTGCAAGTGAAAAGAAACTTTGTGTTCCCAACAAGCTAGGTGAAGGACGGCTTTCACACACACTTATCTCTCAGAACTGAGCATGTGGAGAGACGTTCGTTCATCTAGCACAAAGGGAACGGGTTGCAGGAGAAACTTTTACTCTGGTTTCTCAGTCTGTTTCCTAGTGCCGGTTTGAAGTTCCTGCAGTTTTCACTGTAAAACCGAGTTGGAGCTAGTACCTCCCCATATATATGTATGGAGTGGAGTTTGCAAGTGAAAAGAAACTTTGTGTTCCCAACAAGCTAGGTGAAGGACGGCTTTCACACACACTTATCTCTCAGAACTGAGCATGTGGAGAGACGTTCGTTCATCTAGCACAAAGGGAACGGGTTGCAGGAGAAACATTTACTCTGGTTTCTCAGTCAGTTTCCTAGTGCCGGTTGGAAGTTCCTGCAGTTTTCACTGTAAAACCGAGTTGGAGCTAGTACCTCCCCATATATATGTATGGAGTGGAGTTTGCAAGTGAAAAGAAACTTTGTGTTCCCAACAAGCTAGGTGAAGGACGGCTTTCACACACACTTATCTCTCAGAACTGAGCATGTGGAGAGACGTTCGTTCATCTAGCACAAAGGGAACGGGTTGCAGGAGAAACTTTTACTCTGGTTTCTCAGTCTGTTTCCTAGTGCCGGTTTGAAGTTCCTGCAGTTTTCACTGTAAAACCGAGTTGGAGCTAGTACCTCTCCATACATATGTATGGAGTGGAGTTTGCAAGTGAAAAGAAACTTTGTGTTCCCAACAAGCTAGGTGAAGGACGGCTTTCACACACACTTATCTCTCAGAACTGAGCAAGTGGAGAGACGTTCGTTCATCTAGCAACAAGGATACGGTTTGCAGGAGACACTTTTTCTCTGCTTTCTCAGTCTGTTTCCTAGTGCCGGTATGAAGTTCCTGCAGTTTTCACTGTAAAATCGATTTGGAGCTAGTACCTCCCCATATATATGTGTGGAATGGAGTTTGCAACTGAAAAGAAACTTTGTGTTCCCAACAAGCTAGGTGAAGGAAGTCTTTCACACACACTTATCTCTCAGAACTGAGCAAGTGGAGAGACGTTCGTTCATTTAGCACCAAGGGAGCGGGTTGCCGGAGTCACTTTTTCTCTGCTTTCTCAGTCTGTTTCCTAGTGCCGGTTTGAAGTTCCTGCAGTTTTCACTGTAAAACCGAGTTGGAGCTAGTACCTCCCCATATATATGTATGGAATGGAGTTTGCAACTGAAAAGAAACTTTGTGTTCCCAACAAGCTAGGTGAAGGACGGCTTTCACACACACTTATCTCTCAGAACTGAGCAAGTGGAGAGACGTTCGTTCATCTAGCACCAAGGGAACGGGTTGCAGGAGACACTTTTCTCTGCTTTCTCAGTCTGTTTCCTAGTGCCGGTTTCAAGTTCCTGCAGTTTTCACTGTAAAACCGAGTTGGAGATTCTTCCTCCCCATATATATGTATGGAATGGAGTTTGCAAATGAAAAGAAACTTTGTGTTCCCAACAAGCTAGGTGAAGGATGGCTTTCACACCCACTTATCTCTCAGAACTGAGCAAGTGGAGAGACGTTCGTTCATCTAGCACCAAGGGAACGGGTTGCAGGAGACAGTTTTTCTCTGCTTTCTCAGTCTGTTTCCTAGTGTCGGTTTGAAGTTCCTGCAGTTTTCACTGTCAAACCGAGTTGGAGCTTCTACCTCCCCTAATATATGTATGGAATGGAGTTTGCAACTGAAAAGAAACTTTGTGTTCCCAACAAGCTAGGTGAAGGACGGCTTTCACACACACTTATCTCTCAGAACTGAGCAAGTGGAGAGACGTTCGTTCATCTAGCACCAAGGGAACGGGTTACAGGAGACACTTTTTCTCTGCTTTCTCAGTCTGTTTCCTAGTGCCGGTTTGAAGTTCCTGCAGTTTTCACTGTCAAACCGAGTTGGAGCTAGTACCTCCCCATATATATGTATGGAATGGAGTTTGCAACTGAAAAGAAACTATGTGTTCCCAACAAGCTAGGTGAAGGACGGCTTTCACACACACTTATCTCTCAGAACTGAGCAAGTGGAGAGACGTTCGTTCATCTAGCACCAAGGGAACGGGTTGCAGGAGACACTTTTTTTCTGCTTTCTCAGTCTGTTTCCTAGTACCGGTTTGAAGTTCCTGCAGTTTTCACTGTAAAATCGAGGTGGAGCTTCTACCTCCCCATATATATGTATGGAATGGAGTTTGCAACTGAAAAGAAACTTTGTGTTCCCAACAAGCTAGGTGTAGGAAGGCTTTCACTCACACTTATCTCTCAGAACTGAGCAAGTGGAGAGACGTTCGTTCATCTAGCACCAAGGGAACGGGTTGCAGGACACAATTTTTCTCTGCTTTCTCAGTCTGTTTCCTAGTGCCGGTTTGAAGTTCCTGCAGTTTTCACTGTAAAATCGAGTTGGAGCTAGAACCTCCCCATATATATGTATGGAATGGAGTTTGCAACTGAAAAGAAACTTTGTGTTCCCAACAAGCTAGGTGAAGGAAGGCTTTCACACACACTTATCTCTCAGAACTGAGCAAGTGGAGAGACGTTCGTTCAACTAGCACCAAGGGAACGGGATGCAGGAGACACTTTTTCTCTGCTTTCTCAGTCTGTTTCCTAGTGCCGGTTTGAAGTTCCTGCAGTTTTCACTGTCAAACCGAGTTGGAGCTAGTACCTCCCCATATATATGTATGGAATGGAGTTTGCAACTGAAAAGAAACTATGTGTTCCCAACAAGCTAGGTGAAGGACGGCTTTCACACACAATTATCTCTCAGAACTGAGCAAGTGGAGAGACGTTCGTTCATCTAGCACCAAGGGAACGGGTTGCAGGAGACACTTTTTCTCTTATTTCTCAGTCTGTTTCCTAGTGCCGGTTTGAAGTTCCTGCAGTTTTCACTGTAATATCGAGGTGGAGCTTCTACCACCCCATATATATGTATGGAATGGAGTTTGCAACTGAAAAGAAACTTTGTGTTCCCAACAAGCTAGGTGTAGGAAGGCTTTCACTCACACTTATCTCTCAGAACTGAGCAAGTAGAGAGACGTTCGTTCATCTAGGACCAAGGGAACGGTTTGCAGGAGACACTTTTTCTCTGCTTCCTCAGTCTGTTTCCTCGTGCCGGTTTGAAGTTCCTGCAGTTTTCACTGTAAAACCGAGTTGGAGCTAGTACCTCCCCATATATATGTGTGGAATGGAGTTTGCAACTGAAAAGAAACTTTTTGTTCCCAACAAGCTAGGTGAAGGAAGTCTTTCACACACACTTATCTCTCAGAACTGAGCAAGTGGAGAGACGTTCGTTCATTTAGCACCAAGGGAGCGGGTTGCAGGAGTCACTTTTTCTCTGCTTTCTCAGTCTGTTTCCTAGTGCCGGTTTGAAGTTCCTGCAGTTTTCACTGTAAAATCGAGGTGGAGCTTCTACCTCCCCATATATATGTATGGAATGGAGTTTGCAACTGAAATGAAACTTTGTGTTTCCAACAAGCTAGGTGAAGGACGGCTTTCACACACACTTATCTCTCAGAACTGAGCAAGTGTAGAGACGTTCGTTCATCTAGCACCAAGGATACGGTTTGCAGGAGACACTTTTTCTCTGCTTTCTCAGTCTGTTTCCTAGTGCCGGTATGAAGTTCCTGCAGTTTTCACTGTAAAATCGATTTGGAGCTAGTACCTCCCCATATATATGTGTGGAATGGAGTTTGCAACTGAAAAGAAACTTTGTGTTCCCAACAAGCTAGGTGAAGGAAGTCTTTCACACACACTTATCTCTCAGAACTGAGCAAGTGGAGAGACGTTCGTTCATTTAGCACCAAGGGAGCAGGTTGCCGGAGTCACTTTTTCTCTGCTTTCTCAGTCTGTTTCCTAGTGCCGGTTTGAAGTTCCTGCAGTTTTCACTGTCAAACCGAGTTGGAGCTAGTACCTCCCCATATATATGTATGGAATGGAGTTTGCAACTGAAAAGAAACTTTGTGTTCCCAACAAGCTAGGTGAAGGACGGCTTTCACACACACTTATCTCTCAGAACTGAGCAAGTGGAGAGACGTTCGTTCATCTTGC
Organism: Camelus bactrianus; assembly: GCF_048773025.1. NCBI lineage: Eukaryota > Metazoa > Chordata > Mammalia > Artiodactyla > Camelidae > Camelus > Camelus bactrianus. The sequence continues at coordinate 135,691,707 of NC_133541.1, forward strand.
ACCAAGGGAACGGGTTGCAGGAGACACTTTTCTCTGCTTTCTCAGTCTGTTTCCTAGTGCCGGTTTCAAGTTCCTGCAGTTTTCACTGTAAAACCGAGTTGGAGATTCTTCCTCCCCATATATATGTATGGAATGGAGTTTGCAAATGAAAAGAAACTTTGTGTTCCCAACAAGCTAGGTGAAGGATGGCTTTCACACCCACTTATCTCTCAGAACTGAGCAAGTGGAGAGACGTTCGTTCATCTAGCACCAAGGGAACGGGTTGCAGGAGACACTTTTTCTCTGCTTTCTCAGTCTGTTTCCTAGTGCCGGTTTGAAGTTCCTGCAGTTTTCACTGTCAAACCGAGTTGGAGCTAGTACCTCCCCATATATATGTATGGAATGGAGTTTGCAACTGAAAAGAACCTTTGTGTTCCCAACAAGCTAGGTGAAGGACGGCTTTCACACACACTTATCTCTCAGAAATGAGCAAGTGGAGAGACGTTCGTTCATCTAGCACCAAGGAAACGGTTTGAAGGAGACACTTTTTCTCTGCATTCTCAGTCTGTTTCCTAGTGACGGTTTTAAGTTCCTGCAGATTTCACTGTAAAATCGAGTTGGAGCTAGTACCTCCCCATAAATATGTATGGAATGGAGTTTGCAACTGAAAAGAAACTTTGTGTTCCCAACAAGCTAGGTGAAGGAAGGCTTTCACACACACTTATCTCTCAGAACTGAGCAAGTGGAGAGACGTTCGTTCATCTAGCACCAAGGGAACGGGTTGCAGGAGACACTTTTTCTCTGCTTTCTCAGTCTGTTTCCTAGTGCCGGTTTGAAGTTCCTGCAGTTTTCACTATTAATCCGATTTGGTGCTTGTACTCCCCCATATAAATGTATGGAATGGAGTTTGCAACTGAAAAGAAACTTTGTGTTCCCAACAAGTTAGGTGAAGGACGGCTTTCACACACACTTATCTCTCAGAACTGAGCAAGTGGAGAGACGTTCGTTCATCTAGCACCAAGGGAACGGGTTGCAGGAGACACTTTTTCTCTGCTTTCTCAGTCTGTTTCCTAGTGCCGGTTTGAAGTTCCTGCAGTTTTCACTGTTAATCCGATTTCGAGCTTGTACTCCCCCATATATATTTATGGAATGGAGTTTGCAACTGAAAAGAAACTTTGTGTTCCCAACAAGCTAGTTGAAGGACGGCTTTCACACACACATATCTCTCAGAACTGAGCAAGTAGAGAGACGTTCGTTCATCTAGCACCAAGGGAACGGGTTGCAGGAGACACAATTTCTCTGCTTTCTCAGTCTGTTTCCTAGTGCCGGTTTGAAGTTCCTGCAGTTTTCACTGTCAAACCGAGTTGGAGCTAGTACCTCCCCATATATATGTATGGAATGGAGTTTGCTACTGAAAAGAAACTTTGTGTTCCCAACAAGCTAGGTGAAGGACGGCTCTCACACACACTTATCTCTCAGAACTGAGCAAGTGGAGAGACGTTCATTCATTTAGCACAAAGGAAACGGTTTGAAGGAGACACTTTTTCTCTGCATTCTCAGTCTGTTTCCTAGTGACGGTTTTAAGTTCTTGCAGATTTCACTGTTAAAACGAGTTGGAGCTAGTACCTCCCCATATATATGTATGGAATGGAGTTTGCAACTGAAAAGAAACTTTGTGTTCCCAACAAGCTAGGTGAAGGAAGGCTTTCACACACACATATCTCTCAGAACTGAGCAAGTGGAGAGACGTTCGTTCATCTAGCACCAAGGGAACGGGTTGCAGGAGACACTTTTTCTCTGCTTTCTCAGTCTGTTTCCTAGTGCCGGTTTGAAGTTCCTGCAGTTTTCACTGTAAAACCGAGTTGGAGCTATTACCTCCCCATATATATGTATGGAATGGAGTTTGCAACTGAAAAGAAACTATGTGTTCCCAACAAGCTAGGTGAAGGACGGCTTTCACACACACTTATCTCTCAGAACTGAGCAAGTGGAGAGACTTTCGTTCATCTAGCACCAAGGGAACGGGTTGCAGGAGACACTTTTTGTCTGCTTTCTCAGTCTGTTTCCTAGTGCCGGTTTGAAGTTCCTGCAGTTTTCACTGTAAAACCGTGTTGGAGCTAGTACCTCCCCATATATATGTATGGAATGGAGTTTGCAACTGAAAAGAAACTTTTTGTTCCCAACAAGCTAGGTGAAGGAAGTCTTTCACACACACTTATCTCTCAGAACTGAGCAAGTGGAGAGACGTTCGTTCATTTAGCACCAAGGGAACGGGTTGCAGGAGTCACTTTTTCTCTGCTTTCTCAGTCTGTTTCCTAGTGCCGGTTTGAAGTTCCTGCAGTTTTCACTGTAAAATCGAGGTGGAGCTTCTACCTCCCCATATATATGTATGGAATGGAGTTTGCAACTGAAAAGAAACTTTGTGTTCCCAACAAGCTAGTTGAAGGACGACTTTCACACACACTTATCTCTCAGAACTGAGCAAGTGGAGAGACGTTCGTTCATCTAGCACCAAGGGAACGGGTTGCAGGAGACACTTTTTCTCTGCTTTCTCAGTCTGTTTCCTAGTGCCGGTTTGAAGTTCCTGCAGTTTTCACTGTCAAACCGAGTTGGAGCTAGTACCTCCCCATATATATGTATGGAATGGAATTTGCAACTGAAAAGAAACTTTGTGTTCCCAACAAGCTAGGTGAAGGACGGCTTTCACACACACTTATCTCTCAGAAATGAGCAAGTGGAGAGACGTTCGTTCATCTAGCACCAAGGAAACGGTTTGAAGGAGACACTTTTTCTCTGCATTCTCAGTCTGTTTCCTAGTGACGGTTTTAAGTTCCTGCAGATTTCACTGTAAAATCGAGTTGGAGCTAGTACCTCCCCATAAATATGTATGGAATGGAGTTTGCAACTGAAAAGAAACTTTGTGTTCCCAACAAGCTAGGTGAAGGAAGGCTTTCACACACAGTTATCTCTCAGAACTGAGCAAGTGGACAGACGTTCGTTCATCTAGCACCAAGGGAACGGGTTGCAAGGGACAGTTTTTCTCTGCTTTCTCAGTCTGTTTCCTAGTGCCGGTTTGAAATTCCTGCAGTTTTCACTGTCAAACCGAGTTGGAGCTTGTACCTACCCATATATATGTATGGAATGGAGTTTGCAACTGAAAAGAAACTTTGTGTTCCCAACAAGCTAGGTGAAGGACGGCTTTCACACAGACTTATCTCTCAGAACTGAGCAAGTGGAGAGACGTTCGTTCATCTAGCACCAAGGGAACGGGTTGCAGGGACACTTTTTCTCTGCTTTCTCAGTCTGTTTCCTAGTGCCGGTTTGAAGTTCCTGCAGTTTTCACTATTAATCCGATTTGGAGCTTGTACTCCCCCATATAAATGTATGGAATGGAGTTTGCAACTGAAAAGAAACTTTGTGTTCCCAACAAGTTAGGTGAAGGACGGCTTTCACACACACTTATCTCTCAGAACTGAGCAAGTGGAGAGACGTTCGTTCATCTAGCACCAAGGGAACGGGTTGCAGGAGACACTTTTTCTCTGCTTTCTCAGTCTGTTTCCTAGTGCCGGTTTGAAGTTCCTGCAGTTTTCACTGTTAATCCGATTTCGAGCTTGTACTCCCCCATATATATGTATGGAATGGAGTTTGCAACTGAAAAGAAACTTTGTGTTCCCAACAAGCTAGGTGAAGGACGGCTTTCACACACACTTATCTCTCAGAAATGAGCAAGTATAGAGACGTTCGTTCATCTAGCACCAAGGGAACGGTTTGCAGGAGACACTTTTTCTCTGCTTTCTCAGTCTGTTTCCTAGTGCCGGTTTGAAGTTCCTGCAGTTTTCACTGTAAAACCGAGGTGGAGCTTCTACCTCCCCATATATATGTATGGAATGGAGTTTGCAACTGAAAAGAAACTTTGTGTTCCCAACAAGCTAGTTGAAGGACGGCTTTCACACACATTTATCTCTCAGAACTGAGCAAGTGGAGAGACGTTCTTTCATCTAGCACCAAGGGAACGGGTTGCAGGAGACACTTTTTGTCTGCTTTCTCAGTCTGTTTCCTAGTGCCGGTTTGAAGTTCCTGCAGTTTTCACTGTAAAACCGATTTGGAGCTAGTACCTCCCCATATATATGTATGGAATGGAGTTTGCAACTGAAAAGAAACTTTGTGTTCCCAACAAGCTAGGTGAAGGACGGCTTTCACACACAATTATCTCTCAGAACTGAGCAAGTGGAGAGACGTTCATTCATTTAGCACCAATTAAACGGTTTGAAGGAGACACTTTTTCTCTGCATTCTCAGTCTGTTTCCTAGTGACGGTTTTAAGTTCCTGCAGATTTCACTGTAAAACCGAGTTGGAGCTAGTACCTCCCCATATATATGTATGGAATGGAGTTTGCAACTGAAAAGAAACTTTGTTTTCCCAACAAGCTAGGTGAAGGAAGGCTTTCACACACACTTATCTCTCAGAACTGAGCAAGTGGAGAGACGTTCGTTCATCTAGCACCAAGGGAACGGGTTGCATGAGACACTTTTTCTCTGCTTTCTCAGTCTGTTTCCTAGTGCCGGTTAGAAATACCTGCAGTTTTCACTGTCAAAACGAGTTGGATCTTGTACCTCCACATATATATGTATGGAATGGAGTTTGCATCTGAAAAGAAACTTTGTGTTCCCAACAAGCTTGTTGAAGGACGGCTTTCACACACACGTATCTCTCAGAACTGAGCAAGTGGAGAGACGTTCGTTCATCTAGCACCAAGGGAACGGGTTGTAGGAGACACTTTTCTCTGCTTTCTCAGTCTGTTTCCTAGTGCCGGTTTGAAGTTCCTGCAGTTTTCACTGTAAAACCGAGTTGGAGATTCTTCCTCCCCATATATATGTATGGAATGGAGTTTGCAAATGAAAAGAAACTTTGTGTTCCCAACAAGCTAGGTGAAGGATGGCTTTCACACCCACTTATCTCTCAGAACTGAGCAAGTGGAGAGACGTTCGTTCATCTAGCACCAAGGGAACGGGTTGCAGGAGACACTTTTTCTCTGCTTTCTCAGTCTGTTTCCTAGTGCCGGTTTGAAGTTCCTGCAGTTTTCACTGTAAAACCGAGTTGGAGCTAGTACCTCCCCATATATAAGTATGGATTGGAGTTTGCAACTGAAAAGAAACTTTGTGTTCCCAACAAGCTAGTTGAAGGACGGCTTTCACACACACTTATCTCTCAGAACTGAGCAAGTGGAGAGACGTTCGTTCATCTAGCACCAAGGGAACGGGTTGCAGGAGACAGTTTTTCTCTGCTTTCTCAGTCCGTTTCCTAGTGTCGGTTTGAAGTTCCTGCAGTTTTCACTGTCAAACCGAGTTGGAGCTTCTACCTCCCCTAATATATGTATGGAATGGAGTTTGCAACTGAAAAGAAACTTTGTGTTCCCAACAAGCTAGGTGAAGGACGGCTTTCACACACAATTATCTCTCAGAACTGAGCAAGTGGAGAGACGTTCGTTCATCTAGCACCAAGGGAACGGGTTACAGGAGACACTTTTTCTCTGCTTTCTCAGTCTGTTTCCTAGTGCCGGTTTGAAGTTCCTGCAGTTTTCACTGTAAAACCGAGTTGGAGCTAGTACCTCCCCATATATATGTATGGAATGGAGTTTGCAACTGAAAAGAAACTTTGTGTTCCCAACAAGCTAGGTGAAGGACGGCTTTCACACACACTTATCTCTCAGAACTGAGCAAGTGGAGAGACGTTCGTTCATCTAGCACCAAGGGAACGGGTTGAAGGAGACACTTTTCTCTGCTTTCTCAGTCTGTTTCCTAGTGCCGGTTTGAAGTTCCTGCAGTTTTCACTGTAAAACCGAGTTGGAGATTCTTCCTCCCCATATATATGTATGGAATGGAATTTGCAAATGAAAAGAAACTTTGTGTTCCCAACAAGCTAGGTGAAGGATGGCTTTCACACCCACTTATCTCTCAGAACTGAGCAAGTGGAGAGACGTTCGTTCATCTAGCACCAAGGGAACGGGTTGCAGGAGACAGTTTTTCTCTGCTTTCTCAGTCTGTTTCCTAGTGTCGGTTTGAAGTTCCTGCAGTTTTCACTGTCAAACCGAGTTGGAGCTTCTACCTCCCCTAATATATGTATGGAATGGAGTTTGCAACTGAAAAGAAACTTTGTGTTCCCAACAAGCTAGGTGAAGGACGGCTTTCACACACACTTATCTCTCAGAACTGAGCAAGTGGAGAGACGTTCGTTCATCTAGCACCAAGGGAACGGGTTACAGGAGACACTTTTTCTCTGCTTTCTCAGTCTGTTTCCTAGTGCCGGTTTGAAGTTCCTGCAGTTTTCACTGTCAAACCGAGTTGGAGCTAGTACCTCCCCATATATATGTATGGAATGGAGTTTGCAACTGAAAAGAAACTATGTGTTCCCAACAAGCTAGGTGAAGGACGGCTTTCACACACACTTATCCCTCAGACCTGAGCAAGTGGAGAGACGTTCGTTCATCTAGCACCAAGGGAACGGGTTGCAGGAGACACTTTTTCTCTGCTTTCTCAGTCTGTTTCCTAGTGCCGGTTTGAAGTTCCTGCAGTTTTCACTGTAAAATCGAGTTGGAGCTAGTACCTCCCCATATATATGTATGGAATGGAGTTTGCAACTGAAAAGAAACTTTGTGTTCCCAACAAGCTAGGTGAAGGAAGGCTTTCACTCACACTTATCTCTCAGAACTGAGCAAGTGGAGAGACGTTCGTTCAACTAGCACCAAGGGAACGGGATGCAGGAGACACTTTTTCTCTGCTTTCTCAGTCTGTTTCCTAGTGCCGGTTTGAAGTTCCTGCAGTTTTCACTGTCAAACCGAGTTGGAGCTAGTACCTCCCCATATATATGTATGGAATGGAGTTTGCAACTGAAAAGAAACTATGTGTTCCCAACAAGCTAGGTGAAGGACGGCTTTCACACACACTTATCTCTCAGAACTGAGCAAGTGGAGAGACGTTCGTTCATCTAGCACCAAGGGAACGGGTTGCAGGAGACACTTTTTCTCTTATTTCTCAGTCTGTTTCCTAGTGCCGGTTTGAAGTTCCTGCAGTTTTCACTGTAATATCGAGGTGGAGCTTCTACCACCCCATATATATGTATGGAATGGAGTTTGCAACTGAAAAGAAACTTTGTGTTCCCAACAAGCTAGGTGTAGGAAGGCTTTCACTCACACTTATCTATCAGAACTGAGCAAGTAGAGAGACGTTCGTTCATCTAGGACCAAGGGAACGGTTTGCAGGAGACACTTTTTCTCTGCTTTCTCAGTGTGTTTCCTCGTGCCGGTTTGAAGTTCCTGCAGTTTTCACTGTAAAACCGAGTTGGAGCTAGTACCTCCCCATATATATGTGTGGAATGGAGTTTGCAACTGAAAAGAAACTTTTTGTTCCCAACAAGCTAGGTGAAGGAAGTCTTTCACACACACTTATCTCTCAGAACTGAGCAAGTGGAGAGACGTTCGTTCATTTAGCACCAAGGGAGCGGGTTGCAGGAGTCACTTTTTCTCTGCTTTCTCAGTCTGTTTCCTAGTGCCGGTTTGAAATTCCTGCAGTTTTCACTGTAAAATCGAGGTGGAGCTTCTACCTCCCCATATATATGTATGGAATGGAGTTTGCAACTGAAATGAAACTTTGTGTTTCCAACAAGCTAGGTGAAGGACGGCTTTCACACACACTTATCTCTCAGAACTGAGCAAGTGGAGAGACGTTCGTTCATCTAGCACCAAGGATACGGTTTGCAGGAGACACTTTTTCTCTGCTTTCTCAGTCTGTTTCCTAGTGCCGGTATGAAGTTCCTGCAGTTTTCACTGTAAAATCGATTTGGAGCTAGTACCTCCCCATATATATGTATGGAATGGAGTTTGCAACTGAAAAGAAACTTTGTGTTCCCAACAAGCTAGGTGAAGGACGGCTTTCACACACACTTATCTCTCAGAACTGAGCAAGTGGAGAGACGTTCGTTCATCTAGCACCAAGGGAACGGGTTGCAGGAGACACTTTTCTCTGCTTTCTCAGTCTGTTTCCTAGTGCCGGTTTCAAGTTCCTGCAGTTTTCACTGTAAAACCGAGTTGGAGATTCTTCCTCCCCATATATATGTATGGAATGGAGTTTGCAAATGAAAAGAAACTTTGTGTTCCCAACAAGCTAGGTGAAGGATGGCTTTCACACCCACTTATCTCTCAGAACTGAGCAAGTGGAGAGACGTTCGTTCATCTAGCACCAAGGGAACGGGTTGCAGGAGACAGTTTTTCTCTGCTTTCTCAGTCTGTTTCCTAGTGTCGGTTTGAAGTTCCTGCAGTTTTCACTGTCAAACCGAGTTGGAGCTTCTACCTCCCCTAATATATGTATGGAATGGAGTTTGCAACTGAAAAGAAACTTTGTGTTCCCAACAAGCTAGGTGAAGGACGGCTTTCACACACACTTATCTCTCAGAACTGAGCAAGTGGAGAGACGTTCGTTCATCTAGCACCAAGGGAACGGGTTACAGGAGACACTTTTTCTCTGCTTTCTCAGTCTGTTTCCTAGTGCCGGTTTGAAGTTCCTGCAGTTTTCACTGTCAAACCGAGTTGGATCTAGTACCTCCCCATATATATGTATGGAATGGAGTTTGCAACTGAAAAGAAACTATGTGTTCCCAACAAGCTAGGTGAAGGACGGCTTTCACACACACTTATCTCTCAGAACTGAGCAAGTGGAGAGACGTTCGTTCATCTAGCACCAAGGGAACGGGTTGCAGGAGACACTTTTTTTCTGCTTTCTCAGTCTGTTTCCTAGTACCGGTTTGAAGTTCCTGCAGTTTTCACTGTAAAATCGAGGTGGAGCTTCTACCTCCCCATATATATGTATGGAATGGAGTTTGCAACTGAAAAGAAACTTTGTGTTCCCAACAAGCTAGGTGTAGGAAGGCTTTCACTCACACTTATCTCTCAGAACTGAGCAAGTGGAGAGACGTTCGTTCATCTAGCACCAAGGGAACGGGTTGCAGGACACAATTTTTCTCTGCTTTCTCAGTCTGTTTCCTAGTGCCGGTTTGAAGTTCCTGCAGTTTTCACTGTAAAATCGAGTTGGAGCTAGAACCTCCCCATATATATGTATGGAATGGAGTTTGCAACTGAAAAGAAACTTTGTGTTCCCAACAAGCTAGGTGAAGGAAGGCTTTCACACACACTTATCTCTCAGAACTGAGCAAGTGAAGAGACGTTCGTTCAACTAGCACCAAGGGAACGGGATGCAGGAGACACTTTTTCTCTGCTTTCTCAGTCTGTTTCCTAGTGCCGGTTTGAAGTTCCTGCAGTTTTCACTGTCAAACCGAGTTGGAGCTAGTACCTCCCCATATATATGTATGGAATGGAGTTTGCAACTGAAAAGAAACTATGTGTTCCCAACAAGCTAGGTGAAGGACGGCTTTCACACACAATTATCTCTCAGAACTGAGCAAGTGGAGAGACGTTCGTTCATCTAGCACCAAGGGAACGGGTTGCAGGAGACACTTTTTCTCTTATTTCTCAGTCTGTTTCCTAGTGCCGGTTTGAAGTTCCTGCAGTTTTCACTGTAATATCGAGGTGGAGCTTCTACCACCCCATATATATGTATGGAATGGAGTTTGCAACTGAAAAGAAACTTTGTGTTCCCAACAAGCTAGGTGTAGGAAGGCTTTCACTCACACTTATCTCTCAGAACTGAGCAAGTAGAGAGACGTTCGTTCATCTAGGACCAAGGGAACGGTTTGCAGGAGACACTTTTTCTCTGCTTCCTCAGTCTGTTTCCTCATGCCGGTTTGAAGTTCCTGCAGTTTTCACTGTAAAACCGAGTTGGAGCTAGTACCTCCCCATATATATGTGTGGAATGGAGTTTGCAACTGAAAAGAAACTTTTTGTTCCCAACAAGCTAGGTGAAGGAAGTCTTTCACACACACTTATCTCTCAGAACTGAGCAAGTGGAGAGACGTTCGTTCATTTAGCACCAAGGGAGCGGGTTGCAGGAGTCACTTTTTCTCTGCTTTCTCAGTCTGTTTCCTAGTGCCGGTTTGAAGTTCCTGCAGTTTTCACTGTAAAATCGAGGTGGAGCTTCTACCTCCCCATATATATGTATGGAATGGAGTTTGCAACTGAAATGAAACTTTGTGTTTCCAACAAGCTAGGTGAAGGACGGCTTTCACACACACTTATCTCTCAGAACTGAGCAAGTGGAGAGACGTTCGTTCATCTAGCACCAAGGATACGGTTTGCAGGAGACACTTTTTCTCTGCTTTCTCAGTCTGTTTCCTAGTGCCGGTATGAAGTTCCTGCAGTTTTCACTGTAAAATCGATTTGGAGCTAGTACCTCCCCATATATATGTGTGGAATGGAGTTTGCAACTGAAAAGAAACTTTGTGTTCCCAACAAGCTAGGTGAAGGAAGTCTTTCACACACACTTATCTCTCAGAACTGAGCAAGTGGAGAGACGTTCGTTCATTTAGCACCAAGGGAGCAGGTTGCCGGAGTCACTTTTTCTCTGCTTTCTCAGTCTGTTTCCTAGTGCCGGTTTGAAGTTCCTGCAGTTTTCACTGTAAAACCGAGTTGGAGCTAGTACCTCCCCATATATATGTATGGAATGGAGTTTGCAACTGAAAAGAAACTTTGTGTTCCCAACAAGCTAGGTGAAGGACGGCTTTCACACACACTTATCTCTCAGAACTGAGCAAGTGGAGAGACGTTCGTTCATCTAGCACCAAGGGAACGGGTTGCAGGAGACACTTTTCTCTGCTTTCTCAGTCTGTTTCCTAGTGCCGGTTTCAAGTTCCTGCAGTTTTCACTGTAAAACCGAGTTGGAGATTCTTCCTCCCCATATATATGTATGGAATGGAGTTTGCAAATGAAAAGAAACTTTGTGTTCCCAACAAGCTAGGTGAAGGATGGCTTTCACACCCACTTATCTCTCAGAACTGAGCAAGTGGAGAGACGTTCGTTCATCTAGCACCAAGGGAACGGGTTGCAGGAGACAGTTTTTCTCTGCTTTCTCAGTCTGTTTCCTAGTGTCGGTTTGAAGTTCCTGCAGTTTTCACTGTCAAACCGAGTTGGAGCTTCTACCTCCCCTAATATATGTATGGAATGGAGTTTGCAACTGAAAAGAAACTTTGTGTTCCCAACAAGCTAGGTGAAGGACGGCTTTCACACACACTTATCTCTCAGAACTGAGCAAGTGGAGAGACGTTCGTTCATCTAGCACCAAGGGAACGGGTTACAGGAGACACTTTTTCTCTGCTTTCTCAGTCTGTTTCCTAGTGCCGGTTTGAAGTTCCTGCAGTTTTCACTGTCAAACCGAGTTGGAGCTAGTACCTCCCCATATATATGTATGGAATGGAGTTTGCAACTGAAAAGAAACTATGTGTTCCCAATAAGCTAGGTGAAGGACGGCTTTCACACACACTTATCTCTCAGAACTGAGCAAGTGGAGAGACGTTCGTTCATCTAGCACCAAGGGAACGGGTTGCAGGAGACACTTTTTCTCTGCTTTCTCAGTCTGTTTCCTAGTACCGGTTGGAAGTTCCTGCAGTTTTCACTGTAAAATCGAGGTGGAGCTTCTACCTCCCCATATATATGTATGGAATGGAGTTTGCAACTGAAAAGAAACTTTGTGTTCCCAACAAGCTAGGTGTAGGAAGGCTTTCACTCACACTTATCTCTCAGAACTGAGCAAGTGGAGAGACGTTCGTTCATCTAGCACCAAGGGAACGGGATGCAGGAGACACTTTTTCTCTGCTTTCTCAGTCTGTTTCCTAGTGCCGGTTTGAAGTTCCTGCAGTTTTCACTGTAAAATCGAGTTGGAGCTAGTACCTCCCCATATATATGTATGGAATGGAGTTTGCAACTGAAAAGAAACTTTGTGTTCCCAACAAGCTAGGTGAAGGAAGGCTTTCACACACACTTATCTCTCAGAACTGAGCAAGTGGAGAGACGTTCGTTCATCTAGCACCAAGGGAACGGGATGCAGGAGACACTTTTTCTCTGCTTTCTCAGTCTGTTTCCTAGTGCCGGTTTGAAGTTCCTGCAGTTTTCACTGTCAAACCGAGTTGGAGCTAGTACCTCCCCATATATATGTATGGAATGGAGTTTGCAACTGAAAAGAAACTATGTGTTCCCAACAAGCTAGGTGAAGGACGGCTTTCACACACACTTATCTCTCAGAACTGAGCAAGTGGAGAGACGTTCGTTCATCTAGCACCAAGGGAACGGGTTGCAGGAGACACTTTTTCTCTTATTTCTCAGTCTGTTTCCTAGTGCCGGTTTGAAGTTCCTGCAGTTTTCACTGTAATATCGAGGTGGAGCTTCTACCACCCCATATATATGTATGGAATGGAGTTTGCAACTGAAAAGAAACTTTGTGTTCCCAACAAGCTAGGTGTAGGAAGGCTTTCACTCACACTTATCTCTCAGAACTGAGCAAGTAGAGAGACGTTCTTTCATCTAGCATCAAGGGAACGGGTTGAAGGAGACACTTTTTCTCTGCTTTCTCAGTCTGTTTCCTCGTGCCGGTTTGAAGTTCCTGCAGTTTTCACTGTAAAACCGAGTTGGAGCTAGTACCTCCCCATATATATGTGTGGAATGGAGTTTGCAAGTGAAAAGAAACTTTTTGTTCCCAACAAGCTAGGTGAAGGAAGTCTTTCACACACACTTATCTCTCAGAACTGAGCAAGTGGAGAGACGTTCGTTCATCTAGCACCAAGGGAACGGGTTGCAGGAGACACTTTTTCTCTGCTTTCTCAGTCTGTTTCCTAGTGCCGGTTTGAAATTCCTGCAGTTTTCACTGTCAAACCGAGTTGGAGCTTGTACCTCCCCATATATATGTATGGAATGGAGTTTGCAACTGAAAAGAAACTTTGTGTTCCCAACAAGCTAGTTGAAGGACGGCTTTCACACACACTTATCTCTCAGAACTGAGCAAGTGGAGAGACGTTCGTTCATCTAGCACCAAGGGAACGGGTTGCAGGAGACACTTTTTCTCTGCTTTCTCAGTCTGTTTCCTAGTGCCGGTTTGAAGTTCCTGCAGTTTTCAGTGTTAATCCGATTTGGAGCTTGTACTCCCCCATATATATGTATGGAATGGAGTTTGCAACTGAAAAGAAACTTTGTGTTCCCAACAAGCTAGGTGTAGGAAGGCTTTCACTCACACTTATCTATCAGAACTGAGCAAGTAGAGAGACGTTCGTTCATCTAGGACCAAGGGAACGGTTTGCAGGAGACACTTTTTCTCTGCTTTCTCAGTCTGTTTCCTCGTGCCGGTTTGAAGTTCCTGCAGTTTTCACTGTAAAACCGAGTTGGAGCTAGTACCTCCCCATATATATGTGTGGAATGGAGTTTGCAACTGAAAAGAAACTTTTTGTTCCCAACAAGCTAGGTGAAGGAAGTCTTTCACACATACTTATCTCTCAGAACTGAGCAAGTGGAGAGACGTTCGTTCATTTAGCACCAAGGGAGCGGGTTGCAGGAGTCACTTTTTCTCTGCTTTCTCAGTCTGTTTCCTAGTGCCGGTTTGAAGTTCCTGCAGTTTTCACTGTAAAATCGAGGTGGAGCTTCTACCTCCCCATATATATGTATGGAATGGAGTTTGCAACTGAAATGAAACTTTGTGTTTCCAACAAGCTAGGTGAAGGACGGCTTTCACACACACTTATCTCTCAGAACTGAGCAAGCGGAGAGACGTTCGTTCATCTAGCACCAAGGATACGGTTTGCAGGAGACACTTTTTCTCTGCTTTCTCAGTCTGTTTCCTAGTACCGGTTTGAAGTTCCTGCAGTTTTCACTGTAAAATCGAGTTGGAGCTAGTACCTCCCCATATATATGTATGGAATGGAGTTTGCAACTGAAAAGAAACTTTGTGTTCCCAACAAGCTAAGTGAAGGAAGGCTTTCACACACACTTATCTCTCAGAACTGAGCAAGTGGAGAGACTTTCGTTCATCTAGCACCAAGGGAACGGGTTGCAGGAGACACTTTTTCTCTGCTTTCTCAGTCTGTTTCCTAGTGCCGGTTTGAAGTTCCTGCAGTTTTCACTGTAAAACCGAGTTGGAGCTAGTACCTCCCCATATATATGTATGGAATGGAGTTTGCAACTGAAAAGAAACTTTGTGTTCCCAACAAGCTAGGTGAAGGAAGGCTTTCACACACACTTATCTCTCAGAACTGAGCAAGTGGAGAGACGTTCGTTCATCTAGCACCAAGGGAACGGGTTGCAGGAGACAATTATTCTCTGCTTTCTCAGTCTGTTTCCTAGTGCCGGTTTGAAATTCCTGCAGTTTTCACTGTAAAACCGAGTTGGAGCTAGTACCTCCCCATATATATGTATGGAATGGAGTTTGCAACTGAAAAGAAACTTTGTGTTCCCAACAAGCTAGGTGAAGGACGGCTTTCACACACACTTATGTCTCAGAACTGAGCAGGTGGAGAGACGTTCCTTCATCTAGCACCAGGGGTACGGGTGGCAGGAGACACTTTTCTCTGATTTCTCAGTCTGTTTCCTAGTGCCGGTTTGAAGTTCCTGCAGTTTTCACTGTCAAACCGAGTTGGAGCTAGTACCTCCCCATATATATGTATGGAATGGAGTTTGCAACTGAAAAGAAACTTTGTGTTCCCAACAAGCTAGGTGAAGAACGGCTTTCACACACAATTGTCTCTCAGAATTGAGCAGGTGGAGAGACGTTCTTTCATATAGCACCAAGGGAACGAGTTGCAGGAGACACTTTTTCTCTGCTTTCTCAGTCTGTTTCCTAGTGCCGGTTTGAAGTTCCTGCATTTTTCACTGTAAAACCGAGTTGGAGCTAGTTCCTCCCCATATATATGTATGGAATGGAGTTTGCAACTGAAAAGAAACTTTGTGTTCCCAACAAGCTAGGTGAAGGACGGCTTTCACACACACTTATCTCTCAGAACTGAGCAAGTGAAGAGACTTTCGTTCATCTAGCAACAAGGGAACGGGGTGTAGGAGACACTTTTTCTCTGCTTTCTCAGTCTGTTTCCTAGTGCCGGTTTGAAGTTCCTGCAGTTTTCACTGTAAAACCGAGTTGGAGCTAGTACCTCCCCATATGTATGTATGGAATGGAGTTTTCAACTGAAAAGAAACTTTGTGTTCCCAACAAGCTTGTTGAAGGACGGCTTTCACACACACTTACCTCTCAGAACTGAGCAAGTGGAGAGACGTTCGGTCATCTAGCACCAAAGGAACGGGTTGCAGGAGACACTTTTTCTCTGCTTTCTCAGTCTGTTTCCTAGTGCCGGTTTGATTTTCCTGCAGTTTTCTCTGTCAAACCGAGTTGGAGCTTCTACCTCCCCATATATATGTATGGAATGGAGTTTGCAACTGAAAAGAAACTTTGTGTTCCCAACAAGCTAGGTGAAGGAAGGCTTTCACACATACTTATCTCTCAGAACTGAGCAAGTGAAGAGACGTTCGTTCATTTAGGACCAAGGGAACGGGTTGCAGGAGACAGTTTTTCTCTGCTTTCTCAGTCTGTTTCCTAGTGCCGGTTTGAAGTTCCTGCAGTTTTCACTGTGAAACAAATTTGGAGCTAGTACCTCCCCATATATATGTATGGAATGGAATTTGCAACTGAAAAGAAACTTTGTGTTCCCAACAAGCTAGGTGAAGGAAGGCTTTCACACACACTTATCTCTCAGAACTGAGCAAGTGGAGAGACGTTCGTTCATCTAGCACCAAGGGAACGGGTTGCAGGAGACACTTTTTCTCTGCTTTCTCAGTCTGTTTCCTAGTGCCGGTTTGAAATTCCTGCAGTTTTCACTGTAAAACCGAGTAGGAGCTAGTACCTCCCCATATATATGTATGGAATGGAGTTTGCGACTGAAAAGAAACTTTGTGTTCCCAACAAGCTAGTTGAAGGACGGCTTTCACACACACTTATCTCTCAGAACTGAGCAAGTGGAGAGACATTCGTTCATCTAGCACCAAGGGAAAGCATTGCAGGAGACAGTTTTTTTCTGCTTTCTCAGTCTGTTTTCTAGTACCGGTTTGAAGTTCCTGCAGTTTTCACAGTAAAACCGAGTTGGAGCTTCTACCTCCCCATATATATGTATGGAATGGAGTTTGCAACTGAAAATAAACTTTGTGTTCCCAACAAGCTAGGTGAATGACGGCTTTCACACACACTTATCTCTCAGAACTGAGCAAGTGGAGAGACGTTCGTTCATCTAGCACCAAGGGAACGGGTTGCAGGAGACACTTTTTCTCTGCTTTCTCAGTCTGTTTCCTAGTGCCGGTTTGAAGTTCCTGCAGTTTTCACTGTAAAACCGAGTTGGAGCTAGTACCTCCCCATATATATGTATGGAATGGAGTTTGCAACTGAAAAGAAACTTTGTGTTCCCAACAAGCTAGGTGAAGGACGGCTTTCACACACACTTATCTCTCAGAACTGAGCAAGTGGAGAGACGTTCGTTCATCTAGCACCAAGGGAACGGGTTGCAGGAGACACTTTTTCTCTGCTTTCTCAGTCTGTTTCCTAGTGCCGGTTAGAAGTTCCTGCAGTTTTCACTGTAAAACCGAGTTGGAGATAGTACCTCCCCATATATATGTATGGAATGGAGTTTGCAACTGAAAAGAAACTTTGTGTTCCCAACAAGCTAGTTGAAGTACGGCTTTCACACACACTTATCTCTCAGAACTGAGCAGGTGGAGAGACGTTCGTTCATCTAGCACCAAGGGAACGGGTTGCAGGAGACACTTTTTCTCTGCTTTCTCAGTCTGTTTCCTAGTGCCGGTTTGAAGTTCCTGCAGTTTTCACTGTAAAACCGAGTAGGAGCTAGTACCTCCCCATATATATGTATGGAATGGAGTTTGCGACTGAAAAGAAACTTTGTGTTCCCAACAAGCTAGTTGAAGGACGGCTTTCACACACACTTATCTCTCAGAACTGAGCAAGTGGAGAGACGTTCGTTCATCTAGCACCAAGGGAACGCATTGCAGGAGACACTTTTTTTCTGCTTTCTCAGTCTGTTTTCTAGTGCCGGTTTGAAGTTCCTGCAGTTTTCACAGTAAAACCGAGTTGGAGCATCTACCTCCCCATATATATGTATGGAATGGAGTTTGCAACTGAAAAGAAACTTTGTGTTCCCAACAAGCTAGGTGAAGGACGGCTTTCACACACACTTATCTCTCAGAACTGAGCAAGTGGAGAGACGTTCGTTCATCTAGCACCAAGGGAACGGGTTGCAGGAGACACTTTTTCTCTGCTTTCTCAGTCTGTTTCCTAGTGCCGGTTTGAAGTTCCTGCAGTTTTCACTGTAAAA
This sequence comes from Camelus bactrianus, assembly GCF_048773025.1. Lineage (NCBI taxonomy): Eukaryota > Metazoa > Chordata > Mammalia > Artiodactyla > Camelidae > Camelus > Camelus bactrianus. The sequence goes on from NC_133541.1 coordinate 135,708,975, forward strand.
CCGAGTTGGAGCTAGTACCTCCCCATATATATGTATGGAATGGAGTTTGCAACTGAAAAGAAACTTTGTGTTCCCAACAAGCTAGGTGAAGGACGGCTTTCACACACACTTATCTCTCAGAACTGAGCAAGTGGAGAGACGTTCGTTCATCTAGCACCAAGGGAACGGGTTGCAGGAGACACGTTTTCTCTGCTTTCTCAGTCTGTTTCCTAGTGCCGGTTTGAAGTTCCTGCAGTTTTCACTGTAAAACCGAGTTGGAGCTAGTACCTCCCCATATATATGTATGGAATGGAGTTTGCAACTGAAAAGAAACTTTGTGTTCCCAACAAGCTAGGTGAAGGACGGCTTTCACACACACTTATCTCTCAGAACTGAGCAAGTGGAGAGACGTTCGTTCATCTAGCACCAAGGGAACGGGTTGCAGGAGACACTTTTTCTCTGCTTTCTCAGTCTGTTTCCTAGTGCCGGTTTGAAGTTCCTGCAGTTTTCACTGTAAAACCGAGTTGGAGCTAGTACCTCCCCATATATATGTATGGAATGGAGTTTGCAACTGAAAAGAAACTTTGTGTTCCCAACAAGCTAGGTGAAAGACGGCTTTCACACACACTTATCTCTCAGAACTGAGCAAGTGGAGAGACGTTCGTTCATCTAGCACGAAGGGAACGGGTTGCAGGGGACACTTTTTCTCTGCTTTCTCAGTCTGTTTCCTAGTGCCGGTTTGAAGTTCCTGCAGTTTTCACTGTAAAACCGAGTTGGAGATAGTACCTCCCCATATAAATGTATGGAATGGAGTTTGCAACTGAAAAGAAACTTTGTGTTCCCAACAAGCTAGTTGAAGTACGGCTTTCACACACACTTATCTCTCAGAACTGAGCAGGTGGAGAGACGTTCGTTCATCTAGCACCAATGGAACGGGTTGCAGGAGACACTTTTTCTCTGCTTTCTCAGTCTGTTTCCTAGTGCCGGTTTGAAGTTCCTGCAGTTTTCACTGTCAAACCGAGATTGAGCTATTACCTCCCCATATGTATGTATGGAATGGAGTTTTCAACTGAAAAGAAACTTTGTGTTCCCAACAAGCTTGTTGAAGGACGGCTTTCACACACACTTACCTCTCAGAACTGAGCAAGTGGAGAGACGTTCGGTCATCTAGCACCAAAGGAACGGGTTGCAGGAGACACTTTTTCTCTGCTTTCTCAGTCTGTTTCCTAGTGCCGGTTTGATTTTCCTGCAGTTTTCACTGTCAAACCGAGTTGGAGCTTCTACCTCCCCATATATATGTATGGAATGGAGTTTGCAACTGAAAAGAAACTTTGTGTTCCCAACAAGCTAGGTGAAGGAAGGCTTTCACACATACTTATCTCTCAGAACTGAGCAAGTGAAGAGACGTTCGTTCATTTAGGACCAAGGGAACGGGTTGCAGGAGACAGTTTTTCTCTGCTTTCTCAGTCTGTTTCCTAGTGCCGGTTTGAAGTTCCTGCAGTTTTCACTGTGAAACAAATTTGGAGCTAGTACCTCCCCATATATATGTATGGAATGGAATTTGCAACTGAAAAGAAACTTTGTGTTCCCAACAAGCTAGGTGAAGGAAGGCTTTCACACACACTTATCTCTCAGAACTGAGCAAGTGGAGAGACGTTCGTTCATCTAGCACCAAGGGAACGGGTTGCAGGAGACACTTTTTCTCTGCTTTCTCAGTCTGTTTCCTAGTGCCGGTTTGAAATTCCTGCAGTTTTCACTGTAAAACCGAGTAGGAGCTAGTACCTCCCCATATATATGTATGGAATGGAGTTTGCGACTGAAAAGAAACTTTGTGTTCCCAACAAGCTAGTTGAAGGACGGCTTTCACACACACTTATCTCTCAGAACTGAGCAAGTGGAGAGACATTCGTTCATCTAGCACCAAGGGAACGCATTGCAGGAGACACTTTTTTTCTGCTTTCTCAGTCTGTTTTCTAGTACCGGTTTGAAGTTCCTGCAGTTTTCACAGTAAAACCGAGTTGGAGCTTCTACCTCCCCATATATATGTATGGAATGGAGTTTGCAACTGAAAAGAAACTTTGTGTTCCCAACAAGCTAGGTGAATGACGGCTTTCACACACACTTATCTCTCAGAACTGAGCAAGTGGAGAGACGTTCGTTCATCTAGCACCAAGGGAACGGGTTGCAGGAGACACTTTTTCTCTGCTTTCTCAGTCTGTTTCCTAGTGCCGGTTTGAAGTTCCTGCAGTTTTCACTGTAAAACCGAGTTGGAGCTAGTACCTCCCCATATATATGTATGGAATGGAGTTTGCAACTGAAAAGAAACTTTGTGTTCCCAACAAGCTAGGTGAAGGACGGCTTTCACACACACTTATCTCTCAGAACTGAGCAAGTGGAGAGACGTTCGTTCATCTAGCACCAAGGGAACGGGTTGCAGGAGACACTTTTTCTCTGCTTTCTCAGTCTGTTTCCTAGTGCCGGTTAGAAGTTCCTGCAGTTTTCACTGTAAAACCGAGTTGGAGCTAGTACCTCCCCATATATATGTATGGAATGGAGTTTGCAACTGAAAAGAAACTTTGTGTTCCCAACAAGCTAGGTGAAAGACGGCTTTCACACACACTTATCTCTCAGAACTGAGCAAGTGGAGAGACGTTCGTTCATCTAGCACGAAGGGAACGGGTTGCAGGGGACACTTTTTCTCTGCTTTCTCAGTCTGTTTCCTAGTGCCGGTTTGAAGTTCCTGCAGTTTTCACTGTAAAACCGAGTTGGAGATAGTACCTCCCCATATATATGTATGGAATGGAGTTTGCAACTGAAAAGAAACTTTGTGTTCCCAACAAGCTAGTTGAAGTACGGCTTTCACACACACTTATCTCTCAGAACTGAGCAGGTGGAGAGACGTTCGTTCATCTAGCACCAAGGGAACGGGTTGCAGGAGACACTTTTTCTCTGCTTTCTCAGTCTGTTTCCTAGTGCCGGTTTGAAGTTCCTGCAGTTTTCACTGTAAAACCGAGTAGGAGCTAGTACCTCCCCATATATATGTATGGAATGGAGTTTGCGACTGAAAAGAAACTTTGTGTTCCCAACAAGCTAGGTGAAGGACGGCTTTCACACACACTTATCTCTCAGAACTGAGCAAGTGGAGAGACGTTCGTTCATCTAGCACCAAGGGAATGCATTGCAGGAGACAATTTTTTCTGCTTTCTCAGTCTGTTTTCTAGTGCCGGTTTGAAGTTCCTGCAGTTTTCACAGTAAAACCGAGTTGGAGCTTCTACCTCCCCATATATATGTATGGAATGGAGTTTGCAACTGAAAAGAAACTTTGTGTTCCCAACAAGCTAGGTGAAGGACGGCTTTCACACACACTTATCTCTCAGAACTGAGCAAGTGGAGAGACGTTCGTTCATCTAGCACGAAGGGAACGGGTTGCAGGGGACACTTTTTCTCTGCTTTATCAGTCTGTTTCCTAGTGCCGGTTTGAAGTTCCTGCAGTTTTCACTGTAAAACCGAGTTGGAGATAGTACCTCCCCATATATATGTATGGAATGGAGTTTGCAACTGAAAAGAAACTTTGTGTTCCCAACAAGCTAGTTGAAGTACGGCTTTCACACACACTTATCTCTCAGAACTGAGCAGGTGGAGAGACGTTCGTTCATCTAGCACCAAGGGAACGGGTTGCAGGAGACACTTTTTCTCTGCTTTCTCAGTCTGTTTCCTAGTGCCGGTTTGAAGTTCCTGCAGTTTTCACTGTAAAACCGAGTAGGAGCTAGTACCTCCCCATATATATGTATGGAATGGAGTTTGCGACTGAAAAGAAACTTTGTGTTCCCAACAAGCTAGTTGAAGGACGGCTTTCACACACACTTATCTCTCAGAACTGAGCAAGTGGAGAGACGTTCGTTCATCTAGCACCAAGAGAATGCATTGCAGGAGACACTTTTTTTCTGCTTTCTCAGTCTGTTTTCTAGTGCCGGTTTGAAGTTCCTGCAGTTTTCACAGTAAAACCGAGTTGGAGCTTCTACCTCCCCATATATATGTATGGAATGGAGTTTGCAACTGAAAAGAAACTTTGTGTTCCCAACAAGCTAGGTGAAGGACGGCTTTCACACACACTTATCTCTCAGAACTGAGCAAGTGGAGAGACGTTCGTTCATCTAGCACCAAGGGAACGGGTTGCAGGAGACACTTTTTCTCTGCTTTCTCAGTCTGTTTCCTAGTGCCGGTTTGAAGTTCCTGCAGTTTTCACTGTAAAACCGAGTTGGAGCTAGTACCTCCCCATATATATGTATGGAATGGAGTTTGCAACTGAAAAGAAACTTTGTGTTCCCAACAAGCTAGGTGAAGGACGGCTTTCACACACACTTATCTCTCAGAACTGAGCAAGTGGAGAGACGTTCGTTCATCTAGCACCAAGGGAACGGGTTGCAGGAGACACGTTTTCTCTGCTTTCTCAGTCTGTTTCCTAGTGCCGGTTTGAAGTTCCTGCAGTTTTCACTGTAAAACCGAGTTGGAGCTAGTACCTCCCCATATATATGTATGGAATGGAGTTTGCAACTGAAAAGAAACTTTGTGTTCCCAACAAGCTAGGTGAAGGACGGCTTTCACACACACTTATCTCTCAGAACTGAGCAAGTGGAGAGACGTTCGTTCATCTAGCACCAAGGGAACGGGTTGCAGGAGACACGTTTTCTCTGCTTTCTCAGTCTGTTTCCTAGTGCCGGTTTGAAGTTCCTGCAGTTTTCACTGTAAAACCGAGTTGGAGCTAGTACCTCCCCATATATATGTATGGAATGGAGTTTGCAACTGAAAAGAAACTTTGTGTTCCCAACAAGCTAGGTGAAAGACGGCTTTCACACACACTTATCTCTCAGAACTGAGCAAGTGGAGAGACGTTCGTTCATCTAGCACGAAGGGAACGGGTTGCAGGGGACACTTTTTCTCTGCTTTCTCAGTCTGTTTCCTAGTGCCGGTTTGAAGTTCCTGCAGTTTTCACTGTAAAACCGAGTTGGAGATAGTACCTCCCCATATAAATGTATGGAATGGAGTTTGCAACTGAAAAGAAACTTTGTGTTCCCAACAAGCTAGTTGAAGTACGGCTTTCACACACACTTATCTCTCAGAACTGAGCAGGTGGAGAGACGTTCGTTCATCTAGCACCAATGGAACGGGTTGCAGGAGACACTTTTTCTCTGCTTTCTCAGTCTGTTTCCTAGTGCCGGTTTGAAGTTCCTGCAGTTTTCACTGTCAAACCGAGATTGAGCTATTACCTCCCCATATATATGTATGGAATGGAGTTTGCAACTGAAAAGTAACTTTGTGTTTCCAACAAGCTAGGTGAAGGACGGCTTTCACACACAGTTATCTCTCAGAACTGAGCAAGTGGAGAGACGTTCGTTCATCTAGCACCAAGGGAACGGGTTGCAGGAGACACTTTTTCTCTGCTTTCTCAGTCTGTTTCCTAGTGCCGGTTAGAAGTTCCTGCAGTTTTCACTGTAAAACCGAGTTGGAGCTAGTACCTCCCCATATATATGTATGGAATGGAGTTTGCAACTGAAAAGAAACTTTGTGTTCCCAACAAGCTAGGTGAAAGACGGCTTTCACACACACTTATCTCTCAGAACTGAGCAAGTGGAGAGACGTTCGTTCATCTAGCACGAAGGGAACGGGTTGCAGGGGACATTTTTTCTCTGCTTTCTCAGTCTGTTTCCTAGTGCCGGTTTGAAGTTCCTGCAGTTTTCACTGTAAAACCGAGTTGGAGATAGTACCTCCCCATATATATGTATGGAATGGAGTTTGCAACTGAAAAGAAACTTTGTGTTCCCAACAAGCTAGTTGAAGTACGGCTTTCACACACACTTATCTCTCAGAACTGAGCAGGTGGAGAGACGTTCGTTCATCTAGCACCAATGGAACGGGTTGCAGGAGACACATTTTCTCTGCTTTCTCAGTCTGTTTCCTAGTGCCGGTTTGAAGTTCCTGCAGTTTTCACTCTCAAACCGAGATTGAGCTATTACCTCCCCATATATATGTATGGAATGGAGTTTGCAACTGAAAAGAAACTTTGTGTTCCCAACAAGCTAGGTGAAGGAAGGCTTTCACACACACTTATCTCTCAGAACTGAGCAAGTGGAGAGACGTTCGTTCATCTAGCACCAAGGGAAAGGGTTACAGGAGACACTTTTTCTCTGCTTTCTCAGTCTGTTTCCTACTGCCGTTTTGAAGTTCCTGCAGTTTTCACTGTAAAACCGAGTTGGAGATAGTACCTCCCCATATATATGTATGGAATGGAGTTTGCAACTGAAAAGAAACTTTGTGTTCCCAACAACCTAGGTGAAGGACGGCTTTCACACACACTTATCTCTCAGAACTGAGCAGGTGGAGAGACGTTCGTTCATCTAGCACCAAGGGAACGGGTTGCAGGAGACACTTTTTCTCTGCTTTCTCAGTCTGTTTCCTAGTGCCGGTTTGAAGTTCCTGCAGTTTTCACTGTCAAACCGAGATTGAGCTTGTACCTCCCCATATATATGTATGGAATGGAGTTTGCAACTGAAAAGAAACTTTGTGTTCCCAACAAGCTAGTTGAAGGAAGGCTTTCACACACACTTATCTCTCAGAACTGAGCAAGTGGAGAGACGTTCGTTCATCTACCACCAAGGGAACGGGTTGCAGGAGACACTTTTTCTCTGCTTTCTCAGTCTGTTTCCTAGTGCCGGTTTGAAGTTCCTGCAGTTTTCACTGTCAAACCGAGATTGAGCTATTACCTCCCCATATATATGTATGGAATGGAGTTTGCAACTGAAAAGTAACTTTGTGTTTCCAACAAGCTAGGTGAAGGACGGCTTTCACACACACTTTTCTCTCAGAACTGAGCAGGTGGAGAGACGTTCGTTCATCTAGCACCAATGGAACGGGTTGCAGGAGACACTTTTTCTCTGCTTTCTCAGTCTGTTTCCTAGTGCCGGTTTGAAGTTCCTGCAGTTTTCACTGTCAAACCGAGATTGAGCTATTACCTCCCCATATATATGTATGGAATGGAGTTTGCAACTGAAAAGTAACTTTGTGTTTCCAACAAGCTAGGTGAAGGACGGCTTTCACACACACTTATCTCTCAGAACTGAGCAAGTGGAGAGACGTTCGTTCATCTAGCACCAAGGGAACGGGTTGCAGGAGACACTTTTTCTCTGCTTTCTCAGTCTGTTTCCTAGTGCCGGTTAGAAGTTCCTGCAGTTTTCACTGTAAAACCGAGTTGGAGCTAGTACCTCCCCATATATATGTATGGAATGGAGTTTGCAACTGAAAAGAAACTTTGTGTTCCCAACAAGCTAGGTGAAAGACGGCTTTCACACACACTTATCTCTCAGAACTGAGCAAGTGGAGAGACGTTCGTTCATCTAGCACGAAGGGAACGGGTTGCAGGGGACATTTTTTCTCTGCTTTCTCAGTCTGTTTCCTAGTGCCGGTTTGAAGTTCCTGCAGTTTTCACTGTAAAACCGAGTTGGAGATAGTACCTCCCCATATATATGTATGGAATGGAGTTTGCAACTGAAAAGAAACTTTGTGTTCCCAACAAGCTAGTTGAAGTACGGCTTTCACACACACTTATCTCTCAGAACTGAGCAGGTGGAGAGACGTTCGTTCATCTAGCACCAATGGAACGGGTTGCAGGAGACACTTTTTCTCTGCTTTCTCAGTCTGTTTCCTAGTGCCGGTTTGAAGTTCCTGCAGTTTTCACTCTCAAACCGAGATTGAGCTATTACCTCCCCATATATATGTATGGAATGGAGTTTGCAACTGAAAAGAAACTTTGTGTTCCCAACAAGCTAGGTGAAGGAAGGCTTTCACACACACTTATCTCTCAGAACTGAGCAAGTGGAGAGACGTTCGTTCATCTAGCACCAAGGGAACGGGTTGCAGGAGACACTTTTTCTCTGCTTTCTCAGTCTGTTTCCTACTGCCGTTTTGAAGTTCCTGCAGTTTTCACTGTAAAACCGAGTTGGAGATAGTACCTCCCCATATATATGTATGGAATGGAGTTTGCAACTGAAAAGAAACTTTGTGTTCCCAACAACCTAGGTGAAGGACGGCTTTCACACACACTTATCTCTCAGAACTGAGCAGGTGGAGAGACGTTCGTTCATCTAGCACCAAGGGAACGGGTTGCAGGAGACACTTTTTCTCTGCTTTCTCAGTCTGTTTCCTAGTGCCGGTTTGAAGTTCCTGCAGTTTTCACTGTCAAACCGAGATTGAGCTTGTACCTCCCCATATATATGTATGGAATGGAGTTTGCAACTGAAAAGAAACTTTGTGTTCCCAACAAGCTAGTTGAAGGAAGGCTTTCACACACACTTACCTCTCAGAACTGAGCAAGTGGAGAGACGTTCGTTCATCTACCACCAAGGGAACGGGTTGCAGGAGACACTTTTTCTCTGCTTTCTCAGTCTGTTTCATAGTGCCGGTTAGAAATTCCTGCAGTTTTCACTGTCAAACCGAGTTGTAGCTTGTACCTCCACATATATATGTATGGAATGGAGTTTGCAACTGAAAAGAAACTTTGTGTTCCCAACAAGCTAGGTGAAGTACGGCTTTCACACACACTTATCTCTCAGAACTGAGCAAGTGGAGAGACGTTCGTTCATCTAGCACCAAGGGAACGGGTTGCAGGAGACACATTTTCTCTGCTTTCTCAGTCTGTTTCCTAGTGCCGGTTTGAAGTTCCTGCAGTTTTCACTGTAAAACCGAGTTGGAGCTAGTACCTCCCCATATATATGTATGGAATGGAGTTTGCAACTGAAAAGAAACTTTGTGTTCCCAACAAGCTAGGTGAAAGACGGCTTTCACACACAAATGTCTCTCAGAACTGAGCAGGTGGAGAGACGTTCTTTCATCTAGCATCAAGGGAACGGGTTGAAGGAGACACTTTTTCTCTGCTTTCTCAGTCTGTTTCCTAGTGCCGGTTTGAAGTTCCTGCAGTTTTCACTGTCAAACCGTGTTTGAGCTGGTATCTCCCCATATATATGTATGGAATGGAGTTTGCAACTGAAAAGAAACTTTGTGTTCCCAACAAGCTAGGTGAAGGACGGCTTTCACACACACTTATCTCTCAGAACTGAGCAAGTGGAGAGACGTTCGTTCATCTAGCACCAAGGGAACGGGTTACAGGAGACACTTTTTCTCTGCTTTCTCAGTCTGTTTCCTAGTGCCGGTTTGAAGTTCCTGCAGTTTTCACTGTAAAACCGAGATTGAGCTAGTACCTCCCCATATATATGTATGGAATGGAGTTTGCAACTGAAAAGAAACTTTGTGTTCCCAACAAGCTAGGTGAAGGAAGGCTTTCACACACACTTATCTCTCAGAACTGAGCAAGTGGAGAGACGTTCGTTCATCTAGCACCAAGGGAAAGGGTTGCAGGAGACACTTATTCTCTGCTTTCTCAGTCTGTTTCCTAGTGCCGGTTAGAAGTTCCTGCAGTTTTCACTGTAAAACCGAGGTGGAGCTAGTACCTCCCCATATATATGTATGGAATGGAGTTTGCAACTGAAAAGAAACTTTGTGTTCCCAACAAGCTAGGTGAAGGACGGCTTTCACACACACTTATCTCTCAGAACTGAGCAAGTGGAGAGACGTTCGTTCATCTAGCACCAAGGGAACGGGTTGCAGGAGACACTTTTTCTCTGCTTTCTCAGTCTGTTTCCTAGTGCCGGTTAGAAGTTCCTGCAGTTTTCACTGTAAAACCGAGTTGGAGCTAGTACCTCCCCATATATATGTATGGAATGGAGTTTGCAACTGAAAAGAAACTTTGTGTTCCCAACAAGCTAGGTGAAAGACGGCTTTCACACACACTTATCTCTCAGAACTGAGCAAGTGGAGAGACGTTCGTTCATCTAGCACGAAGGGAACGGGTTGCAGGGGACACTTTTTCTCTGCTTTCTCAGTCTGTTTCCTAGTGCCGGTTTGAAGTTCCTGCAGTTTTCACTGTAAAACCGAGTTGGAGATAGTACCTCCCCATATATATGTATGGAATGGAGTTTGCAACTGAAAAGAAACTTTGTGTTCCCAACAAGCTAGTTGAAGTACGGCTTTCACACACACTTATCTCTCAGAACTGAGCAGGTGGAGAGACGTTCGTTCATCTAGCACCAAGGGAACGGGTTGCAGGAGACACTTTTTCTCTGCTTTCTCAGTCTGTTTCCTAGTGCCGGTTTGAAGTTCCTGCAGTTTTCACTGTAAAACCGAGTAGGAGCTAGTACCTCCCCATATATATGTATGGAATGGAGTTTGCGACTGAAAAGAAACTTTGTGTTCCCAACAAGCTAGGTGAAGGACGGCTTTCACACACACTTATCTCTCAGAACTGAGCAAGTGGAGAGACGTTCGTTCATCTAGCACCAAGGGAATGCATTGCAGGAGACACTTTTTTCTGCTTTCTCAGTCTGTTTTCTAGTGCCGGTTTGAAGTTCCTGCAGTTTTCACAGTAAAACCGAGTTGGAGCTTCTACCTCCCCATATATATGTATGGAATGGAGTTTGCAACTGAAAAGAAACTTTGTGTTCCCAACAAGCTAGGTGAAGGACGGCTTTCACACACACTTATCTCTCAGAACTGAGCAAGTGGAGAGACGTTCGTTCATCTAGCACGAAGGGAACGGGTTGCAGGGGACACTTTTTCTCTGCTTTATCAGTCTGTTTCCTAGTGCCGGTTTGAAGTTCCTGCAGTTTTCACTGTAAAACCGAGTTGGAGATAGTACCTCCCCATATATATGTATGGAATGGAGTTTGCAACTGAAAAGAAACTTTGTGTTCCCAACAAGCTAGTTGAAGTACGGCTTTCACACACACTTATCTCTCAGAACTGAGCAGGTGGAGAGACGTTCGTTCATCTAGCACCAAGGGAACGGGTTGCAGGAGACACTTTTTCTCTGCTTTCTCAGTCTGTTTCCTAGTGCCGGTTTGAAGTTCCTGCAGTTTTCACTGTAAAACCGAGTAGGAGCTAGTACCTCCCCATATATATGTATGGAATGGAGTTTGCGACTGAAAAGAAACTTTGTGTTCCCAACAAGCTAGTTGAAGGACGGCTTTCACACACACTTATCTCTCAGAACTGAGCAAGTGGAGAGACGTTCGTTCATCTAGCACCAAGAGAATGCATTGCAGGAGACACTTTTTTTCTGCTTTCTCAGTCTGTTTTCTAGTGCCGGTTTGAAGTTCCTGCAGTTTTCACAGTAAAACCGAGTTGGAGCTTCTACCTCCCCATATATATGTATGGAATGGAGTTTGCAACTGAAAAGAAACTTTGTGTTCCCAACAAGCTAGGTGAAGGACGGCTTTCACACACACTTATCTCTCAGAACTGAGCAAGTGGAGAGACGTTCGTTCATCTAGCACCAAGGGAACGGGTTGCAGGAGACACTTTTTCTCTGCTTTCTCAGTCTGTTTCCTAGTGCCGGTTTGAAGTTCCTGCAGTTTTCACTGTAAAACCGAGTTGGAGCTAGTACCTCCCCATATATATGTATGGAATGGAGTTTGCAACTGAAAAGAAACTTTGTGTTCCCAACAAGCTAGGTGAAGGACGGCTTTCACACACACTTATCTCTCAGAACTGAGCAAGTGGAGAGACGTTCGTTCATCTAGCACCAAGGGAACGGGTTGCAGGAGACACGTTTTCTCTGCTTTCTCAGTCTGTTTCCTAGTGCCGGTTTGAAGTTCCTGCAGTTTTCACTGTAAAACCGAGTTGGAGCTAGTACCTCCCCATATATATGTATGGAATGGAGTTTGCAACTGAAAAGAAACTTTGTGTTCCCAACAAGCTAGGTGAAGGACGGCTTTCACACACACTTATCTCTCAGAACTGAGCAAGTGGAGAGACGTTCGTTCATCTAGCACGAAGGGAACGGGTTGCAGGGGACACTTTTTCTCTGCTTTCTCAGTCTGTTTCCTAGTGCCGGTTTGAAGTTCCTGCAGTTTTCACTGTAAAACCGAGTTGGAGATAGTACCTCCCCATATAAATGTATGGAATGGAGTTTGCAACTGAAAAGAAACTTTGTGTTCCCAACAAGCTAGTTGAAGTACGGCTTTCACACACACTTATCTCTCAGAACTGAGCAGGTGGAGAGACGTTCGTTCATCTAGCACCAATGGAACGGGTTGCAGGAGACACTTTTTCTCTGCTTTCTCAGTCTGTTTCCTAGTGCCGGTTTGAAGTTCCTGCAGTTTTCACTGTCAAACCGAGATTGAGCTATTACCTCCCCATATATATGTATGGAATGGAGTTTGCAACTGAAAAGTAACTTTGTGTTTCCAACAAGCTAGGTGAAGGACGGCTTTCACACACAGTTATCTCTCAGAACTGAGCAAGTGGAGAGACGTTCGTTCATCTAGCACCAAGGGAACGGGTTGCAGGAGACACTTTTTCTCTGCTTTCTCAGTCTGTTTCCTAGTGCCGGTTAGAAGTTCCTGCAGTTTTCACTGTAAAACCGAGTTGGAGCTAGTACCTCCCCATATATATGTATGGAATGGAGTTTGCAACTGAAAAGAAACTTTGTGTTCCCAACAAGCTAGGTGAAAGACGGCTTTCACACACACTTATCTCTCAGAACTGAGCAAGTGGAGAGACGTTCGTTCATCTAGCACGAAGGGAACGGGTTGCAGGGGACATTTTTTCTCTGCTTTCTCAGTCTGTTTCCTAGTGCCGGTTTGAAGTTCCTGCAGTTTTCACTGTAAAACCGAGTTGGAGATAGTACCTCCCCATATATATGTATGGAATGGAGTTTGCAACTGAAAAGAAACTTTGTGTTCCCAACAAGCTAGTTGAAGTACGGCTTTCACACACACTTATCTCTCAGAACTGAGCAGGTGGAGAGACGTTCGTTCATCTAGCACCAATGGAACGGGTTGCAGGAGACACTTTTTCTCTGCTTTCTCAGTCTGTTTCCTAGTGCCGGTTTGAAGTTCCTGCAGTTTTCACTCTCAAACCGAGATTGAGCTATTACCTCCCCATATATATGTATGGAATGGAGTTTGCAACTGAAAAGAAACTTTGTGTTCCCAACAAGCTAGGTGAAGGAAGGCTTTCACACACACTTATCTCTCAGAACTGAGCAAGTGGAGAGACGTTCGTTCATCTAGCACCAAGGGAAAGGGTTACAGGAGACACTTTTTCTCTGCTTTCTCAGTCTGTTTCCTACTGCCGTTTTGAAGTTCCTGCAGTTTTCACTGTAAAACCGAGTTGGAGATAGTACCTCCCCATATATATGTATGGAATGGAGTTTGCAACTGAAAAGAAACTTTGTGTTCCCAACAACCTAGGTGAAGGACGGCTTTCACACACACTTATCTCTCAGAACTGAGCAGGTGGAGAGACGTTCGTTCATCTAGCACCAAGGGAACGGGTTGCAGGAGACACTTTTTCTCTGCTTTCTCAGTCTGTTTCCTAGTGCCGGTTTGAAGTTCCTGCAGTTTTCACTGTCAAACCGAGATTGAGCTTGTACCTCCCCATATATATGTATGGAATGGAGTTTGCAACTGAAAAGAAACTTTGTGTTCCCAACAAGCTAGTTGAAGGAAGGCTTTCACACACACTTATCTCTCAGAACTGAGCAAGTGGAGAGACGTTCGTTCATCTAGCATCAAGGGAACGGGTTGCAGGAGACACTTTTTCTCTGCTTTCTCAGTCTGTTTCCTAGTGCCGGTTTGAAGTTCCTGCAGTTTTCACTGTCAAACCGAGATTGAGCTATTACCTCCCCATATATATGTATGGAATGGAGTTTGCAACTGAAAAGTAACTTTGTGTTTCCAACAAGCTAGGTGAAGGACGGCTTTCACACACACTTATCTCTCAGAACTGAGCAGGTGGAGAGACGTTCGTTCATCTAGCACCAATGGAACGGGTTGCAGGAGACACTTTTTCTCTGCTTTCTCAGTCTGTTTCCTAGTGCCGGTTTGAAGTTCCTGCAGTTTTCACTGTCAAACCGAGATTGAGCTATTACCTCCCCATATATATGTATGGAATGGAGTTTGCAACTGAAAAGTAACTTTGTGTTTCCAACAAGCTAGGTGAAGGACGGCTTTCACACACACTTATCTCTCAGAACTGAGCAAGTGGAGAGACGTTCGTTCATCTAGCACCAAGGGAACGGGTTGCAGGAGACACTTTTTCTCTGCTTTCTCAGTCTGTTTCCTAGTGCCGGTTAGAAGTTCCTGCAGTTTTCACTGTAAAACCGAGTTGGAGCTAGTACCTCCCCATATATATGTATGGAATGGAGTTTGCAACTGAAAAGAAACTTTGTGTTCCCAACAAGCTAGGTGAAAGACGGCTTTCACACACACTTATCTCTCAGAACTGAGCAAGTGGAGAGACGTTCGTTCATCTAGCACGAAGGGAACGGGTTGCAGGGGACATTTTTTCTCTGCTTTCTCAGTCTGTTTCCTAGTGCCGGTTTGAAGTTCCTGCAGTTTTCACTGTAAAACCGAGTTGGAGATAGTACCTCCCCATATATATGTATGGAATGGAGTTTGCAACTGAAAAGAAACTTTGTGTTCCCAACAAGCTAGTTGAAGTACGGCTTTCACACACACTTATCTCTCAGAACTGAGCAGGTGGAGAGACGTTCGTTCATCTAGCACCAATGGAACGGGTTGCAGGAGACACTTTTTCTCTGCTTTCTCAGTCTGTTTCCTAGTGCCGGTTTGAAGTTCCTGCAGTTTTCACTCTCAAACCGAGATTGAGCTATTACCTCCCCATATATATGTATGGAATGGAGTTTGCAACTGAAAAGAAACTTTGTGTTCCCAACAAGCTAGGTGAAGGAAGGCTTTCACACACACTTATCTCTCAGAACTGAGCAAGTGGAGAGACGTTCGTTCATCTAGCACCAAGGGAACGGGTTGCAGGAGACACTTTTTCTCTGCTTTCTCAGTCTGTTTCCTACTGCCGTTTTGAAGTTCCTGCAGTTTTCACTGTAAAACCGAGTTGGAGATAGTACCTCCCCATATATATGTATGGAATGGAGTTTGCAACTGAAAAGAAACTTTGTGTTCCCAACAACCTAGGTGAAGGACGGCTTTCACACACACTTATCTCTCAGAACTGAGCAGGTGGAGAGACGTTCGTTCATCTAGCACCAAGGGAACGGGTTGCAGGAGACACTTTTTCTCTGCTTTCTCAGTCTGTTTCCTAGTGCCGGTTTGAAGTTCCTGCAGTTTTCACTGTCAAACCGAGATTGAGCTTGTACCTCCCCATATATATGTATGGAATGGAGTTTGCAACTGAAAAGAAACTTTGTGTTCCCAACAAGCTAGTTGAAGGAAGGCTTTCACACACACTTATCTCTCAGAACTGAGCAAGTGGAGAGACGTTCGTTCATCTACCACCAAGGGAACGGGTTGCAGGAGACACTTTTTCTCTGCTTTCTCAGTCTGTTTCATAGTGCCGGTTAGAAATTCCTGCAGTTTTCACTGTCAAACCGAGTTGTAGCTTGTACCTCCACATATATATGTATGGAATGGAGTTTGCAACTGAAAAGAAACTTTGTGTTCCCAACAAGCTAGGTGAAGTACGGCTTTCACACACACTTATCTCTCAGAACTGAGCAAGTGGAGAGACGTTCGTTCATCTAGCACCAAGGGAACGGGTTGCAGGAGACACATTTTCTCTGCTTTCTCAGTCTGTTTCCTAGTGCCGGTTTGAAGTTCCTGCAGTTTTCACTGTAAAACCGAGTTGGAGCTAGTACCTCCCCATATATATGTATGGAATGGAGTTTGCAACTGAAAAGAAACTTTGTGTTCCCAACAAGCTAGGTGAAAGACGGCTTTCACACACAAATGTCTCTCAGAACTGAGCAGGTGGAGAGACGTTCTTTCATCTAGCACGAAGGGAACGGGTTGAAGGAGACACTTTTTCTCTGCTTTCTCAGTCTGTTTCCTAGTGCCGGTTTGAAGTTCCTGCAGTTTTCACTGTCAAACCGTGTTTGAGCTGGTATCTCCCCATATATATGTATGGAATGGAGTTTGCAACTGAAAAGAAACTTTGTGTTCCCAACAAGCTAGGTGAAGGACGGCTTTCACACACACTTATCTCTCAGAACTGAGCAAGTGGAGAGACGTTCGTTCATCTAGCACCAAGGGAACGGGTTACAGGAGACACTTTTTCTCTGCTTTCTCAGTCTGTTTCCTAGTGCCGGTTTGAAGTTCCTGCAGTTTTCACTGTAAAACCGAGATTGAGCTAGTACCTCCCCATATATATGTATGGAATGGAGTTTGCAACTGAAAAGAAACTTTGTGTTCCCAACAAGCTAGGTGAAGGAAGGCTTTCACACACACTTATCTCTCAGAACTGAGCAAGTGGAGAGACGTTCGTTCATCTAGCACCAAGGGAAAGGGTTGCAGGAGACACTTATTCTCTGCTTTCTCAGTCTGTTTCCTAGTGCCGGTTAGAAGTTCCTGCAGTTTTCACTGTAAAACCGAGGTGGAGCTAGTACCTCACCATATATATGTATGGAATGGAGTTTGCAACTGAAAAGAAACTTTGTGTTCCCAACAAGCTAGGTGAAATACGGCTTTCACACACACTTATCTCTCAGAACTGAGCAAGTGGAGAGACCTTCGTTCATCTAGCACCAAGGGAACGGGTTGCAGGAGACACTTTTTCTCTGCTTTCTCAGTCTGTTTCCTAGTGCCGGTTTGAAGTTCCTGCAGTTTTCACTGTCAAACCGAGATTGAGCTATTACCTCCCCATATATATGTATGGAATGGAGTTTGCAACTGAAAAGAAACTTTGTGTTCCCAACAAGCTAGGTGAAGGACGGCTTTCACACACACTTATCTCTCAGAACTGAGCAAGTGGAGAGACGTTCGTTCATCTAGCACCAAGGGAACGGGTTGCAGGAGACACTTTTTCTCTGCTTTCTCAGTCTGTTTCCTAGTGCCGGTTTGAAGTTCCTGCAGTTTTCACTGTAAAACCGAGTTGGAGCTAGTACCTCCCCATATATATTTATGGAATGGAGTTTGCAACTGAAAAGAAACTTTGTGTTCCCAACAAGCTAGGTGAAGGAAGGCTTTCACACACACTTATCTCTCAGAACTGAGCAAGTGGAGAGACGTTCGTTCATCTAGCACCAAGGGAAAGGGTTGCAGGAGACACTTTTTCTCTGCTTTCTCAGTATGTTTCCTACTGCCGGTTTGAAGTTCCTGCAGTTTTCACTGTAAAACCGAGTTGGAGATAGTACCTCCCAATATATATGTATGGAATGGAGTTTGCAACTGAAAAGAAACTTTGTGTTCCCAACAACCTAGGTGAAGGACGGCTTTCACACACACTTATCTCTCAGAACTGAGCAGGTGGAGAGACGTTCGTTCATCTAGCACCAAGGGAACGGGTTGCAGGAGACACTTTTTCTCTGCTTTCTCAGTCTGTTTCCTAGTGCCGGTTTGAAGTTCCTGCAGTTTTCACTGTCAAACCGAGATTGAGCTTGTACCTCCCCATATATATGTATGGAATGGAGTTTGCAACTGAAAAGAAACTTTGTGTTCCCAACAAGCTAGTTGAAGGAAGGCTTTCACACACACTTATCTCTCAGAACTGAGCAAGTGGAGAGACGTTCGTTCATCTACCACCAAGGGAACGGGTTGCAGGAGACACTTTTTCTCTGCTTTCTCAGTCTGTTTCATAGTGCCGGTTAGAAATTCCTGCAGTTTTCACTGTCAAACCGAGTTGTAGCTTGTACCTCCACATATATATGTATGGAATGGAGTTTGCAACTGAAAAGAAACTTTGTGTTCCCAACAAGCTAGGTGAAGTACGGCTTTCACACACACTTATCTCTCAGAACTGAGCAAGTGGAGAGACGTTCGTTCATCTAGCACCAAGGGAACGGGTTGCAGGAGACACATTTTCTCTGCTTTCTCAGTCTGTTTCCTAGTGCCGGTTTGAAGTTCCTGCAGTTTTCACTGTAAAACCGAGTTGGAGCTAGTACCTCCCCATATATATGTATGGAATGGAGTTTGCAACTGAAAAGAAACTTTGTGTTCCCAACAAGCTAGGTGAAAGACGGCTTTCACACACAAATGTCTCTCAGAACTGAGCAGGTGGAGAGACGTTCTTTCATCTAGCATCAAGGGAACGGGTTGAAGGAGACACTTTTTCTCTGCTTTCTCAGTCTGTTTCCTAGTGCCGGTTTGAAGTTCCTGCAGTTTTCACTGTCAAACCGTGTTTGAGCTGGTATCTCCCCATATATATGTATGGAATGGAGTTTGCAACTGAAAAGAAACTTTGTGTTCCCAACAAGCTAGGTGAAGGACGGCTTTCACACACACTTATCTCTCAGAACTGAGCAAGTGGAGAGACGTTCGTTCATCTAGCACCAAGGGAACGGGTTACAGGAGACACTTTTTCTCTGCTTTCTCAGTCTGTTTCCTAGTGCCGGTTTGAAGTTCCTGCAGTTTTCACTGTAAAACCGAGATTGAGCTAGTACCTCCCCATATATATGTATGGAATGGAGTTTGCAACTGAAAAGAAACTTTGTGTTCCCAACAAGCTAGGTGAAGGAAGGCTTTCACACACACTTATCTCTCAGAACTGAGCAAGTGGAGAGACGTTCGTTCATCTAGCACCAAGGGAAAGGGTTGCAGGAGACACTTATTCTCTGCTTTCTCAGTCTGTTTCCTAGTGCCGGTTAGAAGTTCCTGCAGTTTTCACTGTAAAACCGAGGTGGAGCTAGTACCTCACCATATATATGTATGGAATGGAGTTTGCAACTGAAAAGAAACTTTGTGTTCCCAACAAGCTAGGTGAAATACGGCTTTCACACACACTTATCTCTCAGAACTGAGCAAGTGGAGAGACCTTCGTTCATCTAGCACCAAGGGAACGGGTTGCAGGAGACACTTTTTCTCTGCTTTCTCAGTCTGTTTCCTAGTGCCGGTTTGAAGTTCCTGCAGTTTTCACTGTCAAACCGAGATTGAGCTATTACCTCCCCATATATATGTATGGAATGGAGTTTGCAACTGAAAAGAAACTTTGTGTTCCCAACAAGCTAGGTGAAGGACGGCTTTCACACACACTTATCTCTCAGAACTGAGCAAGTGGAGAGACGTTCGTTCATCTAGCACCAAGGGAACGGGTTGCAGGAGACACTTTTTCTCTGCTTTCTCAGTCTGTTTCCTAGTGCCGGTTTGAAGTTCCTGCAGTTTTCACTGTAAAACCGAGTTGGAGCTAGTACCTCCCCATATATATTTATGGAATGGAGTTTGCAACTGAAAAGAAACTTTGTGTTCCCAACAAGCTAGGTGAAGGAAGGCTTTCACACACACTTATCTCTCAGAACTGAGCAAGTGGAGAGACGTTCGTTCATCTAGCACCAAGGGAAAGGGTTGCAGGAGACACTTTTTCTCTGCTTTCTCAGTATGTTTCCTACTGCCGGTTTGAAGTTCCTGCAGTTTTCACTGTAAAACCGAGTTGGAGATAGTACCTCCCCATATATATGTATGGAATGGAGTTTGCAACTGAAAAGAAACTTTGTGTTCCCAACAACCTAGGTGAAGGACGGCTTTCACACACACTTATCTCTCAGAACTGAGCAGGTGGAGAGACGTTCGTTCATCTAGCACCAAGGGAACGGGTTGCAGGAGACACTTTTTCTCTGCTTTCTCAGTCTGTTTCCTAGTGCCGGTTTGAAGTTCCTGCAGTTTTCACTGTCAAATCGAGATTGAGCTTGTACCTCCCCATATATATGTATGGAATGGAGTTTGCAACTGAAAAGAAACTTTGTGTTCCCAACAAGCTAGTTGAAGGAAGGCTTTCACACACACTTAACTCTCAGAACTGAGCAAGTGGAGAGACGTTCGTTCATCTACCACCAAGGGAACGGGTTGCAGGAGACACTTTTTCTCTGCTTTCTCAGTCTGTTTCCTAGTGCCGGTTAGAAATTCCTGCAGTTTTCACTGTCAAACCGAGTTGTAGCTTGTACCTCCACATATATATGTATGGAATGGAGTTTGCAACTGAAAAGAAACTTTGTGTTCCCAACAAGCTAGGTGAAGGACGGCTTTCACACACACTTATCTCTCAGAACTGAGCAAGTGGAGAGACGTTCGTTCATCTAGCACCAAGGGAACGGGTTGCAGGAGACACATTTTCTCTGCTTTCTCAGTCTGTTTCCTAGTGCCGGTTTGAAGTTCCTGCAGTTTTCACTGTAAAACCGAGTTGGAGCTAGTACCTCCCCATATATATGTATGGAATGGAGTTTGCAACTGAAAAGAAACTTTGTGTTCCCAACAAGCTAGGTGAAGGACGGCTTTCACACACAATTGTCTCTCAGAACTGAGCATGTGGAGAGACGTTCTTTCATCTAGCATCAAGGGAACGGGTTGAAGGAGACACTTTTTCTCTGTTTCTCAGTCTGTTTCCTAGTGCCGGTTAGAAATTCCTGCAGTTTTCACTGTCAAACCGAGTTGTAGCTTGTACCTCCACATATATATGTATGGAATGGAGTTTGCAACTGAAAAGAAACTTTGTGTTCCCAACAAGCTAGGTGAAGTACGGCTTTCACACACACTTATCTCTCAGAACTGAGCAAGTGGAGAGACGTTCGTTCATCTAGCACCAAGGGAACGGGTTGCAGGAGACACATTTTCTCTGCTTTCTCAGTCTGTTTCCTAGTGCCGGTTTGAAGTTCCTGCAGTTTTCACTGTAAAACCGAGTTGGAGCTAGTACCTCCCCATATATATGTATGGAATGGAGTTTGCAACTGAAAAGAAACTTTGTGTTCCCAACAAGCTAGGTGAAGGACGGCTTTCACACACAAATGTCTCTCAGAAGTGAGCAGGTGGAGAGACGTTCTTTCATCTAGCATCAAGGGAACGGGTTGAAGGAGACACTTTTTCTCTGCTTTCTCAGTCTGTTTCCTAGTGCCGGTTTGAAGTTCCTGCAGTTTTCACTGTCAAACCGAGTTTGAGCTGGTATCTCCCCATATATATGTATGGAATGGAGTTTGCAACTGAAAAGAAACTTTGTGTTCCCAACAAGCTAGGTGAAGGACGGCTTTCACACACACTTATCTCTCAGAACTGAGCAAGTGGAGAGACGTTCGTTCATCTAGCACCAAGGGAACGGGTTACAGGAGACACTTTTTCTCTGCTTTCTCAGTCTGTTTCCTAGTGCCGGTTTGAAGTTCCTGCAGTTTTCACTGTAAAACCGAGATTGAGCTAGTACCTCCCCATATATATGTATGGAATGGAGTTTGCAACTGAAAAGAAACTTTGTGTTCCCAACAAGCTAGGTGAAGGAAGGCTTTCACACACACTTATCTCTCAGAACTGAGCAAGTGGAGAGACGTTCGTTCATCTAGCACCAAGGGAAAGGGTTGCAGGAGACACTTATTCTCTGATTTCTCAGTCTGTTTCCTAGTGCCGGTTAGAAGTTCCTGCAGTTTTCACTGTAAAACCGAGGTGGAGCTAGTACCTCACCATATATATGTATGGAATGGAGTTTGCAACTGAAAAGAAACTTTGTGTTCCCAACAAGCTAGGTGAAATACGGCTTTCACACACACTTATCTCTCAGAACTGAGCAAGTGGAGAGACCTTCGTTCATCTAGCACCAAGGGAACGGGTTGCAGGAGACACTTTTTCTCTGCATTCTCAGTCTGTTTCCTAGTGCCGGTTTGAAGTTTCTGCAGTTTTCACTGTCAAACCGAGATTGAGCTATTACCTCCCCATATATATGTATGGAATGGAGTTTGCAACTGAAAAGAAACTTTGTGTTCCCAACAAGCTAGGTGAAGGACGGCTTTCACACACACTTATCTCTCAGAACTGAGCAAGTGGAGAGACGTTCGTTCATCTAGCACCAAGGGAACGGGTTGCAGGAGACACTTTTTCTCTGCTTTCTCAGTCTGTTTCCTAGTGCCGGTTTGAAGTTCCTGCAGTTTTCACTGTAAAACCGAGTTGGAGCTAGTACCTCCCCATATATATTTATGGAATGGAGTTTGCAACTGAAAAGAAACTTTGTGTTCCCAACAAGCTAGGTGAAGGAAGGCTTTCACACACACTTATCTCTCAGAACTGAGCAAGTGGAGAGACGTTCGTTCATCTAGCACCAAGGGAAAGGGTTGCAGGAGACACTTTTTCTCTGCTTTCTCAGTATGTTTCCTACTGCCGGTTTGAAGTTCCTGCAGTTTTCACTGTAAAACCGAGTTGGAGATAGTACCTCCCCATATATATGTATGGAATGGAGTTTGCAACTGAAAAGAAACTTTGTGTTCCCAACAACCTAGGTGAAGGACGGCTTTCACACACACTTATCTCTCAGAACTGAGCAGGTGGAGAGACGTTCGTTCATCTAGCACCAATGGAACGGGTTGCAGGAGACACTTTTTCTCTGCTTTCTCAGTCTGTTTCCTAGTGCCGGTTTGAAGTTCCTGCAGTTTTCACTGTCAAACCGAGATTGAGCTTGTACCTCCCCATATATATGTATGGAATGGAGTTTGCAACTGAAAAGAAACTTTGTGTTCCCAACAAGCTAGTTGAAGGAAGGCTTTCACACACACTTAACTCTCAGAACTGAGCAAGTGGAGAGACGTTCGTTCATCTACCACCAAGGGAACGGGTTGCAGGAGACACTTTTTCTCTGCTTTCTCAGTCTGTTTCCTAGTGCCGGTTCGAAATTCCTGCAGTTTTCACTGTCAAACCGAGTTGTAGCTTGTACCTCCACATATATATGTATGGAATGGAGTTTGCAACTGAAAAGAAACTTTGTGTTCCCAACAAGCTAGGTGAAGGACGGCTTTCACACACACTTATCTCTCAGAACTGAGCAAGTGGAGAGACGTTCGTTCATCTAGCACCAAGGGAACGGGTTGCAGGAGACACATTTTCTCTGCTTTCTCAGTCTGTTTCCTAGTGCCGGTTTGAAGTTCCTGCAGTTTTCACTGTAAAACCGAGTTGGAGCTAGTACCTCCCCATATATATGTATGGAATGGAGTTTGCAACTGAAAAGAAACTTTGTGTTCCCAAAAAGCTAGGTGAAGGACGGCTTGCACACACAATTGTCTCTCAGAACTTAGCATGTGGAGAGACGTTCTTTCATCTAGCATCAAGGGAACGGGTTGAAGGAGACACTTTTTCTCTGCTTTCTCAGTCTGTTTCCTAGTGCCGGTTTGAAGTTCCTGCAGTTTTCACTGTCAAACCGAGTTTGAGCTGGTATCTCCCCATATATATGTATGGAATGGAGTTTGCAACTGAAAAGAAACTTTGTGTTCCCAACAAGCTAGGTGAAGGACGGCTTTCACACACACTTATCTCTCAGAACTGAGCAAGTGGAGAGACGTTCGTTCATCTAGCACAAAGGGAACGGGTTACAGGAGACACTTTTTCTCTGCTTTCTCAGTCTGTTTCCTAGTGCCGATTTGAAGTTCCTGCAGTTTTCACTGTAAAACCGAGATTGAGCTAGTACCTCCCCATATATATTTATGGAATGGAGTTTGCAACTGAAAAGAAACTTTGTGTTCCCAACAAGCAAGGTGAAGGTAGGCTTTCACACACACTTATCTCTCAGAACTGAGCAAGTGGAGAGACGTTCGTTCATCTAGCACCAAGGGAACGGGTTGCAGGAGACACTTATTCTCTGCTTTCTCAGTCTGTTTCCTAGTGCCGGTTTGAAGTTCCTGCAGTTTTCACTGTAAAACCGAGGTGGAGCTAGTTCCTCACCATATATATGTATGGAATGGAGTTTGCAACTGAAAAGAAACTTTGTGTTCCCAACAAGCTAGGTGAAATACGGCTTTCACACACACTTATCTCTGAGAACTGAGCAAGTGGAGAGACCTTCGTTCATCTAGCACCAAGGGAACGGGTTACAGGAGACACTTTTTCTCTGCTTTCTCAGTCTGTTTCCTAGTGCCGGTTTGAAGTTCCTGCAGTTTTCACTGTAAAACCGAGATTGAGCTAGTACCTCCCCATATATATGTATGGAATGGAGTTTGCAACTGAAAAGAAACTTTGTGTTCCCAACAAGCTAGGTGAAGGAAGGCTTTCACACACACTTATCTCTCAGAACTGAGCAAGTGGAGAGACGTTCGTTCATCTAGCACCAAGGGAAATGGTTGCAGGAGACACTTATTCTCTGCTTTCTCAGTCTGTTTCCTAGTGCCGGTTAAAAGTTCCTGCATTTTTCACTGTAAAACCGAGGTGGAGCTAGTACCTCACCATATATATGTATGGAATGGAGTTTGCAACTGAAAAGAAACTTTGTGTTCCCAACAAGCTAGGTGAAATACGGCTTTCACACACACTTATCTCTGAGAACTGTGCAAGTGGAGAGACCTTCGTTCATCTAGCACCAAGGGAACGGGTTGCAGGAGACACTTTTTCTCTGCTTTCTCAGTCTGTTTCCTAGTGCCGGTTTGAAGTTCCTGCAGTTTTCACTGTAAAACCGAGTTGGAGCTAGTACCTCACCATATATATGTATGGAATGGAGTTTGCAACTGAAAAGAAACTTTGAGTTCCCAACAAGCTAGCTGAAAGACGGCTTTCACACACACTTATCTCTCAGAACTGAGCAAGTGGAGAGACGTTCGTTCATCTAGCACCAAGGGAACGGTTTGCAGGAGACACTTTTTCTCTGCTTTCTCAGTCTGTTTCCTAGTGCCGGTTTGAAGTTCCTGCAGTTTTCACCGTAAAACCGAGTTGGATATAGTACCTCCCCATATATATGTATGGAATGGAGTTTGCAACTGAAAAGAAACTTTGTGTTCCCAACAAGCTAGTTGAAGGAGGGCTTTCACACACACTTATCTCTCAGAACTGAGCAAGTGGAGAGACGTTCGTTAATCTAGCACCAAGGGAACGGGTTGCAGAAGACACTATTTCTGTGCTTTCTCAGTCTGTTTCCTAGTGCCGGTTTGAAGTTCCTGCTGTTTTCACTGTCAAAAAGAGTTGGAGCTAGTACCTCCCCATATATATGTATGGAATGGAGTTAGCAACTGAAAAGAAACTTTGTGTTCCCAACAAGCTAGGTGAAGGAAGGCTTTCACACACACTTATCTCTCAGAACTGAGCAAGTGGAGAGACGTTCGTTCATCTAAAACCAAGGGAACGGGTTGCAGGAGACACTTTTTCTCTGCTTTCTCAGTCTGTTTCCTAGTGCCGGTTTGAAGTTCCTGCAGTTTTCACTGTAAAACCGAGGTGGAGCTTCTACCTCCCCATATATATGTATGGAATGGAGTTTGCAACTGAAAAGAAACTTTGTGTTCCCAACAAGCTAGGTGAAGGACGGCTTTCACACACACTTAACTCTCAGAAATGAGCAAGTGGAGAGACGTTCGTTCGTCTAGCACCAAAGGAACGGGTTGCAGGAGACACTTTTTCTCTGCTTTCTCAGTCTGTTTCCTAGTGCCGGTTAGAAGTTCCTGCAGTTTTCACTGTCAAACCGAGTTGGAGCTAGTACCTCCCCATATATATGTATGGAATGAAGTTTGCAACTGAAAAGAAACTTTGTGTTCCCAACAAGGTAGGTGAAGGACGGCTTTCACACACACTTATCTCTCAGAACTGAGCAAGTGGAGAGACGTTCGTTCATCTAGCACCAAGGGAACGGGTTGCAGGAGACCCATTTTCTCTGCTTTCTCAGTCTGTTTCCTAGTGCCGGTTTGAAGTTCCTGCAGTTTTCACTGTAAAACCGAGTTGGAGCTAGGACCTCCCCATATATATGTATGGAATGGAGTTTGCAACTGAAAAGAAACTTTGTGTTCCCAACAAGCTAGGTGAAGGACGGCTTTCACACACACTTATCTCTCAGAACTGAGCAAGTGGAGAGACGTTCATTCATTTAGCACCAAGGGAACGGTTTGAAGGAGACACTTTTTCTCTGTTTCTCAGTCTGTTTCCTAGTGCCGGTTTGAAGTTCCTGCAGTTTTCACTGTAAAACCGATTTGGAGCTAGGACCTCCCCATATATATGTATGGAATGGAGTTTGCAACTGAAAAGAAACTTTGTGTTCCCAACAAGCTAGGTGAAGGACGGCTTTCACACACACTTATCTCTCAGAACTGAGCAAGTGGAGAGACGTTCATTCATTTAGCACCAAGGGAACGGTTTGAAGGAGACACTTTTTCTCTGTTTCTCAGTCTGTTTCCTAGTGCCGGTTTGAAGTTCCTGCAGTTTTCACTGTAAAACCGAGTTGGAGCTAGTACCTCCCCATATATATGTATGGAATGGAGTTTGCAACTGAAAAGAAACTTTGTGTTCCCAACAAGCTAGGTGAAGGAAGGCTTTCACACCCACATAACTCTCAGAACTGAGCAAGTGGAGAGACGTTCGTTCATCTAGCACCAAGGGAACGGGTTGCAGGAGACACTTTTTCTCTGCTTTCTCAGTCTGTTTCCTAATGCCGGTTTGAAGTTCCTGCAGTTTTCACTGTAAAACCGTGGTGGAGCTTCTACCTCCCCATATATATGTATGGAATGGAGTTTGCAACTGAAAAGAAACTTTGTTTTCCCAACAAGCTAGTTGAAGGACGGCTTTCACACACACTTATCTCTCAGAACTGAGCAAGTGGAGAGACTTTCGTTTATCTAGCACCAAGGGAACGGGTTGCAGGACACACTTTTTCTCTGCTTTCTCAGTCTGTTTCCTACTGCCGGTTTGAAGTTCCTGCTGTTTTCACTGTCAAAAAGAGTTGGAGCTAGTACCTCACCATATATATGTATGGAATGGAGTTAGCAACTGAAAAGAAACTTTGTGTTCCCAACAAGCTAGGTGAAGGAAAGCTTTCACACACACTTATCTCTCAGAACTGAGCAAGTGGAGAGACGTTCGTTCATCTAAAACCAAGGGAACGGGTTGCAGGAGACATTTTTTCTCTGCTTTCTCAGTCTGTTTCCTAGTGCCGGTTTGAAGTTCCTGCAGTTTTCACTGTAAAACCGAGGTGGAGCTTCTACCTCCTAATATATATGTATGGAATGGAGTTTGCAACTGAAAAGAAACTTTGTGTTCCCAACAAGCTAGGTGAAGGACGGCTTTCACACACACTTATCTCTCAGAACTGAGCAAGTGGAGAGACGTTCGTTCGTCTAGCACCAAAGGAACGGGTTGCAGGAGACACTTTTTCTCTGCTTTCTCAGTCTGTTTCCTAGTGCCGGTTTGAAGTTCCTGCAGTTTTCACTGTCAAACCGATTTAGGGCTAGTACTTCCCCATATATATGTATGGAATGGAGTTTGCAACTGGAAAGAAACTTTGTGTTCCCAACAAGCTAAGTGAAGGACGGCTTTCACACACACTTATCTCTCAGAACTGAGCAAGTGGAGAGACGTTCGTTCATCTAGCACCATGGGAACGGGTTGCAGGAGACACTTTTTCTCTGCTTTCTCAGTCTGTTTCCTAGTGACGGTTTGAAGTTCCTGCAATTTTCACTGTCAAACCGATTTGGAGCTAGTACTTCCCCATATATATGTATGGAATGGAGTTTGCAACTGGAAAGAATCTTTGTGTTCCCAACAAGATAGGAGAAGGACGGCTTTCACACCCACTTATCTCTCAGAACTGAGCAAGTGGAGAGACATTCGTTCATTTAGCACCAAGGGAACGGGTTGCAGGAGACACTATTTCTCTGCTTTCTCAGTCTGTTTCCTAGTGCCGGTTTGAAGTTCCTGCAGTTTTCACTGTCAAACCGAGTTTGAGCTGGTATCTCCCCATATATATGTATGGAATGGAGTTTGCAACTGAAAAGAAACTTTGTGTTCCCAACAAGCTAGGTGAAGGACGGCTTTCACACACACTTATCTCTCAGAACTGAGTAAGTGGAGAGACGTTCGTTCATCTAGCACCAAGGGAACGGGTTGCAGGAGACACATTTTCTCTGCTTTCTCAGTCTGTTTCCTAGTGCCGGTTTGAAGTTCCTGCAGTTTTCACTGTAAAACCGAGTTGGAGCTAGTACCTCCCCATATATATGTATGGAATGGAGTTTGCAACTGAAAAGAAACTTTGTGTTCCCAACAAGCTAGGTGAAGGAAGGCTTTCACACAAACTTATCTCTCAGAACTGAGCAAGTGGAGAGACGTTCGTTCATCTAGCACCAAGGGAAAGGGTTACAGGAGAAAATTATTCTCTGCTTTCTCAGTCTGTTTCCTAGTGCCGGTTAGAAGTTCCTGCAGTTTTCACTGTAAAACCGAGTTGGAGCTAGTACCTCCCCATATATATGTATGGAATGGAGTTTGCAACTGAAAAGAAACTTTGTGTTCCCAACAAGCTAGGTGAAAGACGGCTTTCACACACACTTATCTATCAGAACTGAGCAAGTGGAGAGACGTTCGTTCATCTAGCACCAAGGGAACGGTTTGCAGGAGACACTTTTTCTCTGCTTTCTCAGTCTGTTTCCTAGTGCCGGTTTGAAGTTCCTGCAGTTTTCACCGTAAAACCGAGTTGGATATTGTACCTCCCCATATATATGTATGGAATGGAGTTTGCAACTGAAAAGAAACTTTGTGTTCCCAACAAGCTAGGTGAAAGACGGCTTTCACACACACTTATCACTCAGAACTGAGCAAGTGGAGAGACGTTCGTTCATCTAGCACCAAGGGAACGGGTTGCAGAAGACACTATTTCTCTGCTTTCTCAGTCTGTTTCCTAGTGCCGGTTTGAAGTTCCTGCTGTTTTCACTGTCAAAAAGAGTTGGAGCTAGTACCTCACCATATATATGTATGGAATGGAGTTAGCAACTGAAAAGAAACTTTGTGTTCCCAACAAGCTAGGTGAAGGAAGGCTTTCACACACACTTATCTCTCAGAACTGAGCAAGTGGAGAGACGTTCGTTCATCTAAAACCAAGGGAACGGGTTGCAGGAGACACTTTTTCTCTGCTTTCTCAGTCTGTTTCCTAGTGCCGGTTTGAAGTTCCTGCAGTTTTCACTGTAAAACCGAGGTGGAGCTTCTACCTCCCCATATATATGTATGGAATGGAGTTTGCAACTGAAAAGAAACTTTGTGTTCCCAACAAGCTAGGTGAAGGACGGCTTTCACACACACTTATCTCTCAGAACTGAGCAATTGGAGAGACGTTCGTTCGTCTAGCACCAAAGGAACGGGTTGCAGGAGACACTTTTTCTCTGCTTTCTCAGTCTGTTTCCTAGTGCCGGTTTGAAGTTCCTGCAGTTTTCACTGTCAAACCGATTTAGGGCTAGTACTTCCCCATATATATGTACGGAATGGAGTTTGCAACTGGAAAGAAACTTTGTGTTCCCAACAAGCTAGGTGAAGGACGGCTTTCACACACACTTATCTCTCAGAACTGAGCAAGTGGAGAGACGTTCGCTCATCTAGCACCAAGGGAACGGGTTGCAGGAGACACTTTTTCTCTGCTTTCTCAGTCTGTTTCCTAGTGACGGTTTGAAGTTCCTGCAATTTTCACTGTCAAACCGATTTGGAGCTAGTACTTCCCCATATATATGTATGGAATGGAGTTTGCAACTGGAAAGAATCTTTGTGTTCCCAACAAGATAGGTGAAGGACGGCTTTCACACCCACTTATCTCTCAGAACTGAGCAAGTGGAGAGACATTCGTTCATCTAGCACCAAGGGAACGGGTTGCAGGAGACACTATTTCTCTGCTTTCTCAGTGTGTTTCCTAGTGCCGGTTTGAAGTTCCTGCAGTTTTCACTGTCAAACCGAGTTGGAGTTTGTACCTCCCCATATATATGTATGGAATGGAGTTTGCAACTGAAAAGAAACTTTGTGTTCCCAACAAGCTAGGTGAAGGACGGCTTTCACACACACTTATCTCTCAGAACTGAGCAAGTGGAGAGACGTTCGTTCATCTAGCACCAAGGGAACGGGTTGCAGGAGACACAATTTCTCTGCTTTCTCAGTCTGTTTCCTAGTGCCGGTTTGAAGTTCCTGCAGTTTTCACTGTAAAACCGAGTTGGTGCTAGTACCTCCCCATATATATGTATGGAATGGAGTTTGCAACTGAAAAGAAACTTTGTGTTCCCAACAAGCTAGGTGAAGGACGGCTTTCACACACAATTGTCTCTCAGAACTGAGCAGGTGGAGAGACGTTCTTTCATTTAGCATCAAGGGAACGGGTTGAAGGAGACACTTTTTCTCTGCTTTCTCAGTCTGTTTCCTAGTGCCGGTTTGAAGTTCCTGCAGTTTTCACTGTCAAACCGTGTTTGAGCTGGTATCTCCCCATATATATGTATGGAATGGAGTTTGCAACTGAAAAGAAACTTTGTGTTCCCAACAAGCTAGGTGAAGGACGGCTTTCACACACACTTATCTCTCAGAACTGAGCAAGTGGAGAGACGTTCGTTCATCTAGCACCAAGGGTACGGGTTGCAGAAGACACTTTTTCTCTGCTTTCTCAGTCTGTTTCCTAGTGCCGGTTTGAAGTTCCTGCAGTTTTCACTGTAAAACCGAGTTGGAGCTAGTACCTCCCCATATATATGTATGGAATGGAGTTTGCAACTGAAAAGAAACTTTGTGTTCCCAACAAGCTAGGTGAAGGAAGGCTTTCACACAAACTTATCTCTCAGAACTGAGCAAGTGGAGAGACGTTCGTTCATCTAGCACCAAGGGAAAGGGTTACAGTAGAAAATTATTCTCTGCTTTCTCAGTCTGTTTCCTAGTGCCGGTTAGAAGTTCCTGCAGTTTTCACTGTAAAACCGAGGTGGAGCTAGTACCTCACCATATATATGTATGGAATGGAGTTTGCAACTGAAAAGAAACTTTGTGTTCCCAACAAGCTAGGTGAAAGACGGCTTTCACACACACTTATCTATCAGAACTGAGCAAGTGGAGAGACCTTCGTTCATCTAGCACCAAGGGAACGGATTGCAGGAGACACTTTTTCTCTGCTTTCTCAGTCTGTTTCCTAGTGCCGGTTTGAAGTTCCTGCAGTTTTCACTGTAAAACCGAGTTGGAGCTTGTACCTCCCCATATATATGTATGGAATGGAGTTGGCAACTGAAAAGAAACTTTGTGTTCCCAACAAGCTAGGTGAAAGACGGCTTTCACACACACTTATCTCTCAGAACTGAGCAAGTGGAGAGACGTTCGTTCATCTAGCACCAAGGGAACGGGTTGCAGGAGACACTTTTTCTCTGCTTTCTCAGTCTGTTTCCTAGTGCCGGTTTGAAGTTCCTGCAGTTTTCACTGTAAAACCGAGTTGGAGATAGTACCTCCCCATATATATGTATGGAATGGAGTTTGCAACTGAAAAGAAACTTTGTGTTCCCAACAAGCTAGTTGAAGGAGGGCTTTCACACACACTTATCTCTCAGAACTGAGCAAGTGGAGAGACGTTCGTTCATCTAGCACCAAGGGAACGGGTTGCAGGAGACACTTTTTCTCTGCTTTCTCAGTCTGTTCCCTAGTGCCGGTTTGAAGATCCTGCAGTTTTCACTGTCAAACCGAGTTTGAGCTAGTACCTCCCCATATATATGTATGGAATGGAGTTTGCAACTGAAAAGAAACTTTGTGTTCCCAACAAGCTAGTTGAAGGAAGGCTTTCACACACACTTATCTCTCAGAACTGAGCAAGTGGAGAGACGTTCGTTCATCTAGCACCAAGGGAACGGGTTGCAGGAGACACTTTTTCTCTGCTTTCTCAGTCTGTTTCCTAGTGACGGTTAGAAATTCCTGCAGTTTTCACTGTAAAACTGAGTTGGAGCTTGTACCTCCACATATATATGTATGGAATGGAGTTTGCAACTGAAAAGAAACTTTGTGTTCCCAACAATGTAGGTGAAGGACGGCTTTCACACACACTTATCTCTCAGAACTGAGCAAGTGGAGAGACGTTCGTTCATCTTGCACCAAGGGAACGGGTTGCAGGAGACACATTTTCTCTGCTTTCTCAGTCTGTTTCCTAGTGCCGGTTTGAAGTTCCTGCAGTTTTCACTGTAAAACCGAGTTGGAGCTAGGACCTCCCCATATATATGTATGGAATGGAGTTTGCAACTGAAAAGAAACTTTGTGTTCCCAACAAGCTAGGTGAAGGACGGCTTTCACACACACTTATCTCTCAGAACTGAGCAAGTGGAGAGACTTTCATTCATTTAGCACCAAGGGAACGGTTTGAAGGAGACAATTTTCTCTGTTTCTCAGTCTGTTTCCTAGTGCCGGTTTGAAGTTCCTGCAGATTTCACTGTAAAACCGAGTTGGAGCTAGTACCTCCCCATATATATGTATGGAATGGAGTTTGCAACTGAAAAGAAACTTTGTGTTCCCAACAAGCTAGGTGAAGGAAGGCTTTCACACACAATTATCTCTCAGAACTGAGCAAGTGGAGAGACGTTCGTTCATCTAAAACCAAGGGAACGGGTTGCAGGAGACACTTTTTCTCTGCTTTCTCAGTCTGTTTCCTAGTGCCGGTTTGAAGTTCCTGCAGTTTTCACTGTAAAACCGAGGTGGATCTTCTACCTCCCCATATATATGTATGGAATGGAGTTTGCAACTGAAAAGAAACTTTGTGTTCCCAACAAGCTAGGTGAAGGACGGCTTTCACACACACTTATCTCTCAGAACTGAGCAAGTGGAGAGACGTTCGTTCGTCTAGCACCAAAGGAACGGGTTGCAGGAGACACTTTTTCTCTGCTTTCTCAGTCTGTTTCCTAGTGCCGGTTTGAAGTTCCTGCAATTTTCACTGTCAAACCGATTTGGAGCTAGTACTTCCCCATATATATGTATGGAATGGAGTTTGCAACTGGAAAGAATCTTTGTGTTCCCAACAAGATAGGTGAAGGACGGCTTTCACACCCACTTATCTCTCAGAACTGAGCAAGTGGAGAGACATTCATTCATCTAGCACCAAGGGAACGGGTTGCAGGAGACACTATTTCTCTGCTTTCTCAGTCTGTTTCCTAGTGCCGGTTTGAAGTTCCTGCAGTTTTCACTGTCAAACCGAGTTAGAGCTAGTACCTCCCCATATATATGTATGGAATGGAGTTTGCAACTGAAAAGAAACTTTGTGTTCCCAACAAGCTAGGTGAAGGACGGCTTTCACACACAATTATCTCTCAGAACTGAGCAAGTGGAGAGACGTTCGTTCATTTAGCACCAAGGAAACGGTTTGAAGGAGACACTTTTTCTCTGTTTCTCAGTCTGTTTCCTAGTGCCGGTTTCAAGTTCCTGCAGTTTTCACTGTCAAACCGAGTTAGAGCTAGTACCTCCCCATATATATGTATGGAATGGAGTTTGCAACTGAAAAGAAACTTTGTGTTCCCAACAAGCTAGGTGAAGGACGGCTTTCACACACAATTATCTCTCAGAACTGAGCAAGTGGAGAGACGTTCGTTCATTTAGCACCAAGGAAACGGTTTGAAGGAGACACTTTTTCTCTGTTTCTCAGTCTGTTTCCTAGTGCCGGTTTCAAGTTCCTGTAGTTTTCACTCTAAAACCTAGTTGGAGCTAGTACCTCCCCATATATATGTATGGAATGGAGTTTGCAACTGAAAAGAAACTTTGTGTTCCCAACAAGCTAGGTGAAGGACGGCTTTCACACACACATATCTCTCAGAACTGAGCAAGTGGAGAGACGTTCGTTCATCTAGCACCAAGGGAACGGGTTGCAGGAGACACTTTTTCTCTGCTTTCTCAGTGTGTTTCCTAGTGCCGGTTAGAAATTCCTACAGTTTTCACTGTCAAACAGGGTTGGAGCTTGTACCTCACCATATATATGTATGGAATGGAGTTTGCAACTGAAAAGAAACTTTGTGTTCCCAAAAAGGTAGGTGAAGGACGGCTTTCACACACACATATCTCTCAGAACTGAGCAAGTGGAGAGACGTTCGTTCATCTAGCACCAAGGGAACGGGTTGCAGGGAACACTTTTTCTCTGCTTTCTCAGTCTGTTTCCTAGTGCCGGTTTGAAATTCCTGCAGTTTTCACTGTAAAACCGAGTTGGAGATAGTACCTCCCCATATATATGTATGGAATGGATTTTGCAACTGAAAAGAAACTTTGTGTTCCCAACAAGCTAGGTGAAGGATGGCTTTCACACACACTTAACTCTCAGAACTGAGCAAGTGGAGAGATGTTCGTTCATCTAGCACCAAGGGAACGGGTTGCAGGAGACACTTTTTCTCTGCTTTCTCAGTCTGTTTCCTAGTGCCGGTTTGAAGTTCCTGCAGTTTTCACTGTAAAACCGAGATGGAGCTAGTACCTACCCATATATATGTATGGAATGGAGTTTGCAACTGAAAAGAAACTTTGTGTTCCCAACAAGCTAGGTGAAGGAAAGCTTTCACACACACTTATCTCTCAGAACTGAGCAAGTGGAGAGATGTTCGTTCATCTAGCACCAAGGGAACGGGTTTCAGGAGACACTTTTTCTCTGCTTTCTCAGTCTGTTTCCTAGTGCCGGTTTGAAGTTCCTGCAGTTTTCACTGTAAAACCGAGTTGGAGCTAGTACCTCTCCATATATATGTATGGAATGGAGTTTGCAACTGAAAAGAAACTTTGTGTTCCCAACAAGCTAGGTGAAGGACGGCTTTCACACACACTTATCTCTCAGAACTGAGCAAGTGGAGAGACGTTCGTTCATCTAGCACCAAGGGAACGGGTTGCAGGAGACACTTATTCTCTGCTTTCTCAGTCTGTTTCCTAGTGCCGGTTTGAAGTTCCTGCAGTTTTCACTGTAAAACCGAGTTGGAGCTAGTACCTCCCCATATATATGTATGGAATGGAGTTTGCAACTGAAAAGAAACTTTGTGTTCCCAACAAGCTAGGTGAAGGAAAGCTTTCACACACACTTATCTCTCAGAACTGAGCAAGTGGAGAGATGTTCGTTCATCTAGCACCAAGGGAACGGGTTTCAGGAGACACTTTTTCTCTGCTTTCTCAGTCTGTTTCCTAGTGCCGGTTTGAAGTTCCTGCAGTTTTCACTGTAAAACCGAGTTGGAGCTAGTACCTCTCCATATATATGTATGGAATGGAGTTTGCAACTGAAAAGAAACTTTGTGTTCCCAACAAGCTAGGTGAAGGACGGCTTTCACACACACTTATCTCTCAGAACTGAGCAAGTGGAGAGACGTTCGTTCATCTAGCACCAAGGGAACGGGTTGCAGGAGACACTTATTCTCTGCTTTCTCAGTCTGTTTCCTAGTGCCGGTTTGAAGTTCCTGCAGTTTTCACTGTAAAACCGAGTTGGAGCTAGTACCTCCCCATATATATGTATGGAATGGAGTTTGCAACTGAAAAGAAACTTTGTGTTCCCAACAAGCTAGGTGAAGGACGGCTTTCACACACACTTATCTCTCAGAACTGAGCAAGTGGAGATACGTTCGTTCATCTAGCACCAAGGGAACGGGTTGCAGGAGACACTTTTTCTCTGATTTCTCAGTCTGTTTCCTAGTGCCGGTTTGAAGTTCCTGCAGTTTTCACTGTAAAACCGAGTTGGAGCTAGTACCTCCCCATATATATGTATGGAATGGAGTTTGCAACTGAAAAGAAACTTTGTGTTCCCAACAAGCTAGGTGAAGGACTGCTTTCACACACACTTATCTCTCAGAACTGAGCAAGTGGAGAGACGTTCGTTCATCTAGCACCAAGGGAACGGGTTGCAGGAGACACTTTTTCTCTGCTTTCTCAGTCTGTTTCCTAGTGCCGGTTTGAAGTTCCTGCAGTTTTCACTGTAAAACCGAGTTGGAGCTACTACCTCCCCATATATAAGTATGGAATGGAGTTTGCAACTGAAAAGAAACTTTGTGTTCCCAACAAGCTAGGTGAAGGACGGCTTTCACACAGACTTATCTCTCAGAACTGAGCAAGTGGAGAGACGTTCGTTCATCTAGCACCAAGGGAACGGGTTGCAGGAGACACTTTTTCTCTGTTTTCTCAGTCTGTTTCCTAGTGCCGGTTTGAAGTTCCTGCAGTTTTCACTGTAAAACCGAGTTGGAGCTAGTACCTCCCCTTATATATGTATGGAATGGAGTTTGCAACTGAAAAGAAACT
This sequence comes from Camelus bactrianus, assembly GCF_048773025.1. Lineage (NCBI taxonomy): Eukaryota > Metazoa > Chordata > Mammalia > Artiodactyla > Camelidae > Camelus > Camelus bactrianus. The sequence continues at coordinate 135,744,887 of NC_133541.1, forward strand.
TTGTGTTCCCAACAAGCTAGGTGAAGGACGGCTTTCACACACACTTATCTCTCAGAACTGAGCAAGTGGAGAGACTTTCGTTCATCTAGCACCAAGGGAACGGGTTGCAGGAGACACTTATTCTCTGCTTTCTCAGTCTGTTTCCTAGTGCCGGTTTGAAGTTCCTGCAGTTTTCACTGTAAAACCGAGTTGGAGCTACTACCTCCCCATATATATGTATGGAATGGAGTTTGCAACTGAAAAGAAACTTTGTGTTCCCAACAAGCTAGGTGAAGGAAAGCTTTCACACACACTTATCTCTCAGAACTGAGCAAGTGGAGAGATGTTCGTTCATCTAGCACCAAGGGAACGGGTTTCAGGAGACACTTTTTCTCTGCTTTCTCAGTCTGTTTCCTAGTGCCGGTTTGAAGTTCCTGCAGTTTTCATTGTAAAACCGAGTTGGAGCTAGTACCTCTCCATATATATGTATGGAATGGAGTTTGCAACTGAAAAGAAACTTTGTGTTCCCAACAAGCTAGGTGAAGGACGGCTTTCACACACACTTATCTCTCAGAACTGAGCAAGTGGAGAGACGTTCGTTCATCTAGCACCAAGGGAACGGGTTGCAGGAGACACTTATTCTCTGCTTTCTCAGTCTGTTTCCTAGTGCCGGTTTGAAGTTCCTGCAGTTTTCACTGTAAAACCGAGTTGGAGCTAGTACCTCCCCATATATATGTATGGAATGGAGTTTGCAACTGAAAAGAAACTTTGTGTTCCCAACAAGCTAGGTGAAGGACGGCTTTCACACACACTTATCTCTCAGAAATGAGCAAGTGGAGATACGTTCGTTCATCTAGCACCAAGGGAACGGGTTGCAGGAGACACTTTTTCTCTGATTTCTCAGTCTGTTTCCTAGTGCCGGTTTGAAGTTCCTGCAGTTTTCACTGTAAAACCGAGTTGGAGCTAGTACCTCCCCATATATATGTATGGAATGGAGTTTGCAACTGAAAAGAAACTTTGTGTTCCCAACAAGCTAGGTGAAGGACTGCTTTCACACACACTTATCTCTCAGAACTGAGCAAGTGGAGAGACGTTCGTTCATCTAGCACCAAGGGAACGGGTTGCAGGAGACACTTTTTCTCTGCTTTCTCAGTCTGTTTCCTAGTGCCGGTTTGAAGTTCCTGCAGTTTTCACTGTAAAACCGAGTTGGAGCTACTACCTCCCCATATATAAGTATGGAATGGAGTTTGCAACTGAAAAGAAACTTTGTGTTCCCAACAAGCTAGGTGAAGGACGGCTTTCACACACACTTATCTCTCAGAACTGAGCAAGTGGAGAGACGTTCGTTCATCTAGCACCAAGGGAACGGGTTGCAGGAGACACTTATTCTCTGCTTTCTCAGTCTGTTTCCTAGTGCCGGTTTGAAGTTCCTGCAGTTTTCACTGTAAAACCGAGTTGGAGCTACTACCTCCCCATATATATGTATGGAATGGAGTTTGCAACTGAAAAGAAACTTTGTGTTCCCAACAAGCTAGGTGAAGGACGGCTTTCACACACACTTATCTCTCAGAACTGAGCAAGTGGAGAGACGTTCGTTCATCTAGCACCAAGGGAACGGGTTTCAGGAGACACTTTTTCTCTGATTTCTCAGTCTGTTTCCTAGTGCCGGTTTGAAGTTCCTGCAGTTTTCACTGTAAAACCGAGTTGGAGCTAGAACCTCCCCATATATATGTATGGAATGGAGTTTGCAACTGAAAAGAAACTTTGTGTTCCCAACAAGCTAGGTGAAGGACTGCTTTCACACACACTTATCTCTCAGAACTGAGCAAGTGGAGAGACGTTCGTTCATCTAGCACCAAGGGAACGGGTTGCAGGAGACACTTTTTCTCTGCTTTCTCAGTCTGTTTCCTAGTGCCGGTTTGAAGTTCCTGCAGTTTTCACTGTAAAACCGAGTTGGAGCTACTACTTCCCCATATATATGTATGGAATGGAGTTTGCAACTGAAAAGAAACTTTGTGTTCCCAACAAGCTAGGTGAAGGACGGCTTTCACACACACTTATCTCTCAGAACTGAGCAAGTGGAGAGACGTTCGTTCATCAAGCACCAAGGGAACGGGTTGCAGGAGACACTTTTTCTCTGCTTTCTCAGTCTGTTTCCTAGTGCCGGTTTGAAGTTCCTGCAGTTTTCACTGTAAAACCGAGTTGGAGCTAGTACCTCCCCATATATATGTATGGAATGGAGTTTGCAACTGAAAAGAAACTTTGTGTTCCCAACAAGCTAGGTGAAGGAAGGCTTTCACACACAATTATCTCTCAAAACTGAGCAAGTGGAGAGACGTTCGTTCATCTAGCCCCAAGGGAACGGGTTACAGGAGACACTATTTCTCTGATTTCTCAGGCTGTTTCCTAGTGCTGGTTTGATGTTCCTGCAGTTTTCACTGTAAAACCGAGTTGGAGCTAGTACCTCCTCATATGTATGTATGGAATGGAGTTTGCAACTGAAAAGAATCTTTGTGTTCCCAACAGGCTAGTTGAAGGACGGCTTTCACACACAATTATCTCTCAGAACTGAGCAAGTGGAGAGACGTTCGTTCATCTAGCACCAAGGGAACGGGTTGCAGGAGACACATTTTCTCTGCTTTCTCTGTCTGTTTCCTAGTGCCGGTTTGAAGTTCCTGCAGTTTTCACTGTAAAACCGAGTTGGAGCTAGTACCTCCCCATATATATGTATGGAATGGAGTTTGCAACTGAAAAGAAACTTTGTGTTCCCAACAAGCTAGGTGAAGTACGGCTTTCACACACATTTATCTCTCAGAACTGAGCAAGTGGAGAGACGTTCGTTCATCTAGCACCAAGGGAACGGGTTGCAGGAGACACTTATTCTCTGCTTTCTCAGTCTTTTTCCTAGTGCCGGTTTGAAGTTCCTGCAGTTTTCACTGTAAAACCGAGTTGGAGCTAGTACCTCCCCATATATATGTATTTAATGGAGTTTGCAACTGAAAAGAAACTTTGTGTTCCCAACAAGCTAGGTGAAGGAAGGCTTTCACACACACTTATCTCTCAGAACTGAGCAAGTGGAGAGACGTTCGTTCATATAGCACCAAGGGAACGGGTTGCAGGAGACACTTATTCTCTGCTTTCTCAGTCTGTTTCCTAGTGCCGGTTTGAAGTTCCTGCAGTTTTCACTGTAAAACCGAGTTGGAGCTAGTACCTCCCCATATATATGTATGGAATGGAGTTTGCAACTGAAAAGAAACTTTGTGTTCCCAACAAGCTAGGTGAAGTACGGCTTTCACACACACTTATCTCTCAGAACTGAGCAAGTGGAGAGACGTTCGTTCATCTAGCACCAAGGGAACGGGTTGCAGGAGACACTTATTCTCTGCTTTCTCAGTCTGTTTCCTAGTGACGGTTTGAAGTTCCTGCAGTTTTCACTGTAAAACCGAGTTGGAGCTAGTACCTCCCCATATATATGTATGGAATGGAGTTTGCAACTGAAAAGAAACTTTGTGTTCCCAACAAGCTAGGTGAAGTACGGCTTTCACACACACTTATCTCTCAGAACTGAGCAAGTGGAGAGACGTTCGTTCATCTAGCACCAAGGGAACGGGTTGCAGGAGACACTTATTCTCTGCTTTCTCAGTCTGTTTCCTAGTGCCGGTTTGAAGTTCCTGCAATTTTGACTGTAAAACCGATTTGGAGCTAGTACCTCCCCATATATATGTATGGAATGGAGTTTGCAACTGAAAAGTAACTTTGTGTTCCCAACAAGCTAGGTGAAGGAAGGCTTTCACACACACTTATCTCTCAGAACTGAGCAAGTGGAGAGACGTTCGTTCATCTAGCACCAAGGGAACGTGTTGCAGGAGACACTTTTTCTCTGCATTCTCATTCTGTATCCTAGTGCCGGTTTGAAGTTCCTGCAGTTTTCACTGTAAAACCGAGTTGGAGCTAGTACCTCCCCATATATATGTATGGAATGGATTTTGCAACTGAAAAGAAACTTTGTGTTCCCAACAAGCTAGGTGAAGGATGGCTTTCACACACACTTAACTCTCAGAACTGAGCAAGTGGAGAGACGTTCGTTCATCTAGCACCAAGGGAACGGGTTGCAGGAGACACTTTTTCTCTGCTTTCTCAGTCTGTTTCCTAGTGCCGGTTTGAAGTTCCTGCAGTTTTCACTGTAAAACCGAGATGGAGCTAGTACCTACCAATATATATGTATGGAATGGAGTTTGCAACTGAAAAGAAACTTTGTGTTCCCAACAAGCTAGGTGAAGGACGGCTTTCACACACACTTATCTCTCAGAACTGAGCAAGTGGAGAAACGTTCGTTCATCTAGCACCAAGGGAACGGGTTGCAGGAGACACTTATTCTCTGCTTTCTCAGTCTGTTTCCTAGTGCCGGTTTGAACTTCCTGCAGTTTTCACTGTAAAACCGAGTTGGAGCTAGTACCTCCCCATATATATGTATGGAATGGAGTTTGCAACTGAAAAGAAACTTTGTGTTCCCAACAAGCTAGGTGAAGGACGGCTTTCACACACACTTATCTCTCAGAACTGAGCAAGTGGAGATACGTTCGTTCATCTAGCACCAAGGGAACGGGTTTCAGGAGACACTTTTTCTCTGATTTCTCAGTCTGTTTCCTAGTGCCGGTTTGAAGTTCCTGCAGTTTTCACTGTAAAACCGAGTTGGAGCTAGTACCTCCCCATATATATGTATGGAATGGAGTTTGCAACTGAAAAGAAACTTTGTGTTCCCAACAAGCTAGGTGAAGGACTGCTTTCACACACACTTATCTCTCAGAACTGAGCAAGTGGAGAGACGTTCGTTCATCTAGCACCAAGGGAACGGGTTGCAGGAGACACTTTTTCTCTGCTTTCTCAGGCTGTTTCCTAGTGCCGGTTTGATGTTCCTGCAGTTTTCACTGTAAAACCGAGTTGGAGCTAGTACCTCCCCATATGTATGTATGGAATGGAGTTTGCAACTGAAAAGAAACTTTGTGTTCCCAACAGGCTAGTTGAAGGACGGCTTTCACAAACAATTATCTCTCAGAACTGAGCAAGTGGAGAGACGTTCGTTCATCTAGCACCAAGGGAACGGGTTGCAGGAGACACTTTTTCTCTGCTTTCTCAGTCTGTTTCCTAGTGCCGGTTTGAAGTTCCTGCAGTTTTCACTGTAAAACCGAGTTGGAGCTACTACTTCCCCATATATATGTATGGAATGGAGTTTGCAACTGAAAAGAAACTTTGTGTTCCCAACAAGCTAGGTGAAGGAAGGCTTTCACACACACTTATCTCTCAGAACTGAGCAAGTGGAGAGACGTTCGTTCATCAAGCACCAAGGGAACGGGTTGCAGGAGACACTTTTTCTCTGCTTTCTCAGTCTGTTTCCTAGTGCCGGTTTGAAGTTCCTGCAGTTTTCACTGTAAAACCGAGTTGGAGCTAGTACCTCCCCATATATATGTATGGAATGGAGTTTGCAACTGAAAAGAAACTTTGTGTTCCCAACAAGCTAGGTGAAGGAAGGCTTTCACACACACTTATCTCTCAGAACTGAGCAAGTGGAGAGACGTTCGTTCATCTAGCCCCAAGGGAACGGGTTACAGGAGACACTTTTTCTCTGCTTTCTCAGGCTGTTTCCTAGTGCCGGTTTGATGTTCCTGCAGTTTTCACTGTAAAACCGAGTTGGAGCTAGTACCTCCCCATATGTATGTATGGAATGGAGTTTGCAACTGAAAAGAAACTTTGTGTTCCCAACAGGCTAGTTGAAGGACGGCTTTCACACACAATTATCTCTCAGAACTGAGCAAGTGGAGAGACGTTCGTTCATCTAGCACCAAGTGAACGGGTTGCAGGAGACACATTTTCTCTGCATTCTCAGTCTGTTTCCTAGTGCCGGTTTGAAGTTCCTGCAGTTTTCACTGTAAAACCGAGTTGGAGCTAGTACCTCCCCATATATATGTATTTAATGGAGTTTGCAACTGAAAAGAAACTTTGTGTTCCCAACAAGCTAGGTGAAGGAAGGCTTTCACACACACTTATCTCTCAGAACTGAGCAAGTGGAGAGACGTTCGTTCATATAGCACCAAGGGAACGGGTTGCAGGAGACACTTTTTCTCTGCTTTCTCAGTCTGTTTCCTAGTGCCGGTTTGAAGTTCCTGCAGTTTTCACTGTAAAACCGAGTTGGAGCTAGTACCTCCCCATATATATGTATGGAATGGAGTTTGCAACTGAAAAGAAACTTTGTGTTCCCAACAAGCTAGGTGAAGTACGGCTTTCACACACACTTATCTCTCAGAACTGAGCAAGTGGAGAGACGTTCGTTCATCTAGCACCAAGGGAACGGGTTGCAGGAGACACTTATTCTCTGCTTTCTCAGTCTGTTTCGTAGTGCCGGTTTGAAGTTCCTGCAGTTTTCACTGTAAAACCGAGTTGGAGCTAGTACCTCCCCATATATATGTATGGAATGGAGTTTGCAACTGAAAAGAAACTTTGTGTTCCCAACAAGCTAGGTGAAGTACGGCTTTCACACACACTTATCTCTCAGAACTGAGCAAGTGGAGAGACGTTCGTTCATCTAGCACCAAGGGAACGGGTTGCAGGAGACACTTATTCTCTGCTTTCTCAGTCTGTTTCCTAGTGCCGGTTTGAAGTTCCTGCAATTTTGACTGTAAAACCGATTTGGAGCTAGTACCTCCCCATATATATGTATGGAATGGAGTTTGCAACTGAAAAGTAACTTTGTGTTCCCAACAAGCTAGGTGAAGGAAGGCTTTCACACACACTTATCTCTCAGAACTGAGCAAGTGGAGAGACGTTCGTTCATCTAGCACCAAGGGAACGTGTTGCAGGAGACACTTTTTCTCTGCATTCTCATTCTGTATCCTAGTGCCGGTTTGAAGTTCCTGCAGTTTTCACTGTAAAACCGAGTTGGAGCTAGTACCTCCCCATATATATGTATGGAATGGATTTTGCAACTGAAAAGAAACTTTGTGTTCCCAACAAGCTAGGTGAAGGATGGCTTTCACACACACTTAACTCTCAGAACTGAGCAAGTGGAGAGACGTTCGTTCATCTAGCACCAAGGGAACGGGTTGCAGGAGACACTTTTTCTCTGCTTTCTCAGTCTGTTTCCTAGTGCCGGTTTGAAGTTCCTGCAGTTTTCACTGTAAAACCGAGATGGAGCTAGTACCTACCAATATATATGTATGGAATGGAGTTTGCAACTGAAAAGAAACTTTGTGTTCCCAACAAGCTAGGTGAAGGACGGCTTTCACACACACTTATCTCTCAGAACTGAGCAAGTGGAGAGACGTTCGTTCATCTAGCACCAAGGGAACGGGTTGCAGGAGACACTTATTCTCTGCTTTCTCAGTCTGTTTCCTAGTGCCGGTTTGAAGTTCCTGCAGTTTTCACTGTAAAACCGAGTTGGAGCTAGTACCTCCCCATATATATGTATGGAATGGAGTTTGCAACTGAAAAGAAACTTTGTGTTCCCAACAAGCTAGGTGAAGGACGGCTTTCACACACACTTATCTCTCAGAACTGAGCAAGTGGAGATACGTTCGTTCATCTAGCACCAAGGGAACGGGTTTCAGGAGACACTTTTTCTCTGATTTCTCAGTCTGTTTCCTAGTGCCGGTTTGAAGTTCCTGCAGTTTTCACTGTAAAACCGAGTTGGAGCTAGTACCTCCCCATATATATGTATGGAATGGAGTTTGCAACTGAAAAGAAACTTTGTGTTCCCAACAAGCTAGGTGAAGGACTGCTTTCACACACACTTATCTCTCAGAACTGAGCAAGTGGAGAGACGTTCGTTCATCTAGCACCAAGGGAACGGGTTGCAGGAGACACTTTTTCTCTGCTTTCTCAGGCTGTTTCCTAGTGCCGGTTTGATGTTCCTGCAGTTTTCACTGTAAAACCGAGTTGGAGCTAGTACCTCCCCATATGTATGTATGGAATGGAGTTTGCAACTGAAAAGAAACTTTGTGTTCCCAACAGGCTAGTTGAAGGACGGCTTTCACAAACAATTATCTCTCAGAACTGAGCAAGTGGAGAGACGTTCGTTCATCTAGCACCAAGGGAACGGGTTGCAGGAGACACTTTTTCTCTGCTTTCTCAGTCTGTTTCCTAGTGCCGGTTTGAAGTTCCTGCAGTTTTCACTGTAAAACCGAGTTGGAGCTACTACTTCCCCATATATATGTATGGAATGGAGTTTGCAACTGAAAAGAAACTTTGTGTTCCCAACAAGCTAGGTGAAGGAAGGCTTTCACACACACTTATCTCTCAGAACTGAGCAAGTGGAGAGACGTTCGTTCATCAAGCACCAAGGGAACGGGTTGCAGGAGACACTTTTTCTCTGCTTTCTCAGTCTGTTTCCTAGTGCCGGTTTGAAGTTCCTGCAGTTTTCACTGTAAAACCGAGTTGGAGCTAGTACCTCCCCATATATATGTATGGAATGGAGTTTGCAACTGAAAAGAAACTTTGTGTTCCCAACAAGCTAGGTGAAGGAAGGCTTTCACACACACTTATCTCTCAGAACTGAGCAAGTGGAGAGACGTTCGTTCATCTAGCCCCAAGGGAACGGGTTACAGGAGACACTTTTTCTCTGCTTTCTCAGGCTGTTTCCTAGTGCCGGTTTGATGTTCCTGCAGTTTTCACTGTAAAACAGAGTTGGAGCTAGTACCTCCCCATATGTATGTATGGAATGGAGTTTGCAACTGAAAAGAAACTTTGTGTTCCCAACAGGCTAGTTGAAGGACGGCTTTCACACACAATTATCTCTCAGAACTGAGCAAGTGGAGAGACGTTCGTTCATCTAGCACCAAGTGAACGGGTTGCAGGAGACACATTTTCTCTGCATTCTCAGTCTGTTTCCTAGTGCCGGTTTGAAGTTCCTGCAGTTTTCACTGTAAAACCGAGTTGGAGCTAGTACCTCCCCATATATATGTATGGAATGGAGTTTGCAACTGAAAAGAAACTTTGTGTTCCCAACAAGCTAGGTGAAGTACGGCTTTCACACACATTTATCTCTCAGAACTGAGCAAGTGGAGAGACGTTCGTTCATCTAGCACCAAGGGAACGGGTTGCAGGAGACACTTATTCTCTGCTTTCTCAGTCTGTTTCCTAGTGCCGGTTTGAAGTTCCTGCAGTTTTCACTGTAAAACCGAGTTGGAGCTAGTACCTCCCCATATATATGTATGGAATGGAGTTTGCAACTGAAAAGAAACTTTGTGTTCCCAACAAGCTAGGTGAAGGAAGGCTTTCACACACACTTATCTCTCAGAACTGAGCAAGTGGAGAGACGTTCGTTCATATAGCACCAAGGGAACGGGTTGCAGGAGACACTTATTCTCTGCTTTCTCAGTCTGTTTCCTAGTGCCGGTTTGAAGTTCCTGCAGTTTTCACTGTAAAACCGAGTTGGAGCTAGTACCTCCCCATATATATGTATGGAATGGAGTTTGCAACTGAAAAGAAACTTTGTGTTCCCAACAAGCTAGGTGAAGGACGGCTTTCACACACAATTATCTCTCAGAACTGAGCAAGTGGAGAGACGTTCGTTCATCTAGCACCAAGGGAACGGGTTACAGGAGACACTTTTTCTCTGCTTTCTCAGGCTGTTTCCTAGTGCCGGTTTGATGTTCCTGCAGTTTTCACTGTAAAACCGAGTTGGAGCTAGTACCTCCCCATATGTATGTATGCAATGGAGTTTGCAACTGAAAAGAAACTTTGTGTTCCCAACAAGCTAGGTGAAGTACGGCTTTCACACACATTTATCTCTCAGAACTGAGCAAGTGGAGAGACGTTCGTTCATCTAGCACCAAGAGAACGGGTTGCAGGAGACACTTATTCTCTGCTTTCTCAGTCTGTTTCCTAGTGCCGGTTTGAAGTTCCTGCAGTTTTCACTGTAAAAACGAGTTGGAGCTAGTACCTCCCCATATATATGTATGGAATGGAGTTTGCAACTGAAAAGAAACTTTGTGTTCCCAACAAGCTAGGTGAAGGAAGGCTTTCACACACACTTATCTCTCAGAACTGAGCAAGTGGAGAGACGTTCGTTCATCTAGCACCAAGGGAACGGGTTGCAGGAGACACTTATTCTCTGCTTTCTCAGTCTGTTTCCTAGTGCCGGTTTGAAGTTCCTGCAGTTTTCACTGTAAAACCGAGTTGGAGCTAGTACCTCCCCATATATATGTATGGAATGGAGTTTGCAACTGAAAAGAAACTTTGTGTTCCCAACAAGCTAGGTGAAGGACGGCTTTCACACACACTTATCTCTCAGAACTGAGCAAGTGGAGAGACGTTCGTTCATCTAGCACCAAGGGAACGGGTTGCAGGAGACACTTTTTCTCTGCTTTCTCAGACTGTTTCCTAGTGACGGTTTGAAGTTCCTGCAGTTTTCACTGTAAAACCGAGTTGGAGCTAGTACCTCCCCATATATATGTATGGAATGGAGTTTGCAACTGAAAAGAAACTTTGTGTTCCCAATAAGCTAGGTGAAGGAAAGCTTTCACACACACTTATCTCTCAGAACTGAGCAAGTGGAGAGACGATCGTTCATCTAGCACCAAGGGAACGGGTTTCAAGAGACACTTTTTCTCTGCTTTCTCAGTCTGTTTCCTAGTGCCGGTTTGAAGTTCCTGCAGTTTTCACTGTAAAACCGAGTTGGAGCTAGTACCTCCCCATATATATGTATGGAATGGAGTTTGCAACTGAAAAGAAACTTTGTGTTCCCAACAAGCTAGGTGAAGGACGGCTTTCACACACACTTATCTCTCAGAACTGAGCAAGTGGAGAGACGTTCGTTCATCTAGCACCAAGGGAATGGGTTGCAGGAGACACTTTTTCTCTGCTTTCTCAGTCTGTTTCCTAGTGCCGGTTTGAAGTTCCTGCAGTTTTCACTGTAAAACCGAGTTGGAGCTAGTACCTCCCCATATATATGTATGGAATGGAGTTTGCAACTGAAAAGAAACTTTGTGTTCCCAACAAGCTAGGTGAAGAACTGCTTTCACACACACTTATCTCTCAGAACTGAGCAAGTGGAGAGACGTTCGTTCATCTAGCACCAAGGGAACGGGTTGCAGGAGACACTTTTTCTCTGCTTTCTCAGTCTGTTTCCTAGTGCCGGTTTGAAGTTCCTGCAGTTTTCACTGTAAAACCGAGTGGGAGCTACTACCTCCCCATATATATGTATGGAATGGAGTTTGCAACTGAAAAGAAACTTTGTGTTCCCAACAAGCTAGGTGAAGGACGGCTTTCACACACACTTATCTCTCAGAACTGAGCAAGTGGAGAGACGTTCGTTCATCTAGCACCAAGGGAACGGGTTGCAGGAGACACTTATTCTCTGCTTTCTCAGTCTGTTTCCTAGTGACGGTTTGAAGTTCCTGCAGTTTTCACTGTAAAACCGAGTTGGAGCTAGTACCTCCCCATATATATGTATGGAATGGAGTTTGCAACTGAAAAGAAACTTTGTGTTCCCAATAAGCTAGGTGAAGGAAAGCTTTCACACACACTTATCTCTCAGAACTGAGCAAGTGGAGAGACGATCGTTCATCTAGCACGAAGGGAACGGGTTTCAGGAGACACTTTTTCTCTGCTTTCTCAGTCTGTTTCCTAGTGCCGGTTTCAAGTTCCTGCAGTTTTCACTGTAAAACCGAGTTGGAGCTAGTACCTCCCCATATATATGTATGGAATGGAGTTTGCAACTGAAAAGAAACTTTGTGTTCCCAACAAGCTAGGTGAAGGAAGGCATTCACACACACTTATCTCTCAGAACTGAGCAAGTGGAGAGACGTTCGTTCATCTAGCACCAAGGGAACGGGTTGCAGGAGACACTTTTTCTCTGCTTTCTCATTCTGTTTCCTAGTGCCGGTTTGAAGTTCCTGCAGTTTTCACTGTAAAACCGAGTTGGAGCTAGTACCTCCCCATATATATGTATGGAATGGAGTTTGCAACTGAAAAGAAACTTTGTGTTTCCAACAAGCTAGGTGAAGTACGGCTTTCACACACACTTATCTCTCAGAACTGAGCAAGTGGAGACACGTTCGTTCATTAGCACCAAGGGAACGGGTTGCAGGAGACACTTTTTCTCTGCTTTCTCAGTCTGTTTCCTAGTGCCGGTTTGAAGTTCCTGCAGTTTTCACTGTAAAACCGAGGTGTAGCTAGTACCTACCCATATATATGTATGGAATGGAGTTTGCAACTGAAAAGAAACTTTGTGTTCCCAACAAGCTAGGTGAAGGAAGGCTTTCACACACACTTATCTCTCAGAACTGAGCAAATGGAGAGACGTTCGTTCATCTAGCACCAAGGGAACGGGTTTCAGGAGACACTTTTTCTCTGCTTTCTCAGTCTGTTTCCTAGTGCCGGTTTGAAGTTCCTGCAGTTTTCACTGTAAAACCGAGTTGGAGCTAGTATCTTCCCATATATATGTATGGAATGGAGTTTGCAACTGAAAAGAAACTTTGTGTTCCCAACAAGCTAGGTGAAGGACGGCTTTCACACACACTTATCTCTCAGAACCGAGCAAGTGGAGAGACCTTCGTTCATCTAGCACCAAGGGAACGGTTTGCAGGAGACACTTTTTCTCTGCTTTCTCAGTCAGTTTCCTAGTGCCGGTTTGAAGTTCCTGCAGTTTTCACTGTAAAACCGAGTTGGAGCTAGTACCTCCCCATATATATGTATGGAATGGAGTTTGCAACTGAAAAGAAACTTTGTGTTCCCAACAAGCTATGTGAAGGACGGCTTTCACACACACTTATCTCTCAGAACTGAGCAAGTGGAGAGACGTTCGTTCATCTAGCACCAAGGGAAAGGGTTGCAGGAGACACTTTTTCTCTGCTTTCTCAGTCTGTTTCCTAGTGCCGGTTTGAAGTTCCTGCAGTTTTCACTGTAAAACCGAGTTGGAGCTAGTACCTCCCCATATATATGTATGGAATGGAGTTTGCAACTGAAAAGAAACTTTGTGTTCCCAACAAGCTAGGTGAAGGACGGCTTTCACACACACTTATCTCTCAGAACTGAGCAAGTGGAGAGACGTTCGTTCATCTAGCACCAAGGGAACGGGTTGCAGGAGACACTTTTTCTCTGCTTTCTCAGGCTGTTTCCTAGTGCCGGTTTGAAGTTCCTGCAGTTTTCACTGTAAAACCGAGTTGAAGCTAGTACCTCCCCATATATATGTATGGAATGGAGTTTGCAACTGAAAAGAAACTTTGTGTTCCCAACAAGCTAGGTGAAGGAAGGCTTTCACACACACTTATCACTCAGAACTGAGCAAGTGGAGAGACGTTCGTTCATCTAGCACCAAGGGAACGGGTTGCAGGAGACACTTTTTCTCTGCTTTCTCAGTCTGTTTCCTAGTGCCGGTTTGAAGTTCCTGCAGTTTTCACTGTAAAACCGAGTTGGAGTTAGTACCTCCCCATATATATGTATGGAATGGAGTTTGCAACTGAAAAGAACCTTTGTGTTGCCAACAAGCTAGGTGAAGGACGGCTTTCACACACACTTATCTCTCAGAACTGAGCAAGTGGAGAGACGTTCGTTCATCTAGCACCAAGGGAACGGGTTGCAGGAGACACTTTTTCTCTGCTTTCTCAGTCTGTTTCCTAGTGCTGGTTTGAAGTTCCTGCAGTTTTCACTGTAAAATCGAGTTGGAGCTAGTACCTCCCCATATATATGTATGGAATGGAGTTTGTAACTGAAAAGAAACTTTGTGTTCCCAACAAGCTAGGTGAAGCAAGGCATTCACACACACTTATCTCTCAGAACTGAGCAAGTGGAGAGACGTTCGTTCATCTAGCACCAAGGGAACGGGTTTCAGGAGACACTTTTTCTCTGCTTTCTCAGTCTGTTTCCTAGTGCCGGTTTGAATTTCCTGCAGTTTTCACTGTAAAACCGAGTTGGAGCTAGTACCTCCCCATATATATGTATGGAATGGAGTTTGCAACTGAAAAGAAACTTTGTGTTTCCAACAAGCTATGTGAAGGACGGCTTTCACACACACTTATCTCTCAGAACTGAGCAAGTGGAGAGACGTTCGTTCATCTAGCACCAAGGGAACGGGTTGCAGGAGTCACTTTTTCTCTGCTTTCTCAGTCTGTTTCCTAGTGCCGGTTTGAAGTTCCTGCAGTTTTCACTGTAAAACCGAGTTGGAGCTAGTACCTCCCCATATATATGTATGGAATGGAGTTTGCAACTGAAAAGAAACTTTGTGTTGCCAACAAGCTAGGTGAAGGAAGGCTATCACACACACATATCTCTCAGAACTGAGCAAGTGGAGAGACGTTCGTTCATCTAGCACCAAGGGAACGGGTTGCAGTAGACACTTTTTCTCTGCTTTCTCAGTCTGTTTCCTATTGCCGGTTTGAAGTTCCTGCAGTTTTCACTGTCAAACTGGTTGGAGCTAGTACCTCCCCATATATATGTATGGAATGGAGTTTGCAACTGAAAAGAAACTTTGTGTTCCCAACAAGCTAGGTGAAGGACGGCTTTCACACACACTTATCTCTCAGAACTGAGCAAGTGGAGAGACGTTCGTTCATCTAGCACCAAGGGAACGGGTTGCAGGAGACACTTTTTCTCTGTTTCTCAGTCTGTTTCCTAGTGCCAGTTTGAATTTCCTGCAGTTTTCACTGTAAAACCGAGTTGGAGCTTCTACCTCCCGAAATATATGTATGGAATGGAGTTTGCAACTGAAAAGAAACTTTGTGTTCCCAACAAGCTAGGTGAAGGAAGGCTTTCACACACACATATCTCTCAGAACTGAGCAAGTTGATAGACGTTCGTTCATCTAGCACCATGGGAACGGGTTGCAGGAGACACTTTTTCTCTGCTTTCTCAGTCTGTTTCCTAGTGCCGGTTTGAAGTTCCTGCAGTTTTCACTGTAAAACCGTGTTGGAGCTAATAACTCCCCATATATATATATGGAATGGAGTTTGCAACTGAAAAGAAACTTTGTTTTCCCAACAAGCTAGGTGAAGGATGGCTTTCAAACACACTTATTTCTCAGAACTGAGCAAGTGGAGAGACGTTCGTTCATCTAGCACCAAGGGAAAGGTTTGCAGGAGACACTTATTCTCTGCTTTCTCAGTCTGTTTCCGAGTGACGGTTTGAAGTTCCTGCAGTTTTCACTGTAAAACCGAGTTGGAGCTAGTACCTCCCCATATATATGTATGGAATGGAGTTTGCAACTGAAAAGAAACTTTGTGTTCCCAACAAGCTAGGTGAAGGACGGCTTTCACACACACTTATCTCTCAGAACTGAGCAAGTGGAGAGACGTTCGTTCATCTAGCACCAAGGAAACGGGTTGCAGGAGACACTTTTTCTCTGCTTTCTCAGTCTGTTTCCTAGTGCCGGTTTGAAGTTCCTGCAATTTTCACTGTAAAACCGATTTGGAGCTAGTACCTCCCCATATATATGTATGGAATGGAGTTTGCAACTGAAAAGAAACTTTGTGTTCCCAACAACCTAGGTGAAGGAAGGCTTTCACACACACTTATCTCTCAGAACTGAGCAAGTGGAGAGACGTTCGTTCATCTAGCACCAAGGGAACGTGTTGCAGGAGACACTTTTTCTCTGCATTCTCATTCTGTTTCCTAGTGCCGGTTTGAAGTTCCTGCAGTTTTCACTGTAAAACCGAGTTGGAGCTAGTACCTCCCTATATATATGCATGGAGTGGAGTTTGCAACTGAAAAGAAACTTTGTGTTCCCAACAAGCCTGGTGAAGGATGGCTTTCACACACTCTTAACTCTCAGAACTGAGCAAGTGGAGAGACGTTCGTTCATCTAGCACCAAGGGAACGGGTTGCAGGAGACACTTTTTCTCTGCTTTCTCAGTCTGTTTCCTAGTGCCGGTTTGAAGTTCCTGCAGTTTTCACTGTAAAACCGAGATGGAGCTAGTACCTACCAATATATATGTATGGAATGGAGTTTGCAACTGAAAAGAAACTTTGTGTTCCCAACAAGCTAGGTGAAGGAAAGCTTTCACACACACTTATCTCTCAGAACTGAGCAAGTGGAGAGACGTTCGTTCATCTAGCACCAAGGGAACGGGTTGCAGGAGACACTTTTTCTCTGCTTTCTCAGTCTGTTTCTTAGTGCCGGTTTGATGTTCCTGCAGTTTTCACTGTAAAACAGAGTTGGAGCTAGTACCTCCCCATATATATGTATGGAATGGAGTTTGCAACTGAAAAGAAACTTTGTGTTCCCAACAAGCTAGGTGAAGGAAGGCTTTCACACACACTTATCTCTCAGAACTGAGCAAGTGGAGAGACGTTCGTTCATCTAGCACCAAGGGAACGGGTTACAGGAGACACTTTTTCTCTGCTTTCTCAGGCTGTTTCCTAGTGCCGGTTTGATGTTCCTGCAGTTTTCACTGTAAAACCGAGTTGGAGCTAGTACCTCCCCATATGTATGTATGGAATGGAGTTTGCAACTGAAAAGAAACTTTGTGTTCCCAACAGGCTAGTTGAAGGACGGCTTTCACACACAATTATCTCTCAGAACTGAGCAAGTGGAGAGACGTTCGTTCATCTAGCACCAAGGGAACGGGTTGCAGGAGGCACATTTTCTCTGCTTTCTCAGTCTGTTTCCTAGTGCCGGTTTGAAGTTCCTGCAGTTTTCACTGTAAAACCGAGATGGAGCAAGTACTTACCCACATATATGTATGGAATGGAGTTTGCAACTGAAAAGAAACTTTGTGTTCCCAACAAGCTAGGTGAAGAAGGCTTTCACACACACTTATCTCTCAGAACTGAGCAAGTGGAGAGACTTTCGTTCATCTAGCGCCAAGGGAACGGGTTTCAGGAGACACTTTTTCTCTGCTTTCTCAGTCTGTTTCCTAGTGCCGGTTTGAAGTTCCTGCAGTTTTCACTGTCAAACCGAGATTGAGCTAGTACCTTCCCATATATATGTATGGAATGGAGTTTGCAAATGAAAAGAATCTTTGTGTTCCCAACATGCTAGTTGAAGGACGGCTTTCACACACACTTATCTCTCAGAACTGAGCAAGTGGAGAGACGTTCGTTCATCTAGCACCAAGGGAACGGGTTGCAGGAGACACTTATTCTCTGCTTTCTCAGTCTGTTTCCTAGTGCCGGTTTGAAGTTCCTGCAGTTTTCACTGTAAAACCGAGTTGGAGCTAGTACCTCCCCATATATATGTATGGAATGGAGTTTGCAACTGAAAAGAAACTTTGTGTTCCCAACAAGCTAGGTGAAGGACGGCTTTCACACACACTTATCTCTCAGAACTGAGCAAGTGGAGAGACGTTCGTTCATCTAGCACCAAGGGAACGGGTTGCAGGAGACACTTTTTCTCTGCTTTCTCAGTCTGTTTCCTAGTGCCGGTTTGAAGTTCCTGCAGTTTTCACTGTAAAACCGAGTTGGAGCTAGTACCTCCCCATATATATGTATGGAATGGAGTTTGCAACTGAAAAGAATCTTTGTGTTCCCAACAAGCTAGGTGAAGGACGGCTTTCACACACACTTATCTCTCAGAACTGAGCAAGTGGAGAGACGTTCGTTCATCTAGCACCAAGGGAACGGGTTGCAGGAGACACCTTTTCTCTGCTTTCTCAGTCTGTTTCCTAGTGCCGGTTTGAAATTCCTGCAGTTTTCACTGTAAAACCGAGTTGGAGCTTGTACCTCCCCATATATATGTATGGAATGGAGTTTGCAACTGAAAAGAAACTTTGTGTTCCCAACAAGCTAGGTGAAGGAAGGCTTTCACACACACTTATCTCTCAGAACTGAGCAAGTGGAGAGACTTTCGTTCATCTAGCACCAAGGGAACCGGTTGCAGGAGACAATTTTTCTCTGCTTTCTCAGTCTGTTTCCTAGTGCCGGTTTGAAGTTCCTGCAGTTTTCACTGTAAAACCGAGTTGGAGCTAGTACCTCCCCATATATATGTATGGAATGGAGTTTGCAACTGAAAAGAAACTTTGTGTTCCCAACAAGCTAGGTGAAGGAAGGCTTTCACACACACTTATCTCTCAGTACTGAGCAAGTGGAGAGACTTTCGTTCATCTAGCACCAAGGGATCGGGTTGCAGGAGACACTTTTTCTCTGCTTTCTCATTCTGTTTCCTAGTGCCGGTTTGAAGTTCCTGCAGTTTTCACTGTAAAACCGAGTTGGAGCTACTACCTCCCCATATATATGTATGGAATGGAGTTTGCAACTGAAAAGAAACTTTGTGTTCCCAACAATCTAGGTGAAGTACGGCTTTCACACACACATATCTCTCAGAACTGAGCAAGTGGAGAGACGTTCGTTCATCTAGCACCAAGGGAACGGGTTGCAGGAGACACTTTTTCTCTGCTTTCTCAGTCTGTTTCCTAGTGCCGGTTTGAAGTTCCTGCAGTTTTCACTGTAAAACCGAGATGTAGCTAGTACCTACCCATATATATGTATGGAATGGAGTTTGCAAATGAAAAGAAACTTTGTGTTCCCAACAAGCTATGTGAAGGAAGGCTTTCACACACACTTATCTCTCAGAACTGAGCAAGTGGAGAGACGTTCGTTCATCTAGCACCAAGGGAACGGGTTTCAGGAGACACTTTTTCTCTGCTTTCTCAGTCTGTTTCCTAGTGCCGGTTTGAAGTTCCTGCAGTTTTCACTGTCAAAACGAGTTGGAGCTAGTACCTCCCCATTTATATGTATGGAATGGAGCTTGCAACTGAAAAGAATCTTTGTGTTCCCAACAAGCTAGGGGAAGGACGGCTTTCACACACACTTATCTCTCAGAACTGAGCAAGTGGAGAGACCTTCGTTCATCTAGCACCAAGGGAACGGGTTGCAGGAGACACTTTTTCTCTGCTTTCTCAGTCTGTTTCCTAGTGCCGGTTTGAAGTTCCTGCAGTTTTCACTGTAAAACAGAGTTGGAGCTAGTACCTCCCCATATATATGTATGGAATGGAGTTTGCAACTGAAAAGAAACTTTGTGTTCCCAACAAGCTATGTGAAGGACGGCTTTCACACACACTTAACTCTCAGAACTGAGCAAGTGGAGAGACGTTCGTTCATCTAGCACCAAGGGAACGGGTTGCAGGAGACACTTTTTCTCTACTTTCTCAGTCTGTTTCCTAGTGCCGGTTTGAAGTTCCTGCAGTTTTCACTGTAAAACCGAGTTGGAGCTAGTACCTCCCCATATATATGTATGGAATGGAGTTTGCAACTGAAAAGAAACTTTGTGTTCCCAACAAGCTAGGTGAAGGACGGCTTTCACACACACTTATCTCTCAGAACTGAGCAAGTGGAGAGACGTTCGTTCATCTAGCACCAAGGGAACGGGTTGCAGGAGACACCTTTTCTCTGCTTTCTCAGTCTGTTTCCTAGTGCCGGTTTGAAATTCCTGCAGTTTTCACTGTAAAACCGAGTTGGAGCTTGTACCTCCCCATATATATGTATGGAATGGAGTTTGCAACTGAAAAGAAACTTTGTGTTCCCAACAAGCTATGTGAAGGAAGGCTTTCACACACACTTATCTCTCAGAACTGAGCAAGTGGAGAGACGTTCGTTCATCTAGCACCAAGGGAACGGGTTTCAGGAGACACTTTTTCTCTGCTTTCTCAGTCTGTTTCCTAGTGCCGGTTTGAAGTTCCTGCAGTTTTCACTGTAAAACCGAGTTGGAGCTAGTACCTCCCCATATATATGTATGGAATGCAGTTTGCAACTGAAAAGAATCTTTGTGTTCCCAACATGCTAGGGGAAGGACGGCTTTCACACACACTTATCTCTCAGAACTGAGCAAGTGGAGAGACGTTCGTTCATCTAGCACCAAGGGAACGGGTTGCAGGAGACACTTTTTCTCTGCTTTCTCAGTCTGTTTCCTAGTGCCAGTTTGAATTTCCTGCAGTTTTCACTGTAAAACCGAGTTGGAGCTTCTACCTCCCGAAATATATTTATGGAATGGAGTTTGCAACTGAAAAGAAACTTTGTGTTCCCAACAAGCTAGGTGAAGGAAGGCTTTCACACACACATATCTCTCAGAACTGAGCAAGTGGATAGACGTTCGTTCATCTAGCACCATGGGAACGGGTTGCAGGAGACACTTTTTCTCTGCTTTCTCAGTCTGTTTCCTAGTGCCGGTTTGAAGTTCCTGCAGTTTTCACTGTAAAACCGTGTTGGAGCTAGTACCTCCCCATATATATGTATGGAATGGAGTTTGCAACTGAAAAGAAACTTTGTGTTCCCAACAAGCTAGTTGAAGGATGGCTTTCACACACATTTATCTCTCAGAAATGAGCAAGTGGAGAGACGTTCGTTCATCTAGCACCAAGGGAACGGGTTGCAGGAGTCACTTTTTCTCTGCTTTCTCAGTCTGTTTCCTAGTGCCGGTTTGAAGTTCCTGCAGTTTTCACTGTAAAACCGAGTTGGAGCTAGTACCTCCCCATATATATGTATGGAATGGAGTTTGCAACTGAAAAGAAACTTTGTGTTCCCAACAAGCTAGGTGAAGGAAGGCTATCACACACACTTATCTCTCAGAACTGAGCAAGTGGAGAGACGTTCGTTCATCTAGCACCAAGGGAACTGGTTGCAGTAGACACTTTTTCTCTGCTTTCTCAGTCTGTTTCCTATTGCCGGTTTGAAGTTCCTGCAGTTTTCACTGTCAAACCGTGTTGGAGCTAGTACCTCCCCATATATATGTATGGAATGGAGTTTGCAACTGAAAAGAAACTTTGTGTTCCCAACAAGCTAGGTGAAGGACGGCTTTCACACACACTTATCTCTCAGAACTGAGCAAGTGGAGAGACGTTCGTTCATCTAGCACCAAGGGAACGGGTTGCAGGAGACACTTTTTCTCTGCTTTCTCAGTCTGTTTCCTAGTGCCAGTTTGAATTTCCTGCAGTTTTCACTGTAAAACCGAGTTGGAGCTTCTACCTCCCGAAATATATGTATGGAATGGAGTTTGCAACTGAAAAGAAACTTTGTGTTCCCAACAAGCTAGGTGAAGGACGGCTTTCACACACACTTATCTCTCAGAACTGAGCAAGTGGAGAGACGTTCGTTCATCTAGCACCATGGGAACGGGTTGCAGGAGACACTTTTTCTCTGCTTTCTCAGTCTGTTTCCTAGTGCCGGTTTGAAGTTCCTGCAGTTTTCACTGTAAAACCGTGTTGGAGCTAGTACCTCCCCATATATATGTATGGAATGGAGTTTGCAACTGAAAAGAAACTTTGTGTTCCCAACAAGCTAGTTGAAGGATGGCTTTCAAACACAATTATTTCTCAGAACTGAGCAAGTGGAGAGACGTTCGTTCATCTAGCACCAAGGGAACGGGTTGCAGGAGACACTTATTCTCTGCTTTCTCAGTCTGTTTCCTAGTGCCGGTTTGAAGTTCCTGCAGTTTTCACTGTAAAACCGAGTTGGAGCTAGTACCTCCCCATATATATGTATGGAATGGAGTTTGCAACTGAAAAGAAACTTTGTGTTCCCAACAAGCTAGGTGAAGGACGGCTTTCACACACACTTATCTCTCAGAACTGAGCAAGTGGAGAGACGTTCGTTCATCTAGCACCAAGGGAACGGGTTGCAGGAGACACTTTTTCTCCGCTTTCTCAGTCTGTTTCCTAGTGCCGGTTTGAAGTTCCTGCAGTTTTCACTGTAAAACCGAGTTGGAGCTAGTACCTCCCCATATATATGTATGGAATGGAGTTTGCAACTGAAAAGAAACTTTGTGTTCCCAACAAGCTAGGTGAAGGACGGCTTTCACACACACTTATCTCTCAGAACTGAGCAAGTGGAGAGACGTTCGTTCATCTAGCACCAAGGGAACGGGTTGCAGGAGACACTTTTTCTCTGCTTTCTCAGACTGTTTCCTAGTGCCAGTTTGAATTTCCTGCAGTTTTCACTGTAAAACCGAGTTGGAGCTTCTACCTCCCGAAATATATGTATGGAATGGAGTTTGCAACTGAAAAGAAACTTTGTGTTCCCAAAAAGCTAGGTGAAGGAAGGCTTTCACACACACATATCTCTCAGAACTGAGCAAGTGGATAGACGTTCGTTCATCTAGCACCATGGGAACGGGTTGCAGGAGACACTTTTTCTCTGCTTTCTCAGTCTGTTTCCTAGTGCCGGTTTGAAGTTCCTGCAGTTTTCACTGTAAAACCGTGTTGGAGCTAGTACCTCCCCATATATATGTATGGAATGGAGTTTGCAACTGAAAAGAAACTTTGTGTTCCCAACAAGCTAGGTGAAGGATGGCTTTCAAACACACTTATTTCTCAGAACTGAGCAAGTGGAGAGACGTCGTTCATCTAGCACCAAGGGAACGGTTTGCAGGAGACACTTATTCTCTGCTTTCTCAGTCTGTTTCCTAGTGCCGGTTTGAAGTTCCTGCAGTTTTCACTGTAAAACCGAGTTGGAGCTAGTACCTCCCCATATATATGTATGGAATGGAGTTTGCAACTGAAAAGAAACTTTGTGTTCCCAACAAGCTAGGTGAAGGACGGCTTTCACACACACTTATCTCTCAGAACTGAGCAAGTGGAGAGACGTTCGTTCATCTAGCACCAAGGGAACGGGTTGCAGGAGACACTTTTTCTCTGCTTTCTCAGTCTGTTTCCTAGTGCCAGTTTGAATTTCCTGCAGTTTTCACTGTAAAACCGAGTTGGAGCTTCTACCTCCCGAAATATATGTATGGAATGGAGTTTGCAACTGAAAAGAAACTTTGTGTTCCCAACAAGCTAGGTGAAGGACGGCTTTCACACACACTTATCTCTCAGAACTGAGCAAGTGGAGAGACGTTCGTTCATCTAGCACCATGGGAACGGGTTGCAGGAGACACTTTTTCTCTGCTTTCTCAGTCTGTTTCCTAGTGCCGGTTTGAAGTTCCTGCAGTTTTCACTGTAAAACCGTGTTGGAGCTAGTACCTCCCCATATATATGTATGGAATGGAGTTTGCAACTGAAAAGAAACTTTGTGTTCCCAACAAGCTAGTTGAAGAATGGCTTTCAAACACAAATATTTCTCAGAACTGAGCAAGTGGAGAGACGTTCGTTCATCTAGCACCAAGGGAACGGGTTGCAGGAGACACTTATTCTCTGCTTTCTCAGTCTGTTTCCTAGTGCCGGTTTGAAGTTCCTGCAGTTTTCACTGTAAAACCGAGTTGGAGCTAGTACCTCCCCATATATATGTATGGAATGGAGTTTGCAACTGAAAAGAAACTTTGTGTTCCCAACAAGCTAGGTGAAGGACGGCTTTCACACACACTTATCTCTCAGAACTGAGCAAGTGGAGAGACGTTCGTTCATCTAGCACCAAGGGAACGGGTTGCAGGAGACACTTTTTCTCCGCTTTCTCAGTCTGTTTCCTAGTGCCGGTTTGAAGTTCCTGCAGTTTTCACTGTAAAACCGAGTTGGAGCTAGTACCTCCCCATATATATGTATGGAATGGAGTTTGCAACTGAAAAGAAACTTTGTGTTCCCAACAAGCTAGGTGAAGGACGGCTTTCACACACACTTATCTCTCAGAACTGAGCAAGTGGAGAGACGTTCGTTCATCTAGCACCAAGGGAACGGGTTGCAGGAGACACTTTTTCTCTGCTTTCTCAGACTGTTTCCTAGTGCCAGTTTGAATTTCCTGCAGTTTTCACTGTAAAACCGAGTTGGAGCTTCTACCTCCCGAAATATATGTATGGAATGGAGTTTGCAACTGAAAAGAAACTTTGTGTTCCCAACAAGCTATGTGAAGGACGGCTTTCACACACACTTATCTCTCAGAACTGAGCAAGTGGAGAGACGTTCGTTCATCTAGCACCATGGGAACGGGTTGCAGGAGACACTTTTTCTCTGCTTTCTCAGTCTGTTTCCTAGTGCCGGTTTGAAGTTCCTGCAGTTTTCACTGTAAAACCGTGTTGGAGCTAGTACCTCCCCATATATATGTATGGAATGGAGTTTGCAACTGAAAAGAAACTTTGTGTTCCCAACAAGCTAGTTGAAGGATGGCTTTCAAACACAATTATTTCTCAGAACTGAGCAAGTGGAGAGACGTTCGTTCATCTAGCACCAAGGGAACGGGTTGCAGGAGACACTTATTCTCTGCTTTCTCAGTCTGTTTCCTAGTGCCGGTTTGAAGTTCCTGCAGTTTTCACTGTAAAACCGAGTTGGAGCTAGTACCTCCCCATATATATGTATGGAATGGAGTTTGCAACTGAAAAGAAACTTTGTGTTCCCAACAAGCTAGGTGAAGGACGGCTTTCACACACACTTATCTCTCAGAACTGAGCAAGTGGAGAGACGTTCGTTCATCTAGCACCAAGGGAACGGGTTGCAGGAGACACTTTTTCTCCGCTTTCTCAGTCTGTTTCCTAGTGCCGGTTTGAAGTTCCTGCAGTTTTCACTGTAAAACCGAGTTGGAGCTAGTACCTCCCCATATATATGTATGGAATGGAGTTTGCAACTGAAAAGAAACTTTGTGTTCCCAACAAGCTAGGTGAAGGACGGCTTTCACACACACT
Source organism: Camelus bactrianus (assembly GCF_048773025.1). Taxonomy (NCBI): domain Eukaryota; kingdom Metazoa; phylum Chordata; class Mammalia; order Artiodactyla; family Camelidae; genus Camelus; species Camelus bactrianus. Next base: position 135,769,329 of record NC_133541.1, read on the forward strand.
TATCTCTCAGAACTGAGCAAGTGGAGAGACGTTCGTTCATCTAGCACCAAGGGAACGGGTTGCAGGAGACACTTTTTCTCTGCTTTCTCAGACTGTTTCCTAGTGCCAGTTTGAATTTCCTGCAGTTTTCACTGTAAAACCGAGTTGGAGCTTCTACCTCCCGAAATATATGTATGGAATGGAGTTTGCAACTGAAAAGAAACTTTGTGTTCCCAAAATGCTAGGTGAAGGAAGGCTTTCACACACACATATCTCTCAGAACTGAGCAAGTGGATAGACGTTCGTTCATCTAGCACCATGGGAACGGGTTGCAGGAGACACTTTTTCTCTGCTTTCTCAGTCTGTTTCCTAGTGCCGGTTTGAAGTTCCTGCAGTTTTCACTGTAAAACCGTGTTGGAGCTAGTACCTCCCCATATATATGTATGGAATGGAGTTTGCAACTGAAAAGAAACTTTGTGTTCCCAACAAGCTAGGTGAAGGATGGCTTTCAAACACACTTATTTCTCAGAACTGAGCAAGTGGAGAGACGTCGTTCATCTAGCACCAAGGGAACGGTTTGCAGGAGACACTTATTCTCTGCTTTCTCAGTCTGTTTCCTAGTGCCGGTTTGAAGTTCCTGCAGTTTTCACTGTAAAACCGAGTTGGAGCTAGTACCTCCCCATATATATGTATGGAATGGAGTTTGCAACTGAAAAGAAACTTTGTGTTCCCAACAAGCTAGGTGAAGGACGGCTTTCACACACACTTATCTCTCAGAACTGAGCAAGTGGAGAGACGTTCGTTCATCTAGCACCAAGGGAACGGGTTGCAGGAGACACTTTTTCTCTGCTTTCTCAGTCTGTTTCCTAGTGCCAGTTTGAATTTCCTGCAGTTTTCACTGTAAAACCGAGTTGGAGCTTCTACCTCCCGAAATATATGTATGGAATGGAGTTTGCAACTGAAAAGAAACTTTGTGTTCCCAACAAGCTAGGTGAAGGACGGCTTTCACACACACTTATCTCTCAGAACTGAGCAAGTGGAGAGACGTTCGTTCATCTAGCACCATGGGAACGGGTTGCAGGAGACACTTTTTCTCTGCTTTCTCAGTCTGTTTCCTAGTGCCGGTTTGAAGTTCCTGCAGTTTTCACTGTAAAACCGTGTTGGAGCTAGTACCTCCCCATATATATGTATGGAATGGAGTTTGCA